>NW_027142362.1:17451235-19851235 GCF_026170545.1 Melanerpes formicivorus
GACCCCACCTGGAGTACTGCATCCAGTTCTGGAGCCCCTATTACAAGAGGGATGTGGAGGTGCTGGAACGTGTCCAGAGAAGGGCCACAAGGATGATCAGAGGGCTGGAGCACCTCTCCTATGAGGACAGACTGAAGGAGTTGGGGCTGTTCAGTCTGCAGAAGAGAAGGCTCTGAGGTGACCTCATTGCGGCCTTCCAGTATCTGAAGGGGGCCTACAAGAAAGCTGGGGAGGGACTTCTCAGGGTCTCAGGTAGTGATAGGACTAGGGGGAATGGAATGAAGCTGGAGGTGGGGAGATTCAGGCTGGACGTGAGGAAGAAATTCTTCACTGTCTGAGTGGTGAAGCCCTGGAATGTGTTGTCCAGGGAGGTGGTTTGGGTGCTGTCCCTGGAGGTGTTTAAGAGCAGGCTGGATGAGGCTCTGTCCAGCCTGATCTAGTGTGGGGTGTCCCTGCCCATGGCAGGGGGGTTGGAGCTAGATGATCCTTGTGGTCCCTTCCAACCCTGACTGATACTATGATACTATAAACATTTAAAATGCAGCGCATTCCACCCAACACCTGTGTCTTCAACCCAAATGCAGAATAAACCCAAACAGATTGATTGTGAGCACCTTGGAATTCACATGGCATGAATTTGCAAAAATGTTGTAGCAAACTTCTAAGAGAATGTTGGGAATTCTTAGTGCAAAGACATTTTTATTTTTTGAAGACTGGGGCTGTGGTGGAAAACAAATTGTAAGCTGTGCTTAAAATGAAAAAAGAGTTAGAATGCATTAGTGGAATAGGGCAGTTGGTGGGGGCTGGCAGCAACAAAGACACTTTCTGCTTGCAGAGATTCTGGTTTCTTTTGGCACAGCTGTCCTTTTTGTCCTCTGGCACAGTTTTCCTTGATTTTTCAAAGAAATACTGGATGTTTGTTGCCCTTCTATATCTAAGAAGAGCAGCTCGCTTCTCCCACTGGTATAATACGCCTTTGCTTATTGCTCTGCAGTATTCCGTGAGGGAGCATACAGGACTGGATAACCTCTAAAGAGCAGCTGCCTTTGGATATTTGGCACTGTTATTAGCAATATACTATTGGGACCACAGGCTCCTGTAATAAATTGAGCAATCTTGGCTGCACTATTGTTATACTTATCTAGCACCCCCTCAGAGCTAGAGAATTTGAAAAGTACATATCCTATTCTCACTGTGGTGAATGCCACTGCATGAATAGGAAGCAAATAGTGTTTGTATTTTTATGAAGTTTTGACATTTAAATTCTGATTTCTACTGACTTCCTCTAGCTATATACTGTGCTGCATTTCATTGTCCTTGAGGGCAGCCCAGGGGAAGGGGACTGAAAGGTTATTAATGAGAAAGAAGGGGAAAAATCAGCAAGGAGAAGATATGCTCAAATGTTTAGAAATCAGAGAGCGCTTTCTGAACCTGCTCTGAAGGTAAGTTAGGAACAGACTATTCAAGTCTGAGCAATATACTTTTCAGTGAGGTTCCCTGCTTGAAAGCTGTGCAAAGGTTTCTCAGAATTCATAAAGGGATATGAGGTCTGTATTATTTAATTCTTAAATGTGCAATTGCTGCAAAACTTGTTTGACCAAATCAGCCAAATTCAACTTCCTTGGTTATCTACCAGTGCTTGCATAACCAGGGAAATACATGGCTTTTCCTTTGCCTAGCCAGAAGGTAATGTAGGGGTGGCCTAAATCTGGCTTTTGCATATTGCACCACCTTTCTAAAAGATCTTTCCAGTAGTTCCTGCAGTTTTTTTCTCTACATTCACTGGCAGCAGTTTTGGGCAGTGTAACAAAATAGCTTTGAATACCTGGATGATTGTTACAGGATCAAGTATTTAAAAAGCAGTAGCAATCCAGGGATGCAAGCATCCAGAGCTGCCCTGCCCTCGTTTCTCTACTTTGTAGCAGTTCTTCTCTATGTTCACAGGCAAACTAGAATGAGTTCAGACATGTGCCCATAAACGTGCTGCTTTAATCCAAAAGTTTTGCAGCCAGTATTTTGTAATCTCATATTTACATTATTAGTCTCCTCTGAAGTATCTCTTACGTGCATTCTGTGAGGGAATCTTGGGGCTTTAAAATGGGTGCACAAAGAAATACAATTTGGGATGGAAAAGGGAGAAATCTTTAGAACGAGTGCAAAACCAGGAAGATAATGGATGAGTCAGGAGGATTTGTTGGACTTGTTCCCAAACACCTAAAATTCCCTGACAGAAGCTTCATTTTTTCTTCCACCACTGCAAACTTTTCCATTTAAGATAGTGCTTAGAATAGTGCCTGCACTCTGTGGAGTGCTCACAAAGGTGGTAATGCACAGTTTGCAGTGCTATACATCTTCTGCTGATACTTACTGTCTTGTGAAGATACACCAGTGTAGGCAGCAATTGCAAGTATAAGTTATCAGCAAAGCATTTGAAGTAGCTCCCTGTCAGCAGAAGTCTTTCTTACAAACTTTCTGATTCTGCTGATAATCTGGGGGTTTGGGTATGGAGTTTGTGTACTTTTCAGACCATACATTTAGAAAACATCTGCAATAAACTGATGAGACTAACAGGCTATGTAGGTTTAGGGTCAGGCGTTAGGTGTCCTTGACTAGATCATATTTCATGGCTTCCCAGAAGACCAACTGAAGATCGACAGTTTCATTTTGTCCTCTAATGATTTTCCTCCTTGGAGGTTGCAGTGGTTTTACATTAACATTTACACAGCTTGTCTTCTCTTCCTTGTTTTAATTTTCCATTGTTTGTAGTCTGTGTTATTGGGACTGCAATAGTATGTACACTGTTAGCTTCAGAGTCCCACTGTACCAGGTGTTCTACCAACATAGAGAAGATTCAGTTCTCTAGACATCAAATATGTTGAAAAAATAGTGTGGATATTCATTTTAATTAATATGTTTCAGATGGATTATCACCAGTTCTAGTTTGGTTCCTTTCATTTTATCTAAATCAAGGCACTGTATGTAACTCTTTCAGTGTTTGCTCTCCTACCTCTTCACTTGGATGCAAATGTCCTAAAATATTAAGTATTCAGCAAATTGAGTTGGATTTGTCCTGAAAATACTTTTTTGTCAGGGCCTGCAGTTACACCGACATTACAATATAGACATCCATACAACCTCTTCTGCTCTAATTAACATTGGAAGTGAATGCTTAGTATCCCATCATTGAGGAAAACCATGTGTAAGGATATTAGTATGGAGCTTATTGAAATGAGGGATTGTTGGCAGACAAGGTAAGTGTGGGATTGAGCAAAACAAATATGCTGTAGGGGGATGAATGTGAGGAAACTTAACCAGTGCATTTTCAACCACATAGTCTGGAACATTTGTTTAAAGGCTGTATGTTCTCAGTAGGAACATCACTGAGGAAACATCTTGAGTGAAATAAAGTCCATTTGTGAAGAAGAAGACTGAGAATAATAGCTCTTTAAAAATATATTTGCTTTCTGAAGAAAGACAAATTCTAAGAGTATTAGTTATGATAATTTAGTTTGTTTCCTAATGTGATATTAGAGGAGAGAACAGTCCATTTTAAATTTGAGGGAATCCTAAGTCTGAGACAAAAACTATGTTCACTCATCATGGTGCAGAGGAAGCAAATGGATTTCTGCAGAATATCTGAGACTAGAAGTGGCCACCTTCCTTTAATGCAGCTGTTCCTGTTTCTGAAGCACAAAGGTGTGTTCTCAGACAGTTTCTTGCTGATGAGGAGCAAGATGACTAAAACAAGAATGAGACTCATTCATTAATAGGTTTTATACTCCCTAGCTAATCATGTAATCATTTTGGGTGGAAAAGACATTAAAGATCATTTAGTCCAACCATTATCTAACTCTACCAAGTCTAATGCTAAACCATATCATTTAGCATCACATCTGTGTGTCTTTTAAACACTTCCAAGGGGATGGTGAATCAGTCACCTTCCTGTGGAGCCTATTCAAGTGTTTGATAACCCTTTTAGTGAAGAAGTTTGTCTTAATATCCAATCTAAATGTCTCCTGGTGCAACTTGCAGAGGCCATTTTCTATTGGTCTGTCACTTTTTACTATGGAGAACAGACCAATACCTACCTCTCTAAAATCTCTTTTCATGTAATTGTATAGAATAGAATTAACCAGGTTGGAAAAGACCTTTGAGATCATCAAGTCCCAACCTGTCATCCAACACTAATCAACTAAACCATGCAGAGAGCCAGGAGATCTCCCCTCACGTTCCTTCTCTCCAGACTAAACAATCCCAGTTCCTTCAGACTTTTCACATAAGGTCTGGAGTTCTCCAGAACCTAATGAATAGGCCTGATGTTGGAAGAGCTTCTGGTAAATGGTAATTGTTTCTAAACATTATCAGTGGAGATACTCTACATTAACAAGAGTTGTCATCTTAGAACTATTATTATTAGATATACCTATGTGGGATGGGGGAAAAATAAGTCTTGCACCAGAAGAGTTTCTGGTGCCTTTCTGTTTGAAGAGTTGCTAATAAACATAGAGAAAAATCGCACACACATGTTGGAATTCTAGTAAAGTTTACCTGGCATTCAGAGAAATGTGCTATGTAAACTGTCTTGTAGACTTTTGACTTAAGTGAGGAATACTTACCTTGCTGCTTTTGAGTAGAACCTTAAAGAAGTAACAAAATGACAGAGCTTCCAGTCTAGTCAAGATTTCTCTGTGTGTGCCTCACCTTTCCTTCAGAGAAACAGATAATTTCTAACTGTACTGAGGAGGAAAGACAATTTTTGCCTTACAGCATATATAAAAATGAATGTAGGGATGTGTACCTAATTGAATGGAATCTGAAAACTGGTGAGGTCTTCCTCTTTCCTAACACAATCCATTTTCACAGTCATTTTGGCGAAAACACCAGTAGGGTGCACAGTTGTGCTGCACAGTGGTGTGGTGGTTCGGTTTGCTGTAGTTTTAGTTCAACCATTGTTATGTGCGTGGTGTGGGGTTTATTAGGTTATGCTTCCTAGGGAAGATTTTCATTCATCCCCTCCCTCATAACTATGGGGACATCTTTAGAACTGGGTTATAGTCTATGCCAAATAAGAAAGGGGGAAAAAAATTGTCAGACCTGAAAAAATGTGAAAGAAACTTGAATGCCCAAATGCTCTGCCTTTTAACTTATGACTCACAGTTCTGACTGACTGTGTTTGGCAGCATTTGTGGTACTTTTGGTATATTTGTGGAAGCCCACAATAGTGGGTTTTGTCATCCTTTGTATTCAATAATTCAACACAGATTTTAGTCTTTTAAATCGTTAGAGTCCTTTTGAGATCTTTTCAGGAGCGAGAGTTAGCTTTGAATTACTTGAAAAGTATTATTAAATAGATTATATGTATAAAGAAAGTGTGATCTCTTTTGGAGGTTTTCTATCCTTTAATCAGGGGCAGAAAGCCTGGGAGGAGGGCCAGAATAAGGAGTTGGCAGGGACTGTGCCTCCTATAGAAGAGGGAAGGGAATTTGGACTCTAAACCTAAGCAGACAAGGGGATGGAGGAGAATAAGCCAAAAACCAGGGTGTGCAGCTTTGAGGAGAAGGGGCAAAAGCAGTGGGAAGTAAGGCATACTGACAGCAGCCTCTTGACCAAACCAGACTGTACCATCTTTCACAGCTGGAGCCAACCTGCATGTGGTCTCAAAGTCGCAGTCATCTGCCCTTGTCCTCTTTTTAGGGACAGCACTCTGCAGAGCTGTGTCACCGCATCATCTTGCTTCTATGCCCTGAATAGTAGGTCCCATGGGACAGGGTGGCAGGGGCACCACCCTACAGCTGTGCCCCTCAGTACTGGTGCTGGCCCGTCACAAGTCTCTGGTAAGACCTTTTTCACTACTCTGAGCTCTTTACTTAACATAAGGGGCCTGGAAGAAATTGAGGATTTCCACCTTGTTTTAAGTGAAGAAGAATCATCTAATCTAGCTGCTAGTCAGCAGAAATAGCTAAATATCTGCAAGATTTTCAGTGTTTGGAATGAGGATGTATCAGCTGCAAAGCTTGGCAGGGTCCAAGTATCTGCACCCCAGTTAACTGTGGTGGTTTTAAAATTAGAAGAAATTAAAGGTCTGAAAAAGCTTTTAGAAAAACCATTCTGACACTCAAAGGATGGACAACCATATATGCCTGTTTTCTACACTTTGATTTAACTAATTTAAATGCATTTTAATATAGGGTAAATTGATCTTTAAATAAGGTATTAAAATATTATATAGTAATACTGTGTCAAAGTTTCTTTATGAAATCAGATTGTCTCACAACTTGCCGTTTGCTTTTCACTGCTGCATTTTCTCCCATTCTCCAAATCTTGTGCTAATTAGCCTCCTACCTGTTTTTTCCCAATGCCAATTCTCACTGTCTCACACCATGTTCAGTACTTGAATCCCCTTCCTTCTGTCTTGTGCTGGCTGAAATCCATCTCTCTGCATGCTAAATATGTTAATTAATTTCTCGTACACTGGACTGACACATAAACTTGCTTTATCTAATCACACCTACTGGCTATGTAGTTTCTTCAAAAACACATATACTTTCACTTATGTTCTGCAATAAGATGGGAAAATGGACTTAAGAGGCTGTATCTGCAAATGCATACTTATCCATCAGCCCTAGAAACTTAAAGTAGCAGTCAACCAGAAATGCATAATGAATCAGTCCATCCCTGGTTGCATCTCTGCTTTCCCTGTCCAGCATTAAATCCTTTAGTTCAATTTTGCCACTGCCTACTTCTAATCTTACTATGCTATTTTTTTATCATGTTATTGCCTTATATTGTTCAGACCTCATCAGTGTTTTCCTGCTTTACTTTTAACAGCTTTTCTTTAAGTCCAGTAATGCTCTAAAAGTGATTATTCTTTCTGACGTCCAGCAATTAGAAAGGAATCCTCAGAATTGGGTTGTTACAATTTGCTCCCACTAATATACAAAATTTGAGTTCTTGATGATCTACCTTCTTAACAGATGTGAGCAGAGTTGTCTTTGTTGAAAATATTTGGAACAGAGATTAGGGACCAGAGAACTGTGCTTTTATGCATCCTCCATTTTTTGTCCTTGCCATTTGAAAAGTGCTTTAGTGGAAGTATGTTCTCAGGTATTTGCAAGAGAAGGCAGTAGGATAACTGTATGGGTAACTAAATTTTCACAGATTTCTTGTTTCTGATTTGGTCAGAGGAATGTGGTATAGCCACAATAAAGATTCTCTTACTCTGACTAGATACACATTTGCTGGTGCTTGAAACATCTGTTTATTCTGAATTTCTCTTTGATGCAGTCACACAAGTAATAAGAAGATGGTCAGTTGCTCTTTTAAATGGCTGGGTTACGGGAAGTCCTTGGAAAACCCTATGTTTTCAAAGATTCATATTTTAATTGGACCAGTTGTCTTTGCTTTCACCAGCTTCTTACAATGTGACTTACAGCAGACAGTAAGACTGGAAAAGGCCAGCAAATGTAGAAGAACAAAGCTGCTGACTTGCAATTACTGTTTACCAGCAGGAAGAGGTTTATCTCATTACTTTTCCCTGGAGGTCTAAGCGCAGCCCACACACATTCCAGAATATATAAGTATGTATAGAAACTATTTTCAAAACCTTTTGAGTCAAGTTTTTCTCACCACAGCTGGCTTAATTTCTTTATCTTGGCTTCTGTTAGGTTCCTGTGTTGTAATTCTTTCATTAGCACTTTTTAGAAGAAAGATACAAAATCTATTGACACATGAAATATTACTTCAAGTGATAAGTTCCCATTGTCCACTGTAATGTATCACAATGTTGTAGAGCATGAGTCATAGAGCAACCTATAGACTATCTTTGAAAAAAAAATGTACATAGTGTCTCATATTCTGAACTGAAGATCTGAGAATGTTTTAAACAAGGCTGAATTGTCTAAAACTGTTAATGAAAGAAAACCAATGACCCAGAAGATTAATTTCTGTAACAAGTCATTCAGAGGAACTTCTGAACATTCTCTTGTGAATTTTTTTAACTGTTGTATTTTATCTTGTGGAATCTAGAAATCCTGAAAATACTAGGGATTTCTCCAGATGGATGTACTTACCTTGGCTTTTGAGCTAAGCCTACTGCCTCTAGATTGAGAGTTATGCAACTGACTGGTGAAACTAATTTGGCTAGTTCTTTCTTATAAAGAGCTGAAGGTGCAGTAAGAGTTCAGTTTGGAACAGAAGAATGCTTAGGGTTAAGCATGTAGGTGGCTCACTGAAGTATGAGGTACCATCACAGATAAATACCTGTGAGATCTTTGGCATTTCCTGTTTAAAAAAACAAAGTGTTTTTCTTTCCTCATACTGAATTCTGTTTGATGTTTAAGAGTGTAAAGATCTCTGTGATGTTTTGTAGAGAAGACAGAATGTGTAGCATCATATGGTAATGAGAATACCCAAGTTACATACTGAATCTTTCTACAGTGATATGAAATTGCTAACTCTAAATATTTGGGTTCCTTATTCATGTTTATACAGCAGTCTGTGGACACTGCAGGGGTACCTTCCTGGTACAATTTGAGAACTGAAAGGACAGCTTTAAAAATAGTAGGGTGAGAGAACAGCTGGGTTGGATGGTGACCAAGCATCTCAGGAGCCCTTCAGTGACTCACTGTCACAACTGTCTCAGCAGTCCAGTTCCCAAGCAGCCACTCTCTGGGACAGTCACACTGCTGACCCTGTGACATAACACCAGTGACTTGAGCTGCTTCAGAACTGTATGTAGCTCAGGAGCCACACAATGGACCCTCTGCCATAGATTATTCAAGTTTAAGTCTTATGGTTGTTGGCTATGCTGTATGGCTTGTTATCCCACTAGGTTATGTAGACAAGAAGCATATCTGTGCAGTAGTCCCCGTGGAAGCATTCATGCAAGTATGAAATACAGATACTTCACAGTTCTCTGAAAATCTATTTAATGTGTCACTCCAATTCTACAACCAAACAAGTTTTCTGAAGCTCAGCTTCAGTTGGTAATAGGCATTGAATGTGGCTGACTTCCAGCGTAATTTATTTCCAAACCAATTTTTTTGGACTGGAATTTAATCTTTGGTGCCTTTGCTATGCTTAAGGTATTAGACCTTGACTGTTTTTATTTTATGTCATATGCCTTTCTTTTACTGTAACAGAAAAATCAGTGTTGAAGCATGAATCTCATATTCCTCATTCCTCCATTTAGTTCTTTTGATTACATCACAGATTTTAGGATGCGCAGAAGACACATCAACTGGGTACTTTACTGACTGTGAATGTCTTTTTGCCTACTGCCATCACAATTGCCTCATGAGCACTTTTTTAGTTGATGCTGATTCTTACTGACCTTAATCCCTCTTCTGAAAAGAAATGCCTGTCGAACCTTGTAATACTGTCAGAAAGCATGAAGTTCAGAGAATCATAGCCTAGTGATGGGAAAGTCCTGTTAGGTCATTCAGTCCATCTCTTGCCAGCACAAGATTCTCCACAGGAATACTCTCTAATGCTCTGCCTATTTGAAAATGGTCTATAGTTCTTCAGCTGGAAACTCCGAGATCGATCCATTGTACGTGTAGATGTTCCACAGCAAAATTTCTCCTTGCTATTTGCTTAGACTTGGACCTGGAGACCCTTTAGGTAATAACAGATTGTCGATCCAGGGCATCCATGTGTGCATGTGGCTGTAGTGTATCATATCCACAAGGCATGAATGAATACTGGCAAAATAACAAAATATTCCCAATGTCTAAAGGGACACATGACTGAGCAGATTAGCATCCTCTTTCTGCACTGGCAGGCAATTCGTGCCAAGAAGCTGAGTATCAAGTGGCTGTAGTTTTTATTTTAATAGTATGGCAGCTGTCTTCTCAAGTATCTCAGCATTATATTGGGTAAAATGTTGAGCTGAACAAAGCTGTGTATTTCTTCCAGGTTGCTTGACCTAGGTATGTAAAGCTGTACACTTTATGATAGAAAATAATTTGTTGATACTGGAGGATCTTAAGTAAATTACTATGGATTGATATTATTGAAAAGATATCTTGCTGTCAGTGGTCTCAAGTGAGCTCTCTATACACATCTCAGAATCTGTTTATTTAAAAGCAATATATACCTATTGGAAGTTGAGAGAGTCTCAGAAGGAATCTTGGTTCATTTCTCTGGTTCTGGGGTGTAAGGTTTCTCATCTGCTACAGACTATGTTAAATAGAGACTGGAGTTTGGAGCTTTTAGTTTTGGAGACTTTTATAGGTATATTTGTATTGGTTTATTTGAACTAAAAAAGTGTTTCTCAAGGAATAACCCATAATTCTGGTAAAGGGCTTGGCATTCAATGTATTCTCTGGGACTGTAAGGAGCTCTATCAGACTTCTCTGGCGTTCTTTACACGTTTAGTTTGTATGTTGCAACTCTACTAGTCAGTCATGTTGCAAGCTCTAGGGTAGTGGCTGCCTTGAATTACTATGCATATAATTAATCCTTAAAACAGCTGTCTTTTCCTACATAGAGAAAACCTTTAAAAGGATATCTGCAGTGTATTGGTTTTTCCCTGTAGTAGCTTGTTTAAACTGCTTACTACAGTACAGAAAAAATAGTGCCTTCAAATCTGAGAATTTATGGCAGACTATATATCATGTCTTTTTATTGTGTTTAGTCTCAAAGTTGGAAAAAATGCAAAATTGTAATTTTTTTGTACTAGATATTCTAGAAGTGAATCACAGAATGTTAGAGGTTGGAAGGGACATCCAGAGATCATCGAGTCCCAACAAACCTGCCAAAGCAGGATCACCTGGGGCAGGTTGCACAGGAACACATCCAAGCTGGTTTGGAAAGTCTTCAGAGAAGACTCCACAACCTCTCTGGGCAGCCTGTTCCAGTGCTCTGTCACCCTCACCATAAAGAAGTGTCTCCTTGTGTTGAGGTGGAACCTCCTGTGTTCTAGCTTGTACCTGCTGTGCTTGTCCTTGGGCACCACCAAAACCAGACTGGCACCTTCATCTTGACACCCACCCCTCAGATATTTGTAGACGTTAATAAGATCCCCTCTCAACCTTCTCCTCTCAAGACTAAACAGCACAAGCTTAAAAGTTAAATTGTGCCAAAGGGAAAACCAGACCATCTTGAAACATTTATAACATTTCCCCCCCCCGCTAATGTCTGAGTAGACCATGTCTACCTCACTTTGTGTCATCAAAGGGATCTCTTGAGAACTACCTCTTAGCAGGTCCTTCAGGACTGAATTCTTTGAGCTGCTGAACACTGGTTGGCATAGCTCATAAGCAGATTGTAGAAAGGTGATTCACGCTGAAGATGAATTGCAATTTCTTTGTAAGGAAATGCTGTAGTTGAAACAACTATTGGAAATGCATATTTTTTCCATAGCTAAATAATGAAATCTCTGTATGCAGTCTTCTTATAAATTCTGGATATGTAGAACTATGTCAAGTATTAGTTCTATGATTATATCAACATGACAACTTCTACTCACAAAATCCTTAATGAAATTGTAATATGAAGCTCCATATGGGAGAAGTACCATGATCTGCAGAGCTAAGAGCAGAACTGAGGCAGAGAGATAGTCTTGCAAATGTAAACTGTGGTATCATGAGATTATGGAAATCTATGTCGATGCAGAAATCTGGGTTTTCTTAAAATATTAACCTTATCTGTATCATTCTCATCAGCAGAAAAAAAAAAGAGAAAGCTTGGTTGAAAAAATATGCTACAGTTTGAGCACTCTTTATTGTTGCAGAAAATTTCCTTTTTTTCTCCCGGTTGGTGTTTGAATTTACTTCCCATGTGACAAATGGAGAAAATGGTTTGGATTCTGAAAACTCAAGTCCTTGGTTTACTATTTACTCTTAGAACTTTGAGACCAGAGTAGTTATTTGAAACAAAAAGGTCATGTAATTTTTGAAGTTAATGTAAGGTAAAACTTTTGATATCAGTTAAATTTTAATCCCTCCATAGTGCATGTGATTTCATGAGATCTCTTGCCCTCTGAGAAACCACTTCATCATCTTGTGTAACAGTTTGGCAGATATCCATCTTTGCTCTGCTGAATAAAGGAATAGTGTTTCTACAGAAACAAGTCTGAGAATTTGCAAGATGGAGAAGGAGCCCCAGGTTTAAAATCCAGTTCTTAAAGAACAACTTGTTATATGCCAAGCTTTATTACTGTAGACATGTTGCTATTAGTAGTATAATGGAGTAGGAACTTTTTCAAAGATGCAAATCTAAAAGAAATAATTCTTTGCAGGGGGCCTTGAAACATCCCATGGAATTTGGCCATTTAAAAAGGCTCTGTGAAAAATCACAAGGAAAGGCACTATTTCTATCCAGCTGCTATTGAGATATGCAGATAATACTCTATACTTTGGTTACAGTTGGATTCTTCTTCTGTAGGAACAGATTTAGCCCAATACAGTTCAGAAGTTCAATTAGTGTTATGTTACTGATAATTGTAGTTCTTAAATGCCGGATTTTAAAGGAAGTGTGCCCAATTTATGTAGCAACTCCAAACCCATTCTGTGATGGCTGTTGCTGTTGGGATCCAATTGTAACACTGTCATAAGCTGAACATTCCTTACGTCTGAAAAACTAGAAAACACTTAGGTCAGTGCTGCTGTGTGTGTGTGCATGTGTGGAAATCAGAGGTCACATTGATTGGCTCAAAATGTCCATTTGAAAATACTTATTTTACTAATAAACAGATCAATAGCAATCACTGAAGGTTTCATTAGATTAATAATTTACACTCATGCAAAGTGATTAATTTAGTTATTGCAGCTGCACTTGAAATTGTTTCAGCTGCATTTATATAGTTTAATGAATTAATGGATTAATCTAATTTCTCAAAGTGTTATTGAAATTGATTTCAATGTAGCGACACTAAACTGCATATGAAAGTAGCTAAATTAATTTAGAGCAGCACAGCAAAATAATTTGCATGTAAAGCTGTTGCTGATATTTAGGTGTATACTGTCTTTGAGATGGTGTGGTATCAATTCCTGTGATGATACTTTCTCAGACTTAGCACATGGCCAAAGGAGTGGACAGCTTCCTTCATTCCACAGACATCCTACATTGCTGTGCTCTCGTATAGAAATTCTGTCCTAGATGTGAGTGCTGTGCTGATGACAACAGTCATTTGCTTAGGGAGTGAATCCACTAATCTGAAATAACTGTATTCAGTATTGATCCAGCAAGTTTAGCCACCTCCATAGACCTTTTGCTACCTTTGAGTAATCAACACACAGAACATTCTGCAATTATTGCTGCATTAGCTGCTGAGTTGGAAATTTCATCTACCTCTTGGGAATGGAAATTTAAATCTTGAGAGAAATAAAGGGATTTGTACTCCTATAACACCTGATTCCTTTGTTCTGCTGGACTACCACAGTGAGCAGTTCCTGCTGGGAATGGAGTAGGAATAAAAGTCGGTGAACTTTAGAACAAGAAGGTAGGAGGAGTTTTCTCCTGTCACAGGAAATGAAGAAAGACCACCCCCTTAATATGTTCGTGAGTAAGGTATTTCTTTGATACAGCAAAGAGATGAGCTTTCTTACAATACTGTTGATGTACTGTTGATGGTGTCCTTAGGATACCAGGGTAGTTTATGTTAAGTAACAGTATCTAAACTTTCCAACATACAAGTGAAGTGCTGGTAGTAAGACTGGTCTTTTAAACGAAGATAACTCGCCACTGGCTAGAAATAAAGTTTATAGATGTGACAGAATGAGCCCTGGTGGAAAACCATGCCATTGGGGGCCCTCAAAGGCTGTAAACATTTTATGATATATGCCAACTCCATTTAGAATTTCTTCTTAGAAAAATGAGGGGACAACTGGGTGCAGCAGACTGATGTAATATTCAATTTGCATTTTGTGTAAAATAAGGGATTTTGTGATGGACATGTTTGAGGGCATATACTGCCTACTTGGAACGAGTATTTCTGACTACAGTCACGTTTAAAATGCAAGCCAAACTATTCCTCTAAAAAAAGGCACATGGCTATAAACAGGAAACTAAAATTTAGCTCATGCATGTGTTACATATTAATACAACCACAGAAACACCAAACAGAAAATTAAGAAGTTTCCAAAGCATCTGTTTGTTTATTTTTTCTGTCTGTTGAGTCCAGTTGTGGTTTTCCACTACAATACTTTTTCCCAAGTGAAATCTCTAGTAAAGAAGGTGCAAATCATTTTGGAATGCACCCCATTTAGATGACTTTGGGGTGAGGTATAAAGTGTGTTAAGCTCGTCAAGGAAGTAAGCATACTTATTTATATTCAGCAGAGAAATACACCCCCACGGAAAAGTATCTTTTGCATTGGTGGGAGCAGTTAGACTACTGCTTAGTGAGCTTTTTAACTTTTGTTTCTACTTTTGATCTTTTAATTGTTCCAGTTGTTATATTTATCTCTAACTAACATAGACTGAAAAATTGGAATTCTTGCCGAAAGGCAAGATGCCACCCTTAAAAGTAGCTTCTGTTGGATCTGTCAGTTGATAACTGAGTAATGCACCACTTTTTTCTAGGTCATTTGAGCGTATGAGGCAAAGATCTTGCTGATGATGCGGCTGGTATCTTTTGTCCTATGACATTTTATTGACTAAGTTTCCTTCTTAATTTGACTGAGATTGAGTGAAATATTCAGGATGTACAAGGCATGAGATCTGTATATGTATAATGTATATTGAAGAAAGAGGGTTTTAAAAACCTAGAAGATAATCTAGGGCTAGGAAAATCTTTTTAAAATGATACATTATGGAGAAGCAGACTCTAAAATTAGATAGGTAACAAAATAATGCTCACAGCAATAACACTGAAATGTTGAGAAGTGATTCAACAGACTGAAAAACTGAAAGACCCACTTTCAAAAAGTTGCCCTGATCACAACAGCATGGAGATAAGACAAGGACTAACATAAAAGAAAGCATGGGAGAAAAAAGTGTTCTTTCTCTGTTGTACATTTGACTTCAGTTGAGCGGTGCAAAGCCTTTCTTGAAAACATGGTAGAAAGTAGGTCCCTGCAGCAAGACTTTATCCATCTTAAAAGAATTATAGAAATCCCATTGAAAAGCAATTATATTAGAAGGCTGGCCTTAAGTAGGATCATGATGCAAATTAAGAAATGCCACAGATTCCTGACATTCTCATTCTGTTATTACTGCAGTTGGTCACTCCAAGCTCTGTTACAGAGTGAGAGGATCTAGGAAGGGCTGTGTTTCAGTCTGTGATATACTAGCAAGACTTTCTGTATTGAGAAAGCTGCATATGAACAAATGTCTCCATCAGGATTGGATCACAGAACAGTCAAATTGTTACCAGCCTGCCAAAATGAATCCTGTTAAAGAAAAGTAAACAAATCCAGTGAAGGTAAAGAGGTGGCTTTTTTTCTTGCCTTTTATTATTCCCACAGGGAAGGGTGGAGTCACAGGGAATAATAGTACATGTTTCCTTTAACATTTAGAGACAAGTTGATTCTACCAGCAAAGTAAATATCCTGCATTCCGTTAATATCTTATAGTTTGTATTTCAGAGTGGTTTCAGAAGTGGGAGCTTTTAAAGTCATAGTATGTGTCTTTATGGACAGCAGGAATCTCATTTTAGAAACCTATTTTGTAACCTAGATTCTGAATGAGAGCTTTATTTTAGTCCGAAGTTTCAAAGCAAATTCTGAAAGTGATGTTGTAGCTTAATTTGATCACAGTTAATGATCTCTAGACACTTTTGTAGCGGTAAAAGGCTTACCTGACATCCTTGAAACATAAAAGACCTGCCTGCTTATTTATATAACTGATACAAGACCCCATCCCAGGAGTAGAAGTTTCACATGACACTTCCAGATTTGTATTTTATTTTTTATTCTAATTGGCTGTCGATAGTTTCATACCAGTGTGCCTATTTGCACTGCCTGTCAGTGAGATTCGGTGGGTGTCGTGGATCCAGATATTTGAATCTTCAGTGTAAATACAAATTTCAAAGACAGGAAAATACAAAGGGTCAGAATAAACGTCCCTATTTTTTGGTAGAACTGGAGGAATCTAAGAAGAGAGCTTGTTCAGTATATTTAAGAATGACCTGTCACAATTCCTCAGGCATGTGAGATATGTGGTTCTCATAAGGGTCATTTCCTTTCAGTCTGATCAAAATATGTCTGTAAGTCAGAAGTCAAACAAAATGTTTCACTGGTGTCTCTGCCTTTTTTCCCCCCCTCCTTATTATAGTCTCTTGGGTTGAAGCCTTATTTCAGATTGTAGGCATTGTAGGTACTGTTTTATGCTCACACAAAAGAGCAGAGGGTTTTGGAGATGTTTTTGGTACTCCCACATTGATGGTCTAGCATGAAGTATTGTGCTTTCCACCTTATATAGAAAACATAAACTGTACGTTAAAGAAAAGCGCTGCTGAAGCTGAGTGATGCAGTGCCATTCAGCAGTTCCCAGCTAAGCAGTGTTTGTTTACTGTTACTTGCATTGAGAGACCTCAGCTGGTGACAGCGCCTAATTGTGCTAAGAGCTCTAACTGTTTGTATCTAGTAAAAGGCAGTTGCTTCCCTGAAGAGTTAACATAGTAAGTATAAAAGATGGACAAAGCAAAGGAAGAATGCAAATAGTTGTCTGCCAGGGCAATGAGAGAACTAGGAATGGCATCCATCCAGGATGCCACTGAACCTCCAGACCAGTGGTTTGTGCACTAAATGAGAATGCCTTAGGGGAAAAAGAAAGGAAAGAAAAACTTGAAGGAGAAACCCTGCTCTTTTAATTTGAGAGGGTCAGTACACACAGATAGATTTTCCTAGTTACTTCATTTAGAGAACTTGAAATGGAATGTCTCTGGTCTTCCAAATGCACCCCTTAGACTGAATTCCTGATGATTTGTGTGCTCTAAGGACTATATATTAATACATTTAAACAGCACTGTCCAGAGTGGACAGTTTGGATTGAACGTTTCTGGAACATCAGAGAAATCCTCCAGATGGCAGAATGCTGCAGTCTACATACAGTAGATGGGGATATTGTTTTATTCCTCACTACAAAGCATTCATGTTTTCAAACTGGTATCTAATGGGAGTAACTGTTGGGTTTTTTTTTAAAGCAGTTTTATCAGAGCCTGTGAGAAATGACACAGTTTAAGTAATACTTACTTATATTCAGAATGCTGACTGAGTACCTTACCTCTGTTCTATTCTTAAATAACTAAAAGTCAGAACCAAACATTTATATGTGCAGTAGCTTAAATGATTTCATTAACAGTGCAAAGAAAGTGGATATACTAGGAGGATATGGGATGTTTCCAGGTCATGTTTTACATCCCATTTATTACTGCTCAGCTCAGCAGTAGTTGTAGGAAAGATTCAAAATGTGAATGTGAGGCAAATTCTGATGAGCTGGCCAAGCCGCTTTCCATCATTTACCACCAGTCCTGGCTTAGTGGAGAGGTCCCAGATGACTGGAAACTGGCTAATGTGTTGCCCATCCACAAGAAGGGCCAGATGGATGAACCTGCAGACTACAGGCCTGTCAGTGCCTGGCAAGATTATGGAGCAGATCATCTTGGGGGCAATCACAGCACACCTGCAGGACAGCCAAGGGATCAGGCCTAGCCAACATGGATTTAGGAAGGGCAGGTCCTGTCTGACCAACCTGATCTCCTTCTATGATCAGGTGACCCACCTGGTGGATGTGGGGAAGGCTGTGGATGTAATCATCCTGGACTTCAGCAAGGCCTTTGACACTGTCCCCCACAGCAAACTCCTGGCCAAGCTATCAGCCTGTGGCTTGGACAGCAGCACTCTGCGCTGGGTTAGGAACTGGCTGGAGGGCCGAGCCCAGAGAGTGGTTGTGAATGGTGCCGTGTCCAGCTGGCAGCCAGTCACTAGTGGTGTCCCCCAGGGATCAGTGCTGGGCCCCATCCTGTTTAATGTCTTTATTGATAATTTGGATGAGAAGATTGAGTCCACCATTAGTAAGTTTGCAGACGACACCAAGTTGGGAGCAGGTGTTGATCTGTTAGAAGGTAGAAGGGCTCTGCAGAGGGACCTTGGCAGGTTGGACAGCTGGGCAGAGTCAAACATGATGTCATTTAACAAGTCCAAGTGCCAGGTGTGCACCTAATGCAGTGCTACAGGCTGGGGTTGGAGTGGCTGGAGTGGTTGGAGTGGCCAGGCAGAAATGGACCTGGGAGTACTGGTTGACAGCTGGCTGAACATGAGGCAGCAGTGTGCCCAGGTGGCCAAGAAGGCCAATGGCATCCATCAGAAATAGAGTGGCCAGCAGGAGCAGGGAAGTCATTCTGCTCCTGTACCCAGCACTGCTTAGGCCACACCTTAAGTACTGTGTCCCGTTCTGGGCCACTCAATTTAAGGAGGATATTGAGACACTTGAATGTGTCCAGAGAAGGGCAACAAGGCTGGGGAGAGGCCTTGAGCACAAGCCCTATGAGGAGAGGCTGAGGGAGCTGGGGTTGTTTAGCCTGGAGGAGAGGAGGCTCAGGGGAGACCTCATTGCTGTCTACAACTACATGAAGGGAGGTAGTAGCCAGGTGGGGGTTGGTCTCTTCTCCCAGGCAACCAGCACCAGAACAAGGGGACACAGTCTCAAGCTGTGCCAGGGGAAGTTTAGGCTCGAGGTGAGGAGAAAGTTCTTCACAGAAAGAGTTATTGGCCATTGGAATGTGTTGTCCAGGGAGGGAGGTGGTGGACTCACCATCCCTGGAGGCGTTCAAAAAGTGATTGGATGTGGCACTTGAAGCCATAGTTTAGTTAGTCATGAGGTGTTGGGTGATAGGTTGGACTTGATCTCTGAGGTCTTTTCCAAACTTATTGATCCTATGATTCTATGATCTTTTGCTTGTTGCACTGTAATTGCCAAAGAAAATTAACTGTCCCCTCCCTTCAGAAACTTCCTTTGCTTAATGTCTCTTCAGTAAAATTCTGTGGAATCATAATTATGATACACAACTTATAATGTATGTCATCTCCATATGTTTTGGGTGTTCTTGTGCCTAACATCTATCTCAGCTTCTCAAAGACACATCTCTGCAGACTGCATAATCTCCTTATGTGTTTCAGTAATTTTCATTCATTATAAAGCAACATAGACTTAAATTTCAGTAAAAGAGTTTATATAATTACATTTAAAAATGTATTTCAAATTTCTTCAAGTACAATTTTGCTGCTGGAATGCACGGGGTGGGGAAAGAATATTGTAGCTCTCCTTACAGATGCCATTCTGGCTTCTTCATTTGTGGAGAGGCAGCAGATAGATGGATGCATCCTTCCACTATTGCTTCTGAGTCCAGGATTTTGATAAATAAAACATGAAATGCTCTTGAAAGATGCTTGTCCAGAGTTCTCTCTTGTTTAAGTGCAGAGTTTGCTTTGAGAGACATTTTGACACATCTGGATGCACAGCATGTTAGCTGAAGGCAAACAGACATTGCAGTGATAAGGGACAGCTGGGTCCTGCTGGCTCAGCACACAGGAGACTTGCACTAAAATGCTGACGCTGCATCGTGACTGCAGTTCCCAGGTGATCACTCCATTGCCTGTGACATTAGAAATCAGCAGAAAGTTGGCTGGGAAATCATTCATGCAAACTGAGAAAGAGAAAGCAAAAGAGAAACCACAGCTGACTGTGGAGAAGAGGCAGATTAGTAAGCTTCTCCATTTCAGAAGTTTTGGCCAGTTCATTCCATTCTTCCAATAAGATTAGAGGTAAGATAAGACTCAGATTCTGCTGTCTGAATGCTTAGGACTTTTTCATGTTAGCTCTCACCCACTTCTATCTTTTTACTGATTCCAGAAGGGTTAGCAGAGGGGAAGTAACACATAAATTTCCATGTGACTTAAAGCCATTACTTATCATCTCAGTAAGCAAACACCTTCAGAAGGTTTTTGACCGGTTGAAAGGAAAAACTGGAACACTTGAACAACTCTAATCTTTGTATAATTCATTTTTTTTTTTTACTTTATCATGGGTTTGGCAACCATAGGTTGGCAAGTAGAAGGTGAAATAAGTGCAGAAAGGAAAAATTGTTCATAAATAGGCTAATGGCATATGACATTTAGTTACAGCACTGAAGCAGTTCCAGAGGGTTTCTATTTGCTCAGAATTCTAAGCATAGAGTTGGGCCCTGGGACCTGATGCTTGTGAATAGTTTGCCCACAAACAGTAAATATGATTGAAAAATATTAATTCCTGCATTCATTTCAAAAGGGCATAGATGGTTGTTCAAAACATCAGCAATAATGTTGTTTAAAAAATTGTTCTGAGACAAACACTTTTCTCTGTTACATATCTAGACCAGAATAGGGGAAGTGTGTACAAATGGAAGTTTTATTACAAAATGGTATTTTTATGTTTACTGCAAATTAGATGCCTCATCTGCCAAAGTACTGCTTGAACAATTCAAAAATAAAACCCTGTAAAGTGCAGGGATTTTCCAGAGGAAAGCTGTTAATGTGTGCTGCTTGATGCAGAGAGGTGCTATGGAAAGGGGGGAGTTTGGTAAAGTAGTTAAAAAGGTGTTTTCTTTTATTTCTTTGTGCTTTAGCAAGATAAATCTGTGGCATATAATATATAAAAATTAAAATTAGAACTCATTAAATAGTTAAACTTAAAACCAGTGACAGGTGGAGGCTGGTCTCTTCTCCCAGGCAACCAGCACCAGAACAAGAGGACACAGCCTCAAGCTGCACCAGGGGAGGTTTAGGCTGGAAGTTAGGAAGAAATTCTACACAGAGAGGGTGATTGCCCATTGGAATGGGCTGCTCAGGGAGGTGGTGGAATCACCATCACTGGAGTTGTTCAGGAGGAGACTTGACAGGGTGCTTGGTTGCATGGTTTAGTTGATTAGGTGGTGTTGGATGATGGGTTGAACGCGATGATCTTGAAGGTCTCTTCCAACTTGATCTGGTCTGATTTGGTCTGGTCTGGTCTATTCTATTCTATTCTATTCTAGGTTTTTTGTGACTTTTTAGCAGAAATGGCAGTGAATGCTGGACTTGCAATGTTAAGTACATGATATATAAATGAGATGAACCATGGAAATCTCTGGATCTCTGTGTGGAAGGTATAAACAAGAATACTTGGAAGAAAACAGGAGAAACCGTTTAAAATATGTTTGAATGTATTTGCTTAGGAAGTGTGCAGATGAAGGAGAGTTAATTACTTGGCTCTTGAATATTTATTTTAAGGCTTAAGCTTAAAATGTAAAAGGAAGACATTCCATTTATTATTATGTGGATATTAACTTGTCTTTAGTTATCACTATGAGCACAAATAACAGACACATAGAGGGCTGGAGTGTTTTACCAAAGGATAGAAGGCAGTTGAGAACAGGAGAGGAATGAGTTAAGCTGTGTTTAGATGTTGGATATATTCAAGTTAGCAGTTCCCAATGGAATGCTTCCTAGAGTACTTACAGAAGTAGCTGAAGCAATCTCTGAAGCATTAGCAATTATCTTTGAAAACACATGGAGGCTGAGGAGGAGAGGTCCCAGTGGTCTGGAGATGTGCAAAATTCAGTATACCTCTTTAAAGAACAGAAGAATAATATCTAAGGAATCATAGACAAGGGAACTTGACTAGTATCAGCAACATAGGAGACCAACTTTTTCACCAACTGGTTTATAGCATTTTTAGGATAGTAAGGTGATAAAAACATTAAATGTACCTTTGTAGTGTCCAAATGACATCAAGGAAAGTTCTTTTTTCCCATAGCAGTGTGGTAGGTGAAAGTCCAAATGATGTTATGTATTTGACTTTAGCAAGGGTTTGAACGTGGATCCACAGACCATTCTGATGAGCAGTCTAAGGAGACAAAAACAGAAATCCTATGTAACACTCTTCAAGACAACATTCTTGGTATATTACTAGCAGTGGTTTGCAGTCAGAAAGGGTAGCCAGTAGCTGGGCTTCAGCAAGTGTTCATCCTTCCATCCCCAAAAGGACAGTTTTCATGCATATTTTGCATGAGGGAGCAGAGAGTATGCTAATAAAACATCTGGATGGTAACAACCGAAACTGCTTCTCAATCTTTCAAGGAGCAAGTTGGAATTTGGAATGATCTTGATTAATTGAAGAAACAGTCTGAGATTCACAAGACACAGTTCAGTAAATTCGAAAGCAGATGAAATCTGATGCAAACATAAAAGGAGAAATAACTGTTTGGCAGCAATAATGCAAAGGATGAATGGGGAATTGTGGAGGGCAGCAAACTCAGTATGTCAACACTGTGATGCTGTTTCAAAAAACACACACAACACAAACCAAAACAAACACATTGTTCTGAAATATATTCATAGAATTGCCAGTATCAGATGCTTTAGCAAGACCTCCTCTGAGGCCAAAAGTTATTTATTTGCTTTTTTTGCCTCTGCCCATAGGAAGAAAACAGATCACTTAGTACACAGAAGAGAGCAGCAGGTATGGTATGTTTAGAACAAAAATTGCCAAATGGGGTTTGCTAAACCTAGAAAAGGGAGGAAAAGGATAAACATCTGTTTTCAATTAGGTAAAAAGTTCTTGAAACAGGAACAGCACCTATCATTCCCCAGGACCACTGGCTGTAGGGTCAGGGATATAAAGTGCTTTGGTTTGCAGCAAAAGTGGCAGGCACAGGTCAGTGCAAAATCCATAGCTCAGTCCTATTCCTGTTACATCTAAGGGAAGTCATGAACTATTTTTCATGCTGAGACAGGTGTGCACAGACCGTGTTTTGGAGATTTTTGAAAACAAGTCTAAAATACAGCTGTAAGAGGCTTAGTTACGTTTCTGTTGACTCACTGGGAGAGAGTGGGCCACAGCCTTACCTGATTTTTGTTGTACAGTCATGCCAGATAATTTGCTGTGATCTAGTAAGGGATGTGTGGCCCCAGCAAAATAATGATGGGGAGGGCAGCACCTCCAGAACAATTCCCGTGACTCACAACTTGTTCCTAATGACTCCATGGGAAGAAGGAATAGACATTGGCCTGGGTGAATTGCCCTTCAGGCTGTGAATCAAGCCCTGCTGGGCTAGATGATCTCTTGACATCTCTTACAGTCTCTAATTCTGTAATTCTCTGATTAGTTAAATGTCATTTTCTGTGGTCAGACTTAGAGGCTAAATCAGTGAGTTCGATTTTGACTTTTCACTTCATGGTTCATTGACTAAAGAACTGTTCTGGTCTGTTGGTTTACAGTGGGTGATAAACATGTAACTAGTCAGTATGTTTAAATATTGATACAGTTGATGAGATACAAGCATGTGAAATGCGAATCTGTAAGTTCCATCTTAAGGCAAACTGTGACCCCATCAAATAATTTTTAATGGTTGACCTACAATCATGTCTAAAATTAGCATCTCACTGAAAAAACTTAGGCTGTTACATACAGAAAGGGGGCACTTGAGAGCTGAGTTCTATAACTGTCCTGAATGTTCAGTTTCTCTCAAGCTGGTTTGGTACTGGAAGGACTAGTTACCTAGCTCGTGTATCCTGGTGAGGATCTACCTGCATCGAAGCAGACACACTGCTTTAGACTGAGAATCTTTAATGTGAACTGCATAGTTATATTGAGTTCCTGCAGGAAGCTTTTGGTAGTAGCTGTACACATTTGAATTCATCAGGATCATCTGAGGAACCATGGATTAACTGCATTCCTGTATGATCAGAATTCAAGCAGATGTACAGATCAGATGTATAGGGCAATCTTAGCTCTGCTCGCTGAGTGTACTGGATTGAAATACGTGCTGAACACCCTCATGTGAATGATGAGAGGGTCATGAATTCCCTGTCTGGTTGTATTATAGAAATATACCTTATTGCCATAGCAGCAGGCAGACATTTCAAGCAAGGAGTAGAAATTGTTCGCTAAAAGTGACATGAAAGCACAGAGTGTTTTACAGTCAGCAAGAGGATATGATGCCTGTGTTCATAATTCCAACCTAGAATGTTTTGAGGAGAGGGAGAATATCACAGGTTGAGAGGTTGGGTGATGCTTTTAGTGAATGACTGCATTAGACTACATGGAAATACGGTGTCTCTCTGGGATAGTGTGCTTCCCTCAGCCATGTACTATTTAAAGTAATAGGGCTTTTAGTTTAGTCCAGGCAAAGCAATTGCAATTCCCCTAGGGGGAGGTATATAATTATTTTGGAAAATAAGAAGCATCATTGAGAAGTTTCTCAACACGCTTAGCTAATTTTCTCAGTGTTCAGAGAATTCTACACTTTTTGTTGTGTATTCTTTAATACCAGATATTTCTGGTTCTCATCTCTACTTCTAAGGGTCAAAATCTAAAGAAATGGAGATGTCTTAGAAGATAATATTAAAAGCAGAGATAATAGTAGGAAAGAAGCTTCACAGCAAGCAGAATATAGTACTGGAATTATAATAACTATCTTTATGCATAGTGGGGTGTGGGGAAGCTCTTTCCTGTTCACTGGCTTGTTAAGATTTGGTTAAAGTTGAGTTCCAGCAGTGAGAAAAATTTGCTGTCAATTAATTGTTAAGGTGTTTATTTTGTTATTGATGAAAAAAAGACTGTGGTAAACAAAATCAGTTGAAAAAGGTGCAATATTAAATGAAAAAAAGAAGTTCAGTGAACTTTCTCAAGTATTTAAAATGTTGATATAGAAGGTAGTTGTCTGATAGGTGGCTGTTTCTGGACTATTACATATTTCTCAATATAATAGTGAAGGTGAAATGGTGCCCAGAGATACTACAAAGTCTTGGAAACCAGCTTATTGGCAATGGTGTACATCGAAGTTCCTCCTCATATCTGTCTCTGCTTCATGGTGTGCCCATCTCTCAAGGATCTTCCACTGCCTGCTCCAGTGTGGGTCAGTAAGAACCAGGGTGGGCTTGCAGTGCAGCAGGTCTGTGGTCTGTCATGGATGGCCACGTTTCCTGCCCTTTCGTCCTCTTGTGGTTCTGCCAGCTCCATGAATGAGCTCTGCTGTGACTTACCAGCCTCACTGTGAAATACAGACTCTGTGGTGTGTTTCTGTGCCAAAGAACAGCAATTTATGGAAATCCTATGCAGCTGATTGTAGTAAACCATAACAGCATTCTGGATCATTGTAGAAAGCAGGTGAGTAGTCTGTGGTGTTGTCTGTGCATACAAACAGAGCTGCCACACCAGCTGAGGAAGCAACTGTTTCCTGGGCTGGAGTCTGTTGATCCTCGTGCCTCTGCAATACTGTGCCACTGCCAATGAGTGTAACAGTACGTCTGAACTCTAAACAAACACGAACACCAATGTCCTAGAGGAAGAAGATCTATTCATGATTTCCTACTGCATTTGCAGAGCCAGGAAGGGGTTTGTAGTAATAAGACACAAAGTTCAAATGTGACTGAAAAGTTACATGCGTGTCATGGATAAAATCTGCAAAGCTACTTCTGTTGATTGCACTGAGAAATCTCAGAGACCTAATCTAAGTAGCATGTTATTTCTGTGGTAAGGACTCATTTAAATAAACCTGCCTAATTCTATTTTATTTCACCTGGGCAGGGATTACGCTGTCCTGTACTATGCTTCCCTTCACGTCTTTGTGCTTGCTTTCTGTTGTGAGACTGCAGCTCAGCCCATCTTTGTCAGTCATTCTACAGAAATCAATTAAGGCAGCTCCTGTTCTCTGCAGTGGTTGTGTAACTTCAGACACTGCATTATCTCCTAGACTAGAACAGCTGGGAGAGGGCTTGATGTGCTTAGGTGGGTCCCAGTAACTCAAAGGCAGGAGCTAGTGGCCAAACTGGGGAAGAGTATGACTGACTAGAAAAGAGGAAGAAGGTTATGTCCTGTAGAAGAAATTTGGAAGATGGTGTAAGCAAATGTCTGGAATGCTGAAGTGGAGAGAAAATCAAGTAGGCACCTTTCTAGTGACCACAGCCCACAGCTGTCAGAAGCACTCCCCCATTGCTTCCCCATGGTGACAGATGTCCTACTTTTGCAATTCAGAACTCTGGTCATGCTAACTTATGAATTATACAAAGGAAAAACACAAAAAAGACTTCACCCATCACTGAAAAGAAGCTTCCCCTAGGCTGCAACACTCTGTTTAATGGTGCAGGACTTCAGGAGAATATTCACCATAAGATAGCCATTCATTTTGGAAAAGTGACCGGGCTACTAACCCTGTCATGTGGCATGCATGGTAACACAGACACTGTGCATTTGTCCTTTATCTGACTGAAAACAGGACCTTAGTGCCCTAACTTGTGTTGACCTGGGCAAGAATTGACTTATTAGATCGTTACTATGAGTGCTTGTAGTTACCCCTGCACCTTCTCCCTGCTGACCTGCCGTACAAATAGATAGCTGAGCTAATCCTGGGTAGTTTAAAGGGAACAGTGAACTACTTTTCCAACAGCTCTGATTACAAAAATATATTTGCTTTGATTTATAAAAATTTAAAATCTTCTGGGCATAGGGGATCAAACTTTCTGCATACTTAGTACCAGGTTTTTTCATTATTTATATCTCCAACTGCAAACAATAGCAGCAGCGTTTATGCTGGCAAAACAAATCGTGCAGTTAAACATGGCTAGAGCTAGTTGTGTGCAGAATAAACTTTCTTTGGTCTGAAAGAGGTGAAAATACTGTAACTAAAGAAGTTCTGAGAAAATATTTGAACAGGGAGAAGCACATAGGAGTGGCAGACCAGTCCTGGAAAACAGAACAAACCTATTTTCTAGTGATACACTCACAAAAAAAATTGGCAGGCGTTTGGGTATTGTGGCTTGAACTTGGGTGGGAATGATATTTTAATGTAACTGCTTTTTCCACTTACATAAAAAGTAGAAAATGCTCAGTGTTATGAAAGGAAGAGTTTGATCTAACTCACCCAGTTCATTGAACAGAGTGAAAAGCTTCACACTTCCTTTACTCATTCTGGATAACAAATATCAGTGTGCATGTTTGGAAATAATTAATTGTTTTTGTCTGTCATGCACAAATGTTCTTATTGCTTTGAGTATCCCAGTACAGAAGTAACAGAAAATTTCTATGGGCTCCTCTCCTCTTTTTACTTCATGGCATAAGCCCAGATTTACATTTTCACATCCCACATAGTTCCAGCTCTGTCTGTGTGTGGCTTTCTGGACCACAGAAGTCTGAAGGCCGTGGTGGTTTTGCCATGAGCCAGCATTTTTGGAAATGCACAGTTGCTACACTCACTTTCCATTTTCCATCTAAGTACTGTTACAATCCTACTTTCTCCTTTCTCCAAATTCTGTTGAGGTTAAACACCAGACAAGGTCTCCTGCAATCCTAGTAGTGATTTCTTTGTGTTAAGGCCTGGTGGGAGAAGCAGCAGTTTGCAGGTGATATTTACAGGATGAGATGATGATACATGTGTAGGACTAAATGGAGGTGACAGACACTAATTGATTCACATATCTGCCTCTTGCCATGTGTGTCAGGTGGATATTGAGGATAGTAGCTTGCAGCTTGTCTGGTGCAAAGTTTGTTTCCAGTATCAGGGTGTTCTGGTTGCTTGTCTCTCTGCAGTGTATGTACTGTAATAGACTTAAGTGATGGGAAAAGCAGGTTTAACTTTGACATTTGTTTGAAGATGAATAGTGTTGAGAATGTTTGTCATTGCTTCTGCCAAAATAAAGGTGTCTGTATAATGCAGTGGAGTATATAGCTGTAAGTGCTGTCATTGCAAACTGTCTTTTGAAATTTCTGGTGAAGATTTGATTAGGACAGCCAGAACTGCGATTTGTTTATGGATAGATGTTGTACTTCAATGACCTTGGAATATCCTACATGTGTGAACGAGAAATGCATACTTTTCACTCTAATTCCTATAACGCACTTAGTATAAAATTAACCTGCCATTGCTATAAGGTTAATGGTGCAGAGAATTTTTGCTGGAGATGGCCTGAGTTTGTTAATTCTCTTCCATCCTCTTTCTCCCAGACCATGTGGTGTTTCTCATGGCAGTGAGGGCTCAGACGGTGTTTAGAAATGCAGAGCTGTTCGGGTGCACATGTGCATGTGAAAGCAGCAGTGTTTGCTTTCCAAGTAATTGAAATGCATGAAAAAATAAAGGAATGTTTTGTAGTATGTAGGTGCATCTGCTACACAAGGTTATCTGCAATAACTGAGTAACAAACATGCTTCTTGGGAAAATGAGAAGTATAACTATGCTACATGTCTTGAGGTCCTGTCTTTGTTCAAAACCTCCAAGCTTCCTCCAGAGTGCTTCTTTGGCTGTTGCTGCAGTGCCACACATTAACTGAGAAGTCACCCAGACACTATTCAGACCACCTTCAATAAGGCTCCAAATTCAGCCTTTTGGATAGTTTATGGTCAACAAGTAAATGAATAAAAAAAAAATAAAAGGGGAAAAAAAAATCAGATTTTGCTGCATTATCATTTACATATCTGCAAAATACTTTCTCAGTGCTTTGGTATGTATGGCATGAAGAAAGGTAAGCTGTTGCACTGTTTCTTTCCTGAACTTTTCTTTATGCAGACTTCTCCTACTATAGGATTACAAGATGTCAGAATAATTCCTGACAAGAATTGATAAAGAATTGGCAACATGAATCTCTGCAGGGTACATTGGGTCAAGTTTGTTGTAGGAACAGTCTTCCTCTGTTTACATGAACAAAAGCTGGGTTTGACAGTTTCTCTGATCAGCAGCTTTGGGAGTGTGTGAGCACACTGTTATTCTGTGGCCTTTTCTACAGTTTTCTCTATGGTGGCAACAATCTCTCTTTTTAAGCTGTTCTCATTCAGACTGTGCTTACCCTGCTTCTCTTCACTATGTAGTATTTCACTACGTAATATTTCACAATGCAAAGCTTAGAGAGAGAGTATCACTGATTAAATTAAGTTCAATATGCCTTGTATGTGGATTTATAAATGAGAGCAAGTGAAGAACATGAATATTAGGGGAGAAGTGTGTAGTAATTGTATCTTGATTTTCATATGCTTTCCTCTGAGATTTATTTCCACAGCTCTTTTGTAACAATCCATACAAAATGAGGTTGTGCTCTGGCTGAAAGCAGGTTACACCCATGTTAGTGCTGGTACAGAAACAATTACATGGGTAACTTCTCTTAGGGCTAAATGTCAACCACTCTGTTGTCATTATTCTTCTGGACAGAATGCAGTCTGTTTCAGTCATACACCTCCTCAGAATGGACAGAGGCTGATGAATCTCTGTACGCTGCTTGATGTTGAAACAATGCATTTTATTTTCCAGAGTTTGTGGTCCAGGATTCTGCAGCGCTACAATGTAGCACCTTTTATTCAAAAATGATGCTGCCCTCACTGTTCTCAGGGGAGCCACATGCAAATGAGAGAGGAGTCATTCACTTCTAGGGCATGTTTTCTTTCTGCTGAGCCCACCACAAAAGTCCTGGTCCATAGCAGCGCTCCATGAAGCTCCTGCACCTGAGAGGAGCAGCAGCAGCTTCTCAGCTCGGGGTTGCTGTGGGCTCTAGCCAGTAGTAGGAAGTGCTTTCTCTTTGAGAGTAAAATGGTGAGCCTAGAAATGAATTTGTGATTATTATTATTATTGTGCCGTCTGGACAATACATTGGCAAGAATATGGTGATGGAAGATCTCGTGATGATTTTACACTGGTTCAAATCCACTGGCATTAATGGAGTAATTTTTGATGTATGCCAGCATGAACATACTTTGACTGACGTCCAGTGAGAAGGTGGACTGAGTTGTGAATTTTGCAGAATTTCTCACATCATCCTGACTTCTCTAAACTCAGGTTAGAAACACTTTTTGATACATGGTATCTCAAGTGACTGTGTAGATAAGACTGTAGACAGGACCACTTTCTTTTCCTTTGATGCTTTGATTTGAAAAACATCTGAAAGATTGTTTAAACACACAAGTAGTGCCTCATTGCATATTTCCTGTTAGACTTTTTGCAATTGTGCTGAAGCACTGGACCTAAAGAAACAAAATAGCAATTTTAGAGGAGCTTTCTTCCCTTTGCCTTTTCCCCCCTTTTCCATTCTTTCCTCTTCTGTTCCTTTTCATTCCTTCCTCCTCAGTATAGGGTGTGACTGTACAGCAAATTATCTTCTCTGGCAGATGGAAAACAGAATTCTGTCGCAACAGACAATGGCAAGGCTTCTGTAGTTATCCCTGATTTGTATTTGAAAAGTAATAGTTTTCTTAACCATATGCTGGGAGAACTTGCATTGAAATTAATGGGAAGCACAACAGCATTTTCCGTGGTAGTATGGACAAATTTAAGTCCAAATTAAAAAGGACTTTAATCTACCATTCGGCTTCTTGTTATTTGCTTTTCCTGCTACACCCACTTCCGTCACTTGGAATTATGATTAAACAAAGAAGTAGCAAAATCAGTTGTGGCCAGAGATCCTTGTATGCCCCTTCATTTGCCTCGACTTCCTCTAACTTGTTGCTGGCAGTCTCTGTGAGAACAATTGTAATAGAAGTGGGCTCAGATTGCCATTTCTTTGAAAATGTTGTACTGCCTTGAAAACTGATCATGCAAGAACAAAATATCTGAGGTGAGGCCAGCTGCTGTTCTGCAAGTGCTGTGGTTCTGAACAGCTTGACAGTGTTGAGAGGAAGAAAGAGAAGCAGCCAGGGAATTGTCAGTTCATTTCACAAGCTTCATTTCCCAAAGACGGGTCCAAGTGGATGTTTAGACTCCATTTCTGCAGAGCATTTGTGGTTTTTTTCATGTCCATTATACAGTCATCTACCACACACATATTATCTTTCATATTAAAGCCATAAATTCACTTCTCCAACAGGTTTTTGTGCAAGAAGTTTTTTTCTTTTCCTAGTACCTGTTACAAAGCTAATATGAATAGGTTGTGCACTCATAAATGATACTGTAATTTCCAGGGAACTTCCACATGTGAAGTACATGTTAAGTAGCACTTACATCTATCTACTTCAGCCTCAGTTCATTTTCCAGACTCTGGAATGGGTGAGAGAGAGAAAGGACACAACAGAGGACTGTTCCATTCAGTCACTGTTACCCTGCCTCTGAATCTACAGGCACTATCCAACTCAAGAGTATTTTTCAGACACAGAAACAATTTCTTACCAAGGACAAGAAATTGCACACATCAGGAGAGCTGTGTGCTGAGGGTGCACACAGCAGACACTATTATAAAGCACTAGTCCTTAGACTTAAGTTTTTATTAACAAACATGAGTTAATGTCTTCTGAAGGTTCACATAACTTCGCTGGGTGAAAAATAGCTTTGGTCTTTGTTGGAAAGCTATTTCAATGCAGTATCATAGCATTGTCATTGGTTTAACTTCCAAGGACTAAATGACAAGGAGGCTGAAAAATAATTCATGATGTTTGTGAGGCTGTTACATCATCAGGTGAGCAAGCACTTCAGTTTGCAATTAGCCTTTTTGTGTACAGAAGCAGATGTATTTGCAAATGCTAGTTTAGGAAGCTGTTTTGAAAATGAGATTAAAAGGCAGAGAGGAAATCATACCCCCTTATGAATGGTCTGCTGTGACAGTTTCATATCTCCAAAGCCTTTCTTCTTTTCTGCTGAGCTAATTAGGATTTCATATAACCTAGTGTCATCATTTAACTTATAGGATGTTCATCCTCTTTAGAGAATTATGCTATTGAAGCATGTTCTAATCAGCTGGTATTAGCCCTATTGTGTTGAGTATTAGCAGTAGAATGTGTGTGGGATTTGGGGCATGTGAAAAGGAGTCTGACTTTAAACACCGGACTAGACCAAGAGCTATTCTTCTGGTACACATAACCAGGGATTTATCAGCACTGCAGGTTTTTCAGATTGTGCATATGATTCTTTTATACTTAACTATAAATACAAATGACGTGCAACCACTGGTGTAACCCTAGTATGTTTTCAATACATAGTTAAATTATCTGGCATTTACTTCAGAACTTCAAATTCCTTTTGATACGTCCAAAGAAAATGAGTGAATGGTTTTGCAAGTCAAACAAATTATACAATGTAGTTCAAGATCAGGTTTTAAGGTGTTTACACAATTGGTTAGGAATCATGGAAGTTCTGAAAAGTGTATGAGCAATACTGTGGGGACATAGCTGTAAAAAAGTTCAGTGTTCTTTATGATTGTGAAAAACCTGATATTTTGTACCTCATTTAGCATTGCTTAGGTACAAGTCAAAGTGCCAATGTGTGCAGGCTGTCATAGCCCTGGTTAAAGCTGCATTAATTAAAACTCAAGTTTATATTCTTTTGAAAACCTGTCTGTTTGGGCTGAAATATTCTCTTCATTTTGTTGCCTAAATTTATGATTTGGAAAACTAAGCAAGACCTTGGGATTTGTTTGGATATTTGCTTTGAGGGGATTATGCACTCTGTTGTTTGAACAACACTTAAACTAAATCGTAAACTCTTGTAAATAATCCTTCCCAAGTGAGAGTGCATGAGAAATCGGCTTTGATCTGCCTGATCTGTGAGCACATGAAATCTATCTTCTGAGTGTTTACAGCACAATTGTTTTCTTTGTTTTGCTGATCTCATTATTGTGCATCTAGGAAAGAATGTCCTTTATATGCAGGTACCCTAATTAACTTTGCAGTCAGCTGGCTGACCAGAGGAGGTCAAGGTTAAGGTGGGGAGCTCTTACAACTGTGTAAAAGCATTCATCCAGACATCTGAATAAATAGAAAAGAGAATCCTTTCCTGCAGCCTGGCTGTGTTCATAATACATACAGGTAAATTAATTTTCAGTTAAGGATAATGCTCTTTTTACAGAACAATAGTGCAACAAAATCCCTAATAATATAGCAGAGTCGAGGGATAGATTGTACTTTAATTCTAAATACAGGCAGTAGGATTTTGGTCATGCTGTTATTTAGATTGGTGTTATTACTGCACAGGACTCCACAGATACAGAACAGTAAGGTGTTTCTGCTCAGAGGTGCTACAGCGAGTGACAAAGCAGAAGGGGCAGGACTGGGAAACAAGGAGATTGCATTGGTCACTTTGAGAGGATTGATCTCAGCACGCTCTCTGTCTAAACACGACAGGGGAAGTTTGTAAACAGGAGAAGTTAAGAAGAGTATTATTGCAGGGAGGTCTTTTCAGGTGAAGAAGGTACAGACATGCTGATGTGAAAACTTAACAAGCCTTAATAGAGGCTGATGTTTTTGCCATATCAGAGATGAGTTGCTATTTGAGTGTTGGTAGATTGAGGAGCTATTCAGGTAAGGGAAGGATGAGAAGAAATGAAAGCACGCTTTTTACTCTTTCTCTTATGTGGGCTGCATTGGGTATTTTTCATTTAATAATATGACAGTCTCTAGATGTTTTATCTATTAAGTTTTTCTTGCTACACCTGCATAATTAAATACATTGGAAAAGTAGAAATACTAGTCTGTATTTTTGGGAAATGCTTTATACTACTTTTAATTGAATGAGAAATAAACCTCAATAACTGGAAAAACAATTGCTTGTCAGGTAGGATTCAGTTAAACCTGGCATTTATAAGGCCCTCTCGCAAGCCCTACTTTGAGTAGCTTGTAATAACAGAGCTAGTCAGATCATCATGTAGATGAAAGAGATTATTCCACTGGGAGAATTAAATTTAAACTAGTCACCTCTGATTTGGATTTTGAAATATGACAAGAGAATCAATGATTGCTGCTGTTAAGTCTGAGGAAATCTTTGGCTTACTTACAGTCTAGATATTAACAATTTTGAAGTTGCTTCATACCAAGGGACTACTAAGATGAAACAGTAGCTTTAAATTAAGTACCATCATCCCCTTCAATTTATCCTGAAGGAGAGAAGTAATTAGGCTTGTTTATCTGAGACAAATGAAAGATTAAATTGCAGGCAATGCCCCTAAACTGACCCTGTGACTAAGATGAGTTTGCCATAGACTTCATAATTTTCAGCATTTTATCTTCTATTCTTTTCAAGCATGTTCCCTCTTGCTCTTTAAACTAAAAAAATGCCAAAGCACAAAATAAACTTCTATGTTTTCCTGGTAGCAAAGTCGGTGATCCCATGTTTCAGAACTCGTACATCCCCTTTTTCCTGCATGAATGTTTATATAATACTGTAGCAAAGATTTTGAGCTGTGTTATATGAGAGAAAGGCAGCAGCCTTTGTTTTGTGTCACTAGAGTGATACTCCTCTGAGTCTCTGCTTTCAGCTACATCCTTACTTTTTTACTGCAGGTGAAGGTAACACTTTGTTCAGATGCCATATCCATGAAACTGCAAAAATGAAGATTTCAGAACTGTAATGTATGAATTCCCAAGCAGCAGAGTGTCAACAAAGTTGTCTTTTAGCACATTGCTACCTTTTACCTTGGCCCAGGTCATACATTAAATTGAGGAATTTTTAATGCATTATGTGTAGGCATTGCTAACACCTTTGGACAAACTTTAGGATCTATATTAGCTCCTAGAAATATGATTCAGGGGCAGTGCTGCCACAGTTAGTGATATTGATCACCAGTGAGAAGGAAAGCAGAAGAAATTTGTAGGCTTTGGAAGCCATTAATACTATAAACCCCCCTGTAAAATAATAATATTTTTTTTAAGAGAGGGTTTCTGATTTCTCTACTGGCCTGTTGTTAAGTTTACTTAGGAACTAATTTCATTGATCTTTAAGAATAAAATTCACAAAGCCACTTAAAGAAACTGCTATGATAGCTTTTCCACATTTCCCTGATGAATATTTCACACTTTCATTAGATTTCTTCTTCTTCTATTTCTAGTTAGGGCATCCAACTCATTCTATATTTAAAGACCATTCAGTAGCATAGCTCCAAGCCAAGCAGTGGCCCTATTTGAGATGAAACAGCTTTGTTGAAAGCTAAATCTGTCTTCACTGTATGGTATCAGACTTTGAAGGAAAATCATAATAACCTAGGTGAAGGTGTTAAGAGTAAAAAAAAAAAAGCAACTTTTTTTTTTATTATTTCTGATTTTGTTATCTTCTGTGCAACTTGACCAAATGTTTTGATCACTTGTTCAGTTTCCTTCCTATTTAAATGAGAGGCTGCTTACAAGGGATAGTTGTGTTTGAGTGATGGCCCTCCCCTTTGATGGCAGAATAAGACGGCAGCTTTGAAATGCTGTTTATGGTAATTTACACATCTGTGCATGGGAACAAAAAAGGAAGGAATCACTTTATGTGAGCGAAAGAATGAGGGAGGATCTGGATATCAGTCTGTAGAAGGGAAAATGCTATTTCACATACATGTTAGTCTGGTATGTCCAACAGATTTCTCTGCAGATCTCTCTTAGCTCTTCCTCCTGAAAACTGACATTCTGCCTTTCTCTTCAGCTGAAGGGATTTTATGATGCCCAGCTGGCAAAGCAAGACAGATTGTTGCATCCTCCAAGTGAATAGTTAGATATGTACAAAATATTTCTATCTCTAGGTGCTGATGTGGCTTCCTGCTTGTTCTTCCACAATGCACATTAAATAATCTTGATACAGAATTAATGCCTGGCTATCCAGTTAAGTTAAGCAGACTTTGGTTATTATGTTTCTGTATTCTGACCCTACCATACAGTCTCTTCTCACCCTTTTCTGTTACCTTACATTCATGATGAGTTAGACAGTCACTAACACTAAGCAAGTTTCTTTGTAGTATTACAAGAGGTAAGGAATTTAAGGAATTACAACTTTATGCAACTTCTTTGTAAATTCTTGTATTCTTTCACCTTGGACTGTGGGGCTGCTGGAAGTCAAAAATAATACTGAACACTGTACTTGGACGTGTGTACCATTCCTCCGGACCCTGCTCAGGTAACATCTGAGGCTCTCTGCAAGTATGCAGATTTATATGTAGCTATTTTAGTATATTCATGGGAAATGGTAATAACCAGTCAGAATTCAGTCTAACCCCTTGGAATTAAGAAAGTGTTTGATTGCTAAAGAAAAGTTCCAACTTATGTAAACTTATTTTATGCAGTGTGACTGCAAGTCTCACACATCTATTTTTTCTTGAATCTTGACATTTGGAATTAATAGAGAGGGAGAGAACATGTTTTAGTGTATAAGGTACTGTTGTCTTGGTGCACTTCAGACTCTTTCATTTAATGTGCTTTTCAGTTTCTTCAGGATTCTGTCATTGACTTTAGCTGATATATTTTCAAAGCCACTGTAATTTAACATTATAATTAATGTATTTAAAGAGCTTGGAAAATACAAACTGGTCTATCAGTGTAAAATTATAACAGAGGGCAATGAAATCAACATTATGTGATGGTCAATATTTCTCATAGAAATGCTCTCTTGCTCGTGACTGAACAAAGAGGGAAAATAATGTGAAATTGCAGAGAGAGCTGAAGAGCTCTGGTCCTTACCAGAAGGCAAGTTTTGCAGGCAGTGCTGTGGTTAGTTTTGGAAGCTTATGTAATCGCACACAAAACTGTCGCTAAACTGCAGTCCCTGGAGATCTTCCCCAGGGCCAACTTTTATAAGTGTATTAGCAGCCTGCGCCTCTCACGGAAGTTTGTGAGATTCATAGCAAAAAGTAATGCTGACTTCCTTCAATACTGTTATTAAAAATTGATTTAGCCCAGAGATCTCAAATGGAAATTGAAGATGCTAAAAGACAGCTACGCCTTGAGATCGGACAGCCTTAGCTTAAAGCAAAACTGTAACTTAACATCTGTACAGGAACATATTTTAACAGGCTATTTCGAACCTGCTTCTTAGAGTCTTGGATGGAGATTCTCCAAAGGTTTAGCAAATTTAGTACCCAGTAACAAAAGTGACAGATTTCATTTTAACATGATTACATGCAGAGATGTGTACTGTGCTTAGAAAACCTTGGAAAAAGCAGACTTTTGGGGAAGAGGAGATGAATTCAGCTATTAAGAAATGCTGAGGAAGTGTTTGATACATGTTTGATATCAGCAGACCACACTTCCTCAGGGCAGAGTTCCATGAAAAATGCTTACCTCTTTTCTGTTCCTGGAGCAGAGAAAATAAACAGAGATACACAAAGCCAAGTTTTGACAGGGCAAGGGCATGTCTTAAGAACTATTTGAAAACAAATCCTCTTTGTTGGAAAGCTTTCTAACTTTTTGCAGAAAGTGACTGTGCAAAGTAACCGCTTGTTTCTTAAACATTTATTTTGATGACATTTCCGTGTTTGTTTGTTTTCAGGAAAATCACCCAAAAGACAGTCCTGGAAAACAGTGATGTTTATTTATATATTTAAAACCCCTTTTATGTGTTCTGAGACTGCATAATCAGTAAGACACAGTTGTATTATGACCACAGAACAGTCTTTAATCACAAATTAAACAGAAAGTGTGAATAACATGGAAATAAATAGGAAAAGAATAGAAATTGCAATCTAGATGCTTATTTGTACCTCAGTAGTGAAGGTGAGTCCTATGTGATGTGTATTGCATCCAGTGACTGCTGCTTTCTGTATTTATTAAGCCATGGTGTGGTGGCATGGAGCCAAATATGTTGTTTTTTCACCACCTGAGTGTTTCTGATTACATAGGGAATACCCAGTTTATGTACTAAGGAAGATCACACCTTCCTTTTCAATTAATGCTAGTGGGGTGGAGGTGTAGTTGAACAGAATATTGTGTTCTTTAATGTTGTATGGCCTCAAGGCTTTCACTCTACATATACATGTTACCTGATTTAATGTTCTTCTGAATTTTACCCAAAATAAATGTTTCATATGCTGGCAATTACATAATTTAAACCAGACAAATTCAGAAGTTAGTTTGTTGTGTGGTGAACAAAGACAGTTTTGTTTTAGACACCTTACGTCCTCTTAGCTGAAGAGGATGGTCTGCCAAGAAATGAAATAGAGAAAGATACATGTGGTGCTTAGGAAATGAGTAGGAGTCCTGTAAAATGGGTGATTTTGTTATGCTTAATTTTTTTAACACAAGCAAAAATAGCTTTTCACCTTCTGTGTAAGTCAAGGACAGAGTATATGTCTGATTATTGTAAACTCAACTTCTGCGGAAAGCTGAGGTCTCTGCACATCAAAACATACAAAGATGTCTGTCCTGGCACCCATCAAAGCCAGCACAAAAAGTTTTTTATGTGAGAGTCAGGGTGAGGGATTTCAGCAGAAGTTAACAAGTCAGATTCATCTCTCGGTTGTACGCAGAAATGTCTTGGTCTAGTCAAGAAAACTGTCTGTCCAGACTCGCAGAGTCATAAAGTGGTTTGGGTTGGAAGGGACCTTAAAGTTGCAACCCTCCTTCACTTGGGCAGGGACACTTTCCACTAGACCAGATGGCTCAAAGCCCCATCCAGCCTGGCCTTGAACACTTCTAGGGATTGGACATCCACAACTTCTCTGGGCAACACATTCCAGTGCCTCACTAACCTAGTAATGAAGAATTTCTTCTTTGTATCTCATCTAAATCTGCCCTCATTCAGTTTAAAATCATTACCCCTTTGTCCTATCACTACACTCCCTGACAAAAGAGGCTCTCTGTTTCCTGTAGGACCTTGAACTTTGCCTTGTGGAACTTCATAAGGTTGGCAGAGGCCCACCTGTCAAGGTCCTTGAAGCACTATGCTTTGCTCCAAGCTGTGTTGGAGACAAGATACACAAGGCCAGTTACTACTTAGAACACAAATCCTTTTTAACAGTGACTGACGTGGTCCCTGCAAGTCAGAGTCCACAATCTAATGACAGTTTATCTAAGTGTCTTTTGCGTACAGATCAAAAGTTAATTTATTATGGGGCATAAAAATACAGCTTTGTTTTGGAAATGTCCTTTTATTTAAAGGGGTTGATATGCCAGGAGCTGGCATGGGAAACCAGGTAGAATTGGTGAAGTTTACCAGGGGAAACTGGCAGGAAGTGATAGAATATTAGCTCCTGTCAAAATCCATTTAATATGCTGTGTTACTGTTGAGTCATGGTAATGATTTTGAGCTAATTTAGAAACAGCTTTTCTCTAAATCTGTGTGGCAGGCTGGAAACAGAAAGACACAAATGTTTTCAAGAGGAATTTTCATGAGTGTGGGTACTGTATATGTAATTTTAGAAAGATTACTTCAGTGTGTAGATTTCTAGAACCATATTAGAACAAAAGTTGCATTGATGGAAACTTTTGGATGGGAATAAAAGTTAAAATCTGATTAGTGAATTATTTCCTTAATTTGTCTGAATGTAATTTACTTTACTGCTGTAGATGCCTCGGATTAAGGCCAAGCTGCAAATGGAATTGGTGTTGATAAGTCTCATTACCATCAATAGCATCATCTCCAGTTGGAGTTTGATGGAGTTAGAGCACTAACATAAACAGTAAAACTGATCACACCACAACTTTGGATCCTGTCCTGCTCTTACTGAATTCTAGGCCAGCACTTCTGTTGGCTTCAGTAGCAGCAGGAACAGGTCCAGCAGAATTACTTGACAAGAAGATTCTTCCTTAACTCTGTACTGGCTGAGCTATACAGATTGTTAAACACTCTGATACATAATCCAAAATCTTCACTGTTGAACAGCGCTCATTTATGCACTGTCTGCTGGTCCTGACAATGTATTAGCAAGAGAATTGTAACTCCTTCAGCTCTAGAACAAAAAATCCTGTGTTTTATGCAAAGATCTTTCCTCAGTATTTTTGTTTCCCCATTAGTCTTTGGAATTTGTAATCTTAAAACCACACCTAATGTTGAATTACTCTGATATTTATTAAAATAACAGAGATGTTAAATGAACTTTTTTTTTAAAGGCTGTCCAAAGTTTTTCTAAAGAATACTTTGGATATTTTTAGGCTACAGCAACTATGTGTTGCCATTAGCAGAGTTTCAGACAAAAATACCATGGTTTTGCCTTTTTCATTTCAAGACTATAAATGCAAGATGCTTTATATATCTTTGGAGCCTGTAACAACATAAAATTGTCTGTAAATGATGCCTCCTCGGTTTCTAGTGCATATATTGAGATATATTTCATAGCACTCTTTCTTATTTGCAGTAAAAGTTACTTGATTGAATGTCATGGACCACTGTGTGGAGAACGCTGTATATTAGTGCATGCCAGGAAATCCATGGCCCCTTGCAAGAGCACGGGAGGCAAGTGAGCTGTACTGCTTCCAGATGAAATGAAATACTGTGTTTACAGTGGCTGAATGCTGTAGCTTCCTGGCTGGTGCTGTGGATAGGTATTTAAGGGTGTGGGTCATAAGGGTATGGTTCTTGCTCCGTGGTGCAGCGAAGGACCTGCTCACATAGTTAAGCAGAAGTATTTCTGGCTTTCGATAGAAGAGATTGCATACAGGGACCTGTTTGGCTAGCATACAAATAAACTTAATGTTGTCTTTCCAAAGAGTGTGTGTTCCCATCTGAAGCTGGATTTTGCTTTTAAATTCAAAGGTAGTAATATCAGACCTGTGATGAGGAACTTTGTCTGTGATTTGATACCATACAGTACAAAACTGATTCCACATTATCTGTATACAGATAAAGTAGTTTTTGCCTGATCCATGCCGCTGTCAGATCTTTCCCCATAAAGATAGCCCTGAAATTGTTCACTGTTCAGAGTCTCCTTATTCTCAGTACTTTTCAACTTTTCTAGTTCCTGTCAGTTGGGCAGAGGTACCAGGTAGACAAGATGATAAAACAAGTTTGTTTTTCTAGGAGACCTAGGAAAATGATGAACAGAGTTTTTCTTATTTTGAACAAGCAGATTGATTAATATAATCAGCATTGCCAATTGCATGTGGCACTAGGTACTGTTTAAATATCATCAACAAAACCTACTGAAAATGAGCTTGTGAGAGGAAGCAATGTAGTCATGTTATTTCACTGGAGGCTGTTAGTAGTCAGGAGACACATTTGTCAGATCATGATTTTACTTCATCTGGAAAGGTCAGTTTGGCATGATAATCAATTAACATTGCATATTTCCAGTGTCCTTCCAGGTTGTAATTCTGTTCTTTTTGTCATTAAAGCATGTGAATGACTTTTTCATTTACTTTGTAAAGATTTGTGTGCAGGTTGTCCTTAATCACAGTATCACAGTATCACAGTATCACTTAGGTTGGAAAGGACCTCGAGGATCATCGAGTCCAACCTATCAACACAGACCCCATGACTAGACCATGGCACCAAGTGCCACGTCCAATCTCCTCTTGAACACCTCCAGGGTCGATGACTCAACCACCTCCCTGGGCAGCCCGTTCCAATGACGAATGACTCTCTCGGTGAAGAACTTCCTCCTCACCTCGAGTCTAAACCTCCCCTGGCGCACCTTGAGACTGTGTCCTCTTGTTCTGGTGCTGGTTGCCTGCGAGAAGAGGCCAACCCCTTCCTGGCTACAACCACCTTTCAGGTAGTTGTAGAGAGCAATGAGGTCACCCCTGAGCCTCCTCTTCTCCAGGCTAAACAATCCCAGCTCCCTCAGCCTCTCCTCATAGGGCTTGTGTTCAAGGCCTCTCACCAGCCTTGTTGCCCTTCTCTGGACAGGTTCAAGTGTTTCGATGTCCTTCTTAAACTGAGGGACCCAGAACTGGACACAGTACTCAAGGTGCAGCCTAACCAATGCGGAGTACAGGGGCACAATGACCTCCCTGAGAGCTGGCAGGGGGAGTCAAAAGTATCTTTTAACAAAGAATTTTAAAATGTTAACTGTATTCTGATGACAGAATAGCCCTTCAGTACAGTTTATCTTGCTTTATTCCCATTAATTTTCTTCCTACAACTTGCTGCTACTAAGCACAAGATCATTTTAATTTTAAATAGACAATTTTTAGTTGAATGAAAAGGTTGTGATATAAACTAAGGAATTGTAAAAATTAGATTCAAATTCAAGTTATTTATGTTTTAAGTTATGTTCTTGGTACTGTTGATATCTGTTATTTATTCTGCTCAAGCTAAAAACACAGTGTAAGCTTTTTGCTAGAGGGCATTCCTTAAATATTTCTGTTACCATGGATAATGCAAGTTGACAGGATCTATAGTTGAGAGGCAAGTCATATGGAGTCTGCATTCAAGGGTTATATTTTGGCAGGCAGAGGACAGGTTTGTGGCAGACACATACACAAATGATTGATGTACCACAGCTAGGTGTGTGTCTGGGAAGTATAGTGTGGAAAAAAATGGTCAGCATAAAGGCAAACAATGTTGAAAAAGACATCAGATAGGCAATACCTCACCAGAAGCATCCTTTGAGGAATGTATGCGTGTGTCTCTATGTGAACAGAGAAAAATGTTGCATGGCAAAGGAGACTGATGGCAGTGTTTTAATTTCAGGATCATACACAAATGATTTCTAGGTTCTGTGAATTGTTCTTGAAGTCTTATAGAGCAGAATAATGTTCACATGTGATTTATCTACATTTCCAGTCTGGCAAATCTGTGTTAGAATTTTTTTGTGTTGGTCTGTGTATGAACATCATTCTGCAACTCTTTGCAAACTTTTGTATGGAAGGAGTGTTGAGCTGTAGCCAAGGACAACTGGTTTTCCCTTCTTAGTTGTGGAATTACCTCTAATGTAAGGAATTAAAAACTAGTCTCCAGTGAAGTTGGGAGCCTGTCAGGGAAAATGTGATGGAGAGATTTGTATATTGTCTTGCCAACTATTAAAGCTAGAAGATCTTCGCTTGCTTTGCTCTGTGGAAAACAGGGATTTGGTCTACAGGGGCTGTAGAGCCAGTCTGTTCAGAGCACCATTATCAACTGCCCTAGTCCAGGCTCAAATTGTTTGAGCTTTCTTTTCCTGATTTCCAGTCTGCCTTTCCTCAAACAGGACAGGACTCCTTCACCCTGCTTCTCATCCTCAGAATTCAGTTCATTCCTTAAATTTGCCCTTTGTTCTGCTTAAAATCTTGCAGATGGCTGCAACACAAGGCAAACTGAGTCCTGAAATTAAAGGTAGCTGGGTAGAGAAGTTCAGAATAGGAAAGCATAACACAAGAGGACAGTGCTGAGTGCCTGTCAAGTATAATAGTGAATGGGAAAGAAAGGGGAAAACAATTAGGAATGTGCTGATTTAGGGGAGAAAATGCAAAGATGAAAGCCAAAACTGATGGGTAGCATCCTGCCAGATTTTTCCTGCTTATGAAGCCAGCACACAGACAACATAGAGCCAGTAATTGTTCAGCTGATAAATGGAAGGTAGAGCCCATTTTTAGGAGCCTGAAGGATAGAGCTCTACCTGCAAAATAATTTGGAAGCAGCATTCCAAGTAGTGTATATGTGACTTAAAAATGTATCATAAAGCAGAATATCAACATACCAAGAAAATAAGAATTTCTGTAAGGGTGGACTGGGAACACAGTTGGATTTCTTAGGTAGTTGAGTTAAAAATACCCCAGTGTGCAATACTGGCACAGAATCACAGCTTGCAAGGAGTATTACCCCCTTTTACTCTACAGATGTGAAGTAGACTCATCAGGAGATATTGTAATACACTCACTGCTTTGTGGACTGAAATTTCTTGGGGTACATTGTAGTCGTGGTACAACTGCTTTCCTTTATTTTCTTGAGTGAAGAGACCCTATGCTTGTAGAGTTTCTCATGTCCAACCAAATTTAGGAACTGCAGTAGACAGTGCACTCTGCCTGCACTTAAATAAAACATCAGCTAGATCTTTGCACAATCTAATTTGGGAAAGATTGCTGATTATTCTTTCATATCCTAATAAAACCTTCTGGCATAAATGTGGCTTCTAGTTTCACACAATTAAGTGAACAAGTTCTGAGCATGCATGAAGACCTGTATTAAACTTGCAGATAGATCCAAGGAGAAAGTGAAGGCAACGAAATGAGACTAGCTACTGCCAATAAAAATTAACAGGGATTCAAGCTAAAATATAATAAAATCCATAACCTATCAGTGTTTGGTGGTGTGTTTTGTTTTGGTTTTTTTTTTCAGTCAGGCATCTTAAATAGAGTAGCATCTGTTCCTTTGCTTTTCTTCCCCTCCTGCCTCTTCTTGCAGTATCCTGGTGCAGTATTTGGTGTGGATCCCATGCCAGGTGCCTATGTGCCTTCTGCACTTGCTCAAATTCACCTGGGTAGCAGAAAACAATGTTGGCCCTGCTTGGCTGGAGGTGGTGGTGCTGAGGAGCTGAGAAGAGCAGGGTGGATGGGCAGCATTCCTTCGGGCAGAGGGAGCTCTTGTCTCTGCAGGTCAGAGGTACCACAGCAGGGCCCGGCTCAGCCAATGCTCTTGCAAGGGGCATTTCATGGTGAGCTGTCCCTATGAAAAGCTGATGTCTGTGAAGATGCTGACTCTGTCACAAGCACCCACAGGGACTTGTCAATGCTCAGCGTTGCCTATGGTCTCTGGAAACTCTGGATTCAGTTTCCCATCATTTCAAGAATGTTGAGTCTTGCAGCTCCTGTCTTCCCACATCTGTGGAAGCTCTTTGAATTTGTTGCCTCACTTTTGTATCTCTTCAATTAATGTTACTGACTGCTCACTTATGTTTTTTTCTGCAACAAATTGGGTCTGCTCACATCCCTGGGCACAATGGGTGGCCCTTCAGATGTCCAAGTGCTTGCAAAGACAAAAAAACCCTATTATCCATTACTGAGGCCTGGGGGATATGGAGACGATGAATTTCTACTCCACTGTACCTCAATGCTTGCTCACTGATCTGCAGTGTCTTCCATCTGGGAGCTTATCTGTCTGAGAGCAGCAGGTGACAAGTTGAAAGTTTACAGCTGAGAACACCCAGGCAAGTTTCCTTTATTATTAAAGTTTAATAGCTTTAAATGGACGTGGAATTTTACATAGCTCTGGCCTAGTGAGACTGGAGAAGGTCAGGGTGATTGCTAACAGACCATATGTTACTATCTTGGGTTTCATGATTATTTCTAAGGTAAAGAGCAATAAGAGCCAATTTACTGTTCCTGAGTAAATTATATGCTTCTCTGTGTCCAGCAGGCAGTTTTTTTAGCCTTTTCAAAGGACATTTGAAGTGTTATGATGGTGGTACACTAAAGAAAGGGGCAGAAGCAACAATATGCAAGAAGAGTTTCCCTTGGTATCTAACCTAGTCAGTCAGCTAAAATTCCAGTTGTATAACTGAATTTTAAGTGTTAAGTTTATAGAGCAGCTTCTGAAAGTAGGGGAGGACCCAGAGAAATACTGACGAGGTTATGAGTGCTTGTTTGACTACTAACTACAAAACAATCTCTTTGGTGTCAAGAATTCAGTCCCTCCAAGAAGAGCAAAATGATCTGGTAGGAATTTACTCACTGCAGATATCTGGATGAAATGTCTGTTCTGAGGGGGAGATTAACACAGCAGCCTCTAGATCCTTAAGACATTTCCAGGGGAAATGGGTTAACAAGGACAACACTGACATCTGACAGCTTGTGGCTGTTGGATGTTAATGAATGTTTATTATTGAAGAAGCTTACAGACAAAACTATATTGCCACAATGCGTGAAATGCCAAAGTGTGGAGGACCCAGCATTATTCCTAGCTGTGAACTTAGCCACCTAGCAAGAAATTACTCTCTCTTTATACTAAATTTTGAGTCAGCAATAAGAAATATCATAGAAAGTGCTGGTTAGTTTCTGGCATCGTGTGCTTTTTTTCTTTTCATTTTTGAAACGCAGTTTAGAGCGAGGAGAGGGAGCATGGGGCATCCTACCAACCTGGTGCTTAACAGGTCTGCAGCATGTTGCCCCTGAGTGTTCCAAGGGACAGTTTGTTAGTTGGAGTTTGCTTGGGATAAAAATACCACTGTTATGTCACAGCAACTCTGCCAAGACTCTGTTTCTCCTGTTCCCCCAATTGAAAAGGCTTCTGATATAGGGCATCACTGGAGAAACTGGCTTAATGCTCAGAGCAAACATGTCATGAGGCAAAGGCACAAAGCCTTGTGGTAGCATTGCTTCATCCCTTTGATACACACCTCTGCTACAACTCAGTGCTATAAACATACAGTGAAGAAGCTGGCCTTTGGTGGTGGTCTAATGATTCCCTTGCTGCCATGGTCAAAATTACAGTGTCTGAAGTATTCCTTCTAGAGATATTCATCAAAATTATGAGTGTGTTCTTGCCGCTAGCAGCAAATCTGAGTCACACTCTGAGTGTGGCTGAGAAAGAGTTAGTCAGCAGTCTGAAGCTAGAAAGTATGTGCTGAAGTCTGAAGCAATGTGAGAAAAAGGTTGAACTGTAGGCAGGATGTGAAGTGCCATTGAGCATTGTGGTAGAAGCAGGTAGCATGTGGCTCTTAGGGCAGAGGAATGGGAAAATGTGGGACTGCCCCTGGATTGTCCGAGCTTGATGTTCATGTACATCTGTGTGGCAGCCACAGTGATGTGACAGTATAGAGACTTGAGGGGCTGCTGCAGTGAGTACAGAGCAAGGCTGAAGCTGTGTTTGCTTTGTGAGATAATGTATGGATACAAGAGTAAAAAGGGGAAGAAGAAAGGTGGAGACTCTGGAAACCTGGCAGTCAACATACCTTCATACTGAAAGCACTGCAGGGCAGGAACTTGTTTAGCCGTAAATCCACTAAGACTGACTGACATGTAAGTGCCATGGGCCCCTTGTACTGCCATTGGGTGTAACTAGCAACCTTTCCAGGATTTCTTTTTGTTCTCTAGGCAAGCGGGTTTGCTAGGGTTTCTTCAGCCCACCTGCTGCACTGCCATCCTTCATGCGATCCAGTCACTTCCCCACTTCGTTGCTGCTACAAGAATTCAGTTAATTAATAGTGGCACATTTGGGGAGAAAACGGGAATAATGTTTTCATCTTGAGCTCCCACTCACATACCTCGATTAGTAAGCAACGGATAAATAGATGTTGACTACTTAAATTAGGCATTGTCTCATTTCCTACTACTTTCTGTTTCTCTTCAGTTTTTTTCATTTTGTTTTGGGTTTTTTTTCTGTGTTTGGTGGGTTTGGGGGTTTGGTTTGGTTTTGTTTTTTAGAAAATGCCAGCAGACAATGGGGATTGCCAGAAACTAATAAAAATTCCTTGCTATAAAAAGCAGTGTATGCTGTTTGAGCTGGAAGCATTAGAACACTTTCCAAGAATTCCAGCATATTAAATTCTGCTGTGACATTTGACTTACAGCATGGCAATCTTGGTGTGTTTTTTTTTTTTTAATGCTTCAGAGCAGTATAATGACAGTAAATCCTGGGTTTGTAAATAAGTTCCCACACAAATTCGTCATGACGTTGTGTGTGGGAGTTCACATAATAAAAAAAGGAATGTTCATTGCTCCTTCACATTGCTTTACAAACCTGACCCCATCATTTAAACCCATGTGAAATTTTCTTTAAAGACATGTTATCTGCCTGCCTGAGCTACTAGATTTGCACTTGGTTAGTTATATTCATGTTCAGAAGTGCTGTATTCTTGATTCATCTCATTGATTAAAAAAAAAAAGAAGTAAAAAAGAAAACCTTTTGTAATACTCAACAGCATAATCCAGTTGCAGTCAATTGGACTGGTTAATCCAGGGTTCTTTGGTGGCAACTGCAACCTCAGAACTGGCTTAACTAGTTACATAGGGGTTTCCCACTTGGCATGTTGACATAAAACCAGCACAGCTACATTCATCACCAGGCTCTGGCTGAGGTACAGATCACAAAAGGTGGAGAAGAGAAAGCAAGACTTGAGCTGAGGTTCTTCCCTTGGGTCTGTTGGATCCTGTGAAACTCCATTAAAGTCCTTACTAATGTCATTAATTTAAGTTCTACTGACCTGTTTCTGAACGATGCTGGAGACTGAACTTCAGGGGCAAAGTGGGTAATTGAAATCTTCTTCCCCCACAGTCACTGATGTGTTGACACCAAATCTATACTGTAGCTATGAATTTATTTTTATATGCCAGGGGCTTTATAAGCAAAATCTTCATCATTGGACTAACATAAGAGCAACTCTTTTTAATTTGTTGCTCATGTACAAGACAAGAAATCTACCCCTTTGTAGTGAGCTGTGTTTGCTTAATGAACACTTCCTTTATATTTGTAAAAAATAGTTGATACTTCTAGTGTCACAAAAGGAGAGCTGTGTTGAAATGAAGACATTCCAATAATTAATTGGCCCCATTGCAATGCTGCAGCCTTATCAAGGATTAAGTTTCACTCTGAAACTGCCTGTCTCATTCACAGAGCCCAGGCTCTGGCCAAACTGGAATTATTTGGCACTCACATGGGAGCACATTTCCAGAACTGCTCTTGCTCTTGCACCAAGACACAGTGGAGATGTGTCAGTCTTGTTAAAGGGAACACATTGCCAGTTTGGATTTGAGTTGTAATTTGATTTGTCACTTACTCTCTTGGTGGTTTATGACACTCAACTTCAGTTTCTGTACTGCAGTTGCTCTGTCTGTTCACAGAATCACATAATGTTAGGGTCTGGAAGGGACCTCTAGAGATCATTTAGTCTAACCCCCCTACCAAAGCAGGATCACCTAGGGTAGGCTGCATAGGACGCATCCAGGCAGGTTTAGAAAGTCTCCAGAGAAGGAGACTCTGCACTCTGAAGCAGTTTTGTTATGATAGCTCAGAAAAATATTTCAGTAAGTTTCTTCTGTGGTGAAGTACAGTATTGCTGTCACTGAGATTGCTCTGGGCTATATACACAGCTGTAGCAGGAAGCAGTGTGGGGCACTGCCTTTGTATGCCTAGGATACTGACACCTGAAACATTAGCACCTGAATTTCTGTTAGGAGTCTAAAGAAAAAAAAATCATTATGAAGCTTTCCATTGAAGCAAACAGAAAACCTGTGAAGAAGCTAAGTATTCACAGGTCCTGAAGGCTTAGCTGTGGTACCAGTGGGATTGTTTTTTATTTGGTTGTTATTTTTTGTTGTGAAAAATTCTGCTTCACATATTAAATACTTTGAGCTTAAAGGCTGTTGGGATCTCATTCTTCTCATATTCTCTTACTATTAAAAGCTGTACATTTTTTCCTGATATTCCTTGATATTTTTCAGTTCATGTTTCTATTTTTCATTTTTTTTAAAGCTAGTTATTAGATTTGTCATGAGAAAAGAAAAACATAAAATGCATATTTGTTCATCCCAATGGAAGAAGAAAGAGAATGGAAAACAAAGGCAGAAGGGTCATTCTCAGCAATTAGACACCTCTTTCTCCAGTAACAAAGTAATTGCTAATTATACAAGTGAATTCATATCAACACTAACAGTATTTTCACAGCCTTGACCACGCTGCAGAATAACCTTTTAACTTTCTGAGGGTGTGTCCTTCGTACTTCTGTTACATTTAAGATTGCTATATTTCATGGAAATTCTGGCATTTTATCTGCTAGCTAACCCAACAATATTGGTTCTGCTTTTCTGCTTTTTCTGGATGCACATATACTCTACATAAAATTTAAGCAAGGAGATGTGCTGATGTCCTTTTTGTATCATCTCTTCAGCTCTGAATACTGCACAATGTGCTATAAGGTGCTGTGACATATCAGTTACTTATAAATGACTTATGTGGTTCTGGTGTTACAGTTGGAGTCATGTGGAAAATGCCATGACCGTCTGCAGAGTGGAAATCTGGAAACACTATAATGCCATGTATAACATCCATTCTTTCCACATGGCACTGAAATCAGTCCAAAGAACATTGAAATGGGTGAGGCTCATGATACCAGTGGATTTTAAAAGTGACTCTTGCGTATGTCTGAAAGTATCTGTACTGATCCAGATCAGTATTAGTTGTTTCAGATGCAGAAAACTTGAACAAAGTAGAAGTTACAATGGTGTGGGCAGATTTTTTTTCTAAGACCACAGCATAATCACAATGCAGCAGGTGTGCAGAAGGCTGTGGAAGCCTGGCATTCACAATACAGTGCCCTGTTACCAGGCTGGTCCTCCAGCGCTTTTCCAGTGCTTTGGTCTCTATGGAGGCTAATCTAAAAGAGAGTTATTTTTCAGGTTACAGGTGTAGTTTTTCTAGCCCAGAGACATAGAGTGTCTTATTGAAGGGTAAGGGTTGATTCTGTTTTTTTGCTTAGCTCACCTGGGAGTCTAGTTTCCTCCTGTCCTCCTGTGTGCAGCAGTGACATAGAGAATTTCAGACGACTTGTGAGAGTCCAGGGGATATGCTTGATGTTAGGAAGCTCATGTATTTCTCACTCCAGCTACTATTACAGGAGGTTCACTGAGGACATGACCAAGTATGCTTGTATCATTCTGCTAATTTACACAAGGAACAGCCATAACCCTAGGCACAGACACTATTCAAGCAATACACATATGACTTAAAGTCATTTTTTGCTTTCCCCTGGGATGCACCTTCCAAAAGAAATGAAGTGCAGTATTTGCCTATGGAAATATGGACAGATAAAAACATTGTTTTAGTTATTCAGGATCACCTGGTGAGCAGGGGACTGGAATGGAAGGACAGCTTTGAAATTACTCAATTCTACTCCTGCACTCAGAAAACAGAAACTCCAGTGATTCTTCCATTGAGCTGCTGTAATGATCTCCTTGTTACTGCATTGCATTAAAAACCAGCTGCTGCCTCTTATCTTTATTTCCAGCTGTTAACTCCCTTAAAAGACAACTGAAAATGAGTTAAATAGCATCCTGATAATTTTCTCCTTTCAGATAATTGCTGTGGTTACTGTGCTACTGCAGCCTGGGAAGAGGAGTGTTAACACCAGGCAGAAGGCCTGGTTCAGAGCAGTATGAGGGATGATACCTGGAGTGAGCGTGGGGTTGTAACTCCTTGCATCTTAAATTGTTTCAAGGAGGATGTTACTGTGTTTAAGGTGCTGGTAGCTCTGTGTAAGGAACAACAGAACCCATTCCTCTGGAAAAGCACAGGGGCCTGTGGTTTAGAAAATAATTAGTTTTTAAATGGAGGCTTTCCCAAAAAAAACCCTTTGGTTTACTCTGTGATCATTGCCAAAAATATAGGTTTGTGACATTTTGTAAATGTACCTGGGAGCGGATGTCAAAGGGTTTATCAAGATAGCTTGCAATTTCACTTTGCATTTTGTCTGCATTTCACAGCATGTTTTAAGTGGCATGTCAGTAAAAAATAGACTCAGTCTTGCCAGCAACAGAAAGCAAAGTAGTAAGTGGTGGTGGTTGGCTCCCAGCAATGTTCTCTTTGGAACAAGTCTGAACTAAAGCAGCTTTAGGGCTCTTCAGTTAGAGTTTTACTTCAGTCCTCTACATGATGTGGTTGTTCTTTTAAGGACATCACCATTTTGCAGCCATCTGAAAAATAGGAAATGCAATCTTAGGAAATGGACATCTTGTTACACTGCCTAGGCTATAATAGATAGCAGTTCACAGTACACACAGGAAATACTTCTTGGTACTATATCAAAGAGAGCAGAAACATTCCATGCAGCACCAGAGGAAAACTGTCTCTGGCTGTTAAGTTTATGTCTTTAAGGCACAAAATTCTTGGTCAGTGGAACAAACAGCTACAGATATCTTACAAGGAACAAAAGACAGTTGTGGCTGTCCCCGTTACTGGGGTTCCAAGGCAGGGCTGGAATGTTGCTGTGTGCCAGTCCTCTCTGCTGCCCACTATTTCCTAGCACTGCAGAGGGCTGCATTTAGAGACTGTTCACATGATTATTTCAGTTTGAAGCTTTTTCCAGAAAACTCCCCTTGTGCCATATTTTGGTTTAAGTTATCTATCATTTTTACTACTCTGCTGGATTCAGTTTAGTCTATGGATTAAGTTTAGAGAGATGGAAGTAGACCTGGATACATTCCAGTTCCCAAAACAACTGTTTCCCACCTTCTAGCCCCTCATTTTAGTGTCACCTTTTTGCTGATTCTCCTGTGTGCCATAGTCATTGTATCTCTTGAGATGGGCAGCACCTTCTTTGTAGTCATTATCATGACAACATAATGGCTTAATGGTGCTTCATCCCCGTGGCTTGTCAAAACTGGAAAACAGTGCTGGTTGTCCTGGATGAACTGGATAAGAACATGAACAGATAGCCTTAGAAATTATTAAGTTTGATGTTGTGGTTTATTGTCTTCAAATAGTGCTCAGTCTCACAATCCTTGATGTTACAGTCTTAAACATGGTGTACTGAAGAGGTGAACAGATCCCTAAGCAGGAGGATGTAAACTTTTTTAAAGGACCCAGTGTGGAGTGACCACAGAAAAAAGAAGCAAAAATGGTTTAATTGTAGGATAGTCATGCCATGGTGACTCACTGATGATGGGTGGATTGCTGCACTTGCATATCCAGAATCCACTGGGAGCTGTTAAGTGTGGAGAAGCTTTGGCAAGAAACTGAAAAGCGTGCAAGTGTTTGTGCAAACAGAGAGCCCTTTTTTCTGTAACTTATCAAAAGAGTTGTCTCCTTGGATGGCTGATCATGAGGATGGCAGTACTCTCACTGTTTTGCTCAAAGCTGTAAGCAACCTTCAGTAATGTGGATAGTCAGAAAATATGCCAGACTTATGTAGAGGCCCTTAAGGAAAATTACTCACTGGAGCCATTTATACCAGCGTATTTGCAAGGAGAAAAAAACCCCACACAGATACTTTGGTCTAACATGACAAATCTTAAATCTATAAAAGCAGAAACACTGACAGTGTTTGTTTGCATATTGAATGGTGCTTAAAGGAGATAAACCACCACCAACAATGTGCTTAAAAATCTGAGTAGAGCTAAGGTGATAGTAAAACCAGCTGTGTCTTAGTTGTTAATTTTCTAGCTTCCCTCTTTGATTTGGTTCCTGACTCCAGCAGTCATTTTTCTCAATTTAGTACTTAAATTATTTTCTTTTCATGCTATGGGAGATATTTGCATACAGGTACTTGCAGGACTGCCTTACTTATTATAATGCTGTTATGGTATCCCTTCCAGAAAGTAGGAAGTTAAAAAGCACACCGTTTGCCAAATAGCAGCAATGCCTCTTGTCAGACAGTAGAAAAGGAAGGAAAAAGTATAATAAAGCTGACTGGTATTATTTAAGCTTGAAAAAGTGGCCTCCAATGGAGGTGAAAAATCCTATCTGAGGCTAGAAGATTGAAAATGTGCAGAGCATAAACTTGATACTGTATTTTAAAAACAAGCTAATACAGAGCAGAAAATGCTCAGAAATTATAATTCTGACTAGGAAGAAGCAATCACTGTAAGACTCTGGAATAATTGAGCTTAGAAGGAACTTAATGAGGGTTCCATCCTCCTCTCAAAGCAGAGCCAGCTGTGAGGCCAGAGCAGGTTGCACAGGACTGTAGCTAGTCTGATCTTGAAAACATCTAAGGGTAGAGATTACACAAGTATAATACTGAAGGAGAAATTGAGGTAATAATATGAATAAATTAAAAGACAGTTTGTACTTTGCAGTGTAATGTAGCTTTCAAAAAAGCCCAGACTTTCTGTACTGTGTCTGCCAGAACTTCACATACAGTGGGAGAAAGTGACAACAGGTGGCCTTTTTTTGTTAAGAACAACCTGTCAAATTCCCATACTTTGCCTGTAGATGGTAAACTGTAATAAACTACTTTGATGAAGTACCAGGCACTTGAAGACACTCAATCAGTAGAGAAAAATGAAATGAAAATATTAACAATTGAATGTGCAAGTTGCATAAGTTTTTAATGATGGCCACAGTTTTACAGCAGTACTGTGTATTTGTGTGCCACCAGTTAATTTCCAAAGCACAGAAACCCCTTCTTCAAATTATTCATTTGGCCATATAGCCCCCACTGATGTTTTAGTGATGTACAGAGAAGTTAAGTGATTAACTCAAGGTCATCAGGCATGTCTGTGGCAACTGCATGGTAAACCCCAGGTGTCTGTGTCTGACCAGTCCTCCTCCACGAGGAGAAGGTGACAAAGCTAAGGTCACACAGGAGAATTCTCTATGAACAATTAATACTTCTAGTAAAGGTCCCAGAAAATGCTTGCAAAAGGGATGTTGAAAAGCAGTGTGCTTCATGCTATGTGTCTTACACTTGGGTGGTTTTTTTCCACTTTGGGTATATAATATAGCAAAAATTAAGAGCCTAGTAAATGATCTCCATATAAAGAAACCCCAAAAACTAGAAAAGAAAAATGTAAAATAGTGGCTTTGAGGCCATTTGCAGAGCTGAAGGTATATGGGATAGTGTAGTCCAGAACTAACATCTGTATCCTGCTGCTGCTAAAATATGGGTGTAGTCAGAATTGTTTGCCCTTTTGTGGCAAAGCAAATGTTAATAAACATCCCTGACAATAGAGGCAGGTATGATTTAATCACAGCTGTTACCACAGAGAGGACTGTGCCAGTTATATTTGCATTGCATTATATTTAGAGAAAAAAGTTTGTTCAGGAGAAATTTACCTCTCTGTGAATCTGCACTTACATCAAAGTATGTCTACTAAATGCTTCTTCCATATAGCAGAGAATGGAAAGGGAAAGCTAACATCACAAATCAAATATTTATTTAAAACCTGCAAATAAATGTTACAAATACAAGAAAAAAAATATTCCAGTGCACCTTATTATTAAATATGTTTTCATAACCAGTACTGACTTCCCCAGAGAGGAGAAAGGGCAGAGGATGGTTTCCAGTATAACTATCAGATTGCTTATGAAGGTCACTACAATATTTGTCTTGCCCATTCCATGCTTTGCTGTCAGAAACAGATTTCTGTTTTCAAGAGCTGTTCAAGCATAATTAGAGGTTCAAGATGAGTTGAAATCTCAGATGGCAGCTTAGCAATTTGTTTTCGTGCTGCAAGTCATCCAAGATTTATAGATGCATAACTTTTTGATGGAATAAGTGGATATCCTTAATCCAAGTACTCCGTTATACTTCTATTTTTATGCAAGATACAATGCACTCAGTGTCCAGCTGTGTGCTGTCTTCTGCCCCTTAACATGGCAGAATCCTAGTAGCTGCTATTCTGATGTCTCTCTGAGGCAAAGTCTGCAATATAATTGTAATAATGTTATGTAATGATGCATTTGTTTAACGTGTAATACATTGCAGCAACAGGGTCGGTTCTAAAAATATTAACCACGCAGGGAGTCAGGCTCCTCTGGAGTCTGAAGAAGGTTCCATGGCAGAAGCTGTGCCTGGGGGAAGAGGACTGTGGCATGCAGATGGAGCATGGCTAAGTGAGTGGAGCAGGTCAGAGCGGGTGCTTGGGAAGGTGCCTCCAGAGGACGCACAGTGACTCATTGCGTCCTCTAACCAGCTCTTCTGGGAGGGTTCGGATAGAGACCTTTGGCAGCCAATGCAGACTGAGTGAACACCAGAACCTTCCCACTCTTGTGCTGACTTCCCCCCACAGTGCAGCAGGACTGTTTGTTTAAGGGAATACAGCCCACCGCACACACTGAGTAAACAAAGAGATTGCTCCCAAACAACTTCAGAGGCATGACCTATGCAAGCATTTCTGTTCTTATATCCAAAGTCTTAATAAAGGAGTACATTTATTTGAATTAATTTCAAATACAAGAACTCTCTTTTGAAAACAGAGTACTTTCTGGTGCTGTAGAATGCATTTTTTCATGCTGTCTAAAGAATAATATGAATATTGGTAAAGCAGAAGTGTACTGGTGAGGCAGTGTTCACTGCTGACACATAACAGTTTTTGGAAGGATCATTGGAGGAGGGTCATGCAAGCTCTGTATTTGCCTGTTCAGAAAGACAGAAAATTATTGTTTTAATGAATCAGGAATTTTATCTGCATGCATAGCACATACATTTGGGAGACCTCAGTCAACTTAAACCTTCCACAGCAGTGGAATTATTTTTGCTATAATGTAGATATCCTTCAGTTGCACAGTCTGGTGTGTTCACTTAGAAACAAAATGCTAATTTTTGAATTAAGTATAAAACATAATGAAGTTTTAATTTAAGAAATTGTTATTCAGGTAGCATTGTTCATGGGCTCACCACTCAGCTTGAGTCATGAACATTAAATCATGCTTTAATAAGATCTGCTTACTTGCACTGTAGCATTATCAAGTACTAACACAACGGCATGTTCTGAAGACACATTCACCTTACTGCTCTTCTGACTTTCATTAAGAGGTTGTACAAGATGGGGCTTGTACAGCTGGAGAGAGGCATCGCTGTTCACACCCTTGTCTCTGGGCCTTTCATGACTGTGGGTAAAGCTGACCCTGCATATATATGAGCAAAGATTTTGCAAAGCCCAGAGTTTATTTGGGTTTTTTAATATGAGGGCAACTGTTACATTATCCTGTGCCTTTGCAGATGTAATACAGTCATCATTCATGATTTGTAATCCATGCTGAATATGCTTATGTAGGTAAAGATAACCCCACTGATTTTCCCAGATGATCTAAGCATTCAGCAATTACCCCTCTAATTTATTTCTGTGCCAAGAATAATGAGTGAGTTGACTGCTCATGGTGCAGCTCTGGCCAAGGAACAGAGAGAGGATTTTCATGTGAGTTACAGCAGCTACTCTAGTGCTCATGAGGAAAAAAGACCTCCACCTCCTCTTCTCTCCTGAGTAAATCTGTGTCAACCGCTGTTGCTGCCTCCAGATTACAGGGCTTTTAATAAGAAACAATTAATTATCTTCATAATCAATTTGTCAGGGCTGTTAGGGCCTATTAGTGCAGCCAGAGCCCTGACAGTTATAGAAATTGAAAGAAGTAGTCTGGAAACAAAAGTTAGTTTGTACTTGAAGACAAGTGTATAAAAAGGTGTTTCTTCTAGTAAATTGTTTTTAGATGCTTTCTGTGGTGACTTAGTGGATAGGCTTTCTATTGCATAGTCTTGGCATCTCTTATTCATAAAACAAAGAAATGCCCAGTTGCAAAAATAAAATATGGCTTCCCTGATAGAAGTATTTAGAAGTAGTGTGAAATCTATTGGTCCTGCAGCACACGCCAGCACCTGCAGCAGTGCATGTGTCTGATGTTCTGAGAAGTGTCAGTATGACACATAGCCAGGAAATAGTCATAGGGCTTATTTCAACCTCCATATTTATTGGGTCTCAGAGAAATTGGAAAGAAAAAGAGATAAAAAAGTCTGTTTTCAGCAGTGCCCCTTCTAATGAGAAGCTTTTGAAAAGAATGGAAAAGTCTACATCTGTGGAAGACCTTCTTTGAAACACTTGTTACATTAATGGCCATGGTGGTTTCAGGTTTGTGGTTGGACTCCATGATCCTAGAGGTCTTTTCCAACCAAAACAATTCTATGATTTATCATAAGAAGCTGTATAAATCAGTGTCAAGCATCCTGTTGTCAATTATAATATTTATTCATCTTAAAACAGTATAAGAGTATTATATGACTCACGAAGGTTCTCACACTTGGCAACATTGGCTTCTCAAGTTTTGAAAAGGCTTTCAGAAAGACTTGCTGGTCAGGGAACAAGATGTATTGGGAGAAGCTGAATCATGTATTAGACCAAAGCATAGCATTGGAAATAATGGACAAGCCTTAAGGCAAAGGGATTGAGGGACTGAAAACAGCCACACTGACTGGGCTTCACAGGGGATGCTTGTGCTTGCTTACCTGCTCTTAAAAATCAGCATTTCAGTCCCTAGGCTCTTGCTTTGGCACTTTTCACAAGTATTAAAGTATCACACGTTTAAAAAAAGATATAACAGTTACAGTTTTTCAGCTTGCACAGTGGATTGAACTGACAGATGTGTAAAGAAAAGATTTAGCTAATGAAATTGATATAATGTGCAGTTTTCTGTGAAGCCTGTGCAACCTAGATGTGAAAAACACTCACCCAAGTGTGGTCAATACAGCACCTGCCCTGTTAACTTCGCATTGTAAATACTTTTGGTTTGAATCTTTCTGTACTGTCTGTATATGTTTAGCTAGATTAAAGCATGGTTCTGTCTAGAGCCTCTTGGCATCACTGCAATACTGGCTGTGGCATGTAGTCCTATCAACAGGGGAGGTTTCTCTGGCAAATGCAGCAGTCAGGAAAGTTTCTGACTCTCTCACATTTAAAGTTAGAATTCAAGTAAAGATACAACCATAGTCACGTATGTTTATCTTCTCAAATGCTAATGTTTTCTGAGTAAGCAAATGTGCAACCAGTTTTATCCAGCAGCACTCAGCTAAGGCCAGAATTGAGCCCTCCTTCCTTGGAGAAAGATTCCACCTGTGAATTTTGATAGCAAAGTTCTGGTTTGCTAAATGGAAGTCAGTTTACAGATCTCTTTGCAGTATAAATGCCTAGAGATCCAGACTGAGTCTAACCAACTGAGAGAAGTGAAGTTTGGACTCTGTATCAGTACAAGCAGTGTGATGACTCATAAAAAAAATCTCCTTTAGTAATTCACATCTTTTTGAACCTCTTGGTTTACTGTGTTAAGCATGCCTAGTGTTAGTCTGTGATCAACACTTCGTTTTGTAAATCTTGAACTAAAATTCTATTTAGCTATTTCTAAAAATTATCTTACTGAAAGTGTATTACAGTCAATGGGACCAAGTTTAAATGCATGCATGTTTTTGAGCATTTTTGAGTGATTCAGTGACAGTTGGTTTCACTGACTCTGTATACAGCCAATACTACATAATCTCCAAACTAAAAAAGATGTACACGCGTGGTGCCATATCTTACAGGACAACTTGAAAAATGAAATGCAGTTACCCAGGAAGTGAAGCAAGCAATCTTAGCCTAGATGAGGTATGGGTGCCTCACCTCTGCAAGGCAGAGGATGCCATTTGTTTGGAAACCTGTAACTGAGGAGATCTGTATGCTTGAAGTGTAGATAGATGCTACTGAACTGTAGATACACAATTATGTTATCCTTGCCAGTAAATTGGATGTGCCCACTTTCGGTCATTTATTCCTGCTACAAGGATAATTTTTTAACCATTATAACTTCCATTATCCCTATGCAGTTAGCTTGATGCAGCTATAGAGGTGGTGATACAGTGCAAGAGCAGGAGTGGTCAACTAACATTGAAGGCGTGTGGGGGCCTCCATCATGTTAGTGTACGCTGCTTACTGATTTCATATGCTGTGTCATACCAAAGCCTGAAAGCCAAGCCAACCTGTGACGTGTTTTCTTTCCTGACAATATGGCAGTTTCCTCCTACACTAAACACTATCTATTCTATTATCCTCTCTTGTACATTGCCATCTTGAAACTGTTACATAAAATGAAAACTTTTATTTTAAAAACTTGTAATGAGTTGTATTTGCATAATTAAAAAGATTAATATTAACCATACTAGAACAGTACAGATTAACTATTCCACCAGGGCACACTGCAAAAACATATTGTCCCTGGGAGATAAATTCTGCTATTGATTGCAGACACAGCTGAAATAGAATATATAATATCATGGATAACCAGATGTCTCCTTAGTTGCTACAGACTAAAAGTGACTGACAAGCACTCTTAACTTTGAGATGGGACGTATGTGATGCTTGGTGAATTTGTCTCTGTCGTAGTTTGGCTGGGTGCCCTCTGCTACAGGGGTGTTTCCTGTGTCCAGAAGTCCAGCCCAGTGGGTGGGCACAGGAAATTAGGTTATTTCCTACCATGATCCCTTGCACCACTCTAAGTTTTACGGCGGGGTCTGGCACTTCCTCTTTCCTTCCTCCTCGCCACCTGGTAACTGGGGAAGAGATCTCCCGGCCATGGGCCTGGCTAGGCCCGAGGCCACAGGGGGATGGGCAGTCTCAGATCTGGCCAGCTGAGACTAGCCTAGCAGTGGGGGGGGGAAGGAGGAGCCCTGGGGGTTTGGGTGCACCCCCAGGTGGGGATGGGATCTCTCTGGGTCTGTTTTGGGGTCTCTCTCTCTTGTCACTGTATTTCTAGTTGTTTTTTTTCTGCATGCACTCACTGTTCTCTATTTAAACTTTCCATCACTTTTGCAATCTGTTTGTCTGAGTCGTTATTTCTGCGCGTGGTGGGGAGGGGGTCTGCCCCAACCCATTACAGTCTCAAACAAGGTTCATTGAGGGTGGAGACTGAGTTATTGAAACATGGAGTTTAAACCCATAAAACTATGTTCATAGCAAAGTAATCTTTGAGACTTTCATGTCTCCCATTTAGCATATTTTTGAACGATAATGGTTTTGAAAGGGAACCCCAACAAAACCATTGCAGTCCAGTGCTGACACCACCACTGTGCAATATTATCGTCCAATAACACCTACTCAAGAAAGCTGCAGGGAGTACAAATAAGATAACTTGAGTTTCTTCCGCTGACACAAACAACAACGTTTTTTAAAGTGCTTTTCTTTTAATTGTTTTTAGTATCTGGAGGCAGAAACAAAAGCAAATACTAAGGTGGAAAGGGGTCATAAACTTCAGGTGTGGCCATCAGAAGCTTAATCCCTTTACCTCCTCTAAACCTTACTAAAGTCACTCTTACAAAGCAGGTGCCACTAGGACAGAATTTACCAAGGTAAAGATTAACACTGGTATTACTGGGTGTAATCTGGTGTTCCTTCTTTTGAGTACACTGTTAGTCCCCTGACTTGATGGGCTTGTGATTGTGAATTTTAAACAAATGAATGGAGTCTTGTGCTAGATATAATAAAAAGGGCTGGGAGATGACAATAAATCTTGAGATTGTAAAAGTCAAAACCTGAATGACAATAAAAATGGATGATAGTGCATAAATGTCAGCATTTTGCAATTACACAACAAAGTCTTTATTATATGAAGAATTAGGAAGCAAATGAGCTCACACTTTTGCAGTATTATCTAGAAGCTTTGTTAGCCATATAACAATTTTTAGTATATGGGGATTTTTTATGGAATACAACAATTTTTAGTACATACTTTCCTGTTCTGTATGGATTCCTATCTCATTAACAGAAATGAGTAATGATAATTTCTTGTGGTACTCGTGGCAACCCTGATATTTGTGCTCAAGAAACTGGAGAAACCGTCTCACGTTTCAAAACTACCTGGGTTGGAAAACCACACCTCTACAACCACCTTTCCTCTTCAGATTCTTTAGGCCTTACACATGTGGATCTCTGTTTGGGTTTCAGAGAATGGTTTTGTCACTTTGTATCTTCTGCAAGGGTTCATGGAAAATTTCAGATTTGGAACACAGAGTTGTTTGCCAGCAAGGCAGTTAAATAAATCAATTCTATTAAGCTGTCTCTGGGCTGCCTTTCCAAAATACTTGGTTTTTTATAGTAACAAAGGTATTTATTGTGATGTGCATTTGTTCATCACTTTTACTTAGCAAAACTACCTTTGCAGTTAGTCTTTCTTGCAAGCATTTTTAAATAAACTGCCACTCATGTGAGAGCATGCTTTTGAAAGCAAAATAGGAAAAAATAAGAATTTGCGAGCAGTGGAGCATGTGTGGTACTTTGTCTGTGGGGTAACTGTTTATCAGACTGGAACCCTATCAGCAGTGCATGTATTCCTGCTTAAGTTTCACAGTTGTCTTTGGTTATTGTCACTGTCCCTTCTCTACCAAAGTAGAACAGCTTCAGAATATCTGACATTTTGCTATCCAGTGGCTACTTACAGTGAAGCATTTCATAAAATCAGCCTTGGTCAGCTGCAGTGCATTTAAATACACAGTCCCATTCACAAAGTGTCTGTCTGAGATGGAAAGCAGAATGATTTTACATAACATTTCTGTAAGAAATTAGCCCTACTGTCATGTGCCAAGATTAAAACACACTGGTAACATTTTCTTCAACAGTGGTCTCAGATTTTGTCACTGCTCATCATTCTACAGATGACAAAATTCTCTCAAGCCTGATGCAAAGCAAAGGAGACAAGAGTTTCTTTTTATAAGGATATCCAAAAAAAAATCCAGAAACTACTCTTCAGCTCTACAGTGGTAAATTCTTCAAATATTTTAAAGGCTGAAAATAATCTATCTTTGCTTCTGAAATCTACTTCTGTTTGTACACTTGTCGTTTCCCTAAAAATTGAAGTGGTATTCTGGCTGAACAGAAAATTCTTGTACTGTGTTAAACGTAATAATAGTGATTTTTTTTTAAGGTGTTAAACAAACTAACAATGAAGGAGTTGAGAACAACAGAAGTTCAAGTCAGGCTGACTATCAAAACAGGTTTGGTTTATTCCCATTCAGGGCATATCCAGCTTCTGGTATGTATTTGAGGAGTATGCTTTAGCCTGTTAATGAGAGGTAAAGTACAAAGGTTCGGAATTTTGCCTTTGACAGTTCCAATATGAGAGAGGCGATGAGTCATTGGAAGATTATTCACTGCATACTGAGTAATTATCTACAGTTCTTTTAGAAGAGACACCTGTAGTTGTACGCAGCCTTTTAGAAAGGAAGTAGATATAGGAAGCACGCTTTAACTGTGTGGAAGTGGGAGAAAGATAAGAATCATTACTACCTTATTTTTTTCCCTAGGGACTTGATTCAGCAAGGCACTGAAATTAAGTGTAATTTTAAGGACATGGAGTTCCCACAGCCTTCTTTAAACCGCTTTCTTATTTCTTGAGGTGGAAACAGTTTCTTCTCTTGTGGTTTACGTAGTGAATTCTGATTTTTCTCTTCCTCTTTTGTATTTGTTCCTGAAATTCTGGAATCAGGTGGCAATTACAAATATAGACCATACAATATCAACTAACGTGCTTGACTGCACTGATAATAGATAAGCTATTGATAATATATAGCTAAGTATCACAAGACTCATAGGGCATCAAACCCATCTGATATCTCTAAAAGATCTTTTATGAATTGTTCTCATTCTGAGCCACACACACCACAAAACCCACAGGAAGTTGTCTCTGTAGTGGCTGTGGTTCTGCAGTTTCCTTCTGCTCCATCTTTAAGTGGTCAAAACATTTCTTAAAAAATGAAGTAGACAAAAAGTAGAGAATAGACTTCCTGCTCTTGCAGTGTAACAGATACACATGCCTTCAGTTGGAAAGGAAGATTCACATGTCTGATTGTCCTTCTGTGTCCTCTGAATCAATTTAGGGTTATGGTTTGAACTATACGGATTAAATAGTAGTTTTATTTTTAGGTTTCCTACCAAGAAATTATGAGTACTTTTTTTAGATATTTCTCAGTAGCAGTTATTTAAAGGATGAGTAAAGCATTTGCTTTTCCTCAGCTGTTGTCTTTTAAGACAGTTTCTTCTCTAAAGATGAGGAAGCCATCCTTTTTTCAGGACCGAAAATGGCAATATCAGGAATATGATTTAAAATTCCAGTCTGTCAGCTAATAGATGGAACTTGGTATATATCTGTATATGACTGGATGCACTATATATATAGAGTATTTACATATATATATATGTGTGGGTGTGTAAATAATATACATATATATTTTATATATAGATATATATATATATGCATAAGCACCTGTATGTATCACTCACTGGATCTCAACATGTGTATATATAGAGAGGTTTGCTGTTTCCCTAAAGGACAACAGGGAATACATTGGAATCCTAACAGCCTTTACAAAATACAACTTGCTAATTTCAGAGCTGAATTTTGTAATACATTATTAAGAGTGGGGGAAAAAATTAACTTCAAGATTTTTCTCAACACTTCTTATTGTAGGTTGATTTGACCAACATGTGGCATTTTCAGTTGATGGTAGCTTTGCTTATGAGCAACTCGTTAATGAAGAGGTGAAAAAATTCTCCTGAAAGAAGAACATGAAAGGACAGGAACATGGTACTGCTGTTGCTTTGTTTAAAACCAGGCAACATTATTTGTTGAAATAATTTGTATCAATCAGCAAATATATGCATTTTATCAATGCTAACAGAATAAGAAGGAATTTCTACCTCCTCCAATTCATCTCATGAGTAGAGATGGAGTTTTAAACAACCGTTGGTGGGAAGAAGAAGGAAGTTGAGTAGGAAGGGAAGGAAGGAACAAAGAAATAAAGGGGTAAAAAGAAAATGAGATTGAGAAAAAAGAAGGAAGGAAGGACAGAAAGAAAGAAAATCCCATTAGTCTCTGAGAGCCATAAGAGTTATGTGTGTCCACTTCCAGACTGCCAGATGTTTCAAACCCCTGGACAGAAGTCTTTCCTTGTGAAATAATCTCCTTCCTTGACAAATTTAGTGTATGGATTGATGGCATTTTCTTATCAAGTGTAAGATGATACAAACATGGCATCTCCATCTTTGCTGGAGCTTTCTTTGATTAGTATTTTTCTTCCACCTTTTTATTTTTCCCCTCATCTTTCTCCCAATATCCAAACCCCTACATTTCTTTCCTATGGTCCTTCTCCATTATTTTAGGGATCCATCTTGACCTCTCTGTGTTCACATGCTTGCAATTCCCTTTCATTCCCCTGCCATATGCCTCATCTTGTTTTATGGTCTTTAATCTTTATGCCCAGCCTCTGCTCCTCCCCAACCTGCAGGCATTGCCGACCCTCCCCTCCCTAGAACTATTCTTACTCAAGAAGGGACAGATTAAAAGGAGGGATTATTGTATCCTACTGTTTATCAAGTCACATTCTCCTAAGTTTGTTTTTGTGCATCTGCACACCTAGAGGTTTTCCCCCTCCTTCCTGTTGTGATCTCAGCCTTTTCCTTCCTGCCTATTCTGGTGAATACTTGTAGACTCTATCAGTAAAGCATGCAGGCATAAAAACTGTCACATTCTGCCTTCTGCATCTGTAGATGCAGTTAGGTCTAGCAATTAATAAATACAGAAATCTGTACTAGCATTTTCATGACAGGGGCCAGCAGAGGAGCTTTGGCAAGAGGCCATGCTGCAACTTAGAACTCCCATGGGGCCAAGCCCCTCCTGAGCTCAGCACAGCTGCTGTGACTCTGTGGAGAAAGGGGAGTAAAGCCATGGTATTTGGATGCCAGGAGCAGTTAGGTGCCAGAAAGTCAGGGATGGTGCTGATGAACGCTGGAGATTACTGGAGCTTTGAGGCTGCCCTTGAGTGTGTGAGGGAGAGGGATGGCACTGTTTGCTCCTAGGGAGAAGGTCCCTGTGGGCTAGGGTTCCCTGCACCATGGTGCAGGAGTTGGCCTTTCCTCACTGATTTTAGACTGCTGCCTTGGGAATTTGCTTCAGCTATTTCCTGGAATATGAACTTGTTTATTTTCAAAGGAGAACAAATGTAAAACTCATACAGTAGCTTTGGGTAAGGCTTTTATTTGCAGAGGAGTAATTTCAACCACTCAGTTGTTACCTCTTTTAAAGAGTTTAAGAACTTCTGAAGATTGCATGGAGCATGAAAACAATGGGTAGGGCATAAAAGTACAACTGCAAGAAAGTGCTGTCCCTAATACCAGACCTTTCACTGTCATCTGTGCCTTATGAAATGTTTGTAAAGCAAGTGCAAAATACTCTATTTTCAGTCTGGGATTTTTCCTCACCTATTCTCCTTTCAGCAGAAGCTGATGCATCTGATTAGTCATGGAACGTATGCTCTGGTCTAATATTTAAAAGGTAAATTAGTCAACATAAGGACCATAGTGATGTGAGTAGTGCACAGAGCGTGCCATATTTTCACTGAGGTTTCAGTCACAGAATTAACCATGTTGCAAAGCACTTCCGTGTGTGATTATTTTGGAAGTGGTTTGATTCGTAGGACTTGGTCTTGCAAAACTTGGAAGCATGCTCTCAGGTTTCTGTGGCTTGACCCCTCCTGCTCTGTTTGCAGATGGAGCTTCATCCTGCACCCATCTCCCCAAAGTAAGATAACTTATTTTAAAAGCCTTTTTCTCGATGGGGAAAAAATTATGTTTGCAGTGTTTCTCTTAGTGCTTAAAATAAATACCTGCTTTGTAAAAGACACCAAAACCCCTTGGCCTGAAGTACCTGAAAAAGGTTTTTTTTTAAAGCCTCAGCAGCAGCTGTAGGAAATGCTAAGGCTATGCAGTCACCACCTTCAACCAAATCAAATCTCCCGAGTTGTTTTCTCTTTGTGCTTTTATTGCTTTTATCTCAAGAACAAAATGTGCAATTAGGAACTTAAAAACTGATGTCCCGCCCCTTCGAACAATAGACAAACACAAAAGCAGGTTTGAGCCCTCACTGATTGACATTGCAGTTTGCATTCCGTCACACCGGTGCGAGAATGCCTTCGTCCTAAGTGTTTGCAGGACCGGGCGCGGAGGAGAGCGCAAATATTAGCCCTGCTCAGCCTTTTGCGGCTGAGTCGCTCTGGCTCTTGCCGAGAACAAGGGCAGGGCTATCCGTTCGCCGCCCGCACCGGCCGCCTCGCGTCAGACTGTGCCTCTCCGCGCGGCAGCGGAGGCGCTCGCAAGCGCAGCGGTGCCGCTCGGTGGGGGCGGCGGTGCCGGGATGCTCTCTGCGGTTCAAACCGCACCCCCCGCGCTCCCATAGGCTGCAGCGGGCCGGCAGCCGCTCGGCCCTAGCTACCGGTGCCTGCCGCTCCGACCATCACGCGGGGGAGCCCGGTGACGGGCCAGTTCTGAGGGCGCTCCCGAAGCCGCGCGGCGGTCGGTGGAGGCGGCGGGGACAGAGGAGACTAGTTTGCCGCCGTCACTCCGCCACCGTTCGCGGACCCCAGGCCCAGCGGTGGAGCGGGTGAAGAAGGCGGCGGGGCGGGGCGCTCCCCCCGTGCCGGGATGGGCCGTGCCGACAGGCAGACATGTCAGTGGCTGCGCGGGGGGAAAGGCACGCGGCGGCGGCCGGGCGGGGGTGAGGCGGGCGGTTAAGGGGACGGGCGTACAGAGGACAGGAGGGCCGCTCCCGCCCTCCGCGCCCTCGGTGGCGGTAGTGCGGCCGGGCTCGGCGGGCCTGGCCCCCCGCCCAGGCTCCGGCTGTGGGGTGCCAGGCGCTGCCCGTTGCGAGAGAAAGACCAGACTTTCATCAAACTTGAGCCTCCGCTCCCTTTCCTCTTTCTTTCTCCCTCCTCCCCCGTCCCCGTCCCCGCCCCTTCCCCGCCGCCCTCCTGTTCCTCCTCCTCCCCGCGCCGTGGGATGTTTATTCGGGTAGCTACGTGAGGCGCGGGTAGCGGCGGGGAGTTTTCTCTCCCCTGGCCCGAGTAGTTGCAGACGCGCACACACTCATCCTACTCGAGGGGAGAGAGAAGGAAACAAAATGTCTGCCAGGGCCACGGCGGCTTCCACTAAGGTAAGGTTCAGCCCCGGGGCGGCGGCGCTCCCTCCCTGCTCTAATCCCCGCCGTCCAGCCGGCGCGCTTTTGGCGCCGCCGCCGTGGAGCTGCTGATCGCGCCGGGCTGCATGTGCCCGCCAAGCCCGTTGTCCCGGCCGCCGTGGCTTCTCTCCCTGGTTCCTGGGGTGCGGGCAGCTGTGGGGCCGCTCGGCCTGAGGGGGCGGGCCGGCCTTCCAGCCGCCATCCCTGAGCGCCTGGCTACCCTCATGCCTGCCGGCTGTTCCGAGCGAGCGTACAGGTGGCCCGTGGCCCCCGCGGCCAGGGACCCCTGTCCCGCCGGCCGCTTCCCGCAGTGCTCCCCGCCCACCCGCCTACCTGTTGGACGTGTGGCGGCGCCCGGCTGGCGGGCGGGGAGTGCCGCGGGCCCCGGCCCCCTGCGGTGAACCGGGTCCGCGTCGACCCCGGGCACTCTTCTGCGAGCTGGGCCTTGCCTGGGCGTGGGCGGCCTGGCTCCCCGGGAGAAGCCCCCGGTGGCGGCCGGAGCGTGTTCTCTGCAGCTGCGGGGCAGAGGCGCGCTGGGGCAGGCCGTGCCCTTTTGTTCGAGGCTGAAGAGTTGGATAGCAATTAGGAAAGGTTTAACCGGGAGAGTCCAGTACTGCAGGATTTTTCTGTAGCCGCTGAATCAGTCAGGGATGATTGTTGCTGACATAGGGTAAACAGATTTGGGGCGGCAGTAATCCCTCAGAAACTTTGTTGGTCCTCCACCTGATCCGTAGGTGTTTATGGTGCAGGTGCACGTTGTAGGGTGTGTACTCTGACCTCCCCTAGCACTGCGGTGAGTAACGCTGAACGGCCCTGAGGGAGCGGGGTGGAGTTAGGAACGCTCAACAGGTTTATTTTTCCTATATGTAAAATTAAAGGTTTGCTTTGAAACCAGTTTTAATTTAAATTTCGGACTAATTTTTAGCTTTGACTCCTGAGTAACTGCCTTGGCTTCACCGTGGCAAGTTCCCGTCGTGTGTTAGCTGGTGTTGCTGTAGCTCAGCTTAGTGGTGTTTGTTCTCGAGTGAAACTATGTGGTTTCGGTCTGATGTCACTTGCTGGTATGCGCTTAATCAGAAGTAATATTCTGCAGGCTGCAGAAAAATACACATCTTACTGCATTACTAGTGAAAAACTTCAGATGACCTGTAATACTAAGCTATTGGTGAACTTACTAGTTGTTGGATATTGTTAGCTATGATGGTGGTTTTTATCAACTCAGAAGTCATATCTGTCTTTCAGTGTGTGAGGCAGCTTAAACTTCCAGAGCGCGATTTAGACAACTTTAATGCCAGTGCTGGCTTACTGAGTTGCATGCCCCTTTCTAAGTATGATTTGGAAGTATTTTGTTATGTTTTTTACCTGTGTGTACACTTCAACAATAAATGCATACGATTAGAGAAGTAATTAATTTTGAGTGATTGTTCAAGCTGATAAGGTCACCTAGGTGCAGCGATAGATAAAGCATGCTTTTTCCCCCTGTTCAAATACTTTAACAACAAACACGACTTTAAGATAAATAGCGGTTTTGCTCCTAAAACCAGTAGCATTGTGTTAAGATTCTGCCATACAAGGAATTGTGAGAAATTGCATCAGCTTATGCTTTGCAGATTTTATTTAGTGTAAAATTGGGGTGCACAGTTCCAGCTTTCAGTTGAAAGTACTCTTTTAAAGTACAGCACTTTTATGTGACTGTGAGAAAATACTGCCTTCTACGTGTGTGTATGTGTATTTTATTTTGGTACAGAAGCATTGTTTGTTTTGACTGTAGACTGACGTGAAATTGAAAGTTATATCTTGCCGTAGTAGTTACTTGAAACTTCTGGATTGTAGTCACGTGTACAACGTCAACTAAAGTAATTACACTGAAAGGTATATTAATCTAAGAATGTTGCAAAATGCAGTCTGCCTTGGCATTTAACTCCTCAATAGTATGCTTTCTGAGTTTGGTCTAAGAAAATAAAGGCATTTGAAGTACACTATTTCTCAGGGGGGAAAAAGAAGTATTTTTTTTTTTAAGTCCTGTAGCTTTTTCTGTACAAAACCTTTGTAATAGGTAAGTAACAACCATGATAAAAGACTTTTTGATCACATGTCTTCAGAGACTATAATCTTTATGATTACAGTTCTTAGAAATTTCCTTGTCAAAACAGAAATGCTTTCATTAGATGGGTAGCGTTATTTCTGCTTCATGTGTTAGTTCTTGGAATACTGTTCATATAGTTTTGATAGTTGTAGATGGGAGGGTTATAAATATTTTAGAAATACTAGAATATTGGAGGACTTCTGTATTCGAGTTTCAGATCTTGTTTCCTTTGGACATGCTATCTGGTTTCTCATATTTGGGGTTGGGGTGCATTAAAAAACCTCTGTGTACAATTGTCTCTTAATAGCTAATGTACTCTTTAGCCTTGTGGGCCTTATGTCCATGTGCACGTTTTTCTTGGCACACTTGACCAGAAGAAAATTAGTAAAGCTTTTTTTTTTTTTTTTCATCTGAGCAATTCACACAAAGGAATCTTGGCTGGCATGGTTGACTGTCTTGTGCCCTGTTGTCAACAGTCTTTAAGCTACCTTCACTGTCTTTTAGTTTGGGTTATTTTTCACTGTGTGTGCTGCAAAGGAGTGTGTTTTTATTAAGGTTTTAAATTCTTGCTCTAGCTGTTGGTAGTGAGTGTACAGTAGAAAATGGTGAGAAATTAAGTGCTGCTTGCAGTCTAATCTGGTGGTGGCTGTGACTGCAGAATGTAAAGGGGCCTAATCTCTTCTGATGTCTCTTTGAACAATGCCAATGCATGCTGTGGGAATGACTGTCAGGCTATAAGTAAGGATGTAAAGCTTTTCACGTTGAAGCTGAGGGTTGATATGTAGTCTGCATGGGTTTGAAAAACAAAACAACCCCACAAAACCCCAGAAATGCTTGTAAGTGGTAAATGTGGGGACAGGACTTCTTGAGTTCTTGGACTTTTTTTGAATGCTGAACCTGAGTTCCTGTGACTTTTCTCTAGTTTTAAATGTGTACATAAAGACTGTTACCCAGTCTTTCAGCTCAGGCCTGCAATTGATTGGATTTTCATTGTTCTAACTGTCTTCCTGGCTCCAGGCTCATATTTATTATCTACCACTTAAATCAGAAGTTGAAGTTGATCCTGTTAACAGTTCAAGACTTGCTGATGGCAAGGGCTCCCTAGTGTCTTCTGCCAGAGGGAATGACCTGTAGCTTTTATAAATGTGGGTTGGTGTTCTACCACAGATCCTACTTGAAGACACCAGTGTATTTTTTTTCTTGTAGAGGATATTTACACAAGGTTTTAAAATCATTTTGATGCACTATAACCTGAGAGAGCCAAGTTGGGAATAGTATGTTGGTTTTCCCACTTAAGTCTAGAAGAAAGTTAATGTTAGGTCAGTTTTCAGATTGTTGGTGAGACTCTTCAACTGTAATAACAGATGAACAATAAATGCATAGAAAATGCATATGAGGAAGTAAAACCAATAATGGAAAGAAGGCTAGGATTTAGTTTACTATGAGAATCTACCTTCTGCTTGGGGGGGGAAAAAATCCTGCAACATGACTGCATTTAATTTTGGTAGTGTTCCTGTATTTGGACCTTAAGTAATACTTAAATATAGTATTTTGTTTTCAAAGAAGAACTTATGTGACATAACTTAGTTTCAGAAATTAAAAATAAAAAATAATCAAAAAACCTTTGCTACAGCTAGGGCTATGGACAACTTCAGCCACTGAATGATACTTTAATTGCATTTCAGGGTGAATTTTCCTGTAACATGAGAAGAGCCGTGAGCTCCACAGTCTAGGTCGTTATGAAGTGCACTGTGGCGTTTGCTTCTGGTTCAACATGCAGCACAAAAATTCATGTAAACAAGAGTTTGCAGTCTGACTGTGGCTGGGAACTGATTCCACCTTCGTCAAGTGGAAAATAAGAACTTAACCAGTGACTGGCAGAGCTAATCTTGAATTCAAGGAAAACATTTAGAAGTGGCTTATTTTATGTCATAGGTATTTTCATGTGCATGTTGTACTACTGCGTGCATACTATGAGAACAGATGTAGTGTGTGCAAAAAAAAAGGCTCACAACATGGTATTTTGAAATGGTGCTTGAAGTCAAGAGTGGTGGTTGTTAAGGTTGAGCGTATCTCCACGTTGATGCTACAATAGACCACCGTGGTCAAAACTTTATGGTAGGAGGACTTGGGAAAATAGCTGATAACCAGTTGTCAGCGTAAGATAGGTTACAGAACTGTAACTAGTGAACAATTCCAATGGTGAATTGTGCTGAATACTTGGGGTCTATTACTTGAAATGTTATGTGAAAGTATTGTCTCATACAAAAATTTTGTATTGAAGTTCTGATATCCTAACCAAGGACCCAGCTGTTCACCCATTTTGTTACAGACCATGCCAATAAGCTTGCAGTGTGAAATAGGATCCTCTTTTCACTTTGTTCTCCTGTTCTCTATAACTAGAGGATAGATGGTGTCTTGTCTATATTGGGGGGCAGAAGGGAAATCAGATTACAGTAACAATGTGAGGAGAGTAAAACCATGTGTGTGTCTATGTCAGAATGAATAGTCTCAATGTTTGGTTTATTAACAGTGTCAAATTCTGAGTATTTGAAACAAACACTGAAGTTTATGGGCTGTCTGAAGTTATGTAATCTGCACAGCCAACTGCCCTCTGGTTAAGAAGGACACTGGTCACTTATCTCCTGAATTTTTCCTGGTAATCATAGCATGAATGTAATGAAAATTAATATCAAACTATGTTCAGGGTTTTCTCAGGGAAATATATTGCTAATGACTTCTTCACTGAATGTACTGATTAAGCAAACAGCCGCAGGCAAGTCTTAAAATGAATTCCATGATTCTGTGGAGTCTACTTATGCTGAGTCCAAAAAGCCCTGAAATGAAAACATTGCCTTGTCTTGTAATTATGCTATTTTAGGTAGATATTATTCAAGTATGCACTTTAGACTCATAAATACTAGAGGTGTGCTTGTTTCAAGGGCCTGTAACATGCTTCATTGAAGCATCAGAGAAAATGGCGGAACACGTTCATCTGGATGCTGCAAGGTCCACTCTGCGTCCCTCGGATCCTGCAGAGTAATGAGTGCTGTTGAGGCCACACTTGTGGCAACTTGTCTAGGGACAATGGTGTCTGCTTGGTTATCCATAGGATTTTTCTGCTGTGGTGTATCCTTAGACGACTCCTTAAGCTGCAATTCCTGTGGGCTGTTTGAGCTATGTGGATGGGCTACTGCAGGATTGGAGAACTGCCCCATTGTGTGCAGAATTGGGTATTTCACTTGCATTTGCTGTTCCTAGCTGTGTATGGTCTTCAGTAACTCTTCAGAGTTGTTTCCTACCTTTGCCCATCAGGGATTTATTTAGACACTTGGAAAAATGAAATATGTTGTAGATGCTACAAAATGAAGTATTTGCTTTATGTTAAAATAGTATTTATTTTTCTCGAGGGTATTTAGTAATCTCTACTAGGCTTCTTGTTTCCTAATCCATTATAAACAGATGTTCTACCCTTTTGTGATGGGGGAGGGCAGCCTAATTTCAGCAAGACAATAGCACTAGGGAGTGTTGCGTTGGAGAAGCTCTTATGAGATGTGGGCAAGCATACTGTGACCCTTTTTTTGCCTGCATAACTCATCCTAAAGGATATTGTTAATTTTCCATAGCAGAGGAAGCAATAATAGAATTTAGTAGTGCTCTGATAGTCTTTTTGTCCCCCCAACCCTTTGTATACAAAGTACTGATACACTAAAAAGAGAAATTGAGCAAAGGTGGATGGTTTCTTTGTGATGCCAAGCCTTTTCCCAATAAGCACTGTACTGCGGAGCAGTCTTCTTTCTTCTTTACTACTGCAGTTTACACTTGAGTTTGTTCTTATGAACTTTATTAGAAAATACTCCCCCCACTATTCCTAAGATAGGCAGTAATGAGTTTTCAACTCATGGTCCTTTGGGATTTTATAGACTGTTTCTTGCCCAGTTTGCATGAGGTCCAGTGACAGTGTCTTCACATCTGCTCCACTGGGTCAGCAACTTTTTTAGCATTTGTGTATCTGGCTTTAAATTTTTCTTGCAAATATTAAATCACTCTCTTTCAGCTACTTGTACTCTAGGCTGGTGACTGTTTCTTACAGCGCATCTAGATGGGACATAGAATAAGCAAGGTGCATAGAGAAAGACGTGTTAATACACTTTGGGCCATATGATCAAGCTTTTGGACTTAGGTCTTTAAGAAGATGGTGTGGCTGAAGGAACCCCTGTTGGCATTTGCTTCAGACCTTTTTGATTGTCTTTCTTTAGACCGTGGCTGGAAGAGGGACACTCTGTAGTTGCTGCTTCGGTTATATTCACTATGAACAAAAATTGTAAAGCAACTTGTGGCTGAAGAGACACTGTTCAGTTTAAGTACAGTTAATTAAAATGAAATAACCTTAAATTATTAACTAGAAGCGGTAACATAATGAAACAGGACAGATGGTGAAATTTGAACAATGATGTCAGGTTTTGTGTTCCTTAAATTATCAACAGTGGTGACATGAGTTTGCAGGGCTGGTTTGGCACATGTTGCTATAAAATGACTAAAGTTTTAAAAAAGCCAAGTGGGGAACATTTGCACAGTTGCTTTTGGATTCATTGAAAATGTAATAGACAAATTACATCATCTGTAGGTTTGTTGTTTCTAATAGGAAGTAACAAGTGAAATTTCAGTTACTGTCAAACTCTGGAAGTAACTTTAAGGGTGCTATTTGACAACATGGAATCAAGTAATTACTAAGTTGTAACTAATGTGAGATCAGGATAGTACCTGGGGTTAAATATGCAAAGTATGGTTTATCTGAACAAATTCCAAGACTCATAATAAATCCATAATTCATGTTCATTATAGATGGCTGGCTTCCCCAGAACTAAATCTGGGAGAAGGCCAGGTCATGTTAACCCTTTCAACACAAGATGCTTGTTTAAAAACTTTCTCTTGCTCAACTCAGGGCTGCTCCTGCGTGTCATTTGGAAAAGTGAGCTGTTGCCTATGAATGCCTCCACATGAAGTAGTTTTGTAAGAAACGTACAGACTTGCCCCATAAATCTGGACTCCCTAAAGTGGTATTTCCAGTGGGTATTAAGATCTTGAAGCCAAGCTTTAAGGCATGGCTTTCTGACAAAAGAACTTTTGTTTACTTCAGAATTGAAATTAAGTTGTGGAAAGGGATTTGCCATCATATACAGGATAAACCCCTCTGTTAATAATACAGCTATGCAGAAGTGGGAATTCCTGGAGGGTAACCTTGTATGAGAGAACTAAATGGACTTGCATTTTTGCTATGCATGATGTAGGCTGGATTAATGCTCCTAAAAGAGGGAACCTTGAGCTAGGAAGTGAGAGAAAGATCTACTGCTTTACAAAAAGGATATTAATGGCTTGCTTCATCTGAATGGGATAGAGTGCTGCAGGAGAGCTCTGTAGTATGGCAGCTAATTTCTTTCCCAGTCTTGTTTATGTAGTTTTATTGTAGCTTGTTTATTGTTACCTCCTAGAGCTGCCTGGAAAATTGTGAGTTCAAATGGGGATCTGTTGGTAAAACTGTTTTAATACCCTGTCATTGTGCAACTCTGAGTATTTAGTTTATTGCATTAGTCTTGGAGCTGCTGGTCCCTGTAACCTAAATTTTTTTGGTGTGGTAGTACCTGTTAGACTGAAAAATAAGTGCTACTTTGATGTGGTTAGTGGGCTGTAAAATGTCATCTTCTTGGGGGCAGCTAGGAAGATTCTTGTACCTATACCACTAGCTAAGAATCCTAAGGTGGCTTTTTGTTGCAGTCATCAGTAGCTGTGCAAGTCTATCTAAAGGTAGTATAAGCCTATGCACTGGGGATTTTGTTTGGTTTGGTTGGTTTTTTTCCCCCCTGTATCACTGCAAAGTTGGTCACCCTCCAGTTCTGATACTCTGTGCTTTGGAATATTGTCTTTGCCACTTGGTATTTCTTGGACATCTCTGAAACTGAAAATGCTTGCTTCAGTGTATTCTCCTTCATGGAGCTGCCAAGACTGCATCAGATTAAGTGGCCTTCACAAGCAAGGAGGAAATTGTTAAGTAGCAAACCTGTTCTAGGGTACTGCAGGAGAGATTCTCTTGAGAACTGAGGGAGGTGGGAACAGCTAAGTGTGTGTAATACCTGGGGTTGTTGAAACACATCATCTTCTCAAAGGTTGGTGTCTGATTTCTTACATGGACTTTCCACCAGGAGCAGACCAGATATCTGTTTATAGTTATGTTTTAGTTGTATTTGCCTGCCTTTTCTGGATTTTTAAGCAAGCTTCTGTTGGCCAAGTCAAAAGTGAGAACTATGATGAAAGAGCAGGAACTACAGAAAGAAACAAGTTAGGAAAATACTAGGTCATGTTCAAGGGAGAAGAGAATGAAGGGGTAGAGGAAGCCAAGGGGAAGCAGACAGTTCTTAATCATGAATCAGCTACCTATTCTTCCTCGTCTTTCTTGTCTCTACCTTCCTCAGCAAAGAAACAGCTTAGCCCACAGCTGACGCGTTCTGGTCTCTCCAAATCATTATTGTGAAACTTGGTGTTGTGTGACTAAGCTTTACTCACAGTATTGTCTCATCAAGGCTAACCTCATAGTTGTATTTAAAGATGACTGTTGGAAAAAAAAATAATCAATTCAGACCTTCCTTCTTGAATGATGCGTAATGAAAATGTAGATGCTTTGTTCAAATTGCAGGAGTATTTTCTTGTAGCTGTCGTGCAAGCTCACTTCTGCTTTCTGTAAGAAATCTGAAGGCAGCAGCAAGAGGAAAAGAAAGTTGTAAAAGCTCTTCCAAATGCTAAAGCAAATGAAGTTTGGAGGATGCTGGGATTCTATATAAAAAATTCTGCCTTCCATATCAAGCTCTAAGTATTCTAAAACTTAGGAAGTTGCAAACATTGGGTAAGAATAGAATAGAATTAACCAGGTTGGGAAAAACCTTCGAGATCATCCAGTCCAACCTATCACCCAACACCAAGTGCCTCATCCAGTCTCCTCTTAAACATGTCCAGTGACAGTGACTCCACCACCTTCCCAGGCAGCCCATTCTAATGGCAAATCACTCTTTCTGTGAACATCCAGCCTAAACCTCCCCTGGTGCAGCTTGAGACTCTGTCCTCTTCTTCTGTTGGTGATTGCATGGGAGAAGCGACATCAGGAATAGTGTGGCCAGCAGGAGCAGGGAGGTCATTCTGCCCTGTACTCAGCACTGGTTAGGCCGCACCTTGAGTCCTGTGTCCAGTTCTGGGCCCCTCAGTTTAAGAAAGATGTTGACTTGCTGGAACGTGTCCAGAGAAAGGGCAGCAAAGCTGGTGAGGGGTTTGGAGCACAAGCCCTATGAGGAGAGGCTGAGGGAGCTGGGGTTGCTTAGGCTGGAGAAGAGGAGGCTCAGAGAAGACTTTCTTGCTGTCTACAACTATCTGAAGGGACGTTGTAGCCAGGTGGGGGCTGGTCTCTTCTCCCAGGCAAGCAGCACCAGAACAAGAGGACACAGTCTCAAGCTGTGCCAGAGGAGGTTTAGGCTGGATGTTAGGAAGAAGTTCTTCATAGAAAGAGTGATTGATCATTGGAATGGGCTGCCCAGGGAGGTGGTGGAGTCACCATCACTGGAGGTGTTTAGGAAGAGACTGGCTGGTGTGCTTGGTGCCATGGTTTAGTTGATTAGATGGTGTTAGATGATAGGTTGAACTCGATGGTCTCAAGGGTCTTTTCCAACCTGGTTAATTCTGTTCTATTCTATTAGAAGCCATAAAGAAAACATTGAAATGCTCCTGCTGCTTATCCTCCTTGTGCCACGTGGAAATAATGGAAATAATCACAAACACCAACTTAGGCATTCCTTTTACACTATTTATCTGAAAATATTCTCACTGTATTTCCCCTTGTATGCAATATTGGTGAGGCCACATGTTGAGTACTGGGTTCAGTTTTGGGGCCCTCTCTACAAGAAAGACATTGAGGCCCTGGAGCAGCTTCAGAGAAGAGTAACCAACCGGTGAATGCTCTGGAGAACAGATGTTGTGAGGAGCACCTGGGAGACCTGAGTGTTCAGCCTGGAGAAAAGGAGGCTGAGTTGATGTGTTATTGCTTTCTACAACTACCTAAAAGGAGGGTGTGGTGAGGTGGGTGTTGGTCTCTTCTCCCTACAAACAAGTGATAGGGCAAGAGGAAATGTGCTCAAGTTGCATCACAGGAGATTTTGTTTGGATATTAGAAGGAGCTGATTCACTGACAGGGCTCTCAAACACTGGAACAGGCTCCCCAGGGATGTGATTAAATCTCTGACCCTGGAGGTATTTCAAACATGCAGAGATGTGTTGAGGGACGTGGTTTAGCACCAGACTTAGTAGTTGGATAATAGTCGGACCTGATGGTCTTCAAAGGACTTTTCCAACCAAAATGATTCTGTGATTCTATACCTGGAAAGGGCAGAATCTTGACTGTGGATAATTTTGCAAGCTATGTTCTCTTAAGTGCACATGTGTAAATCTTGGGTAGATAGCCAAAGCAGCATCTTTGATCTTTCTGGCTTAACTGTTTACATGGATAGGACCTGTGTAATACGTGCAGTAAAATAAAGAACTCCCCTTTTTGAGCTTACTGCTGTTTTCAGAAGAGATACTGATGTAAACGCTTCAGTTACACAAGGAATCATAGCTTGAACTAGTTCAAAAAGGTAGTGAAGTGGAATGCTATCCTTATAAACGACATATTCTGCTTTAAGGAAAGTTCTTCTCCAGGTAACAGTATTTAAGGTGGTTCAGAATTTCTTGCTTTCATGATATACCCTTCTCTTCAGCTGAGAGGGGACCCTGGCAAATCTAATGGTGCAGCCCCTCTCACCTCCCAGATATTCTGAATACTGGCAGTATTTGTAACACTTAAGAATATGACTTGTCTTTGTCTGTGTTTGTTAGCTTTTTCAAATGTCCCGGGGTTTCTGCCTTCCCAATAATGGGGAGGAGCTGGAATGGAGGGCTGTTGTATGATGGGAAGACCTGCAAATAGGATTGTAAATTATTGTTGGTTCCCCCCAACTCCAAGGAGAGAGTTAAAGTTAGGAAATGGCTATCTACACAATGCAGACTGCATTTATGCTTGGGACGGGGGAGTTGGTGTTGCAAGAAGCTAGTGCACTAGTTCCAGTTTCTCTGATGCAGTATTCCCAGGAACCTCTTCCATTCTTTACCAAGTGGGATTTTTCCAGTTAAATTTTCGATCTGAAACACAAGCTTATGTAAGCAATGCATGCTCTGTTCCAATTGAAATTTTGTAATTTTTCTGTTTTCATAGCTGCACGTTCTGCCTGCTCAGAGGAGGCTTTGGATTGGAAATTGAAATATGCATGAAGCATATCTTTGGATTTTTAATTTTGAAGAGTTCAGATTGAGGGTATATAATGCCAGATGTGATTTATTTGAAGTAAACCAATGCTAACTGAAAAGGTTTCCTTGTTGCATTTATCGCCAATCAGTAAATGCCTCTGTATCTTGGAAGCCGTGTAAACACCAGTAAGAACTCAGTGGCTGGGAGAGGTACTGAGACCATTGCTTCTTCAGTGGTGTTGCCTTCCCCATTCCTCCAGCATTATTAGGTTATGAGGATACCTTTTAAATCAGATAGTCATTGAATTATTAAAAATCTATCTTTTTTTTTGGCTGTAAATTCAGTTTGGTTCACAAGAATGTGATATGTCCTCTACTTAAGATTGCACTAGCATGTTAGTTTTAAAATGCAAACAGGCCGGAAACTGTGTTATTGTTGACTGTGTTATTTCTGCAGCATGCTTTTTTGCTAGTTGATAGTTACTGTTAATAAAAATACAGAAATAAATGCAAACAGAGAAATGTTGTGTGGGCTCTTTCCTGTCTCTCTTTTAGAATTAAAATTGAGGATTTTTTACAATATCCTTTCTATTTGTCCTTGTTTTTACTCCCTTCTGTGGCAATGAAGGATGTTTGAAGTCACCTGGAATGCAGTAGTATAAACAGATTTGCTAATGGTGCAGTGGGAGAGTAAGCAGACTGGTCTGTGAAGCGAAAGGGCTACAGAGGACAGGGTGAACTATGTGGTTAGCAGCAAACATAGATGTCTGTACCATGAGGCTTGTAATCAGGTTAGTGGTGTGCTATGTGCTGTGGTGTGTAACAGGAGAGAAGCACATGAATCAAATAATTGAAATAGTTTGAATCTTACTACAATCCTGATTAGGCTGTTGGCAGCTAAATAGTAAGTTTTTAATCTTGTGAGGTGGGTAGACTGAGGAGTCTAATTTTTCTGTTTCTAGAAAAATCTTTCAGTGAAGTCAGTGACTGGCCTTGTGCTATGAGTAAATTACTGTTGAGCTATAAACATCCTAAACAATCATTTTTCTCTTCTGTTACAGAAAGTACCATTTTTTTTCAAATGAAACAGAATGCTTAATATGAAACTAGATACTGCTTGCTGTGTGTTTTAACTTTCAGAATAAGACCTTTAAGTTTACTCAGCAATTTCGGTTTTCCTGTATTTAAAAATTAGTTATCGATAAAATAACTTTAAGCTTTTGCAAACAGTTTTTAGAGAAATAAAAAAAATACTCAAATCTATTTATAATTTATAAAATACTATAGATAGTGCTCCAAAGCTTAGTAGGCTTCCCTCTATGAGAAAAAGCAGATTTTCCAAGTTCTTGTGTTCTATTAATTTTTATCTTAGTCAGTATTTCTTGGATGTACTTAGTGTGAAGTTTAGTATGTAGCTAACCAAAACATAATACCTAAAATCTGCCTTTACTATCCTAGCTCTTCAAGCAATGTAATTATGTTGCTTCCAAGTGATAAGCCAAGGCAATTTACAGATTACTGGAATGCTTGAAAACACTGACCTTTCAGGTCGCTGTGAGCACTCCTATTATGCAGAGATTGCTGTGGAACTGTTGTAATGTGCTGGCCTGTCACATGCTGACTAACTTGCAGAAACCTTTGATGCAGCTGTTTTATAAATGCTTTTGCTGACTGATAGGCACTTAGGCTACTGACTGTGAACAAAGCTGGCTCTCATTCCATGCTTTTATTCCCCATTTTCTGTAACAACACTTCTCCCCTGCTGACTACACACACAGTTCTTATCTGCACACAATTGTTGACTCGTCTCCATTTAAATTGTACTTGTGTTCAAAAATAGTCGTGTGAGAGAGATTTGGTTTGTGTAGTTTATTTGGGGATGCTGCAAACATGCAGCCTTGAAAAGTTGATGTGGTGGCTATCGAGAGTGGGTGTATTAGAGAGGAGAAGAGTGTGTGTGAGGAAAGGGAGGAAAGGGATTAAAAAACCGTGGTCCTTTATTGATGATAACCAGTACAGTGGTGTAACAGGTTAAAGTCAACCAATGGGTTAACCACTGTGTTTTCTCCCTACACAGAAGTGAGGGAAAATCAACACACAAAACCCCTCCAGGTTGAGACCGAGTGAGATAAGAATTTAATATAAATGAGAAAATGTAAATGCACTATTATCTTAGCCTATTTGCAGAAAAAAGCACAGCAGGAAGCAGAAGCAAGCTAGCATTAAAAAACCCAAGCCAGGGAGCTACTGCCCCCTCCCACCCTGGTCTGCAGCCATTTCAGCGGAAAAGAGCCACCACCCAAAACCTGAAAGCAGCAACTGAAACAGGAAGCCTCTCATGTTACAGTCTGAACTTCAAGCCCCATAATACTTTGGTCCAACCAGCACTTCCATTGTGTAGGTGGCATGAGGCAAGATGGTTTTGAGTAACAGTGTATAGTCAGCTTAACCTGTGACATGTAGAAGTAGTTTCCTGAAGTGAAGTACATATTATGTGTAAGTTTGAAATCTACTGTATTATTTTTAACTGGTACAAAGAATAGGGAAAAGCTGACAAGTAAATGTTTCTCGAGTGTTTGATGCTTAATGAGCATCATACATGCCAGTACTTCTCCAGTATTATATGGAAGGCTAGAACACACAAAAAAAAAATTAAGTTGACTTTTTTAACACAGTCTCTTTATTAATAGTTGTTAGTGCATTACTGAAGAGGAAAAATAAGTACTAAAATACAAAACAAACTTAATTCCAGTGGTCTCACCAGAATGTTTTAAGGATAAAGAGGTTTTTCTTTCTTGAAGTCACAGAGAATGCATGTTCCCACTGAAAATAAGGTGATGGGTGTTTGCTGGAGGTGGACATCTTATCCAAATAAGGCTGTACAATAGGAATCATGGCAAAGTTTACCAATTCACAATTTAAACCATTGACTCTGAGGAATGTATTTGTATTTGCTATAATCTGTTGGTTACTTATACCTCAGACTTTGAGCCTATTTTGAGTTCAGTGTGTTTGAATCAAAATCAATCCATCTCTGCTCTGTAAGGCCGAGTAGTAATGTTGTTTGTTTATCATGTGAAGATTATTTACATAATTCTAGGACTGAGGTTCTGCTGTGTGGCATGGGATAATTGTTTGTTCTTAATACATACTCAGATCAATTTTTTTGTAGTTGTGCCTTAAATTCCATAAAAGAAAAACACTTTTCTAAGGCAAGGCTCAACATAAATGGCGCAGTGAAGGAAAAAAGATGGGTTACTATACCAGGTGATAGCATTACAGTGTATTTTTGAGGATTAAATTTGAACAGGGATGACTTCTGAAGGTGAACTCACAGAAATTAGTGGAAAAGATGCAACTAAATCAATACATTGATAGAAGAAATGCAAATTTAGATATTGTCACTGCAGTTCATTTTTTTATTAAAAATTGCTAGAACTTGCATGACTGTGAAGATACAAATGAAATCTGTCAAAGCACTGAAAAGACTCTTGCTCTCCTTTGCAGTTCAAATCCATTTGTAATGAAAGAATAAAAAAAGACTGTATTACGGCTGTCTTTGCTGGAAGTACTGTTTCATTTCTCATTTCTTAGCAATTTTTTCACTCTTTTAATCCTCATCCTATTTAGTCATTGTGATTCCTCTCCCCCTCCCCCAAGAATAGTCTGGATTATATAGTTTCTCTGCAAACCATGGCCTTTCTGGTGAACTGACTTATCAGACAGTTTTGTTTGGTGTACTGAAGCTAAATTCTTGAGGATTTTCACTCATTTAGGAAGGGTGTTCTGTGTTTTATTTATTTCTAAAGGTAGTTGATTTCTGGTTTATAGGTGATTCAGTTGCTCCCCCCGACATCCCTAGCATCTGGTTCTTGTTGACAAGTAACTTGATAGGCTTTTGGGGCAATAATTGAATGAACTGTAGCTGCAACCTAGGATAAACAGGTCATTGGCTGAAATTATATAGGCATTACAGCTGTTAAGCAAGAGCTTATCCAGTTTCTTCTCCAGCTGGTTGAATTAATGGCTAGAATGTCATTCATGCTTTTTCATCTCAAAAAATGTGCTGAGTAAAAGAAAAAGACATCTGCCCATTAAATACAGATGGGAAATACTTGCTAAGAGGTGGGTTGATGGGTAACATGTCTGAGTAGTTATGTATAGACGTTTATTTTTAGTCTGTGTTCAGAGTTCCTCTTCTAAAATACTTCATGTGCCTGTCATTGTCTTTGCCATAGCTTGGCTACCAATCAAGGATTACTTTGTGAAATGATTACCTATAGAGAGCAGCTTCTCCTGTGTTCATCTCCTAAGCCTGTAGGGTCTCTGCTTGTGTTACTTATTGCCTAGTTGATTATTTAAAACTTGAATTGAAGTCATGACAGATCCACATCCACTATTACTTTATGGACATGTTTCGATATAGTGATTAGTGTGGAATTGTTCACTTCATGTGTTTTGTGCAAAATCAGAAATGTGCTTGAATACAAGTCATTGTTTTTGTCTGTGTTTATAATAGATAAAGAGGTGAGTTCTACACAAAACAATTTCAATGCAGTGTCTCTGTATTGAGTACTTAAGTTGATAATAGGCCGAGAACGATGGTAGCTGTTTAGGCTTTTACAGATAGGCAGACTGTCAGCAGTTTAATGGCAATGACAATTCTAAAAATGCCATGGCATTCTTTCACTATTCAACCTGCCAGCAGAAAGCTTTCAGTGTTAGTGTTCATATGTCTACATTTTCCTTGTCAGACATTCCTGCTGGATATGTAACTGCTCTATAGATTGACTGGGCTTTATTTGTAGCTTTCTTTCAATACCTCATTTTTTTTTCTGGTTAAACTAGTAAATCTGGTAAACTTTTAGTTTTTATTGTGAAGGTGACTGAAGATCACTGAGGTATGAGCATTACTTTTTATGTTGGACTGACATAAGTGTCTTATGGTAGATGTTCTTTTAACTTGTGCTGGAGTAGATGATTCCTCCCCCCCCCACTGGTATGGGGGAAGAGCCCCTTAAACATAGAATCATCATAGAATCAACAAGGTTGGAAAAGACCTCAAAGATCATCAAGTCCAACCTGTCACCCATGACCTCATGACTACTAGACCATGGCACCAAGTGCCATGCGTAGTCCCCTCTTAAAAACCTCCAGGGACTGACGCTCCACCACCTCCCTGGGCAGCCCATTACAATGGCTAACAAATCTCTCTGTGAAGAACTTTCTCCTCACCTTGAACCTAAACCTCCCCTGGCACAGCATGAGACTGTGTCCTCTTGTTCTGGTGCTGATTACTTGGGAGAAGAGACCAACCCCCTCCTGGTAAAACCACCCTTCAGGTAGTTGTAGACAGCAAGGTCTCCCCTGAGCCTCCCCTTCTCCAGGCTAAACAATCCCAGCTCCTTCAGCCTCTCCTCATAGGGCTTGTGCTCAAGGCCTTTTACCAGCCTCGTAGCCCTTCTCTGGACACGATCAAGAGTCTCAATGCCCTTCTTAAATTGAGGGGCCCACGCGAAGCAATACCGCTAAAAGAAAAAAATGCTTTGTAGTTTAGTCAGTTGCACTATTTTATCAGACGTTTTTTAGGCTGACTTCCAATTGCAGACTTCAGGTATTACAGTTGTGTATGTTTTGATGCTTATCACTTGCTTACATGAGAAGCTCAGATTTCATTTTGGAAAAAGTGGGTACCCAGCTCTAGTGGCAGTAGGAATAAGAAAGTCTTGAAAATGTGGTTGTATTGTGTCCTACAGATAAAGAAAATTTAAATATAAAATTATTCCAAAGTAATACTAATTCTGGTGCTCAGTTGTATTTACAAAATTGTGTACTCTGTAGATAAGTGAGACTGCAGATGATAGAAACAATTATATTAAGCTATCCTGTACCTAATGAGGCAACAGCTCTGCCTCCAGTTTAGAGGAAGAAGTCAAACTTTACAGAAACTTTGCGTTTGTGTGGGGTGTTGCAGGGCCTCTTGTCTCAATACTTAAATCAGTACAGTAGACACATCAATGATCTGTACTGTTGGAGAGTAAATGTGGCTTGGGAGTGCAGACTTTGAAGATCATAGTGCAGTGTCAAGGAAAAATGGCACCAATGTGACAGTGCAAACTGATAGTTGGGACATATTCATGGAACCATAATGTTCTTGACTTAGGATGTATTTCCACAGTTGGGCTGCTAAAATACGTCCTTAGTTTGCTGTGTAGTTGCAAGAAATGAAGCAGAGGTGGAATGGGGAATGAGCTTTTAAGTATGTTTTCTGTGTTGCCTTGTGTTGTTGGACCATGCATTGTCACAAAAATTGGAGTCTTGCAGATACCAATAGCATACCTTATGTTTGGACTGCTGGTGGTGAGGAACATCCAAGAGCAAGAACGTGGTACAAAACCCAGTTCTGTTCTTGTAAAACCATGGGTTTAGCTGTGGAATTAAATGACTGGATATGCACCTTCCCCCTCAAGAGTCAAGGAACTGATTTAAGTAGAGGGAGACTGTAGAAGCACTTCTAGTGTTGATTAGCTCAAATCTGTTCCACAAAAAGAAGAGTAATATGCAGCAATGTAAACAAATGCGAGCAGAGGGGAGAAGTGGGTCTGAGAGGGATTTTCTGCTTGCTTTCTTATTTTTGAACTTTGTCACTCTTCAAGTCATTGTTTGTCAATTAAAGCCTTAATTTCCTTTAGAATGTGTAGCTTAAAGAGATAAGGTAACAGGTAGGGAAAGTTTTCTACTCTAGTTCTAGTTTTCTTGGAATGTATTACCTTCAGAATGTGGAAGTTAAGTGGAGCTACTTTTTATATGGGGGATTAAAGGGGTCAGGTAAAGGTTGTGTAAACTTGAGTGGCTTTTCAGTTCACAGACTGGAATGTCAGGTTATAGTTTTTACTCTTGCAGCTTTTAAGTTTAAGTACAATCAGAACAATTTTTTAAAAAGGGGAAGCTTGCCCTTATTTAAGGGCTTTGGGTATGCTAGGTTTGGTTTAAAATACGGTTCCAGGTAGCTAGAAGATGCAGTTCTAGAAGTAGTACAAGGCTTATTTTAAAATAGCCCTGGTCATTCTGCCCACACAGTTTTTTGGCCTATTTGGGAATGTGCGTTCCAGAGTGGTGATGAATGGACATCGTGCAGTTTTGGTAAAAAAATGTAGTCCTATAAACTCAATATACATGAAATACTGTGAGAAGCTAGTGTCATGTGGTTATAGTTGTTGGTGAGGCAGATTGTTCCATTTAGAGTTTATTTTTAATTGCTGATGTAAACACAAAAGCAGCTTTGCAACCATTTTTAAGGTTAACCTTTGGCTTTCGGGGTGTGGCTTCCCCCCCCCCCCCCCCCCTTTGAAACTGTGCTTTTATTCATAATTTGTGTTTTTTTTATCACCTTAAATACTTCATTAGGGAAGTGGAAGGTGAAGTTTAAACTACAGAAGTAAGGCCTATTTGATCTGAAAGATTGATATTTTCTGTAATTCCTTAAAAGGCTTTGTAAATTTGAGCACTAAGTTTTATGTAAAATGCAGTGTTAGTTCCCATATAATGGTCAGAATAATTGAAAGGCTACCACATGACTCTTCATGTAAAGAGGGCATTTTACTGTTTTTTGAAGTGTGCTGTTTCGCTTTGTGTGTATAAAGGAAACATCCTTCTAGGAAGTTGTGATCTGGTCAACAATTAATGCTCTTGAGTGTCTTAGTTCCCTTCCTCTGCTTTGTGTGAGCAGGCAAGAAAGAGATCCTATAGTTAGGTAAATCTGAATACCTACGGAGTTCAATTCAAAGACTATGTAAAACCGCTTGTTAATTGCTCTCTGTGCTGGTGGCTGTAGCCAGTGTCTCTTCTACACTGCATTTCGAAGAGAAGGACACTGGATGCTGCCTCCTTACTTAGTGAGAGAGAAATGACTGGTAGAGTTCTTGAGCCTGGCTTTCATGGGAACTTAGAGTTATTTGGAGTGCAGGTAGGCATGCAGTCTACAAAAGAGAAAATTAAACGCCTCACTTCCCCCACTTCCCCCACCCCCCAAAAAACAAACACAAGAACAAAAAAAAACCAAACACCACAAACACAACAAAACACACACCAAACAAACAAACACCAACAAAACATGCTTTTTTTAAAAGCTTGCTTTTCATAGCTGCTTAAGAGATTGTTTGCATCCAGCTTTTCTTAAGAGGTCTGCAGATTGGAAAAAGGCTGTGTAGAAAGACAGCGGTGAGATAGTTGCTAATAAGAAGTCTTAAGAGGAGGATTTTTGTCAGGACAGCTATTCGTGCTGGATGGTATCTCAGGCTTGCTTTTCTTGTGGCTTGTCCACTCTTGGCTCCACAATGGGGTTGGCTTCACTGCTGCTTTTTAAAAAGGTGAATTATGGTGGGAGTAAAAAGATGGTTCTGGCATGTTTTTGGTGGCAAGGGCATCCCTGTTGCTGCTCTGTGTCCTTCTGCAAAGAAATACCCTTATCTTTCAAATATTTAATCCTATAGCCAGGATTAAGCTTTATAAAACAAAAATCTCACTCTCTAACTGGCTGTGAACAAGCAATTCTTTGTAACCTGCTAAAGCAGCTAGAGACACAAACGTGAAAGTTACTGCATCTATGTAGTTATATAGCTGATGTTTCTACCTTCATAGTCAGTGAATAACCCACCAAAAGCTTTATTTTGTTAAGCTTCTCCTCTTGCCTGCTTCTTTTTCCGTATCAAGAAAGGCACCACCAGCTGATGTCTTTATTTGCAAAGCTGCTCTGAGCAAATAAAGGAGCTACGGTGCCCTGAGGGTGAGTAGCAGCTTTAAATTTGTCTTTTGTTGCTCCTTAACCCTTTGTATTGTCAAGCAGCAGCCGCCTGGTGGTCCGGTTTTAACAGTTATATTTGTTCTGACGGAATAGTTTGTTTAAAGTTTTCTGGCTGCGGTGTCTTACCTCTGCCACACTGTTGGACACCTGCTCGTTTGGTTCATGCAACTACTGCAATAACGTATCCGTTTTCCCAGACCACATTTGTCCTTTTTCACCACGTGTATTAGTAGTGGATAATTTAAACAAATTTGTGAGATGTGGGAGTTCATCTGTAGGTCTTTGGGCTACTGAATGAAGCATAATGGCTTGGTATAAAGAAGGATGGTAGAAAGATATAGAAGTTTGGGGGGGTTTGTGTGCTTTTTTTTTTTTTGTCCCCTGCTCTATATTGTTGAGTGATATTAATGAGTATTTCTTAATGTTTTTTCATTCTACATCTTTAATTTAAAATATTACCTGGTTTTGAGTTCTGTTAGTGCTATATTACTCATCCTTGTAACTGGATGTAAAGACAATTGTCACATAATTAACGTGTTAGCTTTAGAAAGGAAACTTTTCAGGAAGAAAATTCTGAAGCACAGTCATGTTACCAATATGAATGGGGAGAGTGGGAGACAATTGTTGTCAAGTAGAGTGTCAAAGTATATCAGATTGTGCCTGCTGTAACAGATGCCTCTTAACCTTCAAGGTACGTATTTTGGAAGACTAGGTAAATGAGTACTCTTTTTTGGTTAGCTATTGTTAATTGGATGGGGATAGTCCTTTTTGCAGAGGAAAATTGTGTTTTCCACTTCCCATACTTGCCTGATAAGAAAGTTCAGGTATGTTTTTCGTGCTGATAGCTGAATAAGTCTTTCAGAGACACTAGAGTTTTTCACTGCTATAGTGTTTTTTGCCTTGTGCCCCCATTCAAGTCTCAGGCCTGCAGTATTGCAATGCCGCTCTCATTCTCATTCCTTCACTGCCGTGGAGTTTTGTACTCTTTTTCTTCCTGTCTCAACTTCCAAGCATTGCACTTTTAAGAAGGAAAAAAAACAGGCAGGCACAAAACAGCCTGTTGTGTTCCCTGTTACATGCTGTTTTAACCCAGTTTATTGTTGACTAAGTCACAATTTTCTAACCAAAGAGGCTACTGTTTCCAAGAGCTATGATACTTAATGTTACTCACCATCTCTTCTTTAATGTCCTGTATTGATGACCTTGTCTTCCAACTTGATTCCCTTGAATATGTGAAGTTAATGTGAGCTTACAAGTGTAATGTGTTCTGCAGATGCTACAACAGCCATGTGACTGCTAAAATTGAATTTTCTGAACTGATGTTGATTCAAATTGGGGGTGGGGAGAAATGCTATCTGGATATGTGGTTGTTCAGAACAGGGAAGGAAACTTAACACAGTTTCTTACTGGGAATTTTTGGTTGAAATTCAGACAAAGAAATTGTGTACCTCTAAAAAGAAATAAAATCTGACAGCACAAAGTGATATATTTCTTCTTAGTTGCATTCAGAAAGAAATTAACTCTGAGTTCTGCAGCCACAAAAGTAGATGTCAGCTGCTTCTAGTGGGCAAAAGGCAGTGTGGGCATGTTCAGAGTACCGGCAACTACTCATCTAAAATTTACATGGTGCACTGCTTGGTAACTAGTCTGGAATTTTCTGAATTAGAAAAAGTAAGAGGCATTCTGGCTTAATGTAAGGTGCTTAGATAATTTGATTTTTGCCCAGTACACTGCACTGGTTAGGCTGCACCTTGAGTCCTGTGTCCAGTTCTGGGCCCCTCAGTTTAGGAAAGATGTTGACTTGCTGGAACATGTCCAGAGAAGGGCAACAAAGCTGGTGAGGGGTTTGGAGCATAAGCCCTATGAGGAGAGGCTGAGGGAGTTGGCACTGCTTAGCCTGGAGAAGAGGAGGCTCAGAAGACCTTATTGCTCTCTCCAACTACCCGAAGGGAGGCTGTAGACAGGCAGATGTTGGTCTCTTCTCCCAGGCAACCGGCACCAGAACAAGAGGACACAGTCTCAAGCTGCACCAGAGGAGGTTTAGGCTGGATATTAGGAAGAAGTTCTTCATAGAAAGAGTGATTGGTCATTGGAATGGGCTGCCCAGGGAGGTAGTGGAGTCACCATCATTGGAGGTGTTCAGGAGGAGACTTGATGGGGTGCTTGGTTGCATGGTTTAGTTGTTTAGGTGGGTTGGACTGGTTGATGGGTTGGACGCGATGATCTTGAAGGTCTCTTCCAACCTGGTCTATTCTATTCTACTATGATGGCTAACTTCATATTGGTAATTTTTTGGGAATCATATCTTACACTTGTGAGTGTTTTTGCCTTATTTTTTAATGAAAAAGCTAGAGTGATGTCTGTGTGATTTGAGTTTCTCATATAAAACTATTACAGTATGACTTTCTGTGGTACTGATACTATGCTCTTCTCCTCCCCCAAGTGAAAACAAACTTGAAGATATCCAACTAAGGTTCTTAACTAAGTGATAATACTGCTTGTAAGAGCAGGAATGGAGGCTGTGTCTGTGGTTGGATGACTGGATTTGGTTTTGGTTGTGTACTAGAAATGTGACAGATAGAATCACAGAGTAATTGAAATTGTAAGAGACTCTGGAGATCGGCTAGTCCAACCCTCTGCTCAAAGCAGTTCTCACTAAATCTGGTTTATAGAGTAATTGCAGAACAGAAAGGTCAGAAGGCAGCTCAGGAGATCTAGTCCAGCTCCATGTTTGATCACTTACAGCAGGTAGGATCTTGTCTAGCTGAGTCTTGACCATCTCCAAGGATGGAGATTCCACAGTCTCTTTGGGCAGCTTTTAAAACAGGTCTTTAAAGCAGGTCTTTAAAACAAACCAACCAAGCAGCTAATACTCAATTAGAATTTTGCATCCCAAGCGGTATCAGTTGCTGTGAAACTGTGGCCATGGCTGTGTATGCTTTAATGAGCTTTGTGTACTTCAATATGTCTTATTTTACTTGAATGGTGAGGATCTAGCTTGAGCTTTTACATGGAGGGCTGGGTTACAAACCAGGCCACTGGCATCTGATGTCAGTGGAGTTGAAATGAATTGATGGCGAACTGGTTAGGCAGAAATGACCATATATTGAAGAGTAACACTTGAGCATGGTAATGAGGGAGAGGTGGGGGTATTTTTAAGAATCAAAATTTGTAGGAGGGTGGTGTGTACTAAATTGTGCTAGAAATGCTTTTAAAGCTGCTTCCTGAGATGTAATGAAATAAAATATCAGTGCAAGTTATTTGTTTTGAAATGGTTGGAGGAAATTCAGATCTAAACTGAAGTCAACCTCTAAATAAAGGTAAATATTTTCAGTTGCATATTGAGAGCTATACTCTAATTCTAGAATCTTTAAATCCTAGTAATTCTGACTTGGGTCAGTATAGAAGGGAAATGACTTAAACCAAAAGCAAAATGCATGCTGTGTGTACTTCCCATTGGCAATTCCACTTGGGGTGCAGAGAGATGTGGCTTATGACTTGGCTTTTTAGCCTTTCTGTTCCATTGTGACTTTAGTTCCATTTTGATAGCATGCTGGCCTGGAGTAGTGATCTGTGAAATGCTCCTTGCCAACACTTTGGAGTTTGTGATCCTAGATGATGTCACTGCCAGCTGGAAAGCAAAATGGAAAGAAGCAAAACGGACAGGGCTCCCAGATTCTGAAGCACAGTTTTCCCACGCCTTGGGAGATCATGACGCTAGTTATCTTTGCTTTGCTTCTGGCTGATACTGTTACCAGGGTGTTCGAGTGACACTCTTCATCTGAACTAGCTTGACCTAAGATCATTTGAGATGTAACAGCATTTGGGACTTATATTCTGGTTTGTTTTGCTGCCTTCTGCTGTTCCAGGATAATGATATGCACTAGGCCGGTATTATAAACACTTCTATAAATACTCAGATGTAACCGCATCTATAATCCAGTAGTTAGTTGTTTCACTGAAAATGCAATATGCCTCCAAATTTCTGCATAATGTTCTTGTTTAGAGAAGGAGGCTCTACTGGTCTTTGTATTGAGCAGCAGCAACAAAAACCAAACAACAAAAAAAAGATTTTATGGCCCCAGGGAATCAGAGCTGTTTGTGATCTGTGAGGCTTGGAGTTGAGAGGCTGTTCTGGAGCGATGCTGTAAAAGGGTATTACATGAGATTAGTTAAATACTGAGTGGGTTTGTTATGTTTTACTTCGTAGAGAATAGCATGCAGAAATCTGAGCAAATATGTCTGAAGTGTGTGGTTGTGGAAGCATAGGGAAAATTGAGTGGAATGGTGAAGCAGCATAACAATTATTAATTTATATCTAAAATGAAGTTTAGCTCTAGCTTTTCTTCTCAGGGTTGCTGTTGCTGATGTAAAGATGACTTCCATTGTTCAGCAAATATGTACGTTCGATTATAGTAGAGGCTTCGTACTTCTGGATTGGTCTAAGTAAAATTAAGTGAATTTTATTAACGTGGAGTGTTGAGAATTCTGTGCCTTGTTTGTGGTGGTTTGTTTTTTTTTACCTTAAACTGTATGCTGTCATCAGAAGCTTTAATAACTGTCTTTAAAAGGGCTTTACATGAGGTGGCCTTTTGAATACAGAGTGTTTGGGAGGAGTGGAACTTTTGAGCTTGGGACCCATGCCATGTATGAAATGGGAAGGAGGAGGGCAGTGTGCACTGCTTTACTTCTGTGCTTTTATATATCTATGTGAGAGAATAAGGTTGATATTTCTACTTCAAAAATAGATTGTCAGTGTCACTTTCATTGATGTAAAGTGCAACAGAAAATGAGACTAAGGACTAGCTTCATATCTTAGTGATGATTTGAATTTATTATTTTTCCATACAGATTTCACAAGAGAATGCTGTAGTAGGTGTTTTCTCCTCCACTTTGCATTGCTTTTATAAAAGCAATAATCAAATTGCATCAGGTACATGTTGTTTGTCTCTGCAGCTATCCCGTAGCTCATCTGTCCAATGTCCCTTGAGTCTTTTTTGAAAAATACATTCAGGGAAACAGTCTGTTCTTGCAAGGAGATGATTAAGTGGAAAAACAAGGATACAGCGTGCTTGCAAAATTACTGTACAATTCTGAGTGCAGCCAGCTTTAGCAGTAGGCAGTTTGCATTTACTCTGCCTTGCAGTACCCTCCTCTTTGGCTATGCTTGCTTTAGTAGTTGGCTTCTAGTATTTGAAACAGCTCTGATGTTTCTAAGATACTCTGGAATAGATGTGGTAGATTGCATATGTTATGACTATTTAAGACAGTGCTCTTGTTTATATCAATAAAAGCCATCTCATAATAGGATTCTGTCCTGGGTGCACTAATTGCAGAGAAACAGAACAACTGGAAAAAATGGATTTTTATGTTTTGTTTTCATTTTTTTCAAGTCAGCTGCAGGCTTTTGTGATAAGACAGTTGGAATTTCTTGCAATGTAAGATGGTGGTAATAAAGGTATCAGTAGGAGTTGTCTTGGTCAGTGTTGGAAATGCACTGCTACAAATGAGTGCTGAAAGATACTGTGTAGGGATAAAAATCATCCCCTAGATACCCAACAAACCTGCAGAAATTCTTGTAACAATTGAGAATGACAGTTGTTATTATAAGAACATTAAATGCTTGTTCTCACAAGTGCAATCAAAATGTATTGATTCTACATTTAACTATTTTCAAGTTTGAAGTTCAACAGCATTTTACTATTGAAGTGCACTTCATGCACAGTTGAAGGTTAATTTTAGAAGTCAAAATAGTAATGCATCAAGATATCAGACGTTTCTATGCCTTGCGCACCCTAGATAGAAACTTCCTTCTTTTGCTAGAGGCTCTTAGGAGTTCTTTCTCCTTCGTGTTTTGAATAAGAAAACCATTTCTCAATGTTGTACGATTTATCAGGACAGTTAGGACTATTTTTTGATGCCAGCATTTATTGAAAGTAACACAAGCTTGGAACAAAGATGGTGTTCTTTGTATATTTGAATTTATTTGGTCATTCAGTTTCTTGTAGTTGTTGCTTGCTGTGATTGAAAGTGTTAGAGCAGGGACCTAGATCTGTCACAGATGGCTTCCCTCTCTACTGTGTTTTGTGAAGAACAGAAACAGTATGTCCCCTAAGGTAGCAGTTGTTTCATTTTATGGTCTGCAGGATAGCTGTCTATGCTGATCCATAAAACCAGGTTTGTGAAGATACTAAAAGTACTTTATTGCTTCCCATGGCAAGTTACTTTTGTGTTGTCCAAAGGGAAAACTGAAAATCCGCCTGTGAAAATCTTCCTTGGTGAGAAATGTGTGAAAATGTATTAACAGCAGTAGATATTTAACACTATTTATTGGAAATAGATGTTGAATTTTACTAAGAGAAAAGGTGATTTCCATCATCCTTTACCTCCTAAGTCAAGACATAATTGAGCAAATGGTTGCTTAAAATGGAACTTACAATTCTTGGCATACTTCTTCCAAATGCAGTTCAGTTAAAACAAGGAAGGTCATTCTTCTACTAAGTTCCTTAGGTATGTGAATAAACATTGAGAAACTATTCTGAATTTGACTTCAAGAACACATGGGAGTTTAGCTGTAATATGAGCTCTTCTAGGTGTAGAAGTCAGGTGTTACCCTGTCAGGTACTTCAGGAACCTTGCATTATTTTAGTTACATTAATTTCTGTGGCTGTGGGTGGGTCCGGTGCTGATGCTGCTTCACATCTTTTCCAACTGCAGTAGGGGTAAATTGAGCAGGACTATTTCCAAACATGTTTGCATTCTCAAACCTGGTAGCCCGCAATGCTTTTCTCCACTTCATGATGTTTGAAGGAAAAATTTGCTGCATAAACATAGAATTGGTCTCTGAAGGGAAATTGTCCTATGTATGTGCACCTGCTCAGACAAACATGTAAGAATTGTCTAAGAAAAGGCATGTTTAAAAAAAAATGAAAAATTAAAACCCCAGCCTTTGAGAAGCAGGGAATAAATACAGTGAGTGTTTAGTCTGTGAAGGGGTCCTTCTGGAAAAAATGTGTACTTTCATGTTTCTTTCAGGGCAATTTCAAAGATGAAATAGTTTAACAAGATGTGATACTTCCAGGGTTCTGATTACTTCTATTACTGCTATATTGACAAATTGTGACTTCTTGTATAACTTTATCCTTTAAATACTAAAAAAAAAAAAACCAAGCCCACAAGCACATCCACTTGTCATATACAGAGCTGAGAAAGCTCTTAATTGGCTATCAAGGTGTTTAAAATAAACTTAAGGAAACTCTCAATAAAGCATGAACATAAAATCTTTTTTTCCACCACTGAAGTCATAACACTGTAGTTCAACTTTATTTTTAATAATGTGGAGATCCATAGGTAAAACAGACACAGAATCTGGAGTTTGCACAGTACAAACGCTGTTAATAGCACACTTCCATTTTGAAGATATTTAATGTTCTCTGTTAAGATAATCTAGCCCTAGGCTTCAGTAGTTCCTTAGTGGTAGTACATTAGTGTTCTCATATTCCCAGTTTCTGGAGTGTTAAGCTATATTTATTGTTCCTGCTGACTCCTGAAAAGTCACTTTGATTTCACCTAAAATTATGGTTAACATTACTTGGGGTACCAACCTTGGCACCAGCATTCAGCAGGGCTGGCACCATCGCTGCAGGCCTGCACTGTCTGCCTGTACCCCTTAATTACAAGCAGTGTTTGCCATTTATAGAGACCTGGGAATTAAGTCCTTACAAGACTACTGAAATTGAAATACTGCATGAAAAACAGAACACTTAACATGTGGTCTAAGAGCATCCCAGCAGGGACCTCGGCTGATGGTAGCACAGGCTAGTAGTTTTGCCTCAGTTGTCAGTGCTAAGGAGAGTGAGTACCTTCACAGGTCTTCATCAACCATCTCAGTCTTTTATAAGTGAATGTAGTTCTTTACAGATGAGAAACTGACTTGCATAAGCAGTTTGTTTCAAAACCAACAACTCACCTCAAGCTGCCTTTGAACTCTGTTCACTGTTCCTGATTGGGCTGTTTGTACATGCAGAAAGAATGAAAATAACACAGTACTTAGTTTGCTGTCTGACTAATGGATATCTGATGTTTGCCTACTCTTGTGAATTTGAAATGAAGATAATAGTAAAATCTAGGGGAGGTGATAGCAATAGATAAGTAGAGGACATAGTGTGGGCAAGAAAACGAAGCAGAAGTACTAAGGAAAATGGAGATACTGAGCTCCTGTAGAGGTGGAGGGCATTAAAAATGACAGCTGGTGAGTTTGCAGATGGGTTTTTTTTTGGGGGGGGCGGGATTGTCATGAGTTTTTGTGAGTTACTCCTGAGAACTGTGAAGACATAGTATCTTCATGGTCATTGCTTAGCTAAGCAATGCTGTTTCATTATCTTATCCTGCTCTGACTCTGGGATTGCCAGTTCTCCCAGATCCTGTGGGAGCAGTACTTAGCTGGTTAAACTGGATTTTATTGGTCTCTGCCATATCTAGAACCAGATGTTTGTGCTGTGTGCTGCGCTCCAACACTGAGGCACAGGCATTTGGAGCCATTGAAATCTGGTACCTTGTTAGCTAAATAGCTGTACAAAGTGCCTCCAACTGCCAATGGAATGTTGTACCTGCACTGTGGTGCCAGAACAAATGCATTGAGGGAGCCGGTCGGGTTAACTTTTTTTGACCATAGCAGGTAGAAATATGGCAACCTCTTTCAATTAAAATGTGACTTGTGACTGTTGGAGTTTTTTAATTGAATTCCTGCTGCATTGGTTTGTTTTTTTTTTTTTTTTTTTTTCCCTCTTCCCTTCCCAACAGGAGCTACTTAGAACTTTTCTTTTAGAAATTTGCTTGCAAAGATAGTTCTTCACTTGTTGATGAGATGTTTAGCCTGAGAGGGTTTGGCCAAAATGAAGACAGAATGAGAGCATCAGAAATAGGGAAGAAAATCAGTATTCATTAACCGTTCAGCAAGCAGAATGTTCTCTTTTGTTTCAAAGATGGCTTTGTGGGTGTAAATAATTACTAGCTTAATATATTAGGTGTGCTTTTAAAAAGGTCCAGAGAAATAACCTGATTCTTAGGTAGAGCTGAATCAATTTGTGACGGCAAGAAAAAACATTTGGTATTGGAAACTGGGGGGCAAGCTGCTTGAATGAAATACATTCCAGTTTAATTGCACCAATGTTTTCATGAGAAGTGAACCCCTAAAAGAGAAATGAGCAGTAATGTAGCACATCCTAATCACTGAGCACAAGAGTAAAGGTAAAAACCTCACAGCTTTTCAGGGTCATGAAAAGAATTTTTAAACCTGGTTGCAAATTATGATGTTAGGAAATCAGATGAAGTTTTCAGAGTGGTAGTGAGAGTAAACACTGCTGTTCTGTTACAACACGGAACTGGCAAGCGAAGAGTACTTTTTGTTGTAGTGGCTGAGTTACTGTGACTGAAACAAAGTAAAAGTACATTTTGAAAAAACAATGCTCATTGCAGACATTTCTGTTCTGACTGTGTTCTTTATTACATTACTTATGAGGAGGGACTGAATAGAGTAAAATACTGGTCACTCTTCTCTGTGAAGGTAGATAATACAGCAGCAGGATAACAGGAAACTTCATGCTTTTGGCTATATTTTTCCTGCTGTCTTTCTGTATGTTTTCAAGCTTTTTAGCTCTGATAGCTTTTCTTAACTCGTGCCATCTTCCCTTTTCCCAGTGTATGCTTGTGGTGGCACATTAAATAGTGCAAGTATCTGCTCTTTTAAGCAGAAATGCAGGTATGTAAATATTGTCATAATGTTACTGTTTAATCTGGTTCCCTTAGAGGTCTTTGTTTATTTCTGCACTACTATTGTTCACCAAACCCACTAAACTCACTGGGGAGTCTGTTAAAGGTGACCTGTATACATAATACAGTAGCACAGATACTGTAATCTATAGCTGGGTACTCATGAATTAGTGGCAATCTACGTTCAGTTAGAACAAGTAGAAGGAGAATGTTCACACAAGGGTGAAATAAATACAAGCGATCATAGTGGCAAACTGAAAGTGGGCTTTGGACCAGCTTAATTTACTGTACACATAATGAGCAACCAAAAGAGCCTACATCACAAATGCTTGTTGTGGTCTTTCCCTTTAAACTACTTCGTAACTTCAAGTTCTGAAACACATAATTATTAGAAATCTGTTTTGCCTGTTCTTTCCCCTGCTCCCCTCCGTAAGAGGACAGGAAGGTCAGATGTGACATAAAAAGACAGGAAGTGTGTAACAAATGAGCCAGCCCTGCTTCTCTGTAGCTATTCAATATGAATATTAATGTTACTGGTCAGTGTAAGGTTCTGTTTGTGTTGCTATACATTTGTGTAGTACAGCTATTGACAGCAAAGTCTAATCTCTGCTGTTTTATTTTTCTCCTTAGAGCACAACAATGGAAGAAACAGCTATATGGGAACAACACACAGTGACTCTTCACAGGGTAAGTTCATACAATTGGTTGTGTACGCCTAGCGCAGGATACTGGTAGCTTTTGAAAACAATAGGAAAATGCCAGATGTCAGGAAGTAAAAGAAAAGGAAACTGTCATATTCCTTTGTTTAAATTTAGAAGTCTTGTAAAAGCTCTATTTGATGGTAGCTCCATTTTGGTTTTTTGGGGTTTTAGAGATAAGCCTGCCTACAAATACCTATGCCAGAAATAAAGCTTTATATTGCTTCTGTACCTAACTGAAAGTAGTCAGAAATCTAAGTGGTCATTAATGATTGTGCTGTAGCTATACTCAAATGTTACAAAACTTCATTTGCAAGCACTTAATGTAGTTAAGCACAAGCAAACATGTTCATTACTATTTTATTTGTCACTTTCTTAAATTTGTGAATTTTGGGTGGCCAGAATATACACTTTACACAAAGGAATGTGTGCTAGGAATGTGTAAATAGAGCATTTGTTTTCATTTAGGCTGACTCTTACATGGGTTACTCTTAAACTGATTTCTGGTGATGCTGTACAAGAATGGCAATAAGGAAGAAGTTGCTTAGGGGAAGTTAGAAGAGGATGGGATGTCGTTTCTGGCAGCAGCTTAGTATCAAAGCGGCTGTGGAATCATGGCTCAAATAGCTGTATTTATTCCAGCAAACTGGAGGTGCACAGGAGTGTGTTTTTCTGGGGAGCAAGTTGTATTATTTGCCTTGAATTGTTTGGCATACAGTCAAGGCATTTTAGACTTGTAGCACTGACCAGATGAATAAACCTTTGCGACTAAAAATGTGTGTAAATAGATGAGCCTGATAAAATATTAATTCTCTGTTGATTTTAATGAGTTCAGTGTTGTTAATTCAAAATAACTGGTTTAGTACCTGCCCTTTTGAGAAGAGTGTTTATGCTTTGTTTGACCAGAAAGTTGTCTTAACAAAGTGCTATCTCTAACTGCAAGCATGTGCTTAAACGGAAGTATAAGTAGAACAAAAAATGTGTAGTGATACTCATCTAGGCTACTCATCAAGCCTCAAAAGACTTTTAGGTCAAGTTCTTGAGCAAGAAGTATTGTTTCTATGTAATTGCCCTTTATGTTTTCTTCTTGCAGCTGTTCAGTCATCTCTGGAACCTGTACCAACTTAAGTTTTTCACTCTTGTTACTGATTACACATGTTCTGTTTCCTCTCCAGTAAACAAAATACTATAAAGATACAAGTTTTGCTAGTAGACTTTATGATAGCTTGGCTTCTCTTGAAGGGAATATTGTTCTAGTTAATTATAGCAGTGAAACCTTAAAATGACAAGTTTCATTGCAGTGTTACTACCTTGAACAAAATTTCTAGTTCCTATTTAAAATTTTGTCTTTGGTTGTGCATGCAGCATAGTCAGAAGTCTTTGTGTAGTACAGAAAAGGAAGTGTGATTGGAATATGACTTTGATTATGATACTTGATGTGCCAAACTTGAACCAACTGTACTGGTTTAATTTTTGTTTTAATATCTTTAATTTAGATGTTGAAGGCTGATGGCAGGTACTGTCAATAACTTTTATAGCATGAATTTAGCCAGCTGAAGACACACAGCGTTTTCTATCTGCCAGATAACAAAATCAAAAGTCGTGATGTAACATTTCAGCAAATTAGTGCTTTGAATGTATTATTAGCAGCGGAAAGAGGGTTTAGCAAAGTGAGTGCATATTTACTTGTGGGGTTTTTCATTCTGCTTTTTATTTGTGACATTCTCAAAATGCTAGATTATCAAGTAAATGAAGGTGAATTTAGTCAGGAGGAGTGAAATGGGCCCAGAATCTCAGTTATCCTCAAAGATACCCAGAAAATAGTAGAATTGGACTAGACTAGGAAGGACTAGGAGCTAGACTCAGTCTTCTGAGGGTAGTTCAGTTTACCGTTTATCTCAGATGATGATGGTAGGCAGCAGAATAAAAGTAAATGTATTAGGCTGAGGTTTACTGTGAGAAATCTGAGCTCCTCAAGTTTCCTGAAGATTGAGGGGCCTATTTGGATTATTTCTTATTAATTTGATTTATGATTAGGCGGCCTTGATCTGATTTGTGGGGTTTTTTGACTGCTCTCTGTGTATGAGACAGCAGTGTTTCAGGGCTTCTTGAGGAAAAACATTGAACTAGGAAACTAGTAATTTTGATATTGGTGATTAGTTTTGCAAATTCACTCTGAAAAAACAACGCCAAGCAGCAAGATAATGTTTACAGTGATGTTCTGCATTTCTGCTGGCCGTAGCCTGATGACTGTGTTTTTCTTCTCTGGGTTCTGCAGTTGTGAAAAGTTTTTGGTTTTGTTTGTTTATGGTGTAAGGAAGGATGGAGATTTAAATGAAGTTTGACATAAATGCTTTTGTTATTAGCTCTCTTCTCCCCACCCAAATATGGTGGAAACTGATCTCTGTTAGATTAACGGAAAACTGAAAGCAGTGGCATGAGTAAGGGGAAATACTCCTGTTTTGAAAGAGTGTTTTGTTATGTGCTTGATTGACTAGTAAATATTCTCTGTCAGCTATTAAAAATACAACTGAAGGAAGACCTCAGCTCTGGTCATAAATTGTCAAGATTCTTCAGACTGTATTTCTGCATGCCGTTTTGCTTAGTAGTTCTTGAATCCCAGCCATGACTTTTGGTTGATCTGTCTGGAATATATCTTGAAAATACATCCAGTTTTCCTTTAATGAATTAAAATTAGTGTAAAAGAAGCAGTAAGGTGTACCTGTATTTGTTAGCCAAACTTATTTTCTTCAGACCTGGCAAGAGTATGTGCTAATTCTTGAAATAAATTTTGGAACAGGGGATCTCCAAATCTTTGCTTTAATGCTGTATCATCTCATTCAGTGCTTATAGGCTCAATCAGGACCATCTTTTCATGATCTCTGTTTTGGGGAGGAATAGGAAACAAATTTTTTGAACAGTAATTACTGTCTAAAAAACTGAACATCATGTGCCTTACAGCCAGATGCAGACTGCCATGGTGCTTCTGCTGTCACTGTAAGGTTATGAAACTCATTGCTAAAGCTGGGTCATGTTTGTTTGAGAAGTCTGGAAAAGGGCTGAGTCTGCCAGCATGTCATGTATGCTGTGTGAAATGGAGAGGAGGAATTGACTCACACCTGATCATAGTTGAAAATTTCAAAATAAATTCTTGAGTATTTAAATGGTAATATCCTTCTCACAATGTTTTGTGAGCAGTGATAGAAGAGCTAGATAGTTTGTGATTCAGATATATTTAGAAAGCTTGTTTCCCACCCTCACTGCTTCCAGGCAGAAAGGCATGATTGTTGTATCTTGAAATATCTAACAGGAATAACTTTTCAGAGGCATTGACCTTGCTGTAGTGGCAGGTCACCCTAGAGGGAAAAGATTGAAGCAAATTACTTTTGTTAAGATGCAGATGATTCGCAAGTGCTGACAAGGTTTTGATGTATTTAATGGTACAAGTGATCTTGGTATTACTCCTAAGAATTGAGCCTGCAGTCATACTACTGTGTGCTGTGATCCTGTCAGTTCCTGAACTAAGTGAGGTCAGTCTGGGTAATACCCTGATGTGAAACCTCAAAGAAAGTGTTGCAGGAAGTGATACACTTTTGAATCAGTATCTCAAAGTGGTATGGTGTGTTGTGCTTACTAAAGATTGAGGTCTAACTGATGACCACCTGAGGCCCGGGCCATAAAAATGCAAATGCAACTCTAATCTTTTGCTCTTGGGAGAAATCAGGTAGCCTGAAACCCTGTGCCTTGTAAAAGTATTTTTTAAATCTTGTCTTTAATCTCTCCTGTTCTTAGAGTGCAGAGTGTGGCATGGTACTATTGATCCTTGTTTCTTTCAAGAAGTTATTCATCCCATGGTACTCTATATTTCTCCCAGGAATGTGAACTGTAATATTATTAGAGTAACAGAAAGTAAAAGTATTTCTTTTGCTACATTATAGGCCCCTGGATTTGGATTTGGTATTGCAATATCTGGAGGAAGAGATAATCCTCACTTCCAGAGTGGTGAGACATCAATAGTTATTTCTGATGTGCTGAAAGGAGGCCCAGCAGAAGGACTGCTACAGTAAGTGCCAGGCTGTACCGGGATTCTGATGTGGGGTCATCCATTGGTGTCAGTGGTAGCTTAAAATTCCAGCTGTCTTGCTGTTAATGTAGCTATCAGTAATATGGTGCTTATTCAGGGACACTAATTCCCCAATGTTTCCCCCTTGACATCAAGTATTTATAGTGTGCCTTGTGATGTTTTTCATTTAGAGAAAATGACCGTGTTGCAATGGTTAATGGAGTTTCAATGGATAATGTTGAGCACGCATTTGCTGTTCAGCAGCTGAGGAAAAGTGGGAAGAATGCCAAAATTGTAAGTGAACATCTTAAAGATTTAAGTTTACTTAAATTCTGTGGTTACAGAGCAGAATTGCTGCTGGTATGTGTGCTACTTCAGGTTCAAGAGATTATCATGACATGTGGCTCACACACAAGGTTTGGGTTTTTTTTAAATGTGAATGATAATGTTTGGGTGAAGTGACACATGATACTTCAGATTTCTTTTAAGGTAAAGCTTTGCTCAGTTTGACAAAAACTCAGTTCTCAGCTGTGTCTAGTATTTCTTTGCTTTCTTTTAAGTTTTCCAAAGGCTGGTGTATGCTCAAGTGCTTTATCTGCTGTACAGGCACTGAGACAGTTCTTTTTATGCTCAGTAAACATTTGCCAACATAAAGTATAATTACCTTAATTCCTATAATTTTGTAGGCTTATTCAGTGTTTGGCTTTTGAACTTTGCAAAACAGAACATCACTAAAGGGTAGCAATCCAGCTTTCTGTAGAAGTTTTGGGATTGATGTTACAAAAGCCAGAACACAAATGCACAATGTTTAACAGTTTCTTAATGAAGGAAGACAGACTGCTAGGGCTTTTGAAAAAAACTTTTGTGCTGACAGATTTCCAGTGCTCTTGCATGTTTTAATACAGTTGCAATAAACTGTGTCATGTCTTGGATTGGTAGATACAAGAATTCTTTAAAATTTATGCAAAATCTTGTGTGTGAGTTGTGCCAGGTTTTCAGCATCTTAAGTATTTGGTGTATAGCTTTAGGTAAAGAAAAGTAAGGAATGAAAACTACAAGTTAGTTGAGTTCCATAACACATAGCAAATAAAACTCTAAACAGGGTTGGGTCTTACTCTGGAAACAGCTGCCTAAATTAGCACAAACTAGCTTTGAACTTTCGGCAGGAATATCCTCCTTTCTCTGGTTTGCATAAACATTGCTTTGGAAGATTGGGAAGCTTCAAAGTTGAGGAGAACTGCTGTCAATAACACACTGAGTATACACTAGATTACATGTTAGCAAAAGAAGTTTTTAGCAGTGCCAGTAACTGATTTGTGGGTTTAAGCAAAGAGAGGGCATTCAAATATGTGGCTCTGAAGACATAATACCATGTTGTGCTATGATGGATGTTATTCTTATCCTTTTGACAATTCCACAGAAGCAAAAAGGGATTAAACAAACATACCCCACTCCAAAGGGAAAAAAACAATCAACTGAAAAAAAACAATCCTAAACCACCAGGTTTCTGGGAGTCTCTATTAATAAGTATCTTGTATTGGCTGAATAGAATTTTGAGGATTGTAATAATTTAGAGCACTCACAAATGTTTGTGTATTTTCTTTGGAGTTTGGTGATTAGCTTGGCTTCTGACATTTTGTAATGCTATTAGTGTTACTCAACCAAAGGCTCATACCTAGTGTTTTATTGTAGACTATCCGAAGGATGAAGAAAATTCAGATTCCCGTGGCTCGGCCAGAACCCGAACCAGTGTCTGACAATGAGGATGACAGCTATGATGAAGAGATACGTGATCCAAGAAGCAGCCGTGCTGCTCCAAGTGCCAACAGAAGGCATGAGAAGAGTTGGGTAAGAGATCGAAGTGCTAGCAGAGAGAGAAGCTTATCACCGAGATCAGACAGGAGGTCAGTTACATCCAGTCAGCCTGCAAAACCTACCAAAGTAACACTGGTGAAATCAAGAAAAAATGAAGGTAACTCGCATGTAATTCTCTTGCTAAGACTTTTGCTGCTGTTTTAAAGGTTAAGTGCTTCAGACAATGTTGTGGGGAAGGGATTCCTGGACTGTATGAACAGTGCTGTTAAATTCACTTGGCCATTTTGCCAATATCTGGCTGAAAACTTAAAACTGGCTGTTGTATTTCTAGTGATATTTTTTTGTATTCCAAAATACATGGGCTTAATTAAGGGTAAAGTGTTAACACAGTGTAAACAAATCCCAGTTGTGCACCTGGTGGTCACTGTCTATGTACTTCTATGTGCTTGAGTCTTTGGTGTCTGTTTGGTTTGAAAGCAGGAAAATTCTAGGTAGCATATAAATAAAGGTATTGACCAACAGCTTTGATTACAGGAACAGTCAGATAAGAGGGTGATACAACGGTAAATCTGTAGTGTAATTTCACTGTAGCGCATCATATGCCAAAGTCACTCTCCTTTTTATTTACAGTGTAAATACTGTGTAAAGCAGTGCTGTATATTTTTGATACCCCTCTCTGCTTTTTACTGTAGCTTCATCAGCTTTCTTTTTTCTTTTCATTGCTATTCTATGAAGAGTATGGTTTACGGTTGGCAAGCCACATATTTGTGAAAGAAATATCACAGGACAGCCTGGCAGCCAGAGATGGCAATATTCAGGAAGGCGATGTTGTACTGAAGGTATAGTAAATGGTGGTGGTGTTTGAAAGGAAAACTCAATGCTACAACTGTTATTAGAATTGTCTCTTAATGGTGTAATTGTTGCTAGTAGAGGATGTATTTATATTATTATTTCAAGGATCAAGAGATAGAAGCAGAAGTCAACCTTTATAAGAAAATAAAAATTATACACCTTTGTGGTTTTGACACTGTTTCCCAGGCCATATTCTGACAGTGCCCACTGTAAATGTGTAATAGAAAACATTTATATTAGTGTGAGGCTTTGTTCCTGTGTGCTAAGTTATGCAATACAATGTGGAAATCATGTTGTGGAATCATGCTATCGAATGATCAGCCTGTTCCAACCAAAAAGATTCTGTAAGATTGAGTCCAGCCATTATCCAGCTAAACCATGTCTCTCAGCAACACATCTCTGCATGTTTGTAACACCTCCAGGAATGGGCAATTCATCCACCTGTCAATGGAACCCTTGCAGAACCCTTTCAGTAAAGCAGTCTCTCCTAATACGCAACCTAATCCTCCTCTGGTGCAACATGAGGTCATTTCCGCATGTTCTATCATTTGTTAGTAAGGAGAAGAGGCTGACCCTACCTTTCTCCAACTTTGTTTCAGGCAGTTGTAGAGGGCAATAAGGTCTTCCCTCAGGTTCTTTTTCTCCAGAAACACTGGAACCTGCTTCAGGTTAATTTGGTTGTTTGTTTGCAGAAATCAGTATATCCAGGGATTTTTAGTTGCTAAGTTTTTATTTGAAGATACTGTTTTAAATGTGCTGGTGTAGGAAAAGGTGCCATTCCTTGCTCTAGCAATGCTGGTTCAAAAATCGTAACTACTGTTTAAAAAGTGTTAGTGTTAGAGGCTTTATATTAGAAAATTATTTTCATCTTTCAATATATTATAGTTTGAGTGAGCTCAGTGGTCTTCAATTTTAGTCTAGTAGTTCTGATCAAGTATCTCTAGGAATTTCTAAATACCATTGGACAGAAAGCCACTATCTGTACTGGAGAGTCACTGTTTTTTGGGTAAGTTTATATCTGCTCTTTCCTTACTCTGTTCCAGATAAATGGCACAGTGACAGAAAATATGTCCTTAGCAGATGCAAAAACACTAATAGAAAGGTCAAAAGGCAAGTTGAAGATGGTTGTTCAGCGAGATGAACGAGCTACTCTGTTGAATGTCCCCGATCTTTCTGACAGTATTCACTCTGCTAATGCTTCAGAAAGAGATGGTGAGTATAAATAAACTTGATTTCTAAAGGGAGAAGAAAACTCCCTGTGTTGTGAAGATGTGAGAAACCTAAATGGGATGGGGGGAGGGGGGGGGAGTGAGACTGTCATGTGGGTAAATTCTTTGAATGTGGTTGAAATCCACACTTCCAAAAATAGCAGAGAAAAAGATACAGCCCCTGTTCTTGCAGTTGCTCTTTCAGGAATATTAAGTTTTGTTGTTTTGAAATAATAAACATAGAGTTAACATCTCCATAGAATTTCTCTACAAAAGCTTATTTCCATTTGAGCAGGTCACACCACCATTTTAATTACAATCATTTCATGGAAAACCAACTTTTATTTAACAGACATTTCAGAAATTCAGTCGCTGGCATCAGATCATTCCAACCGATCACATGACAGGCCCCGCCGCAGTCGTTCACGATCTCCTGACCAGAGGTCAGAGCCTTCAGACCATTCCAGACATTCTCCACAGCAGCCCAGCAACGGCAGGTGATGGCAGCATTGTATTATTTTTATATCAACTATTTAATGTGACATATAAGTTGTAGGAGTGCTTGAATATGTTCAGTGTTACAAATATGATGCACAACTGTGGTAATAAGTAATATGACATTCTTCCTCTAAAGAGATGCAGCTAATAATGGTCCAGATTTCCTTAGACTTTAAGAGAAACAGCCTTTAACTTCAGTGTTATCACTCCTTTAAACGTAATCTTATAGTCTGGTTATATGAATGACAGTGTAAATTTGATGGTGATATATCTTATTGAAGCATGTGCAATTGTGTTTTGGGATTAGAAAGCAGTTAGCTGCAAAGGTGTTTGAGATGACTGGTAGCACAGTTCCTATTGCATGTCTAGCCTGGGTAAACGTGTTGAAATCTTGTTTAGGTATAGGCTTTTTCTTTTTCTCACTAACCTTCATTCAAAGACTTTGTCTCTGAGTATACTGAATTCCTACAAAATAAGGTATATTTCACAGCACATCTACCTTTTGGAATATGGCTTTTAATAGTTGAACTTGATAGTAGGATATTGATGATAATACTGAAGTATGTAAGTCTGATTTTATCTGAATTCATACAAAATCATTCTGTTGTATGGTTTGGAGTTGTTTTCTTCTGCTATCTGAAACTGTAGTTTTGAATAATATAAATCTATCCTGTTCTGCATTTTCATAGTGTTTGTATTTTTAAATGGCATTTGAATCTATTAAAATATAACTTTAATGTTGGAAATTTAGATTGTACTAAATAGTGATAAGATAAAAGTTTACAGTCTCGTGAAGGTAAATTATCTATGATGCTCATAGATGATGGAGCAAAAGTTAGAATGGCAAATTCCAAATTAAAAGCCTGCATTTGAAGAGTTTTAGATGCTGTCAAAAATTTGGGGTGGGGGGTGGGGAAATGCAATTAACTGTTCCATAAAGCTAAGATACGCCTGCTTGGTTATGTTCCCATGGGAAAAACACCACCTTACACATTCAAGATTTTTTAGTCTTTTAAGGCTTTCTAGAGTTGCAAAACTGCTCTTACCCACATGTACAGCTGTTTGGGGTTGTGGATTGCAGATGCTTCTCTTGTGAGTATGTTATTTTGGAGGGACTGTATGACATGAAAGCTCTGTTTTCAAGTAGGAGCTCCATATCAGTAAGAAAAACTTAAGAGCAGAGTCCCAGATGCAGGGATTTGATTGTCATGGTTGTGAGGTCACCTTAGAATTCATTTCTTGGACCACACCACCATAAAAATGAAACTGACTGACTTACCCTAGTGTTAGTTCTTTCCCGTCCTATTGCAGTGTTTTAGGTAGATGGCCACTTCCTCTCTATGAATTAACACTGTCAGAAGAATGAAATCCTTCCTGAGAAGGGACTTTGAAGTTATCTCGACTCTGAATGCATCCGCTATATCTACTTTATGAACAAGGGCTGCCTGGCGTGGATTGGCTTCCTGTTGGACATATCCCTTTCAAGATTACAAAGTCTAGGCCCTGAGCCACATAAAGAAAAAACATACTAAAAGCAGCTTTTTATTGTAGGTTTTTTGGTATGAGTTTGAGTCTGCTGTAACAGCAAAGTGGTTGCAACTCCTTCATTTTTTAAGATTTTTTTTCTTCTTAAAGAAAATCTGTAGGGTAGAGGGGAAAAAAAAGCTTGCTATTGGCAGACTGAGGAAGAAAAGGTACAGGAAGTCCCCAAACTGCGCTTGAAGGAGGACTTTTAAAATGTTTTGCAGATAACAAGTCTTTATTTAGACCCTGTTCTACCAAGTGTTTGTATGTTAATGAGGAGAGAAATGCCAGGGCAGTCCTCTTAGTCCTTTCATACAAGCTTAACTACAGACTGAGGCTTTTAGGTGTGTGCTTGAGTACAGAAATCTGTCAACAGACTTGCTCCAGTATTGCTTTGGAGTCTGGTCTCTGTTTTCTCCATCTTTCAGTATTCCATACTGGTACATGCACCAGTGTGTCTGCAGTTTTCCTGGATTTTCTAGGTGGAATTTCTATGGCAGTTGTTACTTGAGCTTTCTGTAAAAACATTACATTACATTACTACATTACAGTAGTTTTCTTTAGTCCAGAACTTCACAGATAACCTCTTGAACAGTCTTTTTGAAAGTCAGAATCCTAGAACATGTTCTTAATTTACTACTAAAAGGGACTAATTACACTTACGTTCTTTTCTCCTTTCCACTTCTGGAGGATTGTTAATTATTCCTAGTCAGTCTTGAAAAGAATGCAGAGAAGGAATCTTGGAAATCTCCAGACAGAACCCTGGGGACTCAGAAAATTTATAGCCAGATGATACTGAAGTAGGTACTAAGTGAAATAAGATACAAATGTGTCCTGTCTTTGTGGAGGGACTCTCTGAGCAGATCATATTTAAAAGGTTAAGTATAGTTTTAAAAGATGCACGTAGTTTTGAAGATATGCAGAACAACTGTTTAGGCAGAAGAATAGTGTATCTTAAATATAGAAGGTCAGCTAACATAAGGTGACTTTGTGTAATGTCTTAGGAGTTGTGCTTAAAAAGCTGGAAGGAGCAAAGGCACTCAAATTTGGAAAGCACTTGGAGAAGATACCATATATGCTTTTTCTTACTTTCTGGTCTTACTGCTGGCAGTAACAGATTGAACTAGAGAAGCTTTTGGTGTGACCCACCTGGAAAAGTGGCATTTCCAGCCATGTGCTGGCAAGCCTGCCAGATTCTGTCTCTGAGCTCCCCTTTACCAGTGGAAAGAATTCTGACTTCAAAACTCTTTGGTATGCTGCCTTCCTCACTTGCATACTGGAGTGACAAGATTTTGTTCAATATTTCAGGCTCAGCCAGAAGGATGTGGTAGCTTGAGGAAATCCCCCTGAATATCCAGGTTATTTCTGGAAGAATGAAGCTGACTTCCATAACTTGGTTGTTAATTAAGATATAGCATGAGAGATTTGGTTTTCTTTCCTTTTTCAAAACAAATTGGAAAAGTGTAACATAGGGCAAAAAGTGACCCTGTTTAAATGTGGTAAGAAAGATGCCTCTTGGCCCTTTCTGTTTTGTCATGCTAAACAGCTTGAGATATGCGAAACATAGTTTGTAAAGAGCCTGCATGTTTATATTTTTCAAAATTTTCTGTGCAAACATTTGAACTGTGTTGCAGGCAATCTGTTGAGGACAGGTGATGGCACTACTGTGGAGCTGAGTACATTTTGTGACTGAAGGTTATCTGGAAATTACTCTTTTAAAAAGAAAAAGGCAGTGAAGAAGTGAGGTGAAGATGTCCCACACAGCATGGATGTTAAAACAGTAGTGTCACAATGCAGACAATGAACAACACCTCTGTCTTTTGGGAAGCACAGCTGTCAGTTTTTAACAAGATTTTGTAACCTAGAGCCAGTGACAGCATCGCGTTGTTTCCTGCATCATCTTGCAGTGTGAGAAAGCCAATGCTCACTGAACTGTTTGAGCAAAGTCAAGAAAAATTCTTCTCTCCTACTGTTTTGATATCCCCCCCCCCCTTCCTTTTTTTTCCATCATAACTGTGTTTCTATCAACTTTTTCCCATTTGAACTTTGTTGTCTTGTATGGAGTAGAACTGACCTTTTGCAGGCATTTTAGGTGGGAGGATTTATTTGCCTACATGCATAACAGAAGTGTATTGATCCAGCTGTTTAACTGACACTTCTCTGCTGTGTTCTCATTAGTTGTAGTTCAGTTACTGTTTCTGAGAGCTTTGTGTTTTCCCATATTTATGCTCTTTTTTGACATGCAGGAATAAAACAGCTTAAAATTGTAGTGGTTTTGGACTTTGTGGAATGGCAATGTCAAATGAAATTCCCCCTTGTATAGTAATGGAAGGGGGGTTGCCTTATTTTTAAAGCAAACCAGAGATAGTAGGGGGTTGAAAGGCTTCTGTGAAGTATTAGAAGGGGCTCAGAAGCAGGTGGAGAGGGTTCATGGGAAAGTTGTATTATCTCCTTATCTAGTCCTCTTTACCTAAAAATCTTTGGGTGAGGAGGGAAATTAGTTGCAGCTCTAAGTGCTACAGAACTTTTTTGTTTAGAAGGCACTTTGTATGTATTTAAATAGCTAAATGTGTGCATCTGTGTTTAGTAAACCAGGAACTATTTTCAAGGGAATGAGGAGTCCAGTTGTACTTCATTGCTGGAAGTAAAATATATAAACTTTTAGTTTATGTACTTGCTCATTTACAAATTAACATAAGCTAGAAATTTGAAAGATGAATAGGAAAATGTTTATTGGATAAGTTTGGGAAGGAAGTAGCATAAATGCTTACTTGTTTTGCTAGATGTAATGGCTTCAGCATCTTTTTAATCAACTCATTATTGCCTGTTAGCACCATCTAGCTGCTGGTAGTGAAAAGTGTGTCCCTTCACACACACGCCTCCCACCCCACAGCCTCTCTGTTGTGAGAGGAGATGGTCTTGCACATACGGACCAATCCCTTGGTGTCTTTGAAGGTGTAACTTCTTTTTTCTCCTTCTTGGAAATTAAGTCTGAGATTATATAAAAAGCTGTGATTTGTGTCTGTTTCATCTCAAATAATTTTCATAGCTGTGCTTATTTGCTAGCTCTTAGGTGAGTACTTTGAGCATCTCATGACTCTCTAATGTGTATGCTCTGGAATTAAGACTGCCTCTTCGATATATTCTTCTGTTTTTCCAGTTGATTATTAATGTTCATCTGCTTTGACTCTACTGAGTGAGTTGCTATTCAACAGATAGCTATGGAGTGTAGTAGTTAACATTTTGATACAGGGCGTATGTTTTGTTCAAGTCTTCCATGGTACAGCTCTATAGGAAAATATAAAAATACCTGTCCTTTTGAGCTGTAGTTGATCTCACTTGAAGGAAGAGGTTGTAGTTTGGTTGGGTGGGGGGTTTTATTCTAGGCTGTTTTTTATATTTTGTTACACGTACTTTTGTTTTACACTGGAAGCATGTATAGGAAATGCGTAAGAAGCAGAGTTGTCTGTAATTGGTAAGATACCTGGATGACTGAGTGCATGAGAAGCACTCTTGTATTGTAGTAGCTGTGGATTGCAGGCCTCATTCTCTCTGAAGACTGAGAAATCAGGGGTGTTTTTGTGTTGTGCCTTTTATCTCTGCACCCTAGTAAGAGTCACTCTAGCATCACTTGTTTTCTGAGGCAGTTGCCACACAAATAGAACAGATATATTAGCTTTATCACAGCAAAGCCAAAGAATAAAGTCCAAACCCACGCAATTGCGACTGAGGGGCGAGAAAAAGACCATTTTAACTGCATTTGGTCCTTCCTTCCTTCCTTTTGCTTCTCCATTTCTTGTATAGCTTTCAGTATGTAGCACATATGTATGATTTCTGCTGTGCCATGTCCTTGCTCTTCCTAAATAAGCACATCTAGAGAAGTCCTTTATTAACACGAAGTTAGGGGAAAAAAAACATTACAAATTATTAATGATAGCCTTAAAACCCAAACCTTGCTAAATAGTAATTAGCAAAGCTGAACTTGGCTAATAAAAGGTCATAGAAGCAATTTGCTCTGCAGAGTGGAACCTTTTTTTTTTATTTTAATGCAGTCTTCGAAGCAGAGAAGATGAGAGAATAACTAAGCCAGGAGCTGTCTCCACACCTGTGAAGAATACAGATGATGCTTCTAAGACTATGGAAGAGGTGGCAGTTGAAAGAAGTGAAAAACAAACTCCACCACTCCCAGGTGAAAACATGAATTATCCATGTTGTTGAGAGTGGATGACCAATGAAAACTTTGTCACTGCATGTTTGTGGAATGATTCCCAAAGTCTTAGACTGAGCACTAATGACTTTTATTTCTGAATCTGTAGTCTTTATAACCACAATCTCATTTAGGGTTTTGATCCAGGAAACCTAAGTTTGCAGAGTCTGGCCATTACATAGAGGTCAAACTTCAGTGTTCAGAGCTATGTTTTTAGGTGATACTTGTAGAGATTTGTATGGACTTCTCAAGGTTACAATCTGTCATTTCTGAGAGGCAGACTATATCTGAACAAGGATGTAGTTAAGCCTGTTTAGAGCTACTGTTCGGAAGACAATCGAAAATACTCTGAAATGCTTTGTTGCTGTAGCATTTCCAACCTATAGTCGTAAGAACAAGAAGGCATTTTAACAAGTGCAGTACAACTAATAAAGCCAGACCACAATTTCATCTCTCTTTTCCAGAAGGGAATGATGAGCAGCAGATAAAAGCCAGATGGTATACTTAAATAAAATAAAAAAATATATAATATATATACAGTGATTATGACACTGTTCAGGACAGGCTGACTTAAAAGATTTTTGTTACAGAATGAGGCACTTCAGTGGAACTTGGAAAAAGAGAAACTATGCCGAAGGTTTAGAGGGAGCTGTTGTAAAGAGACTAGGTAGAATGAGAAAAAGCACATTCAAGCTTGAAAATATTTGATGCAGCAACTAGAATTAAAGAAAAAGTCTTAGGAGGTGACCTTATACCAGTGGTGTTAGGAAAAGATGCAAATGAAGTAACTTTGTTTGCCAGTATAGAAAAGGAATCGGCAGTGAGATTAGAAAGATGGATTCTATATTTCTATAAGATACTGAAAATTTCTAATTGGTATAATGCAAAGCCATCCAAGATAGGAGACCTTTGAGAGAGTTCTTAATCCAAAGTAGTGTAGTAATAGTTGGTCTGAGAGACTAGCAACAAGTGCTGTGGGGGTTTTGTTGTTTAGTGGAGAAGATGAAATGGTCTGGTTTTGAGTGAATGGCAAGAGACACACAGATATTTTGTCTGGATGGGAGTTTGGGATTTTTATTGAAGTTTGGGGATTTTTACCAAGTGGCAATTAGACCAGTAATCACAGTACTTTGAACGGCATAATGTGTCTTCTGAGTTTCTAGTTTTTCACTTCTGAGTGAGTTTAAGTTGGGTAGAGGGAGCCTACTGAAGAAGCCATTAAGCTCTTCATGAAGCTTTACTTTCTGCACTTTTAATGACCTAAGGGACATTTGAAACCTTCTGATGTTTTAATAGAACCAAAGCCAGTGTATGCACAAGGAGGTCAGCCAGATGTGGATTTACCAGTCAGTCCATCTGATGGTCCTTTACCAAATTCAACCCATGAAGATGGAATGCTTCGGTAATGTACTCTAAACTCTTTTTGGCTCTGCCTGGTCCTTGAGCAAGCCAAGCTTTTATTGAAGGTGACAACCTGCATAAATGTCCTGATGTAAAGTGCAATATGCTGTCCTGACACTTCTGTTAAGAAATTTTAGGATGAAGACTTTAGGGTTATTTCCTGAATTTTGTTGGCACTTCCATTGCATAATATGCCCTTTAAAAATCTATTAATTTTTTATGGAAATAAGCAGTTGCAATGTTGAGCTGGTGAAAAGAAATTGCACTGTTTATCCCTCCCTAGGCACCATCGCCCCTCCTGCTTTGTGTCTGTCTCCAGAGAGAAGAGACACTGTAGCAATGAATAAAGGTTATTGCAAAAGTGTGCAAAGTCACTCTGTGGAAATAAGTCTGCTCCAACTGGGATCTCTTTTAGGGACATTAGTGTACATGAGAATAGATCCTAGTTTGGTTTTGTCTCAAATATATCTTAATCTATTTAGAGACAAAATACATCTCCATGCAAACATAATTCTTTAGAAGGATCAACAATTTTGGAAGTGTCAGAGTACCTCACTTAAATCACTGTCTGATTGGAAGACAAGCCAAACTCACTAAATAAGTAAATACAGGTGGGTGTTTTGAAGCACTGCTAATAAAGGTGTTGTAATGCTGCAGTTGATCAGCAGTTAATGATATGCATAGTGTTATATCCTTCTAATTGAGAAATAGGCAAATTAGTTCTTTATATGCATTCAGTCTCAGATTTTCTAGGATATTTAATGCTATTACACCTCTAAATGAATGCTTTCTAAATCTCTAGGCCAAGTATGAAACTGGTGAAGTTCAGAAAAGGAGATAGCGTGGGCTTACGACTAGCAGGTGGCAATGATGTTGGCATATTTGTAGCTGGTGTTCTGGACGACAGCCCTGCAGCCAAAGAAGGATTAGAGGAAGGGGACCAGATTCTCAGGGTATGTCGAAAACAGCAACAATATGATTTTTCAGTTGTACCAAAGCAAAGTTTTCCTTTTGTAGAATATATTGCCTTTGTAGTTTAGCTTGTTTTTCCTGTATGTACTTCTTAGATGACTTGATAGCACTGAAGTCTCCTGTGACTGTACTGTTGCTAGCGAGGTTGGGAAGTCTTATCCCCAGTTTCTTGCGTGACTTGGTTGCTAAAGAAGCTGTTTCTTTTTTTCCCTCTTTTAACTGTTGGGCCAGTATATTGTCAGTGCTCTATATGTTACTGATACTCCATAATATTGTTAGAATATAAAATGAACTACCACCTATTATTCTGGAGGCTATGGTTTTATCAAGAAATAAAGTGAGACTGTTTGGAGGTACAAGAGACACTGAGATAAGTGCTTAATGTGTATGCATGGAAATGAATTTAAAGAAAAATCTTAGCATAAATTAGAATCTTAGAATAAGTTGGTTTAGATCTCCCATTCTATAATTAAATGTCTTTTATAATGTCGTATACTAAGTCAAACTGATTACTTCATTGATACCAGGTAAATAATGTAGACTTCACCAATATCATCAGAGAAGAAGCTGTCCTTTTTCTGCTTGATCTTCCTAAAGGTGAAGAAGTAACCATTCTGGCACAGAAGAAAAAAGATGGTAAATATTTGTGTAGTGGGAACAATGTAGTAGTGCATAACAGCTGAGCTCTGCCTTGCAGAAAAGTAGCACCTTATGAAAACTTAAGTTCTTCTGTCTTTGGGATAGATAAGTGCTACACATGGAGTAGAGATTTCTATCATGACAGCATGCCATCACTACAAGCACAATCCCCCTAATAAAAAAATCCTCCATAAAAAAACCCCAAAACTAGAAAAAAAACCCACCAAAAAGAAACCTTAGCATCTGACAAAAGTGTTGTCATGAAACCTTGATGGGATAGGGAGAGTCTGTTATGCTGTTGAAAACGAATGGTTCTGCTGATGTGCTGTGTGTACATAAACCTTATTTTCTCAGATGAATTCCTTCCAGGGGACCTGAATAAGCTTCCATTAGCATCAAATTCTTGACTATGACAGTTGAATTTGTTTGTAGAGTTTGCTATTAAAAATTATACAACTCTGAGGCATTAAAACTTCTTGAAGTAATACTGTGTATTTGAAATGGAATGTTAAGGTGAGCCACTGCTGTTGAGTAGTTCTGAGCAGTAGAATATCACTTGAACTTAGGTGATGCCTTCTGTTTTGGGGTTTCTTTTTCAGTTTATCGTCGCATTGTTGAGTCTGATGTCGGGGATTCTTTCTACATCAGAACTCATTTTGAATATGAAAAGGAATCTCCTTATGGACTAAGTTTCAACAAAGGTGAAGTGTTCCGGGTGGTGGACACTCTGTACAATGGCAAACTGGGTTCGTGGCTGGCAATTCGAATTGGCAAGAATCATAAGGAAGTTGAAAGAGGTATCATACCTAACAAAAACAGGTACGGTCTTAAAATACTGTAGTTGCTGCTTTGGAACTACATCTGTGTAATGAATGATTTGATACATCTGCAGGATGTAATTTGGAGAACTGGCTTAGTCACAAGTGACTGTGTTAAAACAAATTGAAGTTAATTATCTGATTTATGGTTTTGTTTATACTCTTGTATGGTCCACAAAACCCCCTTCACTTTATATAGCCTTGTGTCTTATACTGAAAATAAAGCTTTAGACAGCTTTATAACTGAGGCTGCAATTTCATTGTCAGTAGTTCAATCTTGTACGTTCTAATAGAGAAATGAGGAAAGTCTAACTCAGCACATGGTAGTGTTTTTTTGCAAGTGTAAGCTTGCTAGTCAAGCATTACTTCAGAATCTGACTTGCTTGATAACTGATGGGGATTTGTTGTCACCTTAGAGCTGAGCAACTAGCCAGTGTACAGTACACGCTTCCAAAGACAGCCGGAGGAGATCGAGCAGATTTTTGGAGATTCCGAGGTTTGCGTAGCTCGAAAAGAAATCTCCGAAAAAGCAGAGAAGATCTTTCTGCCCAGCCTGTTCAGACAAAGTTTCCTGCCTATGAAAGAGTTGTTCTTCGGGAAGGTATGGCTTTGTTGTTACCCTTGTGAGTTAACAGGCTTGTGTGGTTTGCTTTGTATTAGCCTATGCATTATGCAGACTATCTTGCACTTGGTTTAAGCCATCAGTATATTTTAACTATTGTTTGTTGTTTGTTTGTTGTTTCTTTTCAATTCCAGCTGGATTTCTCAGGCCTGTAACCATTTTTGGTCCAATAGCTGATGTTGCACGGGAGAAACTTGCTAGAGAAGAACCAGATATCTTTCAAATTGCAAGTAAGTCTGAGATCAGTTTTTTTCTGGAGTTCAGGGACAGTCAGTGTTCTTTTGCTAGATTATTTCTGTATTGCTGCTTTAGCTGTTTGCATGTTTAACAAGATGTTGGCAATGTAAAGTAGCAGGCTAAATGTAAGCTTTTTGACTGGTTGGTAGCTGATAATTCTCTGAATATAAAAGCAATGTTAGCTCCATTTATAGACTTCTCAAATCTCATTTTCATTCAGTGCTGCTTTATCCTACTTCTAAGTACTTTTCTAAACATGTAGTAGTTTTTATATCCACACTCGTGGGTAGATTCGTGTTATATTTTTGAAGCAGGAGTGTCTTCAATCTGAATTGACAATTTGAGCTGTAAAATGGTTTGGTTTATTGTAATAAAGGAATGTAGGCTACGTTGTCAGCTTACAACAGTTTGATTTATTGGTTTTTTTTTTTTTTTACTGCATCCTCTTTACTAGAAAGTGAACCGAGAGATGCTGGTACTGACCAACGTAGTTCTGGTATTATTCGTCTTCACACTATAAAGCAGATAATTGACAGAGTAAGTTCTTCATTATCATTTTTCTTGTAACACAAGAGTAAAACTGGTATCGTCAAGTGTCAGGTGTTCTTAAATGTAGGAGAACAACTGATGAATGTTTGATTTTATTTAAAAAAAAATCTTTGTCTTTTTGCTGCTAAGATCCAAAAAAACCAACTCGCCTCCTTTTTCTTGTCCATATTAAGAACTAGAAGTAATTCTAGGCTTCGTTGCAGGCAGTGTTGTCCTCTATCTGTTAAAGCTGTTTTAAGCTGTTTCTTCTTTTACTTAGTCATTGTGTTGACAGTACAGCTAGAAATGGCTACTTTATTTAATGGTGTCATTTGTCTTCCCCCATCCCAATTTACAAATTACTAATGATATTTTTTTGCAAGGGCTGTGGGGAAGAGTTCTTCACTCTCACTTCTTTAATATCACTTAAAATTCTAACATTAGTTCATGATAGGAGGCTCTACTGCTCACCTTTTTATTTCCTACAGTTCAAAATGTACATACCTATGTAGGCTGGTATTGGAATAGGTTTGATTTCTATTATTCAAGTGGGAAAAGAATTTAAATCGATGCTTTAAAACAGCAAACTCTGTGAAGACAATTCAAAATAAGTTTGTGGAAGATGCTTAAAATGTATCCAGTGTGTAAGGGATTCACTTTCTTGCCTCTGTCCTTTTTATCACAACAGGACAAACATGCTTTATTAGATGTCACTCCTAATGCAGTGGACCGTCTGAATTATGCCCAGTGGTACCCTATTGTAGTGTTCCTAAACCCTGATTCTAAGCAGGGTGTAAAGACTATGAGAATGAGATTGTGCCCTGAATCACGCAAAAGTGCCAGAAAGCTGTATGAAAGAGCTCATAAGCTACGCAAGAATAATCACCATCTCTTTACAAGTAAGGAATTGGATATAATATTTTTGAGTCGGAGGCGAGGGGAGAGCAACATCTTCTTCCAGTGTTTTCTGTGAATAGATCATGTCAAGGAGTTGTTGAGTTGTCCAGGTTCTCCTGCTCAATAACCAGTAGTTGATGGATTGTCATTTGCGTATGACTGCACAGAATCTGAAACACCAGAATGACATGTAGATCTGGTGGCTTTGCAGGATCATAAAACAAAATCAAACATTTGAATAAATAGGAAGATGATCTAGTTTGGGCTTTTTTTTTTTTCAGTCTAGATAAACTGAAGCCTGACTTTTTTCCTAAGCTACTATTAACTCAGTATTTCCTATGGGACAAAATGTCCTAAACCATGTCAGGCCTTAAGATTGATTCAAACGCTAATATTTACTATTTAGTCTCCTGGTTTTAACCTATCAGTTTATATTGCTTTTAGTAACATTCTTCTCATAGTCCTGCAGAAATCATAAATCAAACCAACATTCTGTGCTTCTAGCTACCATTAACTTGAATTCAATGAATGAAGGCTGGTATGGAGCTCTGAAGGAAGCAATTCAGCAACAACAGAACCAACTGGTGTGGGTTTCAGAAGGAAAGGTGAGAAATACTATGTATGAAAGAAAACAAAGAAGAAAGATTTTGGTGGGCTTTCTTTGTTGTTCTTACTGGTATTACAGGTATGGGCAAATAATTGTTGGAATGAAGTTTGGGGGTTTGGCTGGGTTTGTAGTTTGTTTGGTTTTTTCCATCTTTGTTTCTATTCAGGTAGAGCTCCTTTCACCTTCAAATCAATGAGTCCAGTATCGTACCACTTTAAAGTGTGGCTTTGTACCTTTTCAGACACCCTGATTTCCATGGATGCTATGCTTCCTTTACACTGATAGTTGCTCAACTCTTTAGTAAAATTAAAAGAGCTAGACTTCAGAAAAGGCTTTTATGTGTAAGCTTAACATCTTCAGCAACTGAAAGCAAATTTCTCGTCCCCTGTGATACTCAGCATTGTTGAATTTGCATATTGTTGCTGTACTGCTGGATTAGAAATCTGTGTACCAGACTTTCTGTTCAGAACAAGATAAGTGCATTCCATTTGTTCAATTCTTAATTATTCACAAAAAAAAATCCCTAGCTTTGCATTTCAAGTGAAATAACATTCTTAGAGAAGTTATTTCAATAAACTTTGATTTCTGTTTGACACAGGCAGATGGTGCTACAAGTGATGACCTTGATTTACACGATGACCGCCTTTCTTACCTCTCAGCTCCTGGTAGTGAATATTCCATGTACAGCACAGACAGCAGACACACATCTGATTATGAAGACACAGATACAGAAGGGGGTGCTTACACTGATCAAGAACTGGATGAAACTCTGAATGATGAGGTTGGAACTCCTCCTGAATCTGCTATTACACGATCTTCTGAACCTGTTAGAGAGGATTCTTCTGGGATGCATCATGAAACTCAGACTTACCCTACTTACACATCTCAAGCTCAGCCACAACCAAATCTCAGAATAGATTCTTCAGGTTTTAAAACTACTACTACTCAGCCGGTAAGAAATTAATTTTATACCCATATCAATATGCACTTACTTCAGGTTGCAACTTCTCTGGAACAAGAAATCTGTGTTCATATTCTGCTTACCAGTACCAATAGTGCACACAAGAATGTCAAAAGCAACAATAATATGTTACAATGAATTGGTGAATCATCTTGCCCTGTCTGTTGTAGTGACTCCTTGAGGCAGGAGGGGTATTGAAGTACTGTTTAACTCGATGAAATGTTTTATTTATTCTTCAACATAATGAATTAACAGAAGTGCTAGTGCATGATACTTTTCAAGTAAATGTCCCTCTACATCTGTCAGCTTTGATCAAAGCATTTAAATTATTTCAATATAAATCAAAAAGTTATACAGTGATTCAATAGTGGTATATTTAAAATATTTTAAACACTTCACAGAAAGCAGAAGCCTCACCTGCAGTCCCTTACCTTTCCCCGTCGCCTGAATCAAACCCTGCAACCTCATCAACCTCTGCAGTAAATGCTAATGTAAACCTAACTAATGTCAGACTGGAGGAGCCTACTGCTGCTCCTTACAACTCTTACCAACCACAGGCGGGCCCCTTAAGAACATCAAGTACTGAGGGAGCTCATATAATCCTAAGAGATCAAGAGCCATCATCTTTATCGCCGCATATAGATCCAGCAAAGGTACCTGTGCCACACTGTTGCGCTGATTTCCTGCTATACATCCAGCTAGCGCCTGATCTTTTTGTTTCGCCCTTATTTGGACAATTCTTTCTTTATTTTAATTTTTTTTCCTGTACAAGATCATTCAGGCTACAAAAACCAGTGTATCTGAATTGCTAAGCATCATGTAATGTTTTGTGTGCATGGCTTCAAACTACATGCTTCTCATTTCCTGAAAAGATGGCTTTTTTAAAAAGGGCTGCATTCGGTATTTTGATTTTACTTTGTGTGACTTTTCAGCTTGTGAGTGTTCTGCTGTTTACTGAGGCCTTGAGAAAATCAGTTACTTCCCTAAAATTGCTCTAGGTCTTTTTATACTTCAAATCATGCCAAATCCTTCATAATGAAAATGAATGAAATTTCTTGGGTGACACTGTATCAGCAATGCTAGAAATAACTTCAATATGTAAATCAATTTACTTCACACTTTCCAACCTCTGCAAAAAAGTGGCCCCTCGAACCTAGCCACAGCCCCAAACGTGTGAGACTGTTCCTCTTCCTTTTTTAATTGACTTCTGTGGTTTTGCTTAAAAATAGGACTAGAAGGGATCTTTTGAATCAGCAAGCTCAACTTCCTGTGATTGCAAACACTGCATCGAATTGCTCTGCTTTTATAACAAAATAAAATCCAATATTTACCTCTAAGATTTGTTCAAAACATGGAATTTCAAAGGCAGCTGCAGTTACCCTTCTTTTTAACTGAAAAGTATGCCTCTCTCTAACAGGTATACCGAAAGGATCCGTATGTTAATGAAGAAGTGTCCAGACAAAGCTACGTCTTAAAACAGCCAGCAATTAATCACCCAGTACAGAGACAGGAAAGAGACCCAAATCTGGTCTATGAATCCCAGGCTCAGTATGCAGAAAAGCAGCCCAGCAGGGACTATGAACAGTCAACATATAGGTATGATTCTACAAACTATGTAGATCAGTTTTCTCGTGGTTATGACGCTCGCCTACATTATGATGATCGCGTGCCCCCCTATGAGGAGCATTGGTCATATTATGATGAAAAGCAGCCGTACAACCAACCAAGAACAGCTTATGAAAACCAGCCACCTAGGGATCTTGATTCCAGACAAAATATAGAAGAGAGCACAGAACGTAGCTATTATCCAGCACAACCTCGTTTTGAGGATCCCCCTCCAATGAGCTATGATGGCAGACCTCGCTATGAACATGCACCCAAAAACTTCAGCTTACCACAAGTGCGATACGAAGATCAACATACTGTTGGATATGACACGCATGGTAGATACAAACAAGAAGCTCAGCCATACCAGTCAGCCATATCTCGGTCTCCTGAACCCAAGCCGTACTTTGACCCACATGTAAGAGGCTATGAACAAGGTCCTTCTCAAGCTTATAATGCTAAAGTGGGACAATATGAGCCTTCTCATAGCAGTTCAGGTGTTTCACTTCCTCCTCCTGCTTCATCACAAACCAAAACGGAAGTTTTGCCTTCTAACAGTAAACCACTGCCTACACCACCATCTCTAGCAGAGGAAGAGGATGATCCAGCCATGAAACCACAATCTGTGCGAAGTAGGGTTAAAATATTTGAAAGAAGAAGATCACCATCTTTGGAAAAAATGAAGGACCCAAGTGATACATCAACTGTCAAGGTAAGTTGTTTTAAGTTTTTTTTCATTCCTGCTTTTTGCTACTGAGAGTGCATTGCATGAAGTAAAATGCTGTCTTGGAAAGAAAATACTGCTTGTACAATAGGCTCTAGAAACCTAACTGCAGCATGTTCTAAAAGCAAAAGCTGAAACCTGTACTAAAAACAATGAAGGGCAACTTACTTGCTGAAAACTCCTGTTCATCTATCACCAGTGTTTCATTCTGGTTTTCCTTTAAGGGGAGGGGGTGGACAGTCTTAATTTTCTTACTCGACATGCTGTATCTTCCTGAATGTTAGAATCGAAGAGAAATATGTTGTACTTTTTTTACAGCCTCCAGAAATAGCACCTAAGCCTACACTCACAACTGTGGGTGGTCCAAAACCAACTTCTCAAAGCCAGTATGAACACGACAAAACAACTTACAGGTAGATGCACTGCTATTTCATTTAGTTTTCAATATAAGATTATAATATTCAGAAAACACTTCTTATTGTTTCAAGTTGGAAACTTCAGAGTCTGAATGTGTCACTGTGATCTCTGTGTCCATAGTAAGGTAGGGCATGAAGTCAGTTCCCTGGGAGATTTCTGGGAATTTGGGGAGGAGCACAACTCTGGTACCAGCATTTTTGAGGAAGAAACTTAGCCAATATCTCCATCTTACTTGTTTCTATGCTTGAGATAATTGGAAAGTAAAACAAAAGGGAAAAGATAAGGTAGAAAAATAAGGATTTTCTTTGTGCTGTGCCACAGCTACTTTCCATGTGGTACAGGTTAAAAAGGCAAGCTGTGCAATTACAAGTCTTACATTTTGGTTGCTTTGTTAGTAACTAGATTATGGAACACAACTTTCATTTGGATACTTATGCTTGTTCGGCTGTGGAAAGCATCTCTATTATTATTCTTGATTAGGGCCCCAGAACCACAGAGACCTCAAGTGAAGCCACCTGAAGACATTGTGCGTTCAAATCATTATGATCCTGAAGAAGATGAAGAGTACTATCGGAAGCAGCTCTCATACTTCGATCGCAGGAGTTTTGAAAATAAGCCATCTGCACAGGTTGCTGCCAGCCATCATTCTGAGCCCACTAAACCAATACATTCGCAGAATCAGCTGAATTTCACCAGTTATGCTAAGTAAGTTCGGGCATTTATTTTTCTTCAGTTTGAAAAAGGAGGGAGGTCCTTGGAATTAAACCAGAAACTTTGCCTCTGACAGTGGAATTCCAGGGATTCATTGTGTCTAACTGAAATTACCTTGAGTTCACAAAATCATCTTCTCTGTTCAGGAGTGGCTTCAGTTTGAAAACAAAGAACTCTAACTTTTTGCTCCGGTAGATGAAGTAAATTTTTGTTGGTTTCAGGACCTTTGACATGTTAGTACTTAGGCTTACCACTTACTAACAGAGCATAACAAAGTATTTCCTTTAGTCTGTCTAATGCTGAGTGCTTAAACATCTTTCAAAGCAGAGGGTTTGTTTTTTTTCTAGTTTTGCTTGTGTTTATTCTGTAGACAGGCTTGTACGCTTTAGCCATGTTTGGTATTAGGAAACTGAGCCTTCAGGGAATATTACTGAGGCTGGAATTTAGTGTATTGATGGAAACATCTGTTTCCTGTATTGTTCTGCTTCCTTAATTTGGAACATTTTGATACAGAAATTGTGTAAAAGCTTGTACACAGATTTAGCTCAAGTAAAGAACTGGCTATGCTGGTGGATACTTAGACAAACTTTGTCAATACTCTCTACAGTTAACTGAACTTCCAGTATCTGTTTTAATTCAACAGTGTGTGACTGCTTTTCTGAAAAGCTGTCCTTGCTTGCTCCGCGCAGGCAGAAAATTGGGCATTTCTGAAGGCTTTGGTTGCGTTGGTGCTCAAACTCTGGGCTACTCAGGTGAAGCTGAAAATCTGGTAATTTTAAATGAAAATGAGGTCCTTAGAGTAAAGTGATAAACTAGCTTTCTGAAGTTCTACAGTGCTGAGTGTGTGTGCAAGCAGCTTTTCATGTACAAAATGCATTATTCTGGTGCTTGCCTTAAAGGATATGAGCTCAGCGATCCTATTCTTAGCTTGTGTGATATCTATCATTTCCACTGTCTTCCTTTCTGAACTGAGAACACAAGAATTTTTCCAAATGCTTGATAGGTTTTAAAGGATTCAGGGATTTGTGTTGTTTTGTTTTCCTAATCAGGAGGTCTGTGTATCATAACTATTGCTTATATTACTTATTTACATGCTAAGGAAGGAATGCTTATAGTAATCTGTAAACAGTTCTGATCTTCAGTCAAGGATTTTATTTATCCTTCCTATGCACTTGCCCAGTGTCTTCTGATGGAAAGATGGGAACATATTTGTCCTGCTCTCTGGGATAAACCCAAACCCTAGTGGCTGGCCTCTTATTGCAGCTACTTCATTTTCAGAATTGTTCCCACATACAAAAACCGATGTTACCCCAAATTACTCATTTGGATCTGTTGCCATTGTAAAGGCAAGTAATGTTTTGGGAGGAACACTGTGAACTTTCATCAAGTAATTGTGAAGACTAAAATTTTTCAGATGGAGGACATTGCAAGCTTCCATTGTATTTCCATTACCCTGAGCAGTAGGACTGCAAAACTGCTATTAAGTGAGAGAGATTGTTCCATACTTCTGTGGCTGCTTAGTTCTGGTTTTATTTGGATCATGAGTTAGTGTGTAACTACATGGCTTGTATTTATGGGAAGGTGACATTACTGCTAGGGAGGAATAAGAGAATACTGTTTTTAAAGTTAAGTTTCATGTATCAGAGGACAAAGATGTGTAAGGGTTTGGGTGTGTTGTTTTTTGTTTGGTTTTTTGGGTTTTTTTTGAGAAGAATGTAACCCTTAACAGGAAGGGACAAACATGGGAAAGAAAATTTACCCAGGGTAGTCCAGTGCAAATAGACAAAGATTAAAATACTAACGTTACTTGCTTGCCTTTTTTTAACTTTCTTCAGTGAATGTATATGGTAATTGCTAGTCTGTGAATAAACTTCTCTAAAAATAGAGGACTAAATTTGGATGATAGAGGAACTGTTGATCATGCATCATCTGTATAATGCCTTCTGGGTACACAGGACAGGTTTTATTTACTCATGAGCAAATAGCTACAACTTTTTCAGTTGTTAATGTTAAACTACATGAAGTTCTTTGCCTCTGAGTATTGTGGAAGCATGTATTTTTCCCACTTGTGCATGTACGAATTTGTTTGCTCTTAATTTGTTGGGGTTTATTTGCATCCTTTATTGTGCCATAACTAAAGCTGCTTTGCATGGGTAATGCCATACCAGCATTTTACAGTTGTCAGTAACTGTGGAATAAGGGATATCTCCTGATATGAGAACTTGTAGATAAACGTGTTTTAGTGGATCTAGTTGGAGCAATTTGAGGCTTCTATCCCTACAGGTGAGAGCAGTGCATTATTCTTTTTCCCTGCTTGGTTCAATGTAGTGAACTACATTCACTTATACTGTGGAAATGAGGTAGCTTACCTGAAATTTGGAATGACTAGGTTTTAAGATACACAAATGGACCAGTTACTGCTCCTTGCTGCCTCCTCAGATCAGGCTGTATTCCATGTTAATTTCTTAAACCACTTTAGCTGAGCTGGTGAGTGTCTGATACCTGAAGCTATTTGAATGGAAATGGAAAATGAGCAGTGCAGTTCAATAAATTTTCTGTTCTGTGCTGAGTCTTATAACCCATTGCTCAGTGATTTGTTCTAGTTTAATTCTCCATAATTTCAAATTAGTGTATTTGTAGCAAATGAAGTGGGGAAACAGCTTGGAAAATGGCATATAAGTAATTAGAGGAAATTCATTTATATCCTCCAAAGTTGTAAGCAGGCATTTTGTTGTGGACCACCTTCACTGCATACAAGTTCTGAACAATGTAGTTAAGATTGTAGTTGACCCTTGAACAGGAGCCTATGCCAGGAGAATAAGATTAGTGAGAATGTGAAGAATATTAAGCACAACTTTGTGCTTATTGTTTGTCATGGCTGTCTGTTGTGCTCCCTCCATCAAAATGCACCATCCTTTCCATTTTCTAATTCATCAGAAAGCTGGCAAACAATTTGGATTAGGTGTGGAGTGTGGTAGGTTTTGGTTGGTTGGTGTCTTTGTTTTGTTGGAGTTTTTTGTTTGGTTTTGTATGGTTATTTACCTTCCCCCCCTGCCCGGACATTTAGAGTGCTTCTCTTCCCTGATTAATAGTCCCTCTGGGAAGCAGTGATTTCCAGCAGGCGGTGTACTAAGGAAGTAGCAGCTACCCACCTGGAACAATAACAGTGAATGTATGTGCAGCAATAACTTAGGGACTTACGTAAAGTTAGGGGGAGTGGAAGCTTACACAGCAGATTTGAAGTGATTTTTTTCTTTCTTTCTTCCTATTTTTTAATACTGATTCTAAGAGAGACATTCATATATAGGCTGTTTAGCTCACAGAGCAGCACATTCATGTGGTCATCAAGCATACTTTGAAAAGTTCATCAGCCCTTTTCTTAGTTTCATAACTACTCTGAAGCAATAGCACTGATGTCCAAAGTTGTGACCCAATACACTTTTATCAATGTACAGAAAGTGAAGAGGTAAGAGAGAGGCATCCACAAGTGAAATGTGTTTTCTTGCAACATAAGCAAAATAAGTATTAAAAGCCAAGGGAAGGTCTTCAGTATATTTTTGGTTTCCTGTCTCTCCTGGGGTTCATCAATAGTTGTTCTGAGACGTAATTTCAGGAACTGTGGAATGTGATCAGAAGAATTTTATGGTGTGGGCTCTGCTATTGATAGTGCTTTAGAAACCCTTGCTATGAATGTACCCTCAGAACATGATCTTCAAGGCCTTCATTGTTTGTATCTTAAGACTGAAGAAATTAATGCAGATTAGATAATGAGAGATTTGGGATTTGTGTTTTGTTTACTTTTTTCAATATATTGAATACCTTTGCTTAAACAGATTGTAACAAATGGATTAGTGTAATCTCCTTCTTAATTTCAATATCTGTCAAGATCTTGACCACTTCTTAATTCACTGACAATCTCACATCATATCTAGTTAGGTGATCATTCTGTATGTGCATATGGTAAATGTCATAGCAGAAACATCACTGTTGTAAGTAACATCTGCTTCAACAATCTTCTTGTGTGAGAACTACTAGGACTAACAAAAACTGTGAAGAAATAATATGCTCAAGATAAAATGACTATTTTCTTTCATTCTTCTGTTGCTGTTTGCTTTGCCATCACCTAGATTTCTTGGCTCTTACACTAGCTATGACTACTTGAAAAGGAACATCAAGTGGTAAGACTGTTGTTGTGAGGATGTTTGCAGGTGTCCTCTCACTGTTACATTCCATCACAGGCATTATGTGCAATTAAAATTTTAAACGCACAAATTCTGAAAGAAAGTGCAATAAGTTGTACTCTGGAACTACAGGTGTATGTGGAACAAACCATTTCCTGAACTAAACTTCTGGAGAAATATTTCTAGTACATGAAAAATGCTTTGAAAATAAGACTTTAAAGTTAACTATACTATGCACATAAAGCTAGTGAAGCTTAAGCTGATTGCATTTCTAATTAAGATGGCATTGGTCAAATATTAGGTGTATTTAGAGAAGTTGTACTAGAATCCATTGACCTATTGGCTAATTATGCTTTTCAGAAAAAAAAAATCCTCACCCCCTACAAAAGTGGTTTTATATTTTTATTTTGAAGAGCTGCTAAATTCAAGAACACACGTTCATTGAAATTACCCCAGATGAAATTAAAAAATTAACATCTTGCAGGCAATTATGCAAATACACCTGAAATGTCATCTGCCTTTTGTTTGCCATGGTTTGTGCTACTAATCTTCTAAGGATTCAATGTTGTCTAAATCTCTTGTGCCTATCAATAAATGTTTTTATACTTGAGACAGCATATTAAAGACAATCGTGTTTTGATGTTTATAGGAAGAGAAGGAAATCAGGTGACCATAGAAGAAAAAATAGCAGTGAATGCAGGAGCTCAGAGCCTTGAGGAAACTGCAATTGAAAGGTGGTGTGTTTTTTGTAATATTTCAACAGGGGTAAAACACCCGATGCTGAATCAATGGATAGGCCTGTTGGTGAAAAACGCTATGAGCCCATCTCTCAAGTTACAACTCCTCCTCCTGTTTCTTCAGTCCAGTATACACAACCTCAGTCCATTAATAGTCCCGTCCTGTCTATTCCAGCACATCACAAGCCTGCACTTTCTGAAGGTGAGCAGTTGAAATGCTAACCTGTTTTATGTGGTAACAAGTATCACTTGTATCGTGCTTGTGTGGTTGCTTCAACATGTCTAAAGTGGTAACTAGTGCTCTCCAAGAGGAATCTGGAATTTAGTGAAAACAACTTTTAAATACATCATGAGGTAGAGCTTTGTGAAATGATTTGGTGATCCTGTCTGAAACTACCTTGAGATATTGTCACTTCAACTCTTTCATCTTTGGTAGTCTTAAAGATGAAGTAACATTTTTCAGTACTTAAATAATGTCCTTCTCTATGCCATGGACCACAATCTTTAGGCATCACAGTATAACTAAGGTTGGAAGAGACCTCGAGGATCATAGAGTCCAACCTATAAACACAGACCCCATGACTAGACCATGGCACCAAGTGCCGCGTCCAATCTCCTCTCGAATGCCTCTAGGGACGGTGACTCCACCACCTCCCTGGGCAGCCCATTCCAATGACGAATGACTCGCTCGGTGAAGAACTTCCTCCTCACCTCGAGTCTAAACTCGAGGCATGAGGTATATGCTCTCAAAACAAAAGAATAAGATGTTTTCACTTTCAGACGGAGAGGATTGCGTAGTACAACTGAATTCTGCAGGTTTGCAAATACACAATAGTATTTCAGTACGGGCTTTCTCGTTTTGTTATGCCATAAATCAGCCTAAGCTTTTTATTGAAATGTTATACCAGTGTATTTAATGGAGCTCTTTAATGAAACATTAGACCCTGAATGTAGAAAACATTAGAGGACAGGTGAGCTAAGCTGATCCTGTACGTATTTTACATAGTAGGTTAAGAATCAACCAAAGTATATTCTTCTATGGTAGCATGTGTGACTGGGAATTTCTGCTAGTTACTGACAAATGCTGATATTTTGATTTGTGTTGCAGTTAACTCTGTGTCTGACCCTCCTCCACCTCAGACTAAGTCAGCAATTTTCAGATCCTCTAGAGAGGACACTGTGCAGTCCACTTTTTATCCTCAGAAAAGCTTCCCGGACAAAGGCCCTGTTAACGGAACTGAGCAGATTCAGAAAACAGTCACTCCTTCGTACAACCGCTTTACAACAAAACCTTACACTAGTGCTGCGAGGCCCTTTGAGCGCAAGTTTGAAAGCCCTAAATTCAACCATAATCTCTTGCCAAACGAAGCTCAACATAAACCAGAGTTGCCATCAAAGTCTCCAAATTCTCCTCAACCAATTTTGAAAGCACACAGCTCATCGCAGCCCTCTGAGTTTGATAGTGGGATGGATACCTTTGCTGTACAGGTCGACAAGCCTAAATATCAACCAAATAATGTTAATGCTGTGCCTAAAGCCATTCCTGTAAGGTAGGATGCTGCTTTTTCATTTCTTTTAGTACATCTATGAGAGTTCATCTGGGAAAAACACAGCTATTTTGGGGGGGTTTGGTTTTTTTGGGTTTGGGATTATTTTGCTTCATGGTGGGTTTTTTGGGGTAATTACTTCATTTTGGTTTGTTGTTGATTTTGTGTGTGTTTGTTTTTCTGTTGATGGTATAGTTGAAAGATGGATACTCATACTAATAATGAAATATTTTGGCATATGGTAATCCCTTGTCTTCTCAATGTGTTTGTAGAAGATGGAATTGATTTCGAAGGGTAGCTGTTGCTCCAAATTGTATTCATTGTGGAATTAATTTTGAAGGGTAGCTGATGCTCCAAACTGTATTCATTGTGTCCTTAGACACCTCCTGGTACAGTTGTTTAAAGGATATTCTAAAAGTACTTGTAAGAAGAGAAGTCACTCAAATAGTTTCATACTGGATCTCTTCATTGTTTAAAAGTAGCTTGTGCTTGCCTAGTATCCTTTAAATGTAAGAATTAAGAGCAACAGTTAGCAAATAGCTTAAGAATGTAGCAGTGACACTAACACTTGCAGAACAAAGTTTTATTATTCTTTGATTTTTAAAAAAAAAAGGATATATGAACAAGTTCTGAAATCTTGCAGAATACAGAATTAACCAGCTTGGAAAAGACCTTTGAGATCAAGTCCAACCTATCGTCCAACACCATCTAATTAACTAAAACATGGCACTGAGTGCCTCATCCAGTCTCTTTTAAAACACTTCCAGTGATGGTGACTCTACCACCTCCCTGGGCAGCCCATTCCAATGGGCAATCTCTCTTTCTGTGAAGAATTTCTTCCTAACAGCCAGCCTAAACCTCCCCTGGCACAGCTTGAGGCTGTGTCCTATTCTGTCACAGGTTGCCTGGGAGAAGAGACCAACCCCCATCTAGCTACAACCTCCCTTCAGGTAGTTGTAGACAGCAATAAGGTAATCTCTGAGCCTCCTCCTCTCCAGGCTAAACAACCCCAGCTCCCTCAGCTGCTCTTCATGGGGCTTGTACTCCAAACCCCTCACCAGTTTTGTTGCCCTTCTCTGGACATGTTCCAGCATCTCAACAACTTTCCTAAACTGAGGGGCCCAGAACTGAACACAGGACTCAAGGTGTGGCCTAACCAGTGCTGAGTACAAGGGCAGAATGACTTCCCTGCTCCTGCTGGCCACTCTATTTCTGATGCAGGCCAGGATGCCATTGGCCTTCTTGGCCACCTGGGTACACTGCTGGCTCATGTTCAGCCAGCTGTCAACCAGTATCTGCAGGTCCCTTTCTGGTTAGCTGTTCTTCAGCCACCCTGACCCCAGCCTGTAGCACTGCATGGGGTTGTTGTGGCCAATGTGTAGAACGTAGATGGGTTAAATCTCATGCCGTTGGACTCTGCTCATCTGTCCAACCTGTCAAGGTCACTTTGCAGAGCCCTCCTCCCTCTAATAGATCAACACCTGCTCCCAACTTGGTGTCATCTGCAAATTTACTGATGATGGACTCAGTCCCCTTGTCCAGATTATCAGTAAAGATATTGAATAGGTTTGGGCCCAATACTGATCCCTAGGGGACACCACTAGGGACTGGCTGCCAGCTGGATGTGGCACTATTTACCACCACTCTCTGGGCTCGGCCCTCCAGCCAGTTCCTAACTGTGGGCTGATAGCTTGGCCAGGAGTTTGCTGTGGAGGACGGTGTCAGAGCCCTTGCTGAAATCTAGGTAGACTACATCCACAGCCTTCTCCACATCCACCAGGCACATCACCTGGTCACAGAAGGAGATCAGGTTGGTCAGACAGGACCTGCTGATGTTTCAGAATCTCAGAAATGTAAGAGAGGATTGAGTCCTGTTTGTTCTTAAGCACCTGCGAAATATTTTGATGCTAGTGTTGTAGAGTGCTAAAAATTTTGAGATTCCTGGTTCTTTGAGTGCAGTTCTGTAGAATTTCACCTGAAATCTACTCATACTTGCCATTTGGTAATGTTTTATGCTTCTCTTTTATTTCCATCCTGGCAGCTTTGAGAAACATGGTGTAGGGCTCTTTTGCTTGGTGGCTGGGTTTTGGTGGGGTTTTTTGGTGTTTTTTTTTACAGGCTTTGTTTTTCATCTTTATCTGACTAGAAGGGTTCAGTGTGGCTTGGGGGTTATGAGTTATGACTTTAACATGAGGAGTAATAATGGAAGTTATGGGAGGTAGAAGGACTTCATAATGTTAATTGCATTGAATTTTTACTAAGCTTAAGTGTGTAGCTTGGGTGAACATTTTCAGATTTTATGGGTTTTGGGGTCTCTTTCTGAAAATACTCGTTCTCATGGCAGAACATGAACTACTTTGGACTGAATTGTCCCTCACAGTCAAATGTGGGACGTGTCTAATGCTTTCCTGAAAAGTGTTAGTCTACTCTAGGTTGTACTCTGTTAAAACATTAGAGCAAAGTATGCCACTGACTTTCAGGTGGAAAATACTGATAAAACTGCTAGGCTTTCTGTCTTGTATTCAGCCCTTCAGCACTTGAGGATGAGGAGGAAGAAGATGGACACACTGTTGTAGCCACAGCAAGAGGTGTATTTAACAGCAACGGTGGTGTATTGAGCTCCATAGAGACTGGAGTTAGTATTATTATACCACAAGGAGCCATTCCAGAGGGAATAGAGCAAGAAATATATTTCAAAGTCTGCAGAGATAACAGTATACTTCCACCTTTAGACAAAGAGAAAGGTAAGAGCTGGCACTGTACACTGTGCTGTTACTTAATTCACTTCTTTCAAGCAGAAAAATAGAACATAAAAATGCTTCAATATATTTCTGTATATATCTCACAGGAAGTATAAGGGAAACAATATTCTGCTTAATATTGAAAACTGCAAACAAGGTGGAGGCTGAGTTCTAACTTAAGGGTGTTTAACTTGTGGGCTTTTAAGCACTGATTTTAAACTTACCTTGTGTGACAAAGGAAGGTTCTAAATTATTTTTTCAAGAATCTTTGGAATTGTAGATTCCCCTAAAGAGTGCAGAGATGTACTCTGGGCATTCTTGTTAGAAATATTTCTTCTTTTCAGCACCAATAGAATTTTAAAGCATGTGATGTAAACTAATTTGACCTGATTTAAATACTTGGAATTTACTTCAGCACTTGAAAATACTCAGCTGTTGTTTTTGTCTGGTTTGGTTTTCAATTTCTGTAGAGAAAACAGCTTCACAATTGAAAACAAGAAGGAAAAAAAAGTAAATATCTAATTTATATAAATAAGTGTATTCCCAACTCTTACTGTTAAGGGTTGACTAGTGTTACACCAAGCTTGTCTTTCTTACCACTAGTGCCATGCACATTCTTCTCCTGACCTGTCAGATTCCCACTTCCTTCAAGTCAAGAAATTTGAAGGGGTTAACTTCTTGAATGACTTGCAATATGCAGTTGCTTTACAAACCAAACAGGCATGTTCCACTATGCAATAATCTTACATTAACATTTGGAATTTCAATACTAAGAATAGACCTGTGTATTTGTGTATTTTGACTGTTGTGCTAAAGGTTTAAGCTCTTGAGCTGCTGAAGGCTTTAGTCAGCCAAATGTGCCATAAATCCACACAGGCAGAAAACGTTTCAGCTGTAGAGCAGAGAGAAGCACAAACAAGGCTGCTTACAGATATGGGAATTTATTTGTTTTGATGCACTTGCTTGGAAATCATGTTCCATTGAAAAATCACTTGAGTGCTCTTAAAGACTGAGCAACAGCTTTGCTAAATGCTTTTCTTTACTGGCAGGTCAAAATGTTCCTGTTTTTCTCAAATTTGCCTAGCAGCTCTGCAGTGTAGTTATGTAATGCTTGGAGCCCATTTCAAGGCAAAGCAGTAACAGGTTTTTCCTTCTCTTTACTATAGGTGAAACACTTCTCAGCCCCTTGGTAATGTGTGGGCCTCATGGACTAAAATTCCTGAAGCCAGTGGAGCTGCGCCTGCCACACTGTGCGTCTATGACCCCTGATGGTTGGTCTTTTGCTCTAAAATCCTCCGACTCCTCGTCGGGTATGCTGTCCTCCCTCTGTCCTTTTGGGGCTTTTGGGTGCTATCGTATAATTTAAGTTAATTTGGCTGAAAGTGATGCTGTGTAATATAAAGAACTCAATCATTGTATTTGTGTCAAACTCTCCCATTTCACTTTCATTACAGATGTCTTTCTTACATTTACTCATGGTGCAAATTCATAGCTAAAACCATGATAGCAGAAAAAGAGTAATATCTCTAGTCTGTTAAATATTAGAGGATTTTTCTATTCTGTCTTCTTTCTTGAGGACTGCTACAGCTGAATACACTTGAAATGATAGTTGCACTAAAATTGAGAGGAAATGATCATGTACCTCTGATTGGCCTTTGTAACATAACTGGTGTTTGTCTGTTGCTTAATTAACCATATAGGACTCTGGCAAATCTTAATCTGCATGCTCATAAGTTATGATTTAACGCTTGTTAACTGTTTCCATGTGTGCAAGTTGATGCTAAAAATTGGGTCATTTAAGAAAACTATAGTGTTCAGTAAAAGCATTTACAACTCATGCTAATGTAGCTGGATTTTCCACAAGACTTTTCTTGCTTGCTTCTGCCTATTTCTCCTCTACCGCCTTTAACCCAGAAGTTTCTGGTGTATAGTAAAAGTTGCAACTAGATTGCAATTTTATTTACCTCTTCTTTTTTACCTCAGTGTGGCTTTTTGGGATGGGGGGGGGAGAATGTATTGGCTGAAATTGTCAATGAAGAGCCTTACTGAGAGTTCTGGGCAAGTTTCAAGCAATTTCATGAAATGGCTGTGAGGTTACAGAAATTTAAAAAGGAATGTTTGCACATCTGGGGAAAAAGTCTTAAGGTTTTATTCAGCTATCTCCAAAATTTATGGTGGAAGGTTCAACCTATTAATGTGTATGTATGATCTAAGCAATGACTGGATGATATACTTCTGTATGCAGCATTTAAGCCACCATGTATGCATATCTTCCATCACTAATGTATCTATCACTGTCAACACCAAAGCACTGATGCTTTGAAAGCTCAAAGCATCAACCCCTTGATGGGGATTCAATAACCTAGAGGTATTAATGGCAATAATTTTTAGTTGGTTTTTTTTTATAACCTATTATATGCATGTGTTGCATGCATCTATTTAACAATGTGTGTATACATGGCAGTGTTAAAACATGGGCTCATAAATGATAGGGTCCCAGAAGTTATGACAACTATGTACAAAACTGACACACTTCCTTTGTAACTAGTAGCACCTGTTCATGAACTTACTTGAAGCGAAGGGAGAGAACTCAAATGATCTAATCGATAACTGAAGTTGAGATATTTTTCTCCTTTTCCAGAGTGGGATGTGTGTGTGTGTGCATGTGTGGGTGAGTGTGTATATTTAAACCCTAACACTTTCTGTACTGTAAATATAACACCACATTCTGTTAATCTGAAATGGGATGTATATCATAACATTGCTCTTTTGAGACAAACTTAAAAATTAGGCAATTCTGTCTTATGATATGTAAGTAGACCATACTGTGTCTTAAATAAATAATTGTTTTCTCTCTTTCTAAATTAGTTGGTTATGGGACTCTGATTTTTGAGATGGCTTTATAATAACAGCTTATACAATTTTCTGGGATTTTTCTCTCTTCAGTCGTCTGCTCTACTTCATCTTTTCTCAATGTATCCATGTTCTGTCTTAGAAGTGACATTCATTTGCACTTACTAACATTTTCTGCTGCATTTAAGCCTCATAATTGATATTTTGCTGTTGAACCCCTTCAAAAGTTTTAATGATTCTGATATTAAAACTGGCTGGGGGAAAAAAATGCCTTTTATGGCCACACCTAGACTGCATTAGTAAAAAAATACTAAAGGATTTTTTTATTTCAAAGCAGTTGTATGCAAGGATGGGAAAAACATTCTCAACAGCTAGAGGTTGCACTGGCTACAGTCTAATCCATACTATGTATTTAGGAGGAAAGATTTGAAAAGTTTGCTGTCTCATGTGCAAGACTGGGACCTGGTTGTCCTAAAGTCCCGTTCTACCCTTCTCCTAATGTATTTGGTCATGCGACTTTTGAATGGAATTCCTTGCACCTCCAGCATTATTGAGCTTCCTGACCGAAATCAGCAGTCTCTCAGCTGGTTACAGTAAACTCGTTTTGCATCCTCTAACAATACACAGCCCACTTCTATTCTTTGTCCCTACATCAAGTGTTGCCATCACTCAGTGCATTGTGTACTTCATTTTGTTTTCACGAGTTCTTCCAAAAAATAATGTGGTATTTACATGAGTCTCATTTTATACAGAGGGCTCAGGTGTTTGCAGTCTGTGTGACTGGGCTCTCTAACGTGTGCATTTCTCAAGGCAGATCTGTTTTAGCCAAGCTGTTTAATGTATTTTATCTGGAAGACTTAACTTCAGTGCATTTTTCAACTGTTCTACCATAGTGGGATGAGGACACTTTGTATAGTGGCAGCATTTGGTAATGGGGTTTAGGTGGGTAAATAAAGAATACTGTCCAGTTGAAAGAGACAATGGAATGTAAACTATGTCTGATGAGATGGCAGCTGATGACTTCCCTTGTAACAGAATGTTACACGGGACCTTTGACCATGAATTAATAAGATCTGTTGTAAAGATTTTTAGATATGCACCAGTGAACAAGAATCCTTTTCAGAATGCCAGTATTTCAGGCTTTAAAATGGGGATCTTTGGTTTAGCTGCAAAATCATGAAACCCTTCTCTTGCCTGTATTCAGAACAGTTCCAAGAAACTCCAAATGCATCTAACTCAGATTAGCTTTAAATGTTTATTTTTTCATTTTTCTGGCTACTCTGGAAAGAGCCAGTGAGTGTCTGATTCAGTGTTAACACTTCTCAAGTGGAAAGCCCTATGTTGGTGCTGTACAGTAGAATGACACTTAACTACTCCTGAGTGCCACAGCATCCCTTTTGAATAACTGACCTGTGCTACCTGTATGACAACAAAGGGTTAATTTTTTGTTAATAACATACAAACTGCAGTTTTGGTTGTTTTGGGTTTGTTTTTTGCTTTTAATAAATCACCAAAGAAAAAAACCCAAACAGGTGTTTATTCAAAACTTAGAAGCTCCTGTCCAAAAGCTTGGTTATTTCAAGATGTACACTGTTTGACAGCGGATACTAAACACCAGCATTGTGTTTTCCTCCCACAGGTGACCCCAAAACCTGGCAGAACAAGTCTCTTCCCGGGGATCCAAACTATCTTGTTGGAGCAAACTGTGTCTCAGTCCTAATTGACCACTTCTAAATATTAAGTTAGCTGAGTAAATAATGTGAAACTGAGATGGACCTTACATATAACCTGAACCACTCTATCAAGTATTAACTGTTCTATAAGTGATAATGGATCCTAGTGTTTAAGCATCTTGCTTTAACTAACAGTGGTTTAGCAAGAACACTCTTTGAACCATGGTCACAATACATGCCACAAGCAGGGAGTGTACAGTGGGAACAAGGTAGGGATTTTGCAGGTTCTGTATGCTTTGTTTTGTGGGTTATTCTTTTGGGGGGGCGGGTATTTCTTTTCTTTTTTTCCTTTTTTTTTTTAAAGGACACTACTATTATTTGATTGTTTTAAATCTGAAAGTACCAATGGAATTATTCAAAGGACCTGAAGTTTTTCGTACTTCACTGGCAAAACCACATAATTTGGCCTGCTTTTTTATGACTGTGTAACTCACAAGACTATATTTTGAGTCTCTAGTTTTTAAATGATTTTTGATGTACATGTCCACTGAAATGGCAGTCAACTTGGGGAAGCACAGTTTTTCTCCAGTGAGAGGCTAATGCAAACACATCTACTTACTGTATATTGAAACATTGTCATGAGAACAGGGGGGAGGGGGAAAAGCATGTGGGATGACTATGGTTCAGTTGCCTCTGTGGATTTGTAAATTAACCACATTATTACAGACCTATTAACCAGCAGGGATGCCTTACCCTCATGTTTTTAATAGTCTTAGCTCTCATAGTTCTCTGTATTAAGTTTGTATGGCTTTTGTGCTTACCTAGGTAATATATCATGAGAGACTGGGGAAAGAGTTTAAAAAAGGAAAAGGCAACAAAAACAAACAAACAAAATCACAAAAAAAAACACTAAAAGAAAAACTTTAAAAAAAAAAACCCAAAAGTTAAAAACAAAACAACTTGTGAGTTTGGTTTAGAGAATGAGTATTGTTTGTGTTCATCAGCCAGAAGAGAACCAGAAGAAAACGATGGTATGTTTTATGCTATGCATTTGAAAATTTATAGATGCTATAGACTGCTTGTATATAATGCGTGCATACCACTTTTGTTCTTGGTTTGTAAATTAACTTTTATAAGCTTTACCTTTTTATATATATAAATATATATAAAAACAAACAAAGTTTCTTAAGGATATCTTTGTATTCTCATACCTTTTGAGCCTTGAACTTTGACACCTGCAGCAATAAAGCAGCATTTCTACAGTATACAAACGAGGACGTTTTTTAAAAATGCACAAGGTTGTTATCTTTTTTCAGTGCTGCGTTTAAAGAATCTAACTCAGAATTCTCTACTTTGATGAAATTCTTGAAAAGTATCCCTACTGTAATTTGTCATAAGGATGCTGTAATATGTGCCCTGAAATGTATTTTTTTACTAATAGACAATTTATTACGGCACAATGGCACTACTACTGTTTAGATAATATACCACTGCATTCTGTTAATGAGTTATTAGCTATTCAGGTGTGGCTGATTATTTTTTTTTTCCTCTGCAGTTATTAAAATTACACCTTTCTAAATATACAGAATAAAACTGTTTCTAAAATAATAAAGGAGATTGTAGTACCTTATTGTTTCTCAAATGTATTTTATGTCAATGTGACAAAATCAGTTTTGACCTTTTTAATGCAAGTAGCCAGCTGGATTCTGAGCTATGTTTGTACATGAAACGGAACTCTTCTCTGGAGTCAGTTGGAGCTGTCTACAGAAAGGCTTCTGAAATGAACTCCAGTGTGGACCCATTGGAAGTACTTGATGTGGAGTGGTAGACTTGTCCCTAGAATCATTACGTTGGTGCTAGTTTACTGCTTAGATCTGTTCTTCAGAATACTTCAGTAGTGTTCCATCACACAGATCTACACATAGTCTAGTTATACAATATTAAAGATCTTCCTACAGAATCCCATTATTAGCCCTGTTTGGAGTACTTAGTGGCTAACTGGTAAGCAACTTCTCTGTAAGAGAAAATGTAGAAGTTGTTTTGAAATAATGGTGGGAAACTGCTTAACCCTCTTGTTTCCTTTCTGTACTTCTGCTGATGAGTTACTTTGTTTCTCAGGCATGATTTTCACTAGAAGATGGATTCACATTACTACTCCACTTTTCATAGCTTCTCTCAACTGGTAAGAGCAGGGAGAAAATTTGAATAGCAAAAACCTTGTTCATGTTGGGATGGCATTTTTCATTTGTCCTAGCAGTAATTTATTGGTGATTTTATTTTTTTTCTTTCCTTTATTTAAGTCAGCAGAAAGTGAAGTTTCAAAATGGCATGCAGAGCATCTTGGAGAAAACTCTAATGCTAAAATTTCAAAGAGTTCTTTTTTAGTTCAGATCTTAGTATAAGTATGTGGAAACACCACAGAACGAGTCAGTCAGTTGGACTTGAGGAGCCCTCCTTGGAGTTACACTGCATGGGCTATTTGTGTGGCATCACCTATCTTGGACATCCTGAGTCTAGTATACTGTAAGGTACAACTGCAGTGAGCTGCTTTTACTGTAGTGATTCATATCATACCTTTCTGCTCTTTTAAAGGAGCGTAGGATCATGTCTTCATATCAAATCTGGAAAAAAAAGAAAGGGACAGCTTTTGTTGTTCTATCATTTTGCAAATGAAATGAAAAAGTTGATGCTGTTCAAAACTCTGTTCTCTACTGCTCATGATCCTGTTGCTGGAATTGTCTTGTCTGCCCGTAGGCATATTTATCCAAATGGCTGATACAAACCACATGCCTTTTTTTCCTTGTTAAATCCCAGTGTTTTGGGTTAAAATATGGCAATCATGAATAACTCCTAAAATAACACTTATTTTTAAATCACCAGTGGGTTTGAAAGCTATCCTTACAAGAGGTGATGTTCCTTATGTATTTTACATAGGTTAGGCTTTGCAAAAGGTAAGTCCACATGTAATAATTATATTTCTCTGTAGTTCTTCAATATCTTCATCTCCCAATTTTACCTATTTGTCTCAGCAACCTGCTGACCAGCCTTAGCCCTGCAAACTGTACAGAAGTTGTAAAAATGTAAGACTTAAGTCTCGTGGCCATTTCTGAAGAAATGGCTTCAATGGTGGAAAACCATACTCAATGGGGGCAGAAGTACTGTTCATCTGGCTTCAGTTTGGAGTAAAAAGATTCCATTTTTTCAAGAAAAGTAATAATGTGTTCAACTACACATACACAAACAAGTTATGGTTGTGAAAGTATTTCTCTGTTCCTGCCAACTTGTGTTAACCAAAGCAAATCAATGAATTTCAGGGTCTGTTTGAAGATTCTTTGCTGTACTGTAACCTGGACCAGATAACAATTCAAAGCCATTCAGGTTTGGAGAATAAATGATCTTAAGTATGTCTGGAAAACAGTTTTCATGGTATAAGTCACTCATCAATATGAAAAATTACCTGCATGGTATTGTTTAGGTCAGACTGTGTCACATGGTGTCACAAGTCTTGAAGAATTACTGTCAAAGGTCTTAAAGTGATTTTAAAATTATGTTGTAAAAGTGCAACTTAATCTTTGATGGCAACATTCACTCTACCTACTACATGGAGGAAACATACAAAGGAAAACAGAATTGATTGTGTAATACACATGTGGCCTGAAGATGTGAAGGGGTAAGGGAGACTCTCCTGTTGACTAATGATATTCGGTGTGAGCCCACTTACTTGCTTTCTGAACTCAGAGGAGCTGAGGTACAGCTGAATCCAGACTTAGTCCCTAGTCTTGGATAGTAGGTTAAGGCAAAGGAAATTAAACAGATGAATTTCATTAATAATAATTCAGCATGCTATCTGTTGTTTAATGAGGATCTGTTGTTACTAAGGTGTCTTTGCCTCAGGTAAGGAAGGATGTCTTAGTCTAGGTAAGGAATCTCAAACCTTGATGTGCATCTCTGCTCAAGGGGAGAGTTACCTGGTGCGTAGTCCAGTTGTAACTTGGTGAGAACTCCGACTGTGTTCATCCACGGATTATTGGTAAAAGGTCGTTCTGCCTCAGGGAGCAACCCTGAGCCGTAGCCTAGCTCAAAGGTAGATCACTGCCATTTTCCTGAGCAGGGAGAGCTGAGAGAAGGCGTACCTAGGCTGTCTTATTTATGGGATAAATTGATTGGCACATGGTCAAGTTGCATGCAGTGGCAGAGGTATGCACAGGACTCCTTGTGCTCACAACTTTCCTTGTTCCTTGATAAATGAGCTTTGGAAAAGCCATCTACTGTCAATGTGTTAATTGTGTGGTCAGTGATCCAAACTGATTTGTATTGATGTTCACTGGGTTGCTCTGTGCCTTTGGAGGTTTTCTGGAGTTCTTGGCCCAGCTGCAGCTCAGGCCTTTGCCTCCTGTGGAATCGTACCAAACACTTCAGCCTGGTTAAGGGGGTAGAGTGAACCCCTCAGGTAGAGACTTTGAGGGTTGTTTAGCCATATTGAAGTCGTGTGTGCGATTGGGCAGCTCCTGGTGAAAAAGAGAAACCAGGGTAACCCCCCCACCTTTAGAATAAAACTCTCTTAAAGCAAGAGGTTTGCTTTTCTGGCCGTGGAAGAACAACTCAAGCCGTTTTAGCTGGAAAGGGATGGAAGTGGCCCTTAGATCAGTCCTGTGGCTCTCCCCGCCTTCTGTGGGCAAGGGCTGCTCCTGCCCGGCACGGCCTGTGCACCGGAGCCGCCAGTCTCTCGCCAGGCCTTTGGTTTATCGGGGTCTGGCTGGTGCTCTGCAGGCTGAGCGCTAACGGCGGTGTGCCACCCGCTGCCGGCCGTCAGGGGGCGGTGCTGACTGACCGCGCCGGCGTGTGCCGCGCAGCTTACTGCAGTGGGTCCTGCTTGGCGGGGGTCGGCCCCTCCTGGCCCTTCTAGGCCTGGGGCAGTGTCGAGTAAACACACAAACTTCGGAAAAACAGCTCCTTGTGTGCCAGGCTGCTCTCAAAGCGCTGCGATCCTGAGCAAACTGGTGCTCTCTGAGCGCTGAGCAGCCACGCTGGGGTCTCGCCGTGAGGGCATGGGCTGGACCGTGCACATTTTCAGCTGCCTTCACCTCTGCCTACAGCTGAGTTCCCAAACTTTGCACAAGTTTGGACGCCAAGTGATGCTTCTGAGCACTGAGCTCTGCATTATTTTTTAAAATTGTATAAATGCAGAATTTCTAGTAGCTTAGCTGTGATTTTAAAACTCTGTCATAGTTCCGGATCAAGAAGCAGAATTTTATAAAAAGTAGCTAAGAGGAAGGTATTCATAACATGAATTCAGTCATCAGGAAAGCTTAGCCTGGTCTTCAGCAGTGTGGCATCATGGAGCCCAGAGATACATATATGGCTAAAGGTTGTCCATGTTTGCCTTAGCTGGAAAGAACAGTTGTTAATGGCAGAAATGCTCCTTTACTAGGTTCCTTCTGTAAAGGGGCTTAGGATAAGTTTTTGACATTTCCTGCTTCTTTCAGGAAACTGGTTCCTTGAAGGCTGTTTTTGTGGTTACAAAGCAGATGTTATTAGTGAGATATTAAAGCAAAGGAAGATGCAGTGCAATAGGAATCAAATTCCTTGTGGTGAGTTGCGTTTGTGCCATTTTGCTCAGCTTCAGCGTAGTGTTTTTGGTTCTTGTCGTTTATTCAGGACTGTAGGTTTTCATTAGGGACTAATAAACTGATGGGGGAAATGCCCAAAGGATGCTCTAGTGTAATGTACCCAGCAAGAGATTATGAAATTTTAGACTTTTGTAGTCTGCAGTGAATTCATTTTTCATGTTCTATTTGCATGGACTGTTATCTGTTCTGAACAAAATTTGAAATAACCCTTAGGAAACAATTCAGTGTAGAACAGAGTAATTTGCTAAAGAACAGGCTATGTAAACTGTACTGCTAGGTTTCTTTACTGTCTCAGAGTGTTTTTGCAGAACACAATGTCTCTATGACAGCACAATTGTTTGATTTTTTTAACCTTTTTTTAAAAAGTAATGGTGTAGTCTGGATTGAATTTTAAAATAGAAGGAGTTTTTGTGTTGCAGATTGTTTATTATCCAGGAAAATATGACCTGTGATACTTGTTCAGTGGGAATCTCTTCTGGACTATAATTTTTGTTCAAGAGAAATTAAGGTTTGTAAGAATCTGCACTTTACACCTGTGATCATATATAAGCATTTTAGGGGATTTGTTTGGTTTAGTTTGAATGTAATTTCAGCTACCTTGGAATATCAGTTAAAAGTCTCATGTTTAGACTGCTTGGTAATGAAACAGCCATTAGCATTCAAGACTTTCACATTTGAACTCCTCATTTTAAAAAACAATTATCTTTAAAATAGTGATTTGTAGTCTAAATAATTTTTCTCTTAACAAAAGGGAAGTTAAGTCTTGAATGCTCTGTGAATATTCTCATGTATTCTCATAGATGTGATGGTTTTTTAAAAACTGTAGTTTTTTCATGGAAAAAAAAGTGTTGTATTTCTTATTTTCACATTCAGTAAGATCAGAGATTTATTTATTTCTAGTAACTAGTTTTCTGTCAAAATGTACTGATCTTGAGTGAGAAGATGAGGTAATGTTTCTTGGAGCAGTCACAGCTGAGTAAGAAATAACTTTTCTGTTAAGTGAAAAATTGACATTCCAGAAATGTTTCTGCTCTTGACTGGAATAAAAAAAGCTATTTTAAGTGTTTAGAGAGGCAACAAAATTCAGGCATCCATCTGCACATCATTCTTAGTGAATGCTGAATTCTAAAAATGTTTGGAAAAGGATGCTGAGGTTCTGGTGCAGAGTTATGTAAGGATAAATGTAACTATGCAGAATAGTATTTACTTATAGTCTGTGTAGAATTCCACAGTTCTCTTTCCCTGTGTTCATGGGCATGGCATTGGCTGAAAAGTTCTGTTGGCATGTTTACTTTGCATTAAGAACGGCCATGTTGTTACGGCTGGCCCATAAGTAGGGAGCCGAAGGAAATGGTCTTAAGTGTTTTTTATAATTCTATTGAACATATACCAGGAAGAGTTTCCTTTAATAACTTCTAATTTTTGGACAGGTTTTCCTACACAAATCACTTTCTGTGTAAGTAAAGGTAAATTAGTAGAAGGAAACAATTCCACAACAGAGGAATTAAAACTGTGTGGACTACATTGGCGTACTAGCTTACAGAGAATCTGATTTTTGTCCAAAGAAGTGTGGTGATAAAAATACTGTACTTTATAGGGGCTCTTTTCTCTCTAGGACACCAAGGTGGCTTAAAAATTGGTAAAAGAAGTAACTCAGTTGCTGTTAATTGAAGAAAATGTAGTGGCGGTCCATAGTTCTACTTGAATCAAATGGTATTGTTTATGTGCATTGAAACTTCCTGAATTAAATGGCTGCAAAGCTGCTATGGTATAACGTGGATGTTGCTGGAGGTGCTCTTGTTCTATAATGTGATCTTACTGTATAATAGTTTGAAGTCATCATGTGATGCTCTGAAATTTTCACGCTGCACACGATCATGCAGAAAAGCTTTTCTTACTCAATATTTGTCTGTCATCTTCAGCAGATAAATTAGCTTAGTTGTATTTGGTGTCCGGTGTCTGGCAGTATTAAAACCTCTCATGTCTAGAGGTGATCAGGTGTGGGCAGCACTAATAGCACTGCTGTCTGGTCATTTTCAGATGGATGATGCTGCAGCTGCCTCTGTCTTGAAAATTACTTCGCTTGGTGCCTGCAAGTGTTAAGGGCATTCAGGCATTTGGTGGACAGACAGAAGTAGAATATCATAGATATGCAGGTCTTCAGCTATTCCAGTCCGTGTAACTTCAAGGTTGAAGCTCAGGCTCTATTTTCTGTGGTATGTCTGTTCCATTGTTCCTTTTCACACCTGAATAGTTTTTCACTGAACACTGCTATGAAGGTTTCACATTAGACAATTCTTACTCTCCAGTCAACCTTGGCATACTTTTGAAAATAAAATTTAAGGGAACAGAGAAGGTAACTCATGCTCTTATTAAAGTCTGAAAACTCCTTTGTCTCACAGTTAAATATTTACAGCTTATGTTTCATCATTTTGAACAGGAAAAGATAAGAGAATTGTGACTTAAGGTTTTTTTGCTGTAGTACTTGAGATTCAGCACATGACCAAAAAAAGGAGATTTAGCTTCTAGAATATTTCAGTCCACATTTTATTTATGAAATGTCCCTGCCAGGAATGTTAATTCCCTCTTTGCTTGCAGTCCAAAAGCTTCAAGGCTGGCTGGTTTGAGTGGTGCTAAAGCAGCCTTTTCATATGTAGGGCTCTAGAGGAGAAACTTTCCAAAGCCTGTACAGGGTTGTTGGGAGTGGGGGGGTCGTGTTCAGTTTTTGTGGGAGATCAAAACTGTGGCCTGTTTAGTTTCAAGTGATGACTGAAGTTGGGTTTTATTTGCAGCTCTTTAAGAAACAGTTTTCAATCTGTGATTTAGCAAATGAATTGCATTTTTGTTTTGACCATTATTTCAGCAATTACGAGAGAAGCTGTTTGCCACCTCAGAGATAATAAATATCATAGATGTTTGTATCTAGCAGTCATAGACTCATTAGTCTGTTTAAATGATAGATTCTTCCTAACATGTAATAGGCTGCCCACTGTGTTTGACTAAATAATAGCTGATGTGATCCTCTGCTGAAGCAGAGGAGGGCTTGTAGCTAGTTGTCTGAAATGCACGTGCTCATGCTGTTAACCCACCACTCCTTTGTATACTGATGTAGATTTAACAGTACTTTTAACATTCATGATCTCCAGTTGAAAGAAAATGAGATAAGCTTTGGATTTTTTTTTTCTGAGGACAGCAGAATGATCACTGGCAGGCTTTGTTACAAATAGAATCCAGACACTGAGATGCTACCAGGAGTTAATTACAATACACAGTAGAAATAAAAGTAATGTCAACATAATTAACACAAAGTAGTTGTCACCGGTTGGGGCTGTCCCCTTAATAAAGGGAATATGGTGGACGGAAGTTGGTAAATGAAAAGAACAATCTAAACTAATTTCATTGGTAAAGTGGGAGGAAGCACCTTCTGAACTGGGAGTGCAGGAAGGTATACTGGGCTTTCCAGCACTCTTCTATCAGTCTTGCTTCCGCTTCTCCTTTGGGCAGCAGCTTGCAGCTCCTGGGCTTTCTGCCAAGGCTTTGGCCTTGAAACTGATAAAGGCCTGTATTAACTCCCTTCCAATTAACACAAACTGCTTCTAACTTTTTTTTCTCTCTTTTCTTTCTCTTTCTAACCAACTCTGGGGAAAGGGGGAAAGAGGGGAGAGCGGAGGTGGGAAACCCCCCCCTCAGCAGAGGGGGGACTCTCATTTCTGTGCTACTTTATTGTATATCTTTGTATATATTGTACATATTGTAAATTTGTATATATTCCCCTGCATATCCTACATTGCTTTGTAAATATACAGCTCCACTGCTTTGCTAATTCAGCTGTGAGGTTTTTTTCTCCTTTCCCTTCAATTTTCTTTCCCTTTACATTACAGGGGGGAGGGAGGAGGCTTTTGGGCCTTACCCTTCCAACCCTCGACAGTAGTGCTTTACAAGCTGGATATGACCAAAAAAAACCCCAACAACAAAACCACAAACAAATACCACCCCCCACCCCCCAAAAAACCCAAACCCAAACAAAACCAACCAATAAACTAAACACCCCAAAACAAACAAACAAAACCCCCACAAACTTCTCTTCTGCACTTTCCAGGCTTGGATTTGTAACAGAGGGCCAAAAAATTACAGCTGATGCCTTCACACAAAGGCTGCGACTTAAGAGAACAAAGCTTACTGTGGAGCTTGAATATGCATTGGGAACAGGTGAAATATTTGTCTAGCTTCTAGCTAGACTTTTCAAAACCTACTCCCAGTTCACGATTTTGGTTGAAATCTTTGGCACCTCACAGGCTTTTGGGAAATATTATGAATGATCCACATTTAACTGTCTACAGTATCAGATAAAAGGCTCTTATTTTGTACTGTTTGAAATTAAATCTAATTGCTTATGTCTGAGTTCCCCTTTGTCTTCTAGATACTCTTCTCAAATAGCTGTGCAGTTCAGGCAACATCCCTGCTTTTAATGGCATCCACTGATTTTGAGATCACTTGCACTGCTTTTATAGACTACTGAAGTTGGGGAGGGAGGAGGTGTTCCAACCAAGGAAATAAGGAGTTGAGAGTCATTTCAATACAATTGGAATTGTCTATATATGTGTGTATATGTAGTATATATGGCCTTGATCTGCTGTATTAACTGCCTTTTGTTTCTTCATATTCATTGCCATTCTTTGTGGGGAAATGGGTATCGTTAGTTTAGCGGACTTTTCCATTCCAGGCTTTAAATTTCTAGGCTTACTTTCAAACCACAATACCATCCTTCTTAGCTCCCTTGGATGCCAGCTTCCAGTGACATGATCTCATGCCCTGACATCAGGTTCTCTCCTGTATTTGTGCATTCTGAGGTAAAGGCTGCAGATATGCTCTGAATTTGTATAAGCTTCATAATTCTTCCTACTCCTCACAAGCAGCTCTGAACTTTCTCCTCTGTTCCTTCCTGGCTCCTAGTAGCTTTTCCCTAAATAATTACAATAATGATCAATCCATATCCTTTCATGGAATGGAAATAACAACACTTCAGGGAACCTGTTCCAGTGTTTGAATACATGTTTCAGTATAACAGAATTATCGTCATTTTTTCACAGCTGTTCTCTTCAGTTACAGAACTTGCTGTTGCACAGCAAGATGCCTATAGTGCTGTCTGTGCTATCCTACTTACTGTTAGTCTTCAATGCCTGCAATGCCTTATGTGTTGGAAAAAGAATCCCAGCAGGTGAAGGATTGGAAGCTGTCAGGCCAGGAGTCCAGTAATGTGAAATACATACTACCAATCATAACCTTGTATGCTGTGAACCAAGGGATCAAATCTTGCTTCTGTTACATGATAAACTGCTATTATTTTTATTCTGATGGGAAAGCAAAAAGCCAAAGCAAAATCCAGATTGAGTACATTAAATCTGTTTGTAGCAATGATATTTCTATCCATATCTTTAATATTACTATTAAAAGGAGTCTAATCGAATAAAATGCTTTGTGATTTATTGAAATAGCCTGTAATAGCTCAATGGGCTTAGAGCTTCCTCTTGAAACTCCAAAACCACACTGTGCTAATGGAGCTAATGGGAAGTCTGTTGTTAGACCACCTGTCTGTTTGCAATTTGTAAGGCCTATTAAGCCTACTCATCATTCAGCTGATAAGGAACAGAAAAGAAAGAATGAGGTTAGAATAATTTCCGTAGGGGAAAATAGCATTAATTTATCTGAATCAAAGTTACTAATGTATAGGCTCCTAGCATTCTTCCCTTTTTCCATCAAGAAGGCAGTGATTGTATTCAGTGCTTAGATCTTCAGAGGAACTTGTGGGCAAGACAAAGGTATTGGCTGAATGTTTCTCTTTATTAGATCAATAAAAACCTATTTCATTGATTTTTGTTGCTGTTGCTGGTTTTTTTGTTGGTGGGTGGGTGGTGGGGAAATATTTAATGGAAAAACTGTAAGTTCCCTTTGAAGAGGAGGAAAGTTACACAAAATCACCTCATGATCAGAATAAAAATAACTGACATTTCAAGATGTGTCCCTTGGGTTGGTTTGTTGTGGGAATGCCAGCATTTTTTGAGATACAGGAAGTTTATAGAATCTTCTGTGTTATGAAAAGTAGCTTCAGAGGAGAAAAATGTGGAGTTATTTTTTTTTAAGGCAATTTGCATTCTAGAAATGCTTTTAAAATCCTTATGCAATTCAAAGATGAACTTTTTGGTTTCAATGTCTCTCTAGACGTGACTGTAGTGAACTTCAAAACCTGTACCAAATAATTTGCCTGATGTCACTGTGCTATTATACAATTGAGTCTTGATGAATGTAGATTAGAACTGAAATGTTTGGGCATGTTGCAAAGGTTTGTGGTCACTGTATACAAATCACTAGTCGGTACTGTGCTTGAAAGGTCTGCACTGCACCTCAGCCATTGAAGTAAATGACAGCATGGTTTGCTGGCTCTGATGTGAAGTTCCTCTTGTTTAACAGTGTGTTGTCTTCTGTGGACTTCAGTTTCTACATCCATTCCTAATACCTGTGAAAAGCCAAAATGAAAACTTAATTAGCAGCGTTGGTAACTAAAGGCACCAGAGCTCCCTGAGGTCATGAAATAAAAACATGATTGGTGTAAATGTTTGAGCTGTGAGACAGTTGAGCTTGACCTGTGAACCAAAAGCCTGTTTGATTTGACTCATCTTTTGGGAAACCTCCTCTAAGTGAGTAGCATGAAGGAAGCCAGACTTAGCCGTGTCCAGACTACTTCCTTCAACTCTACATCTGAGGAAAATGGTATTTTCTGATTTTCTTTTGTCTCTTCAGAAAAATATATATATAATATTTTGCAGCAGGATGTGAAATAAAACTGAGAAATAAAATAGCTTTTGAAATAGTCACTGAGCTTTTGGGAAAAACAGTGTTATTTGAGTAGTGCTTGAAAAAACAAAAAAGGCTCTGATAAACCAAAATATGCCTGAGGAAAACTGAGGAAAATAATCCTAAAACCAGGAAAGGGTTAGTGGAAAAAGAACTTTACTTGATCTGGCATAGAATGATGCATCTATACACAAGCAGCAGGGCCATTTCTGTTCTGTTAATTTTAAATGTGAGTGCTGTTTTACAGTATCACACAGTATCACAGTATAACTTAAGTTGGAAAGGACCTTGAGGATCATCGAGTCCAACCTATCAACACAGACCCCATGACTAGACCATGGCACCAAGTGCCACGTCCAATCCCCTCTTGAACACCTCCAGGGATGGTGACTCCACCACCTCCCTGGGCAGCCCGTTCCAATGATGAATGACTCTCTCGGTGAAGAACTTCCTCCTCACCTCGAGTCTAAACCTCCCCTGGCACAGCTTGAGACTGTGTCCCCTTGTTCTGGTACTGGTTGCCTGGGAGAGGAGACCAACCCCTTCCTGGCTACAACTACCTTTCAGGTAGCTGTAGAGGGCAATGAGGTCACCCCTGAGCCTCCTCTTCTCCAGGCTAAACAATCCCAGCTCCCTCAGCCTCTCCTCATAGGGCTTGTGTTCAAGGCCTCTCCCCAGCCTTGTTGCCCTTCTCTGGACACATTCAAGTGTTTCAATGTCCTTTAATGTTGTTCTGTCTTGTTCTTAGGAAAGTTCTGTGCACTATTAACAATATTAGGTTAAAGTTATCTTTAATTGTCATACCTAGAAGCTAAGAAAGGAAGGAGAGTGACAGTGAGGTGGGAGGAAAAACACCACTGTTGAGATACAAGAGTCATCTTGTTATAACTAAAAGAAAATTTTCCTAAATCACTAGTGCCTTAACAATGTCTACATCTTAAAGCAGCTGAGGTTTAGGGGTTTTTTTAAGTTTCATTATATTAAGCAGTCTTTGTAGGGCTGACTGACCTTTTAGCAAATTTCTAAAATCTCCTTTAAAAAGGCCCAAAAGGATGCAGCCCTGAGAAGATAAGTTGTACAGTGATGCAAAGACAGTCTTTTTCATGTAAACAATATTCATGCTTTACAGAATTTTCTGAGAATGAATATAAAAAGTAATAACATATATAAATATAGAAGTAAGATTGGTCTCATCTTTTTCATCGTAGAATGTAATTTGGGCAAAATACTAGTTTTGAGATTCCAGGGTGCTGCTATACTGCTGCTGAAGCCCAGTCTTACTGTTTTGTTTTGTGTGAAAATAAGACAGACTTTGGTCCTTGCTTGTAGATAAGTTTATCTTGGATAACTCTGCAATTGGTAAATATACCTCATCTTCACTGTTGTGTCATTCCGTTTGAGGTTCTTCAGAGGTGGCAATGGAATATTTCTGTCCATACTATATATTAAGAGGCATGCTAAGGCATTGTGTTATCTAATTTTATAGTAGCTATAAATTATTTGACTTCATATTCTAAGTCTGAGTAAGCCTGCACCATCAAAGTCTATTTAGAGAACTTGTTTAAAAGATGCCTCCTTTATAAACAGCAAATGCACAATCCTGGGATTGTTCACTAAGCCACTGCTGATATATGCATGAGGAATGGACATTTTCATCTTTATCTCTGTCTTTGGCTATCTTTACTCTTTTAGTGTAAGAGGTCTTTTGTTACTGCATGTGAATGTATCTGTGTCAGCCAAAAATACTAGCAACTTTACACCAACGTGCAAGGACTCAGCCCAAGACTGCTGAGAAACCATTACTGTACCAGGAACTGCATCTGGGCAGTAGTCTGATGAAAGACAGGGAGGATAACCAGTTGTTAAACAGGATCTTCTGAATCACTGAGTGAAATTATAGGCTTTTAGTGTGTGTGCATGAATTTAAAGGCCTTTACTAAACTTCTCTTTTAAGTGTTTACCCAACAGCTGTTACCCTAAGGGACTCCTTAATGTATTATTCAGAATAGGGAATTGGAATATTCAGAAAGTTGAAATAACCCAACTAAGTCTCACAGTTCTCTGTAATGGAACTGTTACTGAATATGGCAAGAAAACTCCCCAAGACCAACGAGGTGTTTGGAAGCAGGCATTTCTTTATTTTGGCACTGGATGCATGGGGGATCACTCCACCTAAGTGTACCAAAGCCAGTCAAATTCAGGGATGAGAGCTTGCATCTAATAAGTGATCATATTTTTTTCTAAGAAGTGACTAGCATCTTCCTATTAGTTCATGGGATTTGTTACATATGTAAATCTCCTGCACTTGTGCTCATTATATATTGTGGGCATTGTGGTGATTTGGGGCAGCCAATCCTCTTCCTCCCTGTGGCTTTTAGCTGAAGTTCTTTCTGTATGCTCTCTAGGCTTGACAGAGTTGATGAGACACACTGACCACAGAGTCAGTCTAAACCTGTTTATTGTTCTTTCTCAAGCTCAAATTTAGAATTTTTTCTTGTTTACACAGTTAATTAGTTTACATAACAGACACATTCTGTGAGGATTACACATTCCTGAATGTTCCTAAGCTAGTATGGAATCAGAACAACTGCTTCCAAAAGGCTTTCAGGCCCTGATGTCCTTTCAGCTACATCAGTATAACACTGAAGATGTGTATGAAATTGTACCAATTTCAGTGAGAGGTACATCTGTCCCTTTCTGTCTCTGGTGGTGCTAGCAGTAAAAATACTTATTTGCTGCAGGGTGAAACAGAGGGCACTAAACAATCTGGCAAACTGCAAAAAGGGCCCTTGGGAAGAAATGCCTTTAACATGAGGGAGATTTAAAAAAAAAACCAAACCAAAAACAAAAAACAAGTTTTAAGAACTGTGCAGAAATCCTGGATGAAGAGTAATCCTAGCTGTACTCAGAGTGACCTTGTTAATTTTGCTCGTTTTTAAAGAAGAAAAAGACTGAATGAAATTTCTCACAAATTCCTTTTGTTTAAGGGTGTTGGAAGCAGAAATATTAGAAATAGGAGAACAACTTTCTGTTAAGCATCTAGGTCTGAACCAGACACTGCTACTGGGTGAAGGCCCAGCTGTCCATGTTTGGTGATGAGATCAAAATGGATTGGTGATGAAATCAAAACAGGTATGTTGGCTGAGGCAAGGTGTGGCCCTGGAATGCCTTTGTCCTGCTTAACAATAGAAAACCGAGGTATTGTTATTCATCTTTTAGGAAGCTAGTGTGTGAACAAGAATTTGACGGCAAAGTCCTGGGGGACACATCAGGAGGGTTTGTCTTCCTCACCCTCCCACGCAGGGATACCCTTTTGGTAAGCTGTAACCTCGGCACTACTAGGTGTATTTTGTCCCAGGTAATTACAAAGTAATTATAGCTGTATGTTCTTAAAGCTGTTTCTGCAGTGAAGTCCCCATCACCTGCAATCACAAAGAATCTGTGTATATGTTGCAAGTGTAAATAAACCCTGTTACATGTTGGTTTGCTGAAATGCAACCAGACCTACAGCAAAATAGGGCTACTTGTGCATCTGGTTTTGGACCCATCCTAATTGGTACCCTAAGTAAGAGAGAAATCCAGCTGCCCCTAGCCCTTCAATCTCCAAGGACTCAGCTAGAATGCAAGGGGGTTAATCTCAGTAAATTTAGCCTCACTTCATGAACAAAGGGCAGCAAAACCATCTGATTAATTATTTTTGGCAGCTAAGTCTGCATTTTAAAAGTTTGTCATAGGTAAGCTTACACTCTGAATGTAATCGTTTTTTCTGTACTCCTTTCTACTTAATGTTTCTATGTAACTGTTTGTATTATAAACCCTGCAGAGGATTTTTCTTTCTGCCATACCAGTTCATACCCCTGTCCTACATACCACCTATACAGTTTTTGCCAGATTTCACTGTACCAGTCTCTGATAACCGCCATAGTTGAAGGAGGATATGTAAGTTATTTTTTGTATTTTGTAAATTATCATAGATTTCCACCTGAGACTTCAAAAAGTGAAGAACAAAGATTGATGAGTAGAATTCTTAAGTATTGAGTATTTCTCTCCCTGGTTTTAGCAATGCCAATATGAGACTTTAACTCCACCTGTTGTCTTTACAGGCCACTGTGGCTACTGATGCTGCCAGCACTGTTCCCCAGGCAGGGGTAGCAAAGTATGCTGCTCGCTATGCACTGATACTCCATATTGATTTGTGCTTCACACCCCTGCCCTGGCCAACAGTAAGCTGCTTCTAAAAAGGTACAGAACAAATGCTTCCCATATGTCATCATATGGTGCATAAGCAGACAACTGTTGAGAATATCAGTGGGTTTGATATATTGAAAGGAGAGAAAATGAGGAAACCATCATCTAGAAGTATCACTAGGTACAATCATTTGAATAGGATTTACTCTTTGTAAGAGAACCTTCTAAATACTTCCAAGTTTTCAGCAAGAATGGGCAGCATCTGTCATAATGAAGCATACATATGGTAGATGTCCTGTTTGGAGTAATCTATTCCTTTCAAATAACAGATCTATTGAATCACAAGTCCCATGATATTTTTTTTTTTTGCATCTGATTAAAAAAATTTAGCCTTGCCCTTTCTAGCCATACAAATCTATTTTAAGGAGAGCCACACTCCTGTGCCAAATGAATACCCTGTATTAAAAGTACTTTCAAGAGGAAAGCAAGCAAGCTCTCTGTGCTGTTGAAAAACATATCCCACATTCAGAACATGTGGATTGGATTTTCATATTACTTTAGACGAAGACAAGCTTTTCACAGAACAAATGTCATTTCTTGACTTCTTCTGTACTGAGATTTTTACGATGAATGGTCAATTATAGTTTTGTGCACAAACCACTTAGACTCCTACAATACACTTGAAGATTCTTGGTATATGTGGCTAACAGTTTTATAGAGGCTTCTTCAAATATTATTTGTACATGAATCATAAATACATAAAAACTAATTCTGCAGAAGTTATGATCTCTCCCTGAAGACTTTTTTGTTTGTTTTAAGAAATTGTAGACTAAGACTTTCTTGACTTTCTTTTGACTGTCAAACTGTTTAAAAAAAGTCTGTACAGTGTCTAAGAATCCCACACATCTCAGGGAAGGATGGAATTTAATCAGAATATCTTGTATGGGTGACACCTCTCAGGAAAAAAAAACCGCTGTCTTCAGAACAGTGGGGTTTGTAATCTTTCTCATTTTAGGGCAACTAAATAATGATGAATTAAATTTCTGATGAAGTGTGGATCTTAGGTGTGTCTATTACGGATATTTACACAGTGGAGTTGTCTGATGATACAATCAAGTTAAAGCATTTGTTACTTTTTCTGATGTGAGTTAGATCAATGCAGTGTTCTAAGTAGGGGTTACTGCCTTAACTGGCTTTGAAAATCTGTATCCCTAGTGTAACAAAAAGAATTCTTTAACTGTTCTCTAAGGGAAGACATTATAACCTTAACGTTTTAGAAAGAATGGGCGAGTAACTGCCCCATTACAAAAACTTCTTCCAACCTGCCATGGAAATTGTAACTGGAAGTCAGAGAAATATTAGTTCAGGCTGTCATCAGGCTGGGAGATTCATCCATCCTTGGATGAAGAATAGATAGTGCTATGAAGACAGCTCAAGAAAAATATTTTCTTGTTTCTAAGGTAGGCACTCTAAAAAGAGGTTTCAGTGAAATTATAGTTTCTGTAGGTTTTATAAAACACAACACATTCAGATAATTCATGGCGTCTAAAACAAGACAGACATCTCTTTCAGATTCGCAGTACTACATGAGATGCTATGTTGAACATCAGTGATGTGACAAGATGTGTCCAATATTTGGCCTCTCACAAGTGCTTTTACTAGCCTCCCCCTCCCCCTGTCTTTATGGTGTTTGCTCTATAGCAGCATTATATTGCAAAGCAGTCACAAAGTTCTCACAAGTGTGTTCTGAACATGCAGGGTAAAAAGGTGTTAAAGTTTAAAAAAAGCATCAAACTAAATATATGTAGCAGTTTTTTTGAGTAGTTAAAGAACTTACTAAAGGTAGTTAGATGAGTCTGGGCTAATAAACACTTAGAACCAGAAACTGCAGCCTCTGCATCAAAAAAGTTTGTGGTTTTTTGTTTGTTTTATCAGCCATTGAACTGCCTGCTAGTCATCTCTGTCCACCCCAGGAAGGTTACAACACAATAGAAAAAGAAGCTGTAGCTAACTTCCAGCTGTCCTCATTTAAATATCTGACAACCTTATTAGCAGCACAGATTTCATGTAACAAATGCATCTAAACAGGGAACATTGCACAGTGTACATGGCACATAAGACATCTGCATAAAATGTCACTTGCTCTGCAGTTCCCTGCTTCTCTGCATCTTAATGCCCAAAAGCTATCCAGGACATTTGTGGATCCTGATGGATGGATGCCCTGATGGATGTAGGATTTAAGCTTACAGTTGCTTCCCCTGTCACTCTATTCTTTCCTTTTAAACTGGAGTCAAAATATTGCTCTTAAAATTATGATAAGGCATTGCTTTTTTTTCCAAGCTATTTCTCACTTGCAGGTTCAGACAAACAAATTTGTCTAATAGTTGCACGGGGTAAAGTAAATTAGTGTAAAATGGTCATTTTATGTTAGTGCATCCTTTGGGACAGAATGTGTTTAAAATACCAGGTTAATGATTTCCAATTTGTGTAATTGTGTCTCGGTTTAATCAAGACTTAAGGCTGCTGACTTTATGAACATAAAACCAGTGTGTTTATTGCTACAGCAGAGCTGCTGATAAGTTACTTATTAAATAGTAGAAATAAAACAAAAAGAAAAAAACACCTCAACTTTAAAGTCAAGATATGAAGGTTGGATGTGGAAGGAGGTATTTTAGGGGTTGTGATTTGTTTTGTGTATGTGTAGATACATATGTCTTTAGGATGTGCATGGGGTAGGACAACCTGGATCAGTAGTATTTAAGTCCTTAGAGCTATATGCAGAGAGAGAGAGAAGAGCTGTTTATAAAATTAATGAAATCATGCAAGCTATGCAAATATGAGGCATGCTATGTATAAGTGACAGTGGCAGGACACCTTTTCAGCAGTTTCCTTATCTTCATTAATTGGTAAGTGAGGCATACTGCAATTATGAATTTACTTTTTTGCTTGTTTTCTGCTTCTGTTATTTACTTAATGTCAAATAACAGTTGTAGATATCAAGATGCATGAAATTCATCAAAGTTGAAAGTGAGGTAGAATGAATACAAACTTTGATCCACCAATATGGAGCATACATCTGCTTTCTGAGCTGGTTGGGAGCCAGTACAGACTGACAGTAATGAGACAATTACTGTAGAAGTAAGATCATTATCATGCTGGCCTCTGAGTTTTGATGGGTTTTAATATGCTAATAGTAAAGTATGATATGTAGTCCCTTTCTAGCTGCTTTCAGGAAATGAAATTATTTGTTAAATTAAAAACTGGTGTATCAGATGTAAACATGGCTACTACAAAGCTTTTGTTACTGCAGTTGTGGAAGAAATTTTAGTACTGCATCCCAGTTTTAAGTTCTATTCAATAATAAAGCACTGAAAAATATCACTGAAAATATTTTTTAAATTATTCACCACTTTAATACAATACTACTTTAATACAATACACCACTTTAATACAATACTACTTCCCAAATTGCCCTCAAATAATTCTCTAATGCAGCAGAGTGCCTTCAAAGAAAGCGAACAAGTGTATTCACAGCTAATTCAGACCCTGAGCAATAGCTACACCAGAATGCTCAGAAAAATTGGAGTGAAAAAGATGTGCTCTCTCGAGGTCCCTTCCAACCTCTAATATACTGTGTAAACACCTGTGGGTTCCCACTGTAAGTTAAAATAGTTAAATAGTTGTTTTCTGGTAGCTGTGTTTTGCCATAGAGATGTAAATTCACACCCCAATGTACTGAGTGTCTAATTTCTCCAAGCCCTAAGTTCATCTCAGTCCTGAGCAAGAGCACTCAGAGTTTTCAATGCATTTGTTCTTTATAAGATTTCCAATTGTCCTGCTGTTGAATGACCTTGAGCAGTTCTGGGTGGTCTGGGGATGACCCATTTAATGAAGGTTCACTTTGGTTCTGGGTTTTGTTTTGGTGTTTTTTTGTCGTTATTGTTGTTAGGCCTTTTCACTCTGGCAGAATATTGTAACAGAGACTCTGCTTTGACTTTGAAAGGTATACTTTGAAATAATGTTTGCAATATTTGCAGCAAACAGCTCTACTTGATTAAAAACAAGAGGAAGTTAATGTTAGTGTGAGCTAGCATGAAGAAAAATCCACTGTAATTCATTACTATACATCCCCATCACTCTTCATCTAGTTGTTCCACCTGGGCTTTCAAATGGGACCTAGCACATGTGACCGGGCAATCAAATCAGGAATATTGGCTAAATATTGGGCCCAGGGAGGTGTCTGTTGTAGTGTTTTGTTCCTAACTGACTCCTATTCTGTTTGTGCCCTGTCTGAGAAATGAAGACACTGAAAGTTAACCCTTCCTTTTGGTTTACTGGTTGTGTTACCCTGCATTAAAGAGGGGGAAGAAGGGGGTTGGGGGAGCAGCCAAAAAAGTAACCTGAACCAAAACCAAACAAAACCACAAAACACAAAAAACCACCACAAAACAACAAACCACCAACCTTGTTGCAAAACAGTTTTCAGTGTAGTTTTGTCTAGTTTTGTCAGGTGCTTTTTGAATCTGATTAAAATACCCCTCCACTACATGTGCAAGTAATGTTGTAGCCATGCTGGGGGGACAGCACTGTTGCCTGCTATCCTAACCGATTTGTATGAGAGACAGTGATAGAAGTAAAAAATGGCAAGCTGATGGGTGTGGGGTTTTGTGTTGCAATAAAAATCTGTTGTATGAGAAAAGACTTAATCATTGATGCTTTCCTCTTAAGGCATCCATTTCCACTCTCCCCCTTACTGGGGTGGGGGGTGGGGGGGGTGGGGGGAATAAAGCAAACAATTTGTTCACATGGTACTTTCTTCTTTGCTCTCAAAATGATTTCAGGATCGTTTCCAGGTGCTGTATGGGTTGCCTTTTTCCTTTTATTTTAACAAAATGAACAAAGTTGCAGTGTTGCAGGTATGTAGACTACACCTACCACTTCCTCTATATAAAAAAATCACACTGCTCTAGCCAATTACCGTGCTGTTATTACAGAGTGAGATAATGTTCTTGGTTTTGGGTTCTGGTGATGTGTTTCTCTCAAGCAGGCCCAGGTGTTTACACGTTTTTACAGGTTATCACTATCATTTCTTTCCCCTCTACAGAAAATCGGCTTTTAAAGAAGGGTGTTGCACGCTCGTTATAGTACTCGAGCGGGAAGGAGGTTACAAGGAGCTGGGCACTGTGCCGTTTGCACAGCACGGAGAAATACCTCTTTCCTTCCTCTCCGCCTGGACGCTACCACCCAGCGCCAGGGCCGGGGGCAGGGGCGGCCAGGTACCCTGCTGCATTAAGCCCAGGCGCCAGAGATTTTCCCTTCCGTGGCCTAATGCACGGCAGTGCCGAGCCGTAGCAGGCACGCAGGGAGCGAGGCTGCCGTCTGCTCCCTAAGGCTGCGGCTCGGCGCTGTCCTGGTGCTGGGGCTGCCCTGATACGACCGCCGAACGCCCGTCTCGCACACCCCGTTCTCCTCCCAGGGCCGCCGGCGGCTGCCGCTGATCCCCCTGCCGCTGCCTCCGCCCGCCATTGGCCGTAAACAACCCTTCCCCCTTCCCCTCCCTGCCTCTCCCCCTCCCTCCGCCGAGGAGACAGGAGCCGCGGTGGACCAGAGATTAGGGTTCCGCTGCTCCCCGTGCGTGCGCCCAGCCAGCGGCGCCGGGGCCGGGCCGGAGCCGGGGCCGCCCCCGCCGGCGGCTGAGGGCGAGCCGCGCCCGCTGCGCTGCAGCCCCCGGCTGCGCCTGCAGCGAGGATCGGGGGCGGCTGTAGCCCCTCTCCCGCCCCGTCCTGCTCTGCTCAACCCGCTGGCCGCTGCCTTCCGCGCCCCACACGGGTCACCCGGGGCGGCAGGGCAGCTCCTCCTCCATGCGCCGCGGCTACCCGCAGCGTTCGCGCCCGGCTGCCCGGCGGAGCGCGCCCTCCCCGCCGGGCGCGGGGGGCAGGAGGAGGCGGTGCCGTGAGGGGCCCGGCGGAAGATGCCGGTGGGCGGCGGCGGGGCTGCGAGGCCCCCCGGCGGGGCGCGCTCCCTCAGCCCAACCGTGCTGTCCCGCAGCCTGTCCCGCTTGCGCGAACATCGCGCCCGCTCGCGGGCCATGCTGGCCCTGGGTGTCACGCAGATGGTGCTCGGCTGCCTCATCGTGGCCGTCAGCTTCGCCGCCCTGGCGCTCACCACTTCGGCCCGCGTCCGCCACTCCTGCCCCTTCTGGGCCGGTTTCTCGGTGAGTCGGGGGGAGCGCGGGAAGCGGGGCTGGGAGCACAGCCACGCGCCCCCACAGCAGCTCCCTGGGCCAACGGTCGCTGTGGGCGCGCGCCGCGGGGCGCTTCAGGGCTGCGGGTCCGCGTCTACAGGTGGGCGGTGGGAAGCGGCAGAGGCGCTTTCGGGCCTCGACTCCCATCCCCTGGGCGGTTCTGGGGAGCGGGCTTGTCGGGTGAGGGTCTCTACCCGATCCGCTGCCTGAGGCGGTCAGTGAGAGATCCGCGCTCTATGCGCCGTGTTCACTGCGATTCTGATGCTTCCTGCGCCCCGGTCTCAGTCCGGCAGCCTAGTGACGGCACCTCGTTGTCTCCTTTGGAAAGGTTAGCCGGTGCGATTCCGTCTTTTATCGACGGTGTTGTGTTAGAGTTGGGTGAACAGCATTTGGCATTGTCACAGCGGTTGGTATTGTTTTGGCGGGCTGATACTGCTGTCCCCGGCGTCTTCTGTACGGCTCCGACTTGGAAGTTGTCCGAGAGTTCACCTTGAGGTAACGGCGGTTCCTCAAGGTCTCGGCGCAGGTTTGTGCTCGGATGCAAATTCAACCGTGAGCTACTTTGTGCTGAAGGTAATAAAATGAGATCAGCACAGTAGGAGTAGTTCTGAGGTACTCAGACAGTGAAGAGGGAGAGCGCCAGCGCGCTGGGAGGGCTGGAAAGGCCTGTGGCTGTGGGGCACCCAAAATCCCTGCCACTAGAGAGGCCAGGATGAGACCCATGGGAGAGGCTGCCGGCCCCACGGGACTGGGGATCTGAAGGAAAAGCTTCTTCTGAGTGCAAATGCCGAAGTCTGGGTCCTTTTGATTGCTGCGTGATTTTCTTGGTTCTTTCCATTGTGTCCTGCTAGCGTAAGTTAAATAAAAATCAGTACATCTCTCGACTTGGCTGTCCTCACCCAACGCTGATTGCCAGGGTTGGCATGTGAGTATGCATACAGTGCACATAGGTGCGTTGATGTAAGACCATGTCGTAGAAGTTTCATAAGCAGCAAAATGGCACTTGATAGTTAAGAAGATTTAGACATTTTTGAGGACATTAGTAATAGACTCTGTGTTATTGGGGAAGATTTGCTTCATTTAATAAATACATTATTGCTTTCAAGTATGTCTGCTCAGCTCTTTTAATGGACCCCGGAGAGTTTTTTGCTTTAAAAGTGCTTGTAAGAAACCAGAACTGTTGTATAAATTATTTGGCTCTGAACATGTGGCAGAAATGGTACTATTTTAGAAAATAGCTGTTTAATATGTTCTTATGCCTAATTACTTTTTTTCCCCCCAGTCCTTAAGAGCAGAAGAACAATTCTGGATTAATTACTGTTCTTGATTTCTGCCAAGATTTTTTTGTTATCTTTAAAAGAAGCATGAATTTGTACTAGCAGCCTTGATATTGTAATAATCATTCTTTTGAATTTGAACCTCTGCAAGCTAACATGCAACTACTCATGATGATGTATGACTTTTAAATTAAGAAGCTGTCTACTTGTATACTACTATGCTGCTAAAACAGCACAACTCAGGCAGACTTGGTTTCTTGTCTTGGCAGATGAAGCAGGAATGTATACAACATAAGCATGCCTTTTTCCAGCTCCAGTAGTATTTTGTGAAAAGAGACTTACAGGGGTTATTAGAGTGCTCTAATTTTTACAGTTTTTTGGACTGTGAGTGACTTTACTCCTTCTTTCTGTTAACCCCATAAAAGTAGGTTTTCCAGTTAGTTTCCATGAACATCACTTGCTCATCATGTTGATGAAAGCCTTGATATCAGGTGGTGTGAATTGGTAGAAGGTGCAGAGAAAGTATTGCAAGAGTGTTGACTAGAAGCCCTTACTGCCCTGGTCTTATCAGAATGAGGCAGGTATATATTTTTATTCCAAAATAGAGTCTACTTTTGGAAAAAGTAATTCTGATGTATTGAAGCGTAAGAATAATCATACTTTCCTCCTAATTTCATTATCTGTCTCAAGAAACAAGGTAGAAGCAGTGCAGTTTTCAAGCCCTAAAGAACTTTTTGAAGCCAAGTTAGTTGGTTGCACTGCCTTTTCTAAAAGTCCCTTGAGCTGTGTAGTTCAACAAATACAGCTGTGGAGTAATTCGGTGGAAGAGTGAAAGTTTTTAGCTTGCTCTTGGAAAGTACATTTAAAGAAATAACTAAAGGTGACTTAAATTATGTGAGAGAAAAATAATGGAAGTATTCTTTATCTTTTGCTGCTAAAACTCAGGCATAGGTGTATTGACTCCCTTCAACGAACACGTTTTTTCTTTTCCCTTCCTGTTGGAACTGAGTTGCTTGGTGGTCAGGTAGCAGTTCTAAAACTTTGGGTTTGTTTGTGTTTTGGTTTGAGTTTTTTTGCCTGTGTGTGAGATGCTGTAGTTTTTCAGTCATTAGAAATGCACATCTTAAAATGGAGTAGTCTTGGTGGTGTTGATTTTCAGCAACTCTCCTGTCAGTGTAAATGAAGGCTGCAAAAATTTTGTAAGAATCTGTCTTTAAAAAACATATTTTTCCAGTGTTTGTAACATTCTGTTACAACTGCATGTTACACCTCTCAGAGAAAACTCTCTCATCAAATGCAAGGAAAGATTCTGATTTGTCACTTTATTTTTGGAATCAAGTCAAGTGACTGTAGCAGTGAAAGTTTATTTAAAGAACAAGACACCATAGTTTCTACAAAGCATTGAAGAATTTGAAGCTTATTTAAGTATCATTCTGGAAATTAAGCCATTTTGCTCTATATTATCTTTTGTAGTTTTCTACTAGAGAAAAAATATTTTGTATTACAGCATTTTAAGGTAATTAATGAGAATCAGCCTCATGTTGAGTACAAAGGACTTTGAGGGTGAGATGGGGAGGCCCTGGTTGATTCTCTGCATAGGCAGAAATCATTGTTGAGGTCTTAAACCAGTGTGGTCAAGAGCTAGGCAGGTTGTTCCCGTTGCAGTGTTTCATTCAGAGAACAGCATTATCACAGTAAGGTAAAAAAGTATGTGCTTTTTCATACAAGGTATATGAACATAAGTGTCTTTTATCCTCTTAAGAACATGCACAGCCTCACTTTGATCATGGAAAACCAGGTCTAAATGTCAGGCTGTTTTGGTAGATCACTATACTTTTCCCCAAAGTATAGGCAATAATAAGGTTTTTTTTTTCCTTTCCTGTAGGTCCCTAGTCAGTTGAATATTAGGAAGCATTTCTTATTTTTTTGCTGTTGAGAATCTGAAACTTACACCAAATTTGTAGTTAATAGGCTTTTTATAGTTGACTGATTCAGTGTGGGTACACTAGCAAACCATAGGCCTGACAGAGCTCTCTTAGGCTACCTACAAAAGCAAATTTTACTCTTTGCGGTCATGTCTTGAAATTGTTTAAAGTTCACAATAGGATGTTGTTCTTTTCCTCCTGCCCCACTTTGATAAAACTACCAGCTTCATAGACTATGAGTTGTCTCTAGTATGGGAAAGCATTAATAAAATTTTAAGTTAAATCACAAGACTACCCAGGTTTCTAAAATCATACTGTTGTACTAGAAATCCTAGAAGAACATACAGCGAAGTATGAGCTGGCCTTTTATATATATTGTTATTTGACAAGGGGTTGTATTCTTGTGTAGAAGTGTGTTGCTGGGGGATCTTGTACTGCCTCTCCTTTTTATTAAGCTGCTTCTCAATTCTGCCTCTTTTCATCTGTATCCTATTTTCAAAACAGATAAAGTCCCCTGGTTTAAAGGCAGCTTTTATATAGTATGTCTTCAAGGTTTGTGACATACAGGCTTTTTGTGTCCTTTGAAAAGGGCAACGGGTACAATAGTGAGATAGTCAAGGTAAACCCAGACCCAACTTCTCTCCTGGGAAATGTGAAAAACCTTATATATTTGTCTATATACTTAGCAAGTCTTCATGCAGATTATCATGTAGAATTGGATCTAGGGAGCAAATGAAACGGTGATCCCTTTGTAGCTGCTGAAGAGTTTATGCCATTCCTGAAAGATGATGCATCCCCCTTATAATAAGTTATCTTGATGTTCCATGCTTCAGATTATTGGAATTTAGAAGACCAAGGAATGGATCACCTCAGAAATCCTACAAGTGATTTGTTAACCTTTTTCCTATTCACAGTCTCATTTCCAGTAGTCAGGTGTCTACCAAATTTGGCTGAATTTATGGTAGGCTTTAGCCAGTGTTGTAGTCACAAAATAAGAGCAGCTACTTTGGTTGATGAATTGGAAAAAGTATCACTATAATGTTTGACTAATCACTGTTAACTCTTCACTTAAGAATTGCAACAGGCAACCTCCAGTTATATATAGATTTGTAAAAGAATTATGTGAACTCCGATTCTTTGAGACTTTGTCTGGTACTGTGTGCTTTAGCTAGCCCACCATCCCTGTTTTTTTCTGACTACTCCATGGGTTGGATTTACTAACACTTTAGACATTTTTTTTCCTTTGTGAGCTGCATGGGCTTGCCTCTTGACTTCAAGACAGTCGCAAGATTTCAACATGTGTTGTCAAGGCAATTGGTCATTATTCATTTTCTCTGCATTTTTGATTTGTGTATCATGACAATATTGTGTAACAGGAAAAAAAAAGGAGTAGAAGGGGGCTGTTGAAACCTGTTATTAGATGCCAGTTAAATCCTATGCTGTTGGATTACAAGTAGGAATCATATACATCATACAATCACAAGTAGGAAATCATGGGTACATTTGGAACAGTTGATCATGTGCAAAAATGTGGATTCCCTGTCCAGATGGAATGATAGCAAATTAGACAGCTGGAAAGAGGAACAATCAGAAAGAAGACAGTGTTCCTTTTTTAGTTTTTGAACTATAAATCTCTATTTGTAGCTTCCTGAGGATTTTGAGCAAAATGTGACCTTGAGATTTTTTATCTTCAGTGCACTAGACTCATGGAAGCCAGCATTTGTTTCATGTGGCAGGTCAGATTTTATTGCTTCTGAGTATAGTCTGTAGCCTAAGCCTTATGGGATTGAGAAGCACTTTATCCAGCAAGTTAGTTTATAGTTTGGGTTTTTTTTTTTTAATTTTTTTTTTTTTTTTTTTTAATTTATCGTAGCAAGATAAGTGTATGTCTCAGTCTCTTTAGGAATGAAGTATTTCCAGAATTGTTACTGACCTTTTCAGGTGTCCTTTTATGCTGGAAATGTATGAGCATTTGCTGTAAAGGCAGTAAATACTGCCCTGGAACTTACAACAACTAGCTATGTGGAACAGTTACAGTCTACTGAGAAACTGGGAAATAGATAAGTAGCTTAGCTGAGGTGGGAATTTCCAAGGTCAATTACCCAGTCATTAGCAGCTGCTGAACTTACTACACCTCCATCTTAGTTGTGTGTTGAAGCTAACTGAAGGAATGAGTTTTGAATTATCACGATTAATTAGCTGTTCTTTCACAATTCATTTTTTTCTACTCACTCTTGTGCCTTCTGGAATCAAAGAGCAGAAGAGATAATGGGACTCTGTAGGGTATGAACTGCTTCAAAATATATATGTGTTTTGGTGGTGTATTTAAATAAAGATGCTCTTCTAGAAGCACAATATGGTGTGGTCATTAACTCTTCACTATGGGAGGAATCCCACAGCTTTAAAGGATTACTATTCAGATGTGACAAGGCTAGGGAATTTCTAACTGAGCAGTATTAATTTAGAGCATCATAGCTTTTGACACTGTTTCTCACAGAATTCTTGTGGCCAAACTGGCTGCTCATGGCTTGGATGAGCACATGCTCGGCCGGATAAAAGCACCATCTGGATGAACAGGCCCAAAGAGTGGTGGTCAATGGAGTTAAATCCAGCTGGCAGCCAGTCACAAAGTGGTGTTCTTCAGGGCTCGGTGTTGGGACTATTTCTGTTGAACGTCTTTATTGACCATTTAGGGGTGAACCTTGTAGAGTAGGGTTATCGGTCGGACTTGGTGATCCCAAGGGTCTTTTCCAACCTGAATGTTTCTGTGAATTTATGTGCAGGTAATATTTAAGATCAAAATGAAAACTAAGTCATCCCTCTTTGACAAAATCAGTCTTTACCCCGTAAGAAGATGTTACAATCTAGATTTTAAAGAACACTATGTTCATAACTCCTTTTAAAGTACTTGTTCATGCTATTTGAAACTTCATTCCTCTCTCCAGTATAATTTACCACTGTAAATTTTGGTGTGTGCATGTGTCCATATCAGTGTTCTACTTCTGATCATGTAGATGCTCCCACTGAATGTTCATTCAAATGATGGAGCATCCTCAGAAAACACAAATCTGCTTCATGGAGGGTAAAACAAAACCCAAAGATGTGCATTAACAGCACAAAAAATGCAATATGACTGCTAATAGGTGTTAAGTCTTGGGACCAGACAAGCTTGTCTGAAGTAGTTGCTCATCCAATATGTCTATAATGTACAAACTTTTTTCTTAGAAATCAATTCTTTTGCAAACAGATTTGTTCCTGTTCCATTTATTCTTTGCTAATGCAAGTAGAATCTTTAAGGCCAGTCTGAAAACTCCTGTGTTGTGCAGAGGATGTCAACTCCCTACACATTACTTGTAATCCTTTCTCCTAGGCACTGGTTACATCTACATTAGTAATTTGATGCAGGCCTGCAGGGTGAAATAAGCAGTTTGGAGAACCAGATACAGTGCTCTGTGTGTTGATTTTGAGTATCTTGAGTGTTTTGAGTATCTTTGGGTTAAGTTGCAGTAAACGAGAAATAGTTCTCTGAATTACTGCTACATCACTTACCATGAGACATTATTTTCAGATATATTGTGATTAAAAAAAAGAGGTGATTTAAAAATATTCAGACAAGTGTGGGCTTTCTTGTCACTATTATAGTGTCCAGGTAAAAATGAGAAAATGCAACTAGTATGAAGAACATAAATTTTTTGCTTAGACTAGGAAACTGACTGGAACTGTTGGATTTCTAGTCTTTGCAACATCTCGATTTAAGCATGGATAATTGAAACAGCAATACAAGTTTAATATATCATTTGTGTGTGTGTATATGTATATAATTTATAAAGTAGGAGTTGCTAACTTTTTCAGTCTTGCTTTCAGTTTTATTATGAACTTTTTTTTTTGTTCTAGATGCCATTATCACAACTAATTTATGTAAATTAGGCAGATCAGTCAAATACTGTCCCCATTTATAACAATATAGTGTTGTTATTTCTGACATCTATAAAGATTTTATCTCAGCAGAATTATTTTCATGTAAGGGATAAAATTTTCTTATGAGGCTGTTTGTAATTTACTTAGGAGATGGTTTTTACTACTGTTTGTAGAAAAGAGCATGGCTTGATCTGAAGATTTTAGATAAGCCTTTTGTGCCAGGTGAGATAAAAAACAGGTGGTTTTGAGCTGAACACACTTAATCCAGAGGCACTGAGAGATACTAAGTGTGTGGCTTCATAATGCCACTTCAACATTCACTTTTCAGAGAAGAAACTTGTTTTCATCTAAGTGTAAATTGTGAATTAAGTTATTTTTAAGATTCAAGATGGACTTTTGGCCTGCTACAGAGAGTAAGACTACACTTTAGTTTTCCAAAAATCAAACTAAGAAGTATTATTTCAGTATTCATAGTGAAGAGCCAGTAAACAATATCGTTAAATAATAAACACAAGTAGTTATCTCACTATTATGCATTGTACCGATTGTGTCTGAAGCAAGAGAGTTAAACTGGATGGTATTCTTTTGTTACAGCAGTGAAAGCATTTGTTGATCAATGGTACTAAATTAGGTGTTCAGTTTCTGGCTCTGTAAACAAATCATGGAGAACTTTCTAAGACACACTCCTTAAAATAGTGGTGTGAACTTGTGGCTAACATACTGACTGCTATGGTATGCTGAAAATAACAATGGTAGAAAGTAGTATTGTCATATATTGAAAGTAACTATGCCTGAAAAACAAACAAAAATCTTTCCAGAGGCTAAATCCAAAAATTTTAGAAAACTTGTGAAAAATCAGACTGAAAACTGAAATGCTGCACGATTTCTGTACAGCTAGAAGTTCTTGGGTTATGAGGGGTGAAGGAGACAAGGTTTCAAGTCTCATGTTTGCCTTGGTGTGAAGATAATTCAGTCTGTTTTTCATGTCTCAGGTGACAGACTACCAAGATACTATCTTGACTCAGTGGAAGGGGTGGCAGATGTACTTTCTTCCCCTGATAGCATTGTACAGATTGGACAAAATGTTAACAACTCATCCATGCCGTTTGTTCACGAGGGTAGGAACTGTACCATCAATAGTTGTTCTTTCAGAAAGAGACTAGGAATGTTGTTGTGGTAGGTAGGGGTCAGATTTAATATATTTAAGTCCTTGTATACCAAAAATTTAATGCTGTTTTTTGGAGAAGACATGACCCTTTTTAAAGAGTTTTTGAAAGCATGCTTCTTGTTCTAGTTATACCTGTCTAACAAGGATTACTCTGGACCTAAAGAATTTAGGAAGTAATTTAAGAATTACTTGCTTTCCTCCCTTTAGAAATTTCCCTTCCTTATGAAATTAGATCATAGGTTTTAAATAAAACTTCACCATCAGACTATACTTTGAGATCCAGCTAAATACTATTACAGTATTCAGTAACTAGGAACAATACTCAATACTGAAGTTCATATTTCTTCAATACATTTTTTTTCTTAGCTAGTAAAGTAGTAGAAATAGTCAGTGCAGCTTTTCCTGTGGGCTTTTAAGAAGCTAGCACAGTGATTTGACAGGCTACTTGCTATTGGTACATGATGTTTGCCCTTTGAGTAGAAAAGAACCTTTACTGCAAGAGCAATGATGACAGTACAAACAATGAGGTGCTACACATATAATAAGTATAATGAACATCAGAGTGGCATTTTGCCGTCCACCAGAAACCATATGCTCATCTGACTCAACACAGACCTTGTGCTTACTGTGCTTATCTTCCTAACCGAACTTGTTGTGAATCAAGTGTCTGAAAGCATTATCAGACCAGCTATAAGGAAGCGTTGTCCCGTGACAATACTTGTCCGATATAGCTGAGGATTGTCCTAAGTGTATGATCCTTTATTGGTTTGTGAATCTAAATTGGAAGGAAATTGGAAGGAAGCAAAACCATTTTCCACTTCTGACACTGAACCTTTCTCTGAAGCAGTACTCTTTTTGCTTGTGCAACTATAATTCATCATTAGACAAACCATAGGTGTCCTTCCACACAACAGTTTCTATTTGTCTCCTGACAAAAGATAAAAGCTTGCCTTACAGTATGAAGGCAACTTGAGGTTTTGCCTGGATCAGCTGTTTTGGTTCCAAAGCGACACCAGTGATTATCTTGTGTTATCTGATTAATTAACCTGTTTTGAAAAATAAAGAAGATAAGAAGTAATGGGCAAAAGAGAAATCAGTTAGAGAGTCACAGTAGGGTTTGAATCTCAATGTCCCTGGAGCACAGTTTGGAGAGGAGATATTTTATGGTACTCTGAAAATGTCTTTTCTTTATGTCTGTTGTATTTTATATAACATCAATAAACCAAGGTAGGTCCATATAAAAATAAGTTTGCATGTGCTTAACTGCCTGCTCCTCACCCTGCTTCTCATCCCTCTGTTCAATTCTTGGAGCAAACTTTATCCAGGCGCAGGGGGAAGTGGCTCTCAAGGAGGCCAGTGGCATCCTGGCCTGCATCAGGAACAGTGTGGCCAGCAGGAGCAGGGATGTCATTGTGCCCTGTGCTCAGCACTGGTTAGGCCACACCTTGAGTCCTGTGTCCAGCTCTGGGCTCCTCAGGTTAGGAAAGATGTTGAGATGCTGGAACGTGTCCAGAGAAGGGCAACAAAGCTGGGGAGGGGTCTGGAGCACAGCCCTGTGAGGAGAGGCTGAGGGAGCTGGGGTTGCTTAGCCTGGAGAAGAGGCTCAGGGGAGACCTTCTTGCTCTCTCCAACTCCCTGAAGGGAGGTTGTAGCCAGGTGGGGGTTGGTCTCTTCTCCCAGGCAAGCAGCACCAGAACAAGAGGACACAGTCTCAAGCTGTGCCAGGGGAGGTTTAGGCTGGAGATGAGGAAGAAATTCTTCACAGAAAGAGTAATTGGCCCTTGGGATGTGCTGCCCAGGGAGGTGGTGGAGTCACCATCACTGGAGCTGTTTAGGAAGAGACTTGATGGGGTGCTTGGTGCCATTGCTGAGTTGATCAGATGGTGTTGGGTGATAGGTTGGGCTTGATGATCTCAAAGGTCTCTTCCAACCTGGTTAATTCAATTCTAACTGTAGAGCTCCTGGAAGATTTTTTTTTTTTTTTTTAATTTTGTTTGTTTGTTTATAGTTGGCTATATTTAGAAACTGTATGAGAATCCCCAGGCAATGTATTTCCTTCTGGGTGGTGCAATTGAATTAATCAGGAAAAAGAATTTGATGCCAAATTGAATGCTCAGGAAAATAGCAGTAATGGACTGTAGCCCAGAGTCTTCAAAACTAGATAATTTGGAAATTAAGGCAATATTTTAAGTAATATTTTAAGCATTATTTCCTTAATTCTGAATGGTTTGGTAGTACTTATGGTATCTTGTTTCAGTATGTCGACTGGATGTTGAACAGAGACATTTTTACCTCTTTTGCTTGCAGTGTAAGTGCTTCAGGATCAAATATTTGAGACAGATAATTTAGGCTGTTATTTATGTAAATCTTCTGTAGAGTTTAAGAAGGAAGGAATAATGTCAGGAGCATATTTTTGCAAAAATATTTAATGTAAAACATCATAGAACACAATACTGAAACCATGACCAGTTTCATTGGGCCAGTAAGTTCAAACATTAAGCAAGGTGTCATTTCTGAAGAAAGCTGGCAAAAATATAAGTAACATCTCATAATTTGTAGTGTCATGTACCAATAAGATTCCAAAACTCACAAAAGTGAGTCTTAGTTTTATTGGTAGAATGTATGATATTCAACCATACATGTGTTTTCCTTGTTGTTATTATTTAACAGCAACTAGAGATAAGTTCTGTGTTTTAGAGTTATATGGTCCTAACTTATAGGCCGCCCTACAGGGTGAAATAAAGCAGGTGACCACATTCTGACCAACAGTGTGGCACATAAAAAGGCTGCAGGTGAATAGTATATGAACAGCTTATACTTAAAAATCACGTGATGCTTTGTGAAGTGTTGTTTGCTGAAAGCAGAAAATTCAACAGTTGTTTTAATTATATTTGTTAGATGCCCTCAAGAAGACTGCAGATTAACAATAATGCACAATGATTAGCTTAATCAGTAGGCACTTGTGGAAGTGAGAGATTTGATGATATACATACATATAATTACACTTTGGATGAAGTAAAAGTACTTTTTGAGGAGATCAGTCTGAAGAAGATCAAAGTAGTTTTATAATTTTATAAACATGGATTTGCAAAAAAGAATTCTAATCTTTTCCAATTAAATTACTAAGGAATAACTTGAAACAGTAGGCTTCTATATTAGAAAAGGTGGGGTCTGTAGCATGAAAAAAGGTATATAGCTATTTTAGAATGTAAAGTTACAGTTAGATGAAGCGTGGTTTACTGGTTTCCTCAGAAGGCAGCACTAAGTTTTTGATAACTTCAGTGTAATGGGGGAATGAAAAAGTATTTTTAATATAAAAATCAGTATATTTGATGCCTGTTAAAGAATGCTTTTATTACTTAATTGGGAAAAATGTTTGCTCCCCAAGCCACCCTTTGAAATTCCTGAGGAGTGGGAAGATGAGGAGGGTAAGCAAATAGTGTGTTCTCAGACAGGATTCACACCTCCTCAATCCTGAAAGTACTTTCTTAAGAAATGTGCTATCTGTTCCTTCTGTGTTTTAACATCTAACAAGTGATGATCTGTTATTTTAGTAAACTATATATATGCTATACCATTGAATAACAAGATTGTACAAACATGCTGAGAGAACTGTAATAATAGTAATGAGTTCTTGCCCTTCTTTGCCAGAGAAATTAAAACTATTTCTAGGCTGAAATTTAAAATATGGGCTGCCCATATATCTTTTACAAATAACTAGCATCTGGCAGAGGCAGTGAATTGAGTTGTTTCATTGACCCAGTGGTCTGTTCAAGGCTTTAGGAATGTACTAACAGATAATTAAGGAATGTAATGGTTGAAATCTCAGATTATAATGTAAGTGTTAGTAAATGTGTATCTTATATATTGACATATCTATCTATATCTATAATATATATAAATAGAAGTAATGCTCTTTAAAACAAAAAATAATTTTTGCATGATTTTTTGCTATTGATATTTTTGCATTTTTTCTGGTTTTTGAGGGGTTTGTGGTTGCAGTCCTCCCCTTCTCCCCCCACTTGATGGGGTACTTCTGTGTTGTTTCTTAGTGTTTGTGGGTTTTTGTTTGATTTGTTTGGTTTCATATAATGGGGATTTCTAGGACATGATGTTGGAACAAACTGGAACAGGGTAAACTAATAGCTGATCTTTCAAGAATGGATGTTCATGGTTTTGTGGTGTTTTTTTTCTTTTCCCTACAATTTTGAAGTTAGCTGTACAAGAAAAAACAAGATTCAGAAAATGCTTATTTTTTTTGTGAGGTAAAAATATTACCATTTTGACAGTAACTTTTCTGTCTGTGAGAGTCATGGTCTCCAGTTCCTGTGCTGAGAATCCAGGAGCTGTGTATGCATGCTTTTGTCAGGTTGCCTGGGCTCCTAGCTCACAGTGACCTTCTGTGTGTTTGAAGGCAGCTACCAAGTGTCCTTTCTATTAATAAATTAACCCCCTGCAGTCTTTCCATTATGTTGTCTAGACCTGTAATCTTTTCCCTTGCTCTTTTTTTCATAATTTAGCTCCTTCACTGAAATTGATCAAAGTCTGCAGAATCCTACAGCATGACTGTATGCTAGTAAAAATGGTTAAATATTTTTCATATTTATTTTTTCATAATAAAGGGAAAAAAATAAGAAAGCTAAACGTCATTGATCTCAGTAATAAGTGTATGAGGAAGGCAAGAAATAAGAGAGTCGTAAACCTTGGGCTTGCAGTGTACAACAAAAAAAGGATGGGATTATTTAGAGGTCAAAATTGCCTTCTGCCAATAGAGTTTTCTAATAACAGCTATATTATAGCAGACCTCAACCAATGTAAATTAACAGGACAAGTAAAGGGAATACAGACTTTAAACCAGCATTGAAGCCTAATAGCATCTTTTTGTATATTGTTTAATCATGCACATAACCTGTATTACACTTCATAAACTGTGAAGGTAAGATTTGAGTTTTACTAGTATAAACATGAATTTTGAGTGTTTTTGTTGGTGTGGGTTGTTGGGTTTTTTGTTGGTTTTTTTTTTTTTCCCCCTCTCTTATTCAGCCCATTGGTCTGCATGAATTAAATACCTGATGGTGTATAACTGTCTGGGCAGCAGCAGTAGCTTAGCAACACCAGCTAGTGCTGATGCCAAACAGTGTTGGCTTTCATAATTTTATAATGCCAGCTGGTCCTTTAATAGTGCTTCTATATTTAGAGATTAATTGATAATCAAATTTAAATTTTAGACCTAGGCTGAATTTCACTGTTTTGTAAGACTTTTGTAAGCTCAGAATTCTTTTAACATTGATAAAAGATTGAGAGTGAATACTGGTGATTCTTTGAGAGTACAGAAACCTTCCTTAAAGGTTAAATGTACTAAAGAAGTGGTAAACTGAGAATGATGATGCTTCCTTAATAGTAATAATACTCCTACTAATTTATTCCCAGATGACATCTGTCTTTTGATGTTCTTCTCTCACTTTTTTAATTTATATTTTGATTCCTGGTTAAGCTACTCAAATCTTTTTCTGCAGTTTTCCCATTGCTCTGTCAGTTAGGGCCTCTTACATACTGAAGAATTAATCTCTTCTTGCATGTGTTACATTTCAACAGTGTTAGAACTTAATAATTTGCAACTGTCTTTTAATTTTCTCTTTGAAGTACTTGATTTTAATTTATCAAGGCTCTTAGGCTATTCTAGCAGTGTGTCTCCCAACTTGAGGTCATGCCTGAATGGTTATCTCAGTGTGTGTCCACAGTAATGTATTGGTTCAGAAATGTACTTTTGAAAGTAATTATGCAGTTGTTTCCACACTTCCACCTTGTGGAGTTCTCTAAGCATGAGAAGTGGATTCCTTTTGGATTATCACTAAACCCTGTAGAGTATACTCCAGCAGTGTTTCTCATGCTGTCTAATTGCAAATGAGTATTAATCCATGGTCTTGGACCATGGATTAGAGGTTGGCCTGTGTATGTTCTAATTTTGGCTGGATAGAGTTAATTTTCTCCATAATAGCTGGTGCAGTACTGTGTTTTGGATTTAATGTGAGAATAATGTTGGCAACATGCTGAAGGTTGAGGTATTGCTAAACAGCATTTATCCTAATGCCAGAATTTTTCAGTTTCCCATGTTCTGCCAGCAAGCAGGTGCAGAGGTAGCTGGGACGGAACATGGCCAGGAATGCTGACCCGAGCTAGCCAATGAGATGCTCCATACCATAGGATGCTCTGTACAGAAATGCATTAGTTGAGTGAGGTGATGGTGTAATTGCTGCTCAGGTATTGGTCAGCGAGTGGTGAGCAATTGCAGTGTGCATTACTTGCCTTTCTTGGGTTTTATTTTTCTCTCTTTTTTGTTATCTTCCTTTCCACTGTAATTACTAGATTTTATTTTAATAAACTGTTCTTATCTAAACATACAAATTTTAATTTCTTTTTCAGTTCTCCTCTCCATCCCACTTTGAACAGGAGGGGAGTGAGGGAATGGCTTCATGGTGTTTAGTTGCTATCTGAGGTTAAACCATGACAATGTCTTTTAAAAACCAACAAACCAAAGAAAAAAACAATTTAAAAAAATCTATAAAATCCCACAATAACAACAAAATACCAGCCCCATCACAGAAAAACAAACAACACCCTGAAACCTTACCAAACAAACAGTGCTCTACAGCTCTCTTTCTACTGTCCTGGAGTACTTTTTGGTCTGGATCCTTCTTACGACTATGGTGTTCTAGGAAGCTGTAGATAATCCCTGTACTAATTTTGCTTAACAGTTTCTTTCAGTGCCATAGACAGGTGGTGGCTAGAGATGCGGATGTTGTTTGTACTGCTCCGTGATGTTATATGCATTTCTCTGCTTAGTGGAAGGACTCAAATATTTTTTTTAATTCTGATTTGTGTTCCTACCCTGGGTTTGTTAATAGTGTTAAATATAGCATAGAATAGAATAGACCAGACCAGGTTGTAAAAGACCTTTAAGATCATCGCGTCCAACCTGTCAACTAATCCAACACCACCTAATCAACTAAACCATGCAACCAAGCGCCCTATCAAGTCTCCTCCTGAACACTTCCAATGACGGTGACTCCACCACCTCCCCAGGCAGTCCATTCCAATGGGCAATCACCCTCTCTGTGTAGAACTTCTTCCTAACACCCAGCCTAAACCTCCCCTGGTGCAGCCTGAGACTGTGTCCTTGTGTTCTGGTGCTGGTTGCCTGGGAGAAGAGACCAACCCCATCTGTCTACAACCTCCCTTAAGGTAGTTGTAGAGAGCAATAAGGTCACCCCTGAGCCTCCTCTTCTCCAGGCTAAGCAAACCCAGCTCCCTCAGCCTCTCCTCATAGGGCTTGTGTTCCAAACCCCTCACCAGCTTTGTTGCCCTTCTCTGGACACCTTCCAGCAAGTTAACATCCTTCCTAAACTGAGGGGCCCAGTCAAGTCATAAGGAAATTTTTTGAAAAAGCAAAAAAGTTATTTTTATAGAAAAGATTAGAGAGTTTTTAATGAAAGAAGATTTCCTTTTAGCTAATGAACTCGTATTTTTACTTTGTGTTGCTAGAACAAGTCTCGCATGTCCCTTTTTTTAGTTTTAGCCAGGTTTGTCCTTCTAATTTAGTCCTTTCATGATCCTCTTGCTACCCTCTAATAGTATGACTTTCTAGTTCATTAGAGCTACCCTCAGCAGAAGGTGCAACAGCTGTCATTGAAATGACTTAATGTTAACAAATATGTGGGATATTTCATGTTTGTAAATCTGCCAGTTACGAATACTAGCACATTTTCTGTTTTCATTTTTTCTGTTGTTGTGCCTCTGTACTTTCTCTTATGTTTACATAACCCTTCCTAGCTAGCTTTGTAAGTTGGAAGCTGGTGCTATGCAACTCATGTTTTTAACTCAACCTATGGAAGAAAATTACTTTGCATATAAATAGCTATATTATTATATTATATGTCTATAAATACCTCAGGGGTAGGTGTCAAGATGAAGGTGCCAGTCTCTTTTTGGTGGTGCCTAGTGATAGGATAAGGAACAATGAGTATGAGCTAGAACAAGGAAGTTCTAGCTCAACATGAGGAGACACTTCTTTACCATGAGGGTGATAGAGCACTGGAAAAGGCTGCTCAGAGAGGTTGTGGAGTCTCCTACTCCTGAGTCTTTCAAAACCCATCTTGATGTGTTCCTGTGCAGCCTGCCCTAGGTGATTCTGCTTTGGCAGGGTTGCTGGACTCAATCATCTCTGGAGGTCCCTTCCAAACCCTAACATTCAATGATTCTGTAATATTTAATAATTTTCCAGTCAAAAGTCTTCTATTTTTATGTCAAAAGTATTTAGTGTGCAGGAGAGAGCAAATAGGAGTCTTTTGCGGGAGGATAAATATTTATATATATGGTTGTGGAAGGCATCAGACCTGCTGCTTTTGATTTTTCCAGTCTGTTATGGTGCACATCTCTCAGTAGTCTTATATTTCCTGTCATCCATATCTCCACTTACTCCAACTTGTCTCATCATCTCAACTGACTTTCATTTAAATATCTCAGACTTTCTTATTCTTTTCCCAAACTTGATCTTCTAACAAGAGGATTGTACTCATCTGCTCCAGGCTAAGTGTCCCTGTGGCTCCCTTCCCCACTTTTTCCTGTCTCTTTTTCTGGACTGTTGTCAGTCTGCTTGGGTGAAGCCTTTTCTGTGCTTGTCTGTTGCCCCTGTCTGATTTGGCATGGTAGATGGCCAGCACTGCCCTCTCGCTTGGCTTTTTCTCCTAGGAAAAAAAGGTGCTGGTTATTCTGCAGCGTGGAGCAAACCAAACAAAACCACCCTGAGATGCACACTCCATTTAGCAAAAAACTACCTACTGGAGCTTTGCCAAAAAGTACCACATAGCTGGTGAAAAACTGTCAATAGTTCTAGAAAAGTCATAACTGCTGGGGCTGCTGATTCTTATTTCGAGATGTGGTTTTTATATTCTATACAATGAAGATAGAAAATTAAAATGCTCACTATGAAGCTCTGCTAATTGTTCTGGGTGACTGAAGGTTACATGCTGGTTCCTGTGGTGTGAAGAGAGTGCTTTGGCATATGTCTGTGAACAGAAGGAGCTATTTTACTGCATTACTAATATACACAATGGATGAATCAGAAAATTAACAGGTTCTCTTTCTGAGCTGAGATTTTGTCTGTTTCAAAGTCTGTGAAAACGGTGACTGTTCTAAAATTTGAGTTTACAATGAGATAGCTATGTTAATGTTCTTGGAGAGGTTGTATGTAAATTACTAGGATTTCTTTGAAAACAGAAAACCTCCATAGGCCTCTGATGTCTTCTACGTCCTGAAATCCTGGACATTAAAAGCCGTCAGACTACAAATGGTTGTTAGTGGTTTGAGAATTATTTGCTAGATTTCAGGAAGACTTTGGAAATCAGTATTCTTGGGATTATGATGGGAGTATTCTTCAGATCTTACAAACATCACAGGCTGATTGCATATTCCACTTAAAGGACATTATGCTGTATGTCAGACTGGGTACTGGTTTTAGCTGGTGCATGATTTTACTTAGCCTTTTTGTAAAGAAAAAATATTTATCAGTCTGTGTTAAACTGTAGGAGTGAAGGGATCTGCTTAATAATGATGGCTCTGGTTTGTGTAGGATTGCTGTTCAGTAGAAGAATTCTCTGGTTTGTAGCCACACCTCCTCCTGCAAACACTCTGTGTCTGTTAAAATAGTGTGTGCTCATGAAAAAATCAGTTTTGATAGAGCTGTGAGATTGAGTCTGTGTGGTTTGTTGTTTTCTTTACAGATTTTCTACTAAGAAATGTAATTGCAGATTAGAGATTGGTTTTCTTGAGTGTTGAATAAATGATAAGGAAATGTAAAGAATAGGTATCAGTAAACATGAAATATGATTTATTCTCTTATTCTATTGCATCTTGGTGTTTTAAGTACTTCATGGATTTTACTAAAATCTAAGAGATTTTCTGGTAATATACTGTAATAAATCTAAATCTAACAGGCTAAAACTATCTGGTTTGTTGCAAATATTGATTTGTTATGTGGAAGGAGAGTGATAGCATTAACTTTATATTGCACATCATGATAGTATGTTTTCTAATTACTTCAGTATCTTTCAGTTGTGTGAGACTGCAGAACTAATTGTATCCAGACTAGTTCAGACATTTCAGAGCTGCATGCGTATACCTTTTGATACAATGCAATTAATTTGTCGTGGAGTTGTTCATTCCATAAAGAGATTTGCTAGGTTTACTTCTTTTGTACAGAGTAACACAGAAAATAATGGAAGCATAATAGAGCAATTGCATAATACTTAGGTAATACTGGGTGTGTAGAATCTTTAGCCCTGTTTGAATGGTAGCTACACTGTGATTTTTCATAGTTCATTTTTGTTAAGGTGCTAACCACCTTCACCTTCCAGTGCCTCTTTCATTATGCTGCCTAAAGCATAATGAAAGGCAAGCAGTTTTCTTTGAGAAACTCAGTTTTTGTGACCTCATGGTTTGTTTTGTTTTTTTCCCTCCAAGATTTACCACTGAGGAAACAACTCTTTAATTTTCAGGAAAATTGCCAAGTGCTTCATAGCTTCATTAGCTGTTTATCTTGGAGGCAAAACTTCTAATAATAGTAACAAATATGCATGGGATGCACAGACAAGTATTTGATGATTTCTGTTACTTTATGTGTACTGCTTGAACACTATGATAGATTGTAGGTTTAGCATAGTGATGCCCTTGAAATATGTGAATATGTGTGGCAATGGGGTTTAATCGCCAGAGAACCATATTCACAGCACTTATTTTGCTCAAACATATTATTTTCTTTAGATTTAAAATGGCTTGATCATGATGTTTGAAAAGTATTTAAAAAAAAATTTACTCAAGGTTTCATCTCAGGATCCTTGTATGCAGTAAGGTTAACTCAATACATACAGAAGCCAGTGCAGTTTTATTGTTGTCCTTAAAATTTTGGGGTGGGTGTATTTTTTTTCTGTTACGCTGGATCCAGATAATTTAACTGTAAAATGCTATGCACATTAATTCCAATAAATAAGAGATATAAGTGTTGATGTTAGAAGCTGTATGAAAGTATAACAAAACACATTTTTATCAAATATGCTTGTTTTCAAGAAAAACCTTTATTTTTGTCAGGAAAGTTTTGTCCTATCCTTAATTGCTTCTTTAAAATACTAAATTCAAGATTATTCTTAGTACAATGTGAGTTCTGTAGTTCTAAAATAATTTAAAGATAAAATTAAGCTTTGTTTCCTACATATTATTCTGAAAGTAGTTATGTTATTCCTTTCCACATCTCTTTTTCCAGTTCTGTGTTGTCTTATAGCTGTCTCAGAGCTATTCACATACTCTGTTCTTTAACTGTATTGAGTTTAAAAACACAAAACATTTTTCACAAAGCTTTCAAAGGAAGGAAATTAAGCTTTATGTAGCTTTTACACAAATGACACAAAGTTTCTAAGTTGGATTTTGTTATTCAGTGTGTCATCACAGGCCATCTGTTTCCTATCTAATGTACCAGTGTGAGGTTATATATGCTTTTTAAAGTTCTCAGTCACTAGTTACCTCCACAGTGAAAGCCATAGCTGGGAGATCTCACCAACTGCAAGATGTCATCTCTGCTGCTTTAATTGTCTAAATTGGAGTGAAGATCTCCAACATTCAGTGTGTGCAGTGTTGTTCAACTCACGAGTTTTTAGTTTAATTGGCTTTTCAAGTAAACCTGTCAATATAAATGTTCATCTGGGAATACTCCAAAAAGAGCTCTTGTTTTGTTCTTTCACTTAATAATCTGAAGCATGCAACCTTGAAAGTTTGTTGTCTAATTAGTTTGGATTTTTTTTTACATAAGTTCTTTTGAATTATTTGGCTTAGAGTTATGGTACTGGAAGGCTGAAATGATTCATTCAGCTCAGATTTACAGTGTTTTGAACCTTATTTGCTTTCCTGAATATGTTTTAATTAGGAAGATAGTCCTGTGTATTTAATGTGTGTGTTTCAGAATTATTATATTCTTCTGCTGTTTTCTAAACTTGAAGCCTAGACAGCAGATTCTATACCAGATTGTACATCTCCAAAGTCTTGAGTCAGTCACATAATCTTGGACAATTTGAATGTGATTCAATTCAGACTTTATTAGTAATGTTTTAACTAGTTCACTGGAAACTATAATTTCAGCTTTTCTGGAAAAGTATAACCCACCCTGTAAGATACTGCAGAAAAATGGAAAATCAACTATTTTTTGTTATTTTTAAGATCTGTAGGCACAAAGATTCATTATTTTAGTAGAATCAAAAGTAGTTTATTATATTTCCTGCACTAAGACTGCTGCTTCTCCCTAGGTTCACTGATCATTCAGGGATATTTTCTGAAGTTCTGCAAAGTATGCCTGCATAAGACATAGCTTAGCTTTCATGTCAGATTTCCAGATACACGTCAGAATGTTTTGGATTTTGTTAGTTATTTTTATATTTAAAGTACATTATGTTTTTACTGTTTGCTAGAAAAGTTTGATTTATTTGACTGCACTTGTATTAATAGTGGCAACATTGCTTTTAGTTTTAATGATGATTTTTAATTGGGTCTTAGTGTTTAATGATACTTTTGTGGCTTTAACCACTGAAATCTTATGACTTGACCACTCTGACCTGGTTTTCGTATTCTGTTTCCCCAGTCCCTGTTACTGCAGATCTCCCTGTTTAAGCAGTTACCTGCTTTTAACTAATTTTCATGTTTGAAAACTAATCAAGCGAAAAGTTACCCCCAAAAAATCAAACCCCACTGTTAAATGACAGCCCTGTATACTTCCTGTCTTGGTAATCCACAATTCTACTACTGGTGCTGATTTCCCTTTCTTTTAAGATGGGAAGTAGGATAAGAAGTCTGCTAGGTTAGAGGGGGGAGGCAGGAGAGTTACTGTCTCTTTTTCTTCTTGTTATGGAAAGGAATAGCAATTTTGCTATCTGCTGTTTTACTGTGTTCTGGAAATGACTCATCTAATACTTAACTAATATTTGGTGGTACTGCTTCCTAGAAAGCTATCTTGAAATTTCTAAAACAAGTTAGTTTTGAGGTCTTGCTGGAAAACAAAGACTGAGAAACTGAAGTATCCTCCATCTCTCATCCTTGACTCTGTTTATGAGTGGATGGCTAAAGTTTTCTGTTCTTCAAAGCAATTATTAGTGTTATGTGAAGGTAATGAAAGCATAGTAGAGCATGAGAGAGGGTTCATCTCGCCATCAAATTTTTCTGGCACTCTCCATATGAAGGATGACAGAATGCAGGTTAGGAAGAGTTTTAGATCACTCTAGTTGGGATGAATTATTAATCTATAAAGGTTTTTCTGAAATTATTTTGAAAAAGTAAAGTAGAACTTACTACAATATATTAAAACCAAAATATGACATACTGTGTAAGGTGCTCAGGGCACTTCATAAATTTATTGCAGGTTCATTAAATTTTGCATCATTATAGTGAATTACTAAAGAGTTGTCTTAATTTACAGAGGGCCCAAGGCATGGGAAAGTAAAATGGCCTACCTAAGCGACAAGAATTGTGTTCTTCAGAATTGGGAAACCTGCAATTTGCTAAAAAAATCCAGGCTTTCAAATTTTTTTTTTTCTTTGAATTTTGTCTCAGTAATTTTGTCTATTTTTTCCCCCCATGTCATTAGACATTCCTATAGCTTAAGTGGTGCCTTTAGTTATTAATTTTCTGACTGCTCATAACCCTATGGAGAAACCTATATGGTATTATGGTATGTGATACGTTTTTTGCCAGTGCAAGGTTAAACTAAGGTTTTATGCTCTGTGTTAAGGAGAATCTATACTGTCTGGGAATGCTTTTACAGTGGATAGGAAGAAAATTCTGAAGAAAATGTGATGAGAATATATAGATGAAATTTCCTTTATATTCTGAAATGTAAAATGGGTGAAAATATCATGGCTTATTTTTTGTTCTACTTCAGGAAGCAAAAGTGTCATTTTAAAAGAGTAACTGAATATTGTTTTTACTAGAATTATGTATTGAGAGAATGAAAAGAATTCTTGATCCACGTTAATACTGACTGAATGCTGGATATCATTGTCTTTTGTTCCTGATGGGCAGGGGGGTCGGAACCAGATGATCCTTGTGGTCCCTTCCAACTCTGACTATTCTATGATTCTTTACTATTCAGTTCCTTTCTTGCTGCTTCTATAAGGAGTATTTAATGAAGTAGCTGCTGTGATTGATGCCCATGTCATCCTAGAGATCAAAATGAATTTCAATTACAGTTCCTTGTTTCTGTGTGTACTGGGTCGCTTGTGCAGATCTCTCTGCTGCCAGAATCAGCAAAATTATATTTTGTTTGGTCTTTGCTATTCTGATCTCATCATCTAGGCTAATCTTGCATCTAGTCCTGCAACTGTGAGGAGTGCTGAGGTTGCTAGGCTGGTATAGTATAACAATGGCAGCAAACTTGCATGCATGCTCTTCATCTGTGATTTGGCTCAACAGGGGCTCAAGTGGCTGCAACCAGTTTGGACTGCTGTGGAATGTATTTAGTCTTTTACAGTGACTGTGCACTGTTGAGCTATTTTAAATATCTTAGTCTTCCACCAGTACTCAGTACTCTGTCAGGGTGTTTCATCAGGACTGACATATTCCAGGTGTACCACTTTGGCTCAATGTCACTCATGCTTTGGTCATTTGCTCTTGTAAAGTGAGTCATTTGGTCTGTCTTATATTCAGACAATTTAGCACTTGTCAGGTCTCCAAAATGCATTTAGCAAAAACTAAATACTGAGTTAGACATGTTCACCCATACACTATATTTAGGCTCATTTGTCCATAGTTTCATATTCATTTAAAGATGAGAGCTGGAGGAGCTTTTAAAAATTGATTCACAGATTGCTTTACAATTGTTATGTTTCATTCTGTCTGCACTGAGATAATTTCCCTATGACCTATTGAGTATGCTGTATAAATAAAGATGAGTTTTAGAGGAAAAAAATTCTCAGAGTAATATATTGAACAAGTTACATGTCTTCTAGTGCTGAGATGGTGCCAAGATGTAGGATCTCTGCTCTCTATAGATTCTGCGGTCTTTTAAATCTGAAAGAAATATAAAAGTAGTTGTACATAACTTCACATAAAATCATCAGAAGGTTTTTGATTAGATGAACAGCTTGACTTTAACTGCCCTGAGCTCAGAAATTGCTCTCACATGTAAACTGTTCTAGTTTTATATTTGGTCTTAATTTTTGTTTATTTGTGTTTTGGGGGGGGGTTTGTTGGTTTTGTTTTGTTTTGTGTAGAGATATTTTCCCTAGAAGTATCAGTTAGGTTCATGTTTTGATGTTTAATTATGAAAATAATATTGTAGTTGCACATGGGTTCACTTTCTACCTTTGATTGTCACTTGTGTTCCCTAGAGAAAGACTTTGGCAAGATTCATTTGGTTGAGACTCTAAGTTAACGCTGAAATTAATAAAAAAATTGATATTTTTTCCCTTTGTTAAAAGTAACGTGGAATAAATAAAAATATTCCCCCCCCCCCATATGTGTGTGTGATAACAGGAATAGTTTTATTGCAAGCATTCATAAGATAATTGTATACAGTGGTGATCTTTCTTGGCAAATTTGCTTTATTTCCTTGTAAAATGAAATGGAAACCATGGGTAGTGGTGGGGACTGCCTGCAGTTGGACAGTCTTATATAAATAATGAATTTCTAAATCAAACAAAGTGATGCTGCTGCTTCTTACTGACAATTAGAATGAAGTAATTGAGATTTGGGGTCATATTTGGATATTTGTGGTAATAGATACAGATTTGAGGGATTCTAGGAATCAGCATTTCTAAATTACTGAATTGGTCTGCTAAAAGGATCCCCTTCACTTCTGTAAAAGAAGCCTCTAAATTCTTGAACAAATATTAACTAATGTGCATTACAGACTTTTGAATAAATGAAGACTCAGAAGAGAATCATATAACAATATTCTGTGATGTAATGTTATTTGATTGGTATTTTAAGCCTGAAATGGGAAATGGTATCTTTGATTTTAGTTAGAACAGTACATTTCTGACTGAGTGCTCTTTCCATTGTTTTTCCTGTTGTCTGAACTTTCGTAAGTTAAGGTTCATTTAGGTTTCAAGTATTCCTCCCATTTGAAATGTGAATAATTTAAAGGAAAATGTCTAAAATTAATTAAGTTCTGTAGTCTTTGTTTTTTGCAGTGTTGTGTTTTCTGTGATACAAGATGGCATTTAATTTGTGTTACAAATTACCTTGTGGAGAATCTTTTCCTAGTGAAGATGCCCGTATCTTATATACCCCATAATCAAAGACTCTATGAAACACCACACAGAGGTGCAGACCTGCTGAGATCAGCCTCCAGAGCCAATACCCACTCCTTGGCAGTGCAGCAAGGCAGAAAATACTCATCAGGGTTTATTTTCTCTTTTTTTCTTCCAAAGCACAGGTAGGGTGGCCCTGTATGTCAGGGAGGTCTGTCTCTCAAGTGTGACAATGACAGTGATGAGAGGGTTGAAGGGTTGTGGGTAAGAATCAGGGGAAAGGCCAACAAGGCAGATGTCGTGATGGGGGTCTGCTATAGACCACCCAACCAGGACGATGTGGTTGCTGAAGTGTTTTATAGGTTCCTGGGGAAAGTCTCAGAATTAGTAGCTGTTGTTCTTGTGAGGGACTTCAATTTATCAGATGTCTGCTGGAAATACAATATGGCAGACAGGAAGCAGTCTCAGAGGTTCTTGGACCTAACAGACAGTGAATGAGCCAATAATGGATGGCTCTCTACTAGATCTGCTGCTTGCAGAGAAGGACTAGTAAGAGATGTAAAGGTTGGTGGACATCTTGGATAAAGTGACCACGACCTAGTGGAGTGTTCAATCCCTAGTGAAGTTACAAGGGGAGTAAAATATCATCATTGGACTTCTGGAGGGCAGAGTTTGACTTGTTTAGGGGACTGGTTGATGGCATGCCCTGGGAGGTAGTCCTGAAGGACAGGGGACATTTATTAAGAGGGAAATCTTCATGGCACAGGAACAAATTGTCCCCATGCATCAGATAATGATCTGGCCTGGCTAAGTAGAAAGCTTTGGGTTTAACTCAGGCAGAAACAGAAGGTCTACTAGCTAGGGAAGAAGGAGTGGGCAACTCTGGAATAGTACAAGACTCTTGCAAGAATGTGTAGGGAGAAAATTAGAAAGGCCAAACTTCAACTAGAAATCAGTCTGGCCAGTGTCATTAAAGATAATAAAAAATGCTTTAGTAAGTGTGTTAGCACTAAAAGAAGAACTGGACTCCTCACTACAAGAGAGACATTGAGGTGCTGGAGTATCCAGAGAAGGGCAACAAGGCTCATGAAGGCTCTGGAGCACATGACCTATGAGGAACATCTGAGGGAGCTGGGATTGTTCTATCTGGAGAAGAGGAGGCTGAGGGGAGACCTCATAGTTCTCTACAACTACCTGAAGGAAGGTTGGAGGGGGGAGGAGGCTAACATCTTCTCCGTGGTGTCAAGTGACAGGACTAGAGAAAATAGTTTCAAGCTGCACCAGGGGAGGTTCAGTCTGGATATTAGGAAATCTTTCTTCACTGAAAGGGTTATCAGACATTGGAATGGTCTGCTCAGGGCACTGTCTGTGGAGGTGTTTAACCAGCACATCGACCTGGCACTTAGGGACATGGTTTAGCGTCAGCCTGAATGTGATTCTGTGATACATTGCTACAAATCGATAGCAGTAACTCAAGAGAATCTTCCTTGACAGCATTTGAGTATTGAGGCTGATTTTTCTTTGTATCAGCTGCTGGCTAGGTGTTTGAGATTAGCTCAAGTTGTAATTTCACTTACGAGTCAATCAGCAAGTTTCAGTGTAATCTTTTGCTGGTTTAACACAGCCTGCTACCCCCCAACACAGAAGTGATGGAAGGTAACACACAAAAAACCCTCCAGGTTGAGATAAAAAGTTTTTACTATAAATGACATAATAGAATGCCCAATTACCTTGGCTTCTGCTGCTGCTTCTCCCTAGTAGGCTAACTACCTATGCCAGCCCAGCAGAGGACACCACCTCAAACACAGAAACTGAAAACTGCAACTGGAACAAGAAGCCTTTCATGTTGCAATCTGAAATTCAAGCCCCATAATACTTTGCTCCAGACAGCACTTTGGAAGCTGGCATGACAGCAGCATGGTATTGGATATCAGCAGCAGATTCAACTCAAGCCGTGACAAGTCTTCAGTCTGATATTACAAGAAAGCAGGTTTTCTCTGTTAAGTGTTTTGATACCTAAAGGATTTATGTCAGGACAAGCATTGTTGTCATTGTTTTCCTATCAACTATCAGGGTGTTCAAAGAAAAGCTGCTGGCCCTCAGAGCAGCATTTGAAAAGATTCATCTCAGCATTCTGCAGCTTAAAACTTTTGCTTCTCAGATAGTAACTCTGGACAGTTAACATGGGAAGATAGTTCTAGCAACAGAACATGCAAAGTTGCCAGCCTGTTCTAAGCTTAACCTTACTAAATTGAGGTGTATTTCCTAAAAGGACAAAGGATGCCTTTTCTCCTAGAATACCATTCTCTTCTGATTTGGATTTTGACAATCATCTGATTTGGATAGTGTCTAAATGCTGAAGTTTCTTTGAAGTAGAAGCTAAAATTCTCAGGTTTATTTTGAAAATCCCAGAGGTTTATATTCTTGCCTTGGTTGATTATCCACCCCCCAACCCCCACCCCCTCCAGCTGTGTGTAAAATGTGGTAGCCTTCAGTTTCCTGCAAGTAACTATTAGTCTGCCTGTCTCAATTGAGGTTTATGCTGTCTTAATGAATAAAATATTCCAGACAACTTTAGTAGGGACATAGCTTGGTGGGTTGTTTTTTTGGTTGGTCTTTTATTTTTTTAAGGAAAGTCAGTATGTTACTCTTCTGTTGAGTCTGAAGTCAGCCAGGCTGCAGTAACACAAGCAACAGGAGTGTGAGAATTTTACTGGGATGTTAATTTCAAAACAACTTTGTGAATTATTTGTGGGCAGAGACAAGTAGAACTAACCAAAGGGGCCCTGCCAGTCTTTGAAATATAATCAGATTTGATGTGCTGTGTACTCAGTTTTCTTTGCCACTGACCCTGCAAAGTTTAAATGAAGGCATTGGCAGTATGCAGTGAAGTTAGGAAATGGTCATATTTGAGCTTGATCCATTTCATATTATATGAAATTATTGTAGTTTCTCAGGAGATACTTAAGATATTTCTAGGTTTCTGCAGCTGAGTTATCAAGTAAGTTAAAGTCACATTACTAGAACAAGGAATTGAAAAATCCCTTAACATAAATGAAGACATCTTAATCTAGACCTAACTTAAATTGATTCTCTTCCCAGTTTCTCTGAACACACTACCATTGGTGATGAAAGAAGACATTTCCCTTGTAAATAATATGGGAGTTGTAAATATGACACACAAGACTTTATTTGCACAATCTAACTAAGCTGAATTAAACTGGTTTTTATTACAGTGAGAAACTAATGCTGCTCAGTCTTAATGCCCATATGGGAATGACTGTACTCTGTGAAATTCATTTAGATTGTAATTTTTGGTCACAGCGGTGGATTCACCAGTAAAGGTTATACCTAATGCCAGTTAATCTCTACACACTGTTAAGCAAACATACTTAACATTGCAAGTGAAGCCTGTTTTCTGGATTTTTGCTTCTTTCCACCATGATAATACAGGCGTGTCTAGTATAGTGTAGCTTTTATTTAGCCACTAATGATACAGTAAGGAACTGCAGTTTCTGCCAGTCCAAGTTTTTTCTGATGTGGAATTACTGTGTTTAACCCCTGGGAACACATTTCTAGAATAAAGTGGTGGTTATTTTTTAATTCTTGCTTAATGTTTGTCTTGAATTTTGAGGTCATGTCATATATCAGATTTCACTAGAAAACAGCTATGGTGTTAAGTTTTTCTGTAGTCCAAAGCTGCAAGTCCATGTCAGCATGCTATCAAAGAGCTTTGTGCGACCACAGCTTGTTAGCCTGCTCATTCCAATAATGTGCAGTGTCTTCTGTGAGCTTGATGACTTTCATTACATAATGGGATGTCATTGAAAACTCATTTTCTTGTGGCAGCATTGTAGAACTTCATGGATGGTTTGTGTTGTTGGAATAATAGACTGTTTTCTTCTTATCCAAGTCTTTTGCTATTCCTTTCCAAACCAATTAGTAATAGATTTATACAAAAGTCAGTCTTGGGGATTGTCAGCCAATGAACATCTTAAGCCTTGTGTGCAGCATGTCTAAAATAATGTGTTTTCAGTCTTCAATAATAATCAATGAGCATTATAATTAAGAATAGAGCTAATGCTCTGAAATCTACTAAACACATCACATTTTTTTTAGTCTGTTTTGACTGTGTATAAACATGATTTAATTCACACAATTTGCTACTAACAGGCTCTAAGTGTTGGGAGTTTAGGCCCCTGGGCATCCAGAGTAGGGACGTCAGTGAAAAGTGCTACAGTTGCTACTGGCTGCTTTTTGGCACCTACATTTCCATTCTGTGGCATCCAGGCTGAAGAGGACCAGGTGAAGATACTTTTTGATTTGTCTCAGCAGAACACTGATTGAAATAGGGTTTGCTTTTGGGGAGTAGGTGTTGGGAAACATTCTCTAGTCATAGATGTACCAAATCAAACCAGTGTATTTCTGCATGGTATCAGTGTCGAGCGCATTTTGTTTTGGTGAGATAATACGGAAGTTTGCTGTTGTCTCTGGGGAAGAGGTACTCTGAATTACCCGGTACATTAATCCATACCAGGTTATTTTTTTCTAGTACTGTCTTCAAAAACTAAGTAAAACCCCAGAATGACTTGGATTGTGGGTGGATTCTGCATTTTGGTTTATAAAAGAAAATAAAAGTGTGATGTTTATGAATTAAAAAAACAACAAAACAGCAACAACAACCCGCAAAAACCCAAACCCTGCAAAAAACCAAGGACATTTGCATTGAAAAATGTACCTGACAAACTAACAGGGGGATGGACAGGAAAATTGAAAACTTAAAAGATGGACCAGTCATGCAATATTTGTTACATATAAATATCAAAGGAGTAGATGAATTTGTTCTTTCTCTTGCTTCTTGATTAGTAAATTTAGAAGAAACAAAATAATTTAAGAAAGCAGTTGTGGTTGAGAACCCACATGTGATTCTTTCTTAAATATAAAGCTTTTGTTAATAATTTTCTCTTGTAAAATTTACAGGTAAATATTGATCATACTGATTATATAGCTCTACATGTATTACAAACATGTAAATATATTTATATATTTGAAATGCATAGCTTTATATAGCACTTTTTAAACGAGAGAAAGCAGTGGAATACTTAGGGTATGTTGTGTTTCTGGTTTATATCCATGTATTTGTATAGGTGCATGTACAGAGAAGGGTGGAGTAACTAGAAAGAAAGGAAAAACTGTTCTCAGTGAGGCTTTTCTGAAAGGAAGATGACATAAAACTGCAGGTGGGAGTTAGCGTATAGAGCTATATCAAGTTGAAAAGGTAACTGCTGAATAGAGGAAGAGTGAGTCAGCTGCCAGTCTTCAGAGTATTTTGAGGTAAAACCAAACTGAAAGATTTAGATTCTGAACCAGTTAATTGGAGATGAGAGTAATTTTACTGTATTTCCTAAAACTACTCTACAAAGCAAGAGTTATAATAAATCCTTTCTTACTTTTATGTGTATAGTGATAGCCGTAAGATAGTATAAAACATTTTGTTGTCATGAGAGTGCATGTTTGTATTAGGATTCTGAAATAGCTGAGCTTTGTTTGTAATGCACACCTGTAGTTACTAGATTCTATTACCATATGAAGTTTGCTGGAGATCTTGTAAAATGCATGAAGTTTGAAGCAGGTGTCCAAGAAGGCAATGTATCAATTGACAGAATGAGAAACATGTGAGCAATGAAGCCAATGGATAGATGAGTGTTTGGTTTTAATTACTCACTTTAGGTGGTTGTTGAGAGGCATTAGGTGGGATTGCAAGGTGAAAGCTGAGGAGTTACTGCCTACACCTGTAGTAAATGATAAGCATGAGGCTCTAAAATGGTTTGGTTCACATTCTGTAGGCTCTGAATTTGTCCTTAAAAAATGCAGTAATTTACAACAAAAGACATAACATCTAAAATGTATTACTTGAGCTCTGGAGGTAGTTACTGCACTGTACCTCCAGAGCAACAAAAATTACATTATTGTATCAATTTTTTGACATGGGACTTAGTTCTTCTGAAGGTCAGGGATGATTGGTGGTTTGTACTAGCTATTCAGCTAGGAAAACTCAGGGCGGCTGATAATACTAACAACAACAAAAAAATGACCTTGCTTTAGGGAAAGTTATATGCATTTGTATCTTTAAATCCTGCTAAGCTGCCACTGATTTTCTGTTATCTTGTCAGGGAAGAGGCTGTATCACATAAACGTGATGATTTTGAAGTGTAGTCTTTGGACTGAATCTTACTAATATCTTCAAATGGCTACCTGCCATTTAAATTGTTTCTTGTTTTGTTTAACAGCTTAACCTTAACATGCATATTAGTTGTGCTTCTAATAGTCAAGAAGACTTATTGTTAATACTAGTTGTTTTAATATGAGCAGCAATTGGGAGTGCAAGCAAGGGGAACATTGCAGGCTTCACATAAACTAATTCTGCTAATTAATAGTAATAAATTACCTTGAATATAGTTTCTAGAATAGTGGGATCCTTTGAGAAAAATAACTTCAAAAATTACTAGGTTAAATATATGATGCCAGAGACAGAAAATTAATCTTTAGAATGCTGGGATTGCCAGGGTGTTTGGAAGGTATGTAACAATCCCAATATTAAACCTGTACATATTCAAACTCATTTGTCCTTTCTCTCTTTAAGTACCATTCTGGACATAGTGACTAACAGTCTGTCACAGTTATACATTCCCGGGAAGAGTGTTCTAGAAATGGTGATAAATTCAGTAGTGCAGACAGCTTTTACCAAGCATGACAACAGTCAGTAGGCTAAGGATGGAGGATCATGTAATAATTGTTCTGTCCCTTTCTGTCTCTAGCCTTAGTCTATCCATCTGTAACATTTTCTTTTTTCTCAAGGGAATCACTCTTCCTGCTCAGAATTAGAGTTTGCTGTGCACTGGAGCTATGCAGAAGCACTACATTTATTTGCATACAGAAAAAGAAAATACTGTTGCTTTTGATGTCTAGATTACTTTACAATGAACCTCATCTTTCATCCCTTGAGAAATAGTCTTAGTAATTGAAAGAGCCATCGTCTCATTTCACTTATCTAAAGCAATCACAGTCTTCATTCATATAATTATTGGAAGAGCCCAGCAGCAAAAATCTGATTAGTGAGTTCATAACGCTACTGGAAAACAACAATTCTAGAATAGTATTCTGTACTGAGTCAATGATACAAGTCGAGATTGTTGTGAAAACAGATTAGGAAATGTCTAAATAATAATAATAATAATAATAATAACAACAACAATTTTCTTTGTCACAGTAATACGATGAATATAATAATATTTTTTTTTGGTCACTGAAAGAGAAAACGAAAGTTCTGAAAGTGAACTCATAGCTGGGTAATACTTTGGAAAAGTAATGGCATCTTTTGTTACTGGAGTTAAGATAATCTTAAATTTTCACATTCTCAGCCCTTAAAGAAATTCAGCAATAATGGAATTACAAAGAATTTAAAATACACCAGTATTTTAGGAAAGGAAATCCAGTATACATTTAGGCTTGGAGGTTTATACCCTCACAGAAATCTTTATAGTCTATCATATGGACTGAACATCAAGACCAGGAAAATAAGTATTCACAGGAAAAAAAACCTTGATTGTACAATACCTGTATACACATCTACCATTTGATAAATTGCTTCAAATTTCACTGATTTCTTTGGTTCACTGCATTTTAATTAAGCTTTTGACTGCTGCCTCAGTAAAACTTTCCGGCTTCAAAGGATCAATAAGCTATCCACAGCTGATCTGAGCTTTTGTAGAGATGTTGAATAACATGTAGAGGCAGCAAATTTCTTGAGTCAAATGATTTTAAAACTAATTTATTTTTTTAGCTTTCATTATGAACATTATGCAGTATTCAGTGATTGGTTACGTGGTAGTTTTGTTGGTAACATTTGTCAGAAGTAGTGGTGACCTTTTGATTCATTCATAGGTCATTCTAGAGGAAGGAAGTTGCTCAAGTTCTGTAGGGAGCCTCATTTTAATTTTAGAGAATTGTCCGAAACAGAAATTGCCAGAAAAGCTTCTTACGTGATGTCTTACACTATGTTGAGAGATGTTTTTCTGACTTAAAGCTCTCCACGTGTGAAACTGCATGTATTGAGCTAGGTCTGCACTCATCTGTTTATTTCAAGTTTATTCATAGATAATCTAATAAATTTGAACACATGCAGGATTTGTTGTAAAATGCTTACTTTCTGTCCTGTTTAAATACTTTTTTGATAATGGCTAGTACTCACGGATTACATTTCAGCATGTATAAAATAATGTAACGGTGTGTTGTGTGAATGTGTAATAAAAAGCAGATTAGAATTAGGAACACGTTGTGAGTCATTGACATAGCAGCTCTGTGCTTATTTTATCTAAATTCCTATCCATTGATTTTAATATAGTTTGCATATAGTAGTGAAGTAGAGATAGAGATCGTAACCACTTGCAGAAGTGAAAAATACAGGATGTATTGTCTTTTCAGAATTTGAAACTATTTTATTCTTCTGTATGTGTACACACTCTGTTAGCCCTTGTTCTCTGTATGTCGAAGGAAAAATATCCTTTTGGAGTAATAATTTTTCTACAAAGATATTTAATGTGCACTGTAATTTTATAATAATCATTGGTTACTTCCATAAAGAAACTATGGATGTGAAATAAGGATATCATAGGGAAACAAAGATGGGGGGAAACAAAAAAGGCTCATCCTAGAGCTTAAGATGAGATAAAGACTGCAGGCAGTTAATACATTCTGGTAGCGATGTCACTATATAGGTAATTTTACTGTCCTGTTCTTGTGGGGCACTGAGGGATTTTTTTTTCTCTGCTCCTGTTTCCATGGCAATTAGAATTAAATTAGTTTTAGGTTCACAGTGGGTAAATGAGAGAGACTAAGCTATGATGCAGTGTTTCTGAGTCTGGAACATACCCACTCTTTTTAGAAAATAGCTCAGAACTGTACTCAATTTGTTGCTCCTTTGCTGTTGACTTGCTTGTGTTTGTCTTGAAGCACAGAGATCTTTTGCTTCTGGTTAGGCAGTCTTGTGGTACTTGTGCTCCTTGTGTTCACAATGGTGTGGTCTTTAAAGAAGAGAACGGTCCCTGGATACAGTGATAGCTACATGTTGAAGAGTCAGTTTGCATATCTGCAATTTTAAATTTTCCATTGCGTATGATTGATTTGTGTAGTGTTTTGAATGTGATAGAATGGTCTTGTGTTTTTTATCTCCACCCACCATTTGGGATGATTTTCTTAAAAGAGCCCTTCAGAAATCATGCCACTGTTCTGTATTTGTGCATGCAATTTTTCTCTGTGTGTGTATGCATCTGGGAAGGTAGTGATTTTTTTTTCCCACCCTGATACTTGTTAATGCATTTCCTCCACACTCACTCCAAGAGATTTTCATCCTCACTATTTTTTCAGGAGTTGGAATTGGAATGAAGAGTAACATTACTGGTAAATTGTTCTAGTTGCCTCTTAGCTAATTCCCTTGCTGTCACAATTCTTTCTCCTATAGCTTGTGTTTCACTTACCATAATTTTGCGCTAATGGATTGCAGATGCAGAGTATTGTTAGATTTCGTTCTCTGGTCCTCATGTGTCTGTAGTCTCTGACCATGTGATATTTGTGATGTTACCACTGCTGTAGATTTTGCAGAAACATAATCCTTGAAGATATTCCTACTGTTGATTTGATCTCTTTGTCTGAGGTACATGGGTAGATTAAGAGATAGTTTGGGATATCAGTACCTTTTAGTTGTTCAGGTGCGACTGAACTTCATCCTTCCAGGAACATCTGAGTTGGCAAAAATTAAACCTTGCAGTAGTTTGTACTCCTATAGAGGAGAGAGGGGAACTGTAGGAAGTGTCAGTGGTTTCAGGCACTTCTGAAGAGAATCAGGTGCTTCAGTGCTTTACTGACAGAAAACTCTGGGTGATACTAGTGCTGTTAAGTGCTGGCATTTACCTCCTTAGGTATAGTAGATTAGGCAGCCTGCTAACTGTTCTACCCTCTCCAACTCCCTATTTTGGCTGTGGTTTGTTCTGCCTGGCCCACCTTAATAGATGTTTGTCAAATGTGTTGTAATGGGAATTCTATGGCCTACCTCCTCTGCCAATGTTGAAATCTCTTGAGCATTACAAAGTTTGTCTTAGTCTCCAGCAAAAATCTCTGTTACTGCAAATATAAATCAATTCTTTCTCATTTAGCCCTTAGTGTACTTTAAGAACAATTGATCAGTCTCTTTTCTGTAACAGTCTTTTTTTTTTTTTTTAATTTGTGAAACTGCTGTTAAATTCCACCTCAGTCTATTCTCCTGTAAAACCAGCTTGCTTCAACCTCTCCTCACAGACATGTTCTCTGAAAAGATGTATTCAAATTGTAAGCATCTGGAGAAAGACAACAAAATGAGTTTCACATATAGATCTTTAGTTTGTGTAAGACATCCCTGTCAAAACTTTATTTTAACCTTAAGACCTCCTTAGCAAGGCTTTTTGTTTTCCTGAGCAAATAAACAGAAAATTGAAAAATTCTAGCATGTATTATAAAAATGTTAGAAAATAATAATACAGAAACTCAAAACACCATACAGTGGGTTTTACTTATTCTGCTTTGGGTCTAGCAGATTAGATATAATATTAAAATGTGAACATAACTATTGAGCTGCTAAAGAATTACAGTACTGATAGCTGATCTCCTTAATGTCTTGGGAGAAAAAGAGAAAATGAAATCTGAGTCCCAGAAAGCTCAAAGTTCTGAAATAGCAAAGAGGAGTGATTTATGGTATCTTAACTGCATCTCAGCCCCTCTTACTAAGAAAAGTTAGAGGTGATTGACAGCTGTATACATTTTTCCTCGTTTGTAAGAGTACTCTGTTCTTTGACACCTGTTTTGTTACCTTTCATCTTAACTATTCTTGATGGCAGGTTGACACATTTCCTGTTACAAAATAGCAAAAAAGCCTTAAGAAAGCGGGACAAGTAACATTTTTGCGGCCTACTTTTTAATATAGAGATGATAATTGAAGATTTTTTGGGTAATTGTGCTAATTTAATGTTGTTCTTAATACCAGGGTATTTACAACAGCACATTGAGGGACAAGAGGCAATGAGCATAAATGGAAGTGAGAGAGTTTCAGATTGTTTCTAGGGCAGGAGGAAATTCCCCATGGGGACAGTGATGATGTTGCTAGGTACATGTGTAGATAGGCTGTTCGGTTTCTAGGTTATCTAGATACATTCACAACATACATTTTGGAAAACATACACAGACATCTGTCAACATGAAATTTAGCTCTTCTGGCCCTTTAAATTTTCTGATACTTGTATGATCATAAGCCTATTGTTGATACTCATATTTTTATTATTATTTGATGGAGGATTCACTGCAATTCAGCATATTTGAAGTTAGGTCCAAGATAAATGTGCTGTGTGAGCTCTGAAATCAAACCAAATTGCCAAAATTAAGTCGACAAGTTGTTAAAATTATCAATCTCCAGTAAATTTTTCGAAGAAAGAAAAAAACCATGCCCAGCACAGACATGAGGTGGTGATTTTATGGAAAAAAAAAAAAAATTAAGACCTATAGGTTGCAATATCGAGCTATAGGTGTTTAGGAAATTACATATGTTTTAATTCCTGGTGTGCCTATGTTTCTTGGCCCTTAACCTTGTGAAATCAAGTACGTTTCAAATAACTCCTAATTTTGTATGTAAGTGAAGTGTAGTTATATTTACTTAATCGAATATTGACATTGTATTCATAAGAAGTAGAAACTTGAAGAGGAAAAAATGTTACTGGTGATTTGGTTGTTTTTTGTTTGGTTGGTGGTTTGGTGGTGGGGTGTTGGTTTTTTTTATTATTTTATTTTATTTTATTTTATTTCTGGTCTTCTGCAAGACCAAGAGGAATCTTTATATTTCTATTTTCTTAAGAGTCATTTAGTATATTCTAACAAATGTTAGTGTGTGATGTTCTCTTTGTGCTTTCTTCCTAATTTTATAGTTGTGTGTACTGTGGTCTAAAGTGTTGAAGGTGTTTGGCACTGGAAATAGTTACATCTCATATCAAAATAGGCTTTTAGTTAGCTACAGTCATGTTGGGGGCTAATGAGATTTGAAAAATTATAGCATTGTTGAGGGGAAATCTTTCTTATAATGACAGTACAGAACTTGCAGTGTCTGTTGTCAGTGCATATTGAGAGTTTATTGACTGGCCTGACTATGCTTGACTTTTAGCATGGTGAACCAGTGGGGTGCTGCAAAGCTCTGCTTTTCCAAACAAAACCATGTGTACCTCTTCCGTTTTCCAAGGCCTCTGTAAAGGTCAAGCACAGTTGTAGTTCAGCTGAACAGTTTCCTGACTCTGGATATGTAACTCAGTGACTGAGAAATACTGGCCTATGTATGAGTATTTTATGTATCAATACATACTCTGTTTTGGAAGGCAATTTCTTGTTTTTCCTGAAGCATGTTCTTTAATAACTTTACAATTTCAGCTGTCCCATTTATTTGAGAGCATGTTGCTGTCTAGCCTGCAGTCAAACTAGCTTACCCTGTCATTTTACATTCTTGAGTGCAGTTTCACATTACAAGACTATCAGCCCAGGGACAGTTATCATGCAGCAATAATAAGCTAATGCAGCTGTGTGAGCAAATTTAATTAACTGCAAAAATGGGATTCTCAGCTTTTCCCTGACTTGGCCAACATCCAGAAGTATGTAGCTTTTACAGTCTAGGAAATGCTGTAGAATACAAACTATGCACATTTGCACATAGGAATTATCTGTATAGTCTTGGATATTCATAACCTCATTTTGGTTCAGTTGTTAATGTGTTTATGCCTTCTTGTCTATTGTGTTTGTACTTAAAAAAATAACATTGAGGTTTTACTATGAAACCTTATCTGGACAGCTTTTTGATGGCATAGCTGCTGAACAAGAGTGAAAGGTGCACTTTCCAACATGCTGCCTTCTTGAATAATGTTCTGCACAACTGCAGCAGCTGTGGATATTAAGTTGTGAAACATGTTTGAGATGTTCTCGCAGTGTGACTGTCTGCACAATAGACATAGTGAAAGCTTAAAAGTGAGCACTGCAGAGCGCAACTTCTCCATGTGACCAATAGTTCTTTCCCTGATACATCAGCAAACAATTTCCAACCTGATTCCCAGTACAGTGTGCATTGCATGGGCAGTAGCTAGATACAGATGAATTTTTACTTACACTCTACTGTTACTCTGCCTAAACGTTTGATAATCAAGCATGACATAGTAAGAATAGTAGCTTTCTGGCATTTGAATTCCAACGAACTCTGAGTATAATTTCAGGGAAAAGGATACTTACTAGCTGCTGGGCTTCCTCCCTTTTGAATATCAAAGATCTGTAGAGAGCAAAAACGATGCTAGAGCTTATTATAATACACTGTAGATGTATCCAGGTTAGAATTTGCTGACTTTTAGCTTGTAGTAGAGAGGGTAATTTATCTGTACACTAAATACAGTATTTAAATGAATCTATGTGGGCTTTTTCAAATGTAAGATCAAGTAGTGTGGTTGATTGAGTGGGTGGAACAAAATAAAAAAGCCCAAACCAACCAACCAAACACTTTTGCTGATTTAGCAGGATACCCTGGATGATCTTGCCAGGGTATCTTTACTCCCCTTTTTGTGAGCCAATTTTTGATGATGATTGGAGACCTAAACATTATTCTTGAGTGCTGGTAACATGTGGGACTTGGAGAGATAACATTAGAAGATTTTTGTGATCTGATCAGAACTAAACTGGATCTGGCAGCTATACTGGAATTTGTTTGAACAACAGCTTAGTATTTTATTGAGAATAAAATGAAAACACTATCTTTTAAAGAGTTTATTCCCAGCTCTCTGTCAGTACACAACATGACTGTGTATTAAGTTTCATCATAATTTACTATATTTTAATTACATGTCTAAACACTGTCTCTTTGGTGACTCTGCTCTATCTTACAGGTGCTGTTGTCAGGATTGATTGGTGTTGTTTCATGGAAGAGACCCCTTTCACTTGTGGTGAGTAGCAATGTGGCTTTAACTGTGTTATACAGATGCTAAATAAAGTGAATTAAAGAATTCTGGGCAAGTAACTGCCAGAGGTTTTGGTTTTGTTTAGAAGCCTAATAGCCTCTGGGGATAGTTTTCCAGTGCTGTTATGTATCCTAATATTTATAAACAGTAAAAAATTTTGACTTAGATAATTTATGTAATATGATATCAAGGTGACAGTAGTATTTTTATTCTGTCTGTATTTAAGTCTTGGAGAGGTATAGTGTTTGTTATGTGTTAAAGAATATAGATATCTACTGCTCCTTCCTTGCCATTGTTACAGTTCAGTCTTGGTTTTAAAACTAGTAGCATGTGGTTTAAAAATTTACATCCAAGAACCATTGGATAACCATATTGCTCATTGGATAACTGTATGTGCTCAAAGAAAGGCAGCAGTCATATTATAGTTGATGGTATGAAATGAAAAACATCTGAAAATAGCATTGCTGTGAAGTAGATAGCCTCTATAATGCATTATGGCTTGTATTAATAGATGCTAATGAAATGTTGTTTTCAGTATGTTTTTAGTTATATATTTTGAAAGTCACTGTTGTTCTAGACAAAGAGACTGTTGGTCTGCATTTGTATTTGCATTTAACTTAACTTGCCTGGATTGCAAAAATGCATATTCCAAATTAATAGCTATTCTTCATGTACAAAACAATTTTCAGCTACATTATGTATTCTGTTGTGAGACTCATGTAGTTAATTAATAATGAAAAATGATTTATGCTTTGTATATGCACGCTAATAGAGTTTCCATTAGCCTAGCAATACATAGCAATGTGAGACTCAAATAAGTCTTACTAAAAAAGGTGAGATAACTATCACTAAGGTTGTATTAGCAGGTAAATGTTGCCTTTGAAGAAGTGTGCATGCATAACATAGTAACATATGTAACATCTGTAAAATAATTAATGCTAGCCTCAGTACTAGATAGTCCCAAAATAAAATAATAATGAAGAAAAGAGTAATGGATGAAATAGAAAGACCTGTATTAATAACAATAAAGCTAATTAGGACTTGAGATAATTATTTCAGTATTATGAACTAAAGCACTAGTGTTAGACCTTCTGATGTTTATTTTTTTTAACTTTGCCTTCACATAATTCACTTTTCATTGTTTTTAAAGGACAGATTGAGTTTGTAGTGATTCAGTGACTGGTGTTTTCACCAGCAGATGAACTCTGTATGATGTAGAAAGCTGCCTGATGGTGTCCAAAATGAGGTTGAAGGGAAACAAATTAGTGGAACTAATGAGGGCCCACAAGAAAGGTAGCAGCATGGGATAAAATACAAAAGACCAACAAACAAACAGACAAAGCCCCAAACCAAAAACCACACACACACAAAAACCCAACCAAAAAAAACCCCCAAACAAAAATTTTTACTCATCACTGATTAGCAGAGAGCTTTCACATTAGAACCTATCTAAGGACTGATATGCTATGAATGAGTAGTCATCAAGTGAAAATATTCAGAATTTCTCAGACTTTTATGTTTATTTTTTTACAAACCATACAACCAATGAACGTGTATGTGAGAATACTTGGACAGATGCAAGTGGTCGTTTGGTTGCCCCAGTACGTTTCTGGCTATCTCTTTCTCGGCAGCAGCAGGAGGAACATGCTGTTTTGTTTCCTGGTGTTTATCAAAAGTGAAGCAAAGAGCCCCCAAGTGCTGTTTTCTCTTAGTCTTTGTAGGTTTGCAGTGTTGCTTAAAGTAATACCATGTATCTCTAGGTAAAGATTAAATTTCTTCTCAGCATTATAACCAATAGCTGGTATACTTGGGTTTATTCCAATATATTTTATTCTACTCTACCAACTTTGGACTTTGTTAACAGTAGTTTTCTACCTAATACCTTGGAATGCTACCTCTTTGAATGAAAATAATAGAATTGTATAGTATTAAAAATATGTCAAAAGAAAAAGTTCTCTTCAGTGTTTGGTACCCACATCTCATTTCACTTTCATTTGTGTTATACTTTACTGTTCATAGAGTACAAATCCTAAAACTAAAATAATTTCTTTGAACTGAGTGCTTGTGCAACTGTGAAATCAAACTAAACCTGAGACGTTTCAAAACAGTTGCTCATGAGCAACTGTAATAGCTGTTTAAATTATTGGAATTAACAGTATTCATGCATCAGAAATGTTATTCAGGCCTCTCAAGGCTTGGCTGCTTTGATTCCTGATACTTGCATATTGTTATTTCATCTAGGCTTTCAGATACCGATTTGTTCAGTGAAATGTAAAGTGTCATGGTCAATATCATTCAAGGAAATAAATATAAAAGGGAAGAAATAGTAAATGAAAGCCTAATATTCTCATAAGAGCTCACCTTCCAAGAGTAAGCTTCATGCTCGAGTCAAATGCTAGTTGTTTCTCTTCTGTATTTCTGTATTGATGCTTTGTGGTGGCATAATTGGAGGAACAGGGAACAGGCGTGTTTTTTTCCTTCTTTAAGATTAAGCTGTGCAATTGCCAGTCCTCATAGTTTTGCTGTGGCTACATAATAGCTGTTTTTCCATGTTGAATTGTTAATACCTTTTAGCTGGAACCAGGGGCACAGGATGACTATTTGTTCTGGTTAAGAAGTTAATACTGTACAAGAGCTCATAGCACAGAGTACCATCAACTTGCCAACAAGTTGTAGTTCTTGTCATCTACGTATACAATACATATGCAAAATATGTATAATCAATAATTACCTTTTCACATATTATAAATAACTATTGATTACAATATACATCTTTTTGTTGCATTCCCTTACTGTATCTGGCCTTGCAAAGAGTAAGAACAAAAGAAAGCAAGCTTTATCATTTGAGGCTATAGATAAAGTGTTATGAAATTAAATGATATACCATTTCTGATATTCTTAAAACTGATGCAACTGATACTATTTTAAGGTGCCAGTTTCCTGCTTGTTTTGGATTTGAGACTGACAGAAGGTTGGTAACCCAGCAGTGCTTTGGCTATCATTGAGCAGTACTTGCACAGTGTCTAGGTTTTCTCTTTTTCCCACTCTTCATCACTTGCCTTGTGTTTTTTCCTTGCTCCTTCCTTTGTTTATTAAATTGCATCTATCACAACCCACAGGTTTTTTCACTTTTACTCTTCTGGTTCTCTTCCTGTCCTGTTGGAAGTGGGACTGAGTGAGTGGCTGTGGTGGTGCTTCACCACTGGCCAAGGTCAGCCTCTCATAGTAGTGATTCTGGTTTGCTTGTTGCTGTATTCATATAATTCTTTTCACAGATGCAGTGTCCTTTTTTTTTGCAGAGGTATTGTTTCCTGCAGGCAAAAGGAGAAGTCAAGAAGCAACAAACACAAATAGTAGTTCATCACCCATCACCTTATATCTTAGCAGAAATGTAAACACATTAGGGAAATTTTACTGCAATGTTAATGTGAAGAAACTTGATTACACATAGAAGTTCTCATGTTCAGGTGTCTTTGCATAGCTGAGTTATGTGAAGGACTAACCAGATATGGCAGTTTGAGGCTGTGGGTGCCTTTAGGGCCACAGTTTCATTACTTTATGTGAAATTCATTGCTTACCACTTAGCTATCAGTTGCTTGTATCCCCAAATGCCATATATATGTATGGAACATGCGTTATCAAGCTAATTGGGATTTACATTTACCAGAGGAGACACCTAGGCATTAAAGAACTTGTTTATGCATTAATTTTGAACAGTGTTTTCCTTACAAATTCCAGTATTTCCTTATTAAGCTTTTTGTATTTTTAATTTTAATTGAGGGAGAGGTTGCATAGCTCCTGAGGTTGAATTACCTTGTACAAAACTTCAAACGGTGTGGCAAGCTTAGTTTTCTGTAACAGCCTATGATAAAAATCTGTTTGTCTGAAGTAGATTAATTTAGCCTCTGAATTGAGTGGAAAGCTCCTGTGTTGCCAGCTGGGTTCTGAATGATCACAGAAAAATATTTTTATGTATCTGAAAGCTTTTAAATAAACTTACAAATTTTTTTAAACTATATATTTTTCCTGGGAACAGAAATGTAATTTTTTTTAATGCCTGTGAATATTATACAATACTTATTAATGCATTATTAGCATTTAAAAGCATTTCCTATGAAAGCACATTCCAGTTATAGTTCCATGCAGCCATGAAAATGCAGACCTGTGCATATAACTTTAATAACTGGCTGAAAAATGCTGGTCTGTGCATTTGTTTTTCTGCATGTTTTCTGATTCGTGTGCCTTAAATGGAAGGAGACACTGTTTTCACTGCATTGTGCCTTGCAGTGCGCCGGTACTTTGTGCTTTTTTTGTTTGTGTGGGTTTTTTCCCCCATTTTTTAAAGCAGATAGGATTTTCATAATTTAAGAAAAATAAAAGAGAAGCTGTCTGACATGCATGCAGTTCAACCTGCACGTCAGGCTGTGCAAGGTAGACTGCACCTTTAGTAAGAATCAGTCAAATGCTGAACTGACTTTGTTAGAAAACATCTTGGGCCATCTTAGTTCATTGCAAGATGAGAGATTTGAAAAACTAAAATTAAATCTACCTTTCTTTCTTTTTTTTTTTTCCTTTTCACTGAGTAAAATCAACTACATCTTCCCTACCAGAGTTTTGCAGTTTCTGATAAATTTGGATAATGGTTGAATGGCGAATATTGCTTTCAAAAAGAAACTTGGAAAGCTGTGATGGCTTCTACTTGCAAAGCAAATCCAAAGGTGCTGTGATGATACTAAGCTGTAAATTTGGTTTAGACCTAGTATGGACCCAGGCTTTGAAAGTGAGAGCAGAGTATTTTTCTTTACCCACTTCTCTAGGAGCATGGATGGAAAATACTCAGGTTTGGAGAAGCGGAATGCTAAATGAAGGGGAAGAGAAAGGCAAAAGACTAGGACAGGAAAGGGGAATTAAAATGTGAGTCTGGCAACATGGAAGAGACTGAGATCAAAAAGTGATGAGGAGAACAGGGCCTATGTGAGCAGGGAGGGGTAAACCAAAAGTATGTCAATAAGAAGTCACGCAATGTAATTTGTTTTTTCCTATGTGATGTTTAATTACAGTACCATAAGCACTGTAACTAATTCTGACTTAAAATAGATTTGTCTCTTAGGTTTGAATAACTTCAGGGAAGAAAGTGTGAGCAGTAAAACAATATTTTCCTACAGGTGGGACACAGTTAAGTTTTCTTGGTCTTTTACCTTCCTCTTTTCCCCCTCACTGGGATACAGTTGTATAAAGCACTAATATGTCTACACTGCTGTAGTAACCAAACCAAATCAACTCTCTTTTCACAGTACTCCCATGTGACTACAGTTATACCAGAAGTTTGTGAGACTATATAAAAAGAAGTTAATGCATTTATTGATAGCTCTGCTCCAGGTTACACAAATTTCAAAGCAAATTTGAAATGTATTTCTGTTTCTGTCAAAGCTTCTGTTTGAGAATCTGCTTGCAATACCTGACAGAGTAGTTAAACCTGAATGGTTTATATTTGGCTTTAGTAAACTCTTTCTCTCTCTCTCTCTTTTTTTTTAAAACAAACCAGGCTAATGAATAGCCATGACTGGGATGTAGGCATAGATGGGTATAAACTCTTTAGGAAGGATAGGCAGGGAAGGAGAGGAGGAGGTGTTGCCCTCTATGTCAATAGCCAGTTGGAATCAGTGGAGCTCCAACTGGGGAGGGATGATAAGCTAGTTGAGAGTGTATGGGTCAAAATTAAAGGCAGGACAGGGGAAGAAGATATTACTGTGGGGGTCTCCTACAGGCCACCTGACCAGCAGATCCAAGCAGATGAGGCCCTCCATAGGCAAATAGAAGCAGCTTCCAGGTCACAAGCCCTGGTCCTCATGGGTGATTTCAACCACCCGGATATCTGCTGGAGGGACAACACAGCAAGGCACCAGCAATCCAGGATGTTCCTGGACTGCATAGAAGACAACTTCCTCCTCCAAATGGTGGAGGAACCAACAAGAAATGGTGCTATGCTGGACCTTGTTCTCACCAACAGGGAAGGGCTGGTAAGCAATGTGAGGCTCATAGACGGCCTTGGCTGCAGTGACCATGAAGCAGTTGAATTTAATATCCTCAGGGCAATCAGGAGGAAGCATTCCAAGCTCACGACCCTAGACTTTAGGCATGCAGATTTTGATCGCTTCAGGGATCTGCTAGCCAAAGTGTCGTGGGACAAAGCCCTGGAGGGAAGAGGGACCCAGGACAGCTGGTCAGTATTCAAGGACCACCTCCTCTGTGTCCAGGAGCTCTGTGTACCAACAAAGAGAAAAGCAGGTAAGAATGCTAGGAGGCCTGCCTGGATGGGCAAGGAGCTACTGGACACACTATTACTTAAAAGGAAACTCTACAGGAAGTGGAGGGAAGGACAGGTAGAACAGGGGGAATACAAGGAAGCTGCCCGAGCAGCAAGAGTCCTGGTCAGGAAAGCCAAAGCAGAGTTTGAGTTGAATCTAGCCAGGGAGATTAAAGGGAATACTAAGAACTTTTACAGGTATATTAATGGGAAGAAGAAGACTAGGGAAGGTGTGGGCCCCCTCAGAAAGGAAAATGGTGACATGGTCACATGTGATGAGGAAAAGGCTGAGGTACTTAATAACTTCTTTACCTCAGTCTTCACTGCAAGGGCCTCTAGCCACACTCCTGATGTTATGGAAGTCAAAGCCAGGGACGGGGAGGAAGAACTGCCCATTGTAAGTGCAGATCAGGTTCGTGATCATCTGAAGAACCTGAAAGTGTTCAGGTCCATGGGACCCGACGGGTTACACCCACGGGTACTGAGAGAACTGGCAGATGAGGTTGCTAAACCCCTCTCTATTATATTTCAAAAGTCCTGGCAGTCTGGTGAAGTCCCCACAGACTGGAAAAGGGGAAACATTGCCCCCATCTTCAAAAAGGGCAAGAAGGAGGAACCAGGGAACTACAGGCCAGTCAGTCTCACCTCTGTGCCTGGAAAGATCATGGAACAGATCCTCCTGGAGTCACTACTCGCTCAAAAGAATAGTGAAGAGGTGATTGGGAACAGTCAGCATGGCTTTGCCAAGGGCAAATCCTGCCTGACCAACCTGGTGGCCTTCTATGAGCAGGTGACAAAATTAATAGATGAGGGGCGAGCAACTGATGTCGTTTACCTGGACCTGAGCAAAGCCTTTGACACTGTCCCACACCACATCCTGGTCTCCAAACTGGTGACACATGGGTTTGATGGGTGGACCACTAGATGGATAAGGAACTGGCTTGATGGTCGCACCCAAAGAGTGGCTGTCAATGGCTCCATGTCCCAGTGGAGGCCAGTGACAAGTGGAGTCCCTCAGGGATCAGTCCTGGGACCTGTCTTATTCAACATCTTTGTGGGGGACATGGACAGTGGCATTGAGTGCACCCTCAGCAAGTTTGCTGATGACACCAAGCTGTGTGGTGCAGCAGACACGCTGGAGGGAAGGGAGGCCATCCAGCGGGACCTTGACAGGCTGGAGAGGTGGGCACAGGCCAACCTCATGAAGTTCAATAAGAGCAAGTGCAGGGTCCTGCATCTGGGTGGAGGCAATCCCAGGCACAAATACAGGCTGGGCAGTGACTGGCTGGAGGGTAGCCCTGAGGAGAGAGACTTGGGGGTGCTGGTGGACAAAAAGCTCAACATGAGCTCTCAGTGTGCACTTGCAGCCCGCAAAGCCAATCAGATCCTGGGCTGCATCAGGAGAAGTGTGGCTAGCAGGTCGAGGGAGGTGATCCTCCCCCTCTACTCAGCCCTGGTGAGACCCCACCTGGAGTACTGTGTCCAGTTCTGGAGCCCCTATTACAAGAGGGATGTGGAGGTGCTGGAACGTGTCCAGAGAAGGGCCACGAGGATGATCAGAGGGCTGGAGCACCTCTCCTATGAGGACAGACTGAAGGAGTTGGGGCTGTTCAGTCTGCAGAAGAGAAGGCTCCGAGGAGACCTAATTGTCGCCTTCCAGTATCTGAAGGGGGCCTACAGGAAGGCTGGGGAAGGACTTCTCAGGATCTCAGGTAGTGATAGGACTAGGGGGAATGGAATGAAGCTGGAGGTGGGGAGATTCAGGCTGGATGTGAGGAGGAGGTTCTTCACCATGAGAGTGGTGAAACCCTGGAATGGGTTGTCCAGGGAGGTGGTCGAGGCCCCGTCCCTGGGGGTGTTTAAGAGCAGGCTGGATGAGGCTCTGGCCAGGCTGATCTAGTGTGGGGTGTCCCTGCCCATGGCAGGGGGGTTGGAACTAGATGATCCTTGTGGTCCCTTCCAACCCTGAATGAAACTATGAAACTATGAAACTATGAAATTGTGAAGCCTTTTCAATAGGCTGGTAACTATCATTGTTTAATCCCTACTCCTTCCTTACTCACTTCCAGGGTTGTATGCACCTTTCCTAACCTGATTCTACTAACTGTGCCAGCAATCTCTGCTAGACTTCTTGAGAGAAATACAAGTACTTGCCATTTATCTGGCTACATTCTGACACCTCATATGAAATGCATGGCAGAAACTGTGGATCTATTTTGTGTGTTCTCCTGCTGAATTTTGGTGTTGAGATGTTCCAAGGAAGGCATTTTTAGTTCACTGAATGCTGTTCTTTGACTGGTGTCCAGTGAAAAGTGATGCTGCAGGAGAGAGCAGAAAACACCTGCAACTGAACAGGTCTGCTTCAGGCATCCTTAGCCACATCCTGATTGAGCCCTTCCCACAAAAAGTTTTGATTTTTCTCTCTTTTCTCAGCTTCTGGTAGCAGTTAACATTTTAGTAGTAGCAGGACAACCACAGTGTTCAATTTTCATTAGGGTATTTTTTTGCTCTATGCATGTTTTACTTTCAAAATACCTGAAGAAATAACCAACCATGTAATAAATTAATGGGGATTTCTTAGGGTTTTGTTCAACAGATTACCTTGATGAATAACACTACTAGGTACTACTTATAAATGTTTTATATAGATGTGCTATATTTAGCAACTAGGTTTGGCTGGACTTGTGCTGGGTTTTGTGTTTTCTTTTTCTGTAGAGATTCAAGTGATCAGATTTTACTAGATCATGTCTCAGAAAGCAAATTTTAAAGATGCTTGTAAAAGATGCATGTAATTTTACTTGTGCATGTGCAGGAACATGTCTACCGCTGTTTGCATAGTTACTCAGAAAATAGAAGTTACCTGATCAATCACACTTGCACAGTCCAGCTTGGATTTCGATATTTATGATCAGTCTGTGGAAATTAGTGGCATACAGTATATATTATTTACAGTGCATTAACACAGTAAAACAAATTATGTGTCTTCCAAAACATGAACAGTGACATTAAGCTGAATTTTTGTCTTAGGTTAAAGTGCTACAACATCTTTTGCTTTTGGTCTTTTGCTGATGGCCTCTTGATGCCTTTTCTGATGCTGTGCATGGATCATAAATTGAGTTTCTCCTAGACAGAGAGTAACTAGGTGGCTAGAAAGTAGTGTGTCACATATGATGAACTTTCCTATCTTAATCCTTGTGAGAGATGTTTGTGCCTTAAATCAGAGGATTTTGAATGGTTTGGGTATTTTCCATTCTAGAATGGTCCTTTCTGAAGTTTTATTAGTTTGGGTCACTGTTCCTGAATTGTTTCCTATTTTTTCAAGCTGCATTTCACCAGTCTTTGTTGACAAATGTTAAGGGTTGCAGCCTGGTGCAACTTTCAGTTGCCAAAAAGAAGAGCTTTTAATGTGCTCACACTTGTGCATGAAATGAGGAAGACAGAGGTTGATTGGAATTTCCACCTCTCTCTCCTTCCCTTAGAGTTGTTTTCCCATTGTATGAACTGCTGGTTTAGGCTGTGGATTAATGCCTCTTGTTGGACTGAGTAGGGTGTCTGGAAAGCGTGGTCTTTAAAGTCTGCAATTAGATATTATGTAAGCTCTGATTATATTCAGGCACTAAATTGCTTTTTGCATGTAGATTAACATAAGCATTTTGATTTTTAATGGTGCACTATCTCACCTTTTGTGCTTTTTCTCCTTAAAACTGTCAATTGCTTTCTTTTATAGTATGTGGAAACAACTAACAGAAAAACCTTCTGCCAGTGCCATTTCATTAGTATATACCTGGCAGAACAGGGAGATGAAAACACAGGAAGTGAGTCTAAGAAACTTCTATAAAGGGGGAGTAAAGGTGTCACAGAGTGAAGCATCTATTTAGAGTGAATATTATATGTCCTCTTTTGTAGCTTAACACTTCATAATGTGTTTTTCTTGAATGGGTCTGTCTGTCTGCATCTCTGTTACTCTTTCCACAAAGGCTGCCTGTTCCTGGGTCCAGCTGTCACCCATGTCAGAATCTAGACTCCTCTGCTGAGCATCTATCTGCTAATTAGTGGCAAAATTTTAAAAGACCACAAGGAGCTTTTCCTGAAGAGTGCAAAAACACTGCTGGGGCATGAGAGTTGCCCCTTCCTAAACAAGCACATCTTAATTACCCTTACACGGACCCTTCTACTCCCCATCTGCTCCTATTGCATCCTGTTGCCATAGCAGCAGTTAATGCTAGCGATAGGAAATGGCCACGGTTCCAGCATCATTGCGGCTGCTTATAATGAAGAGTGTGGTATGGGTGCTACATTTGCCTCTTACCAGTCTGTCAGTAATTCCCCTGTTCTCACACACTTTCTAAATATATCTGCTAATGGTTCTTCCATCTCATTTGCTCCTTCTTTTAGAAATGCAGGTTGCATCCCATCTGGTCTGGAATTTTTGGCAGCTTTTGCAGAGTCTTAATTTCTTCAGCTCTTCCTTGGTGTGAGTCTGTTTAGGATTTCTTCCTCCCTGGTAAATTAATCCTGGTTTCTGACATCTATCTCACTGCTTTTGAAGAAAACAATTTTGTTTAGGGATGTCTCTATATGTCTTTCAGTAAAACAGTTCATTCTTTGAAGTCATTGCTATTATTCAGATTTTGTTTATAAATTGGAAATTACATTCATATTATAATCTTTATGGTCACCATTTTATGAATGTAGCAATTTGCTTTTTAATATAAATGAGGGACAGATATCAGAAATCAGCAGGAAAATGTTCATACATTTTGATGTGATATTAGAAAATGTATGACAGTCAGTATTTGCATTTTATTGGAAAAACAAAATATTTGCTTCTTGTTAAGAGAGTTGTGCTTCCAATAGGAAAATATATACTGCTTTTTACTTTTTCAGACAGTAGAGAAAACAAAAAAACCCCAAAGAATGGTCCTTCCATTTGAAAGTGGAAGCAACTGTATAAAGGAGTGTATGTATGTGTGTGTGTATGTATATATATGTAGAGCTGGAGTGGTCACAGTGGAGGAATGAAAAGTCATTTTGCGCACACTGCTGAGTCATGTAGGAAAGGGAGGGAGAGCTGGCAATTTGATGCTGCTCTGTATATCTTATTCAGTATAGACAATCCCTCTGCTGATAAGTCCTTTTTAATTTAACTGTTACTCAGAACAGGTAATTCATGTAATTTCCCCTATCCTCCCAGTATAGGATTTTCTTCCATCATAAAGAGTCTGTGTTACAATAACATAAATTAAACCATGCTTCTAATCTAGGAAAATAAGATTGTAATTTTATGTTTTACCCATGTGTGTAAAGGTAAAATGGGTGACTATATGTTTTTCATCTTAATTTTGATAACCGAAGTAAAGCTGCATATGTATAGTATCACCATAACTGGCTAGTGGGGCTGCATGGAATTTATTTGTTAAACTATGTATTTCAATTTAGAATTTGTGAAGAAACAGTAACCAGAAACTTACTTTAGATGAGATAAATAGTGAATAGAACAGAATAGAATAGGATTAACCAGGCTGGAAAAGACCCTTGAGATGATCAAGTCCAACCTATCATCCAACACCATCTAATCAACTAAACCATGGCACCAAGCACCCCAGCCAAGTCTCTTCCTAAACACCTCCAGTGATGGTGACTCCACCACTTCCCTGGGCAGCCCATTCCAATGGCCAGTCACTCTTTCTATGAAGAACTTACTCCTAACATCAGCCTAAACCTCCTCTGGCACAGCTTGAGACTGTGTCCTCTTGTTCTGGTGCTGCTTGCCTGAGAGAAGAGACCAACCCCCACCTGGCTACAGCCTCTCTTCAGGGAGTTGTAGACAGCAATAAGGTCTCCTCTGAACCTCCTCCAGGCTAAGCAATGCCAGCTCCCTCAGCCTCTCCTCATAGGGCTTGTGCTCCAAACCCCTCACCAGCTTTGTTGCCCTTCTCTGGACATGTTGCAGCAAGTCAACATCTTTCCTAAACTGAGGGGCCCAGAACTGGACACAGTACTCAAGGTGTGACCTAACCAGTGCTGAGTACAGGGGCATAATGACCTCCCTGCTCCTGCTGGTCACACTATTTCTGATGCAGGCCAGGATGCCATTGGCCTTCTTGGCCACCTGGGCACACTGCTGGCTCATGTTCAGCCAGCTGTCAACCAGTACCCGCAGGGCCCTTTCTGATTAGCTGTTCTCCAGCCACTCTGACCCCAGCCTGTAGCACTGTTTGAAATGTTTTTATTTAAAAGGTGAATAAATATTTTCATGAAGTAATATAAAGTATTTGGGGGGTGAGAGAGATGGGGATGGATGCCTCATTCTTTGTACAATTAAAACTCATGTGATTTCATTTTGTCTTAACAAATACTGAAAATGCTCATGTATTGTGGATATAACTGAGCAGTGATGGCTTGCTAATCTTGCTCACCTGACAGAAGCCTTCTTTCTTAATGGTCAAAGTAAAGGTATTCTGGTGTGATAGTTTTCAGAGAGACCACACAGTTGTTCATTAATAAGAATAATTGCACATGACTAGTTAATTGCTATTAATATTTTGGGAAAGACAGATGCAAAATTATCTGTGGATCTGACCTTTACAACCTGCTTCTCTCTAATTATGCTACTGCCAGGAAGGGCTGCTTGCATAGTCGTCTGATGCCTGTCCTTGTCAGCAGAACAACATGAGCCTTTATTTCCTCAGGGTATTCTGCTACAGATGTTATAAAAGGTTAATTTATATGGAATAGCATTTCACCCACACTTCCGTGGAGGTGAATCCTTCAAGCAATGTGACATTTACAAGAATATATTGTTTCTATGGAAGACCCTATTATTGCAGTTGCTATGGAAGGATAAAATCAGTCTTACTAGATTTGGTTTAAAGTTGCTACATTACTTGCACATATTTTAAAGTGTATTCATTTCAATTTACTGTTTTAGCTGGCTGTTTTGTTTAAATATAGATTGATTTGGTATATACTAAACTAAGTTAGGAAAATGTCTTGCCTAACCTAACCACGGCCTCATATTGTCAGCACCTTAGCATAGAATGGAAGAATAGAAGCAAGTAAGCAAGTTGCTGGTCACTGAGGTGGAGAAGGGGTGGTACAAAAGAAGAATACATTGTTGTTAGGGCATGAAAAAAGTTTGAAACAGGCTGAACTTTTTTTTTAATATTGGAATTACCTGCAAATCTAGGTCTAGAAATGTCTACTGCCGTACTAGGAATGGTAGGGAGGTGATATAACCAGGAGAGCAACTAGTACTATTTGTTTGGACTAAGAACAAAAAGTTATCTGGTGCTTCAGTCTCAAATTGCAACTCATGGACTCCATGAGTTGTAAGAGTCTCTATAGTAGCTTTCATTTAAGCTTCAAGGGAAAACCACTTTGTTTACCAAGCTTCCTTCAGAATCATGCAGATGCCAACAGTGTTAATTTGAACCAAAATATTGCATGTATTTTAATATTTATACCAAGGTTTCAGCTTTCTCTTAAAATTCTTTTTGACTAGGTCTAATGAGGCTATTTATTTGGAGGAAATGTAATTTGATAATGACTGAAATAAAGTAGTTTTATATATTTTAGGATAAACCAGAATATATTTATGGTTCTTAAAGCATTAAAATCTCTAACCTGGTGCTGTGCCACAGGGCATGGAATAATCCTGCCTGTTTAATACACAACATTGCTTTAGATCTAGAGAAAATATTTTTGCTCACACTTTTGATATAGGCAAAGGACATGGAATGCTGAATTAAACAGATCTGAAATGCCAGCACTTTATCAGACTTTTCTCAGCAAGTTATTTTGAAAGTGATATGATTGAGAAACTCTATTATTAGGCAAATAATGGGAAGGAAATTTTGTTGTTTCATGTGCACTTGCAAACCCTTATTAGTCAGCATTGCTGGTTTGATTGCCATTTTTGCATACTAAGTTTTTTAATTAATTTTTTAAATTATCTATTTAATTCTATGATCTGTAATTAAATGAAGTTTGAGTTTTATCTTCTGATATTTTTGTATAGTATACTTTTTAACTGAATAAATTACAGGGGCAGAAAGGATCAATAAATCATGTGACCTCTTAAAATAACAGTCCTAACACCCTTGATCATGAACTGTGAAACTTTCTTGCAAAATATTTTTGCAGGTTTTTTTTAAAAGATCTATCTGGCATTGCCTTTATGATGAATGCTCCATGATGCTCATAGATACAGTATTCCAGTGGGTAATAAATGTTACTAAAAATCATTGAATTAATCTAAATTTGTCTTGTTTTGTCCTCTTACTAGTGCTAGCTTCTTATACTTCTCTTAGCTGAAGAGCTTCACTTTTTGTTTTCTTCATAGTAGGACCTTGTGTTGGCCAGGGATATGAGACAAAGCTGTCTAGATATTCTACTATAGTGAACTGGGTAGAGAAAATCAATGTGCTTTTACAGCCAGTGTAATATATGAACTATAATAGATATCTTTTAAAATTGATCTAAAGGCAGGATAGACATTTTTATAGGGCTTTTATATGACTCTTTGTGTGACTTTGTGTGAATCCTTTTTTGTTTGCTTTTCTCAGTAATTTTCCAAGTGGCAGCACACTTCTTTCTCTTTCACCTCGTCAGGTTTCTAACATGTTTTTTTCTGTCCTCTGTGCAACCTGGCTGCTACTGCCTGCTCTGCATGTTCCCCAAATGTGATTCTGTGTTGATAATTTTATTTTCTGCAAAGCTTTTGAAGGGACAGTTAGAAGGGAATATATACAGACAGTTACCTTACTCAGATCTTAAAACTGCTTCATACCTATTAAGAATGTGATCACTCAGGAAAATAGGCAAGAAGAAATGTTTATTAGCCTGAAATAAGGTAGGGGAGGAATGTACCAGTGCTTTGGCATATAACCTTCCCATGAGCACACCATTAGCCATAAAAGTGAAAGGGAGTCAAATGAGATGAGCTGCTTGTCTGCATTGCGAGGAACAGGAATGCACTTGTGTGTATTGTGGAGAAGCTGACTTCTCCGAAAGTTTTGTGGTAATCTTCGTATTGGATTCAGCAGCTGGCTGATCCAACAGGTAGCTTGTGTCTATACACCAAATAATCTTATAAGTAATCTTAGTACTGCCACAGTAGCTGTTCTCACTTCTTAATAATGCTTAGTGCTCATGTATTTTTAGGTTTGCTTCTGATCATGTCCTTCTGCATTTCTGTCAGGGAAACAATAATTTCTGTAGAGTAAATGATAATATTACTGCATGCAGACTGGAAGACAAAGCTTGGTGAGTAAAACAACCATGCTGCAAGTTTTTGTTCTACTTATCACAGCATCACAGTATAACTAAGGTTGGAAGAGACCTCAAGGATCATCGAGTCCAACCTATCACCGCAGACCTCATGACTAGACCATGGCACCAAGTGCCACGTCTAATCTCCTCTTGAACACTTCCAGGGACGGTGACTCCACCACCTCTCTGGGCAGCACATTGCAATGACGAATGACTTGCTCGGTGAAGGACTTTCTCCTCACAACAGTTTACAGTGACAGGCTTACTTGCTTCTGGCAATTCTTGCTGTTTGACAAATCATATATGTCTATATTAAAAATAAAATATTTTAAACCACATTGAATGTATGCATACATATTTAAAGTGGTTAGGAAAAGTCTGGAGAGTCTAATGTCAAATTACAGTGTCTCAAAACTTTTTATAAAGTGTTTCAATAACATTTACCAAAAAAATAATGTTCGTTCTAGAATGACTTGATGACCTTTCAGAGAACTACAGGACAGGAATTAACAGGGAATACCAGCTTCACTAAGTATTACAAATATAGAGAATAGGCAGGTTTGCAGAAGCAAGCCTAACATGTCAGTTCCTGTGTTTTCTAAGTGTTAGCATCTTGACCTTCAAACCACTGAAAGTCATGAAGGAAAGTAGTAATTGAAATGGCAGCCATGAATACAAACTGTGCTTCCTATAGATCTTCAAAATGAAAGTGTGAGGAATGAAATAAAAGCTTGCTTTTACAAATATGGCTTCATCTAATAAAATTTGTCACATTCCCTTTAGGAGGACTTTGCCTGTAGCAGTTTCTTCCTCCTTGTTGCAATAAGTCATTCTTCAAACCATATTTAATGCTGTTCCTTTTTGCTGTGCTTCTGATTTGTTCATTTGTAGTAGCTATTTTGGTTTACACATTAGTATTTTTTTTCCCTATAAATGTATCCCTTGGTATCAGACAGTGAAAATGTAGTGATGCTGTGTATTTGATATAATTGCTTATGATTCAATTTTTCAGTGAGTCACCTTTTGCGCGCTTGTGTTTGATGTGAGGTTGTGTCTTATTTTGACATTGAGTTCAAAATGAAAGTGCAAGCTACTCTTGGGAAAATGGCTCATCCTGGAGTGACCTATTTGTCCTTGAAACTTCTTCAAACATTCTAAGGGGCTTTGTAACAGAAAGTGGTCTATATGTGCTTTAGTCAGTAAAATAAATTAGTATTTGCCCACAAGAAGAAGTACAGTGAGATTCAACGTGTTGCCCAAAGAAACTTTTGAAGGTCATCAAGGTCAAGTTCTTGAGGCTGAACCTGCAGAAATCTGTAGGAGCTCTTGATTTATGTATCCTGGTACATAAATACTTGATTCATAGTCATGCAATATCAGATGCATGAAGGTACTTAGGCAGTTACACAATCTGTTCCTTTGTACATGATTGTTGCTGTATCAAATATATATACTTGGTATCCTATGATGTACTGCTACAGAGAAGAACTTGGAGTTATGATAAATGCTGTAAATATTTGGCATTCAGCAATACACATAAGATGCTAGGTGTTATTAGGAAAGAAATGCCAAACAAGCCATTATATCTTGTTACCGATGTTGCAGGTTGAACCTACGCGTTGAATGCTGAGTGTAGCTCCAATGAACTCCTCGGAAAAGCGTAAAAGAAAGTTGGCAGGAATAGTGACTCATATACTGACTCATTGTCCAGAATAAGACAAATCCCATTTCATAACAGGCATTACTGGCCTGGAAAAGGTCAGTAAGGCATAATTATTCACCATTTTTCTTAGCAAAAGGTGACACCAAATGAAATGGGAAGTTTTAGAGCAACCAAAAAAAACCCAAACAAAAACAGGTAATATTGATTAGGAAAGGAAAAATAAATGGTAACTACACTTTCAGTATATCCAGGCTTCTTTAGTCCTATTAAGTTCCATGGTACTCTATTTTCAGAAACATTTTTATTAAGTTTACTAAAGACAGAAAACCTGTCCCTCCCCTCAATAGAGGAGGATCTCCCCCCAAACCCCCTTTTCCCCCTTCCTCCTTTTTTCCCCAAAAAAGGGTTAGAGAGAAAAAGTAGTTATTAGGGAAATTCTGTTAGTTCAAAGCATATGCTAAGGGAATAAAAAGAATTAGTTTCTTATCTCATTAGTTGAAGGTCAGCGCCAAGCACAGAAAGAGAAACAGCTGTCCAGGCAGACTGAAACAGACTGAGAGACAAACTGAACTAAAACTAAAGATCCCTAAGTTACATTGCTACTGATCTACCGATGAAATTCGTTTAGAACTATCTTTTGTTTTTCCTTTTTACACCAAAACATTCAGCCAGAGTGTTTCAGTAGCTGTCCTTCTTAAAGGCATAGCCTAAAACTGTCACATATTTAAATGGGTTAATTCCTTGCCAAATTTCATTTTGCTTTCTTTAGCCAGTTATCTGTCCAAACAGTATCCTTCAGTATCTTGCAAAAGTATTTTGCAGAAGGTTGATAGTGCAGAAATAATCAAGGTTTATCAGAGCATTTGTGATAATTAAACCTTTTCCTTTTGATTAGGATCATCTTTTCTAATAATCCTTGTTTACTGGAAAGGTCACATCAAAAGAGAACTTCCAGAGGAATGCATATGTTCGTTACAGTTGAATTGATAGCATTAGGCTAACAGAAGCTGCCAACTAACCTCCTTGTTAGAATCCCAGCATGTAGCATTTTCATTTGTAGACTCATGCATGGTGGGTGCTCTTTCTTGGTGTTACTCATTTTAAGCAATTAAGAAGCAGAGGTTATTGTGAATACCCAACGTGTGGTTCCTTTTTTCTAAGGACACAGAAATTACTGAAAGGCTAATTTTCCACTGTTCCTTGTTTCAAAAGTCATTCACCTTTGAATTAATTCTACTGAAGAACATAAAAAAAACTTCTGTGATCCTACATGTCTTGTCTTTTATTCATGCTTTGTTTCGTGATCTGATCAGTCAGATGAAGACCCAGATAGACAGAAGACCTAGCAAAGAAGTCTCTAGGGGTAAATCCTGAATAATAGAACACAATATAATTAGTTTCTTTACCTCAGAAGGCAGTGTACCTACCTCAGTGTCCTGCTTTCTGACTAGGTGTTATCAAGAAAATTAACTCTATCCCAGCCAAAATCAGTACTGGCAAGCATTTTTATCTATATAATAAACCTTGATTGTCCCTGGGAGCAAAACATAGTGGAAGCACTTCAAAGCATTTGTAATGCTTCAAGAAAAAAAATATTTTAAAAATGCACAGAATCATAAATATGTGGAACGTGTATATTATATATATTATTGAAAGAAACAATTGAATTATGATACTCCTTTGCTGTATTCATCTTAATGCTTTATATTCCTTTTTTATGCTTACAAGGTATCAGAAAAGGGGAGGAGATCCAGCAGTTGTGTTAGTCAAGAATGAGTGTGTTGTGAGCAGCAGGACTGTGTGTGATCTGCCATCTCTTGTTTTTCTTTATTGTTACTGCTGAAAGAATGAAATAGGCCAGTGCATTTGTTTTGCTTCTTAGCAAAATAATCTTCATCAATATTGGTGACTGGCCTTCTGGTCAATTCCTGAAGGCTTGTTACTCCACTTGTTTATATCAACATGAAAACTCTTGTTTTGCAATTCTCCACCGGCATAACTGGTAAGGTTAGTTGCTATTGCTATTCTTCCAATCATATGTCCTTCATCGGTGTCTTTCAGGAGTACAACAAAGATATTCTGTTGAGCTCTGGCCTCAGCCTCCATTTGCACTGGAAAAGTTTTTCTCCTTTTGGTGGAGAGGTGCTGTGAAAGCCTGGTTTTAAGTAGCTTTATTCTTAAAGACGCAAGCTATGATAAGACTAGGAGAACCTATTTAGTGTAGGTAAGATAGGAGATCCTATTTAGTATAACATGAACCTTGAAATAATTGAACCCCCCAAAGATGAAAGAACCATACTAAGGTCATGAAAAGAATTAAGCTAGATTTTTATTCTAGATGCAAGATGATATCTCAAATGTCATGAGTTGTTGTATCACTTCAAATCATTGCCTCCAAGCCAAACTAATGAGTTCTGTAGAATTAGTTTAGGACTATGGTTACAGTTCAGTAGGAAGTCCTGTTAACATTTCTTCTAATGAATGTTTTGTGCAGACTATCTTCTGTGGCTTCAAATAACACTGCTTGCATCACATCATAATAAAGCAATTGGCTTAATTTTTTATGTACTAATTCTTGGTGGCTTTAAAGCTTTTTGAATTGAGTAGTATTAATGCATCTTCTTGAATTATGGGATTATTTTTTGTCTTGTTGATATATTGTAGCTAGAAAAGGACTATAATACTGTATTTTAAAGTGGCATTAACATGTCATAGCCTTTCAATGTCTGACACTTAATTTTGTGTTTCCTGCAGTGTAAGCTCTCACTCTTAGTCATCTTACACTCTTTACAAATAGTTCCATACTGCTCCTGCAAGTATGTCACACTGAGCTCACAGAGCAAACATTCAGTAGCTCACTTTCTGAGGAACATTTCAATGTGGAATTAGATGTACTGACTTGAATGAATAATGTATATCTGACAAAGAGCACTCTTTCTAACAAAGAACACTCCTTGCAGATATGTTTGTCTTTACTGCTTTACTTTACAATGTTAGAAAAGATTGATTTGTGATAAAAGGATTAAGCTCAGTGAATGTGTTTGGGTTTGTTTTTATGCCTGTTAATGTGGTAATTGGTATTTCTATACATCCTTTTCTCTGTTGTGGCTTCCAGTATAGTGGTGTACCACATCAGAAGTTGTGATAATAGGATAACAAGAATGTCCTATTCTCAGTGGAAAGTGGTTTTGGTATTTAACTGAGAGGTGTTAAGAAAACTTATTGGAAGTATTTAAATAGCTTTTATTAGACTCTGTGTGCTCTGCAAGGTAGATGCAAAAGGCTTGCATAGGACCCTTCTTTCCCTTTTAACTACATGCGTAGCCCAGATTATGTAATACTGGCTTGCTGGTATATTGAGAAGTGACTCATAAAGTAGCAAAACTTGTGAGAAAGACAAATGTAAAAGAGAACTTCAGCCTGGCTGTCACTTCTAAATGCAACTTATATTATAGAATGTGAGACTTGACCCACAGGGAAGAGGAGAAACTTTAAGCGCCTTGTTCCGTGATTTTGGAAGAGTGCTGGATCCTTCTCTCTTATCTTTGCATGTAACAAGATGAAAAGGTTATTTTGGAAATGACAGTAGAAGTTTCATCAGTAATGAATGCTGATACGGAGAAAGTACGATGTAAAGATAGAGAAACCTGACATAGGTTATAAACCTAGTTGTCAGCTGTCATGTTTGGAGGAATCTGAAGTTGGTAACTAAAACTTGTATCTTCTACACTTTGGTTAATTATGTGGAGATTCCTTGTGGTTTTTTGTTTGGTTGTTGTTTTTTAAAAAAGGAGTGGTAGCTTGTGGTAGCTTTCAAACAATTTGAGACTTTCTATAAGGCATTTAGGACTTCTTTGAAGATGTAGTTTTTTAGTAACATATGATTCATAAAAAGAAGATGCTATAATCTGTAATGCGGATTTACTCCAGGAAAATTTGCAGTACAAGGTTAGCAGTTGATGTACTGTCCACATAAAAAATAAGCAATAAACCAAAGAAATAAATTTCCTGGTTTTGGTAAAAGTTCCATTAACTGTTCAAATTAATTTACAGTTAAAGAGCTAGAAAAAATATGTTGAAAATCATGTTTAGTAGGTTAAAAAGATGAATGTCTTAACAACTATCTCTCTGTCAAGTATGTTCATTTTTGCCTGTATTAGCAAAAATAAGTGTGTAAAACTCTTGGGTTACAATGATTAAACACACAAAAATAAATAATGAAGTGAGGTGATTATGGGATTCTTGTGCGTATTGTGTGACATATAGAGGCACACATTATCTAGTTGCCTATTATTATATGGCAGCTGCATGTCTTTTATTCTACAAGTTTTTACTTTGACACAGATGTGTCACAGATTCTTTTTCATACACACATACAGGACAGGGTGGAAGTTCTTGAGTATCTAAATGATACTTCTTGTTTGCCTCTTGCAGTGAAAAATAATAATAGTCTGCTTGGCTTTTTTCCAGATAACTTTTTTCATGCTGCTGTCTGCAGTGTGTGTAATGCTGAATTTGGCTGGTTCCATTCTCTCTTGTCAGAACGCTCAGCTGGTAAAGTCCCTGGAAGGATGTCAGTTGGTGAGTAATGAAAAACAAATCTCTCATGAAGGGCAGTGGATTTTTTTATTTTGTTTATTTGGTTGTCATATAGGTAGTAATTTTCAAACCATTTTCTTTTCAGTTGAACCACCTCTAGGCATTCCGATGCGAAAAATTGCATTGCAAAAACTTTAAGAGTCAAAGTGATCATGCATTTACAGTGTTTTGTTACCTCAAAAATTAAGTTGCAATATTAGAAGTACTTGCTTCTTAGTGTCATGGTACAAATGACACTTAAACAGAATAGGTGGAAAATGGGCCAGATCAAAGCAATGCAATGATTACCACTTGCTATCAGCAGTATCAGGATACCATCCAATAGCTCCTTATATAGCCAGTGTATTTCACAGACGTATTGATAGAAATGTTTTGGTATGTGTACGTGAGCATTTTATTTGCTAACCCTTGCCAACCATTTTTTTCTTTTACATTTCCAAAGCAAATGTATGTTACTTATGCAGCATCAGCAAAATTACCATTATGTAGTGCACTCAAAATTATTAAAAGGTAAAGGATAGCAGAAATATTTTAAGTTTTAATCGGAGGGAAAAAGTACATTCATGTTGAACCCTAACGTGTTTTCAGACTTAAATACAAGTATATCTACAAAACTCAGGCCTGAAATCTCTGAATATGTGATTTAAAGGAAATACTAAAATAATTATTCCTGTTCCCACCCCCCTTCCAATTCAGTAAACAAATTATATTAAATTCCAAGATTGACAAGTGCACTGAAGAATATTTATGGATGTGCACTTGTAGGATTCGTTAAATCTTAGGAGTATGTGCCTGTATGCACCCCAAGTCATTGATTTGAATGATAAAAAAGGAATTTTGCTGGGTAATGCCAACAGATGACTGCACAAAATGTTTGTGCACCTCTTCTTATTCAGCCATTGTTATCTTCCTTTGTTCTAAGGTTTTTTTGTCCAGTAAAAGCTTTCAGGCTTCCATTTTCACACAGTATACTTAATAAAATGAAGTTAAAATAATATAAAACATTTCAGCGAGTATTTCACAATGCACATGTAAAATACAGAGCAGGAAACCATTTGGGCTGTCACATGCTTTAATCTTATTTAGTCAGTTCTTAAGCCTGTGTTCTGTTTTCCTGTTGTCCACCCTGTTTCAGATGGGTGTATCTGCAGCTCCATCAGTGAGGTAGTCTGGAAAAGTTTGGGTATTCTGCTCAGCTTTTGGCAGTGTTTGCAATTTCCACCTGTGGTTGGGGTAAGGGCTTGACAGAACCAGATAAATGGAGCCACGTACCTGACTCAGTAGAAAACTAGCTGTGAGTCAGAGGGGAAGGGAGGGTTTTCCCTACAAAATATTTGATCTAGGAAACTTGTGGTAAAGTTCCTGGCTCTCATCTTGATGGGGAATTGGAGTTGTGCTGCAGAGCTAGAAAAATCAACTGGTGGAATTTGGAGCTGTGTTAAGATGCATGCTGTACTTTGGATTGCTGTGGAAGATAGCTTTTTTCTTGTGGTGTTTGAGTTACTTTCACACATATAAAAAATATTATAGGTATTTTGGGGGGAAGATCTTTGAAGGGAGTTTTACTAATTTATTTTGAAATCCTTGCTTCAATATTGGGACTGCCTAGAACTGATTTTGAAGGATTGCATTTATAGCAGAACTTCCTGTGCAGATGAAAAAAAAAATTGTCTTGGTATCTGCATGGAAGAAAGAATAGCCTCTCAAAATGAATGCTTTCCTAACTATATAATGTAGCCATGTAACTACATCATGCAACCCATCTACTGGAATTTTCAAACATGATACTTCAACCTGGAGTATCATTGTAATTAATATTTTAGGCTTATGTCTAGATATCATGTTCTAGTTGATACGTCATGTTCCATATTCTCTAGCAATGTTATCTTGACAAATCTATCATGTAGGATATTTTAGTGCCCTAATATAAATTAAAAGGAAGAAACGTTAGAATTTTGCAAACATCCATTTACCTCTTTCTTGCTCAATAGCTCATTATTTTATTTCTTGGCAAAAAAATTACTAGAGTTTCTCTGTTGTATGATACAGATATTATATCAGAACCAACACATTCTTAACAACCTATTGTTTTTTGACATTTAACTGACTGTAGTAATAAATGAAAAAAAGAGTGTGTGTGTGTGTATATGACTAAGGGGAGCCACTTGTACTTTTGTGGGCAGTCTTTCTTCTCTGACTCAGGAGTAACTGCTGTCATGACTGACATAGTTTTGACATGTTCAGTAAGTAAAAGCAGAGCCTATCCTAGGTGAGAAGAATGCATGCAGCAACAACAGTACCATTGGTGTTGCAGTATAGTGCATACTTGCTGTATGTGTACCTCTGCTTTGCTCTAGTTCCTTTTAGCAAAGCCATTTGTTAGCTATTTACTAGTTCCTTTTAGGCAGCCATTAGCAAAACACGGCTACTCAGCAAAGCCTACTGAAAAATCCCTAAGCCTACAGTTTACATGCATGCTTACTCATACTACTGCTGTGATTATGTTCGTGCTTGTTGGAGTTTAAACATGCTGACAGTATTTATCAGTTAGCAATTAAACCTAGCCATATGCAATCTCTGTTCTGGGATGTATTGTGATAATGTATGTGTGTTAGGATTCCTCATAGACTTTTGCACCAAGCAGAAAGATTCCACGTACTGAAAGAGAACATTTTAATTTCTCCTAATAGAAACTCTAATAGAGGTCTGGGACAAGAAGAAGATCAAGTTAATAAGAATCAGCAAAGTGGCATCACATGGACAGAAAGTTGAAATAAGCAAAGTTCTGCTTCATTACCACATTCACAGACGAAGGAAGCACTGGCTCTAGTCTGTGGTTAGATAGAATGTTCACTACCAAGATAAAAAAACTAAATCAAAAGAAAGTATTTCTGGTCTTACAAATGTTTTCTTCAGTGACATCTCCTCTGGTTGTGAACAGCATGTTTCTTGCTAACTTTTGAATTAAATCACCACCTCTAACAGGAAAACTGCTCCAGAAGTAAGCAGTGACTGAGCTGAATAATTTTTTTTGGGCTAAGGTGAAATTTAGAAGAGAAAAAAAGAGCTGGTTCAGGAAGAATTGCTTCCTAACCCATTGAAAAATAAAACTGGAAAATATCCAAATTTTCCACTTGGAAATTTAATGTTCAAAAATATCCTATATTCAGTGATTATCACAGAACTACATTGAATCAGAACTTTAAAATAGCCTTAGGTTCTTTAACTGTATGTTTGCCCCCCTTCTTCCTTCCTTTGTCTTGCCTTTTCTAGTCTTGTTCTAATCAACAGTGGTGTAAGGACATGGTATCAAACAAATGCTTTCAGCTGACAGACAGAGTATTTGCCTTTGGGTAGGCATTTTGGGATTAAAAGTTTTGCTGAGTGGTTATGTAGGAATGTCATGAAGAGGTACCTTCCCTCTTGGTTGTCATGTGGCAGAATTCAAAGGAAACTTTCAAAGGAAACCTTTGCTTCTTTCTCCAGGTTAATGGAATACTGTCACCTAAGCAAGACTTGTGCAAATAGTTCTTGCAATTTTTTTTCCAAAGTCAGTGTATTTGGCAACAATTATGTTTCATTTGTACTTCCCTGAGCTTCTCCTTCCTGCTACAGATGGAATGTGCAAATTTTCCTCTGGACTAGCAAAACACTGAGCTGGCAAAAGAAGGTGCAGCAAACGTTCAGACTGCTAGTTTCAATTTTCAGAGCATAATGAAGTATTTAATAGCTTTGCCACAGTGTTTTGTACTAGGTGAGAGCAATTTAATTTAATTGTGGCTGTTCATCATATCATAACTCTTTCAGAAAAATAAAGTGTCATGGGCCCAGACCATAATTTTTGCATTTTCCTTAGATGGAGTCACGTTTCAGTCACATTGGGGACTTGCATGAGAACACATTATATTTCCCTGCTGAAGCGCTTAATATGTATGAAATTCTAGGATTCTGTTCTTGCACTATAGTGAACAATGCTGCCTTATGATTAAACACAGGATTTGACTCTGTATTTGGTAATATATTGCATTGAACATATTTAATGATTTTATTACTGGTTTTCACTCAAAAAGAAAAAGTTTCTTGTAGCTTGTTCTAAGCTTATTTCATGTTCACTTTTGTGTTGTAGATCTGTGCAGTCAGGCTTTATGTGTCTGGATGTATATGATAGGAAAGCTTCAAATCCTTCTATTGCCTTCTATGATACAAATTTACTTCATGGCAATGCATCTGTAAGAGTCAAACCCCAGCTTTGGTAGACATGGAGTTTCAGGTGCAGTCAGCATCCCATATAACTGTACCAAAAATATTTTAGTACATTTCCAAGCACAGTACAAAAGTCAAATTCAAAATAAATTCTGGTTTACATGTAGTATTTCTGTCAAGCTCCCTCATGCTGAATGTGTGGCTTAAAAAAATTATAATAGCATCTACTGTATTATGGAGTTCAAAATGAGAAACTTTGCACATAGAGTAATTGTTTGAAGAATAAGTGAGAGACAAGGGTCTTGTTTTGCTTTAAACTTGGGGGATTTATTGTAGATTCTGTAATGCATATATTTGTGTGAATATGAAAAATGTACTCACCATATGTTAGCATTTTGAATGTGTAATTTTGTAAATTTATTTATAGTTGTTATCCTGCAGCTTACCAACATATAACATTGAGAAGCAACAATAAAAAAAACCTAAAGCAGTAGCTTTAATGGCTTGTTATGAAAATTTAATTGGATTTCCCCCCACCCCGTGATTAGCTGTAGATGCTGTGGCCAAAACCTCAAGTTAGTGCTTCAAGTCAGTGAGAGTATGATGTGTACCAAGCAGTTTACACACTGAGGCTGTTCATTAATGTGTGTATGACCAAAACAAAAGAAATTCCTCCTTAGGTGTTTCTTTTTCACAGAATTTGAATCTTTTAAAAGCTGTGCTTAACATATGTGGGTAGAGCTATTGGTATATTTTTTGTCATATTCTGTTACTGCACAGGACAGATTTATTTTTTTATTGATGTTTTATTTCTTAGTCCTTACAAAATTCCAGAATCATGTATGCCATTTTTGTTTGTTCTTATTCACTAGTGTCAGGTTTTTTCCCCCTTCATTCCTTACTGGATCCTCCTGTTCTTTCTCTTTGCATAAGGTGCTATATTGGACGAGAGTTCCTTTCATAGACATGGAAATGAGGCTTTCTTGCATTTCACTGCCATGTTTTCAACTTTCAAACTTTTGTATTTTGTTTTAGACTTTTGTCCTGAAGTCTTTGTGTTTCCTACAAAAAGCCCTGAACAGAAGGGTCAGAATCCAAAGTAACACTGTCACTTCATCCCTAATTTACCCTTTGTGTTGAGAATGTGTGTGTACTTGGCAGCGATTTCTTCTTTGTTGAGACACCTTAATACCTAGACAGAACTTGATGAATTGATACAGATGAAAAAGGTCCAGTCTGTGCACATCTTAGTTATTTTTATTGTAACATAGGAAACCGTGTGTATGTCTTTTTAATAAGTCTAAAGTTCTCTGTGTTCTTTGTTGTTAGAGGCGCCTTTTTTGATCCTTTGTTAGTTAAGTCAGGGTTTAAGGGTTTTTATGACTTCTGAAGTAACAGTATTGCTTTTTGGCAAGACAAAAGATAATTTATGCATATAGGCAGCTCGCTCTGGTGTTTGAAATCTTAAATATGTTTTGCATGAGGGTGTACTGAGCAACTGTCATAAACACGAAAATGCACAAGCTGTACTATGATTACTGACTATGCTTACTGGAGTGAGTAAGAATCATAAAGTCAAATGCAAATGTATACCGCACACACAAGAAAAGCTACATTTGACACTGTTTAGATCACAAGATAGCTGCATGAATTCTTGATCCTATCTGCACAAGTGTGAGACAGCAGTAGGGCAGGGATGAGCATTCTGGAGTTGCAGAGCTCAAACTGCTTTTGGTTGCTGTATTGTTGGAAACACAAAGGCAATGACACACAGTCTTTTGTACTGCTCTGTATTACAAAAACATGGGTTAGAAAGATGGCATTTCAGAAATATTTGAAGGAAGAGGGACGTGGCAGGGCTCTCACAAAAGGTATGTATAAGTTTAAAATAGTTTTATTTTGCGGTGTTGTTGCAAATCATAGGTGTTTTTGAATATTCTGTGATTTTTCAGATGTGTTTTTCAAGATCGTTCATACCAACAATTATCTTTTATATATTTTGAAGAACTGAATTAAAGGGAAAGTTACTGCAAAGTATGAAGTTACAGAACATCTTTCAGAATTAGCCTATTACAGATGGGGAAACTTGAGAAAGAAATATTTTTTTCTTGTCAGCTTTATTTCTGTGACGCCTGTTCATCACATGAGATAAAAGTAGACTTGAGATCTGTGTTTCGTATTACAAATGTCAGATACATCCCATTATGCGTCAGTGACTATCTTTCATTGAACAGGGGTAGCGTGAATCAGAGAATAAATGCTCTTGCAGTAGATAGCTTTGTCCATTTTCCTCATTACAGAAACTTCTCAGAAGCCAAAGACTGTATGCCTGGTTCTGGTATAGTGAGTGTGCTGTAGCATTCTGACCGCTGAAATCGACAGCTTTAAATTCAAAGTAAATTTTGAACTTTCTCTAGTGTTTACCTAACACTTGACACCATTTCCATGGAGGTTCAGGAGCAAGACCTCCCCTCTGGCATTTAGTGTTTGCTTTGGTGATTTTGTTTCTTTGTTTGAGGTGGTATTTTGTTTGTTTGTTTTTAGAATCATTTGCAGATACCTGTAATTTTCTTTTTGAGAGCAATCAGGGTTCAGTAGTCTTAGCAAGGCATGCCTGAATGCAAGTCTGTGAAGAATAGAATGCATAATGCTTTTTCAAATGTAAAATCATTGAGTGCTTGTTGTAGTCAAGATAAACTGAACATAAGAAAATAGAGACCAAACCTTGTCTAAAGTAAACATATGGATGAGTTGACTTGTATGTCTTACTTCCTCCACTTTTTCTTCATGCTGTGTTTTTATCCTCAGGTTTCTTTTGTAATTATTTTTCCATGTATGTATAGATCACATTTGTGATCATGACTGCTTTGTATAGTTTTGTTTTTTGGGTTTTTTTAATCTCTTCCCACTGGCTGTGATTTGATGTTTCCTTAGTTGAGTTACTCTGATTTCATCTGGCCCAGGAAAGCAAATTTTTTTTCAAAAGGAGACTTAAAAAGTAACACTCTACCTTGGTATCATATCCTCTTTCTGTATTTTACCTCAGTTTATAGCCAATGGATGACTGAAAGCCTCAGGGGTTCTGCACAGAGATTTTTTTTGTTTGAATTTAGTAGTTATTACTGTTACAACAGGTGTAAATACAGTTTTGAGAAGTGCATTTATATTGATTTATACTTCTCTGGGTTTGATTTTTTTTTTTTCCTCTCTCCACAGATTAAATTTGACAGTGATGGGGTCTGTGTTTGCTGTGAAATGCAACATCAAACATCAGGCTGCAGTAACTTGGGAGAAACACTGAAACTGAATCCTCTGCAGGAGTGTAATATTGTGAGGCTGACCCTAAAGGTACGTTATGAGGACAATTAACAGTCTATTTCAGTTTTAAGTAAGGAAGAGGTAGGAAGACTTAACTGTGTAATGAAAGGAGTAGCCAGTATTCCCTGTGTTTGTACATTGACATGAAATGATTATCTTCATTCAGTGGAAGCAGTGTTCCTATGCATGAAAAAGGTTTTATTTTACACATCCAATGTCGCTATTTGTATTGGTAACTATATTGTCAGAGGTGATTTAAGAAGCAGATATTGGAAGGTATGAGAACAGGTATGTTCCATGTCATTGTTCCAGACAGCTAGAATCAAAGGTGGTGGTTGGTGTTATTTAGCAATGTTATGGTAGACTACAATGAAACACAAAGTAATAGCAGAATGATTAATTATTTCATGATGTCCTGCAAACCCAAAGCATTTCAGATGGAAGTTATTTTGGGGCAGAATAGTAAATATTCTTCTAGGGTAATGCTGGAAACATATTTATAGACTGCTCTGCGATATTACAAGAAGTCTAAATCTTGTGGCATTTTGTGTTACAATTACCCAGATAAAAAAGTAAAAGCAAATATTAAGAATATTGTACAAGTGTGTCATAATCCAGTTTAAATGCCCACAACATTGCTTAACTTCATTTTCAGCAAGCTAGCAAGATGTGGTGTTCTGTTGGTTTGGAAACCAGTAAGGAATCCATGAAAGGAGTGGACAGCAAAAACATTCCTAGCCTAAGAGACAGATAGTGATTAATTTTAGGTTTAATTTAATGATCAACAGAACTAACTCTACATCTGTGGCTCTCAGTTTCAAAGTATATATTTTAATGATGTTAATAGGATGTAGCGCAGTAGAAAATGAAAATAAACTATTAATAATGACCATGTGGACATTAAACAATTTGGTATGCTCCCAAAATTAAGAGACCTGCCTTACATTTTAATGAGGATAATAAAGGAGACTAAGGGAACACAAACCAACTGAGGAGCAGAAAATTACTAATGGAAAAAAATAATTAACTGCTACTTAAAATGCTAAATTCAGGACTATATTCAGGGGTGCAGTTTCAGTGAAAGATGTTGTGAGAAGGTAATGCAGGAAAATAACTTCTCAGAAGGATATTCTTCAAAGAATGACAGATGAAAAACCATAAACCTGTTGTACAAAAAAAGCTGACTTGTTGATCCTATAAAAGTAAAGATTGAGGTAGCATATGGTTGCTGGCTGGAAATATATTGGCAAAGTAAACTTTAAGGAGAGAGAGAACTGTTTATCTTTGAGGGCACTGTCAACATATGAACTGAGTAGAACTGACATATGCTGGCAATCAGAATAAGATTTCTAATCAATGCAGCGATGAGAACTGAAGTGCAGCATAAAATTTCTTTTAAAATATAACTCAGTCATTTATAAAAGGAATTGATGTTTCTGCTTGCACTAGTAGGAGACAAATTTGAGCACAGATGTTCCTGTAAGTGTAGTCTGAGTGCATGTTTAACTATGAACAGACTTCTATTTAAGAGAACATAGTAAAATCTTCATCAAGTTTCTTAAACCCTTTTTCAGTTTTAGTTGTATGCTTTCTTTCTATTTGGCTTTGAGAGCTTTCTGTTCCTGGCTGTAAATTTCATAACAGCATCCTACTAATCCCACAAGAATAAAATATTTCAGCTCATTATATAGCCAGCTGACAGTGATAAGGCTCACCTTTAATTGCAATTAACAACTACAATGTGATTTGAAGAGTACAGATGTTTCAGTATCAAAACCTCAGTTGTGTTCATTGTTTGAGGTACCAGAAGTACAGTATTGTGACAGGTTTCAAGCTCCTTCTCTTTATTGAGGGTAGGGTTAAAATTTCATGTTTCCACTAAATCATCAGTGCTTCTCTTGGTGGTAGCAGCTATGGGAGCTGCATTGTGAGCAGAACAATTGTGCACGTATCACATGTCTGATCTTGTTCCCAGTCAAACAGGACAAGGAAAAATAACAGTGGCTACCAGTCTTGTGTATCTGAATTGAGCCAAGATCACACCTTGCGTGATATTAAGTGGTGGGGGTTTTTTATAGTTGCTTTGAAAGTTTTTTGTAATGGTGGATTTGGTTTTTTTTGGTGGTTTTTTGGATGTTTGGGGTTTTGTGTTGGGTTTTTTGTTGGTTTTGTTTGGGGTTGTTGGGGTTTTTTTGTTTGTTTTTAGGTTTTGGGGTCTTTTTGGGTTGGTTGGGGTTTTTGTTGTGTGGTTTTTTTTAATGGGTGCTCTGTATCATCTCTTTAAGCTCATTTGTAAATCAATGTCTACTTCTTCCTTTCAAACCCTGCATTAGCTACTGAAACAGTTTAATGGCGATGCAGGAATTACCACTGCAGTATCTATGATCACACTTGTGTACATGTATAGATAGAATATTTGAATCATAGCATGCCAGGTTGGAAGGCATGTCAAGGATCGTTTGGTCCAGCCTTCCCTGAGAAAAACACCTTCTAGATAAGATGGCCCAGCACCAGCATCCCATCCACCTGTATCTTCAAAGTGTCTATTGCTGGGGATTGATTCCAGCGGATAAGAGTACTGGTTGCGAAAAATTGCTGAATGCATAATCTGTGAGATTAGTGCCAATTTCTGCTATTATGAGACTAGTGAAATTTCAGCACAAAATTACATGTTACAGTAAAATGGACAGAAATACTTTGCCATTTCACTGTTTTAAGTGTCAGTGGGTTGACAGGTGTTTTTTGTAAGACATTATACTTACAGTTTGTCTACACATCTCCAGTAAAAATAGCACATTGACACATTGTGGCAAGCTACCATTAAGATCTACAGGCAAACAAGTCTCATCTCTCTGCCCTGTTTGAACAATGGAGATTTTCTGGTTAGTGTTTTTCATCAATAGATGCATTTTCTACATAGTTCCCTGTATTAATAGCTACTAAACTGCCCCTGAAAATAAGGCTCCCTTCAAAATCCCCTTCCCATCAAAAATGTATGATGATTTTACAAATGTAGGAGGGGATACTCTTACACAAAGACATTTGCCTCAGGACATTCCTTTTAATATTTAATAATTTTTGATAAATTAATTTTTCTGTGATAAAACATTAAAAATCATTTACCCTATGCTACTTAAATACTGTACAGGCTTACTTTTGTCTTACAAGCTAATGGAAGAGGAAAAGATAGCATTATTCTTACAGTAAAAAGAACTTCTTTTACTTACAGTAAAATTCCTAAAAGAAAAATATGAGTCAAAGCATGAAGCTATGGCAGCGTGTTTTATTTCATTGATCTCTATGCTGCCTTACCTTACAATTGGTGGAAGCTTGCAGAACTTGGTATTTTAAAATCTTAAAGTGTCAAATGTAAGAAGTCTCTTGGGTAAAACATAAAAAGTTCATTATTTAAATACTTTAAAACAGTCACTTGAGATCAATTGTTTGCCAGAACCAATAGACCTTGTACATAGAATAGAATAAAATAAACCAGGTTGGAAGAGACCTTCAAGATCATCGCGTCCAACCCTTCAACCAATCCAACCCACCTAAACAACTAAACCATGGCAACAAGCACCCCATCAAGTCTCCTCCTGAAAACCTCCAATGACGGCAACTCCACCACCTCCCCAGGCAGCCCATTCCAATGGGCAATCACTTGTACGCTTTGTAAAATTACCTTATTTGTGCTTGGGAGCAATTGTGGGAAGGACTTCAGTTAGGCTCGTTTTGCTCTTGCCTTCTGTCCAGATGAGAGGAGTGATTCTAATGCAGAAGTTTATGGCCAGAGGTTGTAGGCTATTAAGGGAACTATGAACAATACCTGTTATGAGTAGCCTTAAATTAACTGATGAACTGAAGCTCTACTGAAAAGGTTCTTGGAGGCTCACAAATTGTTTAGCCTGGAGAAGAGGAGGCTCAGGGGTGACCTCATTGCCCTGTACAACTACCTGAGGGGTGGTTATGGCCGGGAAGGGGTTGGTCTCTTCTCCCAGGCAACCAGCACCAGAACAAGGGGACACAGTCTTAAGCTGTGCCAGGGGAGGTTTAGACTCGAGGTGAGGAGGAAGTTCTTCACCGAGCGAGTCATTCGTCATTGGAACGGGTTGCCCAGGGAGGTGGTGGAGTCACCATCCCTGGAGGCGTTCAAGAGGAGATTGGACGTGGCACTTGGTGCCATGGTCTAGTCATGAGGTCTGTGTTGACAGGTTGGACTCGATGATCCTCGAGGTCCTTTCCAACCTAAGTTATACTGTGAGTCAGGCTCTTCTCTGTGATGCCCAGTGACAGGACAAGGGGCAATGGGTGGAATTGGAGGCTTAGAAAGTTCCATGTAAACATGAGGAAAAAAAATTCACTGTAAGGGTGATGGAATACTGGAATAGGCTTTCCAGGGGGGTTGAGGAGTCTCCTTCTCTGGAAATACTCAAAACCTGCCTGGATGCATTCCAGTTTGATCTGGTATACGTGATCCTGCTCTGGCAGGGAGGTTGGACTAGATGACCTTTTAAGGTCCCTTCCAGCCCTTAAAATTTGATAAAGCTCAGAGAAAAATTAATAACTTCCTATTAGATTTTTAAATGGTGGGTTTGTTTCAATTTGATTAACAGGTAACTGAAAATACTGCCTATGCTCAGTATATTTACCATACTAGGTGGTAAAATGCGGGCTTTGTAGGCTGAATAGTTGAGCTATGAGTATTCAGAATGTCTAAGTAACAGCTGTATAAGAGATGTAGTATGCTTACACTTGTCTTTCCTTTTGACTGTTTTTGTTCCTAGCTCAGGCAGTGAGAAAATCCAGTTGTGAACTTCTCTTGTGGCTGAAAAAGCTTCTGCTTTCAGTGACTGGAATCTGTTTATTTCATACTTGTCCAGTTATTTTACAGAACCTTAGTCTTTTGGGAGTCTCTAATATATCTCCAGTACTAAATTTAATGCAGATACCTGAGATGATGAGCGATACACAAACCTGCAGCCGAGAAGACCTTTTTGAGTTTATTTTTCTAAAGTAAAGGCCATGCACTGCTTCATTAAAAATATATTAAGTATTTTTGGGGCTGTGTAAAGTAGTGCACTGTATTGTCCATTCATTCCTTAAATCTATTTTATGAAGCATTGGCCCACTCCAATGTGCATTTGAGACCTCTGTGGTTCAGAATTGATTTTTTTGTAATCAAAGGCAGTGTTTCTGGTATTCAGGCAGCTATTTTTTCTAATGTTTTTCAGACATATATCCAGTTAGAACAACTGAAGTTACAATTGGAGTTAAAGGGATTGTTGTCCTCAAATTCATGAATAAAAGAGGTACACAGACACTAATTTCACAGGTGAAAAAGCTTTACTGCTCATTATCTCTTCTCAGTTTACAGTAGTAAAAGAAAGAAATGAAGCACTGTAATTGAAGTCAATCAAGGAGAAAAGAAATCATCCTCACAGAACTGCAAAAGTGAAGCTGATTTTAGCTCCTCATCAGTGTGGATGTTTAGATTTATATGTTCAGGCCTACTGATTACAGTGTTCTTTTTACACATCATCAGGCTTCTTTTACTCCTTTTATTGTATATTGACTAAGCTCTCAAAAGTGCAAAGGACTGAAGAGCCTTGAAGACTATGAAACATTTATTTCCACAGGAAAACAAGCAAAATGTGAGTGCGCTGTAAAAAGACCATTACTATTTCAGTATTAGAACTGGGGTTGTACTATGTAATTATTATTTTAATATTAAATTAAGTAACACATCCAGCTGGAGGTGTCCCTGCTCACTGCAGGGGACTTAGACAAGATGACCTTTGAGAGTTCCTTCCAGCCTTATGCAATCTGTGAATCTCACTAAATAAATATTTTAAATGTAAATAAATGTGGAGACAGGGAAGTAAGGGGGGTGAATAGGCATTGGTTTACTTTGTTTCCTTCTAGAGCAAATAGGTTTAATTACAGATTCCCAATTCTGTGTAAGCAGCACAGCTGGATAATTTTCAATATCGTATTTGACAGAAAGAATTACTATTTTTTGTGCTAAATAGTGCTTCATCTCTGTGGTATGTGTCTGTATTGAATGGTGAATTCCCAGGTTTGATGTTCATGCATGTTACTTAATTGGCAGTATAGTTCACTGCTATGATATGAAGAGGCAAGGGAGTGATTAAATATTTACTGAAGTCTGCATTTGAGCTGAGTCATATTGATGTCTAGAAATCTTTGTTTTATTTTGGCCTACTTGAGTTTTTTAATCTCTGTGTAGCGACTATGTAAAAGAAATTGGGAAGCTCCTGCAATAGGTTAAAGGGAACAGAATAACCAAGAGTATCTGTGTTTTTTCCCCAAGAGCAATTATTCTGAAGGTTATCATTTGGTTGGGCCTTGTTGTGGTTACTGCTTTTTCACAGGCATTTCCCGAAATACATCTTAAATATCATGTTTCAGATGGAATCTGCATAAACCCTTACACTTTCTGGTAGCAGGTTTGGCCATGGAGGCTTTTAGATCTTGAATGTCTGTTCCTGAGCACTTGCTATCTATATATAGCAATAAATGAATAAATCACTGGACTAGGAGTTACCTAATTACTCATTCTACAGGGCACATGGAGGAAATTCACTTAAAATGATAAACTGCCTGAGGTGTGGGGGATGAGGGGGCTGTGGGGCCAGAGGAGAAGTGCTGATATTCACTTGTGGGTTGATTTCTGTTTGAGTTGAACCAGACTTTAGGGGGGGGAAGAAAAAGAATACATAATGATGATGAGGATACTACAGTCAGTGCTTCTTACTGTTGCTGTCAAAATTTGTTCAGTTTTGCTGTCTTGCCACATTTTTGGCTGATGGATGTCTGCTCTTTATTGATCCTCACAAAATACATAAAAATTCTGCATCACTGCTTTTGAAATATTATAGTTGTAGCACCTTCAAAAAGATTCCAGTGGGAACAATACTCTAACTTTTGTATGCTTAGCCTGGAAAAGCAGTCTGTCAAAGAGGGCCATTGTTGCTGTGGATGGTAATCCCTGCCCTACATAACAAAGTTAATGGCTGAATAGCAAATTGAGTTCAGCTACCAGTGCCTGCCAAGGGAAAAAATCTCCAACCACAACAAAGAAGCCATGGTCATTGTGAGTGTTCAGTCTGGGAGGCTACTGCAGAGTCAACTTACATTGTTGTTTCACAACAGTTATCAGTGAATAAAAAAATCAAAGCAATTGATTAGACACTGTCTGGAGAGTTTTTTCTAGAATTACTGGTAGAAAAAAAAAATAAAAGCATTACTTGGTTTTACTTTGTGCTTTAGATTGTGAGAGGAAGGAATTTTGGGGGAAAAATAATTCTTTCTATGTTCATGCAGTATGAAATGAGTTTGGTTTATTCCTTATTTTTATAAATGTGAGAGAAGTATAAATGAGAATGATGTTAAGGTTTTGGCTTTTCTCCAATAAAAGTGGGTTTATGTTTATGATGTTGCTTCTATCCTTACCCTAGTAGCAGGGTGAAGAGTATAATAGTTCTGCAGGAGAGAATCTGGTGTTGGACAAAAGGTAAATCAGTGATGTACTGTTGCAAAAAACCTCGGTCATCACTTCAGGAAGTGTGACTACAGTTTATAAAGCACCAAAAATTACAGTGCATTCAGAATTAGCAAGGTCCTGGTTGTGCTCAGTTCAGAATTCTGCATTTCAGGAAGAATGTGGACCAACTGAAGGTGAACCAAATAGTCAGAATTGAGGATTAGTGATTAATCTTATGCAGTAAAGGAGGAAAAAGACTTTAAATATGACAGTACTGTTAAAGATGTAAAAGTCTGCTTTGTAATAGCTTGGTGTCAAAAATTAATGGAATAAAAAAGAGTAAAGGTTTTCAGTTGTGGGGTGGACATGAAGACACTGATGGTAAAGATAAACATTGGAATAGTGGGATGAAGCTGTGGGATTTTCAGGACCAGATCAAAGACACATCTGTCATGAGTGATAGAGACACAGTTGAGTCTATCCTGAGGGTCCTAAAGACGTTTTGGATCCTAATCTACAACTCTGATGTAGATTTTACTATTTATCATAAACTACACATTCAGATTAGCTAAATACTTTGGTTCTAAATGGCTGTAGTAGTAAAAACATGAATTTTATTTCTTAGAAGTTTCTTTTGCTAGGAAGTAGTGCTGTTTCCGCCCAAATCTTGTCTCTGTTTGGTGTTCTTTATCTAGGTTTATATATGGAAAACGTAAGATCTCAATCTTTTTGTGCAATGGGTGACTAATGGTTTCTCTAGGGATTTAGTTGCCTGTTTGAACTCAAGTGCTCTAAGTGGGTCTATGTGATGTTGTATTTGAATGAATCCTTTCTTATCACCTTCTGTATGTGAATTAGAAATTCTTCTAGTATTTTACTGTTGATACTGTTGATCCATTATTCCTCTGTCTGAGGGGCTGGCCAGGAAGACAGAAAATTACTGATGAGATCAGCAGGAGCAATGTGGCTCAGTGTAAGATTCAAATGACTACAACTTTTTGAGCCATTTAATGTCTACCTGGTTCCCATGGCTTTCATTTCTATCTTCAAATGGAGGCCACTTGAAGAGCACGCAATTACAATGGAAGGAGCAAATCCTCACCTTTCTATCACCTTTTCAGTACTCTTGTTAAAAACCAAAGCAGTCAATGCATTAATGTTATAGCATGAGAAGTTACTTTTATGCTCTGGCAGTGACTGGAATACTCTTTTAAACTTGGATCCTACACAGAAGTTTTACTTAGGGTGTATTAACAATTTTGATTTTGTTTTTCATCTGTTCTCTGTGATGATTTTTCTCAAATTCTTGTAGCTGGTCAGGATACTAACAGCGACACATAATTGTCACGAGTACAACAGCTATGCAATTGCTGTAGAAGGACTGTAATAGTTTTTAAGTGTCAGCAGCATGCTAAATCAGTATTCCTTTTCAATACCTGTTGGGAAACTAAATAAAGGTTCAGCAACTGGAAGAGATGGATGCCTTATTTTTTAATTAAACCTTTGCTATCAGGATGTTTCTGTTTCAGTTCAAATATTTATTATATTCTACTTAGTAAACAGAAGCACTTTGTTCTGTTTTAAATGTTCACATTTTCCTTAAAAAAAAAACACCAAAACCACAATGTGGCCTTATGCACTTATTTCATCAGCATAACATGAAATGTCTGGGAGAGTTCTATATGAAAATGTTTCAGATGCATTTTGAAAGTAATGACAGTTTTGCATGGTTTTGTTGGTTTGCTTTTTCTTTAGCTTTTTTCTACTCGGAAGTTTGTTTTGTAGCATCTTGTAGCTTGGAGTGCACTGCGAACACAGTAATTTGTCTGTTTTTCAAGGAGATGTAAAACTGGAACTGACAATATATCTGAGGAAATAGAGGGAAGGCAAGATGTTTGTTTCTGTGATTATTCCCTTTGTGGACTGGTTTAAAAAATATATTGAGCTGAATGAGTTCTACACAGTTAATTGAGACCATATCGGTTGCAGCTGACAGTGTTTGTTATGAAATTGCTAAAATGTTTGCCTGTCCTTTGTGTCCCAGAGATGAGATGATATTCTGATGCATGTCTTTTCACAGGACCTGTTGTTCAGTGTGTGCGCTCTCAATATCATCTCCACCATTGTCTGTGCTTTGGCAACAGCAATGTGTTGCATGCAGATGGTTTCTTCTGATCTCCTGCAAATGGTAAGTATGTTTCAGTGACAACACAGGATACTGTCCAATGTAACATATTGTCCTTATCTCTGTGTACTCATTCATACCTACTCTTTGCTTGTAAACTTAAGCCTATTTATATGTCTTTGTGCAGTGTTACAACATATGTGTACATGGGTGTATTTTTTTATCTGTATGTGTCTGTGTAGCTATGGCATACAGATGCATGCAGCATGAATGGCTGCTGTGTTTAAAGTGTTTACATATTAGAGTTGTAATCAGGATTTTGCAGTTTGGAGTATCTTATTTTTGTTAATGAGGTTATTAATGAGGCTCAGTTATATAAGCACAATAAATTTTTTGTCATGACATATTTATCGTTTTCAGTTTCCACACTATCCAGAGTAATAACTTGGCTTTGGGATACTATTTTTCACTACTTTTCTGGTATGAGAACAATGAGTTCAAAACGAAAACTTTTCACAGCCCTGTGCCAGTACCAGTTTTGTCATAACAAAAACATGTTCAGCTTCAGAGTAGTACTTTTGTTTAAAACAGGAAGAAAAACCATCATTAGTCTTCTGCATAGCCAGCTCCATTACAGGATGCTGTCTTGTTTTGGTTGGACAAAGACAGCTTTCCTATCCAAAATGAGTGCTGTGATTCCTCAAGGATTCAATATAGTGTTGAAATAAAAAAGAAACATTGTAAATCCTTTGTATTATGCAGGCCAGGTACACTGTTTCTCACCCAGCTCTGTGACTAGCTAATGTAGGAAATTATCATCTGTTTAATAAGAGAGGGCAAGTGTACAAACCTAATACAGTCATTTGTAGATCTCTCACATTTTAAAAGTTTGCATAAAGTACTAACCCAGCAAGTTAGCTGCAATCCATTTACACAGCAGAGCAATGCTGTATAACCTGCCATCCAGGCATGTGATTGACTTAAAAATAAATATACACTAGCTGCCATGGATGTTGATTGAAGTTTAAGTGCATGAATTACAGATAAGGCTGCTGTTTCTGGACAAGTGTTCTGATCACTGGGTTGCAAACTTAGTTTAAAAAGACCTTCAGTGTGTGATCTAGTGTTTACTTCATACAGTAGCAGATATATGAGGTTAGGCACATATGTCTACATAATGCCAAGAAAATGGCACATAAATAAATTTTTCCTGTAGGGCACTGTGGAGTCATAGTGTGCGTGCTTTTAGAGGCTTGTAAACAATATCTATTTATTAGCCTTGCTTTGGATGTCAGAATTGACAAAAATAGTCATTTCAGCTGATAACATGTGTTTAAAATACTGGAAGAATATTATCATATTGTGAATATTCTTTCTTTTCATACAATTCTCCTACACCTTCCCAATATTTGCTGCAAGAATGTCCACTGATGAAAGAGCTTTTTCACCTTTTAGTGATGACAGGGAGATGAAGTGATTGTCACACCTGTCTGTCTAGTGTAACAATAGTAGAAGTGATCCAGGGCAACCATATATATTCCAAGAATCTTAACCTACACTACATTTTAAGGTATTTAGTAGTTTGAAAGGAATAAAAACATATAGTCGATAATGAACCAAGTATGACACTAAAGTGCTTCTGACAGTCATGTGCAAGAAATAATCCTGTCAACAGGAAGTCAGATATCTTAAAAGCACATAATTTTTCTCTATGCCACTTCATTCTTCACTTCTTTCCTAAGTCTGTTTCTTTACCACCTGGCAATGCTGCCATTATGTCTATTTCTTTTCATTTCCTATGCTTTGTGCCTCATCTTTGTCTTCTGCCAAGTTGTTGACCATTCTCCCACCCACTGACAAGAATTTCTTTCCCTCTTCACAGAGGAAGGGCATTATATCTTTCTTTCTGCTTAATATCAGGCTTTTCTTGTTTATCCTTAAGTTTTTCCCTTTCTTTTTTCAGGTTGCTGAGCCAGATTCCTGCCAGGCCTAAGTGAGCGTAACTTTCCTGGGGCTATGCTGACTTAGACCAGCTGAACTCTGACTTGAAGATTTCTTTTTCTTTCAATATTTTCAGATTATTGTCTTATGATCTGCAGTTCCTTTTGCTGCACTGCACCACAAATCTGATTTACTCCCTTTTTTCTTGCTTGTTAATACTTTGTTTGTGCTTTTTCCTTTTCACTGAGGTATACATCTCCTCTCAGCAGGGTTGTACCATGATGGAGGCTTAAAATAGCAGCAGTAAGAGACACACAACTCTTAGATTAAAACATTTTAATTACTGTGCTGATTCTTTTGCTTTGTTCTTAGAGTATTCAAGAGCTACATAGGCTCACCTGTATGAAGAGGAGATTGACATATATAATTCCTATCCAGCAAAAGCATGATGTAATAGGGAACATCTTCCTCAAACATCATTAGGTTGATTCTAGATCGTAGGTTTTGTGATCCATGTGCTGTGTTGGTGTTCCTGTCTCAGAAATTAATCATTTAGAATGGTGTGCAAATTTAACATAATTTCCTGCTTTCTTCTGGCATGAAGCTGTTCTGTGTGCTTCAGGTTTTACTGCCTAATAACATAGAGCTGGTACATGAAACATGAGAGTATCTGCTAACTTTTACATACAGCGAGTATCTGATTGATACAAGCAAACTGTCAGTATTTCATTGGATGCTGCTACTTTGTGATGTACTGTCCTTTCAGTAAAAATGTCCTGAAAAATACCAACAGAAACTGGTAGCAAGTGTAGACTAAATTTTCCACTGAATGAGAAGTAAGTTTTTAGTTAACAATAATCCCAAGAACAAAGAATTGGTTTCAAGTGCTAATGAAAAAGTACTGCAAAACATTGCAAACTATTTTTATTGTGTTAGATTTTAGTTTCCTTTACTTTTGTGCTGTAGTATGGGACAAACCCCCGTATTTTCTTAGGTTGTTCTCTCTCTGAGTTGACTGCTTCAGAAAGCACCCCAAATTGTTCACCTCACTTTAACCTTTCTCACCCTGTTTTAAGTATGCACAGTTGCTCAGGAAACATACAATCTACCAATTGTACTAAAGCTGCAAGAGTAAACCAATACCATTGTTAAAGACTAAAAATGCATTTATTAGGTGTTTCACTACTTTAGACAATCTAAACCTGCACTCCATTACAGGGCTTCTCAAAATTGTTCTTTATGTGTACACACCCCTCCAGCAGATAAATATGAATCAGATCAGATTATATCAAGGTACTGTAATGGGGAAACCCATCTCTTAATAACCAAGCTGTCACTTCCATGGCATTTCATTCGTTGCCTAAGGCAGTTTAATTTCAGTTTGCATCTTGTCTGATGAACGGCTACTGAAAAAATTCACCCTGTTTTGTTAGCTTCCTGAATTAGAGAAACAAAAGACAATATGCCTTCTGTGGTGAAGCTTAAAGCTTGAAGTCCACCTGTTCCAGTCCTTCTTGCACTCCAAATATGTTTATACATTACTTATCCTAGAACTACTGGCACTGATGCCATCCAATGTATTCTGATTTTATCACCGTCACTGTTGGTAGCCATTCTTCGTGTAATGTGATATCTAAACCAATCTGTTATTTTGTAAAGAAAGCAGGGTAACGATGACACATGCCAGCTGTAACATCTAATTACTGTTTTCATCAGCTGTAGTGATAATTCAGCATGTCATTAACTTAATAGGCTGCAGTTAATATTCCTACTCAGGCACCCTAAATAAAGCACCTCTCTATGGGGATAATACCTTGCTGGCATTGCTTAACCCCTTATGCCAGTGAAACAGGAATAAAAAAATGCTTCAGGGTGAAGCTTCACATTAAGTTATTACATATTTTTTTGCTACTTAACCTAATTTTATCAAAACCTAAATACTACAGGCTACTTTAAAGGTACCGTAAAGCCCAGATGTCCTTTTAGAAGTATGCCTTGAGAATGGCTTACATCCATGGAAACATCCTAAATGTAAATATGGCTGGATTAATACTCCCTTCACTTCCACCACAATTGAAAAGGTAAAATAGAAACCTTTGGCATAGAATTTTTTTTGCCATTTTTAGGAAATGTACCATTTTCTGTTTCATGTTCTATTCATAGAATTAAGAATATGTAATATTTAAGATTTTAAAATATGGTCAGTACGTGGAAGAAAGAATGAGTGTCACGCAGCAGTCCCTCTGTGATTGCAGAGCTAATGGCTAGTGATGGCTATTAGAAGAATTTGAATCTATGTTTTTCTTATAAAAATATTTTCCCTTTAAGTTCAAGGACAAATTAGAAGAGTCAGCCATGAGCCTTGTAGAAATCTTGAAGACAGTTCGTATCTTCATTGCCCTCTGGGAGATACTGATTCCAGTGTTTCAGAAAAGGGAAAAAACAACCTGTGTAGAAGGCAGAATTACAGACCCAAGTATATTGCAAAGACCTTTTCCTATAGACCTTTTCCATTCTTGAGAATTAGCAGATTTTTATAAATGACATATGGAGACATAAAGAGGATAACGAGCCCTGGAGTCTTCAAAGACCTTATTTTAAAGTTGCACAGTAAATTTAATATGATATGGAAGGCAGAAGTAATTACATGTAGATAAGGGAAATACTCTAGATAACAAGATCCCCTTAGAGCAGTAGTAATCTACTAATAAACTGCAATTACTGGTCCAGGTCTGTTGTAGTTGTTAAGCAGCAAATGAATCCCAGTGCTGTCCTTCACATGGAGTCAATAATGCTGATCAGCTGTAGAATATGTAGAAGAGAGGATGTCTTTTGTTGATACTTAGTGGGGATCTCCCATGCCTGGACAGTTTGAGCAAGACTTCTTATATCTCATGTAGAAGGACTTCCCACCTTATCACATTGGGTAACAGTTGCAATACAGAATTAGTTACCTGCTCTTCAGTTCCTGAACAGAGTCTCCTCTACTTCAGTATATTCAAAATGTAAATAGTAAAGTCCAATCATACTGTATACTTCAGTATATTCAAAATGTAAAGTCCAATCATACTGGTCACTTCAGTGACCAACTTTTAGATGACCTCTCAGTGAAAAGCTAGAAATTTGGTCTGACAGAAGAAAAAAAAAAAAAAAAAGAGTTTTACAGGTGTATTTTTATCTGTCTAATGGTGTTTGCTTCATCTTTAAGAGATAAACCAGAGAGTTCTGTTATCCTGCAAAGCACTGCCGCTTCACTGGGAAGTGACAGTGTATGTGTCTTGCTGCAGCTTCTAAGCTTGCTGAGAAGATCACTAGCTGTGTGAAGTCCTCAGTACTATTGCTCAAAGACCATTGAGTGCAACTGCCTTTTCAGAAAGCTGCTTCCTCTTCTGTTCTGATGTGTTTCTTGCATTCCCATTTCTAATTCTCTTCTTGCAAACAACTTCCTGCTGGTGCTATGACTAACTTCTATATTGAATGCAGGTCCAAAACCACAGCATTGTACAGCTTACTTGTTTACCCTGCTGCAACCAGATAGCATAACTACAACAAATTAGCAAATTAAGTAGTCCTCAGCATGAACTAAAGATCAGGACTAAAGATCAGGCTGTTTAACTCTGTCAGAGTTAGGCCAAATTAAAACACACAAAATTCTATATGCAGTGTGTGCACTATGTTGCACTTCCCCTTAATACATGCACTGATCTATGTATAATGCCAATTAGGTATCAGACACATTCCACAGACTAAAGTAAGGCCATCTTTAGTCCAAGGATGAGGAGAAACATGCATACATATAAGAGTTTGAATGCCAAGTTTCAAACATAAGGTCAGCCATTTCCTAAGACAGGAACATGAATTCTGTATTTCATTGCCTGTTGGATTTCTGAAAGCTCTCAGCTCCATCAGTTCCAGGTGGTTAACAGAAATGGTTGGCTGTTTGGGATATCCAGAGCCATGGGATGTCTATTTATGCCTGTTAAATTTATGTTAAAAATATCTACTAATAACTATAAAGTATGCAAATCTATTAACACTGTTGACTCTTTATGTTGATAAACAGTGGTGCTGGTGCTGTTTGCTGTTTATTCTTGTCTGCAACCATTTTCTGTTCATTGCTTCTGCAGTGGCCCTTCGTTTAATCCCAATCCTAGCTAGGAGCCCTGCTTTGTGAGTTGGTCCCCACAGTGTGTGAGATACATCTTTATTTTTTAATTACACTGAATCCAGTTTGATCTTGTTTGTACTTGTGATCAAACAGGCCACCTCCATGTTTAGTTTGGCAGTTCTTGTTGCCTATCCCACTTGCCACCAACCTGTTGCGACTGATTAGTAACAATTGTCTTCTAATATCAAAAGAGTGTGTCTCCTTGTGAAAGCATTTGTCAGGGCTCCTCCACCTAGGAGAGTTTCATTAGCTGTTTTAATTTGCTTACCTCTGAACTTCATACTAACTCTTTGCTGGGCCCCTGCCAGCCGTTTGAGACTAACCTTTAATGATTTTTGTAAAATACATATCAGTGTAGGAAGAATACACTTTTGCAGGCTAGTAGAGATTAAAAGATAGGGTAGTATGGAATAAGATGTGATTTAATTCCCAATTATTAACTTTCTGATTGTTTTCTCAAGGATGTCTTTTCTTTATGATAATCCCTTATATTTGCTATTGTGTCATTTCCTGCTAGTGTCCCTCTTACAGCCTCTTTCACTTTAATTTCTGTGCCTTCCAGCAGGATGATATCATACAGGTAAACTTGTTTGAAAACACAAACACACCCCTAAACATGTGCGTCTTTCATGTCTGTTTTGCCACTCATTTTCAGTGTTGGTCACACAGAGTTTGTTGCTGTGATTTACACTCACAGTAAAGGTTCTTTCAAGAGATGCAAATAATTCTATTGTTAAACTAACTGCATCTAAACATCAGATCTTTCCCTTCTTGAACCACAGCCTCTTCTACCCTGTGTAAAACCTTACCCTTCTGTCACATCCCACAAAATGTATGCTGGTATATCACTCACTGTAAAAGTGCTGTGTGTTTAATGGCTTTGTTCTGAGGAGTGTTTCTCCCTATGCATGGCTGAAAGCAACAAGCTCCAAGGAAATGGAGATCTTAGGAATGGAACTACATGTTCTCTGGTGCAAACCAAAGCTTGAGTTCCATGGCAGTATACAGAAATCATTTTAGAGACTGTAAAAATGACCCAATTGATCAACTCTACTAGCAAAATGAGTGTAGTCCTGAGCAGAATTGAGTACAAAATGTGAGCCAGAGTATAAAGATAGTTGTCTTTTATGATAAATTCCTACACACTTTTTAAGTTATGAAGTTGAAGTTTGTGTTGCTTCCTTTTTTTTCCTAAAAGATTCTTCATTGTATTTGGGATGGTAGTTGACTGATGATTGGTGGTGATTGTATCAGGGCAGAAGTTTGGTGTTTAACAGTTAATATTACAGTTTGGAAGAGGCTGTTGCAAGAGCAGGTGAATTTTAACTAAATGATGGCAAAAAGGTAGATTTATGCTGTAAGACAAACCTGATAGAACTGTCTGTTAGTACTCAGGGTAACAGCAGCACATCTAACAGGAATGAGTGTTTAATGGCATCAGGCATTTTGTGTAACAAGCAGTAGATCAAGTAGGCATCGTGTCTTTTATTCCTGTACCATCAGGAGACCACAGTGGTTCCAAGTCAGTGATTGGCTGCAAGATGTAATGATAAAAAATATTGTGCAGAGGAGATTGTTTATTTAATAGTTACTTGTGAAAATATCTTGAGAGCAAATTAGTAAGCAACTGCTGGTTTGTTTTTGCAAACAATTAAAATTGATCCTCTTGGTCTTCTGTTCTGTTGCATTAGTACAGCTTTGACTTTTGAAACAACAAACATAGTGTGTTTAGTAGAATTAAGATGTAACTCAACCTTTTAAATACCAAAGACCAATGTAATTTTTTTGGTAGAGTAAATTCAGTGTAACTGTAACAAGTTAAATCTGAAAAAGTGAAAATTCGAAAGCTGTGACATTAAAGATTGAAAGGAATTTACATTCTGTTCGGTGCATCTCCTAAGCATAAGCATTTTCCTTTTTATTTCACTGCTTCCCAAGTCTTAATCATGGATTTAAACAAATAGGAATGCAATAAGACAACAGTACAAAGGCATACATTCTCTTATTCCAGTACAAAAAAAGAAATGTGCCTTCAGCAGATTTTTTTAGCACTTGTTTTAAAAGGCAAGTGCTGCAGACCCTGTCATCTACTCATCCAAGAGGAAAGAATTATTCTATGGGTTTGGATTGTACTTTGATCTCCTTTTATCCATGGGGATCATATAAACCCAAGTGGCTGGGTACCATGTGATCTGCAGAACTGTCCATATTTGATCTTGAACTATTTTAAGCCTTTGCTAGAAGACTTGTTAAGTTAATGTGTTTCTGATATCAGAGGTATCAGAAGGGCTTCTTGATATCATTGCTATGCTAGGAGCTGATTAGGTTCCTGTCACAAACATTGACAGTAGTTCTCAGTATGATTACTTTTTATTGTTCATGTAGTTGTTTTCTTTTTGGTTTTGAGATGTTTATATGGAAAAAATGTTCTTACTTTCATACCAGTATTAAAAACCTTTATGCAACATTTAAGCATGTGGTGTCTACATCACCAAATCAAAAATGGCTATTAACAGTATTTTATTTTTGCAAGAATAATACAGAATAGTTATAAATGGCAGCTTTTTAAGAAGGGAAAAATAGGTGGGACATCTGCAGCTGTCTTACTCAGAACTTAATGATTATGTGGTATCTTACTACTACTTCAGTTTATTTGGGGTATTTTGAGTGGATGATGTTGTGTTTTTTTCTCCATAAGTGAAAGGCATAATATGCAAATAACAATTTTAGTGGTTGCATCTGTTGTTCATTGGTTATTAAAATACAGCTCATTATGTAGTGCTCTAATAATACTGTATTACAAGGTAGAAGTATTTCTTGAAAAGCTGTTTAAGTGTCTGTATCCTGCATCCTAGAGTGACTTTGGGGCACAGGGCTCTCTATGTCTTTAGTCAACCTTGTGTTATATTTTGACAGTGTGACACACTTCTTGTTGATCTCAAGTGCTATTACACTTCTACAAATGTCTCATTTCAGTATGGATGTGAATGAAATTGGATATTGGTCAGGGTTGCTAATACTAACCCCTTATTAAAATTTCTATTATTTGACATTTTTATCATTTATTATATGATGATGATTTTGCCATCTGAAGGAACTTGACCTGTTTGTTTTCAGTTTCTGCCACAGAGACCACATTCTATCAATCCTGACTGCATGACTCCCCATGGAACTATCCTGCATCAAACCCTGGATTTTGATGAGTTCATACCACCAATACCACCTCCACCCTACTACCCACCAGAATATACCTGCACACCAGTCATAGAGGCACAGAGGTGATTTTTATTCCCTGCAGTTAGTCATTGCAGAGTTATGAGCTACAGACTATGAAGCTCTTTCAAAGAATATGAAGTCAATTAATGTCCTTCACTGTCCTGGTTTGAGGCCAGGCAGATTCTCTCTTGCCCCTGAAAGGGGCAAATGGATGACACACAAATGGATTGGAAAGTGATGGAAAGTTTAAATGGAAAATCAGCAAGTGTTTTACAGAAAGCTGCAAGCATGGTGACAAAAGAATCCCAAAGCATAGTGTCCCCTACAGTACACCCAAAAGCCTCCCAACACTGCCCTTCTCCCCACCTGGGGGTATAACCAAAGCCCCCAGGGCTCGCTCTTCCCCCCCCCACCCCGCTAGGCTAGTCTCAGGCTGGCCAGGTCTGAGACTGCTCCCTGCCTCCTTCTCCTCCTGGCATTAGGCCTACCCAGGCCTAAGAGGCCTTGAGATGCTCCCACACCGTTACCTGATAAGGAGCATCTCCTGCGGGAAGAATGAGGAAGAGAATGACCTTGCAGATGGATTTATAGAACGCAGGATATTATGGGTATGAAATATGCTATTTCCTGTGTCGACCTACTGGGTTGGACCCTCTGGACATGGGAGGTGTAACTTATGTGGCAGTAACAGGAGGCAGCCAGCCTGAACTGCCACATTCACTTACGTGAGGTACTTTTCTTCTGGAGAGATTCCGTACATTTTTTGCAAATTTCTTAGGATGCACCTGGAAATATTTGTGTTAAAGCAGTGCAGTAATAGAGAAGTGATTGAACTTGGCTATGACAAGCACAACAGTACCTGAACTTAAAGCAGAGATAGGTGATCCTTTCACACAGGTTAATGTTACATGCTCACAGGTGAGGTCCCAGATGACTGGAAACTGGCCAGCGTGGTCCCCATCCACAAGAAGGGTCAGATGGAGGAACCTGGAAACTACAGGCCGGTCAGCCTGACCTCAGTGCCAGGGAAAGTGATGGAGCAGATTATCCTGGCGGCAATAACTGTGCACCTGAAGGATGGCCAAGGGCTCAGGTCCAGCCAACATGGATTTAGGAAGGGCAGATCCTGCCTCTCCAGCCTGATCTCTTTCTATGATCAGATGACCCGTCTGGTGGATGTGGGGAGGCCTGTGGATGTGGTCTACCTGGACTTCAGCAAGGCCTTTGACACCGTCCCCCACAGCAAACTGCTGGCTAAGCTGTCAGCCCATGGATTGGACCATTACACTCTGTGCTGGGTTAGGAACTGGCTGGAGGGCCGAGCCCAGAGAGTGGTAGTGAACGGTGCCACATCCAGCTGGAGGCCAGTCACTAGTGGTGTGCCCCAGGGATCAGTGCTGGGCCCTGTCCTCTTCAACATATTCATCGATGATCTGGATGAAGGGGTAGAGTCAGTCATCAGCAAGTTTGCAGATGACACAAAGTTGGGGCAGATGTTAGTCAGTTAGAGGGTAGAAAGGCTCTGCAGAGGGACCTCGACCGACTGGACAGATGGGCAGAGTCCAATGGGATGTCATTCAACAAGTCCAAGTGCCGAGTGCTGCACTTTGGCTACAGCAATCCCATGCAGAGCTACAGGCTGGGGTCGGAGTGGCTGGAGAGCTCCCAGACAGAGAGGGACCTGGGGGTGCTGATCGACAGCCACCTGAATATGAGCCAACAGTGTGCCCAGGTGGCCAGGAGGGCCAATAGCATCCTGGCCTGCATTAGGAATAGTGTGGCCAGCAGGAGCAGGGAGGTCATAGTGCCTCTGTACTCTGCTTTGGTTAGGCCGCACCTTGAGTACTGTGTCCAGTTCTGGGCCCCTCAGTTTAAGAAGGACATCGAGACACTTGAACGTGTCCAGAGAAGGGCAACAAGGCTGGGGAGAGGCCTTGAACACAAGCCCTATGAGGAGAGGCTGAGGGAGCTGGGATTGTTTAGCCTGGAGAAGAGGAGGCTCAGGGGTGACCTCATTGCCCTCTACAACTACCTGAAGGGTGGTTGTAGCCAGGAAGGGGTTGGCCTCTTCTCCCAGGCAACCAGCACCAGAACAAGGGAACAGTCTCAAGCTGCGCCAGGGGAGGTTTAGACTCGAGGTGAGGAGGAAGTTCTTCACCGAGCGAGTCATTCGTCATTGGAATGGGTTGCCCAGGGAGGTGGTTGAGTCATCGTCCCTGGAGGCGTTCAAGGGGAGATTGGACGTGGCACTTGGTGCCATGGTCTAGTCATGGGGTCTGTGTTGATAGGTTGGACTTGATGATCCTCGAGGTCCTTTCCAACCTAAGTGATACTGTGATACTGTGATATGCTTGAATGTGACATTCTATTTTCTAAGGAAATCATTCCAATTAATGTCCATTAATGTGGAGTAGTGAAGGATATTCATAACTGTGAATTGGGCCGGTAGAGTTGGCTGCCATCCAAAATGAAATCAAATTTTTAAAGCTACCCTGTGAATGAGGGCTTCATTTTGATTATCTAATAAATTTCTTCAATGCAATTCTTCAAAGGAGATGCTCTGCATCACTGGTGTAGGTAAGAGTTTACCAAATAAATACAATGCCATTTCCTAATAGTTAAGTTTGCTTGTTTGTGTTTTTTAAACAGAGGTCTCCATTTGGAATTTCCTCATTCCCCATTCAGTGGTTTATATGAAGTAACCATTAACAGCCCAGGAATGCTGTATCCGACTGAGCTGCCCCCACCTTATGAGGCAGTGATTGGAGAGACACCTGCCAGTCAGGTAAGGAAAGCCAAAGGACATCATTAGCATAGCCTTCACATTTTTGTGATGTTAAACAATTTTAGATACATTTCACAATCTAGGATAACTTAGGAGTTAACTGTACTTAGGAGGAACAGACATTATTCAGACTTTTCTTTAAAAGGGCTCAACTAGGGTGTGTATTCTCATGTTCTCGTGCATGTTTGAGCAAATGCTTGTCTGAGTAGTAATGTTTCACCTGACATCATCTGTTAAAAAGGTTGTATGATACTGGACTGTCAGTATCAAAAACCTAGAAGAATGGATTTGAATCACCAAAGCATGGTGGTTTTCCTTACTTGAAAAGCATGATGTTTTAAAATGAGATTTCACTTTTAACTTTCTATAGATAACGAGAACTCTTGATTAGGAAGCAAGCTTATATTCTTTAGAAAGCCTACAGCAGATTTTTTTTTTTTTTTTTATTCCAGCTACTGATGATAGTAAATTTGTCTGACTTTTGATACACTGCTTTTATTTGGAGCTTAGTATATGTCTGCATTAGTCTACGTTGGCACGTGCACTGAAGTTCTTCACTAATAGCGTTAGACTGACAGTGTCATACTTAGTTTTGTAGAAGGCCAGATAGAAATTGAGCTCTTGACAGAAAGGTTTTCATAGAGGTGACTGATGGTAATTTCTAGATTCTGTCATCAACCATAATAAGCTTTTATGAGTTAATTGTGGCCCTACAGACAGAAGCAGATATGATGCTTTCTGCTAAACATGGTAGCAGTCTCATTTCCTTTGACTTTTGTTTCTATATTTTTCTCATTTTTGGTCACCATTGTTACCAGCTGTCTGTGAACTCCAGGTGAATTTAGCTTGTAGATTATGAAAAATGAAAAATTGCTTTAAGCATATTCCTACATTTGTTCCTGATCCAAAGACACTGTAAAAGACTGTATCTTTCAACAGCTTTCCATCTAGATAGCAGCTGATATGTCAAGCATGTTCTGAAGATCATGCACACTATACCTTGTTTTCATAAACTTCAGGTACATGTGTTGTTCTGTGAAACGATTTTCATTTTAGGTTACTGCTCGTGATCAGCAAGTATCCGAATCAAGCTTGGGAGAGAGGAACATCACCCTGGACTTCAGCACACAAGGTGATCATGACATTCTGTTCGTCTACATGAGAAAGATGAGTTGGATTTTTTCAGTGGACTATCCTTCTGTCCTTCCCAATGGAGAAGTGGTGTTTGCTTTGAGATTGTTCATTGCAAGAAGAACCTTTCCAGTCATAAACTGCTGTGGCTAGAACCACAGAGTAGAATATTGCTGCACAAAGCCTGCTTTGTGAAGCCCTATGAGGCAGGCAACTGTCATTTTTCTTTGAAGAGTCATGTACATAAACTGGCAGTTTGTTTCTTACTGTCAGCAGCGTAGGTGCCCTCCTGATAGTACACATGCTTTCTCCAGAATAGATTCCTGCATGGCATCTGGAAGGCAGGCATCTGAACAGGAAACCTGCTGCCTGAAGCACAGATGTAGTGAGTGGCTTAGTAGGTGCAGAGCCTGGTTGTTTGAAGTTTAGTAGCTACTAGAATAGGCCTCCTTACCATGTCTGTTGATATGTAGGGCTTTTAAAACATTATAGCCTCAGTGGATCATGAAATGTTGAGCACTTTGTATGCAATAATTATTTAGTAAAATTTCCGTTGAATGTTTTCTCCAAATCATATTCATATTGTGTTAATAACGAGACTGGCAGGTGTTTTCAGTACACTTATGGGCAGAGAGGTGGTGGCAGAGTGGTCCATGAAACAGTCCCCTCTCCCCTGACATACAGACTGGGACTGATAGCCTAACAAATTATTGAGGAGCATCTGTTCCTACATGGAGTATCTGTTTTGTGAAGCAGGGTTTCAGTTTCCAGAGTCAGCTTTAACTACTGGTAAATACTAGGTGCTTTGGGGTTTTAGTTTAATCCTGGCATTTGACCACTCCAGTGGAGTGTAACAGCTGAAACTGACTATTTTTTAACTGCTGCTGTGTCTACAGTTCATATAAGCATATTTGGACTTCTCATCTAGATTTGAAAGTTTAAAGTGTAAGGCTAGGGTCTTGAACTTTTGGGAAACAGTTGACCAACTCTCAGGCAATGCTTTGGTACTATATAATGTGCTGTGCACAGAAGAGGGAACTTCTGTTGTGACTTTGGAATTAATGCAGGGACAAATACTTATTTTCATGAAGGGGTCCATTTTCATCCACCACATTTATTTGTAGACATGACAAAGGAAATTATACCAGTCTCACATTTTTTATCTAAAGGGTTTCAAAGATGATGTGCCCTTGTATGGAAAGTTCAGCTTCTATCTGAAGTGTGCATTGCATATTTTGCATGCCAGAGATGTGGTGAATTTTCATTTGTAAACAACTTAGGTGTATGCTTCAGGTAAATGAGTATTGATCAGAAAGTATTAGGTGCTGAAAAGCTAATATTGACAGTTATGATAGGTTAAAATGTGATCAGAACCATGTTTTTTCAGCATTTATTTAAAATACTACTTTTCTGCCACAGGCAATTTCTTATTTACCAGAGAAAGCAGTAGAGGAAGAGCTTTTCCTGTCCACATGTAGATAATACTTTGGTGGCAGGGCTCAAGAATGCTTATTAGTTGAAGAAAATACTTGAGGACAGCACAAATTTTCTTTGCTGAATGAGACTTAAAAACAAGTAAATTACTTCAGTCTGTTTTGCTTTGGCATTGTCATCTGAAAGTTGTTGAGTAATTATTGATGCATTTGCCCAGTACTAAATTTAAATTTCTTATATTGAAAATGGGGCTGGGGGGACAGGAGAGGGGCAAGACAGTTTTATTTTTCTCTGAATCTCTCTGTTTGCAGTTTCTGTTGCAAGCACTTCTTTGATGGTCTCCGAGGCTGCTGGTATCCCAGAGCATAGCTGCTCCTCTGAAGATCTTTGTTCGCTGGAAGTTCAAGGATCTCTTCATTCTGCAGATCTTTCTCCCTACTGTACAACCCCCAAAGGAGCTACAGACCAGCACCGCAGCACTCCTGATTATGGCACCCACTGCAAGTTCCACAGAACTCCCTCAGAGAGCTTTCCTGATGAGGATGACAGTTCTCACAGCCGAGCCTCTACAGACAGGTCTCAAGGACAGGAAAAGAACTGTGCCTGTGGCAGGTCCTCAAACTGTTCCTCAGAGAATTTCAGCCTCTCAGAAAGAGAACTGCAGAGTTCTGCTCAAGAGAGCAATGCCATGCCGCCTTTGAAACAGAAGAAAATCTGCTGTGCAGACTTCAGCCAGCATCCTGTCACTTCCCAGACCTCTCCCTGTTTTGATTCTGCAAATACTTCATCATATGCTAGCAGCCAGGAGGGTGCTGTCCAGCAGCATCCCATTACAAAACACCAGATTTCAAGTATCGTCCGATCAGCTAGCGACCCTGTGTCGTGCTCCTCTTATACAGCAGGTAGGCATAGTGCTGCACAGCTGACAGAGCATGGAGCAAATGAGGGGTATGTGTTTTATGTGGCAACTGGTGCTGCTGGAAATTATATGACACATTCCAATGAGGGCTGACTTCCGTGTGAAGGTTTTAGTTACAGCAGGTGCGTTTTCTAGATTTGCAAATTTTTAAGAATGGAAATGGGGAAAGAGACAGAGTGAAATGAATGTTGGCATTTCTCATCATACCAGCCTTTGTGCAGTACTCAGAAAACCATCTCTCAAGGAGATTCTTCCACCTATTACTATTATACTGAGAAACTAAACTAAGAAGTTGAAAGGTAGCTGGGGTTTGCTTAGGAAACTATCAACCTAGCTGCCAAACTTGTAATACAGGTTGTGTCTCCTGAGGGTGACACTGACATCGACAGTATTGGTGCACACCAGGGGCAGTGTGACCATGTAATGGCAAGTTGGAGTGTACTGTGAAAAGTTTTAAAGGACAAAGCATTGAAAGATGAGGCATGTGACAAGATGATGAAAGTTTTTGCCTGTCATGGTTAAGCAATTTCTGCTATGCATTTCCTCCTAGTGAAGAAGAGAGGAGATGTTTGCTGAGCAGTGTGTCTTTATAAAAATCTATTTGTTTGTGGAAAAGAAATGCTTGATATAGTAGAACATGGCTTGATCAAGTAATAGCAGGAAGGTAGCACTACATAAACCAATTGAAAAGTGAAGGTTTTACAGAAGCTCTTTAGAGAGATTCAAAGGGGTAACTTGGAGAAGTGTTTTGAAAGTAAAGATGAAAAGCTTTGTAGGATGATGTCATAATTTGTTCTATTACAGATGCGTTCACTGGGCTTTCTAAGGGATCTAGAAGCAGAATCCTGTGACTACCTCAAAACATAAGCAGACAAAATGCTGAAATAACTTTTAATTTAGGACAATGTTGTATTGGTTCTGTTATGTTTTTTGTATTAGTATTCTGTTTCTATGAATTTCAGAGGCTTCATACTTAGCTCAATAATGGAATGTCTTCTACCTTTAGAAATCTAGCCTCAGTAACCTGTCCAGGGAAAGTGAATCTTGCATCTACAAGTCTGCATTTATTTTATGACATGTACTCTGCTTAGGATATACATGCTATGAAGAAAGTAAGTAGGAATTTCTGAATCCTTTCTACTGTGACAAAGACAAGAACAGCCCTTTCTCCTCTGGATCACGCTCTGCAAATTTACAGTATTGTGCTTCATATGCTCTTGGAGTCGTGTTTGAGAGAGAAGCTGCTACAGGCAGCCATATCTGTGTCTTCTAGCTGGCAGTTGAAACATCTGGTAGAACAGATGCTCTGCCTTCCTTTTTAACATATCCTAAATACATCCATCATCTTTTCTGGAGAAGTAGCATTATGGGAGATATTTTGGCTAATTTTCAAGTTCTTAGCCCTGCATGAGTTGAGAGACACAGATGGAAAGTTACTGAGATGTAACCAGGCTTGGCAAAGATTGTAATAAAGGAGCAGAGATGGTTCTGGAGACACTGATAAACACAAAACAGTGGGGGGAGTAAGAGAAGATGTAACTCAGAGGGAATGTGTTTGTGCTGACGTAGTTTGCTGTGCTTTTGATGCCTACAGAACAGTCTTTAAAATGAAATATTTAAGGGATGCGGTTGGATCTGTGTCTACATATTTCCTTAATTTATATGTTTGGCAGACTACACTTTTCAAAATTCTGTGTGCTGTTTGCATCACTTCCCCTTCCTCTACCTTTTGTCAAACTTCAGAAATTACACCTAAGTTAGAAGCAGCAGAATCCTAGCAACGTGTATGTTTGTTTGTAGCAGTCTTCAAGCTTATTTTTCCTAAGCTGTGTCACACAGCTGAAATTCTTTATAATCTGTATAACTGTAAAAAAAGCACTTGAAATAGGTTTTTCATGACTGGATATTGGTATTCACTGCAGGATTTTAAAATACAGCCACAGACTTGAATGAGAAGCAAGGATAAAGGGAACTGACAGAGCTCCATCAGCTAACCAACCTAGGAGAAAAAATACCTAAGTTTTGTTTCAGTAACATACACTTATTTTTTTTAAATCATCCTGGAGTAGAAGTCAAGTAGACTGGCCATATGAAATGTAGCTGTGACTGTGTGTTGATAATACCAATAACCTGTAGAAGAGAGACTGGATTTTGGAGAACTGAGTGGTAGGCAAGCTTTAGACATGTTCATGAATAGAGTGGGCAGATTGGTCAGAGGGGTTTGGGGTTGTCTTTTTTCAAGAAAAAATACTGATCTTCTGATTAACTTCCCTATACAAGTGAAGAGATCTAGGAGTGCAACCTTGAGGTTTACTGCCCAGAGTTCAGTTAAGTAGGTCTTGAATTAGTTTGTTTTGAAATATGTCATTCCTAGTAGAGAAACTAGAGATGAAAGCTTAGTTTAATAGGTGCCTTTATAGTCAGTGTGTAGTCCCTGGGCAATATAAGTATGTTGGGCTCTATAAAAAATAGTTTGCTCCTGTAAAACATTACTTATAAATGAGTAGTTCACACATTTTTCTGTCTTTTCTTCATAAAGTTTATCATAGCACAGGAGACAAAATCAACTTCCAGCACTGATATTTGTTAACAATAAACTAAAGTTATAATCAAACATGATAGACTATGTGGCTATATAAGTCAAGTGCCCAATTGTAGTGTCTGTGTTCCTGTCACAAGTACATTAAGCAGTATAATAATAGATGGGAAGACAGAACCTCTGAAATGTCTCCTTTTAATAAGCATGGCATGATTCATGTGTTGCAGTACCTCAGCATAATAAATTAAACATAGAATAGAAGCTCTCTTAATTTCTTACAGCTCTGCTGTGTTTGTAGCATCTTACATTTGTTTTCCTTCATTTAATTATTCACTGTGACAGAGGAGATTATACCAGCTTTTCATTATAAACTTTCCCTGAAGATATGGAAGAAGATCTCTTTTAATCTACCTAGAAGTTCAGAGCAGTCTTGGAGACAGATGTCAACAGCTTTAGCCTAAATGAGGGTTTACACCATCTGATTGTCACAAGCTTGAAATCAAAAAGATTGCAGTGGCAATTAGTGTATAGTGTGATATCATCATCATGGATCCTTGTGCTGACATCCCAGAAACTCTCATTGGAAAGCAACTATGTCCAGAGCTGTTTGTAGATGCTGTCTAACCATTTGTTAGTGATTGGATCATCAGGAACCAATAGTGGTCACCTACTAACTGATTTAATCAGTGGTAGAAAGCATTTGTTCTGCAAAGAATGAGAATCTCTAAGAAAAGGATTTGGGTTTGTAGGAGTAGAGGGACTCTTCTTTCTTGTTTTTCCCATTTTCTAAGATGAACTCTCAAATACAGCAAAGTCTGAGGACTGCCCCAGCAGGTAGCTTTCTGTAGCTTCAGAGCTTAGGCCTGAAATACTTAAGAGTTTGTTAGCTGTGTAACAGAGGGAAAACCATCCAGCAGGAACTAGATCTTTGTATTTAACAGCTTATAGGACATATCTGTGTGTAGTAGTTTTTCTTTATGAATGGGTATTTGGAAGTAGTGCTGCTTTTGTGTAGTTTCATTCTGTAAAGGAGATAAGTGATTCCAATGTATTTTTCCTTGCTTTGAGCAGAGGTTAGCAGGGGTTGATTGTGATATTTCTGTCTTTCTCTCTTTGGTTCAAGGTGATAATTGTGCTTGGACTCCTGTATGTAGCCAGTTTCCAGATGCAGGACTGTCTCCAGCTCCATTAGAAACAGGTGAGGATCAGTGTTCTAAAGCAGAGTCATACAGGTTTTCTTTCATTGCAAAAATAATTGAAAGCTGCTGACAGAGAAAGCAGCTCTAGGAAATGTGCGACATAGAAATCACTTCCTGATAGCACACACATCTGATGCACAGTACTGCTGGAAATAGCCTCTGAGCTACAATAAATGCTCTGGATTAAGTCCTCTGTTTTAATTGAATATTTTGATTTCTCTGTATTTCTTAGTAATATTGAGGCCTATAAATAAACAGAACTTTAGCCTTAAAGGTGTGGGGTACTAAACCGTAACAATTTGACATAGGTAACATGAGAAGCTGGTGTTTCTCCTTCTCAGTAATGTCACCTGAAGCCACTGAAAGCAGAGGTAACAAACATGTCCGTGCTTTGTGAAGTACCTTAATTACCCACCCATCCTGAGTACAGTCCTTCTTGGTCATGGGAAAGAGTCTCACTCCTAGTTTAAATTATCCATTTTGCAGTGTTTCCTTGATTGCATATTTTCCTTATTCTTCAGACAAAACAGACATTTAATGACAAAGGGGAAAATGTTGTGACATTGGTGTTTTGCCTTTTTTCTTTTTCTTTCTTTTTAGAATTTATTTTAACTATTACTTTAAAGATATTCTTCCCCCCCTTTTTTAGTTCCTGTTTCTGGTTCTCATATGGCTGCCTCTGCTTGTCAGCATTCTTTGAGCAGTTTCCTACCAACTGGAAAAGAGAGGGATACAAGGAAAACTGATCTACACCTAAAGCCAAAGGCTTTGCACACAGCCTCAAAAGAGCGACCACATTCTTTAGTGGACCTTAAAGCCTATAAAGACACAAAAATTTTAGTGGCAAAATTTCTGGAACATTCAAACTGTAATCTCCCTCCAGAAGTACGTCATGTAGTGAACAGCATACGATCAGTAATAAAATGTGATGAGAAACACATGGAAGAAGCCATCTTCAGTGCCAATATTATAGACCAGGTAGGCCATTTATGTTCTAAAGATTTTTTCAGCCATGACAAATACCTTTTTCCTGTATTTTTATAGTTTTAAGTATTTCACATGACTCCTGCAAAAGTTCTTCAAACATGGTAAGACTTTAGAAAGAAATTATTTATCAGACAGCCAGGCATTTTACACTGAAGCATTTATAAATGTATTTAAAATTCTTCAGCTAGACCCAGTAACATCCTAGGAGATCTCTGGGGAACTGATTACACATTGATAATCACCCTCTCGTGTTTCCACATCTTTCTCCACCTGTGTATGTTCCATAGGTGGCCCTGTGTTTATACAGAGATGCACAGAGCAGACTTCAATCTGTTTTTCTTTCAGGTAAATATGTGTGTACAGCAGAAGCTACCAGCTAAAGACAAGTAACAGGCAGGGCCACCATCTATCAAATCAGAACAGTGAGGTTAGCTTTACTCCTAGCTAGAAGCACCACTGCTATTCTTAAGAAATAAATTGTAACATTGTGCTTTTTCAAGTGGAGGAATAATGCATCTGCTCACCCTGAACTGAGAATGAAACAGACACCAGGCTTGGAGGAAATCCTGCTAAATAAGGGAATGAGTAGTGACAGCTCCTTTTATTATCTAATGTTTGGTTGATGATGCATCTTTTTGTAGGAAGATGCTAGTATTGTTATCAGAATGCTGGCTATAGAAAGGAAGTTCCTTTTATGTTGTAAGATTTGAAAAGCAGAATGCCCTTAGCACTGACAATTACATCAGGTTGCCTGTAGAGCTTCCATAGAGCTGGCCAGACAATTAAGGATACACACTTGGGGGCTGTTTCCCCCTCTTCTGAGATACTGTAATTCCTATGATAAGTCTGCTGATCCCTATGTGAAGGAAGTTGGCTAAATAAGTATTAAAATAGGATTTAATAACACTTAAACAGCATGTGAGAGGGTTTGATGTAGAGAAGGAAACATACAGCATTTAATAAAGCTTGCTGCAATATTGGGTTTGCTACCTATGAAATAGAACAAAGAAGGAGCACCATATCAGTCACTTCTGTAGTCATGTGGGTAACAAGCAGGACTACCATGGCATACTGAATAGACTGCCAGGATGGAATTGAATTTAAACATTTTTATTGCTTTACAAAATGTGCAGATCATTAAACCCTCAAGATTAGAAAGTTGAAAACTATTTTCTTTAAATTAAGGGGAAAAAAGCACATTATCACCCAAAACCCAAACAAAAAGACAGTATAGAAAATTTGAGTGCTTATGTAGATCATAAAACCAGAAACCAATGGCCCAATTGCTATCCTGTCTGGATTTCTTAGATCCAGGGAGGCATATGTTTTTTTCACATTAAAGAAATAATTTTAGTAGTTACTCTTTTCAGACAAAGTAAAACATTCTTAGTCAATGAAAATCCAGGGCGTCCCAGCAACCTCTTTACCAAGTCACAGAATTTTTGGTTAAAATAGTTATACAGTTCACATTTGTGAAGTTACTGTTTGATTCCCAGGCCTGCAAGGTTTTAGTTTTCACCCAGCCCTGGCAAAGCCATGAAGTAAAATATTCTCCTAAAAGAAACAGAGGAATTTAATTTGCTCCAAACTTACATTCATCAATTACAAGGCTGAGCCGCTGGCTATCCCACAGGTTTCCTTTTCATTGGTATAGAGAACAAACACTTGCACCTTTGCTGATGCAGCACTGCAGTGTGAGTTTGAGGCCTGATGACTTTTAAGCCTGACTGTGCCTTCCAGCAGGCAGTCCTGAGCCCTGACCAGTTTGAAGAATAGGAGAAGCAGGATGTCTACATAAAGGCACATCTGCTCTAGAGGGAGTTCCATCAGTAGATAAATAATACTTAGGGACTGAACCTTTTAAATGAAACCATTTCTTACCCTGCTTTCCCCACTTTTTCCATGTCCATTGCTTCTCTTCAACAGGTAATTACAAGTTCCCAGCAGAATGTGAATACCTCTAGAAAGCGACTTCAAGAAGATCTTCATCTTCAGAGCTGTGGTGCTCTAAGCTCTCCAGTTGCCTTCTTAAGTAGGTCCCACATCACTCGCAGTTCCGAGCGGGACAGGCCTCACAGTTTAATTGGAGTGTGCCGGGAGACCATCCTTTGAGAACGCTTGCAGGTATGTGATTCCAGCAAAGAGCAGTAAGGAAGAAACCAGGACTGGGAGAAATACAAGTAATGGATGACTTAACAAGGAAAAAGTGTCTTCCTTTGGAATTCCACTTTTTTCCAGCAGCAGGAGGAGAACACTTATTTTTCTGAATGTAAATTTCAGCCCTGATTTTTTCAAAATTTTAGCTGATTTACTAGTCATAACAAACATTTTCCCAACCACCATTCACTGTACTTAAAGAAATACTACTGATGCTGCCTGGCATTTCTTGCAAAGTATTGCAAACCCACCAGACACCTGCTGTACAACTTAAAGGTTGTATTTATTTAATGTACCTCAAAGTGTTTTAACTACCATCAGTGTTTTAATAAAAAGTACTTCCTGACTTTGCTTTTTTCCCATAACTGATTTGGATCGAAATATAAAGTTGATTCATATGCACATCCAGTGCTGCTTCTAACCCATTCTTCCAGTATCCTTCTTTCCAGGATAACTGATCTGTCCTATTAAAGCTGGCCCCCTCCCACCACAAATGCATTGCCCTTTTAAATTACAGTAATGGCTTCAGTGTGGTTTATGTTTGCTGTTTCTGAGTGCTCATGAGTAGCCTCTGCTGTTGAGAACTGACCTTTAAGTACTCTGGAAGTTGTGACCAAAAGATGCTTAATGAAATTCTGCATTTTCAAAAAGAATATTCCACAAACTTTTTACAAATGCCAACTGATAGAAAGTTAGATGAATTTTTATCTCAGAGCCTCGAACATTTTTTTCCAAAAGAATTGTTATTCTAATTAGTAGTTTTGATGACTGCGTTACTAAAATGTGTCCTTGTGGTTCTTGCTGCATTTATGATTCATTTAACATTGATCATAAAAAAACAATCAAAAAGTAAATATAATTGACACTGATTTGATTACCAGCATAAACACAGGTCTGCCAGCAACATCTTCCAGTGCAAGCTTCATCCTGGCTCTCCCAGAGGAAATTGGAAAGGCCTTAAACAAAAGGTTCTTATCAAGAACCTGCCACAGGTTGATGTTTCAGGGTTTTAATTTTTTGCTTGTCAGTAGCATTAGTTTCCATTTGTGGTTTAATCATGTACTGGTTTCATTTGTGTCACTCAGAGCTGGGCAGACACCCTGTGAAAAGGTCACAAAGGAATGTAGCTGAAGATGGGTAGTTTAAGTTTTAAAGAATCATCCGTTTTAATGTCTTTAATTATGGCATGCTTCTGTATTGATTTGAAGTTACAGTGACATTCAGTGGCAACGAGGTTTGCTAATTTAGCACACCTACTCTCAAGATAATAATGATACACCAATTCCTTATTCAAGAGATCAGTTTCTTTTAGAAAAAATAGTCTGTGACCTCTGCAACTGCACTTAGATGAAGAATTAAAGGATTGTCTACTTGGCTGTTGTATTACGTAAACTTACACCACAAACAAAATAAGCAAGCTTCCTTTATTATTTCGGATTTATTGGTGATGGTAGGTTAATTCTTTCCTAAGGTCAGTTGCATGCAACACACTACTCCTTGAAGTACAGTCATCTAAAGCTCTTTAGTTACTGCATGGTAAGGCTTCTTAAGTCACAGTGTATTTTCTTCAAGGTCTTGGCCAAAAACCCCAAAATCTAGACAAAAAGTTACACTAATTAACATTTATCTCATAAGGAATACAACTTTACTATCAAGTTTTTTATCTACACACATTCTAATACTGCTGATGGTGCTAGATTATTTGTCAAAACAATTTACAATCAGAACACATTGCCTTAGGAATAAGAATGCTTTATAAAAGACAGAAACAGGTAAGCATGGCTTTCCCATTTTGTGCCAACAGAAACAAAAAGGTAATACGCAAAAATGAAAGGAGAAAAACCCACCCAGCCCAACACATACATTACACAACCTGTGCAATAAGTTATCCATGAAGTAACTTTGTTAAATCATAAAAATCACAAGCATTAAAAATAAATATGTCTCTAAATAAATATTTTGATTTTAATCTTGTGGCAATTACTCTTTATTTAGCATATGAGACACCTGTTACATGTGTATGTTCACACCTTGCCAAAGAGGTTACACTTGTCATAACAATACCAAGTACTACAGTGGTTTTCTTTACATTAGAGTCTAAAAGGTTTAACTGCACGCATTCCTTTCCACTGAAATACCATGTATTCAGCACCAGTCCTAAGTTTATGCAAAGCCATCGGTATTGGGCCACTTCCTGTGCCTGGGATAAATTTTGTTGTACTTGAGGCAGCCATAACTTCCCCTATTGTCTTCTCTTTGCCATTTCCTGCAGTCTCATTCATCAAATACTCACATTCACCATGTTATCAAACAAGACAGACATACATACATCACTCCACATAGTTTACCAATAAATATGCTTTACATTTTATGAGAAAAGAGTTTAGAAGATGTTGCAAAATACTTAAATGTTTTACAAATATTTTTGTCAGTAATTATTGTCCTTGACCATCCTTCTCATCACTTTTTGGCAAAGAAATAGAAAGGAAGGAGAGAAAAGGCAGAGACACCTGTCTGTTCCTTTATTCGGAGTCCTCAGGTCAGCTTCAAAGCCTTTCATTCATACAAAATACAAAATCCTCTTCAGCTATGAGGGCTTCAGCTCTGATGGAATCATTTAGTTATTTTGCTGCAAGAGAGTTGCGTGCTAGATGTATAGGGGTGTCTCTTGCCCAGTCAGGAGCCTGAACATGGCAGCTGGCATAGTCTTCATGTGAATCTGTCAAGTGATTTACACAGAAATTAGCAGGATTGTTACTGGTTTAAAACAAACCCTGAGGCCAAACCTGCCTCTCCCAGTGGTGTAAGTGCATTTATTGTCCTCATTTCTATAGCTATGAATGTTACTAAAGTTTCTAGTTCCAATTTCTCTGGTTCTGACAAGCTGGTTTGCTGCCTTTACTTGTGTGTGTTTCAAATGACAATGACCGGATGCAACCTCATATAGCTTAAAAAGACACCTAAACACTTTCACACTTTCTGTTGTTAAACCCTCCTCCAATTACAGTCCTTAAAAAAGCAGTAGCACAAATCCAGAGCTCTGAAAAGAAAGATTATTAATTGAACTTAGATTTCTATCTTCCTTCCCTGTGGGAATGTCATTTCAATAGTATTTTCTCCTCATTGGAGCTTGACCTTCTGAACACACAACTCGGGACTTTATCACCTGATACTTAACTGCCACTCAAGAGTTTGGTGGAGTGGGTTCTCTCATGGCTAGTGTATTTAATGAAGTTCTTTCCACAAGGAGTAACAAGATTCAAGGCATCAGGTAATCAGTGTATCAAAACTGTAGTAACGTCTGTCAGTACCAATCGGATCACTCAAGTGGAAGAATGGTAAACTGGTAATACAAACCCTCACCAGCCATATGCTGCCCTGGTATTTTGGTATCTTTTATGCTGAAAAATAAGGTTCATACTGTCCTCATATCTGGTGTGAGATGTTACACAGCAAAGAGGCTGCTTACCATAAAGGCTTTGGGGTTCTACTGAAATCAACAGCTTTGTTCCTGCCAATGTGAACATACTCTTTTATTATTTTTCTAGTATCATTTTCCACAAGGAAGCCTTTGATTTTTGCCAAGAAACTAGTGGAAGATCTGCCCAGGGTTGTGTATGATACCACCACTAAATTCAGTAGGGATTCTGACAAACTGGAGTATCTTGTTGAGGCATTGCTGATTTCTCTAAAAGTATTGCAGAGAGGTGTCTTAACCAAGGTAAGTTGGAAATTAAATTACTAAAATATCAGTTGGAATCTTACAGCCCTCTGAATATTGATTTATTTCTATGGCAGATTCTGTGGTGATAAGCTGACACATTTTCATAGCTAACATGATTGAGCTGTTTCTTCCTTTAATAGAGTGGTTTAATTCAAACAGGAGGTTGAATATTCAGAATCATGTCAGGAACTCTTGAAAACAAGTGAAAATATGCAGTGAATGTGCATCTAACTGTTCAAAAACTGTTCTGTTAATTTTTTGTTACTAGTGCTCAAGTCCAGTTTAGTGGGGTGGTGGTTTTAATGCTAAGTTCAGCCACTTTTCAACTGAAACATACATTCCTTCAACAGGCTTTTAATTCCTTGATAAAGTATTTTTTTCTTACCTCTCCCACTGAATTAGACAACGCTTGCACTATCTTCTCATGGGCAGTAGCAACAACACTTTGTCCGTTGATCTCAATAATACGATGTCCTACTCTCACCCCTCCTCTCTCAGCTATTCCACCTCGCATCAAGCTGCAAATCTACCAAGAGAAAGAGCAGTTTATTTTGAAGTTTAGAAATGTCATAATGTAGCAGTTACTAGGATTTAATGATGAGTGGTGACACTCTAAGGCTTCCAAAAATTACTGCAGAAAGCATTAAGCAGTACTGTGAGGTTTTAAGTATTGGGTGGTTGTTGTTTTGTTGGTGTGGGTTTTCTCCAAAATTTATGCAAATTACAGTTTCTATTTTCATCCTTATGGGCTGGGACTATAAAAACACCTGACACAGTGGTACAGACAATCAACCATGCAGAAGTGGAGTTAGGGTTGAAGAGAAGATTAATTGTACTGTTGGTATAGAAGTTATTTTTAAATCTTTGACGGTGCCATCTGGACTCTTTCAGCAATGTACTACTTTATTCTTCCTGGCTAACAGGAAAATGGGGGCTTTGAGCAACCTGATTTAGTGAAAATGACAGGGGGGTTGGACTAGATGACCTTTAAAGGTGTTTTCCACCCAAACTTTTCCATGAGTCTTATGAAATGTGCAACTTCTTGTTTCTTTTTGCAGGCTATTGTCAGAATAGTGAAGTATGACAATTTGTTTCCCAGGCCTCATTCAGGTTAGAAAAAGGGCACTCTGCTCTCTAGAGCCACTGGTTTTCTCCATGTTCTACAGTGCTGCTGGCCACAGCAAGTTTAGGATGGAGGATGCAAGCCAGGCCACTGTTTCAAGAGCCAGCTGCAGGTACCAGTAAGGCTAGGCAAAAGTTGTGATTTTTTTATGCCCTCATACAATAGAGGAAAATTCAGCAAGAACATAGTCCTAGCAGACACTGCTACTTAAATTTATTCTGAGGCTGCCACATGCATAGTGTACAAGCCAAAAGAAAAATCCCAATCCAGTATATGAGATTTAAAGATATTTCCTCCTCAGTAATGCCTGTGCTGCAACAGGGCTATCCCTGACAGACCAGACAGTTGTGTAGTAGATAGAAATTGTCGGTAAATCATTTCAGAAGACAACTCATGCAGCACATGAGGCAGATAATATATACCTTGAATCTCTGGAGCAATGCTTAGCAGTGCTAAGATTTAACTATTGTTTACTGAGAAAAAACTGTTCCTGGAGGAGAATAAATGAGTGCAAGAGCATCCAGTGATGGCTGTTTCTTAGTTACTGTTGTGGTTGGAATCACATGCTGAGAATTTTTATTTGCTGGGATCTAGTAGTTTGCTCAGTGTGGTAAGATGCATCCCAGTGAGTTTGTAATCTAATTTAGACACAGTACGTGAGGAGATGGCCAAACTGGAATGTGCCAAAGGTGAAATATTCTGTGGTTGACCAGAATCTTTTCTGGATGATACTAGCAGTTTCCTTTCAGTGGCTCTTCACAAATAATGCTGTAAAAAATGAAACCCCTTTTTACTCAAAGTTCAGGCTATCCGGTATGGGGAACAAAAATGCATGGTTGTTATTTTGTTTTAAAAGGCCTTTCTTAGCCTTCTGAAAAAACTTCATTCTGCAGAGAGAAAGACTTCTCTTCCACCACACATCTTTGTGGCTGAGTTTTACCTACTCATAAAAGTATGGTTCATAAAGTACATCTGATGGGCATTTATGGATAGCAGCACCATCAGGACCTTTCACAGAACTGCAGCTTGAATTTCAGTCATGTATGAAAAACTATTTTGCAAGTAAATATTATTCACAGTATAAAAGAAAATACAGAGACAGTACCAACAGCTGAAAGAAAAGCTTTCAGAGCAAATGGAAATGTGACCTCACACCCCACTGACATAAAGGAAAAGATAATGGCTTGCATTACTGTCCAGAGCATCTTTTATTTTGTGGATCTTGAAGCACTTTTTATCATCACCATCAGTGAATTTTTTCTTCCTAATAGCTTCAGGGGTAGGAAGTAGTCTCGTATATTCATTCAAGAATTGGATTCCTCTCCAGGGAAAGGAGTCAACTTCCTTTTTATGAGCACTATTTTAGAAGAGAAACAGACACAGAGCCCAGGTGCCTCTGTCTAGCCTCACAGATCCTGTTAAGCTAGAGACAGAGTGAAATATACTGCACTTAATGCACACATTTATGTGGCTCCTGTTAGTACAAATGTCTGACTTAGAGCAGCCTTAAGTTTCATTTCCAGCCAGTGGAGCTATGGAAGATTCAGTTGGAAAGTTTAAGATGAGTAGTACCACTAATTAAATGTGTTTCTGTTCAGCCAGTATTGTTTAGCCTGTTAGATTTGTTGACCATTGTGAGAGCAGTAGTACTATTAAATGAAACATGATGGATCTGGATCTTCCTGTAAGCAAGAGCTTATACTCTGTGTGGTCTGTAAACTGAAGAAAACAAACAAACCAACATCCAAACACCACCATAACAGAGAACACCCCAGGTGTAAACTATACTGGTTCAATCCATTCAGCTGTGACAGATTCTGGAATCCTAGACAAGCTGCAGTGCACCAAATAGGAAACTTTGGCAGCTTCACAATCAGTTTTATTGCAGCTGCCCACTGCGTAGCAAAACACGAAGGGCAGGGCAAGGCAAAGTAACTTTATTCTGTTTTAATGCCTTAAATGCAACCTATTAAATCAGGTTTCTCCTCATCTCACTCCTGTATTACTCTGTTTAAACCCTGTATTTTTTTTTCCTAGACAGTTTAAATAAATATAAACAGGGGTAAGGAAGAAAGAATAAACTGCCTACATTCTACCACACGCTACTGTATTTTTAGCTAGAATTCCACTAGGCTGGGGATGGGGTGCCTAACACTCCTCACAGAAAGCATCCAAGCTCTAGACTGAAGTGGTGCATTATCAGCAGTAAAAACACAACTGGTAATACACAGATTTTAATCTAGGAAACAAGATACAAAGGGGACCACTGGTATTTAAATACCATGATTTCAAAAGTGTAATGTTTTTCACAAGAAGGCTGATGAGTCCCTTTATGTTCACCCCACATTACACAACAGTCACCCTTGTTTCAGATGCATGCACCGTGTTTCTCCTGAATGGTTCACTAATGCTCCACTTTATGCTGTTGTGCTGCTCCCTAACTAAAGCTCCCAAAATCTGGCACTAGTGCTTCATGAAGCACAACTTCAGGATCTTAATTAATTAAACAATACTATATACACAAAAAACACAGTCACCTGCAGCAGCCCTGCCTCTGCATCTTCCTGATAGCATGTGGAAGCCCATGCCAGTTCAGAAAGTGCTTTTATATGCCCAGGTTGTTGATGGCTACTCACTAATACACCAGCTGTACATCCTGCAGAGGTTAAGATGGAACCGCCACAAAACCGCTGTTGGAAGAGGCACTAGGTGCACACATAACCAGGTAATGGCATAGCATTAGGGCCATGTGATTATACCCCCTCTGGCAAACTACTGATTTACTGATGCTAAGCCAACAATAAGGATATCATTTCTGAACCCTGTAATAATTTGTAACAACTGCTGGCAAGTACAAAACAGCTTTTTGAAGTTCGGTGTCAGACTACCATGAGATGTAATTTGTAGAGTTAATTTTCAAATGTTAAGGGTTTATCAGAGGAAGGATTTACAGGCCCAGCAGCATGTCCATGTAGTAGCCTAACAAAAAGATGTTAATCTCTCCTTTTTGTTCATTGACATTTGTATTGAAACACATCAATGAAATGTATTACAAGGCTTTCCTTTTTTGTTCTCTGAGAAGGATCTGTATGCTAAATTTGGTAAACTGCCTTAACTGGAATTAATTATGACCATCTAGTGTAGTGAATATGACAGATGCCCAGTAGATGGAGTGAGCCTTCTCTGAAAGAGAACAACCTCAGCAGTTACTCAAATAAGGCTCCAGTTATACAGGAAATGATTAGTCAGGACAAGATAGATTGTCCCACAGAGTCCACAACTGCCTCTGTCCATGTGCGGACATGATATGCTGCTTCTAATCTACCTCGTCCTGATCATTTTCCCCAGCCTTGACCTAACATCCAGCAATGCAGAGAGAGGCCTCCTAGAAGAATTAACTTATAAACACACTGCAGTATTGCTCATTATTCCTCAAAATACATTTCTTTCTTTTATCACAACACCTGCTGAACGTACTAGATTTACAAAGGACAGTAATTAGTAATGTAGCATTGTAAGATGTTCTTAGCACACTCTCTGAGATCCTGTAAAACCAGATCCCATCCCTTTCATCCTTTTTAATACCAAGATTTGGGATTTGCTGACAGAGACTGAACTACCAGCAGTAACCATACCCACTTTACACATAGGGCAGAAAAGAGTTAAGCACAGGCAAAGTGGTACAGAAATGTGTCACACACCTAATCTGTCTTGGTTTGGTTTTGAGTTGTTTTTTGTGTTTTTTTCAGACCTCTCTCAAGTATCAGAACATTAATCCTGCTTCTAAAGGACATTCCCCCTGGGGTAGGTATCACTTCAGAGTGCTTCCACCTGGACCCAGGCTTGTAGCAGTTTCCTTTTTATCAGTCTCTGCTGTGACCACAACATGGCAGGAAAAACTTAGGTACAATAATACCTTAGAGATGGCTAGCAGAGCTGGAAGTCTACTAATGAGCCATCCGTTTGCTAAAGCACAGTATAAAAGCCATCAACCATACCCTACAGAGTTATCTGCTACTCTTCCAAGGGTGGCAAACAGAAATCTGGCAACTTCAACTGATGAATTTCACAAAACAGGGAACCAGAGCCCACAGTCCTTTGTGGTGTGGTTTTCTGTGTGAGCAGCCCGATTTATTTATTTTTTTCATAGGCTGGAGGAAAAGGAGATGGTGATGGTCCTGCACTACAGGCAGTCCCTAATGCTAGTATCAGCCACCAGAAAGGCCAGGTGACTACCTGACCTAGTTGTGTTGCAAGTTTGGTTTGGACAGGTATAGGAAAATGGCTTGGGAAGGGAACTGAGACGAAGACCCTGAGCTGCACTGTTACCTGCCACATTCATTCTCCTGCTTGCTACTGCTATTACAGGAAAACTGCAGCATGCAGAGAAGGCATACTTGAGCAGCAACTTACAGAATTACTTGTAGTGAGGGGTGTTTAATGCCTTTGCCCACTACCATATGATCCAAATAAATTACACACAGCATTAAAAAAAATATTAAAAAAAAATCACAGTCTTAGCAAGTGTGTGCTCCAAATTTAAAAGGGAGAAACAGGATCAGATCTGGCACTCTAATGACAGAGTTGTATGTGAATTAGCTGATCCAGGTACTGCACCAAGCAATCTGGCCCTGTAAATCTTATGGTTGTATTCTGCAGGAAAAACCCTCAAGAATGGCAGTAGTTGTTCTCCTGGGAATGTAATTTTACATTCTATTATTCAGAAACATAGTATCATAGTATCGGTCAGGGTTGGAAGGGACCACAAGGATCATCTAGTTCCACCCCCCCCGCCATGGGCATGACTCTAAGACTCTGGTTAATTAAAGTATTGCAGGACAAAAAAGTGAGATCACATGTAAGGATTTTTTCAGTACCTCAGTGTGTTTCTTGAAGTTATAAAAGAAAAGGAAAAATAATACAAAAAAGAAAAAAAGAAAAAGAAAAAAGAAGACAAACCCCAAACAATCACTGAACACAGAAACTTACAATTCCATTCTGTACACTGAAGCCCAGCTGGTATTTTAAGTCTGGCCGTTTTATGAGGACAGTAGTGACAGGAGGACAGCTGACAATGTTCAGTTTGACTTGTGTCTGATTCTTAAGACCCTGTAAGATATTCCAAAAGATATTTCTGAAATTGATTTTATTTTGCTCTAGCATTACTGGTTTCCTAATTGCAAGAGTGTAAAGCAGCTGAATTGAGAAGGAACAGCTAGAGTTAATAGAAATCTGTTGTTAACTTAAGAGATTAATTTCTTTGTTTTGGCCCCCATTTGGCCAAAAAACACATATCAAAACTTTGCCTTTAATTACCTTAGAAACTTTAAGAAAGTTTTCAACACAATTCAAAACTAACTCCTGCTTGTCCTTCTGGCTATTTCACCTCCTGCTGCTGCTCTTGGTACATCTGCACAGATACTAGATTTAGTCTGAGTGGTTAAAAAGTACACATTCAGAGATTCCATCATGCCTGGGGAATCTCCATATACTCACCTAATCTGTCATGCAGTCTACTAGCCTCCATCCATTTAATCTACATAGAGCCTAAAGAAGCATAGTTGGTTTTAATCCTCAGATTTTAATTTGAAGGCTGTGAGGAAGCCTGAAACTTTGAAGATAGCCTAGTAATTTATTTAGGCAAGTTTTTCACACCTGACCCTGTTTGTTACAGTCCAGTAACAAAACTTTTACAAAGTCCATTTAAATTTTCCAGCCCTAACTTTCTGTACATTACCACCCCTGAAGCTCTGTTTTTAATTCTGCTTTTTGACAATGACAGATGATTATTTTTTTTTTCAGTGATACGCAAAATCCTATCTGCTGGAAATCTACAAGGTCAGAATATTACCCCTCTGCTGGCATACAATATACAGCATATAGTTGTTAAGTTTGGAGTACCTTTATGATCCCTTGGCATGTTGCAAGAGGTAGACCAACTAAACTGGTCCCATTAATGGACATAATCTGGTCTCCAATGCTTAGTTTTCCTGAGCGAGCTGCAGGGCCTCCATTCATCATGTTAGCCAGGATAACAGTAGGGAGAATGGATCCCCATCCAGATTCCACAATCACTACCCCAAGAATTTCTCCCTTCTGTTTTTCTAGCTGGAGCTGAAATCAAAAGGGAAAGGAAGCAAACAACAAAAAAGGTTTTTTTTTCTTTGATTCATCTAAATTTGAGCACTAGCATCTCAGTTGTTCTTGAATAACACATACTACAACAAGAATTCTATTCTTTGCTATTTTGGTAGTAGCATGACCTCAAAAATGCTGTTAAAATGGTGTAACACACCTCTGTCTTTTCACGGGTATCCTCCATTTGTTTGTTGAAGGTCATATAGGTCCTCGTAATAAGCAAAAAAATAACACATTGGTTAAGGCTACAGAAAGTGTTGGAACTGAACACCAAATGAATGAATGCTAAAGGAGTTTTTATCCTTCTTGGAACCTGGCAATTAGGGAAGGCTGTAACATTTTGTGGCTAAGGCTATGCCTGGAACTCAAGCTTGAGTTCAGCTCCACTTCTGCCATCATTGCTCAGTTTTTTTATCTCAGGATTTGTCTGTCCTTATATTCAGACAGGGATCTCTTGGTTATTATAGTTGTTGTTATCGCTAACATTTTTATTATTGACATTACTGAGTATGTTTATGCCTGGCATGTTGATCCCAGATCCCTGATATGCTGATGTAGTGTATACAATGACTTCTCCTCAAATATGGTGATGTTAACTGTTCAGTAATCATAGCATCTTTTACAGAAGAGGAGTAAGAGATTAAGGGGAGAACAAAATACCAGGCATTATTTTCTTTCAAATGTAGAAGGGCAGGAGCATCCATATTCAGGGGAATCACCAAAGCCATCTGACTTTTGCTGAAGCTACCTATCAAGGCTTTGAACCAAGCAATATGGCACAACTCTGTCATCATTCAAACATTCATAAACTGATTAGAAACAAAGATGCCATAAAAAATAATGACCTTTCTAATCGCTCTGAAATGTGACATGTTTGTATTTTCCTGCTCAGATTCCAAGTTAAACCAAGATATGCTCATCTGAATTTTCCCTTGTTTGCTGCAACAGAAATATTTTGTCATGCTTATATGCACTGGAAGACACTTTTTGATAGCTAATGACTACACATCAAATCATAATTCCTCTGTCTGCAGGTACAGGTGAAAAGGGAAATTCTTGCCCTTTTGTGCATTGGGAGTGTGAAACTCCATTTCATGTCACAGTTTTGCTAGTGTTCTCCTAGGGGAAGAGAAACTGGCCTGGAATCACAGTCCTTGTGTCCAGTAAGTAAGCAATCACAACATCCATTAAAATTGATTGTTACCTCTCTGTATCAATACACTGGTAAAACACAAAACCACCTTACACTGTGTACAGTGAATAGCACAGAGCTTATCCGTATCAGCTGTACATGTATTTTATTACTTTTTTTCATCAATAGAAGCAGAAAGTCCCTGAAAATGAAAGCATTCTAAAAACTTACAAAGCTGATTTTAGTAGCACAGTATTGATGAAACAACATATGTTGAGATGTAAACTCATCCTTAAAATGCCAAAAGATATTTCCAAGAGAACTACATTCCTCTGAACAAAATGAATCAGTCTAAAATGAAATTCCAAAACCAGTTTACCTCTTTGCAGTTTTCTGAATTGGAAAAGTGGATGAGATCATCATTGTACATCTCTTGGGTATTGATGATGTCACTGTATTCTTTCTGACTGAGATCCTCTGGGTTAATTCCATTGGCCCTTAAAAACTCTTGGTAAGCCACACTGAAAGCCTGACCAATTGACTGAGCTATCAGCTGTGCCTAGAATGTAGAATACAACACAACTCAGAGGAAGGACTGATAAAATTTACCACTGAAATAATAAGAAATTACAGAGACTGGATTTTAAGATCAACTCAAAACAAAGGATCCTGCAAAGCTGCTATATTAGTATGAATATAAAGTCATTTTAAGGTCAGCTGTAAAGAAAGGAGCCACAATCAAACCGCAAACTCCATTTAAAAGCCCTGCTGATCTTCTTTCATCAGTACATTGCAGTAGCAAGCAGCCATATGCTATCTGTGTACCACTTCCAACAAACACTGGAGAGTTCTGGCTTTGTACCAATACGGAACACAGCTTACAGAAAAGACTGTCAATAAATCCTGGTTCTGATCACAGCATATTTGCAGAATGATGAGAGTACAGACACTCTGCTTACACATGCCTTCAGAGACATGTATGCACTGGTAATTTTGGTTGTCCTGTCACCTGCTGCTTCTCCATCTTGGTTTCATAGGACTGAAAACACTGCTTCAAACAACCCATCTGTTCTTCTATTACTGCCATGATACCTGTCTCATATTCCCAGCAAACCAGCACAGCCTTACTTATCTGCACTGCACATCTACAGTAGCTATTGCCACTAACACCTTGACTAGCAATGTCAGGGATGCTTTAAAGAAAGCAGCGGGAGCCATGATTGTATGTTAAGAACAACTCTTCAAAATTCTCCACGTCTTCATTAATTTTTGCAGCATTTATCTGTGCATTTGTTTTACTACAGTATGCACTGGGCTGCATAATGTGTACAATTAAAGAAACATTGCAGTGACTGCTATTTGCATGTGTCAAAAATGTAGCTGTATTAGAAAGAAATCTACAGAAATTCACAACGATGATGATGATAACAGCTCTGCATGTGCGGCATACTGCAAAACTCATCTAATGAAAGACATACTGAACTGCCATAAAATGTACTTCCTTATTCCACTGGATGGCACTGGAACACAGAAAGACACAGGTGGAGAGAAGTAGAAGGAATTCCTGTCAACTTTTTCTCCACTTGATGGTTTTTTTTTTTTTACTTTTCCTAGTCTGAGTTTGCTGCAGCTCACAGAATGCCACACTGAGTTCTGTCTGTTTGTGATTTTCAGGTATTGTATTCTGTCATCAGGGAATATAAGTAACTCCCAGTGCCCTGAGGAGGAGTTAATTGCACCTTACAACATAACTCCCTAAAAATACTACCACACAAACCTATAAAACTACTCTAGAAATACAACTTGCTTTCTTAGACAGTAGGTACATGCATTATAAACGCACAGGGTTTTCTGGACAACATTATACATCTAAATCTTCTTGCAGTCTACCTTTCAGATACAGTGTTGGCTTTGATAAAAGGTGGGTTTCTTATTTGTGCTGCAGTACACAAAAGCACCCATGACCAATTGCTCTTTCATCTTTTAAAACAGATTTTTAAATCTTATCAATACACCAAGAGGTCTGTAGTAGTACAGGAGTTATCAAGAACATTTTTAATATTGTTCCATTATTGAAATTGATTGCTAGTCCCTACTGATTTTTTTTGATCTCCAGTGCCATTACTTTCTTTGAAGGTAGTCCTTCACTTTCATCTGCATTCTGTGTTCTCATACACAATGTGTCTAGCTGTCATTTTCTATTATATTACTGTTAGTAACAACCAGTTATCACATCTTAATTTCATCTCTAGGTTTTTATGGATGCTTATGAAAGTCTTCAGCATTACATACAACTTAGGAGTAATGATATAATCAAGATGCTTGAAAAGGTGACCCCACCAAAGCAGTGGCAGAGCTGAAAGAGAGGTCTGAGAACAATCCCAGGGTAGCACTCTAAACTTTAGACAATGTAATTTCTCTTTTACAGACTAAATTACTTAGAAGTCATGAAAATGATTGCTTAGCTCAAAAAAAATGCAACCTGTGAGTGAGACCTGATGAACAGAAGACAAATATGGACAAAAATGGCTACTGTTTCCACAGATACCTGTATAGAATAGAATACAACAGAATTAACCAGGTTGGAAAAGAACTTTGAGATCATCGAGTCCAACCTATCATCCAACACTATCCAATCAACTAACCCATGGCACCAAGTGCCCCATCCAGTCTCTTCCTGAACATCTCTTCTTCTAACATCCAGCCTAAACCTCCCCTGGCACAACTTGAGACTGTGTAGCTTCTATCAGAAAAGATTACTGACAACAAAAATTCATTCAAGAAATTAGATGTAACTTCAGACTTTCTCTAAGTAACATATATTGTTTAAATAAATTTAATTCCATTTACTTACATCTTCTGATTCAAAAACATGGCATATCATTTTGTACTGCTTCTTTCCTTCCTGGGCACCAGGTGTTGTTTCAATACAGTCTTGGGAAGCTGATCTCGGCATGCGGCGTCGGGCCATTAAAACCACAATGTTCCCAATATCGGCAATGTAGGAGATTGTGCGCAGCGCATGGTCCATCATTGTTTCCTACAGAGAGCAAAGACATAGAAAGTCATTATTCATACCCACTGTTATTCTACAAATGTTGCATCTCCCCTCTCCTTCATGGCCTATTGCTTGAGAATGATAAATGCCACAGACATTTTCAATGGGCCCAGATCTGGCATTCCCTAGCCAATCAATGTGCCGCAATTCCAACTGAAGATATAACAGCTGTTCAAGAAACCCGCCTTGATGGAAGTTTTGTTTGCACAAACATGGCTGCTACTGTACAGCAACCATAAAGATCTATACTTCTGTTGTGTTAACATTTTCATGCTGTGCGAAAAGCACATTTCCTATTTGTTTTGGTTTTGCTGAACAAAGCAGAGGCATTACACAATGACAGAACAGGTTTAGGGTAGTCCTATCTGTGTGAGAAGATGTTATAATTTTCCAATTGTTTTTAAGTCACATAACGACAATCGTATCTAAGGTAATACTTTCTCATATACTCATGTACTTCCTTTGTCTGCTATGAAGGCAGGATTTCACCTTCTCTGTTGGCAGAACTTTTAATGCTCTTTTCTGGCTACCTACGTACTTCAGAGCAGTTTTGGTGGAGCTGGTCTAGTGTCAGTGCTAACAGTCAAAATCTCATTACAGTCAGTATCATTTGGCTGCCAATTTAGTTGTGTGGCGAGAACTCAATTCAGATGCTGCCTGTTAGAAAGATTTTAAGCCTGTCCAAGCTTCATCCTAAGGAACATTTCTTACATAAGAGCACACGAAGAGAACTAAATAATAAAAGCCTCTCCCTCAAATCCCTGAGCTCTGCATCCTTTTAATTACTTTAGCCTTTTAAACTCTTGACTTTACTTTCTGTCTTTAGCAGGGAAATCCCAGTCTACGACTTGCCAGTTTTTTTTTTCCTCACAGTAATATATTCAGTGGCTTTAAGTAACTATTGAGCTGTCTTGGAGAAATGAAAACCGAGTGCCTGTTTGTAGTCAGAGAAGGCTATGTTGTCACAAAACTTGTTTTATTTCAGATACTACTATTTTCTCTCCAGTTCATGTTTCTATCATTTGTTTCTTACATAAAAGAGCAATGAGGTCTTAGAAGCAGGAACCTCCAATGATGTAAGTTTCTGTGCACCACTCTATATGAACTTGTAGGAAGTGTTATGATTTCTGAATTCAGCATCAAGTACAACTGAATTAATGTGGCTCAACAGCAAGCAGCCTGATTTTCATTAAAAGTTTTCTGTATGTAAAGTAATCTGTTTTTAATAATGTATGTGACATTGGAATCTGATATACAGACAGAATAACATACTTGTTTGTACTACTGGCTTAGATAATTTTTTGTTCAAGATACTCTAAAGAAACCCTGATTTATCTCTCTTTTTTTTTTTTTAATAAACACACATAAAATTGCCACAACTTTTCACAGGAAGGCATGTCACTGTAGAAGCTCTTCTGCAATGGTAAGATGCTTTTGTGTTTCAAACAAGAGTTGTAGGAATCCTCATGCAATCAGGTTACGATTGACTGCACTTCCCTTAAGTGCCTTGAAAAAAACACACCACTGTTACCAAAGTATGTGTAGAATTATAGAGAGGAACAAAGGTAGTAATAACTTCTGTTAGTAATGCTCATATGGTAGATAGTTTGACAGCTTAGACAAAATCTTAGAAAAAGTTTCCTAGCTATAAGGACCCACAGAAGCCATAAAATGGTATTTTAAAGCAGTGTTGGTTGACATTTCTTCTTGAGGAGACGTTAAAGAAGTGTGTGCTGTTCATCACTGTGAACTCTGTTGGAAACAACCAGAAGCATAATCAAACTTGCTGAGGATCCTCCCCACACTGCCTCAGCAGCTAAAAACATCACCAAATTCTGCCTGAATTGGAATTAAAAAAAGCAACACACAACCTTCTTATTGATTCAATTTGGTTTGGTTTACTTTGTGGTATCTCTTAGTTTTAAGTCAGTAAATTGCTTTCTGGCGTCTATATTATCTTTGGGATTTGACTAAGGCTGGGGTTGTCTCTGCTTTTTGCCTCTGCTTGGATACATACATGGATATTTCTAAGGTGAAGGAAGGAAAAGTAACTACAGATTTGTTGTTTGTGGTGTTTGGGTATTTTTAATTAAGAAGGCCTTTTGGGGATGACTAATAGCCTCCTTGCTCTGTCTATAGTAACAGGGTTTCCCTTGATATCTGATCCTTCAAAATTACATATAATATGTTATGAAATATCATCATTTACATAGCAGCAGCTATATATATATATAAACAACTAGGTATTTGTTTACCATTAGTTGGAAAATCTCCATGGCCTAAGAGAGGAAGATGATTCCTAAAGCTGACAAGAGTAACTAAGAATTTCAGTACAATTTAATTTGACACAGAAAAATATAATTATTGTTTCTTGGCACCACCTGTTTAACTAAAGAGAATCACTACCCACAGAATTATTGTAACCATTCTTCTCAGGCTTGAAATGAAATGTTCTATTCTTATCCCTAAATGATGAAAAGTGATAATGGTTAAGAGAAGGTTTGGCTTACTCATGAACTGGTTTTTCCTTTCTCATTCCAGGTTCCATTCCATTCTATTTTCCTTTACCAGCATTACAATTTCATTCTCCTCCTTTGTTACTCTGTCATGAATCCCTCAAGCTCTGTCTGCTTCTCGATTATTACCTTCATCCCTTCTCTAGTCCCATCCATTCCAGCCTTGTTTACCTAATATTTGTCTTTCCACATTCATCCTCTCAATTTACCTTTTTCAAACCCTCTTGTTCCATCTTCTGTCCAGATTCACCCTTTCTCAGAATCTCCCATCCTTTCTAAGGAACTCTTTTGGAATCTTGTCCCTATTGAAACCCAAAGAACACCTGAAGAAGGAGAGACTGAGCATTTTTCTAAGCTTTAAAGCGATGTAGTCCCATGGGAGTGTGAATTGGAAAGCCTAATGAGTCAGACAATTTTATGGAACCAGACGCTCTGCACATCCACATTTGTGACCCCTGTATCTTTCCTTTTCTCTGCTAGTTTTCCCAGTTGCTTTACTCCCAGCTTGTCTACACTGAATGAGCAAGAAGATGGGTGAGGCTGCTGCGGTATTTCTGCTACTCTCATGCGCTGACTGTGAGCCCCATAAAGCTCAGGGAAGACTCGTGCTCATATGAAGCAGGCATGTGGCCAAACCAAGGTTGCTTCTGTCACATATACTAAACAGATGGTCAGCTTGGGCTGAATGCACTCAGTAGCTAAATGCATAAGCAACTAAAAATTGGTGGGGTGCCATTTCCTAGCGTTGCTGAGGGCTAGAGAATCACCAGAGCTGGCTCTGTTCCAGCATGGCAATACCCTTTACTGGTGCTACTTGGCACTTTGAACCATGCTGCATGTCATTTTTTAACAGAGTATTTTACATTTTTAAATCAGCTCCTACAGCATGTGAGCTATACAACACTACAGATGGGTTAAAACATGTCTGGCACACTGCAGAAATAGGGTTCATATAATTGATAAAGCCATGAAAGAACAGATTGTCTCTGCCAGCTGCCACACTAGCTGAAATAAACCTATGGTAATTATACCAGTCAGGAAACATCACTAGCACTGAAAAATATTACCAAGCCCAAAATGGAAAAGCAATTCAACTGCAGTGCTTAAAAGTCATAGGAGTAAGTCTATTACAGCTCTCTGAAAGACACACGGAGGGGGGGACAACAAAAAAAAGGGCAAAGCAAAAAACCCAGGGTAGATGCCAGAGAGCCTGTGATTATAGTAATTTGCAGCACTGCAATTTTCATCTAGTAGCCAGCTCACACTAGACACTGTTCCTCATGGTGCCTTACATGTTATGTTGCTAGAAATCTCAGGGGAGTCAGAATAAGATAGCAGTTGCATTGACAAAGTGTTTATGGCCAGCCTCAAAGGACTTCCTTATTTTTAAAAAGGGTAGTGTTCAGCTGAAATGCTGAACTGGTTAAAGAAGGGAAAGAGTGACTTCCACTAAGACTAATCCTTACTCAGCAAAGAGACCTTGTCCGCCATACTGTGCTGTAGCTGTACATGTACCGTAGCTGTTCATTTGCCAATAGCTGTCTGCAGTTATCTTTACACTGATTACTAGCATTCCATTTTCTGCTAATGCAAAAAGTAGTCATAAGCTTTGACAGTAGACTCCATGGGTGACACAAATTTACCATGAGGTCAAAGAAAGGCTGAGCAAGGACAAATAGTTAGATCATAACTGATGATGATGAAATGGATGAAATGCAGAATCAAGACAATTTATGGATGGCAGACTGTAAATAGTGCTGCCCATATTAGATGTGGCTCCATCTCTTGGGAGTTTTAGTGGCATGTTAAGGACATCTGCCTATGTTAAAAAGAATACATTTCCTGGAGATACTATCACTACCCTCACATTAGAAGATAGCAACGCTCTCAAATTTCCAGAAGAAGTAGGTTCCTCATGGTTTGCATTGTTACAAATTATATGCCAATTGAAAACAAAATTAAATCCTAAATGTAGTGTGTTACATTTATCTTGACTGAAATATCTCCTGTAGTTTCAGCTTATTTCTACAATTAAACATATTTCTGACCTTTGATCTTCTACACCAAGATACAAGTTCAATAACCATTTTCTCTTTCATCTTCCATCAGAGTATGGTAGCTCAGATGTTATTTATGGAAAAATTTGAGGTAGAATGTCCAGATAGGAATAGCTTAGTCAAAGCAGAAATAACTTCCCATTGGGCCATAAATTTGGGTACTGAAACTATTTTAGGGAATCAGTGTACATGCATTCTAAAAGGCTCCCAAATATTTTCCTGATCAGAATTATGGATCCCAGCAATATGCAGACATTTTCCAATACATCAAACAAGCAAAACTGGTGACAGTATTACTACATTGGCAGGTGGCGAGTGTAACAGCAGTACCAGATCTAACACTGCTCTTTCTGAATATTCTTGCAACAGTGAAGTTATCCAAATTTAGTAAAGTTTTGCACTAATAATGTAAGAATGCAGTTTAACTCAACCTTATTCTTGACACTTACCTGTGTGTCTGCATTTAAAACTTTGATTCTCTGTGTGGATATGAACAGATCTACTTCAGTCAAGGCCTGGGAATCTCCCTCTGAAGTCTAAAAGACAGATACTTTGTTACAAAGGGAATTTTAATCTCCTCTTTAGAATGACAAATTCACTGATCCCGCATAATGTGATGTGAGGCAATTGCACTGTTAAACCACTACAAAGACAGATATTCAAAGGTGTTTCTAAATACATGCAAAGAATGCATTTATTGCATAGAAAGAGTGAAGCATACTCTGATTATGTGGGTAAGAGTGAATTTTCAGAGCCTGGGACTGACAGTTCAAGTACAAATTCTATTTATAGCCAGAAGAGGAGAAAGACTATGGCTGCTTCTTCCCCACTGTCTCATTAATGCACGTAAGTTCTTAAGGCACCAAAGCTGAGAAAGTGGGAGAGCTGAGAAAGTGACATACTCCCCATCAACTGCTCTTGCTATCTTTAGTGCAAGCTGGTGCTCATCAGTACTGTGGTGGGGTTTAGGGTTTTTTAGATGTTTTGTTTGTTTTTTCTTGAAAATAAGATCTGAATGCTGAACTAATATTCCTCTCATATGACAGAAAGTCATAAGCTGACTTTTAGACATCAAATGAGCACTGCTCACTAGGGAAACAGTTCCATATCTCTGTGATATTCCATATCACAGAGCAAACCAGATTATGGGGTAATGCCACATGGTTTCCTAAGTTTAAGTGCTGGCTCTGCCCACATGAGAAAAACTGAGAGGAAGTGGCAAAGCCGCTGCTACCTCTCAATGAAGCTTACCTAATACTTAAGTTCCAGAAGGAACCTATTTATTCCTCTAGGTTGCTTGTCCACAGTGCAGTTTTGCAACTGGTACTTAGTGGCCAGAATCAAATGGTCACATTCTATCACCCTTTGCTAAAGGCAGTTATCAGTCTCCAGGTCAGAGACTGGTTCTTTGATGAAACAGTGCAAGGAAGAAGGATGCTTTTTTCTGTAGTTATAAAGCCTTTGCTATGCCTATAATTCACTCAGATTAATTTTATTTGAAGTAAGTCTCATCTGGCAAAATACAAAGCAAGCATATACTATGGCATTGCTTTCATCCAAGACCATTACAAAGAGCAATACTCATTTTAGTGATATTTTCCTCAACTGTATTTAGTTAACTGAAGTAAAATTTCTAACTGAATGAAATGTCTCCTTTATGAATTGTTCCACCTACTACCTGCTGAATTTATTTGTTTTAAAATACTGACAATAATTTAATACAGGCACAGGATATACATCTTACTATTTAGATTAATAAAAAGAGGCATTACATAAAAATATATGCATCTCCTGGGTAACATTGACTGTGTATCTGGACTAAATAAATCACAGGAATTCAACACAAGAAGAGCAGCAGACAGGCACTCCAGCAAATGAACAATGAAGAAAATGAGTTCATTTTGTTCCACCCAGGGTTCTACTACTTAAAAAAGAAGAAACCCAAATGACAACTTTATGAGGACCCATAATGAAAGACACAACACTCCATGGAGGATAAGTACAACAAAAAGTAAGTAAACATTAGCATTCAAGAAAAACAGTTTACACACCGCTTTTTTCTTGATTTTAGCCGCCTTTTGCATCCTCTGAGGAGTAGCATAAAAAAAGAATGCAGACAGATGTACACACAAAAAAAGAGAAAAGACAGTGTGGGAAGTCAGGAAAACCTTTTGACTGTGAATCCGAACTGTTAAGAATTTGAGGGCAGTAGCAGAAGGATGTGCAAGAAAGACTTTTTTACATCTTATGCATTTCTCAAGCATAATTAGATGTAATGGCATTATGCACATTTTTGATTGACTACAAAAAAATTGGTACCAGAGAGTGTTGTCTGTTAAGAGCTGCTCATAGCATTTATCCTGCTAAGGATATGGCAGTTTAAAAGGACAGTCCATGCACTATTTTAACGTGAGGTTTTCAATCCATATTAATCATGTCTAATTGTGGAACAAACCTAAATTCAAGCACTCTTCCATGACTTTCTAAAGTTGTTAAGTATGCCTGACAGATTAGGATCACTATTAACACATAAAACAGTTTTTAGAGAGTTAACTGCAATCAGCAATTACTTACTACTTGAAACATCACAATATGCTAAACTGAAAAGTTTGGAATGTTTAAGGAACTAGACCTGTCTTGCCTTCCATCTGCTTCTAAATGCTAAATCAATCATCAATTAGGACATTCTCTTGCTAAGTAAATTATTTTCCCAAACTTGTTTTGTTAAAAAATATAGTAACAAATTAAATATTTCCTTGACTAAGCACATACTTTTCATAATTAGCATTTAAATCTTCCTCTTTCTAACCATGTGTTTATTCAGATGAGGTATTTACAGCAGATTCACAAAAAAAAATGCAGAAGAAAAATCTACTTGAATTATTAACCAAAACCCCCTTTTATTACACAGCTGTATGAAGCAGTCAGTGCTACATTATTTACGCAGAAATTGTCCACCAAGTAATACCAAATCCAAACACAATAGTAACAAATCTTCTTGTCTTAAAAGTAATAATTCAATATATTGAGAGAAATCTTCACAATTTGTAGAAAGTTTGAGAAATAAATAAGATAAAAGGAAAACCAGAGCCAAACAAATATCCTTTGCTTTGACAATGGAGTATTTCCTAATTGCAATCTACAATTTGTCCTTAATACCTGAAATCTTAATACAGTTTCTGAACAATTTTGAACAGACTCTGCAATAAGTTGGAATTTTGTTCCTCAGAGATGCTGTATGAATTTTCATTATAACCACTGGAAACTCACGATGTTTACAGTATGATGTCTGTACTCATCTAAGTGCATTTTAGAACAGATATGAGCTACAGATCTGGTCCTGTTAGAGATCAACTGTCAGAGGATCAGTGAGTATTCTATGAACCAGAATAATTCCCTACCTTAACACGGCTCACTGCCTCTTGGGCCTGCATCATCCTTATGTTTTTAGAAGGGTTGCGCTCAGAGAGCAGCTGTGTAGAGCCCAGGTAATTGGCCGCAAATATGATTCCATCAATGAGGTCTTCAGGTTCACAAGGTCCTGGAACTGACATGAGATGAGACATTTACAGTTACTGCCTCTCAGAAGTAGAGAGATGAGAAATTGAATAAAGGACATTGACACTTGAACGAGCTTTCTAATACATTTTCTAATAGGAAACAGGTGAAGGAATCCAGTGCAAAATAAATTATGTTTTCCCCTATAATTTTTTTCCCAAAAAAACATATTAACCAAACATGAAATATTTAAAACATTCCATAATGGTCTGACTGTGGAATTCTAGAGGAAAATCAGTGGTAATTTTTTTTCCACATTGGAATTATTTGCAAGTTGCAGAAATGCTGACAGGTCCCTTCATCGTAACTTTTTTACTGTTTCTATGTATGACTGTTACAGTGCATGAGCTAAACTTCTGTTTGGATACATTTTCACATTTTGTGAGATGTTTGTGGAAGCACAGAATCCCCAGACATTATCTCTGGCACAGATACTGATAAGCAACGGGCACAAAGGTGTGCTCTGTTTTGGCAAAAGTCCATGAAACTTAACAATTAAGAAAGTTTAGGAAACAAGTGGAGTAGGCATCCTGATGCTTTTTATTCATGTGTAAGGCCTGAATTCAGATAGAAAAATACAGTTTCTGGGCTGGTATAAACTGAGAGCTGAGAAACGTGTTTTGGTACAGGAGTTCACTAAAACATTCACAGTCTAACTGATGGCATCTGCAGAACAGGTCATACAGCCTTTTCCTCTGAAAGCAGAGAAATCACAGAAAGCAGTGGTGGAAAAGGATCACATGGGAAAAGTATGAAAAATGTCATGTTGAAGAAGAGAGGAAAAGAGTGGAACTTACAAACATACTAATATTTTTTTTAAATTTTAGCCTTCTTCAAGAAAACCTTTACATACACTTAGTATTAATTACACAGTGACTTTGGTGAGAGTCACAGAATGCCAAGGATTGGAAGGGACCTCCCGAGATAATTGAGTCAAACCCCCCTGCTGAAGCAGGATCCACTAGGGCAGGTCACACAGGAACACATCTAGATGGGTTTTGGAAGTCTCCAGAGAAGAAGACTCCACAACCTCTCTTATATTTTGGAAGTTGTTCCCTTCCAAGGATGAAAAAGAGGGGGTAGAGAGAACAGAATAAAGGATAATATTTTTATATCATACTGGGTCTATGCTTACCATCCTCTTGATTCAGTTGTTATGCTTTACATCTAGTTTGACTGAGTCAACAGTAAAGAACAGTCATTCCTGAGTTTGGCTGAATTCTTGACAGTGAATATTTTCTGCTCCTCAAATTTTCTCTGAGCTGTATCAACTTGCCAAGCTGCTCAGACATTTTTTTTTGACGTACAGAAATGTCATGTGTGAGGAAAAAAAAAATGACACTGAAGGGAGATGCTAGTTTAAAAAATAAATAAATGAAAAGCTTTCTTGTTCATTGGGAAGCTACTGATTTATAATGTCACTGAAACTCTTCACGAAGGCCAAATCTTTCAATACCTGAAAAACCCATTCTTATTCTTACAGCACTAATTCACTGAATGAAAACAAGGCAATCAAAAGCCCACAAGAACTCCACTTACTGTATCTGTTCCTCCTTGCTTACAGGCTTGCATCATTACATTTTTCAGCAGACAGCTGATTTAATCTGATCTGGTATCTATTTTGAAGATGCTATTCATATGTCTTTTCAGGCCTAAAACTTAATCGTGTATTGTTGTGCTTTCTTCAGCATGCAACAACATATTTATGTGGTATCATATTGAGATCTTGCTTCAAGGTTAGCAAAGAGGGAAATTAACTAAAGATGTGGATTTAATGTTAAGTTAGCAAAACCCAATTAGCTACCTGCATCAACACGCTCACTAAAAATTAAAGTCGCTTTAGTTTTGTTTTCCTTCACTCATTTCAGGCTAAGTAAATCATGCTATATTAAATCAAGGTTACTTTAAATCTGAAGTATGCTTACCCACATAATGCTTAAATCAGTTTAATTAACCTCCTTCAACAGTTAATTTAGATTGATTTTCTTGAAATATTTTGTGAGTCTGAGGACAAGTTAAATTGCAGTTCTTGGTACAAGGTCTAGTGCAATCATTATTACATCAAGCAAAGACAAAAATGCTAAGTCTGTGGGATTTATCAACAGAAATGGCTGTACTAGTTATTTAAAACACATTAGCCCCTTAACCTACTTCCTTTCCATCCCAAAAACTCTGGTTGAATTCAGGAAGGCTTGTTTTCAATTATTTTCAACAATGTTGAATTTAGCCCACTTCTGGTTATATTGGTGCTTTGTACATCATTGTGCAAGACATTTTTGGCTTGATTTCCAAGTCATATACAGGCTACGTCAAAGGCACTTTCTTTTCAAAGACATGTTTAGAGATCTGTTTTTACCTGTACGTTCCTAGCACCTCTGAGCATGACATGGTAATCTCTACTGTATCTTACCGGTCTGTGGAATGAATGAATGTTACAAAGGAAACAACAAGTTCTTCTCAAGTCTTGGCTGTTTGGTGACAGCAATAGTGTTTTTAACTAATTAGTCTGAAATACCTTTTGAACATGAAAATAATCTAGGGCTTTTAGCAATTTTTAGAATGCTAATTTGATTTATTTGGATACTTTAATGATTGGGTGAGTTCTGGTTGGATGTGGTTTCATCATCTCTTCCTAGCTTTGAAAGTGATTTTTTGCAGAATCATTATACTAGCAACAAATTCTGCAGTAGCATGTATAAAACAGCAATATGTATAAAATGCTCCTAGGAACAGTTAACACAGAAAACACAAGCAAACAAGCACAAAAAGCACACTGGGCAGTAAACATCTTCAACATTAATCTCCCATCATAAAGGAAACAGTCAGGTAAACCAAGACATCTGTTGGAAGAGTCTTGAGAATTGTCAGGTCAAATTGGGTCACCTGAGTGTTTTTTTCCCTTATCTCTGGCTGCTTTAAATAATGTAAAAACACAGACATAGCTGAGGTCCCAGCTCATCAGAGCACTTAAGCATGCCCTTGACTGTAAGCATGGGTAAGGCTCACTGATGAGGAAAGGAAGAAGAGAGTATCAGATGAAACCTGAAGATCAGTTCAGTATGAACAAAGATTGGAACTGTGTGTGGAGTATGAGTGCTTAAACATTAGGCAACTGTTTCTAAAATTCTATCTCTAAATGCCTTATCGATGTCATCAAGATTACTTGGGTTTCTGCTAATGTTTTGATGCAACAAGTATAAAGATATATCTAGGCTACACAGACTAGGTCTGAACATTTTTATATTAACTTATCTCGTATATATAAAATAAGAAAGCAAATTCAGCATGATTATTTGGAACACATTTTTATCTTTATCTAAAATCACGTGTAAACTAAGGATTCAGACAGTATGTAGGGAGTGTGCTCAGAGCACTTTAACTTCCTGCTGAGACCCACCATTCTCCATGAAGTCACTGAGGTCTTATAGTGCGTGGCACTGCAGCAGATTTTCCATAAGGAGATGGCAGAGGGCATCTGTCACCTTGCAGATAGCTATCTACAAGTTCCATGTTTTGACTGATTTCTGTACTTCATTGTGTTTTTTACCATACAAAGGGATCAGATTTATGATGACGTGACAAACACAGAGAGCAAAAAAAAACAGAACCCGAACATGGAACTAATTACCACTACAAGCAATAGTGGTATTACTCCTTAAACAAATATAACAGCGAAAGGACACATCTACAATATTTTTTGTGCCTGTTATCTGATTGGTTCTTACATCCACGTGGCATATGAAAAAGACTACATATTAATAGAGATATAGATACATATAACTGTATAGCTTTAGTTAAGGAGTCATGCTGACCAGCTGAACATGAATGTAAGCAGAGTATGGTTGTGGTACTGGCATCAAAGCTCAGGGAAGAACAAGGAGTGTTAGCTGGCAGTATCTTCTCTTACATGCTGCATATTCCTGTTCCTTTTATAATGCTGCATAAAAACAATAAACCCTATGTTTTACTTTGAATTCAGAGATCAGCCATGTTAGCTGACATAAGCTCCTATAAGAAACATATTTATTTGTATTAGAAAATGCTTTAAAATACCTGCAACAGAAAAAGCCTAACAGAGTGCTTGTTCTCCCACAATGTGCAACCAAAGAAAAAAAAACATCAGAGAAAGAAAACAAATGAACTGAAAATAAGGGAAAAAAGGGGGTACACTGACTCCTTTCCAACAGAGTAGTGAGCTGATTGGTAAGGAAAGAAAAAGGCATAACCTTTTCATCCCAATAAAATTAAAATGTGTACTTGGAACTGCAAGCACTGTGAGGGGAGAATTTTCTAATCTGTTTTAAAGGTCTGCTCATGATGGCCTCTCTTTTTAATTGTTCACTGTACAATCAGTAGATGTCTATTCCAAATTATCATATTGCTTTCCTGTCTCTGCCACCTTTGGGGAAAGCATTTAATTTATCTCTATTTAGGACCTGTTTGCCAGTACATGCCAAGAGTTACACGCATGTCCTTCAGATATCAGTCTGTGTAAAGAGGCACTCTTTGAACTTTCCATTTCTTCTAGCTCTTCAAGGAAATGACTAAAACCAGAAGTTGCTACTCAAGTTGATGACATCAGGGAATAGGGAAAAAAATGTGTTGGATACTCTGATATTATTCTGAATTGTACTAGGTCTTCCCTGAGTTGAGAATTACATTTGAAATCAAGCTTTTAACATTGATTTGTGGTTTCCAGTAGTGGGAAAAGTGCATTCATGGCAGCTGTAAGAGGCCAGTCCCTTAGTAGTTTCTTACTGTCTCTTCTTACTTTGTCTACATTGTAGACCTTTCTTTTGCAGCTGTATGCATTTTCCCCACACAAAGTTTTTCAGTTGTCTGTGAATCAGAGAATTATGTTTTTCAGTATAATCCCATTTTATCTCTGTCTACCTTCTTGTCTTAATAAGATGACTTATTTTTCTCCCAACAGAAAATGTATAATAGCAGTGCAAAGAAGATTAAAGAAACAGATGAAAATATGGTTCCCTTAAACAGAGGACTGGATTACCAATTTTTTGGCAGATCAGGAGAACCTTTCCAGTTGGGCCAATAACTGAGATTCATAGGGTACATTAACAGGTATCACATCAAAGTGACAAAGGGGCCACTGTGAACACTTAAATGACTCCTTCCTCTGCACAAGGCCATGAAGAACATGGCACTCATACACCCTCATAAATCCCCACCCTGCTAGGGCCCACTGTTCCCACCTTTCTTAACCCCTTCTAGATTTGTAGCTGTCTCCATCTTTACCTTAATCCTTCTGACAGTTCTATCTGCTCCTTTTTATCACTATCAGGCTGCCACTGCCACAGGGGAGGATGGAAATGTCTAATACTTCAACACTTAAAGCTTTTCAGCTGTATTCTCTTGGGTTTGACTGGGTTTTAGAGCTGTGATCTTTAAAATATATTAAAAGCATTTGCTTCCTTTTTATCCTGTTTTAACTGTGGATGATGTATAACTTACCATCAACGAAACTTGGGAATGAAGACACTTTCTTTGTCTGTTGAGAAATAGAAATGGTATAGGTTGTAACAAAATCATTTTCACAAACTTAAGTGAAATGATACTGTATTTAAATGGTTAACCATTGTTTTTAAAGACAAATAATCAGATTCCTCTGTATAATCTGTGTAACTTTTGCATAGCCACATTACACCTCAGTAATTAACCCAACCTAACCTCGAATCTCAAAGCATTTTAAGCAGATCCCACCAAGCAAAAATCTAAGGGAGGCAGGGTACCATGATGAACATGAAAATTACCTAGGAAGTCAGCTGTCAAGTGAACAACATAAGCCAGCAATTCCCAGTGCAATGGTTTGTCCACTAGCTCACACTGCCTATTGATATCCAAAATTTCCAATTACCAATATTTAACAGTATTTTACAGTATGAGGTTCTGGGTCAGTGAATAAAAAGAACTGTCCCTGATTGCACAGTATATAGCAGTACACTTAATCTCAGCAAGGGCCACGACAATGCTCTTTTTATGCTGCTGTCTCCTCTCAATAAGCAAGTCTAGTCCTTCCATTCGCTTGTCTTCTGCCAGCCTCCTCAGGCATTCCTGTTTCCAGGAAGGAGGCTGATTTCTCCATTATGGGGAAAAGGCTTTAGGAATGTGCTTCTTCATTAATGTTACAGTCTACATGCTAAATATGTTATATGTTTTTGAGAGAACAGACTTCTGCTTTTAAGTCTGAATTTCATTTCATTGTGTCTAGCCTCAAGCATAACCTCATTCTGCATTCTCAGATGTCATCTTTGCTCCCATCTTCCATGACAAGAGCAGGTCTGCCTAACACTGTGTCTTTACCACAGATGACTGAGCCAGGACACATTTTATCACAGAAGCCACTCCAGAAGATGGGAATCATGTGAGCCCTCAGTACTGAATTACATGCTTGATATTAGGGTTATTTAAAGAGAATTAAGCAGTCCTTGGTTTCCAAGACTGACATTAGTGAGGGGAAGCAGAAGACAATTTATTTTTGATGCTACTTTTGCTCTCCAACAACCCAAGAAGATAATTGCTGAAGTGTTCTCCTTATTCTCCGTGTCATCAGGGAATTTTAGATGAGTACATGCTGTGGACAATTACATAAAATGAATGTGGCAGCAACAAATTCATGGGCATAGTTCAGTGACTTTTTGAAATATGCAGATGTGGTATTTGTTGTCATTTCAGGAAGAGAAACAGAGCCCAAGTATGCGTGTGTGAGGCACAGAAAGCTGACAATTCAGTGCCTGCTTTTCCTCTGACCGCAGGAAGACAGGCAGCGGAACAGCCTGCCTGCCTAAGGTACCCACCTCAGGTGTATTGTTATTGTCAACTGGTCCATTGAGGTCTGAACGCTGTTGCTTCCTTGGCTGCTCTAAACCATTGCACATCTGTAAGAAAAAAAAAAAACAAAGAGGAAGGATTTCAAATCCTTTTGTCTACTGGAAAGTTTCAAAACAAAGCAGAGATTTCAGTGGAGGTCAATAGCGTAATGATAGTCAGAACATTTTCACTGTATTAGAATAGAATAATAGAATAGAATAATAAACCAGGTTGGAAGAGACCTTCAAGATCATCATGTCCAACCCATCAACCAATCCAATCCACCTAAACAACTAAACCAATTTTAACAAAAATTCATAAAACATTATCACATGAAACTGTATTTAGCATGTTCTCCACTATTTTACAACAGGCACTGGTCATGAAGCTTTTTTGTGTACTTAATTATATGTAGTCATTTATGTGCCGTCAATACTCATTACTGATACTGAAATACCATAACATGATAGATCATAGCATGAGATTCATACACAATTTTGGAGCCATTTAGTTACAGTAAAATACTCTGATGTAAATAATAAGACATTTCAATTAATAAGTAGCAGTTACACTACCAATTTACATGTAAATTGAATTATTTCATTTCAGTGCAAACTCTTCACATGAAACTAAGCTGACATGTTCACATTGTTCAGAAACCAAAGTCAGAATTCTAAAATCTTTTTATTCTCAGTATTGGACAAAATCAAATTAGTCCTAACATCACCTCTGATCTGAAAAACAGAATCCTAGCACTGAACATAGAACTTTCTGTTCCTATATTGTTCCTATATACCTCATGACTTTTTAGGCCAAGCAAATCTACAGGATGGCAGCACAGCTTCACACTTCTGAAGAAATCTACAAGGGAAAATATAAAACCTTACACAAGGAAAATCCTGAGATACACACAGAGCACCAAGACTTGGGGGCCCACTGACTAAGTGTCCTGTCTACACAGCTGTAGCAGCTAAGAAGCCTCCAATTTCCCTGCTAATAAATGCTCTCTGCTTGAGACAAGACAAATCTAATTATATAGCATGGCTAAATCAGTATGGAGCAGTGTGAGCTGATGTGCAGTGAAATTACTTGACACTTGCTTTCTTCATGTTTCTTACAGAGTTTCTAATTGATATTGTTGTTTGAAGTGTTACAATAACCAGAATAAAAAAAACCCAACACATTTAAAGCAAACACTTAAATGGTTTGTAAATACTTTATACCCTGTCTTGCAGTTCAAAATGGGACCTAAACCTAAACTGGAAATTTGGGAACGACTGCACACTAACAGAGGCACAGCTATGTTAAAAGTCTCCTATCCTACAGTAAGATTCTGATAAGAGGACAGATTGTGCAAAGAAAAGCTATAAAAATATTAAAGAGACAGTATTACTAATAATTTTGCTACTTAGCAAGTACTGAAGCAGTGTCCAGAACCATGTGAAGGAACATGAAGCAGCAGGAAATGCCATCTTTAGACTGAGAGGAAAATCAGGTTCTACTTATTTGAGGATACTGCAACATCTATAGACATCTCTGAGAAATAAGCCTGCAGGTCCACTTGTGCCTTGGCCAGCCCTGTCCTAATGGCTAATAGCCAACTAGAGACACCTGGGCCTCCCTTTTCCACCAGTCTTGCATGAACCCTCCCAGCGAAGCAGATCCCCTTTATCTCCACCTCTTTTGTAGTATAAAGTTCCTCTTAGCTAGGGCTGAGGCATGGCAATGCTTGAGTTCTGCTGGGTTTTAACATTACTGGTTGTTTATTCCATTCTATGTTAATGTAGTTTTTTGGTCAAAATATGGTCCTTCTCAAAGGTGCCCCTCTTGATCCTGAGTGCTAACTCTGCTTGGGAAGAAACAACCAACCTCTAGCACACATGAGGTTCCAGAGAGGGGCAATTATTTAATTGAGAGTTCCATTAGTGCAAACACATCTGCTATCAGTATTATTTCAGCTGCTGGCTTAGAAGCCTTTTTCTTGACTCCTTCTATCTCACTTTAATTATGCAACCTGACTGCATAGTTAGCATTAAATTAGTAAAATAATAAGCAAGTCTGCCATTCTCTGGAGGTGTCTTACGTGCATTAGGAGATTCTGAAATTCCAAATGCTGTCAGGGAACAGCAGGATGGGAGTTTCCCATAGCACACCCCTTTGTGGGAAGGAAGCATGAGAGGATACCTTGCAGTAAACTGATCTGGAAGCAAGCTTCTTGTGGTTCAGGCTTTAGTTTAGACCAAAGATTCCTTTTTTTGGCACACACCATTAGAACAAAAAAAGTTTATGCTTGGTTTAGATTAACATCTACAACATTCTTGTAGAAAAAAAACCCAGCATTTTTGGTAAAAATTTCATTTGGTATAAATCCCTTCCTTCTTGCCAAGGTCAAGGTATGCCCACCTAGCACAGAAAGACAGTGATATGCAGGCATGTCTTTGCAGCTCTTTTTAACATGTGCAGTATCTAACCTTGGCATACATTCTACTGCAAACAAAATTAATAGCAATCACACAATAAAGCAATGAACAGGAGCCCTTAATGAAGGAAAAAAGGTGTTTCACTGATGACCCCAGTTTTAGGTTTACTTAGTATGTCACTGAAGAGTAAATATAGTGTAAATAACCTAGGTTTACCCTATGCATCTGAAATATCTTGTTTCACTCTGAATTGTCTGCTCTCTGCAAAACATCTTTCCTGATTCTCCACCTAAGCTGACTACATTCAGCACCTTTTTAACTATACAGTGTGATTACATAGCTGTGGATACAATAGAGAGTAATAATAAAAATACTTCTCTCTGATTATCTTTGGAATAACTAGCATCACATTTGCACAATGCCTTTGACAGGCTGTTTAAACAAGAGAACCTCATACCTGCTCTTGTGGCCACTTCTGTCTGTCCTCTGGGGTTCTTGACTTTGCTTTAAAACCTCTAGGCACATCTCCACTGTGCTTAGAGGCTGATGGGATGTTCAGTGATTTTGGCCTCCCCTCATGCCTATTAGCACTGTGAACAGCTTCTCCCTTTGAACAAGTCTCTTTATAGTCATGTGCCATGTCTTCAGTCCCAGTATGCTCTGGGCTCATTTCTGTTGTACTATTAATACTGCTCATGCTCATACTCATTTTGATTTCTGCTACAATCTGGTCAATGTCCTCTTCCTGCTCTTCCAGCTCTGCATCCTCTTTTCTAGAATGGTATGGTGATATTCCCTGTGAGTTTCCATTAGCCTCTGCTGGGTAATAGTCTGGATAGCCACCTTCACTTTGACAGTACTGTATATTTTCTTCCTGGTCTTGAATCTCCAGAGATGACACTTCATCCTCCAAAATCTGAACACCATTATCTTGACCTTCCTGCCACTCTTGCCTGTCTGTCATCTCATTTTCATCTTGGTGCTGAATTTTACCTTGAGACCATTCTTCTACAGCTTCCTGACATTCATCTGTTTCACCATGATGTTCCTCATGGGAAGCATACTCTTCCCCATTGCAGTCCATTCCTTCCAGGTAACTGTCATCCTCTGGACAATATCTAATGTAGTATGTGATCCCCTCCTCTTCCTCTGGTAAGCCTTCATCATAGTCTTCTTCCTCAGAGGTGTTATTCACATAGTCAGAGCTGGAGTCACCATCTCCACTATGATCATTGCACTCATGTTCCACAAGTGTAGGACTACCTTGTCTGACAGCTGCTAGTTCTGCCTCTTTTGCTGCATAATCTTCAATAGGAAGGTCACTTTCTTCATTTTCAGGCTCCCTGTTGTGAGATGAAGTAGGGCAAGCTCTGGTTCTGTGATCCAGCATGCTGGTTGTAGTGCTTTGATGTTTCCTGTTTGCCATAGCCAGCTCTTTATATGACAATCATTTCTAAGGAATTACTGTAGGGAAGACAGAAAAAACACACATTCAGGAAAAGGTTATGAGTAGAGATCAGTGATACCAATAGGAAACAAACTGAGAGACTGGTAAAAAGGGTATGTTTGTAGATTTTTAAACCAGATACACAGGTAACTTTTAAAATGCTCGTGATATGGAACTATGAAATCAAAGTGATAACTCAGACACTAAAAGGAACAGATAGAGAAAAGGCTCTACATTTACACTAAATGTATTCTGGTGTAGTATCTCTCGTGTCAATTTGAGAGAGAATTAATCCTGAACCTTGAAATTAGTTTTCAATGTCTTTTTCTTGCCTGTAAGGGGTCATGCTTTGGTCACTATGCAGTAAACAGGAAGTCGTCTCAATTTTCAGCTCAGGCATTTCTTTAATGTGTACTGAAAGCATGTATTTCAAACCTGATCTGAAAGTTATTCTATTAACTTGGCAGTCATAGGGCACTAAAGGATAATGCACTGTGATTGAAGTTATTAAAAGCCCTACTCCATAGTTCACTAGCTCTTACTAGCTGGATGCCATGAAGTATCTCCCAAATACTTTTTTAGGAATAGACAAGATTGTTTCAGTTCAGAAAGGATCTACAATGACCTAGTCCAATTGCTTAACCAATTCAGGGGTGACTAATAGCATATTATGAAAGGCATTGTCCAAATGTCTCTTAAACACTGACAGGCTTGGGGCATCAACCACTTCTCCAGGAAGCCTGTTCCAGTATTTGACTACCCTCCCTGTAAAAAAAATGCTTCTTAATGTCCAGTCTAAGCCTCCCCTGGTGAAGCTCTGAGCCACTCCCACAGGTTCCACTACTGGGTAACAGGAAGAAGAGCTCAACACTTTGCTCTCCTCTTCCCCTCCTCAGGAATCTGTGAAAGAGCAACGAGGCTGCCCCACAGCTATCTCTTCTCCAAAGCAGACAAGCCTTCCTTCCAGCCCTTTCACCAGCTTTACCATCCTCTGGATGCATACAAGGACCTTCACATCTCTCAAATAGTGGGCCCAGAATTTCATACAGCATTCAAGGTGAGGTTATGCCAATGCTGAATGCAGTGGGACAATTGCATCTTTTGAACAGCTGGTTGCACTGGGTTTGATGCAGCCCAGGATGCTGTTTGCCCTCTCAGCTGCTGCTGCACATAATCATAATGAGCCTGCTGCTTACCAGCAGCCCCAGATCTCTTTCTGCAGGGCTGCCCTCCTGCCACGCCTCTCACAATTTACACTTGAGCCTGTCATTATGCTGTCCTAGGTGCGGAATCTGGCATTTTGACTTGTTAAATTTCACCCCATTAATCAGAGCCCAATGTTCCCATCTATCTAGATCTCTCTGCAAGATTTTTTTTCAAACATTCTAATCTGTGTGTCAGGGGGAAAAGGACACATTTACAATAAAAGCTCATTAATTCTTCCCATTAAATGCTTGAGCTGCTTTGAATCAAAAGAAAAAACCCTACTCTTGTCTAAATACTGGATTCCAAATAAATAAGCAGAACTGTTATACCTGAACTGTTATCAAAAACAGTCAAGAAAACAGCCCATTCTGACAGGTCTGACAGTCAATCTGGTGTGTGTGATTTGTGTGGGGGAAACTATGTTAACATACTTTCAGGACCTGTTTCTCTGTGTATTTCATTGCTGCATGCTTATGATAAACCTAACCCATGCAGTTACTTAATTGGGATGAACTGTGCTCAGACACAGGCCTCTGAAATGCACCACACAACTGCATGTTTTGTAATAAATGCATGTCAGCCAACCACAAGATCATTTGGTCATAACAATTCCCAAGTCTTGTGTGCACCCATTGAGCAGCAAGACTAGCATGGAGCTAGAACATTAGAGAAGCTATAGACAGTGTATATATATCATACAAATTTATGCAAAATATCCTGTCCCTGTAACCAAGAACCTTGCAGATAGCCCTGCAGAATTTTGGCTATGACAAGGAAAACTTCAAACTTTAGTGTCTGACAAATCCAGGAATCTGATGCATGGGATTAGTGCAGTGGCACCACATAGCACATCTAAGCTCTCCCTGAAACAGATTCTAGATTCTGGGGTACAAAGCTGAGATGCATGTTAGTGACAGGAGAAGACACAAAAGGAACCCAGTATTTGAAGCTCTTTTTAGTTACTGATACCTTGCACCACTGGTCTTGACAGAAAGCTTTAAGGTAAATAGTGTATCCTAAGTTTTAAATGAGAAAATCAGAAGACAAAACTTTCCCAGTGGTTACGTGTCCTTTCTCACTTTTAAAAGAACTAGCAGACTTACAAGGCTTTCTCTGTATGCCCACTATGATCCCTTTAATAAAGCAGCTATCAATTATCCCTTTGGAGTGAAATGAAACTCAGAACACTAAGCCATTTGTCCACCAGTGTTGCCTCTGATATAGTTTGCTCCACTTACTGGAAACTAAGGATAGTTCTCTACTGCAATTACAGTATAAACAAGAAATATTTTACATTGGATAAAAATAGTAATCTAGTCACAACACTGCAGTGCTCTGCACAGCCTGCAAGAAAACTGCCCACAACCAAGATAAATTGCTTGTGTGACACAATCAGGAACAGGTAAGCACACTATACAAGCATGTCTAAAACCATTTATAACAGAGTGCTGCCAAAAAAAAGGTATTTTCAAATGGCAAGTTAAGAAAGGACTACACACACCTCATCTGTCTTAAAGTTATTTCCTGTCAAGAACAGAACAAATTTGTGTCTCTTAAATAGCTGTTCTTATCCCCATATTAAATAATACTCAAGCGATTTACAGTGCAGTGGACTCTGCACACAAGTCACTACAGCTGAAGACAGAGAAGCACAAAGCATGTAACACAAGCACGGTTTGAAATTCATGACTCAGATTTTCCTGAAATATATGGAGATGACAACCCTTATTTTAGCCAGACAGTGTAATGGAGTTTTTCCACCCACATCTAAGAATCTTCATTTCATATCCAAACCCAGAAATTGCCTTAAGTGGTATCAGTGCAGTGAAAGCCTTTTATAAATTCCAGTAGAGTGTTCATACATGGTACTTACCTGTACGAAAATCGGCTCCACACTAGATACTATAGAACAGTGAAGTGTCACAGGAAGCCATTACTCTGAAAGCTAAAAGCCAGTGGCTAAACAGGGCACAAGTCTAGAAGACTGGCTGACAGATGCAGGGCAACTCTAACAGCTGTGGGGAAATAGCCAGATTAGAAGCTCTGAGGGCTCAAAGAGAATGGTTATCAGCTGGGCAGCACAAATGACAGCTGCAGTTCGCCCCCAGCAGTGGCATGTAAAAGTGCAGCAAATGCCCTGTGGGATGGAGTGTGAAGGAAAAAACTTTAAATCAGTAGTGGCAGACAGGAAACCTTTTAGAATATAGATGGGAAGAAACAGAGAAAGGAATTCTTCTCAAGCATGTCTAGCACTGACATACTTGAAGGCTATAGGAAGCCAGTTTTCATTCAATTCAGCCTGAGGTCACAACTGAAGAGTCCTCTGTCCTTGTATGCTGAAATTGTGGCATGTGTCCCCAGTAATATAGTGGTAAAATCAGCCAAATCTTTCAGCAAGCAGCAGAGCTGACCTTAATTCTATCACAAATTAAGTTGCAAAGTAATCTGCATGACAATTACAATTCTAGCTGTTCTCCTATCGTTGCCATCTTCTCAGCCACGTACTACTTTTTAGGAAACCAATTACTGAGCAAATAAAAAGGCAGAATTTATTCTGTGTCTGAGTTGCAGACAGAACGTGAGCAGATCGTACCATCTTCAACTATGAAGCATAACTTCTAAACTGTGTAGACACAACTGGATTATTTTTTCAAGGAAACATCATCTGTATTTTAACTCAAACATTAAAACAGCTGTGGTAGCCTAGTTTTCTTTCACTGTTTTGAAATATCTCTCAGGCTTCCTATAAAAATACTTTAGTCTTTCACTAGGTTCAGCATAACTTGAATCTTTCCAAACCTGAAACCAAACCCTTCAGCCTTCTCACCAAAGAGATGTTAGTTTATCTACGTGGATGACAAATAACCAAAGCCACTGTATTTGGATTTTAAAAGTACAAAACCAGAACATGGATTTTTATGTTTTGTTTTTTTCAAGAAATGCAATAGATACCAAATTTTTACCACAGGTTCTGCTATTCAGTTTGCTGTGTAGAAGCCTACTGAGTCACTGACTCAGTGACTCAAGAAATCTATGGTATTAGAAGGTTACATAGCTAATATTCACCTATCAGTTACCATGAATGCTTTTGAAATTGTGAGGAACTACTGGATTTCTAATACTACTCCAGTGATCTCTCAAGATGGAGATAATGATTTGCTGAATCCAGAGGCACTTTATGAGCAAAGGCTTCAACTGAATTAACAAGTCATTTCCCCTGCTTGGTGTCAGTCTCCTACTCGTGATATACCACCTCACTCCATGACAGTGGAGTTAGGTCAAACCTCTGTTATTGCAAGTGCATTCATTTCACAACTTCTGACCCGGAAAAGAAGTGTTCCTGGGAACACAGGGCCAAATTACATAGGGTTCGCAATAAAAAGGCTTTATTTTCAGTAAGAAAAATAATGCAGAACCATTAAATTTCCCTGCCTCAGCTCAATGTTGAGACAAAATCAATCTCTAGAAAACACTGCCTCTGTATGTGGCAGTAAAAATGAGTATGCATAGGGGAACCAATTTCTTCTGCTCCTAGAAACAAGACTACTAGCTTACAGCTGGAATTTATTCTAATCAGTGCTCATTATAGAGTCGTTAGCTTTCTGCTGAATCCCTTGCACCTAATCCCCCACAGCTGCAATGAGGGTTTATGGAATTTAACACTTCTGCATCTTTTTACCTGTGTAGAAAGATACTTTCACTACTTTCTTGCCGTGGATAGAGACCAATTAAATTAGCATTAAAAATGGGAAATGGTACACAACTGTAAACACGGTGATAAAGTGAAATACCCAGTATAATATCCCTGGCTCTGTTTAAAGAACTGCTTTACATATGTATTTCATTCACAAACTGAATAGCATTGTAGTGGGAGCAAAACAAGCTCTCTCACATCTTGTTTGTTTGGGTTTGGTGGTGGTTGTTGGGTTTTGTCTGGTTGGGTTTGTTTTTTGCATTTAACAGGCATAGTGAATAGTGAACTGAGGGGACTGGGTGTCAGGGGGTAGCTTCTTTTGGCAGCAAATCTACTATTGCACACTCATCTACAGGCAAATGAGCTCAAGCCCTGCTTTTGCAACATATAGGTGAACCTAAGCATTTTACCAGCTTCAATTTTATGTACTCACTTTATTTTGTGGGGCCTCTTTCCTGGGCTTACTCCCACCATGGTTCCTTTCTTCATCTACTTCTCAGTCATCTTTCTCCCACACTTCATATATCTGTACTGTTTGTCACTTTTGACAAATTCCCACACAAGTTTTGCTTCCCTGAAATTTTTCAATACCTGCTATCTCCCCAATATCCAGTACAATCTATCCGCTATCAAATTGCTTCTAAAAGAGATGGAACTCTCTACCCTTTATAAGTCATCATCAGATACAAGCGGAACATAAGCATTGTAACACAGTTCCCTGTCAGGCTGAATTGTAGCACCTGTGACCTACAAGCTTGCTTCTCTGTACAGCTGAGCTGTGTTTTCAAGCCACTGCTGGTTTAAGCTATTCCATATGTTAGCCTTATGCATTCACAATCAATAAATGCTGTAAAAATAAAACCTAACCTTTTCAACTCAGACATGTGTTTAGAATTACTATATTTATCAAGTTACTCAGTACAACTGAAACTGAAACTGAGAGAACAGTATTTTTGAACAGAGCTGTATCCAAAAATTTGTGATTGCAGGATTTTACACTAATTATGTCAGTCTCTTTTCCAATAACCAGATAAAGTGGAAAAAAAATCCAACTTCCATTTCTTCAAGATAATTTTAATATCAAACTAATAGTATTTCTCAGTAGGCTTTCATTACAGAAGACTTAATAGACTCCCATCTGCTAAGTTGGCTAAGATGAATCGTGACTGATCCTAGAGTGGGAAATAGGATTTCTAATGAGCAGGTAACAGAATATGAACCTGCCATGGCTGTGTCAGATTGTGCAGTTGTTTGATTCCCCAGGGCCAATCTGCATTAACTTCATGTTCATATTTCAGTAGATCTGAGTCTACAGAGCACGAGAATTCATCATGCAGAGCTCCTGATGCAGAGTGTAGGATAACCTGCCAACTCTTCTAAAATCAGGTACAGATCGGATCTTTCCTGTCATAGGAACCCTGATCCTCCTGTATAACAGCAGACTAAGTATGTGGATATTGATTTCAGAAGGATCTCTAATGAAGGAAGGGTATGAGGGCATACAGCAAGTGAGGTCTAAGAATGTCAGTCCTCCTTTTACATTGCAGGAGCCTGTGTAACGCTGGTCTTCTGGCATCTATGCAAACTGGAAGATTGCCATAAAATCCAGAATGACTACAATGCAATTTAATCAGTGTCATGTGCTGTTCTAAGTGGCCTCTCAATTTTATTAACATTGAGCAGTGTTTCTCTAAGGCTGGCACAGTCGGACACGAATTATTAGCCAAGGCCTATTAAAAATGTCTAGTCCTTTTCTCCAAAGCTTTTGAATTCAACCCCCCACAAAATCTACATGACCACAACCTGTTATTTCAGGGAAAGACCTAGGATAGGAGGTTTCAGTGCTTTATTAGGACATAAGGAGAACTGGTACTTATATGTCTGGGATGTTAGGTCCACACGTACAGTAAATACATATAAATACAGTCAAACGCATGCATGTTTCTTGTTCAATGTATGCTCAGCATGTCCACCATATCCCAAAATGCCTGTTTCTCTGGGATTTTTTTGGGCCATAGAGCATTCAGATATGCAAGTCTTAGAGATGTAAACTGTGTAATTAGAATCAACCAAAAGAAATTCAAAGTGAAACAGAGACAAAAATACACTAAAGACAACGTGAAATCCTATGGCACTGCAGAAATTGTTCTTGAATGCATATCCCAATTGAATGGAGCTTTTTCAATTAAAAAGATCAGCTATGAAATAATAAAAATATGTGTAATTACATATTTATCATTTATTGCTGACATGGCTTAATTCTTTAGGGTTTAATTCCACAACTCAAAGGGTGGTACTAGTGGGAGGAGACTGGATGGGACTCTTGGTGCCAAGGTTTAGTTGATTAGATAGTGTTGGATGATAGGTTGGACTTGATGATCTCGAAGGTCTTTTCCAACCTGGTTAATTCTATTTTATTCTATTCTAAACCTGTAATGCCACACCAATATAGCTGCTTGAGTAAAGATTTCAGTTCTAGTATGAGTTTTGCAGTGTTGTGCCTGCTAGACTAAAAAACCGCACCAAATATATAACCTTACTAGAGAGTTCTTAATCTGTTGGAGGGACAGAAACAGAGTATTTTTATTCAATAAAGTAAGCTGAGCCTCCAAAATTAAGGCAATGAGATTTTTATGGCCTATTCTTGTGGCTGCCCTGCTCCAAGAGATTAATTCTAAGTAACAGGAAGTGTCTCTTGTGTTTTACCTGCACTGCAAGCTACCACTTGAAAATTTATTTCATAAGAAAAATACATTTTAGTATCTTCTCACAATTATTGTATTTCCTAATTCACTGGTAAAAAGGGAAAATTATAGGATGTGTAGGAATAAGAGTATATAGAGATAAGGAAAAAGTAAAGTATGCATTAACATTATCATGCCTAAAAAAAATACATGCCAATTCAATTAAAACACATCCTGGACAAGTTACAATTCATCCAGAGCTCTGGCAGAATTTTTAGACTGCCCTAGAATGGATTACACAAAAGTTGTAAAATGCTTTGCTTCAAATAATGGGACTGTCTGTTTATGGTAGCTGTAGAGGTCAGTTACAGGAAAAGCCTCATTTGTGTAGGAGAATGGAGATGCTTCACTTTCCAATAAATCAAGGTTTAATTATCAGGTTTGCAGATCATACTCCACCACTTATACTACATTTTACAGCTTCTTGATTCTCATTGTATAATAACTCTGCAGAGACTTATTTTTATCACTGTTGACCTTAAGCCCTGTGAACGGTTTCATGGGCACTCACTTAATATTATTATAGGAAAAAATGGCATTTCCTTTAAAAGATTACAGGAAAGGATTGCCAGTGTAACACTAATGAGTCAAACCTCAACAGAAATTCAATTTGTAGGCACATTCCACATAAGCAGTATCTACTAAGAACAATTAGGTATTGCCAGCAGTCTATAGACCTGCTTTGCAATGGACCTATAGAAGAGTAGCCTGGAAATTGGAAAAATTTTTTTCCAGTGATGAAACCTCTAAAATATTGTTGAAAGTCATTAACACCCTCCTCATTCAGTGAGCACAAAAGAATTAGGCTGCATTTTTCTCCTGTTAGCAGAACATTGCATTTTTCAAACTCATACAAATGTGTGTGCTGTTGGCAGGTTTAGTAAATAAATAAAAAATCTTTTGAACTAAGAAAGGCTAAAGACTATTGTGTTAATTATTTTCATGGTAAAATAGTCTGCCTGTATTAAGCAGAATTAGCAAATTGCAAGGCTAAGTCATGAGACATTTTTACAAAATAAAGATTTAATAAGAACAGTAGATAATGGAGATAATGAGAGGGTTGGTTACTAATGAATCATGCCATGTGATTTTGCATTTTCAACCTTTGGAAAAAAATATCACACATTTGAAAAGTAAGATTATAAAGATTTTCCCCTCTGTCTCCAAGACACAAATTGCACATCACTAAAATCCTCTCCAGTTTGTAACAACTGGGTGGAAGATAAATACCCTGTCAATCACTTTAGCAAATACTCAAGTGGCTTGAAACCAGCTTTTCCATCAGATATCAGCAAAAAATACATATACATACATCTCACAAAAATAAGACCTGTCCTCCTAAATAAGTATTTTGAATGTAAAAGTATTTAGATGTGCTCTGAGTAATCCTGTTACAGCTCAGTAGGCTTATACATAAATGAACGGGTCCCAGACTCATAGAAACAGAGAAACAATTCTGAGTAAGTCTCCTTAGCTATTACTTTGTTTTTACCTTCCCTAAGCACCTGCTTTTGGCCGCTCCAGGAGATGGGATACTGGGCCTGATAATTTTTCCTCTAAGCCAGCACAGCACATCACCTAGGTCAAATTCTGCCATTGAATAGCTGTAAGATAGTCCCATCCTTTCAGATAAATTAAGGTGATACATGTGGAGGCATTTTTGGTTCCAAATATCAATTTCTATTGGCACAAATTCCAGAATTATTACTAGGACTATATTTTAAAAATCAACTATTTATATGACTATTGATTGACTTTAAGTTAAAGTTTATATGCATCATTTTTCCAAACAGGTCAAGATTCACTCTTTTAATCAATGTTGCAACGAATCTGATCTCTTACCTGCAGAGATATGCAATTTGGATTAAAGAGGATTTTGTCCACAGAGACTACTTAATTATCACTCAAAATATTAATTAAAATTCACAAATGCCAAATATAAAACCTACCACTGATGTCATTAAAACACCAAAGTCACTGCACAAAATTGCCTCCTGTATCAGGTCAATCATTTGCATGAAAATCAAAGTAACTAACCTGAGGCACATATGAGCAAGAAGCATTCCACAAAGTTCTGTATCTCTGAAGAGATGGAAGAGGTGTTTACAGAGTCCAGTCACTGAAAGCAGTCTTAAATTCTCTCTCTTTTTTTTTTTTTTAAGGGTAAGACTAGGGTGGTATCTACAATATTACTCCCTTATGAGAAACAATGAATGCAGTGTTGCACTTCGGTTGCAGGTACTGTGGAATTTGGGAACTATTAAGGCCCTACAGAAGTTAATGTCAGCTACAGCAATTCTTTGTTATTGCTCAGTAAAGCACAACACAGACGAGATCTTTATACTGATTTGGAATTTTATGTCCTTTTTTTCAGTAAGCTGGATTTCTTTAGCACACCTTTTCTACAAGAAACATTCAGCTAAGAAAAAAATAAGATGCTCCTCAGGGACAAGTCCGGCATCTATTGCCATAGTTACGTAAGTTGTCTTTTCCTTATTAACTTCCTGATTGACTAAATAACTAGAAAAGTAAGGAGGCTTAATTTTGTATTAAAAACAAACAAACTTTTCATAGCAGCACCATTTACTAGCTTGCAGATACCCAATTTCATGCTTGCATTAATCTCCAAGTATGTACTTAGAAACCCTTGAGGACAGTTTCTGGAGGAAAGCCGGAGGCTGTATGGTTGCTGTGTGGCAAGTTAACAATTATCTCATGCCTTCAAACAATTATCTCCATGTATGAAGACTGCTGTCTGAAAAAATGGTTTCTTTCAAATGCAGGTACTAAATCTACGTTGTGGATGTCTAGTGTTTTAGTCTCCACACTGCACCAAGAGCCTTTTAAAAGCACTGCAATTCCATTCTGACAATAGATAACACATGAATCTAAACAATCTCAATGCAAATCCCTTCTTATTCACGTTGCCTTCTTTGAATTAATGCCTTAGAAAAGGGAAGTATGTGTTGTGGGTTTGAGTGGACAGAAGCCCTCCCCAAAGGAGTAAAAGAAAAAACGCTCCACACACAGAATATGAAAGTTAAATACTACTCACAACTATGTACAACAGTACAAAACATAGAAAGTACACAAATTCATGTTCAGCCTCAGCCCAGTTCTCTCCAACCTGGGTTCTACCAAGACCCCACTAGGCCAACATCAGCCAAAATTTTCCCCCTCACCCAGGCCAAAACACCAGGCCTCAATGTCCTGCTAATACCTCCCTGTGCAACCCCTGCCCCCCACAGGCAGGCCTGAACTATGCAGCAAAACTTAGCCAGGCCACACAAGGCCAAAAGCCTTAACTCCCCCAAGAAAATACCAGAGAGATAAGAGCTCACCATGCTGAGAAGAGAGCAGAGAGAGGAAAGGGCAGAACAATTACTCCTGTTTAGGTAGGGGAATAGATACAGGATTATGGGAATGAAAGAAACAAGGATTACACTTTTTCTGGTGTCCACCCACTGGGCTTTCTGGTCCTTCTGGAGGACCTCTCTATGGTTAAGACATCCAGTCTTAAACCCACAACAGTATGTTTCTTCCACACTGTTGAAATGCAGCAGTCTCACATTATATTCTTTTCCTAGCATATTTTAAAATTTATCCCATCCTTCATTCCATGCTTGTATAGCTTGATAATGAATTTTTTAAGTGGGTCTCACTGCACAAAGAATTGAACCCTGGTTATGAATACTACACCATCTCTGTCTTGCTTTAGTGTAGAGTGCTGGTAGATAGACTACATGTTTTTCAAGTTTCAGATTTTAGATTTCCACATTTTATTCTATCAAGCATCTTCCTTTCCTGAGGTTTAGTTTCTTGTCATTTTAACAGCTGTCCAAAATGCTAGTTACACCTCTGTCTCCAAATGGCATTCTTCAAAAAAGGACCATCTTTTTTCTTTCACACAATTTGGCTGTGCGTGCTATTCAAAACAGGCCTACAGCCAATGATGTAACATTTGATAACACAAAGATAATGAGATTCATTGGCTCAAAGTAAATCATAGCTGTTGCACCATCTTGACTATCTTGTGCTTGGATGCATGTTTAGGGATCAAATCCATTCATCTATAATGCATCTATGAATTTATAGAATGTTCTACCAATGGATACAATTGGCTCATGACTCACTTTGAAAAATGTGTTTATTAATACATTTATCTTAAGTGGCAAAGCAGCAAACATGTTCAGGATATGCTGTCTGTTATGAGAAATAGGAATGCCTGAAAGAAATGCTGCAACTCGGCTTGCAGAAAACAACTGTCTTTTTCTTTTTCCTCATGTTATTCAGAACTAGTTCAGTTTTAAAAAAATAAGTAAGTTCAGCTATGGCTATTGCAACCACCAGCTTAAACCTGCCCTGCTGAAGCCTGAGGCCATTACCTTTTATTCTATCATTAGTTACTTAGGAGAAGGGACTGACACCTGCCTATTATCCACAGAAGCAAATTTCCATGTACTTGGATTTTTTAAATACACACAAACATACACTACTACAATGACACTCCTTAGATTATCACTGAAAGGGCTGATGAGGAAAATGCACTTCCAATTTAGTTTCTCAATTTGTATTATCTAAATCCTACTAGTCATGGTCTCTGTGCATGTAGACACTCAGACTAAGACTTCAGGAGTAGCTGAAGGGTAAGCATTCTGCTATGGCAGCTCACACCAACAGCACCAGCTTCATGGGCCATGCCAAGCCACTTTTACTTCTCATTGCTTGGGTTATCTGCAACAGAGTCAGGAAATAGTCAGGAATCAGTGTGTGTGTATACTGAACATTGTTGTTCACATGCTATGTTTTAATCTGTACATTATTAGCCTGAATTAAGAGAACAGAACACTCTGTGAGAATTCGATGTCTTACACAATTCATCTTTGAAGCTGACCATCCAACAGAACAGAAATAAAAACATTAAATAAGATCAACCACATTCCAGCAGACTTCCTAAGCCCTCCCACCATCTTTTTTTTTTTTGTTTTTCCTGAACAAAGGGGCAGGATTTCTTATCTGCCTTGCAAAGTACACTCAGAAACAACACTAAAATGCTAATCTTTCATTTGATCAATTTAAAAATAACACAGTAAAAGGGAACAAGTATTTGTAATACATTAACAGAGTGAGAATCCACACCCAGTTTGTCTGTACTTTGGGGAACAAGTAAGAGTTGGTCTGGGGGAGCAAATTAAACTTCAGAAATAGACACCAAGGCCTCACTAGGATCTCAGGTAGTGATAGGACTAGGGGGAATGGAATGAAGCTGGAGGTGGGGAGATTCAGGCTGGATGTGAGGAGGAGGTTCTTCACCATGAGAGTGGTGAAGCCCTGGAATGGGTTGTCCAGGGAGGTGGTTGGGGCCCCGTCCCTGGAGGTGTTTAAGAACAGGCTGGATGAGGCTCTGGCCAGGCTGATCTAGTGTGGGGTGTCCCTGCCCATGGCAGGAGGCTTGGAACTGGATGATCCTTGTGGTCCCTTCCAACCCTGACAGATACTATGATACTATGATACTATCAAATTGCCTAACATCTTGTAGGTGCAATCATTCCAATAGCAAGTGGAAGGAAATTCATAGTGATTCTGTTTCCCCATTTGACAAGTGATCTGAAAGCCATAGGGTTTGGGGCCTTTTTTTGTTGGTGAGGACCATGAGGATCAGGAAAGGAGACTTAAATTAGCTTATTGTCAGGTAAATGATAAATGCTGCTATTAATGTTAAAACAAATAAAACTACCTGTATATGGAAGTAACCAGCACTTTCAAACAATATATCAACAAAAAAGAGGATCTATACGTTGTCTGCAAGCCATATATTTACAAGGGGGCCTGATTATCTTGCTTCCAAATCCTCCCTGAATATTGACATGGATTCTCAAAGCATTTCTAGCTTGTTAAATGCTGAGAATAGCATACTATTATACCTCTGCATTAACTCAAATTTAATATTTAGTTAGGATGTTCTTAATTTATTTTACTGATGCAAACAGAAGTGCTTTTAATTTCAACATTATCTACAAATCAAAAGAAACAGAATTTTCCTTAAGTGCAATTTAACCAAAAAACCCAACAACAAACAACAACCTGCTTTTATCCTTTATTTCCTTTCATTCATTCACATCCATAATGAAGACTTTATTTTTTTCAGCTCATGCAGTATAGGTGCATAGCACCTTTTAAAGCCATGTTATTACTTACAGCTAGTAAATGGTTTAACCAGCTGTAGTCCTCGGTCTTGCACAAGCTGGCTGTCAGCCACAAGTATTTCCATGAGTATTTGCAAGGACTACTTGAAAACAACACATCCAAGAAGAAAAGAATTGGAGAAGTATGTTCCTATTGTAGAAGGTAGGAGAAAGCGCTTGCTTTGCTCTAGCTCATGAACCTGCAGCTATGAGGCCAGTTAACCCAAACTACACAAAAATGTGGGATGATGGTCATGAACTTTGTTCAAACAAACAAACAAACAAACAAAAAACCTCAACAATATTCTAAAGTTGCTTCTTTAGTCTGATTATTGCAGTCATCTATGAATGTTGTATAGTCCTACTGAGGAAGTATGGTTTTGAGGAAAAAAAGGGAAAAATACTTTCCCCATTTATCAGCCGTCATGCTATCCCTTTAAATGTTACAAATGGTGCTCAGCACACAATGAATGCCTTCTATTCCACATCAAAAGAATTTTTTTCATGCTGACACAGCGAAGTTGACAACGTGCTACACTAATCAATGCTGGAGGTGTCTCAGACAAACACAAGCTATGTGGGCTTAAAATGACGGCAGATAGGCTATTAGTAACAGGCTGCCTTGAATAACATAAGAGTAGTAAACATTTTACATCTCCAGATCATCATCTGCATGAAAATTCCAGCCACGTCTTTTAGGTGATATGATAGAATGCACTATCATTTACTTCAGAAAATCAATACAGAAATGTATCAAGGAAAAACTATTTATTTCAAGATGGTGAAAGCATGAACTGCCTCCTTCTCGTAACATTTAATTCTTCTTTGCTAGCAATCTGCATCAGACACTTACAACACTATGTACTGAGACAGGGAACAAAAGCACAGAAAGTAAATTAGATTATGTTTGAACAACGGTCAGTTTAATGTTATGTGACTAGCAAACTGACCTGCTAACACAGAACTCTGATAGTGTACTACTTTTTTTCTAGTGACTGTTGTAATTAAAAGCCTTTATGAAACAGAATACTGCGAGAGTTTTAAGGAGCTCATCACTGGGAATAGTGAAAAGAGGGAAATGAAAGACACTTCAAGTATTGTAGAAGTATTGTGGCTGCAGAGCCTTGCAGCTGACCAATATGCAGAGATGTCTTGTGCAGGGAGAACAGGTCAGGGTTGTCTGTATTGCACATTCAATGCATCTACAGGATGAAATTCTCAAGCTACTATTAATGTTCTTTAAAATCCTTTGCTTCTCTCACATAATCACTAATCAGCTCAACTTGCAGTGTTTTATGATTGTTATTTTAGTGGTCTTTAGTTTGATCATAGGAGTATTTTAAGTTGCTCAATTTTGCTATAATAGTTGCTCCCGTTCACCTTCCCCACTGAGGATAAGTGATACAGGAGAGGGTATAGCCACAGCTGTGTAAGTAAACACTCTATACACAAAGGATACAACCCACCTAAAAAGACAAGTAGAACAAAATTTAAGAAAGCAGAGAAAATGGCTCTTGTCCAGTCTGCTCAGCCTTTAGCAAATCATTACAGGACCTGGTTTCTCTGTTTCTTCTGTCCTTCTCTAAGGTCATATGTATAGCCTGAGAACTAATTAAAGAGTCTAGATATTAATCCATTCCCAACTTTATTCCTCAACTGCAAGTCAGAGGCCCCTATCTGAGCACTTTGATTTATCTAAGTATTCAAGTACTTCATGCAAGTTGATTTTTAATACTTCTAAATTTTCTTGTATCTATTTTTAAATTTTCCCTGAAGTAATGAAATTTTTTTTGTGTTTTTTAACACACAGAAGACATTCAGTAAAGGGTTAGACATGCAATCAAAAGCATCTGGTAAATATTTCTGTGAATTAACAGAAAACAAACTTTATTTAAGCAGCCATGAAATTATTATTTTGCTTTAAATTCAGCTCTGTGACCAAAAAAGGACTAAAATAATAATCTTTGTAAAACATCATGCACTTTAATTGTGCTTAGTTTTAATTAAGAAAACCATGTGAAAAAATGGAAAAATTGATCTGGAATATAAATTTTTATTTGGGATTAATACGGAATTCAAATATATGACTCCAAGAAGCTACTGTCAAAACAAAAGGCTTTCATCTCCCACTTCTTTCTCTTTCGAAATGCCTTGCATTAAATACTCTCTCATTGAAGCAGTTAATGAAAAATACTTTTCACCAAGAAGTTCAGTTTCAGATGTGAGCAGCTTGCTCTGAAGTGCGTAGGCAGTATGAGAACACTGCAGAAGTGTTAGTGTAGAAGTAACATATAAGTGCATGAATAATGTTTTCCTACTGATTTAAGTGTGAAATGTGTTCTTTTGGCATTCATAATTAGGGGCAGAGCAGATGGTGAAAGCTTAATATGTCCATTAACATAAATTATGCTGCCAGTGTTTCTTTAGTCTGTAAAACTTTGATTGGGTTGGCTACTTCAGGTTGGTATTTTTGTTCTTGGACTAGCTCCTGTGCATATGACGGGGAGTATTTTGTATTGCAGCTGCAGCACACACAAAAAAACCAAGGAAAGGGACAAGGAATTCTGTCCAAGGCTAAAAGCACTTCTAAATGGGAGAACTCTGATTTAATTTTCTCCTCCTTCCCTACCAAGCCATGTCTTCACTAAAGGAAGGCCTAGTTATATTCTCCTTACTCTGTCACTTTCATTATGTCAGAGCCTCAGAAATGATACATCTTTCTTTATTTCCTTCTTTAAATGATCAGCAAAACCAGAGATCTGGGGTTTGTACTGCTGAATTGCATCTCTGAAGTATAGCATGTAATTTGTGATTCACACATGCATTAACTGTTTGTAGGACGAACTCCTGCTGTTGCTGGCTGTAGCTTTTTGTCATAGAACAGAAGACACTAAAGGCATTTTATTTTTAGTTTGCTCCTACAGAACACCTAAGAGTCACAGCTAATCAGCTTGCTTAATAGCAGAGAGAACCATACCATCTCATGCTGAGCACTGAGGTTTAGGATTCACCTCAGGGCACATTCAAAGAAGTCTTTCCCTTGTGAAGTGAGGCATGGTATTACCTGCATTTCTCTGCAGAGTAATTATTACCAACAGCATATGAAGCACTCACGATTCTGTCAGCAAACTTCAAGGCTTGTTTTAGGCAGAAACAGGATTGCTGCAATTCAAGACTGATGGGTAAATACTGCAATAAGTCAGAGATGATGAAGTAACACAAAAGCATTTGGCTGGTATACATTGATGGAAATGTAGCTGAAACACTCATTGGTCATGAGATTTGAAATGTTTCACTTCCATCATTACTGTTCTAATGGAAACACACCAATAGTGGAAAAAGACGATGCTCAGCTAAGTTTATGAGAGGCCATTTGTCAAGAGAGGGAGTTGGGGCTGCATTCAAGGCCTTCTGGAGGCTAGCCTTTGCTGGCCTTCTCCTTCCCACAATTGATTTTATCTAATCAAAAGTACTCCCTATATTAAGCTTAATGGTGTAATTGAATCCTATTGTTGAGAATAATAAACTCTGTTACTACTGCTCAGTAACATCAGGGACTTCAGATACCCTCAACTACCCACAAAACCCCTGTATTACAACTCTTAATTGCAGAGTGAAAATTAAATTTAAAAATTAAATTAAAAAATTGAAGAGTATCTCTTCTTTCATTATTTAGTTTTCTTAAACTGTGCTGTACTGGAGAAAAAGTGTCTGATTTCAATCAAACATTGTCTAGGTCAGGATTTGCAAGATCTGAAATATACAGTTGCTTGTTAAAAACTGTCAATGGATTAATAAAATATTATAAACCAATATATTACTACATTAATAAAAATAATTAAAATAATAGTATTAAAATAGAATTAATAGTGTCTGAATATGAGCTTGCAAATGACTCCTTTCAATGTCCAGAGACAGCTTCTAAGCATTCACAGCACTTTTAGGATATGCAATAAATTATTCTGCTAAGAATAGGGACTAAAAATGGCTTTGAGACCTGAGCCAGCTGGTAGCCTGGTTCAAGGCAGGTGGAAAACAGGTTTATCACCAAGCTCAGCATTCCCCTGAGCAGTGGGATGCAGGGACAGCTAAGTTGCAGTGCCTCCTGTTCTGTTGCACCTCAACCAAATTGGGGAAGACAGACTGGTACTATGTTTGATTTATTCTTGATCTCCAGAAGAACTATTCAAGGAAGAAATATGGACAGTCACAGACTGGGACAGACTTTAAAAATAAACTGTGAAAGTCATAGGCAGGACAGCTTCACTACAGGATCTTCATTAAAACCATTTTTCAGGCTGACCCTCATATAACTGAAAAAAAAAACCAAAAACCTATTTTAGTTTTGGTTTTGTTATGTGTATTATAAACAGCAGATAAATTTGATATTTAGGGATGATGAGATACATTTCAAATGCATAGATGAAGTTAGATGTGTCAACTGCCATTTTTACCTTTGAAAATCTTCCTTCACTGTTTGCTGTCTGTACCCTTTTTCCTCTGCCTAGAAGCCTGCTGCTCCTCTTATCTCTTTGCATGCCTGTGTTGTGCCTGATAAAGGACTCTGCTGTATGAAGTGCAGATTAGTTTGCTGTTTGCATTCATAGAAGCCATCACTTGTAACTACATCCAAAAAATAACCTTTTCCCAGAAAACCAACTAGGGAAAATACTTCTATACACATCACATTAATATCCTAATTTAAATATATTTAAAATAGACTATAACTTATGAAATTATATTACCTATTTAAAACTGAAATAGTTAAAAAGAGTGAAATAAACCCTCCTGAATAAAACAAACCAAAAGAAACAATTATTGTCACACTTCAACAGACACTGCACCAATGTAAGTGCAGGAATCAAGAACCAAGCTGGAATAAACTCAGAAGATAGCTTCACCACTGCAAAATGAACCCCAAGAGATTTGTCTGTTGTAGGGAAAACAACAGCTAATTAGAGACGTTAACATCTTTCAAAGCTCTTTTCAAATCTCATAGTTAAGACATTAAAATTTCTATCCAAAGCCACTTCTTTAGTAAAGGGACAATAGGCAGATGGTGTGACTTTTACTAGAAGGATGCAAATTAAAATTTAAACTACTGTTGATTCTGAGAGATGAACAGTAATGGAAAATGGTAAATGGGTAAACAAGAGAATAGTATCCACAAGAGTTCAAGAGGGGATTTAGTCCATTTGCACTACACAGCCACTGACTATGAGAGTCTGTGCATCTTCTGGAGTTATTTCAAAGAGTAAGAATATCTTAGTGATTAAGGGCTCCATCTTAAGACATGAAGTTGAAAGAGACTCCAATTTCTATCTCTGCCCTAGACATCCTTTACACTCTTGGGCACATCTTCATGCCTATCCATTAATAGTCTTCAGATATACAGTGGCAGTTTCATTTAAAAAAAGAAAGAAAAAAAAAGGCAGTTTTATAAAGGTATGTGAAATAGCATGAGAATCTGAATCTTGATAAAGTTTTCACTGTCTCTTCTATAGGCTCATTACATTTTACACATCCGAAAACCCATAGGAGAGAAAACATGGCAGAAGCATCACAAACCAAACTCTTTGTTAGAGGCTGAAGGAGCCAGCACCATCTTTGTACTACACATTATCCTAGAGCTATAAAGAATTTCAGTTCCAGAGTAAGCATGCAGTATTGCTCACAGAAGAAGATACTCAGTCCAACTGTTATTTTGGTAAGTTTCTGGATAATTAAATTTTAATTCTAATCTTACACTGAATACAGGAAGAATTGCATAGCAGTTGATGAAAGCATTCCTGCTGCTTTTGCTTTGTGCTTAGGCTTCATTATTACACTATGCAAACAGACTTTTGTCACTACTACATTGCACTGCCAAAATAGTGTAATTCACGTCAGTTGCATATCCCCAAGCAGCCACTGCAGCTGGGAAACCATTACATTTCTTAAGTAGGGGAAAATATGGGGTCACAAATCAGGCCAATTAGTACAGGTAAATTTTAATCTCAGCATGTTTCATAAAGCAGCATTTATTAAGCAGAATACCCCTCCCATTCTCCATCAACCTATTAGCAAAAGAGTATCTCTAATGACTTCCATTATATCATCATTATGGTTTAGATTAAAGCAACATGACATGCTTTAGGAGATGCATTGCAAGCAGGCAGAAAATGACATGAGGTATCCCTTTGCATCTCTGCCTAAACAAGAACTGAATGATTTGGAATAGTTATAGCTATATAAGACATGGTTTTGCACATCTGTTAATTCCAATAGGAGTAAATAATAGTAATAAACCCATTAAGGTGAAACATTAATTTCTCCCTCAAAAAAATCAGCTTCAGCAAACATGACACCTTCTGAACAACAAGCCTCTAAGAATACTGCAGTATTGGAAAAGTGGTATATTGATATAGTTCAGAAATTTATCTTGTAGTTAACATGTATTTCATATAAATTAATCTTGCAGTATCTTAAGACTTTTAAGAAAACTGCTACACTTCAAAGATTTCTTTTGGAGAGCTTGCAGTTATGTGCATGTATGTGGCAGGCAACATACTCAAAATGTGGCACAATAAATGAGGGAAAAAGAGAAAGGGAGAAGAGACTGGCAAAGCAGAAAGAAAATTCTTCAAAAGGATCAGCAGGTAGAAGTGTACTGACAGATACTGATGAGAAAAACTACCTGTGCAGCTGAGACAATAAAGTCACCATTAAATATGCTGTTGAAACTGGTGATGGGAAGCCCAGAAGATTAATTCTAGTGTGTCAGGTGATCTAAGACTATACCAAAAATATTCTTGCTCTCATCCTTAGGCTTATGCTAGCAAAACTTACAAATTCAACTCCCAGAGTTAAGATCACTACAAATTGTCCTAAATTATCATTTATGTACTGCAGTGTCTTTAGAAATTTGTCTGTTCAGCAGAGTAAGGGCATGGCACACTGTGCATTTCCAAGATGAAAAATCAATATCTGTGCCTTACTCCTAATCTCACCCTTGGATGCCAGTGCTGTGTTTGGGGCTGGCGGGTCCAAGCTGTTAGAATTCTAAGTACAGCATCTGTGACTGTTCTGGTATACAGCATTCTTGTACAAGTCCTCCAGGCATAACTACAGTGATACAACACTCTACTGAAATGCCACAGTGCACAAATCATACTGACTCCTGGAGAGCAGCTAGAATGCATGGTGCCCTTACCTTGGAATCAGGCACAAAGGGCTCCACCAATAGCTTCTCTTTTACACATTGTTATGAGACCATATTCCTATACACTTCAAGCAGAAATATTATAAACAGAAATGGTATAAAAGCTGGTTGAACACAGCTTGCATTGACCTCAAATAAATTACCATTCTGGTAAAGTATTTTTAACCTGGATATTTTAGGGACAGCAGTATTACTATTTTCTATTATAAGCCTTTCCAGCATGTCTTACATTATTGTTACAACTATATGGTTAGCACAAGCATAACAGAACTCTCCATCCACTGCTTACTGTTGCCGATTTTCATTCTCAGCAGGTTGCCTTCTGATCTACCCCAATTTAAGGAATTTTTCTTTTCACTAAACATAATATGAAAGTCTCCTCCTCACGTATGTTCAGCTCAAAGCATTAGGATCACAAGTGCGGCTACTGTTAGAGCTACATCAAGCAGCCTTTGTGTCTGCTGCTCTGTCTGCATGGAGAGGGAGCATTTATAAAATGTTATGCTAAGTTTCCTAGGAGAGAAAACTTTCAGACAGAGATAGTTAGGAAGAGATTGTTCAACTTTCAAGTGCATAGGCTTGAAATGATCAATTGCTATAGAAATTCCTGGTTCCAGCTATAATTATGGAAACTGCTTTTTGAACTGCCTCATTCTGCAATTTGTACTCAGGAAGAGCCTCCACTTGATGTGATGCTTCAGAAAGCTTTAGGGAAATACGCATGAGTGGACTAAAGGAATCCCAATGGCTGTCCTTCCATTCCAAGTAAGTGTTGGCCATAGCACTTACTCAGGACTCTCTTTGGAAAGTATCTCCTCTGAGGAAAACACTCGAACTGAGGTATGTCAGTTTGTTAATCATCAGAATATATTAAGGAGGAAAATGTTCTCAATTTGCATCTTGAAGAACTGAGTCATTGAGGTCTCTCAGAAGCTGTTGGGAATTTTGGTTTCTAATGCCCAGTTTAAATCTGCTTTATTTTTTTAAAGCAGATTTCATGTACCCACAGCTTCCAAATTAAATTCAATAGAATATATTTAGCTGAAAAACAGACCCAAAATACCTCAAAAGGCATTGGTACTTGCCTATTATCCATAGAAACTGGCCACAAAACCATCTCTACAGACTGCTACCAATGATTAACATACTGCAGTCTTGTCTGAGTGTGTCTGAGGTGACTTGCTCCAAGACTGTGTGGCTGCCATGGAAATTTTCGCTAAGAACCAGAAAACTTTTCCAACTTGTTTTGGAGCTCTGTTGAGCCCTTCAACACTGTGGGGAACAAAAGTTTTTATTTTTTCACCTTGCTGGTCTTGCAAATGGATAGAGCAGTCCTCAAAAAAACCTGCTGAAACTGGCCTACAAAAGTGCTATATAGGCCATTTATATGCACAGCAAAATATTGTTACTCCTCTCTCTTATCACACGCTACAGGCAACTTGGGAAGTGAATTCTGACCTTTCTACAATGGAAATGGATTAAATTATTGCAGTGAGAAATAACAAAAGGAAAGTTCTCTGTATGTTAGTGTGTCTGATTTTCCTGTCTACAGATTTCATGGTATTGGTCTCCCTTATAATGTTCTGCAACTGCTGCTGCAGTCATGTGAGTAAGAGTTTCTAAGAGTTTTAGGCTTGAAACAACTTCTAGTGCTGTCTCTTAAACTGACATTTAGTTGAAGTTAATAATCTATTTATTACTTTGCTTTAAGATATGTAGTCTCTAATAACACACTCAGTAAATTAAATGTTCAGTTATCAAAAGTCTGTGAAAGACAGTTACAGCTAATATGGCATGTTTCCTAGAAGCCATACCCAAGATATTAGTGATTCCTGCTGAAGTAATTTAAATAGGCCTCTGAGGTCAATCATGTCTAATTGATCTTCCTGTAGTAACTTGGTTCCATGGCATTCTAAGCACATTCTCTCTGCTTATTGAGATGCATTTACTGTACAATAGGATTATACAATCTGCCATTTTTCACTGTCCATTATTGTATTCTTACATTATTTTATTATAATGTCCTTGAGATCTACAGTTAGAGATCAGTTAATTTTCTCAAGTACTTTATACAGTACGGCTTAGAAGTGCTGCAAAACTTGGCTGCGATAAGATTCAACCCTTGGGATCAATGCCAAAAGGTGGCAGTGAGCTGATGTACCACTGCATCAGACTGCAGCAATTTTCTAAGTCTAACCCACAGAACCATGTATGCACTCTGAATGAGTAAGTAGCATTCCAACGCAAGCATTTACAGAAATACTGTCAGGTTCCCTAGCTAGCCTGGCCTGATGAACAACCCCACAGACATCAGTCAAATAAAGCTTTAGCAAGTATGTATTTTAAAGGTCAAGGACTGAACACTTTTCTTTTTAAGAAGGCCCTGTGCTATACTCTACTGTGTTGGCATAAAAGAACTGTTCATCCTTACAATGAGGCAGGAAGTTGTAAAGGAACCACCAAAATAGAGGACTAATGCTCCTACAAATAGGAGGCTAAATAGAGGGCATATAGAGGATGCTATGCTAAGATGTTGCACAAAGGACATACTCTCCCAAAAGACTCAAAAGTACTGTGCCTAGTGGATAATAAGAACAATGAGCTTGTAGGCTTTTTTGCATTAAAAATTTACAAAGAAATCTTCATTCAGAGCTTTTAGAGCAGTCCTGAGTAATCCACAACCCATACAACAAACATATTAAATGGATTATGAGTAATAAATTATAGTTTTATTATCATAATTTGGAGAGCAAAGGGCTTCAGAGAGAGTTATTTATTGCTTAATTATTCACAGAATCACAGAATGTTAGGGGTTGGAAGGGACCTACAGAGATCATTTGAGTCCAACACCTCTGTCAAAGCAGGATCACCTAGGGCAGGCTGCACAGGAACACATCCATGTGGGTTTGGAAAGTCTCCAGACAAGGAGATTCCACAACCTGTCTGGGCAGCCTGTTCCAGTGCTCTGTCAACCTTACCATAAAGAAGTGTCTCCTTGAATTGAGCTGGAATCTCCTGTGTTCTAGCTTGTACTCACTGTTCCTTGTCCTATCACTGGACACCACAGAAAAGAGACTGGCACCTTCATCTTGACACCCACCCCTCAGGTATTTATAGATATTGATAAGATCCCTTCTCAGCCTTCTCATGACTAAACAGCCCCTGGTTCTCTCAGTAACCATTGGAGTTGAGAGATAGATCAGGAAAAAAAAAAAAGTATGCTTTTAAAACCTTATGATTACAGGAGTCTTGAGCTGGTCCCTGGAATATTCTCATAGCCCTCCCAAAGAAGCAAACATTTCAATTCATCTACAGGTATTTATGTTTTCATGAGATCTGAGGAGAGCTGAGTGAGCTGGGATTATTTAGTCTGGAGAAGAGGAGGCTCAGGGGAGACCTCATTGCTCTCTACAACTACCTGAAGGGGGATTGTAGCCAGGAGGGAGTTGGTCTCCTCTCAGGCAACCAGCACCAGAACGAGAGGACACAGTCTCAAGCTGCACCAGGGGAAGTTTAGGCTCGAGGTGAGGAGAAAACTCTTCACTGAGAGAGCCATTTGTCATTGGAATGCTGCCCAGGGAGGTGGTGGTGTCACTGTCCCTGGAGGGGTTCAAGAGGGGACTGGACGTGGCACTTGGTGCCATGGTCTAGTCATGAGGTCTGTGGTGACAGGTTGGCCTCGATGATCTTTGAGGTCTCTTCCAGCCTTGGTGATACTGTGACACTGTGTGAATATGTGGACTTCACTCAAAAGAATTATCAAGAGAACTAAATAACATTTCTCCTGAAGGAATTATGCTCGATAATACACAAATTACACTGATCCTGTCATGAGCCAAATGCCTTAAGTACTGTCATGTTTTCTTCAAGGGAAGTATTTAATAATGTCTCTAATAAGCAGAGATATGTATGTACTCTTCCTAACAAAAGAAACAGGCCCTACATTACTTGCATTTTGGCAGGGAGCAAAGCACGTAATACAATGTGAAGACAGCCTTTATCCCTTTGTACGCCAAAACTAGATTATAAATTGCACATACCCTTCCCTGGAATGCTCTGTATTTTTTGCAGTGGCTGAAACCTGTTTGAACCACTAAAAACACGATAGTAAAGCTCATGTACACATACTGTAAAAATTGAATTAATTCTTCAATAGGTTTATGTAAAAATATACATTGGACAGTGCAAATTTATTAACTTTCACTTCACACAAGAGAAGTTTTATTTCAGCTTAAATTTAGAGGATTTTTCTCTTAAAGAAAGAGCTCAGGTCTTTTAATTATTACCTTAAACCTTTGTTCAGTTCCTGTATATAACACCAGACAGACTTCATCCAATTACTCATATCTGGGACACGAACAGATTCCTTCCTGCTTGTGCCAGCAATTTGACATCAACTTGTTTCTTTGATTTCTGAAGAAACTGTTTGGAGAAACTCAGAACACCAGACTGGCTTAATTTATATGCTAATATATGATGATTTAATTGAAGTACTACACCCTGAGATCCCAGGTGCCAAATAGAACATAACAATTTTGGTTGTGCAAAATTAAGTATTCTCTTTTTTTCCAAAATAAGAAAAAAAATTCAGCTAAGTAAAAATGAGGATAATAGTTACCCATTTTTCAAGAGCAGTGAGGTGATTAATCAACCAGTATCTGTACAGTACTACGAAGATGAAGAGCCCCCAGTCTTATCATCACCGCATGCTTTCACCCATTTTCCTAGCTGCAGCATCTAAGTGCTTAGAACTTCGGCACGTACATTTAAAATCTGAACAGTGAAATAAGGCTCCAAGCAAATGAGCTACAGATACACACCTGTTTCCTAGAAAGAGCTTATCCTTATTGGCATATTTGCTCAGGGGTGAGAGGGACTAATTTTCTCCAAGGTATTAGTAAAATTACTGGACTTAATTTGAACTTGCAGTGGAGTACATGGCTCATTCACTACGTGCCCAGTCATAGGTCGTTTTAATTTCACTGCTGATTTTTTCAGGGACATTTCTGCAGTTACCAAAAAATGTATTGCCAAAGAAGGCACACATAGGAACAAAGTAAACAAAATAATCTTACAATATTCTGACACTGACTGTGTCTACCAGATCACATGATGGTAATGATAACCTGTACTTAACCTATTGTTAGGAAAGTAAATTTTATATATATCTGCACACAGATCCTGATCGATCTCTTAATTCCTCTGATTACTATGCTTGGATATTTGGAGAATACACCTAGTAGAAAATTACACTTCCTTATTAAACTACTATTTCCCAAAACAAAAATAATTTAGGCTGTTTCTGGAGACAGTCAAGAATGCCCTGCATTTATAGAAACATGCCTTTTATATTCTCTTAACTAGGAAGATTCCTAAAAAGGCCAACAGCATGAAAACATTTAAGGAGTATGTATTTTGCCATGTTATCTTTTTGTACTTGAACATTTCTGACTTTATAATCACAAAACATTAATTACAAAGTGACACAGATGGAGTATTGTTTGCTTCAAACTCTTTAGGGAGCACGTGTAGCTAGGCAGTGACACTGGAGTTTACAGCCTGCTTTATTCTCACCTTTGTATTTTAATTACAAAACTATGGACTCCACTTCCCTAAAGTCAGCATAGCAGTCTGGTACAGACAGCCCTGTCTACCTGACACCTTATGATTCATTCTTCCTTGGGCCATTTGTACAGTCTCTTTTTCATCAGTTTTGTAACAGAGTTGCTGAAAACATATGTATACAAAATTATAGATAAAAGGATACTTAAAGTCAATATATAATTGAACTTAAATGAATTTTTAAGATAAATTAATTATCTAGTTATTATTGTCCAAAAAGCAATGATTTCATAAATGATGGTAGAAGTGTGGGTTTGAAGTTTTCTCCAAGAGAAAGGGATGAATGTGAAATAACACAGAGGGACCTTAGAAATAAATAAACCTTTCTATTCACTATGCAAGTATCAATAAGTAAATAATGTGGAAGAACAGATATTTAACTGTAAAATCTCAAATACATGTAATTCTCTTCTATCAGTTCTAAGTAGCTCTGAATACATCATCAGTTGTTTTGTAGCCTATTAGGATTATAATGTTTTTCCAAATCCTTTCCAAAATGTTCCTGTTTGCCTCTAATCCATATTACTGTAGTCATTGCAGATTTTAAACAGCTAAGCAACAATAATTCAGCTTCATCAGTTCTACTTCAAACTGTAATGACAAAAGCTATCTATTCTTATTTTTATTTTCTTTTTTACTATTCTGCTCCAACTGCTGCAGTCCAAAACCTGAAGCAGCAGCCTAGGGAGCAAGCATTTCATCGGTCTGCACAAAAGGACTACAGTACCTTATTAAAAATACATGTTAGTGCTTTGGTAACACAAAAGCCCAAGCCTGCAAAACCTTAATTGTATGAATAGTGTCACCTCTCCTATGCAAGCAGCAAAACCACAGGCTCTAGAATTCCTCAAAGACACAAGGATTTGCTACCTGACTAGGGCCTAAACTCTCAAATGCATTTTTTTCTGTTCTTGAATTGTTAGTTCCTGCCTTGAGATACTTTCTTTGCATCCAGAAACACAACTACAGCAAGGAGTTGGAAGAAAACCATTGCATGTCATTCGTTCCAGACAATAAATCACTGGCAAAAATCTGCTACTTTCTACCCCAAACTACTCCCATTTATACTTTATGCAGCAGAAAAACAGGTATTGATGGCCTATCATTGTTGTGCAGGTCTTCAAATACATACCCGATTTGATTATACTGCCTGGCAAATGAGAATGTTCTTTCCAATTCTCAGCCAGCCTGACTAAAACTAAACTCTTGCAGGAATGCAGCCTCTAGCCAGCATAGCTTATTTGATCAGGCCAAGCTTGATCTAATTGAGATTTTTATTATTATTCTGTACCTTTTTTGGTTTTCATCTAAGTTCCAGTGACTTTAAGCCTTTTCCTCATTTTTTTTTGCCACTGAAATCCTGACAAAGTGATGAGGAAGTAGCTGCATTAACCCAATAGTCAACTTTTGGCATTACTGCTATTTTGTCCATCTTTACAGGGCACCAAGGTCAAGGAAGCAGGCTTGAGGCAAGTGCTAAAGTGAGAAAAAAATTCAGCATTCACATAAGGAAGCATGTCAAGAACAAGCAAAACCGACATCTCTCTATCTTTAGAACATATTTGTAACAGATGAAGGAAGGAATCAGAAAGCAAGGATAACTAATGAGAAAAAAAAAGATAAATACACTATTGAAAAACAGCAGTACATAGTGCCAATGTCCAAACCACATTGAAAAAAATACATTCCAAAACAGAAGCACAGATTGCAGGCACCTAGCAGTCTCTTTTCTGTGGTGCCCAGTGACAAGACAAGGAACAATGGGTACAAGCTAGAACACAGGAGGTTCCACCTCAACACAAGGAGACACATCTTTACGGTGAGGGTGACAGAGCACTGGAACAAGCTGCCCAGAGAGGTTGTGAAGTCTCCTTCTCTGGAGAAATTCCAAACCCACATGGATGTGTTCCTGTGCAGCCTGCCCTAGGTGATTGTGCTTTGGCAGGGGGACTGGACTTAAATGATCTCTGGAAGACCTTTCCAATTCCTAACATTCTGCGATTCTGTGACACTGGCTTTACCTCAGCCTGAAGCTAACAGGCAGCCCTCATTAGCACTGTCTTTAACACAACTGTACATCTTTGCCACAGACAGCAAGGATGGCATATTTCACATCAGGCTATATATGGCCCTGTGACACTGCAGAATAATTCATTAGGGACACTTCCTTTTTAAATTATGATTATTTATAAATGAAACCTAAAAGAAGTATTAATGTAGAACAAGCATGGTTTTGCAAACAACTGTAGATATACCTGGGGCAGTGATGTTTGAAGCCCAAGAAGAAGCCCAAGTGCATCTCTTTTTCGTGCATACACACAGATAGAGGAGATTCATTTTTTGTTCTTGTCCATATGTGCTTGAATGCCATCTCCTTGTGTTTATCTATAGTTCATTTGAGAATTACCTATCAGGTGATTATTGCAATTGTTCCCAAGTGGCAAATTATTCTTAGGATGATCATTGGACACAATTGCTCCCAACAATCACTCACAGCAACCATGGTATTATTTCAGATTTACTTTCTGGCTGCAGTTCCTTGCCCCTCATTCTTTTCATTGCAACTGAAGAATATATTATATGTTTGCTTTCTTTTAAATCAGAGAGAGTTGGAAACAGTGTAATAAGATATGACAGATTATAGCAAAAGTCAACCCTTGAGAATACTTTTATTTGCCCGTGCCAAACGTGAAATGCCATAAACTTAAATCCTCTATGCCAGTCATAAAATTTTAATTAGCTAGACTAAAAATACTGGTACTATTCACCACTGCTCATTTGTTTCTTAAACTTCTAGATTTAACACTACTAAAATAGACTGCAGATTGCGAAAGGCTGTCACCAGTGTATTAATACCCTGCTTTAGAATACATGTGAGCATTCTGTTCAGCTTGATTACAATTAATCAGTAATCTAGTCTCCTGTTTCTCACTGCCAAATGATAAATTAACTACTAGCTACATTCATGGATGGAATATTAATTTATACAATGCCCTAGGGTTACTTGTGTGTGTAGTACAAGATGCCTCATGAACAGATCTCATTCAAAGCTTTTGTAGAACTATGAAACAAAACAGAGTAAATTGTCAGGATCAGTTGCAACTGTATAAAACTGGAGATACCTTGATCAGCAATTTTAGTAAGCACCACTACAATATATAAGAAATAAAAAGTCAGACATCACATGGATGAATGAATTCCTCTTTTAAATGCACAAATACTTTTCCATGCAAGGAGTTAATATTTTCTGGAGATTTGTGAAAAATGCTTTGACTTTTTCAAGGTCAAATTATGTTCTCCAAGTATAGCACTGTATATGTATTGTATAATGGGGAAATTTTCCAGTTCTAGAAGTGATTTTTTTTTCCCCTTAGCTGCTCTGCAGTACCTATGGAAGCTTCCCAGTACATGTGTGAGGATGGCAGATGGATCCAGAGGTTCTGCCACTGGCCTTGCTTGTTTTTCATTCCTTATATGCTGCAGGCTTCATCCTGAAGCATCTTTCAGCTTTCTAGTCCAGGAAAATGACCTTTGCACAGGTGCAGAAATTATATACAACACCTTTTTTCTTCCATAGTCTTCTGGTTTCCCTGCATTTTTCTAGTCTTTGATAAGGCAGAGAAAGTATAATTCTTAACACAGAAGGAAGGATCAGTAGCACTGAAAACATAATAGAACTTGAAAGGGAAAATTCTGTCCTCTGTCAGTTTTTCATAGTCCAAAGAAAAGTGAATGCAGCATGAGCTCTTGGTAAGACCACAGTGAGGGACTACAGTCTCTCTACAAAATGCTAGACTGCATTTTGATGGCTCACAGTGTCCCAAGCCCAGAATGATCCAGTCAAGGCATCTGGTCATTTGACTACAAATTGCTTGAGTTTTGAGGCTATCAGCAACCCAGAACAGCTCTCACAGCACAAGAAATACAGCATAAGAAAATGCTTGCCAAGAATAGGATGAAAGCCACTCAGAAAGAAACAGGGCTATTTTCAAACATAGTATTATTAATTTTTATGAAGCTTTCTCTCATGGGAATTTCTTTAGTTCCTCTCCTTCTGAAAGCAATCATTGCAGCATACATAAAATAATTTCAAGCTTTAATTACAAAAGAATAGGCACTGCACTTTGAAAGCAGCATAAGGATTTAGCTAATTTGGACATTTCCAGCAAGACTCATATTTTGATTTCACCTTCTGTTCTTGCATTTTAATGTCTCAAGCATCCTGCTTTATAAGAAGGTTATCACTTATTGCATGGCATGCCTCACAGAGCTCCTGGACCTGACAGTTCTGTCTGTGGTACAGTCTGATAGGAAACAGATGAACCAAAGTGAACCCTAGCAATGAATGAGGGCAAGGGAAAGCAGCTCTGAGCACTGACTGCTAGACCTATGCAACTGAAGAATATTGCTTAGAAGGGAAGTGGCAGAAGCTCATCAGCTGACAGTTTACATCTAGACTACTACAGAGAATAAAGTACTTCTTTATCAAAGCATATCGTATGCAGCTGACCCTACAGCAATATGAATTGCTTGTCTGCACAGCGTGTAAGACCTTGTAAACTACTGCCACCCGTTCACAAGCAGTTATCTTAGGTATCATGAGGCTCTGATGTAAGAATATATCGCATCTTTGTTTGCAACCTTTGCCAAGGCTTGAGGGTCTCATCAGGCACACAGAAGCGTGCCTGATTCTTCATTCCACATGCAAAGTCTCAGAAGGAAGAACCACTGGATATATGTGTGTGTGAGCTTCAGATCATGTCCTTTTGGAAGGCTAATTACTCAAATTATCACATAGAGGACACAAGAAAACAGCATTCCTCACCAAACATAACATATATAAAACTAAGGGAGGTCTCCCAAGGTGACTCCTGAGCAAACCAAAAGGTTATCATTATCTGTTCTGTTTAAATTTTTTAAAAACAAGCAACTTGGACCTGTCATACATAAAGCACATAGAGTATTAGTTGAATAAACACTGTTTGCTTGAGATAAAATTCATTGTATTAGTAATTGCAGGATGCTTCAAACATTCAGTTATCTGAAAACCTGAATGTCTGTAGACAAGGACTTATAAATTGTAAATGAAAGAACTAGTCCCTAGTGGTATCAGGAAAATGAACAGCATGTTGGTAGATATTAAATCCTAAAGCATAAATAATCTCCTTAAACCTACATCTGTGAAACCTGACAGTGAACTTAAAAAATATCTACCCATTATGCTCAACAGAAAAAAAATTAAACAAAAAAACGGGTGAAAAACAGGATGGCCAAAATGCTCTTGACTGTTCCGTTGTTAGATACAAAGGACCTTTGCGGCATTTACTTTAGTTGTAAACAAAAATGGCTCACTGTCCTAGCATTTGCAATGCAAATCTCAGCACATTATTTAATGATGTAAAAAAAAATCCCAATCAGCTATGGATGGATCATCCACATTAACCAGTATGTTGTGAGGGCAGAATCACAGCAGCACACAGACTAACAGAATGTTAGGGATTGGAACCACATCCACGGCTCTACCATCATCTGTCCACCTGGTTATGTCCTCATAAAAGGCTATCAGGTCAGTCAAACATGACTTCCCCCTGGTAAAACCATGCTGACTGCTCCTAATAACCCTCTTATCCTTAATGTCTTGAGACAGACTGGAAGAGCAGAAGAAAAGATGACCTGTGCCCCAAGTGAAGAGCAAGAATACATCTATGTATGTGTTCATAGTCACATAGATCCAGGTGTGTAACTACATATATATGCAAAGGAGTTAACCCCCTTACTCAAATATTTCACCAATGACTGCCTGTAATTTACAGACATAAGTGCCCCCTATCTAAAAGCTTTGAGCAAGTAAAGAACTGCTCTATGCAGTTTTCTACCCATGAAGTTGCAATACCAAAGATAGTGATCTTTTATTTTAGAGGATGGAAGTATGTTTTGCCTTTTTTTCCCTCACTTATTGTCTTTATTGCATAAAGAGAAGATTTTGATGTTTTTTATTTTCTAATGATATAGAAAGAATGAACAAAATTAATCTTTCAGTGAATAAGACACTTTCAAGTCCCTGCTAACTTCCAGAACACACCACTGTTTCTCTGTGAGAAGCAATGAAGCTGAGTGGAAGGGCATAATGACAACTGGTAGTATTTTATGGATTCTGAGTTATCTTTGGTAAGGAGCTAGAGTTTAGCTCCCAGTACTAGTTTTAAGAAATCTTCTTGAGGTTTTGAAGAGGCAAATCAACGCTCAAGTGTTACGCAAATAGTAGTAGCTGATACAAAAGACTATTCTGTTGTTTGGAAAACAATTAAATACCCTCATGAATGGTTGAAAATGGAGGATATGAAGTAACATCAAGGGTGAAGAACCTTTTCTAAAGGAATTTTTCACCCTTTGGGATATTACGGAACAACGCCTTCAAAATCAATACATACGACGTATGTGGATAAAGTACAATATGCAATTAGCCTTTACTTACAGCATGCTTTGAAAATTGTTACTTAGGCTACCTCAGCTGCCTATTCTAGTTCACAGCAGTTTTTCAGTAAAGGGGAAGTGATGCTTTTCAAGAAATCCACAAGCAAAGTTCAAGTGAAACCCTTGACTGAACAGACTTCCGTGCTGAAACTGTAGACATTAACTCTGTTTTGTAAAAGGCTACACTTAAAGCCAAATCTTATCCCATCAGATTCCAATGGCTTATAAAGGAGAAGGATAGCATGTGGATCTCATCTAGTTAGAGAAGTTGTGGAAAATTGAAGAACTAAGCTTCCTCAAACAAAGCAGGGCAACAAGGCACTGGTTTACTCCTGATGATGAGTGGTTCTGGTAAGAGGGTGGAACTGAATCTTTACTGAAGTCTCTGACCATCTTTGGAAAAAGGTATCTTGATTTTATGATTTCTTTAGCAATACAATCTTTATGATCAAAGGAAAAATCAAACACATCTGTTGCTGGGAGATGAAGTCTCAATAGATGAATCACTTCTGAGCGTAGTTCTCCTTCTAACACCTGCCTGCTGAAAGTCTGAGGAAGTCATTTTCCATTAGACCTTCATGATGATAACTGAATGTTTATTTCACTTCAACCGGGTCATTATAGAGCGAGACTCGAACATTGGAGACTCTAGATCCTACTCTCTACAGGTGTGTAATAAAGTCCTTAAAAAAATAAAAGTAAACACAAACATTAGAGCAGGAATTGCAGATCAGATTGGCATGGGGCTTTGGTAATTCATACTATGCTCATTCTACATTGTTAGACTACACCTTTTGAATAGTCTCTGACTGTATGTCATTCCTCCAGGCTCAACAAATACTTCAGGAAAGTACAGTAGACAAAAGCTTCATTTTTCTCTTCCATCTTGTGCTCTGAAAGCAATGGGAACATTATGAGTTCTATAAATGACTATCAAAATCCTATTTGGAGACTTTAAGGTTTTGGTTTGGGTTGATTTTTCTTATTCTTTTGTCTTCACACACATGTAGACAGTCTTTCCCTGCCAGTAACTGACTGAAAAATGCAGCACAGAACAGGAAGAAGGCAAAAATTCACTGTTCTGCAATATTAAAAAAAGTATTAATACAGCATCAGCCATTCGCATCAGTAAGCATGCCCTGTGGTTGAATAAGATGCAGCTTCAGCAGGGTTAATTAGATCTACAGTTGGCCTAAACACAGGTTTGTTTTGGATTGCAGCTGGCCTCACTGCAGCATGTAAAATAATGGTATCCCATGGAAATAAAGTAACAGACCTGTCAGATAAAAGGCATTCATCCTGCAGTTCAAGGTTGCTGTATCCCAGTACAAGGAAAGGTTATAGCTGGGGAGCAGTATGGAAGACACACACTTGAAGCATCATGATCCATATGTCTGTTACCTTACTGGTGTCATATTTTCTATCAAAGGACTAGGGGAATATTAATGAAGCAAACAGAAATATATAAAAGACACAAAAGATTTTCCTCTGCATTTTATTTCACTTGTCATAGGATAATTCTGTTTTGCTTAATGTACTTAAATAAACAATCCATTTCCTAGAGTCTGAGTAAATGTAGCTATGCCCTTGGGTAACACTTTCCTGTTTTTCCTTTCAAAATGAAATAGTTGACAGAAGACTGAAATATCTTGCTTGAAACATCACGTTGGTACACTGTGGGTCAGTCTATTTTGCATCTATGTATGAATTTTCTGGGTCAGTTTGTCTATATCTCCCATCTCTAAACATGGCTGAATGTAAGGCATGAATGCAAATGGCAATATGAGTCTGACACTTAATCATAAATAGTTTGGTTTGTCTTGCACTGTCCTGAGCATCAGCTGGTGTATAAATTTTGGTATCATGTTTACAATAACTAATTTTTTTGTCTACAGTTGCAAATATAAGGCACAAAGTATTATGTCTGGCAGAATAGGAACCTTAAAGAATACTACAAACTGCCTAATTGTTGTGCTCCCTGGAAAAGTCAAATGTGGACAAATTCCCCTAACAATTTTTTAAAAAATCACTGCTGTTCTAGCATTAAGTCAACTAGGTTTCATCTTTCTAAGCTTAATAATTACTATGGTCTGGACAACTACACCATGGCAGCCTCTTACTGCTAAGTAGAATTTCCTACATTAAAAAGAGACACAGAGCTGTAGTCCTGCTGGGGCTGGTCAGACATTCTGGGGATGCAGAGTACAGCAGCAGAATGCAGAGTACTGCAGGGAAGTTTGCAGCTTGTAGCAAGATTGATGTATTTAAGTACCGTTGAGGTGTGCCCAGTTCAACTCAAAGGTTAGCTTCCAGGCACTCAAACTACAAAGATAAACCACAGTCCTTCAATAATGTTGCCCACAGCTGTAAAACAACAACAGCCTACCACTGGGCTGACCTTTCCTGGGCTTTATCAATGGATTTTGGCAGGCACTTGGAAGGTTTCCCTGAAAGATACAACTTTGTACCATAATATGAAGCCTAGCACTGTAAGGCTATAATCAGCTTCTGTGCTTTTGATACCTCTCTATCAGATTCACGCCACGAAGAGCCACATAATACATTCTTTTCATTTAATTCTTCATCTCATATTGCTACAGTAACAGCTGTCAGCTTAGGACAAATAAATCCTAAATGATGTTCGTTGTGGAAAAGTCCATTAACCAAGATTTCATTATTTTTAGTATTCTGAGGACATTCCTGCCACAAAGACCTTGAAAATCTGAAAGTCTACAGGTGATAGATGAGTGAAGCAGCCTTTAGGGAGTTTGTTTAAAAGACAAACCCAAACACAATCAAACCTCACACATTGGCACAGTATTGGCCAAGAACAACAGCAATGGAAATGGCATAATAACTGCAAAGCCATCCTTTTATGTTCTTCATGGTAAAGAACTTTTTTCCCCATGTGCTATTCATATTTATATAGGCAAACTATATAATACATTCAGTTAGAAAGGTAATTCTTTTACCTTCATAATTTAAGCCAGCATGAAGGTGAAAAGCAAAATTCAACTAAATAGCAAAACCAAATTACAATATTCCAGTCAAGTGCATTGAAGTTCTTTTAGCTGATAATTATAGACATATTACTCAAAGTTTTCAGTAAATGTTTGATCTTTGTGCTGTTGCTTATATCTAGTGCTTCACATCCTACCTCTACCATAAGATAAGATTATATTGGTTCTTTACTATGTTTTTACGCTCTTGCAATATTCTTTTCCCCTTTCAGGTAAATATATAAAGATACCAAACCACCAAAAGACTATTTAGGCAGGTCAGTTTTTTGAGCAGTGTCAGTCTATTGCTGCTTTGTAAGTGCCTACCACAAAGGGGGTCTACACACTTTGTTAGCTCATAGGCTTCCTTACAGTAAAGATTGGTTTGGGGTTTTTTCCAAGGACCTCCATTTATTCAGGATGCTACTATCTTGTTTAGTTTAGTTTCACATCTATGGAAAACCTCAAACTTAAAAAATACTACTGTTTGATTTCCCCCATTACTTGTCTTTATGATATGTGTCTCTGCAGTCTTCTGCATACGTCCTGTGATAAGGAGCCTGGCATGCAGCTCAGCAAGGGAAACCATTCCTGCAGAGCCTCACAGGCCTCACAGCATGGTCTAGGAGAGGAGGAGGAAGCACTACTACCAATCCAGCCTGAGGAGATGACAGTCATTGTATTGATGGGACCAGCATGTTACAAGCTGTCAACCAGTCAGCTAGGGTCGACGTCAGTTGTCATCCCCAGTTAGTCACAAGTTCATCTAATGATGAGAGATCTTAAAGGCAATATGAGCCTCATCCTGTCAAAATACATGATTCATTGTGCCAGGGCATGGAAAAGATGGTAAACTTCAGAGCAGCAGTACACAGCTTTCGTATTTCCCAACCTTGTGATGGTATTTACCAGTATTATAGTAGGTTACTACATTACCTTAACTCCTACACTAATTTAATTAGGTTTATCGTTACACAAGTGAAAATATTTTAGTACCACGGACTATTTGTTGATTAAACAGTTGGTTCAGAAACTCTGGATGGCATTTGGCTTGTTTATATTTATTAAAAATGGTTATAAAAATGTTAAATATGATCAGAAAGAAAAACAGTAACCAGTGCTGGTTAATATTAAGGAACTCATTTCCACTAAAACTGCTACAGCACTGCCAATCAAGTAATTCCAAAATTACTTAAAGGTATCATGTTGTCCACAGAATGTACATATTCAGAGTTTCCCCATCCCTGGAGCCTGTGTGAGTAGAAACTCAAAGGTGCAATTCTCACAACCCAACAGCTGGAGCCTTAACTAAATCACTAAATATCATAAGGCTCCCAACATTAGAAAGTGTTACCAATTCTAAGTTAAATAAATGTTAGCTGAACAGTAAGCCAGAGATTTTACTACGTTGTTATTTAAAACTTCCAAAACAAATATGAACATTACAAAGGACTAGTAGCATTGTAATAAATACCACCTGCCCTCCAATGCAGAGTTTTCCCTCAGTTCAGTCTTCAGGAAAGCAAAGAATAGATTACTGAGGTTGTTCACTATGTTTTGTACAAGGTAATTTCTCATGAAGCAAATCGTTGTTGTGCCAAAATGTGTGCCAAGATGTTTGTATGACAGAATGCAGATAGCTAACGTTTTGTTATTCTCCTAAATGCTACTGTATGAAGCAAGAACCATGTTAAGGTGGTAGAGTGCATAAACACTTAGGGAACATTTAGAATAACAATTCTATGATTCCATGAACTATTCTGGAGGGCTATTATTCCTGCTTCAGTCACACAGCAGGGTGAATGATTCTGGAAAGTCATTTCAGTAACTCCTTATCTGTAAAACAGCCATCAAATTTATTTCCCCTGCTTTAACAACTTCTGGCAAGATGTTCAAACCCTAAATCTTACCTAGCAGGGTAGTATTAAAAAATTACAGTACGAAATGTACACATCTTATGCTGAAAAGAAGCTGACATGAGGTTATTCATCCCTAGAGTAAACACAATCTTAACAGCACATTTTTTCCTTCAAATCAGTATTTCTAATTAGATCATCTGCCAGTTGCCATGTCCAGTTATGATGTGTATGAGTTGAACAATAAATGGAGGACAAATATCAGATGAAACACATGCTGTAGAGATAATTTACTACCACTGCAGATAGGTGTAGAACAGAAGTGCTAAAAGGTGGTCTCTTTCAAAGTCCTGAAAGCAGCAAGTATCACAACAGACATCTTTTGTGTCTAAGTACTTAGGGAAGAACAGAGGGAGATTTCCACCTGCCACTGAAAACAAAGAAAAATCCTTTATTATTATTTAAAAACCACAACAAACAAACAAAAAAACACCAAAAAGTACACACAAAAAGAAACTACACAACACAATGGACTTAAAAGGCACACTCCTGATACCACACCAATATGTTCATGGCCAATCTTCCATCAAGAAACCATTTATTAGGAATGAAGAATTCTGCCACCAACAACCTTCGTAACAGTGGAATCAGAAATGCAATACAAATCACTATTTACTAGGAAGTATTTCCCTCCACCACTCATTTTATGCCTCTGATGCAGCACTGAGCATGGAATTTCTAGTCATCAACAGAACTCCCTTTCTTTCTATCATCCAATATGCAGCAGCTCTTATCTCCTGGGCCACAATATGTCAAATACTTCTACATAATTAAAGCCACACTGATTGACTGGCTAAGAATATCACAGGGCTAAGTTTATTTTTAAAGCTGTCTTATCTCTAATCAAGAGCTGTCTTCCAGTAACACAAGAGTCTGTTCTTAAAGGACTATTTTTTTAATATATATATATATACACACACACACATATTTGAAAACCACATTCCTTTCTCCTCCACAACCTACTATTAACAAGAAAGCATCATTGTACTCTGATTTCCCTTTGCAGAGCTAAATCAGAAACCATGAAGGATGGTAAAAAGCATTTAATAAGGTAGGTAAAATGTACATTTTCATTAAGTATTGAAACTATAATTTATATTTCTCCCTTGATAAAAACTTTTATTCCACTACAAAACAAAATTTTCATATATTTCATTGATTGGTCCATCTCTGCTTTCCATGCTGAGGAATGACCAGCAGGTCAAGGAAAAGTGATTCTTCCCACTCCACTCCACTCTCATGAGACTCTGCCTGGAGTCCCCAGCATAAGGTCATGGACCTGCTTGAGTTAGTCCAGAGGAGGGCCACAAAGATAAACAGAAGGCTAGTAAACCACTCCCATGAAGACAGGCTGTGAGTTTTGGGGTTGTTCAGCCTGGAGAAGAGAAGGCTCTGGGGAGGCCTGGCTGCAGCCTTCCAGTATATAAAGGGCATGTACAGGAGAGGTGAGGAGATACTCTTTAATCAGGGAATGTTGTGATAGAACAAGGGGTAACAGTTTCAAATGGAAATAGGGCAGTTAAAAAATACATTAATAAATTGGTGACAAGGCTTATGTCTTATTTTATATTTTAATGTACTGTTAGCAGTTCATTCTTTTTAAATGCAAATCTATTAAGGGTAAATTTAAATATCAAGGCAAGCAGTTCTCTGGTAGCATGGCAACAACATGCTATGCTGCATAGTAAGAATCAGGAACAGAAGCAAGTCTTTGCTTCTTTCCCATACTGGATCAGTTTATAAGAGTAGAAATATTTGTGTTCTTTGTGTAACTGCCTTTATGACCACATTAGTAGTTGTACTGGTCTTTGGAACTCAAGACAGTATAGCAACCCTGTGAAACCTGGTAGCAATCAGGATGGCTACAGATTAGAAGAAAACCTAACAGAAAAAAAAAAAAAAAAAAGAAAAAGAAAAAAAAAAACCACACCAAGAAAAAAGGGGAAAAAAAGAAAGGGGAAAAAAATAGATGCTTAGTATTAATATTTAACACAAGATTTCATTCCCAGGAGAGAGATTTGGCATGGATGTGAGGGGTATAGCAGCTCTGGAACAATCTTGCTTCTGAACAAGACAAGCAATCCTGTCTCCACACACTCTCTCCCTGATGTGCTGAAAAGGCATCTCTCCTGGCTTCTGGAGTATCAGCTTTGAGGCCTGTTTTAATATGAGGCTAAACCATGTGAGTGCACTTGCCTTTGCAATGAAATGATATTGTTGTGGTACCTGGTATAACTGATTCTAGAAAGTAGTATCAAGTGCTTGGTGTCATTTTACTGGGGGCGGGGGGATTAAATCCTATGTCATTAAATCCTATGTACTCTGCTTTGGTTAGGCCGCACTTTTGAGTACTGTGTCCAGTTCTGGGCCCCTCAGTTTAAGAAGGACATCGAGACACTTGAACGTGTCCAGAGAAGGGCAACAAGGCTGGTGTGAGGCCTTGAACACAAGCCCTATGAGGAGAGGCTGAGGGAGCTGGGATTGTTTAGCCTGGAGAAGAGAAGGCTCAGGGGTGACCTCATTGCCCTCTACAACTATCTGAAAGGTGGTTGTAGCCAGGAAGGAGTTGGCCTCTTCTCCCAGGCAACCAGCACCAGAACAAGGGGACACAGTCTCAAGCTGCGCCAGGGGAGGTTTAGACTCGAGGTGAGGAGGAAGTTCTTCACCGAGCGAGTCATTCGTCATTGGAACGGGCTGACCAGGGAGGTGGTTGAGTCATCGACCCTGGAGGCGTTCAAGAGGGGATTGGACGTGGCACTTGGTGCCATGGTCTAGTCATGGGGTCTGTGTTGATAGGTTGGACTCGATGATCCTCGAGGTCCTTTCCAACCTAAGTTATACTGTGATACTGCGATACTGTGTTATTCCACAACAGGACCTGGCCTGTGCAATGCTCATTCCCTTCAGCTGCTTCAGTAAACAAACACTCAGAAATATATTACCATTTTGCTGGGGCAGGAAAAGGCAATGTTAACTAGCTCTTCTGAGACTTGCTAGAAAGAAAGGCTAACCAGTACATTTCAGCAGACAATCTTCTAATTTTGAAGGGAATACTGGGTTACAGTTAAGTCCACCCAAGTACCTTTGTTTCTGACTAGTGCATGAAGGTAGTAAACATGTGGAGGGCTATGTGACCATCTTATTTTGTTATTCCTTCTCCCAAATAACAACCAGCTATTTCACTGAACCTGAACACAATATCAAATACGGCTACTCCTTCTGGAAGGTTCTTATAATGCTCTTTAGATAGGTGCTGTCCTTGCAGAACTTGGGCTTCTCATTCGATGTTACAGCTTGTATACAGTGGAAAAAATGCTTGTCAGAATAGTTTTGGAATAATTGAGCATCAAAAAAGATGGACATAGAGCCTGATTTTTTTGTTCTTTTGTAGTTGTTTATCCATGTTTAATGCAGACAACACATTGATGACTTAATAGTCTTGCATTTCATACAATTTGAGGTAGGTATCACCTTTACTTTGGAACTGCAGCTAATGTTTCGTCCAGGCTCCCTGCTTCTGCCTACACAATCACTCTTTTAGAATGTCACTTCCTCTTCCTCCTCAGGACATTTTCATATACAGACATACCATTATTATCACCAACAATACAAACGTTGTCTTGATTCCCATCCTCCTTTTTTCCTTCCTTCCTCCATGTGCTCTTGCTTTCCAACATGCTCATGTTCATTCCCTAATCAGTTTAGAACTCCTAAAGTTAAGTCAGCGCTTACAGGTCTTTAGGTCTATTCCCTACATAGAAGATGAACTTCCTGCAAGTTTTATTACCACAACCACTTCAAAAGTGCCTGACCTGTCATGAATGCTTTGTAACAACAGTTGTTTCCACCTGAGTTTGATGTACTTTCTTTTTGATAGTATGATAGTAAGTTTGCACATAACACCAAGCTGGGTGGCTGTGCGAATCTGCTAGAGGGCAGGGAAGCTTTACAGCAGGATCTGGACAGTTTAGACCAATGGCCAAGGCCAAGTGCCAAGTCCTTCACCTGGGTCACAATAACCCCATGGTAAGTTACAGACTTGGGGATGTGTGGCTGGAAAGCTGCAACCTGGAGAGGGACCAAGAAAGCCAATGGCATCCGGACTTGTACTAAAACCACTGCGGCCAGCAGGAACAGGGAGGTGATCATTCCCCTGTACTCAGCACTGGTGAGGCCACACCTTGAATAACTGTGCTCAGTTCTAGGCCCCTCAGTATAGGAATGACATTGAGGTGCTGGAGCATATCCAGACAAGGGCAAGGAGGCTTGTGAAAGGCCTGAAGCACATAGCTTAAGAGGAGCATCTGAGGAAGCTGGAGTTGTTCAGTCTGGAGGAGGCTGAAGGGAGACCTCATCGTTCTCCACAACTACCTGAACAGAGGTTGGAGCAAGGAGGGGGCCAGCCTCTTCTTGGTGTCAAGCAACAGGAATGGTCTGCCCAGGGCAGTGGTGGAGTCACCATCCCTGGAGGAGTTTAAGAGGTGTGTAGGCCTGGTGACCTGGTACTTAGAGACGTGGTTTAGTGCTGACCCTTCAGTACATAGTTCAGTGCTGGACTGGACCATCTTTGAAGTCTCTTCCACCCAGATATATTTTGTGATTCTGTGAAATGCTGTAATCATAGAATCAACAATGTTGGAAAATACCTCACAGATCATCGTCCAACCTATTACCTAATACCTAACACCTCCTGACTAACTAAACCATGGTTTCAAGTGCCATGTCCAATCCCTTTTTGAACACCTCCAGGGACCTCCCTGAGCAGCACATTCCAATAGTCAATTACTCTTTCTGTGAAGAGCTTTCTCCTCACCTTGAGCCTAAGCTTCCCCTGGTGCAGCTTGAGACTGTGTTCTCTTGTTCTGTTGCTGGTTGCCTGGGAGAAGAGACCAACCCCCACCTGTCTACAACCTCCTTTCAGGTAGTTGTAGAGAGCAATAAGGTCTCCCCTGAGCCTCCTCCAGGCTAAACAACCCCAGCTCCCTCAGCCTCTCCTCATAGGGCCTGTGCTCGAGATCTCTCAACAGCCTCGTTGCCCTTCTCTGGACACATTCAAGTATTTAAATGTCCTTCTTAAATTGAGGAGCCCAGAACTGGACATAATCTTCCCTGTAACTGAGGATTTCTGGGTGCTATAGGGTCACTTTGCATGAGACCAATGGTCTTTTGCATGACAGAGTGCCTAAGGAGCCCCTTCCAGAGTTTTTAAGAGACTACATAATTCTCCCAAAGATAAGCACTGTATATTAATGAATAATTGAGGTGACATTGTCATGGCTGTTTGTTGCTAGTTTGTAGTGTAACTAAGGTTTACATCAATTCTTAGGACCCCAAGATACGGAAGGTTTTCTACTTTTATTCCCATGCTTCCTTACTGAGCAGATGATCCAGAGAAGCGGACCACAGAGTGATCCCAAGAGATCATTTTGAAGTCATTCCTAAAACCTCAACTGAATGAAAGTCTTCTGTGGACTCAGACTCTTAACACAGTGAGATGGAACGATTAAAGTCTATACATAATAATATGAATTCTCCATCACTGTTTATCTTCTAAACTGAATTTTCTGTTCAATTTTTACTGGAATTACTATCTCACTAAATCCCCTGGAGAACTCTGCAGTGTCGTGCTAGGATAATCACTTGACTGTCACTCACAACAAATCCAAAGAAATGGAAAGCTGAGATGATTCTTTTGCAGTCATTGCAAGAAAAATACCTTTCTGGAGAAAATGGAAATGAACCCCAAAAGCCTTACACTCCTACATTAGACAACATCACCTAGCATTCTGGACTACAGTAGTCAAGCATCTAGTTCCCACTGGAATAGCATCACCACTCATGTTTAGTATTACAAAACTATTATGTTGGGTTGTGAGCTGGTTGGTTAGTTGACTGCTTTTTTAAGAAAAGGTTGTCCACTTGTGACAGTAAGAAGTAACTTGCCTGCTACAACCACATTACAAAATCTTAGCTAACCACTCTACTCAGGTGAAAGAATTTCACTGAGTTTTTCAAGGATCATAACCTGTGAACGTTTTACACACAAAGGTAGTTGACATAAAATTAAAACTTGCAAGTTCAAGCCTCTGCGTTGAAGAAAGCTTTTAGGAATAAAACCAGCCAATTTCACCCTTTGAAAATGACCAGGCCTAGGCTACAATTGACTTGGGGGAGAAACTTCTGCAAAGGTTCTAGTCCACATGTGCATCTTGCAGGAAGTGAAAGGGAAAACAGAGATCTGGAAACAATGCTAGCTGGTGACATGTTCACAAATATTCCTAACATCAATGTACAAAACAAAGTTCAAAAAATATTTCAGTAACATAACAGAATGGAAATATTCAATCTGCCTTTCAAGTAATAAATCAAGAACAAGTTATTACTCCTACATGGCTGAATCTTCATTACTAAGTCTGTAACTAGAAGGCTTATTTTCTGAAGGAAATTTCATCTTAGTAGCTCAAAACAGGCAATTATCCTAAGATACTCTCCATGCAGCTTCCACCAGTAGTCCACGTGGGTATCAACAGATGTCTGCATTGCAGAAATACTGCTATCTGGATTTCAGTATCTAGACTCCAAGCTTCAAACAAGTTATAAATGATACAGTTCTTCATTTCAAGACCTTTTCTATACCCTTTTGGTCAACTTTCTTTTTCTATTAATTTACTGCTATTCCAAAAGAAAATGATTCCTTCACACATGAGTATACTTCAGAGTATGCATCTCCCACTAGTATTTCATGCAACCTTAATCATCTGAGAACAAGGATACTTGTTTCTTGCCATCTCTACCTACAGAGCTTCTAGTTCTCCCTCTTCTGCTTTGGTGGAAGTACTTATTAATTCCAGAGCTTTCCATACTGGTCTCTGCTCAAATTTACTCCTCTTGAAGTGCAAGTCATCACCTTCCTCTATTGCAGTAGGTGAATGAAGACAGTAAGTAATGTAACAAAAAAGGAAAGGAGTATCATGTACTCAAATGACAATGCATTTGACTACAAGCAGCAGAAACAAATGGTTCATTCTATGTGTTTTTATAAATTAAGACCTTCATTCTAGAAAACATTTGCCGAGATGAGACTCAAGTTCAGACAAAACAGAACTGTAACAAAAGCCCTCTTTTCATGGACGCTATGATAAAGCCTAAGTGCTGAATGTTCAGCTCCCACAGGCAGCACAAGCCTAAAGCACTGAGCACTTCAAGAAACACATGGTGCACACAGTGCTTTCTTGAACTGCTTTTCACACAGCTTTCAAGGGAAAATGGGTCTTTGGGAAAAAAAAAAAAATCTTACATTTAATGCTCTCTCCAGTATCCAAAGTACTTTAAAAAGCATTTGACTCAGCAATTGCATGTTTTGTGGAGTGAATTCTGGTTCTGCTTTCAGCTCTTCCTTTTAGCCTGTAAAATGCACATGACTGACTGCGTCAGTGCTTTGTTTTTTCCAGGTATAAGAACTACCATTATGTCTCTTGCACTAACGCTGTAAGGCTCTAATTGCCTCACAGGAGTGTCACAAGATACTATGTAGAAAGGTTCTTGCTTCAAGAAGTATGTTCTTCCTTTTGTTTCTGCCTACATTCAAATTAAAATATTTCAAGCAAGTATGTCTTCCTTGGGAAGCATATAGTAAGGTATTTGTTTGCACTAACAGTAATGTGCTATTACACAGGTAATGGAAGACAATGTATCAGTACTGATACTGTACTCCAGCTCTTCTGAGATGCACAGATTAGCCCTAGAATGAAAGCTCTAGTTCTTTCTAAAACAATTTGAACTTTGGGAAACATATCTGCTTCTTGTATCACATACAGATAGGCACAAACATGTAACTGTCAACAGGATCATGGAACAATTCACGCTGGAAAGAATGTCAGAGGTTTCTTGTCCAAAATACTGTTCAAATCAGGGTCATCAGTGAGACCTTATCATGTTGCTCAGAGCATTATCTAGTCTGGTCTTAAAAACCTCAAAGGATGGAGATCACACAACCTCTTTGGCCTACCTGATCCCATGTATCATTGTCCTTGTGGATCAAAAGATGTTATGTCCAGTCCAAAGCTCTCCTTTCAACATATACCTATTGTCTTGTTATCTGCCACATACTGGTATGATGAGTCTGTCTCTGCTTCCCAGAATACCTCCTCACAAACACTGGAACACTGCTGTTAGGTCCCCCCAAATCCTCCTCTTCTGAAAGCTAAGCAAGCCTCACTTCCTCACAGAGCCTGGCCTCCACCTCCAACTGCTTTGGTGGCCTCTGAGGATTTCCAATTCCTTGTACCAGAGGGGAACAGCATTACAGATGTGATCTACTGCACAATAAGCAGAGGGGGACAATTACTTCCCTTGATCTGCTGTCTGCATTCCTATTCATATAGACCAGAGTGCCCCTGGCTATCTTTGTCACCACAGTATATGGTTGGTTCACCTGCAGCTTACTGTTCACCAGGTTGTTTAGCCTGGAGAAGAGGAGGCTCAGGGGAGACCTTATTGTCGCTTACAACTACCTGAAGGGAGGCTGTAAGTGGGGGGGGGGGGGGGGGGGGGGTTGGTCTCTTCTCCCAGACAACCTGTGACAGAATGAGAGGACGCAGTCTCAAGCTGTGCCAGGGGAGGTTTAGGCTGGATGTTAGGAAGAAATTCTTCACAGAATGGGCTGCCCAGGGCGGTGGTGGAGTCACCAACACTGCAAGTGTTTAAAAAGAGATTGGACGATGCACTCAGTGCCATGGCTTAGTTGACTAGATGGTGTTGGATGATAAGTTGGACTCGATGATCTCAAAGGTCTTTTCCAACCTGGTTAATTCTGTATTCTGACCTCTGAGCCTTCTTAGTAAGGCTGCTCCCTAGCCTCTATTGTTGTAATGACTTAAAAGTATGAAAGCAGTGTCTTGTTTATTTAAATGTAGATCACAAGGAAAATGGATATAAGAAGTCTACAAAAGCACCTAAAATCTGATGTGTTCAAAGACTTAGTTCTAGACAAAACCAGGATCTTCTGTACTTCTCCCTGTGAGCTGGTAACCTAGAAAAGATCACTTCTCACTAGATTTCTCTACCTTCAGCATAGGAATATAACCTAGAAGATGTTTAAAACATCGTATTTCCACAAATTACTTCTTAGCAAACATTCTTAACAGAACAGCTGGAAGGATGGAAAGATGGAAAGATTATGCCTCTTGAAGTGGTTTCTCATTTTCAAAGCCTTAAGCAAAGGTCACTTTTTAAAGACCTAGCTCTTGTTTAAATTCATGCCCAGTCTCCAACTTGATCTAGCATTAACCAAGTAACCACACCAAAAAATGCTTTTTGAGATTCTTCCTTAGAATCATAAGATTTTGATCAAATACTCTGAGCAGCTATGGCCTTTTCGAGAACACTTTTCCTTTATAATCAGAGGATCAAGGGGAAGCAATAATGCAACTGCTGCTTAGTGGCAACACTGCATTTTTAAAAATAGCTTTAGATGTTTCCAAGCATAGATAAGTAGTAAACTATGAGAGAATTTAGATTCAGGAAGCCTGTCAATCAAGGTCTACAAGGGCACGACTACCGCCTGAAATCCTATGAGCCCAAAGTGGAGTAAAGATAGTGGCTTCCCCTTTAGCAGTTTAGTACTCATAGAACAACATATGGAAAACAAAGCTCTTTCACCCCTGTCTGTCCCATACGAAGGAGAATCTAGACTATACAGTGACAAATTGCAATCTTATGCTTTAACATAGACTTCAAGCCAATGCTTTTCAACATACAGAAAACCAGCACATACTGTATTTCTACTAAGTGGCAATAAAGAATGACACTAAAATTCCTCCTTTCTAAAATAACTTTACATGGAAATATTATTGTTTGCACCCAAACCCAGCAGTTGTTTCTGGTTTTCAGTTCTGCTGGTTAAGTAATGAGAGATTCTTGGGTAGCAGTCACAACACATTAAATACCTTTTCTGCAAATGCATTTCCCAGTCTCTCCTGGAAGATTAGGGGGTGGCCTTGACCAAGTAATACAGCTGAAACACAAGTAGTGGGTTTTTTTACCCAAACTAGTTAAGAGTAATTTGAGACTTCTCTTAAGCATCACTGCAATGCACATTTAAGTCTGTACCATGAACACCGTGTGACCGCGTCTTAATTTCAATTTCTCTTTTTTGCATGGCCTCACTAGCATGCCACAACCATCAAAACGACAGTAAGGCTGCAAAGTATGTAAATCTGAAAGCACAGACTGCTAGTTGAAGCACAGTCTGTCTTTGCGTTTCCAACATGCAGCTCCAAACGCAGCAGCATTCCCTTCCTCTCCCCCACCCCCATCCCTTTTGTTATGGCAATACAAAACCCCTCCACATATTCAAAAAACTCTTAAAACAGAGATGCTACAACGTCTCATGCTATGTATCTCAACAAAAATCAAGTATTCTTAATTGAACGGCTTTTCCCCTCCAGTCCTCATGATGAAGGGGAACGGGAAAAGACCGGAGGCATGAAATCAGGAACAAATACAAACTCAGCGGTGCTGCATTACAAGAGGTCTCCTCTCCCATTTATTCTGACATATTAAGGCAAACTGACTCTCAAGCCTCCCGCCCTTCCTCAAAACACGGACATTATGCATAGGTTGCCCTGTCGGTTCCCGCATTACCACGAACAGACGTTACGGCTCGGCTGAGGTGAGGCAGTCGGGATGGCGGGGCTGAGCCGGAGCGCCCGCAGCCGTCCTGAGAGGCAGAGAGCCGGCAGCGCGAGGCACCCGCTGTCCTCACTGGGAGGCGATGCCAGCTCCCCAGTACCGGCTCCCCACCGGCAGCCGGGCTGCCGGGAAGGTGATGCCAGATGCCTTATGCCAGCTCCCCAACGGCTGACAGGAGGCGGTGACGGCGCGGCTCCTCCGCCGCCGCCTCCCCGCCACAGCGGGCAGAAGAGCCGCTCCGCGGCAGGGGGGATATGTGGGTGTGCGGCAGACCCCTGTGCAGAAGACCCCGCGGCCATGCCGTCGACCGTGACCACAGCGGCGGCGACGCCATGCATCAGGAGCACCCCCCGGCACCCCAGCGCCCCGTCCCCATGCGAGTAGCTCGGTTGCCAGGGGATGGGGATGGGGATGAGACGGGGGCGGCTGCTCGCGGGGCGGGCAGGCCCAAGTCCCGATTTCGAGGAGAGCAACGTCCACAGTCGCTCGGGGCGGAGGTGGCTGCGGCACCCCCTCAGCGCCCGCCCGGCTTCGCGGGCTCCCCGCTCCCCAGAGGGGACCCGCGGGAATGCTGCTGCCCCACCCCCGGCAGCCGCCGGTCCCCCGCCCTGCGTCCCCGCTCCTTACCCCTGCTGGCAGCGGCGGGGCCGGTCCCCACCCCGCGGCGCGGCGGGGACACGGGGGCAGCTGCAGCCGCTCTTTTGTGTGCCTGCCTCAGCACCACACACCGAGACGGCTAGCGGGCCCGGGAAGCTGCGTGCGAGAATACTGCCGGTCGCCCGGGAACCTGCATGGCGCATAGCCCGCCCTCCGCGGCGCCTCGGGGAGGCGCGGGGGAGAGCAGGCAACGGCGGGGCGCGGCAGGGCGGCCCCGAGTCCGCAGCTTCTCCTCAGCATCGCCCGGGGCCACTGCCCGCAACTGCCCAGTTGTCCCCGGCCCAGCTTGCCAGCTGTCGTGCCTCAAAGCGCGGGCGTCGTTCTTCCCTCACAGGGTCCTGCTCGGCCTGATCCCAGCGATGTTGGAAGAGGCAATGGCCATGGCAATGGCAGAGGCAGAATGCCCTGAGCTGCCGCACAGAGGGACCGTGAGGTGATGCCTTGTTCGTACGCCCCCGAGTTTCTCACAAAATGGTCCAAAAAGTGTGTGGCTTGGTGATACGGACCCACCCGTCCACGGGACCAACCTATGGTCTTCCACAGACGCCAACAGTTGGGAGGACCAGCTCGGCGCCAGCTTCACACAGGCCGATGGAGGAGCTTGTCCAGTCCTGGACACTGGGGAGAGCCAGCTGCTGGGTGCGTCACCCCTGCACACCAGCCTGCAGAATGGAGCAACGCTTTACCCGGGTACCCTTTAGGAGCCCCTCAAAGGAGCAGCAGTAGGCAGGTATGTTTGTTGGAGGCCTCTAGTCCTGCTGTGCCATATAGTGAGGTCGCCCTGCACCAGTGGTCTACACACAGAGACCCTGCTTGGGTGGTGGGCTATGGCATATGTCATCTTCTGTGAGACTGCCATACAGTTCTGTGAAGTGCATTCCTGAACCCTAGCTATGTAATCCTGCTAGTTAGTGACCTCAGGTTTCCCTGTTGCTTGAGGTGCTCCACTGCAACACAAATCAAATTAAACGTAAAAACGTTGAGCATTACAGCAGGGTACAGCACTGGATTCAGTCACATTCCATCATACAGCCAGATTTAGGCAATGATTTTTATGCCTTTTTGCAGACACAGGTTCCCCCATAAGGATTAAAAATAGAAGATAGGATGCATGGTATTTAAAAGCTCACTCAAGTGCGTTTCTCTGAGAACATTTCTTACGGTGAATGATAAACAGCTGTCTTCTTAGGCTGCTTATTAGAAACTACTAGATCTTTCTAATGCAGCTAAGTGATGGTGGTTATTTTGTATGTAAAGGAACATAAATGACTTCAAGTGCTTTTAGGCCAATTATGACAGGACTTGCTCATAAGTATGCAAATTTGAGACTTGTGGCTGTTCTTGATTATAAAAAGTAATCTCTCTCATGATAGTAGAAGTGAAAAAGCCATCCAATATAATTATTCTGCATTCCAATCAGCTAGCTATTAATGATCACTATGACAGTTGTATGTCCAGCTTGGTGTGCTTTTGTTTGCCTGGAGTGTCTAATACCAGTTGCTTAGCACTGAGTCAGAGCCCATGTATATGGAAAGGCCTTTCATGGCAACAACAGTTTCTGGCTTTTTGATTTTTTAAATAATTCTTGGATTTTGTTTAGTTGTTTAAAGATTTCTGTTAAGATTCACTCACTACAGAACAGTTATTTGCTGTTCTAAGAGGCTACTTTTTAGCATGGTTTTCTATGGTGACTTTTCTCATCTATCCCTTTCTTTATAGCCTCAAATTTGAAGATAATTGAGAACTCCCATATATAAACTGTAATGCATGTATGTTTTACACAGAACTGCAGGGGGCTGTATATAATCTGTAGATGTTCATCTGCCCATATTTTAATTAATACTATTAGTTCTCAACACTGTTAACTTGATGGAATAGCCTCACGTACATAAGCAAGTTTTCACTTTTTCAATCAATATTCCAAAGGGAGTATTCCCAGCTTAACAGGGCAGGTGTTTTCTTTTTGAAGTTACTGCAGCTGCACGTATCGACAATAAGATACATTTATACTTCACAAAATGTTCAAACTGCTTTGAAAATACTCATCAAAAGTGACAGATTTTGCATTCCTAAGAAGGTGAGGTCTTCTGTTGTAAAAACTCGGCACTGGGACAATTAGTTTATGCATTATTGATAATGTCCCTTTCTGTATTAATCTTCTGTGATCCAGTGTTCCAAGTTTGAACTGTCGCTCACCTCTCTCTGTCTAGTACCACTTGGCACTCTTATGAGAAGTACCATGGCTACTATTTTGGGGATTTCCTCAGTTTTACAGTCTAACAATTGGGTCAGCATGACAGCTGATTTGGTAAAAGAATTGAATATTTATTTAAACAATTAACTCCAACAAACCCAAGTCAGATCACTACAGAAAGGTTGGAACTAGATGATCCTTGTGGTCCCTTCCAACCCTGAATGAAACTATGAAACTATGAAACTATAAGTGCCAAAGAAATCATTCAGAATACCTACGTAAGTACCTCAGCTAGATACTGTAAGCATGTCCATGTTTCCTGGTCTTTCAATGAGACTTCCTTGGTCAAAGCAACTTCCATTCACCTATCTTAGCTAAAGTCCACATCCAAAGACTGTAGACAGCAATGCTTCTGCTTGTGCATTTAGAAAGTAAATTGTAGTCTTGGCATTAAACACAGTATTACCTCCCCAGGAAGTGGCCTGCAGGAGCAAGTGCCATATGCAGTTCATCTTGTAATTCATTCACAGATTTTTCATGTTTCAGACTGTGCTAATTGCATTGAGACACTGGAGCTGTAGCATCATGATCTGAGTACATTCTCCCAAAATTTGTGATAAATTGGGTAAATACAGTAATAATGGAAGCAGTGGAATTCAGAATTAAATAGAGAGAGTTGTGCTTTGGTTTTGTTTGGTTGGTTTTTTTGGTTTGTGTTTTTTTGTTTGGTTGGTGAGTTTGCTGCACAATAAACATGATGGGACCAGAGGTTTTGCAAATGTGCAGAACTGTAAGGCTAGCTTTTAACAGGCATGTGGTTAGTTCTTATCTCTGTGGTTTGTCTCGTCATGTGAAATAGGATTAATTGTGCAGCCTGCTCTCCTCCCTCCTAAGAGGGACTTGGTTGCTTAGAGAAAGTTAAAAAAGATATTTTGCATCATTTAATTATGAGCCCTTCAGCTGCCTGAGTAGCATTGATGGAGTCCAGAAAAATGTGTCTTGTCTGCCTTAGGCAGCAAAAAACTGAAACATGCTTGAGCTCAGAAGGGAGAAAAGGCACATGGAAAGAAGTGAAGAGGGAACTTGCCCTTGACAAATGATGCAAGCATGAGAAAATCTACTGGCAAAACTTCATCTTCTGAAAAACTTGACATTATCAGAGAAGGAGGTTTCACTGTATGTTTTGAAAAAAACAAAACAACCAAATACTCATTGTCAAATCCCAATTCCCTCTGAGCCAATCAGGCTCCAGCTATTTTAATCACTGTTGTTCTTACACTGGTGTAACAGGGATAAACCTTTATTAGAATAAACCAAACCAGGTTGGAAGAGACCTTCAAGATCATCGTGTCCAACCCATCAACCAATCCAACCCACCCAAACAGCTAACCCATGGCACCAAGCACCCCATCAAGTCTCCTTCTGAACACCTTCAATGACGGCGACTCCACCACCTCCCCGGGCAACCCATTCCATAGCGCAATCACTCTTTCTGTATAGAACTTCTTCCTAACATCCAACCTGAACCTCCCCTGGCGCAGCCTGAGACTGTGTCCTCTTGTTCTGGTACTGGGTGCCTGGGAGAAGAGACCATCATCAGCCTGTCTACAACCTCCCTTCAGGTAGTTGTAGAGAGTGATAAGGTCACCCCTAAGTCTCCTCTTCTCCAGGCTAAGCAGCCCCAGCTCCCTCAGCCTCTCCTCATAGGGCTTGTGTTCCAAACCCCTCACCAACTTTGTTGCTCTTCTCTGGACTCGTTCCAGCAAGTCAACATCCTTCCTAAACTGAGGGGCCCAGAACTGGACACAGTACTCGAGGTGTGGCCTAACCAGTGCAGTGTACAGGGGCAGAATGACCTCCCTGCTCCTGCTGGCCACACTGTTCTGATACATCCTCAAATATCCCATCACTGGAAGAAACAAATCACAGTTCTCTATTGCTCCAGTTTCCATTCCTGAATTTCCAGATTTTGTTAGTGCCCATTTATAATGACAGCAGTTATACATGTTTAACTCACTTCATCAAACCTTAGAAAGTCAGAGGAATGACTTGTGAAGACTGTCTTGTTTAAGGTGGAGGAATATAAGTTTGTTAAAAGTATAGGGGCTGAACCTGTTCCCACTGAAGTATATGTGACTTAGGCTTATGACTAGGAAACTTCTCTTCATGTGTCTTAGCTCTCTTCAGCTCTCTCTCCAGCCTTCTTGACTATTCCTTCCATATCTAGAAGTGGAAATTCTTGTATCTTGTAGCAAATACTCAAGTAAGTGGGTCTGATCCCACCAAATGGCAAGAGCTTGTAATAAGCATGCTCCAGTTTTGGGTACTGAGCAATTTTGCAGACCTAAATTCTCTTCTTGGGGTGTTGGGGTTTTTTGTTAGTATCTTGACTTCCACCTTAGGAAGAGTTTGGAACAAAATAGATGAGCTGGCTTAGTTGGTCAGAAAAATGGCTGCTTACAAGCTACAAGCATTACAAGTCTCTTTCTGCTAATAATATAAGGAGCACAATTAGGCAAAAGCAAAAGTATTGTTTACTCAGAATCTTCCTTCCCTGGTACTGTATCTGAGTGCATTAATAGATGTCATACACAAAATTCCATCTCCTTCAGACAGGACAAAGAAATGGGAGTATGAACAGGACTGTCCTGTTTTCTGCTGCACCAAGCTAAGGGTATTAGGTTCAAAGACATCTGTTTAGTTATCTTGATATGTAACCAGCAAGGCTTCCAGTCTTGGCACTCCTATGCTAGCTTTGCAGGAATGATGCCTCCTCGTCTTTGAAAGAACAGAGAGACAAAAACAGTTTTGCTACAACAGAATGGCAGAATGATACTTCAGGAATACTCAATCATCCTTTGCTGTTGTGAGCCTTAGAATTTATAAATTCAAACAACTATCCTTTCAACAGTGATTTGATGAAATGCAAGAACCTTGTGGGAGACTGTATTTTGCTTGAAATATGACAGGAGTACTTACTTTGAGTACAAAACTATCTTGTTTTAAAATGAATGTATGGCTTTACAGAGCTTCTGTTCAGAAGTGAAATTCACGAGCAAGCATCAATGTCTTCAAAGCCCTATTTAAGTCTCAGGTCAATATTACGCTTGTATTTTGCTGTAGCAAGCATGACAGAGAACACAAATAATTCCATTTTCATTAAGTAGAAGTTCTCCTAGACTAAAATGAACTTAGTTCATACCTAGTTGAAACTATTCACAGTATATGCATAGATGTAGAAAAATATTAAACACTCACTGTGATTTAGCCAGGAAAAAAATATTTTAAGGGTAAAAAAATCTAGGGAAAAATAGCAAGCCTTCAATTTTTACAACTGACATGTCAAAAGAGACCTATAAAAGAAAGTATCAGGGCAAACACTGCTTGCTTAAGGTACACCAATAAAGTGAAGTCTGTGCATGAGTAAGTAAAAAACTGTGACTGCAGGTATCAGAAACACAAGCATGCAGGCACATTAAAGACAGTGTACAGAAACAAGACTTAAGCCGCTTGTGGTTTCCACTGATTTTGTGTTTCTGCATAGGAAAACTGTATTTATAAAGGAACTGGAAAGATTAATTGTTACTTGTTCAGGTCTCTCCCAGGTATCTCCCATTGGATAAAGCTTGAACAACAAATAGCCAATACTTGAAAACTATTAAAATCTGACAAGTACATTACAGTCTGAAATGTACCTGGAAAAATATTTGCCCAAAGGACTTTTCTTGCATTGCTTGCATCTCCACAGAGTTCATAAAACAACTAAATGATGATTTATGCACAGTAATTTCCTTGGCAGTAATTGTTATGCCAAGGAATACTTATTTGCTGATTGCAGACATACATAAAATAACATAAGGATATTTTTATTGCATGAACCAATCAATCAGTGTGAAGCACAGATGGTGAATGGTGAAAACTGAAAACACAGTGTTTGTTTTCCCTTTATTTCTAAAGGGGATACCTAAGGTATATTGTTTTTACTGAGAAGTGAGTCTCTGCTCTGAAATGTAGAACAAAATAGTATGAGTTGACCTAGAAACTGTATAGCTTCTGTGGTGACAAAGGTAAAAAGCATGCTGTAAACAGAACATAAATTGCTATGTTACATAAGTAACTTGGCTTATGTATTTGTCTTTAGAATCACAAAGAATTCAAGAAATGTCAACATACTAATTCTAAAAATCAGATCAGAAGCAAAAAAATAAAGACCCTAAATCTGCAGCACTATTTCAGCACTCAAGAGTGTACTTAATCCAGGGGAACTACAGTGAACTCGAAAGGACTGAAAATCACACCAGTATTCCCAGTACCAGCTCAGTAACCTCACAATTGTTCTATCACTTTATTTATGAATATTACAGCTTAAGCTTGCTCAAGTTCCACAAGGACTCCATGGCAATCTTTAGGGTGAAGAAAAATCACAGGTTTTCCATGTGCACCTATTTTTGGCTCTTCACTCAATATTCGTATGTTTTTTTTCTTCAGTTCTGTCATAGCCGCTTTTATGTCATCCACCTTATAAAACAAAAATACAGTCCACACAAATTAACATCTTCTTGTGTTATGCAGATTCTACACTTCAAAGCAGTAATACTGAAATGCCATTTCTAAATGATAATATAATTTATTACAATAATTGCCTTTACCATACGGGATCTCAAGTCGGATGTCATGTCATCAGATGAAATTTGAATTTTCCCTAACCTTCAATACATTAATTCTTTGAAACAGTAAAATTAGCACTCAGTTTAGTAAATCCAACAGTCAATAAAGATCTGTTGTTCAAGACTGAGGTGTCTGGACATACCTTGGGGAATAAACCTGCATGATGCCATTATAGGGAAGAAGGAAATACCTAGCTTTAATTCAGAGGGACAGACAGCAGTAAATTCCTACTCATTTGCAGTTTTTTTCATGAAAGTTCTGAACTCAGTACAGTTCTTCCTACACAACTACCAGTCTGCTAAACAAAAAAGAAAACAGGCTGTCAAGTTTTATCTAAATTAAGACAGCATATACAATGTATGCCTTAGCCCCCTCCAGGTTATTTCTCCAAGCACCAAACCCACTGCAGCTGCTGCTCCTGTCCTGCAGAGATGGTCAGAAGAGGAATTGTGTCTGGGCTCAGCTGGAATGAATTACTGCATCCCCAAGGAAGCAGTGAGAGTAAACAGCTGAAAGCCTGTGAGTGCATCTATGTTAGGAGAATATCAGGCTTGGATTTCTCTCTTCTTCTACCAAGTGTCCAGCATGCTTTTCATTGCAGGTATTAAATTCAATTATAGCTGGTCAGAAATAATTTAATTTCATCTTAAATGCATATTTTGTCTGAAACAATTTCCCTGTCAAAACATCTGTCTTAAATTTTCCTTTGAATAATAAGCCTGAAGGAAGATAGGAAAAACATTTTGATAAGCTTGTCAGGCTTTCTCTCCTTTACAATTCAGCTTTTTGCAATAAGACTGTTCCTAGAAAGATATTTCTACAAAGTATGTGTTATATTTCAAATGATTGAATAATTGATACTGAAGTTCTACAATTTTTTCTGCAAACTATTTTTGTTCAACTTCAGATGATGTATCTTTGAAATGGTAAGATTTTCCATTCTGAGGAGGATGAAAAATTGGAGGGGAGAGGTTAATGTCTTTTTTGATTGACTGTGGTAGTGACCAAGTCTGTCTTCAGTCACACTTAAATGTCAGGTCAACAATGGATTGCTTTTTTCTCTATGTAAATTAGTCCATAGTTTTCCATTTGGTTTTACATGGAGACAAACACGAGGGACTTCTGACAATGTTTCTGTTTTTTTCTATAGGCAATCTATTAGTGAGATACAAGACTTCATTTAGGAAAATATGGCTGCAAGCAGCACTACCACACCCAATTAATGGCAATGGAAAGATTGTGACTCCTGTCTTGTTACTGTATACAGTTATAAATTTTCTTTTCTACACTTACACATTGTCCAACATGGTATAATTATCATGTCACATCCTTCTCAGTTCTTATAATTAACAGTATGACTTCCCTTGAGAGCCATCTTTGTTTTATCTGCCACAAGATCATCTCTCATACAAAATGGAGATCTACATAGAATAATTTTATCTGTTAACAAATACTTCTTGAAACACCTTAAAAGGGGTTACATGTACTTAAAATCCTTAGGAGCTTTGAGCTCTTCTTACTGAGAAATGCATACAACTTCTTTCTTTGGTATCTGTAAGTACTACTGGTCTTACAGAGGGCCAGAAGGTTTTTTCTGTCTTGCTGCACATCACTTCTATACCCCCCATTTTCTAAGTTCAGCTGAGGTCTTTCAGATTTCTATGGCAGAACTGCGTAGCAATACAAGTTATGGCCCATTTAAACAGAATTAACTTTCTTACTCTTGAACAAATAGGAAAAGGTATTTTAATATAAGAAAAATTGCAAATTTCTCAATTATCAATGAAAGCATGCAACTGCAGACTCTGATCTTCATAGATGCATTCTGAAAGTAATATTTACTCACATCAGTAATCCTATTACCTTTTATTATTACACTGTGCATGAAATCATAAAGTTTGCAAGGCTCATCTCTCTAAAATATTAAAAACGTATCACAGGCAGCAGCATGAAATTTTGCATTAAATGTCTACACTAAAACATGACCCAGCAAATTTACATCTTGTGTACTTCCAGACCAGTATCTCTTTGATACAAGGAAGAATAGGACAGAATTAAAAAGAAACTCTGGACACTTCCCTGCTGTTTGGAAAGTACAACAGACAATCTTTTTTGACTACTGTATACAATTACCAACTAAATATCAAACAGGAAGGGAAACTTCTGAAAATTAAACTATGCCTTATTTTAAACTTAAAACTCCTTGGGTCTGACTACCTTCTACACTGGATACTTAACCCTCCCTTGCTCAATTTAATCTTTATAGCATAAAAGAGGAAAATAATATCACATAGTTCATGAAACTGAACTGTGATTTCCAAAACAGAAAAAAAGGGCATTTTAAAGAGTTCTTCTATGCAATATGCATTCTGAGAAATATGGCAGCCTTCTTAATGTGTTGACACAGGTCAAACCTATGAAAAAGTATGCACTTTAATATCTCCATCTTATTACATGATATATTGCATTCAAATACCTCAATGCAGATATGATGCATTCCTCCAGTCTTGTTTTTTTGCAGAAAGCTTGCAATGGGACTTTTCTCTCCTAAAGGATGTAGAAGTTCCAGCTTGGTATTTCCCAGGTCCACAAAAACTGTGTAGACGCCATGTTCAGGAACAGCAACAGTCTCGCTCACCTGTGCTCCTAAAACATCTTTATACATGGACTGAGCTTTTTCCAAATCAGGGACTGCAATTGCTACATGATTAAGTCGGCCCAGTTTCCACAAACACCTTGGAATGTTTTGAGAAAAGGAATTTGATGATGCTAGAGTTCGTATTATGGGAGCTGAAGTCTGCAATCTGGGAAGAAGACCTGGAAGAAAAGTGAATAGCACCAATACAATGCTTTTGAGACACTATCTGTATCTGCTCTTTCCCCTTTTAATGAGGGCTATATAACTCCTATGTCTTAAGCACACCAGTGTGCAAAGCTGAAGGTAGACCAAGGAACAAATTGTAGTACTAAGATTCTTTCAAACTCCTATAGCTGAACTTCATAGCAATACAATTTAAGGCCACTTTATGCAAAGTTGGTGCAAATGCCCACATAAACATATTTAAATGTAGTGGTTAATTGTATAATGTACTTAAAAGCGAGTTCTGTTTCAGAGTTTCTTACAAAATAGAGAAATTGTAACAGAGAAGAAAACCAAAACACAGCCTGGGACAGAACTGATAGTGCATGATCAAAGAAGATAAAAGATTTGACAGCTGTCAGAACTGCTGCAACAAGGAATGAAATGTCATGTTGCACCTGAGTCTTAATGAATCCTAAAATCTCCACAGTCTGGTTTCTTATTTTTGATTTCTCCAATGATTATTTGCCCTTCTTACTTTTCACATGCCATACAGGTCATATACTTCCTTTCACTGACCTGTTCCAAGGTGCTTAGAAATATTTCAGTTCTAAGTACTGTGAACAGTATCATGTACAACTGACCAGGTCACGATCATAATAGTTTTTAAATACAACTAGTGCCCCTAATATCAGTATATGTCATATATGTGGCATCAGGAATGTGATTTGGCTCATCCCTACTGAAAAGGTAATTATTAAAAAATACTGTGTGACTTATGACACAAATGTCAGGGCTTTTGCAGACAAAAGATTGAGAAGTCATGGATATACTCAGTGTCATGAAAAACTGCTGAGAGACCTACAGAACTCTTCACTGATTGCTGTGACAAGGCAGTGCAGGACTTTGCACTGTCAAATGGCTGTGTTGCTCACAAACAGTGATAGGCTTGCTTCTTTTTAAAGACAATCATAGGAAAAAACCAGGATACTTACAGATGAATTACATTAAAACTTAATCTGTCAGAGTAGTAGAATCTGGAGAGGTTGAGGGTAGGGGAGGAATTGTGATCATACAGTTGTTTGTAGTACCAGAATTAGAACAAAGGATTTATTCATAAAAGCCACATTTTAATTTCATGCCAGTTTGCTTTAGGCCATGTCAGAGTTCCCAAAGCCTTGGAGTATTTCTTGCCAGCCTTTCACACAGTACATCCTGTCATCTCCTTCATTACAGTAAAGTTCTGGACAATTCTCTTTCACGTGTTACCTTTAGGCTATCATACCCGCATAGCAGAGCAACTCAGTATTTCCAAGAACTCATCAGCTTTTTACATGTTAAAAACAAAAGAAGTTCCCTAGCAACTTATACAAAGAAGAAAAATTCTTGCTTTTCAAATGTCTGTGATGAAACCATTTGTAGATAGACTTGCCATCTAAATAGCTGCATTAGGGGTGAACAAAGCAATTGCCTGAAGAAGCAATACTGTGCAATGCTTATACTGTACAAAATAAGAAAAACACAGTGTCTAGTAGGCATAGTTAGACATGTATAATTAACTAGACTAGAGTTTGGCCAGATCACTAGAGTAAATAATGTATTAAAAAATTAACCCCCCAAACTCACCGTGTAGTCTTTTCTGTCCACCTAAGATTCTGTTTCCTACAATAATTTCTTAAGACCTGATTGAATTCTTGCTGAAGCAAGAGATACTCTTCCACTTAGAGGTCAGTATTCTCCAAAAGAGGAAAGTATTTTGAAAGATAAAGACCACTTACTGTATAATTTGTTGTTTCCTAGTGCCTTCTAATGTTCTCAAGTATTGACAGACCATGATTCAGCAGAAATACTACTCATGTAGGTTTTTCAAGCAATCTTGACTGATGGGAAAGGCTAGGATTTTTCCCATTCTTTCACATCTCCCATCAATAATTCATGCTGAACTTCACACAGGGCATATGACTGTGAGGTATTAGCATTTATTTTGTATTTTGTCTGTTTTAAAGTAAATTAACAGAAAGTAGATATACAGACTCACTCAGCTATTATTGAAGCAATAGCAAAAAGAATAGAAAATGCTATTTGTGTTGGGTTATACCCAGTAAATACTTGATTCTTGGGGTGTTTCCTGGAAAGAGAATAGATTCAAACAGTGAAGTGTATTTCTAGGATCCTTGTGAAGTCAAAGATACTTAGACTCCCACTCTGTTGATTTTCTTTATTCTGTGAAGACTTGTGAATTTATTCTAGCTCTAGCCACATGCACATAGAGCTTTAATTGTAAACCTGTAATTGCCCATATGAATTGACTGAGATTAAACAAAAGGTATTTGTGGTTCTCTCGCATTATATAGATTAGCAACTATGTAGTTAAGTTACTAAAAACTCAAATGTTCTTCAGATTCAATAATCAAAAGACCCCGCAGTGTAAAAGAATTTTTCTCAGCAAACTTAAATCTGAAACCCTGTAACATCCATGTTTCAGGACAGAAACACTTCTATTTATGCATATGGCGTACCTGGCTAAGTAACCAAACACAAGCCAAATCCAAATGAGTTGTGTTCTCTATAGGGAGGTTATATAACTGTGGGGCATGCTAAGAATCTTGTCATTGTGTACTGCTCTACTGCCAACCATTTCAGGTTGAGAAAAAGTTCCAACCATGGAGAAAATGCTGTCACCACAGGGACGGTGTAGTACAGGGATTGTGTATTAGCTCTCTTGACCAAATGGAGAAGGGACAGTTGCCTATTCTTGAATCCTGGCAATTTCATAGAGTGTTAGCTTGTTGGAAACTTTGCCAGCCAAGACAGCATAGGTCATTCATAGAGCTGCTCTGCTCTCTGCTGGAAGTGGCTTTTGGGAATCAGATGGCCCCCACAGTTCCTAGAAATTGAGTCTCACTTTCCTGCAGCTGTTTCTTCCACCAAAGTGCAATTCCTAGTATCACACCAATGGACAGCACTGTGTCTCTCATTCACTTTGTTCCTGCACTCTGTGGCTAGCAAGTAAAACAATGTGGTGTAAGTACAATGAGCTTAACCTGCTCTTACTAATAAGAGAATGAACAGTCCAGATAATTGTAATGAACAGGAAATGACTTTCCATCTGAGCTCTAAGTTGTACCTTAAAAAGACAACCTCGTCGTTGCACCTTTTAAAATTGGGGTTTGCTGCATAAGTTTATTTTTAGTCACGTAATGTCAGTTGGTACTGTGTCTGTCATCTACATTTAAAAAGATAATATTACCTGGATTTTAATTTACGAAATCAATTGTGCTTTGTTGTGGCCTGTTAGGTTTTCCCGGACAGCCTCGGGCCCGCTCCCTCACCCCACGGCCGGCAGGGGCGCCGTGGTCCCGCCCGGAAAGCCCGCCCGGCCCCAGCACCGAGCGAGGCTGCCCGACGCCGCAGGTCTGGAGCTCCAGACCGGAGTGAACACTAGCGTCCGCTTTACGCCGGCCCCGCCGCCTGCCCCGCCGCCGGCCCGCCCGACCCCCACGTTACCGGCTGCCGCGCGCCCCAGCCAAGCCGCCATCTCGCCGCCCCACCGCTCGTACCCCGCCCAGCCGCAGGCAGGCGGGGTCTGGCCGCGGGAAAGCGGCCGCCCTCCACCGTCACCGCGGCAGCGGCCACCGCCCCCATTCCCGGCTGGGCCGAGCCGTCACTCAACCAGCCGCCCGTGGTCGGGAGCCCTTCGGTGCGGTGGCGGACCGGGGCTTGTGTTTCTAGGACCGGCGCCACTGGAGCGTCTGGGTACGAGGCACCAGCTGTGGCAGTGGCTGTGTCACGCCGAGAGGCTGGTGAGCCCTGGCTGCGCGGGTGGGTGCAGCTGCCCGCTACCCTTAGCCTTAAGGTGAAAGCTCCCTCGGGCAGCGGCGGGTCTGCTCCTGAGCGGGGTGGCTGCTATCCTCTGAGCCTCCGCCCCGAGGCTGCCTGCTGCCAGGCACTGTATTTATTTCGCGAAGTGCAAAAGAGGCCAGCTATCGCACGGGTCATCTGACTAAAGCCTTGTGCGAAAGAGACTTCAGGACAATGAGGAGGCTGTCTTCTGGTGCTGCGTTCCTGATGTGTCAGGGGCACAAGACAGCCTATAAACAGCTTATGCCATTTCTGATCTCGTGATACCTGAATAATTACAATGCAGATGAAAACCAGTGTTCAGAATGGGTACTTAAAAGTCCCAGTATATGGCCTTTTTGCTTCCAGTCCAGGTAGTAAATCCTCTGAAATGCTTGTAATGTACAGAGAAGCACAGACGATACTCATGATACTCGTGCCACTGCTGGCTGAGCCCTGTACTCCACACAACGGTTTTTTCAAGGTGCAAAGTGCCAATGGGTACAGACAGAACCTGCATAGCAGGGCTTGGTTTTCTGTACACTGGAAGGACTTCTTTATCTGTCAGGAAGGAAAGGTAAAAGCAGCAAAGAAACATCAGAGGCAATAGGAATAACTTAGAAGGATGGTCACAGTTTTGGATCCGGGTGCTGAATGGCTGCAGATGGCTGGGGACAGCCGCAGGCAGGATGAATGCAGCCCAAGCGCTGCCCCTGCTGATGCATCTTGCAGCGTAGAGGAGGAATGGATGGTCTCCCACGACTGCAGCTGCAGCTTCTTCACCAGGGGCTGTGGGTGTAGTGCTTAATTTGACTTTATAAAATAAACTTTGAGGAAAGCATATGACACAAAGTAACAGAACAGTTGAAGGACACTGGGCAGCGCTTGCTAATCACATAGGTGTGCAAATACACACCTATGGAGACACCAGAAAGTGGGCTAAATTGCTCACAGAATCAGCTGGAGATAACATGGTTCCAAAATAGCCCTTGTATCTAGGTCAGCGAAATAAAACTGCAAAGTAAGATGACTACAGCTTTACTATATTTAGGGCAGGTCTTTCACTGTTGATGAACATCCTAATCCAGAGCAATACTACGCTCTTTCAAAGGGAGGAAGCAGCCGCCATCAGTAGATGATCCTGCAGTACCCCGCGTGCGGCTCAATACGAACATGAGAAGGCCCACCTAAAGAAGCGTGTGTGACAGGAATAAACGAGGCGGTTCAGTGACAGAGGCAGAAATGCTTTTGGCTAGGGAACCGGGCCAGGGCGGCGTCCGCTGCTGTGGGTGTGTTGAACACCGCAGGGCGGAACTCTGTTGTGCGGAACCTTGGCGCGGGCCGCGGGAGCCGTCCGGACCGCTCAGCCGCAGGCTTGGGAAGGCGGGGTCAGGTTCATCCACGCGCCGCGGCTGGGGAAAGATGGCGGCTGTCAAGCGGCTGGAGACGTGCCTCAGAGTGGCGGGCGCCGCCGGGGCGCGTCCGGAGCGCTTCCTCAGGTACTGTAGGACTGCGGCCTTCCTAGGGGTTAGGGAGTCTGCCAGTGCCGGACTGTGCGTGTGTGTGCGTGCACGTGGCGATCTGCCATTCCTGCGGTCCTCGGTGCTCTGGGGAGCAAACCTCGTGCCGGCCGGCGCCCTTCAACTACTCGCGAAACCTCCCCTCTCCATCCCCCCCCCCCCCCCCCTCCCGGCCTCCCACCTTATCACGGCGCCCCTCAACTCCTCCCTGTGCGCTCCAGGCCCCACTCCCCCAACCCCGGCGCCCCTCAGCTACCCCAGGTGCCGCAGAGCCCTCCTGAACTGTGCTGTTAACAGCATCGAGGCATGGCTGGGGGTTCAGCCACGGCTTCTTCAGTATCCTATTCCTTTCTTCAGCATGTGGGAATTAGGAAACAGAGGATTCTGTGCCTACCAACTATGTTGAAGCATTGGAGGAAGGCGACGGCTTTCCTAAAGCTGAGGGTCTGTGTCTTGGATGCTTGAGGTGTTTAGTGCTGTATTACTTCCCCAAAACGCCTCGTGTGCTTAACAGTAGTCAAGGTGAAGCTGAAATGCTGAACGATTACGTCTTATTCCTAAGTTGTGTAGTAGTACTCCAAGAGAGGTGTAGAAAGTTAAGCAACAGCAGAAATTGTTGAAAGCTGCTATTCTGTAGCACCATAATACTTAAGCAGATACAAGAAGAGCTGCAGTGTATCCATGTGATTAATGGAAGGTGTAAAATGAATGAAAGATAGTAAACATCACAAACCAGAATGTAAACGGTAGATATATTATGTTGGGCTTTTTAAAGCTCTTAATTATTTTTTGCTCTTAGTGTGCAAGATGATCTGGCTGCTGACTTCAGGACATTAACAAAGGCTCTCTATGATATGAATAAAGCTCTGGGAAGTAAAAAAGTTCGTGGGGGTCCTCTAAAAGAGTTGGTGATAGAAAATTTTGACGATGAACAGATTTGGCAACAGTTAGAGCTCCAGAACAACACAGTTCTTGATTTCTTCAAGAAATCCATAGCAAGGGATGCCAAGGATGAAGATCTTTGCCTTCTCGCAGACCAAGAGGAGGACAGCTCTGATGTAGAGACCAGCACTGACCATGAACTGGAAGACAACATAGTGGAAGTGGAAATTGATCAGAAGAATGTTTATACAAAAGATAGAACTAAAGCTAAAGAAAAGCAGAGTAAACATGAAGAAAACATAATACAACAATGCAGTGATGAGGATTCTGATATTGACTTTGATATTGAGGCACTGGAGCAACAAACAAAAACTGCCAAGGAAACCACATTGAAAAAAAAGGGGAGAAAATCTATAGTGGATGACAAGTTTTTCAAACTGGCTGAGATGGAAATGTTTTTAGAACATGCAGAGAAAGAAAACAAGGAGGAGGAGGAAGAAGATATTAATTATTTTGAAGACATCATGTCAGATGATGAGGATGAAGAGTCTGAAGAAGCTAAAGTCAAAGTAAGAATGTCAATAAATTATTTTTCTGATTGCATTTTTCCTTTAAATCAAGACCTGCTATCCATTAGAGTGACTATAAATGGTCAAACTGGTAGTAGAAACTACCAAGTTAATTGGATTAGGTGAGTAACAATTATTTCTGAAGTTTTACTTCACTAGTATCTGGACAGCAATATCTGCTCCTAGTGTAGAACATAGCATGCTGCTATTCAAGTTTCTCTTTAGATGGGTCTTGAGTTTTCACATGAGCAGATAGTATGCCATAAGAAGAATTGCAGAATAGGTGATCCAGCAAATGAAAAAGATATGTCACTTGATATCTGGCAATTAGACATTAAGGGGAACAAATGGCTTTTGGCAGCTTCGTGTTCCAGGGACGTGGCTTTGTAACTATAACGTAACATAAATTGCTGAGTACATATTTCAGAAACAAACCTTTTAATATTAGCAGAGTAATCCTCCAAATCTGCTCTCTTTTTGACTTCTCTACATGTTGAAACTGGAAATGGATTTAAGTGGTAGAGATTTTACATACTTTTAGAAGATACTAGTTTTATTAAGATCCCCTACCACAGGTTCAGGCTTCACTAAACTGAATTTCTGTTACACAAGTAGGTGTTAAGGACTTTAAAAGACAGGATATCCTTACACTTCTGTCAGTCTTAACAGTTCTCATTTGGTTTTGTGTTTGGTTTTTTTTTTTGTTGGGGCTTTTCTTCCTTAGTCAGTGAAAAGTTCTAGGGACTTGACATACAAAGATTTCTTTGATCCCATCGATGACAATGAAGATTTAGTAGCCCACGATGTTGAAGATGATCAAGAGGATGAAGCAGACAGTGCCATTGAAGAGCAAAATGAAGAAAGCATTTCTGAGTAAGGATATACATCACTTGCAGTTAAAATGTCCTTGTAGTTTTACACTGAATTGAAGTAGACCATAAATTGTGAATTCCAGGCTAACTTTGGTCATGGTTGGCCATTCTCTGTTACCTGATTTGCATTGTCACCTTATTTAAAAAGTAGTTTATTTACTTACCTTTTGAGTCCTGTCTCTTGGTATTTACTCAAATAATTTAATAGCTGTGACTTCAGGTTTTGAAAATAAATTTTACTGTATAGAAGCTTCCCTAGTGTCCCCTGCCCTTAGGTTTCAATGAAAGCCTGTTGTATTTTGTGACTGGGTTAGTTGTAACAGGTAATGTCTGAAAATGTAAAAATTACAGAGGCTTTTCAACATTAATGCTAAATCTTCATGTTACAGGGTTGAGGATATGAATGAAACCATGGAGAATACGAGAGGTAAAGAAGCCTCCAAAAAAGTTACTTTTAGTTTGCCTGATGACAGTGAAACAGAAGATATTACTGAGATGCCATTAGAGAAGGATGTGGGTCCCAGTGAAATAAAGTCATCTTTTGAGAAAAGACAGGAAAAGGTAACGTGTTTGTGTTTTGCTGATACTCTGAAACAATGCTTTCCCCCCCTTTTATTTTTTTCACTGACTTTGTAATATGTTCAATCTGGCAAATACAAAGAGGCTGTTTACAAATTAAGAGGAAAAAAATGGCTTATCAATGTCAGATATATATGCATTCCCTCATCTTTCTGGGGAATTGGATGTGCCTGAAAAAACTATTGATTTCTTACCCTGAGTTTACTTGTGAGGTCCATGTTCTAAGCTTCTCAGGGAATTGTGTCTTTCAGATGAGCAAAAAAATAAAAAGTTTAGAAGAAGAGTTGTTAGAGGAAAAACCTTGGCAGCTTAAAGGAGAAGTGACTGGACAAAAACGACCCGAAAACAGCCTTTTAGAGGAAACAGTGCTTTTTGATCATGCAGTCCGAATGGGTAAGTAGTGTATTTTCCTGGTGGGAACTACAGGAAACTATAATCTTTTTTTGTTACATTTTGAACTTGATTGAAAGTTTGTTAATTTGGTGGTGGGTTTAATAATTTACAAGCCTTACATAATAGAATTTGTCTTCAAAATAGAGGAAAACGGTATTTACATATTTCACCTCCTGTTGCTATGTTTTTGTCAGGGCTTTCTGTTATTTACTCTTCATAGATTTAAAAGTATTTCTTGCTGGAGAAACATTAATCTTAAAATTCTCCCCTTTCTTCTCTTAGCACCTGTGATCACAGAAGAAACTACTTTCCAGCTTGAAGATATCATTAAACAGAGAATATTGGATGAGGTTAATATCACTGGTTTCTACTTCGTTCGTAGGCACATCTCATGGATGAGTTTGAAGCTCTTAAAATGTTAGGTGTAGACTAATCTTAAATAAGTTCTGCAATTGGTTGTTTTATTCATTTGCCTTGGTGAATGTGTCTTCAGATTTCTAAGGAGCTTTGGTTTTACATACCTGTCACATGCAAGGTTTTGGTGTGCTTCCAAAAAAATGAGAGTTTGCAGATAAAACTAAAACTGTGAGGGGTTTATTTGGAGTATAATGCCAGTCTATAAACTATGTCTAACTCTTGCTCTGAGCATTCTGAATGCTAACCAAAGCTCAATTGTTTACCTAATTTTTCATAATAGCCACTGACAGAAGATTTGTGCCCTGCAGCTTATTGAATCTTATTGCTAGCTGAACAAAAACCATAAATTGGTACATATGGGGGGGAGTATTTAAGTACTTAAGGTACTTACACATTTTGTATTTGTTATACAATCTTTGCCTCAAACCACTAAAAATAAGCCCATAAGTTTGAGCTGTAAATCTTCTGTATTTTTTTTTCAAAAGAAAGTGTGAAACTTAGTATGTTCCTGGGAAGCCACATCCCTAACCTAGTAACATGAAAAGTATGTTCCTGGGAAGCCACATTCCTAACCTAGTAACATGAAAAGTATGTTCCTGGGAAGCCACATCCCTAATCTAGTAACATGAAAAGTGTTCTAAATAAGCTGTAGTACCTGATATTTGATTGTAGTTGCATTTGGTCATTAACTTATGACTTTTTCAGGCATGGGATGATGTAGTACCAAAAGAAAAACCAAAAGAGGAGGCTTTTGAATACAAGAAACGCATCATTTTGGATCATGAAAAGAGTAAACTGAGTCTTGCTGAGATATATGAGCAAGAATACATAAAACTTCACCAGGTAATGTAAGCAGTACTTTAAGGTTTGAAGTTCACAGTACATAACCTTACATACTCCTTTGTAGACTGCTAACTGCTTTCAGCATTATGGAAGTTCCAACCCCCCTGACATGGGCAGGGACACTTCACACTAGATCAGGCTGCCCAGAGCCAGTCTCACCAAAGTAAAATAGCTTTAAGAGTTGTGTTTTAGTAACATTCCACTATTAATGCAGCAAAAGACTGAAGAGGAAGAAAACCCTGAACACAAAGAAATACAGGAAATGATGGATTCACTTTTCCTGAAGCTGGATGCACTTTGTAACTTCCACTTCACACCCAAACCAGTAAGTACATGGGTTTCATGCAGTTGGGTTTTTTCCTCCCGTTTCAAAACTCTGTACTTCTGAGTGTTACAGAGCTTGTTCTTATTTTATATAAATGCAATGTTATTGTCTCTAAACAAAACCAAGTACTTTGTATCTGTGCTTATCTGTAAGCTGCTTTGACATGGTGTGCTCAGTCCTGAACATGTTTCTTTATTTTCAGCCTGTACCAGAAGTTAAAATAGTTTCGAACCTACCTGCTATAAGTATGGAAGAAGTGGCACCTGTTGCTGTTAGTGATGCCGCTCTCTTAGCACCAGAGGAGATCAAGGTAAACATACAAGCTTCTGGAGAGGATCTGTATTGTTGATAAAAGGGTGTGTGGGCTGCTAGGTCAGTGGGAGAATTCTGCCCCCTCACACACTGGGTTGCCCATCTTGTGGACCATCTTGCCTAGCATTTTAGTGTTGGTTGGTGGTTGGTTTTTTGGGAGGGGTCTAACTGGAAGGAGGAGAAAAGAGTTAATTTTATTTAGCTGCACTGCACCATACTAATACACTTTGGTTTTGTTCACTATTACCTGATGGTAATTATTTCTCCAACATATATATGGATATTTGGAAGGGAAATGCTACTGACAGTAGGGAAGATCAATTCTGCGAGTCTTTGATCAATTGTATGAGTCTCACTTCTTGCTAGGTTTTGGCCTTTGTCTTAATGCAGCTAAATAAGATAAGATACATTGAATACTGTGAAGTTAGTGGGTATTTTTGCATGTTATGGATCTAGAGATCTTGTTCTCTTTAGGAAAAGAACAAAGCTGGTGACATAAAAGCAGATGCAGAAAAGACTCCCACAGACAAGAAACGAGAACGAAGAAAGAAAAAGCTTCGTAAACGTATGAAGCTGAGAGAAAAGGAGAAACGCCAAAAGCTGCTTGAAAAGAAGAAACCAGAACAAGGCACAACACTTAGCAAAAAAGCTGCTGCAGCAAAATTGAAAAAGCTTACAAAAGAAGGCAAGGCATCTCTGCTCAAGGTAAGGCTCTCTTATGTAGTCCTGTGTAACTTGGAGCTTCCCAGCTAAAGAATATTAAAATCCCAGGGACACACAATAATTAGCTACAGAAAGAAAAGTGAACTTCGTCACAAAGACTTACAAAGCATAGGGTTTGATTTCCTTCAGTCCCTCTTAGCACAACTACACCTCCTCATCTTTCTCAAAAGTACTTGCACACTGGTGGTATATCTTGTTAACCTTATTACCTTATTTATGTCTGAATAGTTTTCTACTTATTGTGGAATCTTCTCTATAATCTTATCAGGTTGATTTTGTTTTGCATCCTAGAAAACAGTAAACATGTGTACTACTTAGGATGCCCCAAAACTTACATTTTTTAAATCTCTGAAATTTTGAGGTATTAGGAACTAATAGTAAAAAAAACCAAACTTAGATTACTTGTCAAACAATTGTGCTCACCTTTTCAAAAGGAGAGATGGAAAAGTGAGTAAGGGAGTGGGGACATCTTCCCTACAAGGAGAGACTAAGGGACCTGGTTCTCTAGTTTGGAGAAGAGGAGACTAAGAGGTGACCTCATTAAAGTTTATAAATGCATAAATGTATTTATAGGATGGAGTCAGGCACTTCTTGCCATTGACAGGACAAGGGGCAATGAGTGGAAGTTGAGGCATAGGAAGTTCCATGGAAACATGAGGAAAATTATTTTCACTGTGAGGGTGATGGAACACTGGAACAGGCTGTCCAGGGGGGTTGTGGAGTCTCCCTCTCTGGAGATATTCAAAACCTGCCTGGATGCATTCGTGTGTGATCTGGTACAGGTGATCCTGCTCTGGCAGGAGGGTTGGACTAGATGATCTTTCAAGGTCCCTTCCACCCCCTAACATTATGCAATTCTGTGAGAGCAGAACACAGAATGGAGGTATGCAGTTGTAGCTTATGATGTTCCGGGATCTATTCTTGACGCCTATTGTTATCTACCCTGCTAATTGCTAATTAGAATGTACTCTTATGTAGATTGCAGGAGTGGTATAAGAATCCAGTGAAAAGTATCCTTTGAAAATCAATTATCAGATTTTTTATTTTGGTATAACTCAAATACCATGATATGTGAGTAACTAATACCATGCGACTTGCTGTTTGTACATTTCTTGGTTATTAACAAATATTTTGTTCATTGACAGGATGAAGGTAAAGACAAGGTCTTGAAGTCCTCCCAGGCCTTCTTTTCTCAACTACAAGATCAAGTGAAAATGCAAATCAAAGATGCTACCAAATTAAAGAAGAAACAGAAGCAGGAGAAAGCACTCTCTGTTCATAAACTGAAATTGTAATTTGCCTTTTTCTACATGTTGCATCTTGTATATATTAATATGGTTTTACATGAATACTGAATTTGAGTTGATTTTATTGTGTCAGTCTTTAAAATGTCCTGTGAACTTCTAAGATGGTGTAAAAGGCACTAGGTTTTATTGTTTGCCGTATAACTACGTCTTTTTGTTCCAAAAAGAGTGCTTCTCCTAGTTAGATACAGAACCAGGTAGAATACTTGAATCTTGTGCTCTGACTGTACAGTCTCTATGATGTACAGTCTCTATGATCTACGGACTGTAGGTTTTGTATCTGCTGCTGTAATAGCTCTGTGTATCGCAGAAGTAGCTCCATCTATTGTGAAGCAGCCTGCAGTAACATCTTATCGACGCCGGCTGCCCTTTCTTGAGAGCTCTCAGAGGTGTTTCTCACCCTTCCTTGCTAAAGGGAGTGTTAAATGTAAAGACAGCAAGCCGTTCCAGACCCAGGGCTGGAGGCCGGCGGCTGTCTGCTTGCTGCAGCAGCGCTCCGCCATCACTTCCCCAGGCCTGCCGCCGCCATCGATGATGCATTGTGCAGCCTGCGCGGGGGCGGGGCGCTGCCGCGTGTGGCGGCGCTGCGCACGCTGTGTCCTCACGGCCCCGGGGCTCGGCCGCGGCGGGTGCTGCGTGTGGGGCGGGGGGCAGGCGAGGAGGAGAGGCAGGCTCTGCTCGCCACCCAGGCAGTAGGAGACTTGCGCGCAAAAACGTGAGGTGCTGCCGTCCGCGGCGGGAACGCCTCGGGAGCGCGCGCCGAGCCGCCTGCAGCTCCTTTGCCTCTGCGCCGTGCGGAGTCGCGCGGAGCCGTGCGGCCTGCTGAGAAGAGGCCGGGAGAGCCCAGCCTGGCCGGCGCGATGTACTCGGCGCGTTCGGAAGCGCCGCAGCAGCGGTCGGGTGTGCTGGAGATACCGCGCCATACATAGAAGTTTATCTCAGGTTTTCACTTCCATCCGCGAGTGACCGTGACATTTAGATAGCCAAAGCCTCTAGCAGTAGTTTCGTTCTGTAAATCATCGCCGTGAAGCCAGCAGCAGGATGATCCTGGTGTGCCTGCTTGCCCGCCCGGCGGGAAGGTAAAGGACAGTTGATCGTTGCCGCTAAGGACTCCCTGACTTTTCCACTTTCAGGGTTAGTTGTTTTCTTTTTCTTCGCTATTCATCTTCGCTGCATTTGGTACCTTCAAAGATCTTTTATTGAGTATCTTTTTTTTTTTTTTTCCCCCTGTCTCCCTTCTCTTAAAGGGGTCGCAGACGATTACAGGTGGAAAATGCAAAGCCATAGAAAAATCTTTTAGGTCTTGCAGCATCAGGAACTGCAGCTTGAATTAAATTGTCTGTGCCATGTAAATGCTTTGAAGTTTGCAATGGCAGAAACTCGGCCTTCAGAAGTTAAAAGATCCCGAGTAAGTTTGTCACTCAGTAAAAATAAGGAAAAAAAAGGAACAACAAAACGTGTGAAAGATAAAGGACCACCGTCTACACCCTCAGCATCCTCCTCTATTACTTCCTTTTTTAACAATGTTCCCCCTGCCAAAATTGCCTGTCCCATGTGTGGGCAAATGGTTCTGAGATATAGAATAAATGAGCACATGGATGAGACATGTCAGAGAAACCATGGTGAGAGGAGTGTTGAATCAATGACACCAAACTCCTTTAGGAATGAGAGTCCCCCAGCTGCAAATGTGGACAGTCATTCCAGCTCATATTTTTCAAAAAACCTGCTAAATCTAGGCATAAACCCTTCCAAAAGCACTTTATTGAAAACAGAAGAGAGTGCAGCACTGCAGGTTAGTCCTTATTTTAGCAATAGTAGTTCAGTCTGTAGTAGTAACAGTGAACCACAGGCTCAGAGAATCAAAATAGTGGCTTTGGGAAGCTTGTCATCTAAACTGTCCAGGAGACGACATATCCAGGGCAGAAAACAGATCATGTATAAAGAGATTGATTCTTCACCTCCATCTGTATGTCATACACAAAAAAGTGCTGCAGCCTGGGTCGATGATGAGAGTGATGCTGGGCATAGTTCTCAGAAGGAAAATCAGCTTGCTGAGGAAGAGCACCAGGAACAAAATTTTTCAAAGAATCAATCTGAATTTCAAGAAGAAATAATCAGCTGTCATGGAGGAAATCTTCTGGATGCTGTTCAAGTATCCTTACCAGCTGAGAACATTCATGGCAAAAGGTTACCAACTGGTACAAGGAACACCAAAAAAAGTGGGAGTGAAGGTGTGCTACATAATCTTGATACGTTTGAAACACATTTAGCTGTTTGTAATTCAGCAGAGCTGATCCATAGTTTGGAAGTCAAGACTCAGCCTCACACTGGGGTTATACCTTCTCCCAAGGCAGAAGTGGATTGTGGAACACAAAATTGCTTTGGCAAGGGTGATGTACTTCCTATGGAAGTTCATGAAGACTTTAAGGATGAGATTAACCATAGTCTGTTAGAAACTGTGGAAAAGATAGAATTTCAAAGTTCACTTGGTGACATTTTAGGCAAATTAAATGAAGTCAGTTCTGTGCGTGGCTCTCCTGGGCACCCATATTACCTCCAGAATTTTTTAACGGTGCTGCAAGCTGTCCTGGAGAATGAAGATGATGTCAGACTCTTTGATCAGCAAGATTTGGACATTGTATCCAAGTTCTGCAACTTGTCAGGTATATATATGTATTGTTTTTCCTCAAATAGATTTTCACATTACCTCTTGCAGAGAGAACTGCTACGTAGTTTTACGTTGAGTGCTGTTGGTTACCTACAAAACACAGTGTAACGATTTTTAACTTGCAAAACTTCCAGATTCTAATGAGCAATGATTACTTGCTGCTCTGGTATTTCACCAAGTCTGGTTGAAGAATCAACATGAGCATGCTTAAATTATGGTTTAGAGGATACCTGCATCAAAGCAACTCTTGTAGATTAGTGATTATGCATAGTACCATGGTTTAGAATTTAATGTTTCTTTCATCCTTCCCTGCTTCAAAAAAAATTGCAGTTGGTGGGCAGAAGTTATATGTGAGACTTTTCCAACGGAAGCTGAACTGGTTAAAGGTGAACAAAATAGAGTATGGAGAGATAAGTATGGATTTGGCACCAATAATTGAAGAACTGGCTGAAGCCAGATTTCTGCAAACAGGTATGGCAGCATTGATAAATGTTAACAATATTACAAATAGCATCTGCAGTTGTGTCACATTAGAGTTGAATGTACTAGATGCAATCTGTGCCTTGAGACTTGGAGGAGCAGAATAAAGCATCCAGGTAGATGTGTTACCTTAATAATAAAAGCAGTTAGTGCAAATTTGGAAATAGGGAGAACTAAACAAATTCCAGGGTGCTAGGTGCAAGGAAAGACTTGCACTCACCAGCCTCTTCTCACACCCTGACCTGCACAGCCTCTACACATTGGTCCAGGAGCTCTACTAAATAGCCTTTGTACTGCTCTGACCTGTCCTGATCATCTCTGGTTGGCTGGACCTTCAGCCAGTGCTGCACAGGGAGGTGATCATCGCCCTGTACTCGGCATTGGTGAGGCCACACCTCAAGTACTGTGTTTGGTTCTGGACCCCTCACTACAGAAAGGCCGTTGAGGTTCTGGAGTGTGTCTGGAGAAAGGCAACAAGGCTCGTGGAGGGCCTGGAGCACAGTTTTTCAGTCTGGAAGAGGCTGAGGGGAGACCTCATTGTTCTCTGCAACTACCTGAAGGGATGTTGGAGCAAGGAGGAGACCAGCCTCTTCTTCTTGGTATTCAGTGACAGGACTAGAGGAAATGTTTTTAAGCTGTGCTAGGGGAGATTTAGGCTGGATGTTAGGAAATATTTCTCCACAGAGAGGGTTCTCAAAACATTAGAATATTCTGCCCAAGGCGGTGGAGTCACTGTCCCTGGAGGTGTTTAGGCAGTATGTGGACCTGGTGCTTGGAGATGTGGTTTAGTGTTGAACCTTCAGTGTTGGGTTGAGGGCTGGACTGGATGAACTTATGAGGTGTCTTCCAACTGGATGTATTCTGTGATTCTGCATTTATTTCCAGTCTTGACTATGGCCATGTATTGTGGATAGATCTCAGATGCAAACTGTAGCCTTATTTGTGGTCTGATGTTTGGCCTGTGTCTTAGATTGACCCTGGACCAGATGGATCATCATGCCTTCTGTGGGGCTGCTGGTGGATTCTGTTACCAGGACTTTTCCTCTGTCCACTCTGTTCATTCACAGTAGAACTGTATCTAGGGTTGTTGAAGACACTGCCAGTGCTCTGGTCACTCGACTCCTGGCTCATTTTAGTCATGTTGAGCAGCTCTACTCTTGCTGCTCTCTGGCAGCACATTTTTTTCTTTTGTCAGGCAAAGTTTTAATCATCAGGAAGACAAAATTTTCTGAACAGCATATTTTGGTAACTAAGCAGAATTTATACATACATAAAATGTTAGGGGTTTCAAGGGATCTCAAAAGATCATCTAGTCCAACCTGTGTGCCCGAGTAGGACTACCTAGAGTGGATCACATAGGAATGCATCCAAGCAGGTTTTGAATGCCTCCAGAGAAGGAGACTCCACAACATCTCTGTGCAGCCTGTTCCAGTGCTCTGTCACCCTCACAGTGAAAAAGTTTTTCCTTATGTACATGGGGAACCTATGCTCCAGCTTGCACCTGTTGCCCCTTGTCCTGTCATTGGGCATCACTGAGAAGAGCCTGGCTCTGTCCTCCTGACACTCACCCATTACATATCTATAAACATTAATGAGGTCACCTTTTGGTCTCCTCCAAGCTCTAGAGACCCAGGTTCCCTAGCCTTTCCTCATAAAGGAGGTATTACAATCCCTTTGGTTTTGGTTGGAAGGTGTGAAGGTTTTTCTTCCTAATCATTCCTTCCAACTGGAGCTGTGAAGAGTATGAATGTCCAGCTATCATTGACGATACATGTGACGACTCTGCATCATTAGATTGGTACTAGGTTATAGGAATGTACTGCACTTGGAGCTGTTGCTCGGGTCCGTATGTGTAGCACGTACAAACATGTGGATCATTTTTCTTTTAGAATCTGAACTGGAAGACTTGTATGAAGGGTTGGATTTGCTTTCAGCCCCTGAGCTAAAAACACTGGCAAAGGTCTTTCACTTGCCAAACCCAAATGGTCAGAAACAGCAACTCGTGGATGATTTTCTGAGGTTGGCTAAACAACGTTCGGTCTTCAGCAGGAGTCAGGCTGGTATTGGGACAGTGATTTTAAAAAGGTAACTCTGTTTATGGTTACACTTCACAGGTGAATGTAAGTTATGGTTCAAAGCACTCAATCTAAATGGCTTTTGAAGAGAGGAATGAATTTAGTAAATTAATTATTTAAAAAGGGCAGCATTAAATTTTGATTCACAGTGGCTCAAACAGAAGGGTAAATGTAGCTTAACAAACCCACCAAACCAATGTCACGGTGTTCAGCTGTGGACAGGATTGTCTCCAAAGTTACTCAGTTATACAGAGAAACATTTCTGAATTATTTAAAGCAAAATCTGTGTGGAAAAACATCTAGGAAGATACAGGGATGTTTGTTTGCTCGGTTAGTAGAATTAGAATTTGCTAGATTGGTAGGATTAGAGAAAGCAATAATCACTTATTTCTGATTGACTTCATGATTTAGCATAAAATGTTATGTTTTGGCAGTATTTGTAAAGGGAAAAGATTGCTTGTTAGACACAGGGTTCCTTCTTTCCTTCCTGTGATTTCTTTTCATGGTGGTTATCGCAGCTGTATATATCAGATGCCTTTGACCTCTGTCTAGGTTGTCTGAGGTCCAGATTTGGGGTTAAGTTATCATTCTGCCCTCATAGGAGTGATTACAGCAATTAGCATTCTTGGTGTTCCTCTGTCAATGAAAATTACTACCTATGTGAATCAGTAAGGTCTTCTTTCCTTACACCAAAAAAGGGGCCTAGTGTTAGCTTAGTGCTGGGCTTGAAGAGCTTCACAACTGGGAGGTGTGCCTAGAATGATTAGCTTCCTTAAAGTATTATGGTCTTTGTTGGTTTTGAAATGCAGTAGAAACTCTGTGTTAAGGTAGTATTTCACGCTGATGTCATTGTTTCCAGTAGTACTACACTTTATTTGGAAAGCCAGTGATCATAACCACATCCATGGTTACCTTGTGTTATGGGATAGTGGGACTTCATGATAAGTAAGGATGTTTTAATTCAAAGAATTAGGATTGTTTCATCATTCTAAGCTAGGTATAGAAAACTTCAGTATGAAAAACTTTGTATCAATTGAGATTTCATTTTTTCTCTTAGATGATACTAGCTATTGGAACTATATGATGTTGCCTGGTGGTTAATTTGTTTCAGTATCTCTAACAGAAACAAATTCCTTTTCAGAATGTTGGCTTAAATTGTGGAAAAAAAAAACCTATGAAAATTACACTCCAAAATCAACACTGGGCATGTGATGCCCTTTGCTGTAGTTGACAGATTAAATGCTTGTTACCACATGAGACCAGAGAAAATCCTGGTTTAAATCTGTGCAGTCCCATGGATAAACAACAGGCAGCCTGTACCAGGCTGCTCCCAGGCAGCTGGTACCAGAACAAGAGGACACAGTCTCAGGCTGCGCCAGGGGAGGTTTAGGTTGGATATTAGGAAGAAGTTCTACACAGAGAGAGTGATTGCCCATTGGAATGGGCTGCCCAAGGAGGTGGTGGAGTCACCATCATTGGAGGTGTTCAGGAGGAGACTTGATGGAGGGCTTGGTGCCATGGGTTAGTTGTTTAGGTGGGTTGGATTGGTTGATGGGTTGGACATGATGATCTGGAAGGTGTCTTCCAACCTGGTTTGTTCTCATATTATTATTCTATTATATAAATCTTGTCTTGTATGGAAAAGCTGGGTGAAGATGTGCTAGTGGAGATACTCTAAAACAAGTGATCTCAAAGTGTGGTCTGTAAACGTTGCCCTAACAGCAAACCACGTCTTGTTGCTTGCTGGTATTGCCTGGCATAACAACAGGAGGGGCTGCATCCGAAGAGCAGTTACTTTCAGTTCTATTCTCCTTGCAGTTTGGCCCTTAAACTTTTCACTAGAAGTTACATGCACTATACAGCTTCTCAAACCGCTTCTTTCAAGGGAGTGAAGTTTCTACATGAATTGGTTATGTCACTCAGTATACTTAAATTTTAATAAATTATTATAAAAAGCATTTGTTACAATAATTTTATCTGTCCTTCCAGGGTGAAGGACCTGGCTGGAAAATCTGTCAGGGTCTGTAAAGGCCCTCGGGCTGTCTTTTCTCGAATTCTGCTGCTGTTTTCATTGGCTGAGTCAATGGAGGATGAAGAAGCTGGTAGTGCTGGTCAAGGCCAGCTCTCCACAGTCCTTATGGTAAACATGGGGCGTATAGTATTCTCCAGTTACACTGTAAATAGGAAAACACAGGTCTTCCAGGACAGAGAAGATCTTATAAGGTAGGGGGAACTTTGGCAGTTTGGAAATGATTTCTAGAATAGCTTTGCTGCAGTACTCGTGTAGGCATTTTAAATGCATTTTTGTGACTTGTAATTCACAGTAGGTGGCATTTTGAGCCAAAATAGCATATTTATAGCATATTTATTTGCTTCATGATCATGGTGCTGCTGAGAGTTGTTTCTTCATTTGCTGTGATGATTGTAATAATAGGCTTTGAACAAAACAATAAATACTTTCTCTAGTTTATAAGTAATTTTAAGCGTAATGTATCCTGCTAGTGTGAACTCTGCTGATCCCACAAGGTATTGGCTGCATGGTTCAGTGTCTTTGGAGATTGGAAAGGAGTTATTAAAAGAAACTGTGTAGAGGAATTGATTTCTTTTAACTATAAATGTGTTTTGAGCCTAATGCAGTTATGTGTTTTTCCCCTAGGTATGCAACTGCTGCTCATCTGTCAAATGATATAGCCACAGCAATGGCAAATGGGAACTGGGAAGAAGCTAATAATCTATACATGAGTGCTAAAGAAACCTGGAACAAACTGAAAAATCATCCCTCTTTGAGGTAGTGAAGACTAGCCTCGTGTTCATATGGAACTATCAAGTGTATTAACATGATTAATTTTGTTCCTTTGGAGAGAGGCATATAGATTAGTGATACTATTTAAGCCTGATAAATTTAGAAGCTTTAATGTTCTTGAAAGCTTTGAACTTCCTGGTCGTGCATTTAGTTTTTAAGTGATTATAGGAAAAGACCTTTTTTCTAAAACCTTGGGAATGAATTGGTAGGCATGGATAAAGCACTAAAACATTTCTGTGTGCCAACACAGGAGAGCAAGGACCTTGGTTTTCCCCTGTGATAGTTTGGTTTTATGGCTTTTAGACAAATAGCAATAAGCAGCATTTTAAAATTTACTGTGAACAGAAGCATGTTGCAGACATTATGGGAAAACACACTGGGTTATTCATCTCTCCAAGTGGGTATCATTCAGGAAAGGTTACTAAGGATCTGAGAACTGAAGTAATGTGTCTTGGTTTTGAATGATCCTTCATCAATTTTTCTTTGAATTTCATTTTCTGGCGTAATGATACAGTGGAAGTTAAAGCCTTACGTTTGGCATTGTATTCATGGCAGCTGATTCAAGATACTGTTCCTAGAGGGTCATTCAAAGGGCTATTCTATTTCACACTGAAGGCAGTGGAAAAAACTGTTTTCACAGTATAACTAACTAACTAACTAAGGTTGCAAAGGACCTCGAGGATCATCAAGTCCAACCTGTCAACACAGACCCCATGACTAGACCATGGCACCAAGTGCCACATCCAATCTCCCCTTGAACGCCTCCAGGGATGGTGACTCCACCACCTCCCTGGGCAGCACATTCCAATGACGAATGACTCGCTCGGTGAAGAACTTCCTCCTCACCTCGAGTCTAAACCTCCCCTGGCGCAGCTTGAGACTGTGTCCCCTTGTTCTGGTGCTGGTTGCCTGGGAGAAGAGGCCAACTCCTTCCTGGCTACAACCACCTTTCAGGTAGTTGTAGAGGGCAATGAGGTCACCCCTGAGCCTTCTCTTCTCCAGGCTAAACAATCCCAGCTCCCTCAGCCTCTCCTCATAGGGCTTGTATTCAAGGCCTCTCCCCAGCCTTGTTGCCCTTCTCTGGACACGTTCAAGTGTCTCGATGTCCTTCTTAAACTGAGGGGCCCAGAACTGGACACAGTACTCAAGGTGTGGTTTTGATTTCAATAAGACATTCAAAGGGCAGTCTTGAAACATAACAATGTCTACCCAAAAGAACCTAAGTCTTTTATGGCAGAAAATGCCTGTTGTAGCTTTTTGCTTTTATTCAGCTGTATTTCTGTAATTAGCTGTCTCACTTTCGAGTTGGCACTAACAAAGTGCAATATAAATTAGTCAATTATTAATAAATGGGTTTGCATCTGATATAAAACATCTTAGCTAATGATTCCACTGCTTGCACCTTGCAGCTTGCACCTGCTGCCTCAGCTGAACTGTTTTCTTACCTTTGGGTTCTTCACTTTGCATCGGAGATGCTCTTTCCAGTTCATTTTTTAGATAGAAGGCATTTAATTTGTTTAACTACTTGAGGTACTCTGGAAGCATTCTTAGTAAGAGAGCTTTAAGAATTTCAATTGCTATCATTAAATTGATCTGAGGTGGCTTTATCTTTCAGCTATCACAGGGTTCTACCTGAGTATCTGCGACACTTCACAGTTGGCTGGGTGTATACAAGAATCCTTTCTCAAGGTGTTGAAATTTTGCAGAGACTTCACATGTATGAGGTAAAGTGGTGATGTGAATAGTAGCATTCTACATCAATTTACATTCTGATGCAGCTGGAAAATAGTGATAGTGTTTGCCAGGACTTACTACAGTTCCTTTAAGAGCTTATTTTAAGGAAAAAGAGCCCTTTTTCCTCGCTGCTTTAAAGAGTTTTAAGTGGGTTTGATTTCTGCTTGTGCTTTGGGGGTTTACCATATGTAGGATACTGTAAGACTGATGCTGAGATGTTGTTTTGTTATTTAAAGATATGTTTGTTCACCAGATTTGGTTACTGCTTTTAAGTAAGAAAATCTTGTGAGAAAAGTCTATGAAAATCTCTGCCCCTTCACCTTAGGTGCTAACATCTCCTAAGTCCTTATATGTTAAAGCAAACCAGATTATTCTGAAAAAGGCTTTGCCTCCACAAAAGTCATGATACAGAGAGGACAACAATATGTATTTTTGGCATCCAACTTCTAAGTTTACATAAAAATATTTTAGAGTTTTTAGGATATACCCATCCATTTGATTACATTAGGTGCTGGAGTAAAAATGGGCTCAGGTTATGCAGAGACAGTGTTTTATAGTATCACCATATCACAGTATGACTAAGGTTGGAAGAGACCTCAAAGATCACCTACCCAGTAATCAGAAAGGCAAGTGTCAAGCTAAGTATATAATGAAACTTCATCTTGGTTTTTGAACTCAATTGGTAAAGATAAAATGCTGTTGCTATAGGAAGCCGTGCAGGAGCTGCAGACTCTTCTGTCTCAGGATGTGTATTGTACTGACAGCAGAGGGCGATGGTGGGACCGCCTGGCTCTGAATTTACATCAACACTTGAAAAACACTAAGAAGGTATCTTCACAACTGCATGCTACTAAGCTGGAAACACTGTAGGCATTGTCTGAAAACGTTTCATAAAAGTATTTCAGATACAAAGAGTGGTGGGGTAGGCTCTCCTGAAAATGCAGGTATTGGTAGGAAGCCCAAGGTTAGCCAACCAGTTTGTCCTAAGAATGTGCCCTCATCCTTGGTGGACCTGTTTGTTTTGTTGTTGTTGTTGCATAGAGCATTGTTTGGTATCAGGAATTGTATGGAGCTGCCAGGCAGTAGCTCCCTTGCTGTTCTGCCTCATAAATTTGCCTAATAGGTGAGAAGCTTTTGAACTTGAGACCCAATGAAGCCATATCTGGGATGAGAAAAAGAAACATGATCAGAAGGAGTTTTTTAATTTTTTTTTTTGGGGGGTGGTTGTTGTTTTTAATGTTTTCAAACAAATAATGAAGAGAATTAAGTCTTTGACTAGCTGTTGCCAGTGGAGAGAACATTGTCTTCTATATCTGGACCAGCTTTGGTATAGGGTTTCTACTGTAAGTGGTCAAGAAGTAGACGACCCCATTTGTAATGTGTTATTTGTAGACAGCTCTGGCAGGGGCTTTAGCAGCAGATTTAAATTGTTCCCATTGTCCTACAGGTTCTCCTGTAGAACAATACCTCACTACCCCTTAGACTGATGGAGAATATCATCACTGGTTTTAGATAGAATGTGTTACGGACTAGGTTCACCCTGGTCTGTTTACTTCTCTTAGGAGTGTAGAGAAGGAGCGAAGAGGCTATGAGGTAATCTTAGCTTTTGCCCCATTCCCTCTTTGCTTCCAGTAGGACACACAGCAATAGGCTATGTTTGTACAAACAAAGCACGTTATTTGTGCAGTGGCTAAACTTGCCAGCCTCCAGTCTGAACGATGCAGTCGAGGATTTTGAAACACTATGTACATGGTGAGCCATCTTTGAGTTTCTTAAGTGATTAGCTGGCAAGTAGCTGAACCAGAGAAAAACAGCCATATGGGAATGGCAAGGATTGTGCACAAGGATTATTGCAAATCTCTCTAGAATTTTCTGGCACCTCTGTAAAGATTTCTACAGCAGAATATAAGGGAGCCAGAGAAAACTGCAAGCTGCAGTACAGGTTTTGCCTTTGAATTCCTTCTGAGCCAGGACTAGATTTTCACATATTTTCTTTCCAAAACTTGGTCACAAAACTTGGAAGCCTCTGTAGGGCTCATTTTAGGGCTCAGTTGCAGTTCCATACATTTTCTGTGCAAGCAACAGCAGGTGGTAGTTTTATCAGCTGCTGGTCTTCTGAGGATTTGTAAGTATGGGAGATTACATCCATTTTTCCTGTCTGTTAACACACAAAGGAGAAATACTGTCAGTGACAAAAAATGAAACCCTGTAGTACTGTTTAGGTCACAGCCAAGTATGGGCAGAATGAAAATCAACTTCAACTAAGAGATGAAGCCTAATCTCATTAAACACACCAAAGATACATGACTAATTTGGCAAGCAGAGGAACAAAAAGTTTGAAGTCCAGGAACGTTCCAGAGAACAACTTTTTCTTGCTTCCTATTTGCTTCCTTGCCTCATCAGGGCTATTGAGAATTGAGGTTAAAATGCTTGTGTTTCATGCTGTATTTTAATTCTCCATGTTTGTTGAAAGGAAGTAATAGCACAGACTGTCAGACATCTGTTGTTGCCTCTTCTGTATCTTCTTATCCCCATATCAAGCTTCTTCCAGATTTTGAATTAGAAGTTGTACAAAGGAAGAGTTAATCTCAGATCCTTATTGAGAAATTAGTAAACTGTCTCCCAGAAGTCACAGAGAGTATTTTGGAACCATGATCTGAATTAATTTTCAGAGCCTGTATTTAGCCCTGGATATTTTTCAGTGCTGTAGACCATCAGTCTGAAATCTGTTCACGTGTACATTCTTGCACAACTGATCTGGTCCCTCTGTCTCCCTGTTGTGTGCTGTTAAGAAACTGACTTAAAAATATGAACCTGATTTACCTTGGAACCCAACTCTCCTTTCTGATCATGTGTAGAATGTATGTTTTCTTAAGTACAAATGGACAATAGTTGGGTTTCTTTTCTGTATTAGTGCAATTTTGAATCCAGGAGCCTGCAAGTTTAAAATGCTACTAGTTAGAACTTCAGTATATAAGGAAGAAAGGAGGCCCTGTCTTATATGCTGGTTTTTTACATTCATGTTTTTGTGGTACTTGAATCAGTCAGTCTTTGGGTATAGTAAGAGTAGACAGATGTGCATAGGTCTTTCAATATTGCTTGTTGCCTTGCTCTTTGCTAGGCCATTGACTGCATTAGAAATGGGCTGGCAGACCCATTGGTACGTACTGGGCATCAGCTCTCGCTCTACCAGCGGGCCCTACGAATCAGAGACTCACCAAGCTGCAAGCAGTTCAGATGCCTGCTTTATGATCTGCCAGTCATAACTGTGGAGGATGTGACACATGTAAGTAAAGCTGCTGGTGGCTTCTGAGGTATTTTTTCCTCCAGACAAGAAAAAGTAGTCTGGGAGATGTACTGTGCTCTGACAATTCTGCTGCAGGAAAAGGAATACCAATGTGTGTCTAAAATAAAAACCTCTTGTAAACAGACATTTCTACTTCTTTAATGAATGGTCAGCTTCTTTGCTGAAGGTAGGCAGCTGTACACTGGTGTAACTTGCATTGCCTTACTGAGTATGTGGTCAGCTATAAACCCTTTTTGTCTGAGGAGTCTATCAGTGCATTGCCTCTGGAGTCTTCAGGCCAGGCATTCTGTGTGTAAGAAGAGTTGTCAGCATTAGATTAATGGCTCAGAAAATGCAAGGATTTGAGTAACCTTTGGAGTTGGGCACTCTCAGTCTCTGTTATTCATATATGCAGTATGATACACTGGGAGAGCAATGGAATGGATAGCTTCTAGCTCATTCTTTTCCCTACTGTTGCAAAGATCACACTGTTGTCACAGTAGAGCCTTGCTTTCTCTCGCAGCTTGTTACTGTGTTACCTCCTTATCTGCCCAGCATTTTTGCTAGACTTGTTTCCTGACAAATTTGCTGGTTTATAAAATCTAAACAATGATTTGAAGGAGATGCAGCTTACATTTTATTCAGTTGACTTTTGGAAACACGTGTAGTTCTGATTTTGGGAAAACTGAAAAGGAGGAATATATGTTTCAGGAGAGATTGAAATACTCAGGCTGAAGCTTTTTAAATGTGATGCTGTAAAGTAACTAGCTCTCTTCATATGTTCAGGTTACAATCAAAGGAAAGATGTGTCCTCAGATGGGAATGGGAAAATCTGTGTTTCTAATGGAGGATATTGCCAGTGAAGAAGGAGGTGAAGACTTCAGTGTATCCACAGTAATGTGCTCAGTTGAGGAGCTGGCATTAACTCATTACAGGCAGAATGGTTTTGATCAGGGTAATAGTAATTTTTTTTCTTTTTGTACAGTAAGATAACAGTGAAGGTAAAGTTAATAGACCAGTTTGGGCAGATTTCATTAGCCTGATTTTTAGCCTGATTTTGTTTCCTTCTCACACTGGTGTATATTAATATTTCATATATAAAAATGCATATGTATATATGGATCTGTTAATATATAGATACATACTTGTCTATACAGATATACACACACTTCTATGTGTGCATGCAGGCTATAGATATACACACACATGCATGCAGGTATACATGTATGCAGGATATATGCACACACATATGCATGGAGGTATACATGTGTATATGTGTGCAGGATATATACACACACATATGCATTCAGGTATACATGTGTATATGTGTGCAGGATATATATACACACACATATGCATTCAGGTATACATGTGTATATGTGTGCAGGATATATATACACACACATGCATGCAGGGATACATGTGTATATGTGTGCAGGATATATACACACACACATGCATGCAGGTATACATGTGTATATGTGTGCAGGATATATACACACACACATGCATGCAGGTATACATGTGTATATGTGTGCAGGATATATACACACACATGCATGCAGGTATACATGTGTATATGTGTGCAGGATATATACACACACACATGCATGCAGGTATACATGTGTATATGTGTGCAGGATATATACACACACATGCATGCAGGTATACATGTGTATATGTGTGCAGGATATATACACACACATGCATGCAGGTATACATGTGTATATGTGTGCAGGATATATACACACACACATGCATGCAGGTATACATGTGTATATGTGTGCAGGATATATACACACACACATATGCATGCAGGTATACATGTGTATATGTGTGCAGGATATATACACACACATGCATGCATGCAGGTATACATGTGTATATGTGTGCAGGATATATACACACACATGCATGCAGGTATACATGTGTATGTGTGCAGGATATATACACACACATGCATGCAGGTATACATGTGTATATGTGTGCAGGATATATACACACACATGCATGCAGGTATACATGTGTATATGTGTGCAGGATATATACACACACATGCATGCAGGTATACATGTGTATATGTGTGCAGGATATATACACACACATGCATGCAGGTATACATGTGTATATGTGTGCAGGATATATACACACACACATGCATGCAGGTATACATGTGTATATGTGTGCAGGATATATACACACACACATGCATGCAGGTATACATGTGTATATGTGTGCAGGATATATACACACACACATATGCATGCAGGTATACATGTGTATATGTGTGCAGGATATATACACACACACATGCATGCAGGTATACATGTGTATATGTGTGCAGGATATATACACACACACATATGCATGCAGGTATACATGTGTATATGTGTGCAGGATATATACACACACACACATGCATGCAGGTATACATGTGTATATGTGTGCAGGATATATACACACACACATGCATGCAGGTATACATGTGTATATGTGTGCAGGATATATACACACACACATGCATGCAGGTATACATGTGTATATGTGTGCAGGATATATACACACACACATATGCATGCAGGTATACATGTGTATATGTGTGCAGGATATATACACACACACATGCATGCAGGTATACATGTGTATATGTGTGCAGGATATATACACACACACATATGCATGCAGGTATACATGTGTATATGTGTGCAGGATATATACACACACACACATGCATGCAGGTATACATGTGTATATGTGTGCAGGATATATACACACACATGCATGCAGGTATACATGTGTATGTGTGTGCAGGATATATACACACACATGCATGCAGGTATACATGTGTATGTGTGTGCAGGATATATACACACACATGCATGCAGGGATACATGTATGTGTATATGTAGGATATAAACCATTTCTATAGATAAAAGTATGTTCTAAATACAAAAAGAAAAAAAGCTAAAAAGTGTATTAAGAACTTGATGAAGTGAGAACAGTAAAGCTGGTATGTGACCAGGCACAGGAATGTAATCCTGTGCTGTGAATGAAGGCCACAAGCCTGGCAATAGACAGCATTAGGAAACTGTGGAAGTAATTAATAAATTGCTTTACAACTTGGTGCTGTAAAGTTAGTGTGTACTGATCTCAGCTGTGTGTAGCCCTGATCATGGCATGCTTCAGGGTTGGGTCATGGTGGATTAGTTTAGTACCTCTTCATATGACGTTGCTCTAGAAATTATTAACATTTCCATTGTTGCTGAATTTTGCCTTTAGGTATTCATGGGGAAGGCTCAACATTCATTACCCTGTATGGTATGCTGATGTGGGATATCATTTTCATGGATGGCGTACCTGATGTTTTCAGAAATTCCTATCAGGTAGTTTTGAAGGACTTTCATCAGTTAATGTCTTTACTGATTGCTGTAGGCTCTGTAACTATGTTAAAATCTTTTTTGGGATTAGATGAACATTTTATTCTGAGGGACTTTTCAGACAGCTCTTAGTGTTTGCTCATTACTAAAGGGCTCCTCAGTAACTAATTCTATGTAAGCGTGGACTGCCTGTCAGATGGGATTCACCTGGCCTAATGCATATGTGTTATATTGGAGCTCTTTTATAGTCAGTGGAAGAGTACTGCTATACCATAGCATTGTTCATCTTGTTTGAAAATTATGCATTCAATTAAAGAAAACATTTTCAATAGCCTGTGAAGGGAAGTCACATTTTCAAAGTCAAGTTTGTTAACACCCCCACCTGCTCCACACCAACATGTTGATGCTTGTGGGGTCATCCTTCCTTTTTGGCAAAGAAACACCACTCCAGCCTGCCCAACACTCCCTGCCACACCCTAAGATTAATGATTTCAGGTGAAATTGTGGCTTTTAGCTAAGTGCTTTGCATCCTCCAAATTATGGCTAGAAACAGGTTTCAATAATTGCAGTTAGCAGTTTGTGCAAGGCTGAAATTTGCCATTTGTCTGCACTCTGCATCTGATTTGGAGAAGCTGGAATGGCGCTCTCATACTACCTGACTGCCTTGTCCAGCCACATTCAAAATGGAGTAGTTGCTATGGTGACTTTATGCAATGTCATGGTCAGCAGCATGCATGAGGCTCTCTGCTTTTAAGCAGCCTGAAACTCTCCAGTTTCACCACTGCTTTGTTCTTCGCCCCTCAAACTGCTCACTGTACCTGAGCTGTCTTGAGGCTGAGTCCAAATCCTTACTAGACTTGCTTCTTGGAGAGTCAAGAGAGTACATAGCTTTTTGCTGTCTGTTAGGGGAAACCTCTGTCTAGAGGTCAAAATCAGCAGAGCCCAGGCTAAGACGTGGCCAGCATTTGTTGTGGTGGTATTGGGTGTTAAATATATGCAAAGCTTTTCCCATTTCATTAAGGTTTGTGTGGTGGGTATGTTCAAGTTAAATTGACTCAGTGTTTGTAGCTGAGATACAAAAGTAGGGCACTGTCATGCTTGGAATTGCTGCTTTGCTGGCAGCTCCTCAGAGCTGTGTTTACCTTTTTATACAGACATTCCCACTGGATTTATACACTGATAGCTTCTATGAAAACAGGAGGGATGCTATTGAGGCCAGACTCCAGCAGCTTCATACAGCTTCTTCAGAGACACTAGCAAAGCTGATTGCTGACACCTGGATCACTCAGGAGGGGAAAGCAGCAGCACTGGTCAGCTGGGGGCGTTTTAGTTCCCTCCAGCAAGCTCAGGTAAGTGACTGTTGTCCAGAATGGGCACAGTTTGGATTGGCTTGCTCTTTACATCACATATGGCCATGGTGTGCTCACAGTTTGTACTGAGGCACTGAGCTGAGACTGATGGTGAGTGTTGGGAGGGAGAAGCTGAGTGGGCACAGCACTGTGATGCTCCTGAATCCCAAGGCCTGTTACTTTTTTCTGATACGGTCACTTCTGCAACAGTAGCTGGGAAAAGAGCAGAGAAAATGCTGTAGATTACATCTACCCAAGGTTTTTGTTTGCATATGACCAAACAAAAAACTGAGATGGGCCATAGTCTTGTGAGAGTAGGGAAATAGATGTGGTGATATTAAAACAAAAAAAAAGAGAAGAGAGAAAAAGCCAACTACCAGACTTTCTCTTACAGAACCTTGTCTCTTGCCTTGGAGGAGTCTTTCTGAGCGGCGTTTTCAGGCGACTTTCCAAAGACCTACGCCACTGCAGAGGGGGACTTCCTGACCTGGTTGTGTGGTGTACTCACAATAACCACTTCAAGGTATGCAGGGAGATCCTGCAAATACTCAGTGCTCTGCTGATCTTACCCTTAGGCATAAAACCATACAGCTGTCAACACATACAAACTATTCTCCTCTTGTGGTGGAGCTACACCTGCTGGTTATCTGCTATTTCATCACATTTTGCTGTAGCTTTAATGGGCATTAATGAGAAAGTGCAAGAGGGGGCTAGATGCTATTGTAGAAGAGGGCTTCAGTTACCACTGCGACATTGCCAGCAGCTGTTACCAGTCAGTCACACATTCTGGCAGTTGTTGGCAAGTGGTGCTAATGGCAACACTTGCACAAGAACTTGAATATATGAGACAACAACTGCATCTGTAGTGGAGTAGGTACTATTGGCCATCTCTCAGCTGCTGGAGCAACATGTTAGCCATTTGTAATACACAGCTGCATAGCAAGAATCAATTCTGTAGAACATCTGCATAGGTCAGTTGCAGTCAGTATCAGCTGGAACAGGTGACATCACAGGTGATAGTTTTTTTTTGCCTGTGTGGTAGGTTCATTCACCAGTGCTGCTATCTTTTGGCACGTACTAGGTAAAATCTCATTCTATTTACAGTTATTCTTTGGAACATGGCTTAGTATTTTGGTACCCATTGGGGCTCCTGTTGTGCTAAATCTGTATTATTTTTGTTGCAAGTAACAGCCATAAAGTAATACTTGCATTAGTCTGTGGGAGCAAATGATCTTCCCATTCCTGCACAGGCACACTACTCACCATGCTCCTTTCTTTGTAGCTGGTGGAAGTCAAAGGTCCTAATGATCGCCTGTCCCCCAAGCAGATGATCTGGCTGAGTGAGCTGAAGAAGCTGGGCGCTACAGTAGAAGTTTGTCACGTGCAAGCCATTGGAGGCAAAAGTAAGCGTGTCAGTTGACAACAGAGGTCTGGAACTTCTGGGTAACTTGAGTGGTTTTAAAGGCACTAGCACAGCACACAGTACTGGCTGCTGCTTATTAAAAGTAGTTTATAAGTCTTTGGGACATTTTTGCACAAAACATTCTAGAAAGCAGTTTGAGAAGGCTGTTGGGATGAGTTACTGCATGTAATGTTGTGTTCAGAAGAACAAAGCCTTCATCTTCTATACACAATTCATTATTTATTCTATGAAAGGTGATCTAGGGGGTTTGTTCAGTGAAAAGCGCTGCAGTCCCACTGCTACCCATGGAGACCACCCTCTACAATAAAAAAAAGTGGTGCATCAAGTCTTGATCATTTCCATGTTGTCCATAGAGCCTGAATTCCTTGTGCTGTGCAAGTTCCCTCAATGTGCCTCTCAACTGTCCCCACTTCGTGTTCTATATTACACATTTTCACTTTCATATTAAAAATACAGCTGGTCAGTGATGGCATAGAGTAAAACAGAACTTTCTGTTTAAATGCTGCTTTAATGTGCTGCTAGGTATGAAAGAAGCATTTATTTAACAGCTTCTTCTGTTCTCTTTATAAAGGGGATGTATTTCTAGTAGCAGACAGGAGCTTTCAGTGCCAGGATCACTGCACTCATTTCCAGTGTACCATCCACTGCCAGTTTTGTCCCAGAGAAATGGATGTGTTTTCTCATTCAGAAATAAGTCATTCAATTGAAATGGAACCAAAGGGATCAGTTCTCTTTTTACAACACCAAAATGGTGGGGGTTTGTCTCAATTTTAACACATACCCAACATCTTTTCTCTGGCTGCTTCCCTGTCATACTGAGTTAAGTTTTCCTGATACCAGAAATTCTGTCTACCACACAACCAGCAGCTGCTAGAGTGGAATGTAACAAGAAATCAGTGTCATGTGCACATCCTTTTTTATTAATCAGCTTTCTACAGCACAGTGTCCTTGATTCTTGGGGGAAAAAAATACACACTTCCACTAGTTTTTTTGTTGGAGTAAGTGAAAGAAAACCAGCTGAAGTTCACTGTGGAAAGGTAAGAACTTTTATTTAGTCTAGTTTACTTCACATTCACAACTCAGCATCAGGTTTTTTTAAGTTTCCTGGCACTGCTACTTTACTCAGTAAATCATTATCAGGCACAAAGGTTTTAGTTTCAGTTGAAGTAGTGAACTCTAAACCATCACAGCAACAGCATTAGAAGTCTACTGCCTAGAGCAATTTGAGGTACAGATTTCTGTCTCTTATGTTAGAAGTAAATGTTAAGATTTCAGTATACGCTGGAAGTCTTTTGGTTTTAATGTGTTTCCATCTGAGAGCAAGCCAAACCCTTCACCTCACTTGCTACATCTTAACTAAAAATACAAGGCAGTTACTATCAAAAGTGGTATTGCAGGCACATACACACACACACACACACACTTCTCAATGCATTTCTGGAATGAGATTTTTTTTCATACATGGTAGAAAATGGTGAATGGAGTTGTACTACCATGCTCTCTAAATCCAGAGTAAGCTCTATCTCCCAGCAACTGATGACACTGGAGGTACACTTTGACCATCCCACCCAGCATTCCCTACTTCACCCTGTGTGGTTTACAGTGTAGTTCAAAACTCAGGATAACAACAGCCAAAATAGTGCACGTTTTCTAGAAACAGACAAAACTTAGGAGCTTCTCGGTAGCTTTTCTACTCCTGCAACACAGAAATGGCATTAGCAGTATCTGCTTTAAAATGGTGAACAGAAATTGAACTAGGATAAATGTGTACATATATATATACACACACACATATACATATACACATACTTGCATGTCAGTATTTTGTACACAAAAGTTAAAGGTACGCCTCACACCCCAAAAATTGCTTTTGAAAGTTTAGTAAAGATGTTCAGAGCAGTCCCTACTGACTTTTGATAAGGCAACTGTGCAGAGTGGAGAATATCTTATAAGTAATATTTAGTACCTGTCTTTAAAAGTAAATTAAAGAAATTGCTTAACTTAAGAGGAAGAACCACCATACACAGGCACGCTTGTGCACACACACACAGAGTGCTTGCTCAGCTTCCCCAGCAGGCAAGGTCTCTGCACACACACAGCAGCAGAATTGCATCTGCTTTTCCTAGGCCAGGTGGATAGCTCACAGCTCCTGCCCTGTGCTCCTCCTAGCCCTGGCTTGCCTAACTCCCCTTTGTCAACTGTGTGAAAGTTCTTTTTGAGTCTGTTTGGCAAGTATTCAGACAGTTTTGTTTATTACAAAGGCATAGTATTTTTAAACCCCTCCCATGCTATATCTATAAAATACAAAGACCATCTGCAGCATCTGTACACATCTTGGAAATGAAATGTAGAAGTGTTGGAAATTTCCATATAAAAGACAATCCTGGTTAAATAAAAGTACCAATTTTCCCCCCAAAGGGTACTAGCCTAAACCATTTTTTCTCCTGTTCCACCAGCTGCCTAAGTGGAATATTATATTTACACATTTTTTGGTACCTTTAAACCAAAAACATTACACTTTTAAGGAGAGAGGGGAAAAAACTTAACCCACCATAATTTTAACTGTAATTTTTGAAAGAAAAACAATTGGTACCAAAAGACACTAAGCACACAGGTTGAGGTCTTTCATGTCAAGTATCAGGCCAGGGAAAGCAGTAAGCTAATGAAAAAACCTAAAAATCACCCAAGGGAACAAATACAAACATGTGGATAATGAAGAAGTGAGATGACTGCTCCAACACGCTTGTACAGAAACACGACTCGTTTGTGGACCATTGAAAACGCTCAGACCATCTTGCAGCATAATTAGGCAACTGAGGTGAATACATGTTTGTTCCTCACAAACAGCTGACCAGAACCAATCTGGCATTAACTTGTAATGTGTGTGCATGTCCCTCTGTGCACAGACACTCAACTGCTTTGCATAACAGAGTTTGGGGGCCTTGGTTAGTTAAAAAAGGAAAGGTACCTCCTCCCTACGTTAGCTCATCCTTACACTGCCTTCACCTGCTTAGCCCCACCAAACCAGCAGGGCCAGAAAGCAGCATACCCCATGTCCCCAAGTGCTTTGTAGGTTGGGTCAATTTTATCCTGGACAGAATAGTACTTTTCTAGCACAAAGCTTGAACTTACAAGGCCACTCCAGATGCTAAAACAAATACTTGAGCAATCTTAAGAGATACAAACTCCACACTGGACTTAGGCTGTGCTGAAGACCAGTTTGGTTTTACTAACAAATGAAGAGCTTGAACTCCCTTCCCTGCCTACATTATACTGTGTGTTGCCATCACACAGCTTCCCCCCACCCAGTAACTGAGAACAGCCTCTGTCTTGTATCAGGCCTTTGGTGCCTCAGCTTGCAAGTCAGCACTTCAACAGAAGATCTGTGTCTGACAGAAATCAGTTGATACAAAATACAGCCTCCCTGTGGAAAGAGTGTAGTCAAAAGAAGCCTTAACCTGCAAGAGTGATATGTTACTATTGCTTCACCCTCCAGTCTACTTCACTCTCTTGCTTTTCCCCCTATAATGCTTGAGGGCTTTTCTGGCACAGGCATCCAGGTGTGCATCAAAGCAAAGAGGAGGCTGCGGCATCAGAGGGTTTAATCCCCTCAAGCAATGCTTGTCCACATGGACATGCAGGTATGTAAAAAGAAGGCACCACTAACCACTCTTCTTCCAGCATCTGCTTAAAAGTGACAGCAGCAGTAGCACCTCTTACGGATTTGGCCACTTGGATGGAGCATGTCCTCATCTCTGAAACCCAGCAGGGTGCGAAGTCTGCTGAAAGCTACGTCAGCCTGCAACAGGCTAAGGAGGCAGCTGGCAGGGATCAGGATCTGTGCAGGGTTATAATGCTGAGAATCTGAGGTGCTTGTATAAAAACCGAGAGGCTCGTAAGACTTACAAACAAGCCCAGCCTTACAGAGGAGAAACCTGCTGTGTCTCTGTTATTTCCAGAAATGGGGAGAGGAAGGCAGGAGTGGAATAAGAACTTCCTGTAAGAATATACTGCAAAGGACTGGGGAGCAGGAGGGTCAGCTGCATTAATCTTGCTACTTCTTCCTCTCAATTAAAGGCACTTCTAAAGCTACTAGGATACCATATCTACAGTAACTGCTTTAAGGTTAACAGTGCATTGTCCTGAAGTTGATTCCTACAGTCTAAAGTCAAGGTTATGACAAAGATCACAAATCTGACTAACCATTAGAGAATACATTTTGGGGAGAGAAAGAAAAGGGAGGACACCCCTCCCCATGGATACACACTGCATTAGCACAGATGTAGGGTGCTCAAGTCACAGAACACAAGTCTGTATGTATGTACGTATGCACGTACCTGTTCCTCCTGAAGAGGCAACCTGATGAAATAGTTTGTTCCCAGATCTCAGCTGACAGCCTGTGTCCTGTGCCTGTAACTGCTTAGATATGGCAAGCTGTTTGGACACAAGAACCGCTTCAGTCCTTCTCGGGGGAAAAAGGTGTTTCCAGCAGAAGCCTCATTAATGACCACACCAAGCCTTTCAGTTAGCTCATGAAATGCTCCTTCACATATAATGAGCCAAACCATAACAAGAGAGAAGGAGTTAGGGATCAGAAGCCCCAGCAGATGAAAACTACTGAAGAGGAGGTTGTGCGACTGGAAGCATGACTTGCTTTGCTTTTCAGTATATGTGCAAACCTTACATGATGTTTGTCTATAAAACCCCTAGAGCGTTCAGTGCCACATTTAGCAGTGTTAACTCAGGAAAGACAAAGTGATATGCTGCATTCTCCCCAGACCTTTAAACCACCACATGACCTTAGTCTTCATTTGCAAGCGTCTCAGTGGATAGCCAGATTTTGGCACCGCTCAGAAATTTGCTTAAAGGTGTTCCCAGAATGCTCCGTCTGCATAGGTTACCTACAGGAGAAAATGGGAATGAGGAGGAGAGAAAGTCTGGGGTCCCAGAGGTATCATTTGAAGCACTTGTTCTGAAGTACATCCTGCTCTGATCCAGTTCTGAGCAGTTGGCTTGCAAGGAAGAGTTGCTTTTATACTGCCGAAGATTGCGGTGCAACATGTCTACTTCATCTGCCAGCAAAGAAACTTTATGGAAAGCAGTGATGAAGCCACCATGATTGATCTGGGCTTCAGGAACCCAGCGGAAGTAGCAGAGTTTCCACAGTTTCACGTGTGTTCCAGAGACACGGGGTAGAATGATGCCGTGCAAATCAACAGGCTTTGCAAACCAGTCTCTGAAGTACTGTTCCATACTGTTACTCTGACTCTCTGTTTGCTGTAAAAACTCCGGTTTCAGTTTTAAGATCAGAGAGTTTCTTCTTGGAAGGAACTCTTGCTCACTGATGATTCCATTTTTAAATGCTGGGGGCACACCTCGCAATGTGGAGCTGTAGTTTTTCTGCAGAAAATAAATACTGGTAATTTTCCAGTTTTATGCTGATTTAAATAGCAGATTGCCCTGAGCTGCTAGGATGCATCATCCAGAGAAATTATGTGACCTTTTAACAGTTCTGAGCTTGTGACTGCAGGGCTCACAGGGCAAACAATGTGGCCTTTAAAAAGAAATGCATGTTTTCTAGGCTTTCTAAAACAACAAATAATGAATTAACTGTTATTTACTGAGAAAACCTGACAGCCTCAGGGGAAACAAGTGGCATCTGATCACTTTTCCATAGGTGAAATAATGCAAATGTTGGCAGCAAGCTCAGCTGTATCAGAAAATGTCCTGGAACACAAGGCTCAGCAATTCATCTCTTTACTTCTACAGAAAAACAATTTTCTAGGCTGAGAAGCAAAGAGAACTAACGCGGCTCCTGCTCAACCGTGGGTGTAAACCACCATAGACCTGTCAGTTTGCTGGCATTAGCACCTGGTGGCTGAGCACAGCAACAGCCCATGCACAGACAGACAGCACTGGAGTTACCTTTGAGCGTTTAAAGGTTTTCACTGCTCCATTCTGGACACATGGTGCACTCTTTCCAATATACAAAGGGTTGTGAAAGAGCAGGCGATCCCTGCTTGTGAACTGAAGAGACCAGTCCCAGACACAAGGGAATCTGAGGCCTTTCTCATCGCCCAGCTGAATATTTTTGCTTATGGCAAATTCCTGCAAGAAATTAACATACAGGCATGTTTAAAAAAAAAAAAAAAAAATCAAAGAAAATGGGTTTATTCACAAACCTTTATTACAAACCAGTGCATCAGTATTGGCCAAAGAGCAGAACAAAGCAACAGAGTGGTGAGGCAGTCTGCTGCTGGAGAAGACAGCTGCACCCTGGTTTCCATCTGAGCAATGCAGAGGCAGGGCTTCCTCAGCAAAAATTACTCTTCAATGACATTAAACCTATGTTTGTTTACTCTTAAACCCTCCACACTGCTGTTTTGAGAATACTCTAATGGTCTCTCAATGCTCCACTTCTAAGGTAGTTACTTGCAACTTTAAAGGGAAAATATTTAACAAACTAACAAAGTTTTACTTTTGCCAGTCATCAAATGTTTTGTTTGTTGTTGTTGTTTTTTTACAGAGTTCTGATAGGCCCCAGTTTTCAAAAACAAATTTCAGTGCTCCATTTTCACAGTGTATTACTGTTTGAACTTTACATAGCCCTTCCCAATTTCAGCTATTTAAAACAATTATATCAAGAGATTTCCAAGTTTGCCTGAAGTGTGAAATTGTACTCATTGCCTGTCATTCTGCTTTATCATTTCCAGATAGAAATCTGTTTCCTAGAGGAGTACAAATACCACATTCTGGGGGGGGGTGGGAAATAGAAGAAATTCATCAGAGTTTCTTCTTGACAGTTAATTACTGTCTGTGCAACAGTCACCTGAAAAGACATTCTGATCATATTCACCAAGGAGCTGAATGTTTTGTCCCATACAGAGCAGGACATTTTGAAAAATACAAAGGACTGCCACTGAGCTGAGCTGATGTTACTCCCAAGAGGGCAAGCTGCAGTCTGATCTGAGGAGTCGGTGTACCACCTCATACTCACAGTGCTCTCCTTCACTCGCTGGTGAGGGCAGTTGAAAAGGAAAGTGCCAAACAGTGAGATCCGTGCGCTGTCATACAGGATGGTCAAGTACACTTCAGAGAACTCGAAGGCTGCTGGGTATTGTTCTAGCAGCTGCCAAACACAGTCAAGAAACATCAAGAACAAAGGAGACTGTGGAAAGAAACAGAATTGTAAGATTTAACACTATACCATTTCCCACATCATACCAATTTCTTTGCTCCGTCAGGGTATTTAGCTATACCTCTAGTATATTCCTCAACAGGGTAAACCGTTGGCAGCATTGTATCTTTTATGACTTTATGCAACTCTAATGCCTTGTATTCCTTTGCACACACTTGCTCAAGCAACTATGTCAACTGGCTTTCTCCATATTACCTTTTCACAGCTTTCCCTGCTGTGTAAGAAGCCAGTCAGTTCTTTCCTGGACTCTCTTCATACTCATGTAGCTGCAAAAATGCTTTCTGTCATCTTGCACATCCCTTGTAATTTCCAAATCAGTGCTAGTAGAAGCCTTCCTTTTTGCTCAGCCTTATGTCCACAACTTATGTACTTCCTTCTTGTTTGAAGTTACTGGAGAACTTAGGATTTAGCCATAGGAACTTCTCGCTTCACTGTCTAGCTCTTTCCATGGTGGCCCATGAATGGCAGAAGTATAAATTATCATGTATATAAAGCTTTACAAGTATTTTCCTCATTCAAGCTTCAGTCTTCTGTATATCCTTTCCTAGGGTCAAAAATATCTGCTCTCTCATTATCCCCCCCTGGCATTTCAGTTACTTTATCCCTTCATGCATTTTCTCTGCTTAGTGCTCAATGCCCTCAGTTTGTCTGTTGGCTCCACTCTGGGGATATTGCCTTTCTATTACACTTGGGCACTGTCCCTGCAAAAAAGCTGCTAACGTAGGGTCCTCTATTTTTACAACTGCAATTACAAGTCTTGCCTTTGCAATCAAGAGGTTAAATAAGATTAGCTGAAATACTGAAAAATCAGGCACTGTGCAACCCTCTATTAATCTGCTTGGCAGCTGTGTACCAGTTCATAAAGCTGCAGTGCTTCTCCATCAGCTCAGTACTTGGGAAACTACTGCATACTGATGTAACCAAACATGCAAAACAACAGGGATGAAAACAGATACCCCTGGTAACACAAACAGAATAATTGACCCCTTGCTAACCTCCTTTTATTTCAGTTTAATATGTGGGTTGTGCTAGCATCTGTTAACAGTGGGGCCTTTTCCTGTGCAACACTAAAGCAACATGAAATCCCAGCAGATCACACCCCCAGTTTACTGAACCTCACACGGCTATGGAGGATAAAGAAAATCCATCTCCAACCTGGGCAAAGTCTCATTTTCTCTGTGAGATTTGAAAGTATTATGAAATAGTTTTTCTTGTAAAATTTCTGTGTCAAGAAACATCAAGGCAGATACCATTATCACATACCAATACCATTCATTCTTACCTCTTTGTCAGATCTCTTTAAGTGGTTACATCTGTCTAAAAACTGATACCCTGCCATGACCCATTCCTTCTGTATTAAGCTTTGAAATCCAACAATTGTTCTGAAGTAGGGATCCAGCATGACTTGAATGAGAGAAGCAGCAAGACAGCTCAGATCCCGTCCTTCTTCCTCTGTGAATATAATATACATAATGGATGAAATATTTCAGTTATATATGCACATGCAGACCTCAGAGCAAAAAGTGGCAACCAGGTCTAAAGTTTTCCTTTCAATTTCTTTTAAAACATGCTTTTTGCAGCTGTAATTCATATACTTTTAACTGAGACTGATACCATAGAAAACGTTCCTGCAGCATACAGCACAACAATGCATTCATCAGGAAGAAAATAGCCACCCAAACACCTGGTATTTAAAGCAAGATACACTGACAAGGAAGGTGTTCTTGTTGCTGGAAATTTTCAACGCATTTTCCACCCTGAAGCAGTTTTGGAAGGCCATTGTATAGGAGTGGGTTAGAGCGGCTGAATGGGGGTTGTGAGAATTACAGGAATAACAACATCTCCCATCTTGACATGAGCACATTTTTCAGTGCCTTTTTTTCCCCTGGAATATGTGTACACAACAGCAGCCACTGTTAATGTAATACTTTTGTACATAGGCCCTCTGAATAAAACTGGCACTGTTTATGCAAGGAGTACTTGCCCAATTAACACAGTTCTAAAGCTCACCCTGAAGTTTCAATTCTATCATGTCATTACCAGAGTAAAAACCAAATAGACCCAAATCTCCCTTTGATGCTATGGGCAGTTCACATACATAACAAAACTATTTTCAATTCTAGTTCCTCAAATACTTAAAATATTTAAAAGTGAAAGGGTTTCTGTATAACAATTACAGATGATGTAATCTAAACGTGTGTATCTACATTATAATACTAGTGCACACTATGTGGTTGCATTACCTTGCAGAACTACAGAAACATGCTTACACTCCATCATATAGACAAGCTCAGCAGAATGCCTAAGGAACGACCTAGAGAGAGAAAGCAAGTGATACAACAGTTAGTACAGCTGGTTCACACTCATGACAAAAAATACATCTGGGATCTCTCTATTTTCCTAACTCATATATTGTAACAGAATCCTTCAACTGATTCACTGCTTATTTACACTGATGAACGTTCATCACATCTCATTAACCAGCACTTTGTTAATGGTACAAACCTAATATACTCTAACCAGCGAGTATTTTCCAGAGAGGATAGCCACTTCTCTTCAGTTTCTTCGAAAGGCTCTGTAACAAGGAAAACAATTACACTGCAGAACAACTTTGTATAACTCTTGCCCTTAGCCAGATCTACTTGAGCTCTTGTATTTCAAGAAAATGTCCACCATGAAAGAAGGACACTCCAGCATACCATTAACACACAGCTGTTTGAGTTTGATATGTGCAGCCTGGATTTCCTGGATGCTGGGGAGACACTTGTCCAGATCAGACTTGTAGACGTCACTTCTCAGAGGATGGCTTCGAGTTATTGCATTACAAATCCTAAGCAAGAAAAAGACCTCTTACTATTGGAGAGCAAAGAAAGATTGTCAAGAAATGTGCCACAGTCTTGGAACTGCAAACAACTAAAACCACATAAAACATGCACCTTACTTTAAAACACAGTTTTCTAGTTTATATTCAGGAGACATACTGCTCCTGCCACAAAGGTACTGACTCCAATATTTTGGTATTTGTTAGCTACAAAACAAACAACACAGGGAAATGCTAGATCATTAAAACAGCACATCTGGGAAGTGAAAAATCAGAGGCTGACGTACAGTTAAATAGCTCCACGCGATTTTTCATCTCCCGTAAGATTATTGATTATCTAAGCTACATAAACAGCATGTATGTAAGGTGTACAAAGCCAAGAAATTTGACAGCATTTCAAACCGAACTCGGAGCACCCAGCCTAACGCACACAATTTATGTGCATGTACTACTGCAGAAAGTCACCTGACAAACAAAAAAACCCAAAACCAAGCCCACAAACTACTTAGGCAAGGTTCTAAACAACTTCATCTTTCATCAAGGGCAGTGAGTGACAAATACTTCACCGAAACACCATTTGCACTGTGGCATTCTGGCACTTCCCAGTGCTGCAAATAAGTAATTGTTACTGCGTCTTCCTGAAGCAGGGAAGACAACATCTGAAACTGTATTACATTAGCATCAATAGAAAAGATTCATCCTCATCCTTCTATCAATAAATTACATCAGCTGAATGACTTGCCACCTAAAAGCCAAACAGCCCTTAAAATTTGAAAAATCACTGAGGATTTGAAAGAGAAGTGGACCTTGAGCAGGAGTTGTGCCAGAGCTGTATTTGGAGAACAGTTGTGAAAAGCCACTGCACTACAGTATTGTGAAGCAAGTCTCCTTCTCCATCACCAACTGCTGCTCTGTGTTACGCACAGTCTCCATTTGCATTATCCCAGGTATCTGATTAAAGAGTAACATAACTCCTCATGTACCTTTGATCAATTCTTCTTTGTTGCAACACATCTTTAATGTGGGCCATTCTTACGAGGGCACTCCCATTAGGGTGATTCCAGGACCATAACTAATATGGGAGGGGAAAAAACACAACAAAAAAGAAATCACAAAATGATGCAGGTTCTTGCTATTCCACAGGCATTTTTTAATCAATGCTCCATACACAACTATGTTAATTAGCATACATATCTTTAATGTTGTACAGTGGTCAAGATCAGTAACAGAATGAAGACTACACTTACTGGCATTCGTCTCCCAATGAAAGAGTAGGAGTATAGCTTAAGGTCTTGATCTGCTAAGGAAGACGGAACCACAAAATATTCTGGAAGGCTTGGGGAAAAAAAGTTGATACAAAAGGTTACTTCCTGCAATGCTGCCCTACCAACTCTTAAAATATTCCACCAGCCCCTAAACCAGCAGTGCTAACTGCTTGTCCTGTTTGTCTGCATGATCATACACAGCACTGGCACGGCTCAGATGCATTTGCTTAGAAACAAGCATGACTCAGAGGGAACTACAGAATCATGAAAGCAACAGATGTCAAAATATGACAATTCCTGTAATGACAACATTGGAATCTTTCAATTAAGGGCCTCTCCACAGAGTGGCACATTTCAGAAATGAAGTACAGCATTAGGTAGGATGGAGGCTTGGACAGAGGAGACAGGAAAAGACAGTAAAATAATTGCCTTGTTTTCTTCTACTTGTGTAGTAATAGAAACTTACCAAGTAGATATCATATAACCTTCATTGACTGAACAAACTCTCCATTCTGATGCACCTGTCCTTTTGATTTCTCTATCCCAATCAGAGTAAGTTTCAAACAAAGGTGTCTGCTGACCGCTGGCACTGCCAATGCTGCCACCACCACCGCCTCCAGGGTCTATTCCATTCACCTTCTTTGCTAGGAAAAGAAAATTCATCAATGCACTTTTTAAGGGAAGAAAAAAAAGTAAACAGAAGAGAAGTCACGTTCTTCACCTTCCAAATTACAAGTATGAGCCCCCAGCATCAGGACTATCATTACCTACTCTTGTGTTACATCAGATCAGTGATTTAATGACAGCTTGGTGATACATAAAGATGAAAATGTATTTCTCTTCCTGTCATTTCAACAAGGAAGCACACAGAATCAGTAGGTTGTGCTGCTTGGTAGAAAGCAAGACGTACTAACACTTGGGAATGAATGTTATCTTCAGCCACAGAGTTTCTCTCTTGTGCATGCCAATGTTACCAACCTTTTGAAAACATGAACTCTCCATAGGCTACCCTTTAACTAGGTAGCTTCTGAAAAAAGTCAAATAAAAATTGTACTATTTCAACAGCTTTAAACAGCTGCTGTATTAGCAGCAAATAAACTGAAAACAAATATATGGCCTACCATTATTTGGATAGGGACCAAGATGATTATGTAGATTGTTACTAATACAGAAGGCTCTCCTTTGCTAGTCATTTTTTGGGTGCCAAGGAGGCAGACTACATTATGTCTCTAGACATTTGGAAGCCAAGTTTTAGATGAAAGTAAACTAAACCCTATTCCATCAGTCACGAAAGCTCCTAGCTTTAGCAAAAGTCTATAAAGATCTCAGTGCCCACCCAAACAATGCAGAATACAGCCTTATGGCTCTACTCTCATCTCAGATATTGTGTACTTTCTACTTTCTGTATCTATCAACATCATCCTGGCACCAGTACTCAGACTACTTATATTTTTCAAAAGAAAACTGGACTAAAATCAGAACAAAGTAGTTGTTCAAGGCCAATGTACAGAGAAATATGACAATTACTCCAAAATGTTTTAAGTGTGGTGTTAAATAGGAGGATATATCATCAAATACAGCCTGGTAAGTAAAAACAAAAAGCTGTACCTATGAACTAGAGCAATGCAGACTCGTTATGTTCTGCAAGAACAGGTTACCCAAGAGGTCATGGATGTCCCCTCTCTGGAGGTGTTTGAGACCACGAGGCCTTGAGCAACCTGGTCTAGTGGAAGGTGTCCCTGTCCTTGGCAGGGGGTTTGGAACTAAACGATCTTTAAGGCCCTGCCCAATGCAAACCACTCTGATTCTAAGAAGCACAAAGACAGTAATTTGATTTTTATTTTACTGTGACTAGCAGGGATAGAAAGTTGTAAAACAGTGCTGGAACTGTAAGAGGAAAGCCAGAGATCTATGCTACAAATACCAAGGTTCACAATGACAGAAAACCCCCAACCCAAATCAAAGGTATTTCAAACTCTCTTTCTCCAGCAACTGCAGCACAGCAGAACAACTACCTTTTGTGATCCTGGCCTGCTGCTCTAGAGGAACAACATTTTTTTACCCACCTTATGTAATTTTTCCACTAGGTATTTTTCCATACAGCAAATGGCATTTTAAGGACAGGCTGAAGGCAACTCAGTGACAGACTAACATTTTGTTCACACTCCACTAACGTTTCATTGTAATTTTATCCACAAATTGCCTTCCTCCCTAGCACTTTATAAAGCTGAAGTTCACAGACCTTTATCAGGTAAGAAATTATGTATGTGCAACGTAATACCATGCACATTTAATTCTTGTGCATGCACAGGGCAGTCATGTAGGCACCCACAGGAAAAACATGCATTTTGGTGCAAATTTGAAGGCCTCAGCTCCTAATTCCACAACATTCAAGTTTTGTTACAGGCAGATCAGCAGTTTCTAATGCCAGCTGCTGAGAAGTAACTATTTCAGCACCACAGAACTACATTGGTGGCAATTTCTCTCTTTGGAGGCTTGTAATGCTAGAACTGATGGTTTTCAGCTGTGTATTGGCTGGGGAACACTAAGCAGTGACCGCACAGCATTACACTAGAAATCAAGTTCCAAAGGCATCTTTTACAGGCTTACCTAACTGAAAAGGTTCAGTTGGAGATTGGCCTTGAGCAGAGAGGGTGTGCTCCAACTCAGCAGGAGTGGTGGAGGTTTTGAGTGGTAAGAACTGCCTAGTAAGCCTCTAGGAAAGAAGGTATGGAGTCCCAAGTTGCACAAATCCTCCTGCAATACCACCAGAAGAGAAACTTATTCCCAAAAGAAGGGCAGGTGAACAAGCCTGCCTGATGGGACATTAGCTAGGTACCTACAGTACTGATAGAGACATACAATAGGAGGATTGAAGCATGAAGTAAGAAATATGAATATTCATGCTGACATAGGTTTTGGGTTGGTTTCAGACAGGAAAGACATTTCTTTTGATTTTGGTCATTACTGTCTATCACAATGAATAACTTAGAATCAAAAGTAAGAGGTTGGGTGCAGCACAAGCCAATTTTATTACTCCTGGAGAAAGCCTCAAATGTTTTTTGCCACTGCTTCTAGACAGAAGTCTTACTAAAATTACACATTGTGAAATGGGAAAAGAATAATCCAAAATATTTTCATACTTACCTGGATTGTGATATATTTCCCCAACGTACTCAAATGCAAAGAGAAGCTGAAGGTCCGTTGGCTGAGAATAATGAGCTATTGCAAGGCACACCTAGGAAAGAAATAATTACTTTTATAGGTATGAAATTAATTGCCTGTAATTATGACAGCATGAAATAGGCAGAGCAAAAGTTAAAACCCATTCTTCTGATGTTTTATTTCCGTGTTTTGAGATGAGTGAACTGTATAGTGAAATATACTCCTGTTTGCCAAGAGACCATAATCACAGCAGGTAAGTTCACAACCACTGATAAGAGCAATTAACTGATAGGGGCAGACCAAGCTTTTGTAAGGAAGGTCTGACTGCAACAGGCATCCCCTGTACACAACTGTGTGTCAACAGAATCAAGCAGGGACTTGGAACGACTGTGCTGTGCCTGCTCACCTGCACAGAGAAGTAAGGAGGAAAACTGAACAAGAAAAGAGCACACACACAAGCCATGAGCACACTGAAGATGAATCTCATTTGTAATTGGCCTTTGATAAATAATTTTTTTCCTATGAAAAGTACTTACTGCCACAGCATAAAGATGGCCCAAAAAGGTCTAACCTTGCACTCTGTTCCTGACAGTGGCAAGCAACTAATGCTTAGAGAAGAGGGTAGAAACAGAGAATGCATACCATGACATTTTACCATGATATGTTTCAAACTGACAGTTCAGGTACTTCCTATTCAACAGCATCTGATAGGTATTTCTTCTACAGAGTTGTCACTTGGGCCAAGAAGTTTTTGAAGTGTGACTTCCCTTTTCAAAAGCCCTGTTGGCTCTTCCCTAAAGTATCACATTCAACCAAGAGTTTGTACCTATTTCTTTTTTTTTGTGCTATCTTTTCCACTAATTCACCCTATATAGGCATTAGGCTTACCAGTCTTCGCTACCCAAAACTCAACCTTCAAACATTTCTACTCTTGGAAAGCAAAACAAAAGGTTGCTCTTTGAAGACCTCCAGAACCTATGTCAATCCTACATCTAATTAAGTTGTATTCCAAAATTATGAAGGGCTTTGATGTATATAAACAAAAAGCAAATTATTTGGTAATAAAGAACAGCTTTTCCCCAGGTTACTTTGAAATAAGTAATTCCCAGTGGGAGAAGCCACTTGCAGTTTGTCAGTGGAATGGCAGGCCAAAGATTCTCCATCCATCTTGTGTGTGTGACCTACAGCTAATTAAACATGCCAGCAGTCACTCCTTTCCCAGTCTCTCACTGATCTTGAGGACTGAAACATCAGCCAGACTTTTTAAGGGTAGGAAGATGTCAACTTTATTACAATTTGGCCTGGCCCTTATAGGTTCTGTTCCAGGTGGCTGGATTTGAAACCCAACCATGGTTATACCTGCAGGTTTATGCAAGTGCCAGCACTGTCACTGACAATCTGACGCACCAATCCAGTTTAACCATGCTGAGTCAACAAGCCCTGTCCTGGGAAGGGGAATTCAGCAGAGACTTAAAAGCAAGAGAGAGCTGCATCCTCAGAACAGCAGAGATTAGCATGTGGCACAAGGAATAACCTTGCCTAAGACTTCACATTCTTTGCAACCATTTTGGGACCAGCATCACATAAGCAACTGATTTTCTACCCATATAAATTGCTCATTTTTGTAGAGCCCTATGACTATTACAATTCAGAGTGGAGGTTTCAGACTGTAAACTTCAAATACAATCAAGGTCTGATAGCCTTTCTCTCATTGAATATGGATATTCACTAATAAATACAAAAGAACTGACAAAACCTCTAATATCTAGGAGAATCAAACTCAGGATGAAAAATACCCTTTCAAGTAGAGATCTGCACTGGTATTCTCCAAATATCAGGATGCGATTTGGAGTCTTTAGCTTTGCCTTTTTCCCCCTCAGTATTTGCTTCTCCATTTTACTAAAATGAAAAGGTTATAAACCACAAAACACTGTTTGTCATGTTCAGAAGCAGAAATTCCATGTGAGGAACTTTTGTAATTAGGGACAAAGACAGTGTAAATTCACATTATTACCACCTACAAGCTTTCCTGTCCCTTTTCTTCTATCAGCTCTTCATGATGTTTTATATATGACAACATGTTGGCAGTATATATTCACTGTTTAGCAGTTTGGGATGTTAGTTTTGAAAGATATTCTGTGCATCCAAGATGCTGTTTTCTGTGAGGGACAGAGTTTTGTTATTGTCATAGACATAAAGGCAAGAGTTGCAGGACACACCGCTGAATGCTGCCAGCAGCATTGTGCCCCAGGAAAAAAACCTGAGAGCTCACTTACACCAAGTTCTGCATGAAGAAAGGTACTGCACTCTTGCTATCCTGTATGCAACATATATGGCATTATGGAACTTCGGCTTTTGATGGGAATGTTTCTCACACTTTTTAAACAAACAGTAATGATTCTACACTGACTGGAGTTGAAAAGCTAAAGTTGTCTTTTTTTCCCAAACACACTCTCCAAAAAGAATAAAAATAAATCTTATAAAATCTTAGAAGCACAGTTGCTTTAACTTTTCTCTCCACACTTTCAGTCCTACAATGAAACTGCAAAAGCAAATAGAGGACAGCACACTGTGAAGCAGAGGGTGGACCCCCAGACAATACAAGTGTCACTAGGAAATTTTAGCATGACTTCTCAAATTAAAGTTTAGAAGGTCACTTCTAGGACTTGGTAAAATATTTAATAACTACCATGAAGTAGCTGGAAGCCATGCACATTTTATTACGTCTTGTGCTTTCAGCATGCAAAGCAAAGCTGAAGCAGCCAATTGTTCCATACTACCTTGCCTCTTCTAACAGACCACTTTTGCCTAGTGTTTACAATGAAACAAAATGGAACTGTGCACATACACATCCTGACTTCCACTTTTCAATGTAAGTATCAGTTACCAAAGTGAAAAGTAACAGCAACTCCTCTTCATTTACAACAGTGAAGGATGAAAGCCTTTTACTACACTGATCTATGATTGCAGATGAAGTGCAAGACCAAGCCCATCCATTGCGGTACCCAGTAACACACTGGAACTAGAGAGAGTGATTTAAATTTAACAGAGAGAGTGATTGCCCATTGGAATGGGCTGCCCGGGGAGGTGGTGGAGTCACCATCACTGGAGGTGTTCAGGAGGAGACTTGACAGGGTGCTTGGTTGCATGGTTTAGTTGGTTGGGTGGTGCTGGATGATAGGTTGGACACGATGATCTTGAAGGTCTCTTCCAACCTGGTCTGGTCTATTCTAGAGTATCACCTCTTTTCACAAGCAGCAGCAGAAATCTGCAGAAAGACTGCATGTGTGCTCTGTTAAGACAGGTAAAATTGTGGGGGGGAAATGGGAGGCACCCAGATCTGGTTTCCAAAATCAGGATTGCTCAGCTGTGCTTTTGAACCCAGCAGCTGAAAAATGCTCCCAGGTGTTCTCAGTATAGACATTAACTCACAACACCAGGTATTGCATGGGTCAAATAGTCCACCTGCAGATTACAACAGAGGGTCAGGATCTCTATTTCTGCTATTAAAGAAACTCAAACGTGTTTCTATCATGCTGCTGTCTTCATTTTTTACGTTTTAGACAAATTTCACTCACATATACACTAAAAAAGCATTGAAGAAATACTAATTTTCTGTTTATTCCTCATTAAATCCACATAGTAGTTGCATTGTTCAAAAGTTTCAAAAGACAAGCACATTCCACAGATCTCAGCAGATTACCACCATAAGTAGAAAGTTCTTAAATTGGAAGACAAACATGTTTTACAGGAAATGTTCTCATATCAACTGAAAAATGTTTGGTATTCTTGCCAATTTACAATTGTGTAAAGCTGAAGATATTTAGGCTCATTCAAGTAACAAGAGAATAGGCTGCTTGTGGAAAGTTCATTTATTAAATGCAGTAAACACAATGGCCGTAATTATTTCATAGTACAAAGGCCACTTCCCTATGTCAGCGTCCCCTGTTCAAATCCCATCTGGGAAAAATAAATGACACTTGCAGGCCAAGCCCTCCTCTTCAACAGGAATGTTACCAAGGACAAAGAGCTTCAAAACATTGCTAATGTTCATGGAAAGCAGCTCTGACAGTCATATTGAAGATGTGCTAAGTTAGCATAGTCCTGCACTTCACCTCATACCTGTTTTATGAACCCACTGGAGGGTTGCTATTTTCCCCTGCTACTGCGATTCCTATTACAAGTAGACACCTATAACAGAAAGTCATGCAACCAAGACCAGATCAAGTCCCATGGACAGAATTCATTAATCTTCCTAGGTGGGAAGTCTTCCTGGAAAAAATAATCTTTTAGGTAACAAGACTTTCATCCCTAACCATCATGCATGTTCTTCTAGTTGCTAGGCTATGAATTATTTCACCAAGAACTGTTTTCTTTCCTTCTGTAAGAATTCCAACACCAGCTATACGTAACACTTCATTTGCTTGGATTACAAAAGTCACCTACATGAAAGGAAACAGTACATGGATTTCAGAAGCTGAAGTTACTTTTTACATACCAGAATCCTTGTTTGCACAAGAATGTTTGAATTCTAAGATTCCTAAGCCTTAAGAGAAATAGTAAAGTAGACTGCTATTTTTAAAAATACCTTTATATACCCTTACTTCTGAAAAAGTTTTCTTCACCCCCTCCAAAGATCACAAAATTAATTTCTTCTCACTTCTTCCCACTGTCTTCAGGTATTACCAATTTTGTGATCTGTATAAACAATTAGAACAAGGTAATATAGAAGCGGGGGGGGTGTGTGTGAAGGGATGGTCAGGACCACTTGTCCAAACTCTTGAGTTTTGTATTATTCTTCATAACAATTGGGAAAAAAACTGTTCCACTCCATCCCAACTGTTATGACGCAGGAGAATGCTACTTTTGATTGCACAGGAAACAAGATTTGAGATAAATCATTTTCCTTCTGTTTTGATTAAGCACTTGCTTCTGAAACCGCTCTCACACTCATTTAGGGAAAAAAAAAAAGCTTCCTGAAGGAAAAGAACTGAGGGCATGCCAGAGGAGAAAGGGACTGAGAAAATGGAGACATAGTCAGGAAACTGGCACACACCCTATAATCTCCTGTCTGGTGTACTGCCAAGATTCATATGCGTGGTGAGGCAGCATGCTACACATCATCTGTCAGTCACAGCATCTAAAGCCTCAACTTTTCATACTGTTTCATTTCTTTAGTCCAGTGTGGCTATTACAGCTTACAGTGGCTAGAAATTTGCAATTTTCAGTCAGCTTTTGTTGTGGTTTTTGGAACAAAATCATTCCTTTTCTCTTAAAGAATGTGAAATGCTGCTTCTTTTAAACTGCCTAATTTAAGACTTCCCCAACTTGCTTACCCTTGCATCCCCATCCTCCACTTCCTCCCACACCCATCTGGCTTTCCTTCCTTTGGCGACTCCATAGCTTTATTTTAGAGACAAAACAGAACTGCACTGCTCAACAGTGATGAGTGCAAGTTTCTATTCTATTATTCTTTAACTGTTGTCTCTAAAATATCCATTAATAAAATTGAGGAATAAAACATGTGCTTGGGTGATCAATGATCAATATTTTATTAGCAGGTATTCACTGCAACTGATGATGAAGATATTTTCCTAATAGACCTGATTTTTAAGTGTCTTCACAAAAACCAAAATTACCTCAAAATAAACTAATTAATTTCAAAATGCAGTGTGTTCTTCCAATTTGTTTCTGCTTAAAGGTGGAGAAAAACACAACTAAAAGTTCTCCCAATATTCACCATGCATTCTGTTTAGATGTGTTCAAGTCAGTCAGACTGTCTACATGTGAACAAACTTGGATCCCTCTTTTCACACTTACTATCCAAAAAAGAACCAGAATTCTAGTTCTATTCTAGTAAGACAGCTTAAAGGAAGGGGTGTTCTCCATTATGCCCTTTTCAGCAAATACAGGCACTTCCTTATGAACAGATCACGTTCTCTTTGCCAGCATCAATTTATGCCACTGAATGCAGTCATTTCCATTACATTCAAAGACCTATGCATGAAAGATATTACAAGTCATTAGCTGTTCTCCTTGTATCTAAGGCTTATTTTAAAAAGCATTTTTTAAGTATCTCAGTTTTATTTCTTTAACTATTGCTTTAAATAGAACATTTGCTAGCAACAAGTTATAGACATTTATATTCCCATAGTCTGAAGTGTGTACTTCAGTAGGTTGGTGTTTTGACCTACCAGCGCTTTATTCATAGGATTTGTGCAAGTTTTCTTCCACTCCTCTAGTGAGCACATTCTGATATTTCAAAATGCCAACTGTCACATTTTTGGTCACCACCAGCACTAGCTCTGTAACTACGCAGATTCAGATCCTTGTGGATCTCTAGAACTAACTGTTCTTCCTATTGAAAGAGATCATGTTAGACCATGTAATTATAACTGTATAAAGAAAGCACCCTCATAAAAAGGTTTCAATCTCTGCTCTTGCATAAGAAAATGGAGCACAAGTGCTAATGAGATGCTGAGTTTACGCTCTTCTCTTCCTCCCTCCTCCAGGCTAATCACTCTTCCTAGCTCTGACAACCAATTAGAAACAGTTGCTATACAGATACTGTAGTAGATAGGCTGCTCCAGGGAGATTTCAGAGAAGCTGTGAAAGGAGAATTGACTGTTGAAGGATTGCCAAACATGAAAGGTTACAAACAGCAAAGGCAGCAGGCAGGAAGGAACCTAGAAAAGTAACAAGGAAAACACAGTCTGCTTCATTACTGGGCTCCTGCCCATGGATCTCTAGGAGAGGGTAAAAGGTGAAGAAGTGATTAACTGGTTCACTGGTTACTCAGTTGACAACTGCAAACAGACTTATGCCTGGGCAGACGGTTCTTAGGACTTACAGAGTTAAGCTCAAACTTTATCCTACTGAAAAGGGGAATTCTTAAGCTCTGTGAGCAAACTGGGTCATTCCTTACAAAACAAATGCCACCAAGTGGTGCCATGGAGGTCAGAGGGGCTGTGACTCACATAACCTATGGCACCCATCTGGACTAAGGAGGCTGCTGAGCATGTTGAGCTCACACTGTGAGGTAGACTAACCACTTCCAACAGCAGAAACTTACATGGACCTCTGCAGGTTAAATAACATTGTATGATTTTCTGAACCTTAAGACTGCAAGAGTGAAAAACTGTAGAGGGAATGAAATTTCTAGGGATGCACAGACAGAAGTAATTCCTTGTCTAGGGGTGTGCAAGCCTTTTCTATGAAAACTTTAAGAAAGAACAGAGTTTTATGTAGATTAGACAAACTGGTCATTCAAAGAGCTCATTGGAGAACTTGCTGTGTGAAGTATAAGAAGGGTATAAGGGTAGTATATAAGGTAGTACAATGGAATAGGAGAGGAATAGGAGAGGAATAGGAGAGGAATAGGAGAGGAATAGGAGAGGAATAGGAGAGGAATAGGAGAGGAATAGGAGAGGAATAGGAGAGGAATAGGAGAGGAATAGGAGAGGAATAGGAGAGGAATAGGAAAGGAATAGGAAAGGAATAGGAAAGGAATAGGAAAGGAATAGGAAAGGAATAGGAAAGGAATAGGAAAGGAATAGGAAAGGAATAGGAAAGGAATAGGAAAGGAATAGGAAAGGAATAGGAAAGGAATAGGAAAGGAATAGGAAAGGAATAGGAAAGGAATAGGAAAGGAATAGGAAAGGAATAGGAAAGGAATAGGAAAGGAATAGGAAAGGAATAGGAAAGGAATAGGAAAGGAATAGGAAAGGAATAGGAAAGGAATAGGAAAGGAATAGGAAAGGAATAGGAAAGGAATAGGAAAGGAATAGGAAAGGAATAGGAAAGGAATAGGAAAGGAATAGGAAAGGAATAGGAAAGGAATAGGAAAGGAATAGGAAAGGAATAGGAAAGGAATAGGAAAGGAATAGGAAAGGAATAGGAAAGGAATAGGAAAGGAATAGGAAAGGACAAAACCAGACCAGACTGGAAGAGACCTTCAAGATCATCGCATCCAACCTATCACCCAGCCCACCTAATCAACTAAACCATGGCACCAAGCACCCCATCAAATCTCCTGCTGAACACCTCCAATGACGGTGACTCCACCACCTCCCTGGGCAGCCCATTCCAATGGGCAGTCACTCTCTCTGTGTAGAACTTCTTCCCAACATCCAGCCTAAACCTCCCTTGGCACAGCCTGAGACTGTGTCCTCTTGTTCTAGTGCTGGTTGCCTGGGAGAAGAGACCAACCTCCGCCTGTCTACAACCTCCCTTAAGGTAGTTGTGGAGTGCAATAAGCTTTCAGAAAATGTATCAGAGTTCCAACCATTTTCCATTGCACTGTAAGCAACTGCTGTACAGCTGTAAGGCAGGATTCCAATTCCAGTCTTTCAAAATATTTGTTTCATAAATCAGTGGTTTTATAAAGTAGAGATTTGAGAAGAAACGCACATTTGTCTTACACGAAACAGCTGACATATACCTAACAATTTTGACTCTAAAAATCTAGATAGTCTCCTGTAACAGAATGCGATTAATTTGCAATTCTTGCCCCCACTTCTCTAACAAAACATAACAAAAAGCATTCTTTTTAGCACAGGTGTTGCTGCAAGACAAGGTTTAATAGGGAGTCAAAAATACCTTTTTTGCGCTTTCCGGCCCCGCTTCATCAAAACGAAACCTGACAATGCGGAAGTCTTTGCAATAAATTATTAATTCAGTTGGATTAAACTTAAGTTTTTGGTTGGGACCAAGGACCTTCTGCTTCCTCTTGGTGTCATTCACTGTAAAGAAAAGACAAAGTTAATGGGCCGTGTTTTCTAAATATAAACCACAAGACTGGCTCAAGCAGACACAGTAATGCTGCTACCGGCAGTTTCTCATTTAATAGTACATTTCTACTGTTCAAGTGAGGGAGCAAATCTATAGGTCCTCCTGTTGATCAACCTGTGCTCTAACAAGTGTCTGAGTCAGTGGGGGAAGGGGCTAAGCTTGCTCTCTTTCTGGTGTGGTTGTCCTGTACAAATTTTAGTTAGGCATTTTAATTTTTGTTTATCCTTTCCCCTGTTTCTTTCACCACATCTCTGCAGTAGAGTAGTCAACCATTTTGTGTAATTCAACTAAAGCTCTCCACTTTCCTTTTTTTACTCTCCCATCAGCAGAGGAGTGGGGGAGAAAAGGGGAGGAGGAAAGGGGAAAAAAGAAAAAAAAAATAAAGGCAGCACAGTGGGGTTAATCCCTGACACCTTTTCTGACAGAGAAGTTAAGCAGTAAAAAATAAGCATCACAGAAGTCACAGAGGTTTTACTTGTAGTAACAGGGAAAACTGGGGCACATAGATTTTGTGTGATTAATTGACATAGTGCCCAATGCAGGTATCTTCTGCTTAAACCTAAGTATTTCCAGAAAACTGAAGTGGTTGATTTAGGACACCTCCAGCTATACACCTTCAACATAATCACCTCTGAACAATGTCTTCTGCAGCACTTGCAAAACCTCCCTGTAATTCCCATTAGTAAAAGCTTATGGTTCACTAAATCTAGGGTAAACCTGCCTAACAGGAGAACAAAAAATAATCTCCTCAAGTGTGTGGCAGGAAGTAATGCCCTCTCCCTCTGAAGAGCCTCAAATATCAATGGAAAAGCAAAACCATTCTTCTAATGAATCTGCAAACATTCCTGCTATTTGTCAATCTGGGGATGCACAAGAGTAATCTAGAATCTGTCAGACTTCAAATTTCACAACAAAAGCTCTCTGTAGCCCTCTCCATTTAGGAAGAGCACATTTCAAGTAAAAGAGGACATAATTACTAGAACAATTATTCAAGACTGGTTGGCTTTCCTCCCATATTTAGCAGAATTTGTTACGTGAGCATTTGAGATGTTAAAGACTGTAACACTCCATTCATAAACATCTCTCCATACAGAACTGTCACTAACAGATTTGCAATACATTTTGTGACTTGGTATTTCCAAAAAGAGGGAACAAACACACACACCAATACAATGTCAGCAGCAGCTACCTTCATTTAAAAAAAAAGCCACAAAATTTTCTTCATAATATTCTTCCTCAGAGATACATTAATCTTTTCACAGTGATTGCAACTAGCTTCCAGAGGGGAAACAGATTATTGAATAACTTTGGGCACTGAAAACTTCTAAGTAATAGCTTAAATTACCTACAGTCAGAAAACCATGTCGTTAACAGACCACACCAGAATCAAGATCTGAAAAATATTCAGTCACAGGATGAAAAATATTCTTCAAAACATGTTAGCCACTGAATCAAAAACTGGTTCTTCAAGATCAGTAGTTTATAAATTGTTTCTTCAGATTGAGATGTCAATTGCCACTTGTAGATTTTTGAGGACCACTAGGTACTAAGCTGCTAAGAATTAGGAGTGAAAACTGCAGCATTTATGTTGTGGGATATCCCAGCTATGTGTAAATTGTGGAAGCAGTGTGCTTTTTTGCAATCCAGTGTATTTAAACAGAAGAGATTCAGGGGTTTAGATATAAACCAGTTGCTATTTGTGCTGCTATAAACAGGTCTCTCTCCCAGAACTCCTGTTGATTCGTTATTGTACTTAACTGCAAAACCAATATAGAGACCCAACCACATATGTCTCCTACATGGCACCTCAGGTTTAATTCAGATTTTAAGGCTTTCATCCTAATTTTACATAAGCCAAATGCCTCAAATCAGGGAAGAATAATGACATAAAACCTGGCATGCAGTTAAAAGTTTTGAACTAAGTCAATTCAAAGACTGTCATCAAACTTAATAATTTTTGACATACCTGTGACAATCTGCTCAATGCATGTCAGTGGAACATCATGTTCACCAAGGAGGAGGTTTTTATAATGGAATTTCTGAAACACATGAAGTCATAGCCATTAACTACAGTTCTGCAGTTTGCAACCAGATACCCAGTACAACTTTGAAATGATGATAAAAATCAAGCATGCCTAGACTTTCCTGACATGCACCACCCTTGCCTATTCACAGGTAATTAGAGATTGTGGAAACAGCTCCCTTGTGCTGGGGAAGGTACACCAAACTGTTTAGAAAACTCAGTAAACCTGCAAACTAACCACTAAAATTGCACTGAATTTACTAGCCTCAAAAATTGCTACAATCTCAAGTGTTTTATATATATATATATATATATAAAAATATATATATAATACCTTGGAAAAAAATAATCTTCAAACTATTTCTTTAATGACAGAAAGAAAATAATTCAGTCTTCAGAAATACTTTTTGAGAGCTATTTCACATCCAAAATTACTTTTCTTAAGTAGCTTTGGTCAAACTTGCCAACCACTGTGGAATAAGCCTTTATCTACTTTCCCAGCTTTACAGACACCTAGTTAATAGAGTGCTTTCTGTAAAAGCCCAAAATGGAGGCATAAACTCTACTGAAAACAACACAGCTCACAACTTGGACCTCCAGACAGTACTGTATGCTGTGCTGTTCCAAAACTGAAGGAGGTTATGAATGTCACCTGTTCTGCTTTGACAAAGGCTTGATTTCTTTCTCCCCTTTTCTTGTTGCTCCTCTACAATGAAAACTCATTTCACATTTGCTTTGTCGTCCATCAGTAATGCCAATAAACTTGGATGCATTAAAGGCTTTGCTGATCTGACACTTGTCCAGCCAAAGGAACATTTGCAATTACGTTCCTCCTCAAGAAAGAACATGTTTTTACGTAATTCACACTTTGCCTTTTGTAAAACTGCTTCCCAACGAAGCCTCCATGAACAGATAAATAGAGCTGGCTGTCTCTCCATACAGAATCCGCTCTCTTCTGGTATTTTCACTGAAAGGATGGCACAGCACTACATTCCAAACAGGACAGTGGAATATTCAGTCTGCTTGTTTATAAGGTCTCATTTTTACCAGATAGGAGACTATAATCTATTTCCCTCCATTTTACCTATCAGATCTGTTGCCATGACAGTGATGCAAGCAGTAACAAACCTGCAGTGGCATTGGGTCATCCGTGATAAAGGAAATCTTGAAGTTAGTGCAAACCAATTTGCCCCACAGGTCATACTGACTTGTATCTGTTGCAATGCATTTTCTTACAAAATTTACTTCATTTACCACAATTTCACCTAAAACAGAAAAAAAAAAAAAAGGGAGAGGAAATTAGAAGCCTATAACACTCTTACAGGCATAGCAACTCCAATCTGTAGTACCAAGAAGCCCCCTTCTCTTTGTCTCTTTTAATGTATACACATGGGCAACCCTGGAGTTTAATTACCACTCCAATTAAAAAAAAAAATAATTAACCAAGTATCACTTTCCTTATACCCAAACATCAAAATCTGCAGTTCTTTACTACTAAAAATGCACTGGTTTGGACAACACTGTCCTTAAAACAAAGGCTTACATTCATGTCCCTCAGCTACTATGTGTTTTTAAGCCAAATTTAAGGTGATTTCATGAAAAAAATAAAACAGAAAAAAAACCCAGAACAAAACCATGTTAAACACTCCTCATCAGTTCAAAGTTTCTACCATTACAATCTACTGTAGACCAACCAACTCCTTTTGCAAAACAGAAGCTGCAAATTAAGAAAATAAGTTATGCTAATTCATCTGGGATAATCCATGACAGGAAAAAACCCAACCAAAACCACAGAGTCCAATGAGACTGAGGACCATTTAAAATGAAAAAGTAAATAGTTATGCATAATGTTACTTTTCAGTTCCACAAGAGGATTCTGAAAGCTAAATATTAACTTCATTCTTACTTCAGGAAACAAATGTGGTCACTTATATTATTCCTGCATAGGGTTTTCACTTCTGTTATCAGATAAGCCACCTCCTTTTGCTGCTGTCTAGCATAAATAGTGCAGGAGTAGAGGCACCTTCAAGAAAAGTGTAATTTTATACTAGCTGTAGGGTTTTGTTCAAAAAAGGCTAAGGATTAAAGATTGCTGAAGCCTAACTTGCCTGTAATAGGCCAGGCACATACAGACCCCGTTGCCCGACATACTCTGAGTGCCCTATGCTAGCAAGAAACAGCCATTTTTGTGGGTGACTAATGGCTACAATCAGTTATCTGCATGCTCAGTGAGCATGAATACAGCTTTTAATGAATCTCCCATGTGTCTCCTGATTTACAGACAGTATTTTCCTCAGGTAGCCATCACTGCACCCAAGTAACCATACATCCAAAGAACTGTCTTGAACATTCCAAATGCTTCAGCACAAATACACCTTTTGCTAGTCTTGAGATCCAGTCTCTGCACATGTTCCACATCCTAAGCTATCTAGCTAAGCTGCCCTGCTAAGTCTCTTGTCCCTAATATGATTAGGCATCAGCCTGGAAGTCACTAAGAGCAGCAGCACAGTTCTTGCTTTTACCTCATTTGTAATGAACAACTACGAAAAATTACTGGACTAGCTCTGTAACACTGAGCTGGCAAATTATGTTCAGTATTCAGACTGTTTGAAGATGTAAGTGAACAAGTTACACTGACCCGTGGTTATCATATACATACATAATCTATGCCAAAAGTGGCAAGAGTTGTGAAAATGTTCTAGACTCAGATATGCTGGAGCTTTAAAGTATTTTCTCAAATACTTATATAGGCTTTTGAATTGGAAAGAAACTAAAAAAGGTCATTCTGACAGCTTCAGTAGGTATAGTTCAAAGCTCAGCCAAGTCCACAGCAAGTGAAAACAACACCCAATAATGGAGTACATGAGAATGTTAAGCCCTACTTCTGGTCAATACTGTAAGGAAAATGTTTCAATACTTTTAGCAGAGTCTGGCCTGAAACTTCTTAATGCTCACAATTTTTTTTTCTAATAAGCTGCTTGCTTAAATAACTGCAAAAGCCCAAACTCTATATTGAAGCACTTCCTTCTCACTGTTGACATTAATCTTCAATTATTCAGTGTTGAATTCTCAGTCACATTCTGCCTGTGAAGCTTTGCCTCTTCATTCAGTTGTTCAAAACCTAAATTATCTTTATTCTTCTCACTCTCAGGACCTCCAGTGTATCACTGTATTTCTAATAAAAAGATAGGGAGTGCCAAAGACAGCATGAAATGAAGTGCAACTTCAGTAGGCAATTTGTTTCTGTAGAACATTCTCTTATCTGTTGTCAAGTGTCATATTTTTTAGTATCTTGCAGGAGACACTCTTGCTAAAAATACAAATTACTATTGCCAAACCATTTCCATACTTCAAGTCCTTGATGCTCCAAAACAGTAGAGAAATGAGAGATCCATGCAAATTTCTTCAATTTGAATCTACTGTAGTTTAAAACATGCCTGCTACATCATCTTTACCAGCGCCACTCCTTTCTACTTCCCTCCTCCGTCCCTCGTAATTGTGCAGCTACACTACAACACATTAACAATAATCTGGGTTTTGTACAACTTCATTTATTCTCATTTTATCCAACACAAATATAATGAGCAATATAAATAGGTGCAAACCTTCCAAACCTCACTCAGATTTAGTAAAGTAGATAACACAAATACTATGTGCTGGCCTTGCACAATGAACCTTTCTTGTATTAGTAGTTGAGTAGGTGATTTTTCTATACAAGTGTCAACAACAGAGCTATTCAAAGATATTACACTGCACATTTTTACAATGTAGCTGCTGCTTTTTTCCAGTAAACAGTCACAAGCTGTTCCAGACACGGAACAGCAGTCAACACTTCCATGTGACTCCAACAGTCAAAGAATGATCTCAGGAGACAAGAGCCATTTGTCTAAACTCTGACAGGAAACCAGAAGAAAAATGACAGGTTGCCACCCTTATATATAAAGCCTAATCATCTTTAATAAAAGTACTTCTACACTGAATATATGAATCACAAAAATAACACAAGAGAGAAGGATCTAGCTAGCTAACACACTTTCCCCGTAACACAGCCTCAGAAACTGCTGTTAAACTTCAGAAAAATTCTACTGACTCATCCAAAAGCAATAGAATTGACTGTTCCATGGTTTGGATGTTAAGAGACTTCATGGTATACATCTAATCCATTATAATATACAGCCCACTACAATCCAAATGAAATTCAGAGCATGCATGCATGGGAACTGGAGACAGCACAGGCATCACTGGATTCAGCCTTCTTAGTGACCAGCAGGAGTGGTCTACAGGTGCCCCAGCTACTGTGCAACAGCATCAGTTGTCTTCCCAGCCTGCAGCCACATGAAGTGAGTCAGGTCTCGGCTTCAGGGCAATTTATTTCTGCAAGATTTGAAAACAAAGTCTCTGATTGGTAACATCCTGAAATATAGGATGTTCTGCACCATTCTGTCAACAGTATTTTTGTCACTTTTGGTGCCATGCCCCACAGGTTCAGGTCTGATTTTATTTGTTTTTACCTTTCAAAAGCCATAATTGGTACTTGGCATCAGGAACTCTGGATCTAATAACTTGCATACATGCAGATCACACAAAATAGCTAAAAGATTTTTCTTAGCTTATTGTGTGCTTTTTATCACTATTTGTTGTCAATGACAGGGCAGAGAAGTCCATTTGCTAGATCTGAAAAACTAAGCCAGAATTGTTAGAATTAGCACTACAGTCAAACTTGTAACTGGGAATTTCCTCTTTCACCTATGTAGCCAGTTTTCATGTTACTGTGTTGAAATTCTGTATGACCCTGGCTGAAAATTCAAGAAACATGTCAGCAAAGAAAGAGACCCCAAATAATTTCCAGCTTTTCAGCTGCACACCGAAGCAGCTGCCAAAGCCTTCCATCCAAAAGAGTTTCTAGCAGTCCTGCTGCCTATGAACACAGAACAAATACAGCAGAACACCTTATCTAATACCTTAGTTTTCAGGGAAAAAGGTTGACTGAAAAGCATCTGGGACCAGAACCATATTGATGTACAAGATGAAAAAGGCTGAACACTATTCAGCAAATCTAAGGGTACTGACTGAATAGAAAAATGCTGCACAAAGAAATAAACTGAGCCATTTATAAAGCTGTATCTTAGTGCTGTGTTCTATATATACACATATACACACACATATATATCAATACATACTAGTGCACACGTGCACAGGCATAATGAAATGCTAACACACACTCTTTCTAGCACATTAAGAACCTGGTACTTGCTAGAGGCAAGGAACAGCTGAAATCAGACTCTGTAAATGAATAATGCAAATCTTACAGGCTTAAGAAGTTTGCTAAGGGAACTTTTTCTAATGCTGTCCCAGGAACTTAGGAATAGGTTTATTTGTATAAAATTTCTTTAATGAACACTGAAATTCTAAACCTGAATGTTTACTGCACCTTCAAGGTCTAATAGACAAAAGGACAACACAGTATTTAGTACTTCATTCCGTTATATAATTCCTAAATTCATAAAAATCTAACACCTGAATGCACTTAGGCAACTCCTGTTCCTCATCTCTGATGCTGGTAGTGATTATACCCAATTGAGACAATCAAAACCCAGCTTTTTTAGCTGAAGGATGCTCCGAAAAGCTCACAACAGAAAAGCTAAAGTTAAATCTAGCAGCCATTTAATCATTAAACTTGCTCATAAATGTTTTCACTTGTATTTATAAAGATGGGAATCTAAAGCTGCTGCAAAGTCATTGGCAGATAATAAACTTCTGTAAATTTCCGAGTAAGAATTTCTAATTAAAGCTTCATTAATATGTAACCAAAATCTAGAACATCTTCAGCCATTTAGCTGCCTCCTCTTAGCTGCTCTCTTGTAAGGAGAATACCAAAATTGTATGAGTTTATTAGCATGCACCAAGCATTTAGATGTAAATGTCTCCAATCCACTTCTAAATGAATCTTCTGTTTGGTGTGCTCAGACACTTCCAAACTCAAGACAAAAGTATCTGTAAGATCATTAAAAAAATGTCTTTTATCTCTATTCTGCTTTTCGGATGGGATGCTCCATAAAAGCTTCCCCAGAAATACAGGGAAGGACACAAGAACATAGAACAGGCAACCAACAGGATTTCTCAAGGCAAGAAGGCCATATCCATCGTGAGTAAGGTTCTCATTACCAACTAGATCCAAAACAAAGTATTGCAGTAGATTGAAATGCTTACAGAGTTGCCCTGATCCAGTTGTATAGTCAACATGCACTCCTACCTCAACCCCTGTGGTGGCACTGCCATTGTGAAAGACTTAGTCACACTAGAGAACTAATCCAGATGAAAATAACTCTAGCCATGTATTTTTCTTCCCTTTTTTTATTTGCCAGTCCCAATTTCATCTGGATTAGGTCTCTGATCTGGCTCGTTCCTTTGTTGTACAAAAAAGTGTCATACCAAGTAACTAATAGGAACATACACCTGTGAGGAGAAAAATGGAATCATAAACAGCTCTTCTTAACATCAGCATGTATTTTTAGGCTAAATTATCACCAACTTCCCCCACCCCCCAAAAAAAAAAAGGTGCTAGCAATGATTTGGTCAGGGTAAAGTGAACAACAGACAAACCAGTGAGGAGGTAGAGTGTTCTGCATTTTGCTTATTTTTAGTTTGGCTAGGATGGATTCCCAAAACCTAACTTTGCCTAACCAATATAATCAGTTACAATTTGAGAGGATTCTGGTTTTCAGCCTGTTATCATATGTCACCTATACAAGTTTCAGATGCTGTTCTCAGTCTGCAATGTATTACTGGGTCTATCTTAAATTACCCAGGTGAGTCATAATACATCAATACAGAAACACGTTTCATAGATACTAGTTCAGTGAAGACTCACTTCACCAGTCAGCTGTCAATTCAGAACCTACACTAGCATTTTATCCTCTTTCTGAACTTTAATGACTTATGGCATTAAAAAAATGTGGAACAGTGTGGGCAGAAACCAATTGCTTTGGAACTGTTTGCAGAATGTACATGCAGAAACATTAAAATATTTGATTTTAAAGCAGCATGTTCATCTTTCTACCTTTAAAGAAGGATTTCTGTATCTCCCTACAGCTAGTATGTAGCAAATAAGAAAGCACTTTTGCAGATATCCATAAGTACTGAAAATAGATTATCAGTTTGAAATTGTAAGAACTGCCCTCTCTGTATTCAAAACAAAGCAAGCAGAACCAACTGACTTCATCCAGTAGAATCCACTTGTAAGACTGTATGTGAAATTAAAATTCTACATACAGACTGCCTTGGTAGGCCATACAGCATGCCAATCCTTAAAAAAAGCAAAACCAAAACAAGTAGTTAACTGAACCCAGGGCATGCCTGAAAATTCACTTAGAGTCAAACAAACAAAAAAGCTATAATAATTTACCATATATTTACTGTAAGTGAGGCCTCATTTATTCTAAATATAAATCAAATGCTTAGTTCAGTTTTAAACTTGTTGCTGCATGAAGGATTAGTTTGCAGAAAGCTGCTGTTTCCAAATTCAAATCTAGAATTTGAAACTCTTGCAACTAACCTAAATGAAAAAAAAAAAGAATTGTTGGGGAAAAAAAAAAATCTACTTTAGAAAGGCTTTATGGGATTATATTACTTCTAAACTGTCACTGCTGAAAACAATTTCATGCTCTTGTATGACACCAATTCCTGAAAACAAGTTGAAATTACAAAGCTATTTCACCTACTTATCTAATACCTCACATTAACTTTTAAAATAGCTAAGCTATTACAGCAACACTTCAATTTCAAGTAAGAAACTTGATGCAGGGGAAAAAACCCTAACCCTGCAATATCATGTCTTAATCAGCTACATAAGTAAGAAAGAGAGCCTTGGCTAGCATACCACAGCACTGGAAATAAAAATCAACAGCTGAATATGCTTTGGAAACAGTCAGAAACTGACTTCATGTAAGTTCTATTCAGTTATTACCAGCAATTAGTATGCTATTGCTACTCACCATCAACACATGAATATCTGTAACGGACCAAGCAATACCTACTTGAGTATCAACAACTCATTTCTGCATGACACATGAAGAAATGCACTGGTTGTACTACCTGAATCAAGCAATTAAAGAATCCCAGTTTCACCTTTGAGGTATTAAACCAAAGCAATTCCTACTACACAAGACAGGCAGACCTGACAAATCTCTCGTGTTACACATGAGCCTCATTAATTTGGTCCCTATTTCTTACCCCTGCCCTGTCACAGCACAGGCATCATGCACTCACACTGTAACACCACTATCTCCGTTCTCCAGCTCTGGATGCCACAAAACAAATGGAAATGCCAAGAAACACACACAGGGATTCAAAGCAGTCAGGAGCGAACATACCCGAAGTACTAATGCACAAGGGTGCCTCACCAAACCATGTACTTTCCTTCATTGCTTTGCATGACAATGTGCTGAAGATTTGCAGAAAGCAGGAAGGAAAAAAAATAAATAGAAAAAGACCTAGGAAGCTAACTTGCAGAAGAATAGGTCACTTCTAAAAGATTAAAACCTTCCATGATACAACTTGAAAAACCTCCCACTGTTAAATTTCTACTGTCAGTTGCCTAAGGGCACATGTATATAAAAAGTAAACAGAAACCAAAAAGTAGGTGGCAAAGCCAATTAGACTGGCAGTATTAGACAAAAGCCAAACGTACCCAGCAGCAAAAATCTTGATGTGCAATTCCACCTCAACAAGAACACATCTAGAGGGAAGCAAAACAGAGGGGACATACAACAGAGTCTGAACATCTCACGGAATGGGGGAATACAGCTCGATGCTTACTGTGTCAGAAGAGAACTAGGATTTATCCAAGGAAACTAGAAAGTACTAAGTTCAGAATAGGCAAATAAAGGTAGCCTATAACAGTACATCATTAAATTGCTAAACTACTTATCAGATAAAGCTCTGTGTGACAAAAGTTTATTTGGCCATAGAAAGCCATCAGATAAATTCATGCAAAAAAAATTCAGCAAGAGGAATTAAATGTGATAGCACTGTCTCTATGATGTTCTGTAAATCCTCACTTGGATCTCCCCATTATGCCACCCTAAGAGGAAAGTCCCCATGCCGCAGATTGAAGTAGGGAAGCAGAATAAGCAGCTGGGAGTGTTGCTTGTCCGGTTCTTTCTTCTTCCTACACACCTACTGGCAGCCACCATCGGGAAGAGGAGACATCTGACCCAGTCCAGCCACACTTACAACCTGTTTATAAAACCACCGAGGGTGTGATCGCACACCACTGATGGCACTGAGCTTGACTTCTACAAGCAGATCATGAAATATGGTGTAGACACAAGTGACTGAATAACTGCTTTACAACAGCGGCTCAACATCAATATTCCTTTAAATTAATGTGACCCAAGTCTTAAGAATAAAAAAATACTACTCTAATTCAGTTTGCTTCTATAATTTTACTGTATAAACTTTGAAAAACCAAAATTAAACCATTTGTAGCTGTTCATTAATTACTTAGTCTACTATCAAAGTAGCAGTATACTGAAGAACACTTTAAAATAATTAGTACAAGTGGGTATTAAGGTTCAGGAAGAACAATCCTTTTCTCACACTTAATCAGATGTTCCATTTGTTACATAATCTCCTGCAGAACATCCTATGTGAGCAACAGTGAGGACCTTTTTGCCTGATCTTGCCTGAACTACAGTGCAGCACTGCTTCCAGTACAGACAGTAGACTGGTTCATTATCTGTTCATGTTGCACCTCTCTGCACACTGCTCTGCCATCCAAATCATGAAAACACACACTGCATTACATTCCAGTAATGTATGGAGTACATGTTTTTCAGAATGCTTAAGGTTCTGTCTCAAAAATTCTACAAACCTGTGGAAAACAGGCTGCAATTCAGTGCCAGAATAAAACACACCCTCAAGTTCAACAACTTCAACTTCATTCTCCCATGAAATACAGAAACTAACTTCCTGCCAGCCAGGCACAGCACTGCAACAGACTGTCAGGCAGACTACCTGCTATTTTCTCTCTTTGACACACTTATAAAACAAGACACAGAAGCAAAGGAAAAAAGTGAACCTGCTACACAGGCCAACTCTTTGACTAACTCATGATCAGAGCACCACACTAGGAGAAAAGAACTTAAAGGAAAAAAAAAAACAAACCAACAACTCCATCTTAAACCTCTATCATGTATTTTGGAACAAAATTATACCAAATTCTAGAAAAGTATTTGCTTTTACATACTGTAGCGCAAGTGTTGCCACTTCGAACCAAGGTTTTCCCTTGCTTTAAATGACATTTTTTGCTTTGCCTAACACAGCACCCTCCTCAGGGCACACAGTTCCTTGAGAATACAGGTCTTTTGTTCCAAAGCTGAAGACGTGCGTCATTATTCCTCTGCTCACCAGAGGAAACTTTAAAAAACAAACTCTACAATTTAAAAATTATTCCAATGTAAACTACATTTAAAAAACCATAATTTAAAAATAAAAGCCTCCTCATTTTGTAACCTGATTCCCATTATTTCCCTATCTGGAACTCCCTCTTCTAACATCCACTGCACAGAAATACAAGTTAGATAGTAGGGTATTTACCTACTCTGGAATTGCAGTTTTCAGTAAGCTAGTCTTCAAAGTGACTGTTTTAGGAATCAAAAGCTTAACACAACTATTTGCAGCTTTCCAAGGTCACTTTGGTCAAAGCCAGTAACTGCTTGTGCTAATACAATTTTAATTCCAAAAGAATTAGAGCGACACGATAAATATTCTGCCATTTGTGTTTAATTCTGTTCCTTAATAACTATTAAAGATAGGATATGAGGAACACTATACTCAAACTGTACATGCAAGGGAGTACAAGTCAGCCTTCATATAATTAAATGAGTTGGACTTTGGCCAAAAACTTGGGTTATGACAAATCCAAAAGCCAGTCTATCCAGCAGTACAATGTGTACTTGTTTATACAGTATTCTACTGCACCATTTGATGACAGAAAGAAAATGCATTTAGGCCAGTGCTCAACCTTAAACAGCATGAGTTGTATTTTAAATTATTTAAATAAGTCACTTCTAAACTCCCCACCCCATACACACCAATGCTCACGAAAAAGAAAATGTTTGGTCAGAGCTGCTCTGTGGCTATGCAGAGTACAGAGCAGCAAATTTTATTACAAAAAGAATTCCAAGTAACATCTTATAATGATACAAAGATGGAAATGTTAATTCTGTGGCAAGTCACGCTCATTCAGTTGGTTTCCGTATAACCTAGGGCAGCTTACTGCAACTGCCCCAAAAGCTACCAAATGCTGATTTCAAAGATAGTGCAGACAAGGGAAATGATGCAAACGTGGCATAATTGTAAGCTGGTTGAGAAAAACAAACCCACTCAGCACCATTTTAAGTGTACCTCAGACTTTCACAAATACTGAACCACGCTGCGAAAAGTGACTGTGGGGAAGCTGTTTTCTCTAGCCACTCATGCACTTGTTCCACAGTCAAGGCTGGAGCAAGATGTGTTACATTTTGAGAAAGCAGTCTCCTACTGCCTTGCATTTTCTGTGGAATGTCTCAGAGAAGAACACGCAGTCACTTCCTTGTGAGTCAAAGACCTTGGATGAATATCAACTGCAACACCACCAATAAGATGCCAAGTAGTAAGCAGAAGTTTTGCAAGCATAAAAATAACTGCATTTCAAATACTGAACAATCTTAGCAATGTATTTTAAGGTATTTATGCCTCAAGAAAAATCTGTATTATTTTGCTTTATGAAAAGTGTTAGTCAGTTATTTACTCTTTCAGTTGAACCTCTTGCACAGTGTTTCAGCCACTTAAGCTTAAGGTACCTCAATGGACTATATCAATTAGTACTGCTTGATTAACAACAGTCCCATATGAAGCAGTGACAGAAATAATTTAAGAATAACTTGTTTATTCTATTGATGACTTTTAAAGTTAACATTTTTTATGAACTTAAACAATATGGCAGCAAGAGCTTTCTACATTATTATATGTGCATAAATTAATTTCTATTAAAAAATGATCTCAATGTAAGAAAAAAAAGCAGTACATGCAGTTTTAAATTCAAAATTGCTCTTAGAAACAGCAAGTCAAATTTATTAATGCAACGTACACTTTGCAATAGAAGGAACCTTGGGAATAGTTGATTGTTTCCTTGGTATCTGAAAAAGGCTTGCAGAAATCCTCTTTACTAAAAATGCCATTTACCAAAGATTATTTCTTATTTAAAATACAGAAGTCATAAATGTTTTACATTTTTATAAATATGTTATTATGAACAACAATAAAAACATTGTTTTTTTTCATCCATGCACTGAAAAGGTTATTCTGCCTAGGTTTAAAGACACTTGCAAATTCCAAAATTACATAGTAGTTGCACACTCAGTAAGAACAAATGAACACAGATGGCAACAGAAGTTTTCCAATGCAGAAGTCAATCAGACCTATCTACTAGAAAGTCTATGACTATTTTCCTTTAAAATAAAGCTATCACAGATGCTATGACAGAGTTCTGCACACAGGTAAAGACCAAAAAAATCAATAATCACATTTAACCAGGGAGAACAATTTACATTTTACCAGTTGTAGCACAGAAAAGGCTTAAACATATCCTTGTTGAGCTATCCGTCAAGTTCCTGATTCATACTTACCTGGCAAAAGTACTGGTTCCAGTTTTTTAATCCTTGGTTCTGATGTCATATGGTCTTCAGCCTGAAAAATAAAAAAGTGGGGGGAGTTTAGTTAAGAATCAAATCTTTACAGACAGAGATGACTCTGAGCTATTTGGGCAAAAAGGAAAATCTTTTTAAGTAAAAAAGCTGATTGTAAAAAGCTAAGATCCAGTAACAGGAACAGTTTTCTGTAAAGGTATTACTATCTTTGTGTACATTTAGCTTTCCACCAGAAGAATAACAAAATATTTAAAGTGCTAACATTTAATTGATTGGGTAACTTAGGCTACAACAAGTCACAGGACAAACTAAAAGCAACTTGGCTTGACATTTCATATAGGTTCAGGTCCTACAACAAGCTTTACACAGGCACGGACACTCAAGTTTGTACAAAACTCTCTACCAACTTTTTCCTACGTTGTGAAGTTATGCACATTAAAATACCCAAAAATCTAAGGCTTAGAATGCATACATGATGTGCCTACTTGCATTTTTATTCCAAACCTTAAAAATGAAGATATTTTTATAAAAAGACCAGAGCCTTTAGTGAAATGCCTATGGTTCCTACATCATCAGTGATGTTACCATTTCCCAGGACAAGGAATACCCAGAACTATGTTGCACCCACATTTTACTTTTACTGACAAATTGTGAAAAAGCAAAAATGAGTCAACATGTCAAACGTGCTACTAGAAGCAGCCCTGCCTCGTCTAAAATAAGTAAGACTCACATTCTGTCAGCTGCACACGCAGACCACATCCTGGTGTTCCTACTAGATGTACTTGATACTATATGCACTACGTCTAGTATTCCACTAGATACAATTCATATATATGATTTTCTTGTATCATCAGCCAAGTTTTAAATGTGAAACGATAGCTACAGTGAGAGTTTAATCATTTGCATAACAAACAGGCACCAGCTGCCTTCCCCTCAGGAGTACCCCGCGGTGTGAACGGGGTAACGCTGATTCCCCTCGGTACCAAGAGGAAAACAAGCCCTAAGACCTGAACTTCCCAAAATCGCCTCACATTGGCACGCTCTAGTCAACACAAGACTTCATTGTGATAAACATTCTGTTCCTTGACTCAAGTTTGGGCTCGTCACCAGCACAGGCTCGCTTCATGGTTTGTATGCAACTTCAAAGGCCAACAGGCTGCACTTTAAAACTACTGCACAGCTTTTGTTTCCCTGTGCGCCGGGGGATTTCTAAGAGCTCCTCCGCGCCGGTGCTGGTTTATTCCCCGTGGGGCCGGTAACCTGTAGGCCAGCATAGGAGAAGATCCGGGCTGAGCCCCGGGCGCCCCGCGGGCCCCGTTGCGGGCCGGCCCAGCCGCCGCCGCGCCCGGAGGACTGTCCCAGCAGCGGCACCTCGGTAAGGGCCCGGAGGGGAAGAGCCGAGGAGGTCGCTAACGGAAATAAAAGGCTGTTACCTGAGGCAGCGGCAGAAGGTAGGACTTGAAGGTGGGTTTGGGTTGCTTGAGAGAAAACATTGTCGCTGCCGGCGTAGACGCCGGCGGCCAGGAAGGCAGAGGCGGGCCGGGCCGAGCCCGGGAGGCCCCGTCCCGCGGGGACAGGGTGTCGACGCCCGCCGGCTCAGGCCCGGCGCCCTGCAGCCACTTGGGGCTGCGCGCTCCCAGTCACACGGCGGCGGCCCCGGCGGGCGGCGGCAGGGGCGGCCCTTGCGCACCCTCCTTCCCCAAGGGAGGAGTCAGCGGCCTGGGCAGGCCCGGTCTGGGGCTGCCGCAACCCCTCATGGAGGCTCTCGCGACTCCCTCCGCCTCCCCGCGAGGGCAGCCGCCTAGCCGGCCCAGCAGCTCTCTACGGCCAAGAGCGGCCGAGCAGCAGCGCCGCTGGGGCGCTAGGCTGAAGCGGCCATATTGGGGGAGCGAGGAGGATGGGGCAGTGGCCTGCGTACGGCGGCGCAGAGAGCCCAAGCGGCCGCGGCTGGCGGGGCCGCTACCCCGCGTCAGCAGACGGGGGGTCAACACCTTGTCCACTTTTAATGCAGGCTTCCTATAACGGTAGTTACCGCCCGCGCTCCTGCTTCTGAACAGATGAACAGTGGGTGTCGGTTGCTGAACCTCCCCGGCTGCCTGGTGGGGCTTGCTCACGTGCCGTCCCCTGTCTCGGGGTGGAGCCTCGTGAGGGCAGGCCCGGATCCGCGGGTGGGAGCTCTCACTTCTCTGGGCAAAGGGCGAGAAAGTGCCCCTCTTCAGGCCTTCATGAGAGGGTCAGACTGACAGCGACCCTCGCGGAGGGTGTATTAAAACGAGAGCTGCGGCAGATTTTCCACAGTGTGGCTTCTGAGCCATTTGGAGACTCTGAAACCTCTGCATGGGGCCTGCAAAGACAGGTTTTTATTGCAAGCCAGGGTTGTCTCGCATCAGTAAAATCCAGCTCCCGCATGAATCAACATCCTATGGCTGAAAGGTGATACACCTCGTACAAGAGGTGACAGAACTCGAGAGCAGTAGTTGATTCTAACCCTCTCATGAAGGCCTGTAAAAGGGGCACAAAAATTACCAAAGTAGCACCCAGCATCAGCCACAAGGTCTTTCTTTACTACTGTTAATGGGAATCGCAGTATGTTGTGCTACAGCCCCTGGGGATTTTTTTTGGTGGAGTCAGAGGGTGACTGTTCAACAAAATAACAGAATTTTGGGCACAACATGGATTCCCAAACTTAGATGAGATGCTTCACAGGCGCCAGCAGGGAATTTTGTTTGAAAGAGGAAGGAACAACCTCCTGGTACCTGCCTAGGTTGAAGAAAAGTATGTGTGCATACATTTAAAGCTATTCAGCAGCCCAGGGGAGAACACCTGCAAGCACCTCTGTAACAGTAACTCTTGGACTGGCAGGTGGAGAAGATAAAAACAATCCCATTGCGCACTTATTTTAAACAAAATGCACCTGCTTGCACAAAAGGTCCCATCTTATTTGGAGTTGGCAGACAGCTCCCTTCACTTTAGTTTCACATACAAGATTTTTATTTTATGCTGCAAACATAATTGTCTAAGTTGCATGACTCAGCCCGGCACAGTTGCAGGCTCAGCCCATTCATTTTAGGGAGTGCACTGTGCTGCAGAAGCTGCTGGTGGTGTAATGCTGAGTGCTCAACAGTGCTGTCAGGGAAAGCCACAGCTTCTCTCTTACTAGTGACTTACCCCTTTCTCAAGCTAAATCCCTTAGATATTTGATAAGTGAGAAATACTGTAGGACTTGCTCTCATCTTTGTTATTCCTTAAAGGTGTTGAAATTAAAATAAAAAAATGAGGAATAGAAAGCATGGGGGTAAGGAAGACAGAAACTACTAAAATCAGCTAGGCTTGAAATTGCATATTAAAAAAAATGCCAGTGGTATTAAAAATGTCAATTATTTATACTGCATCAGAATTACAAGAGTGTGTCTGCATCACTACAGGGCATTCTCAGGAGCAGCTGCAAATGCACTCCTAATCTTGAGGTAATGAGCACAGGATAGCACAAATTGCCATTAAGGACTGCACTGACATTTAACTTGCAGTGCTGATTTAAAAAAGGAACAAAATCAAGCCCAAGTTCTCAGTAAACATATGATCAAGAAACTTGTGAGGATGGGAACTGGTCACAAGCTGCCACTGGAAGAGTTTTATGCCAGTGGAAGGAGAAAGTTGAAAGAAATGTGTATTTTTGAGAAGCAAGTTAATCCTGTCACAACTACCAGTGGGATACAAGCAGGCAGTGCAGACAGGTGGAGCAGGACAAGCAAGCAGGGCAGGTGGACAAAGCAGGAAGGCAAGTCAGTCTAGGCAGGCTGGGCACTCAGGGGTATAGGGCAGGCAGAACAGGCAAGGAAATCTCTGACTCCTTTTTGGCACTCAACTGCCTGCTTATCTCCAGCCAGTTCTGCTAAACCAGAGGTTTCTGAGAAGGCCTTTGTTCAATGAGAACAGGCCTGAAAACTTCTTCAGTGGGAAGCTAGCTATGCAACAAAGCCAGCTGAGCTGAGAAGACTGCAGATGTCTATTTCTAGTCTCATTATTAAAAACCATCATTTTTTATTCAGTGCAGTTATTTTCCTTGCTTCAACATTGTTACTGAGTGGTATCTCCTGTATGCTAGCCTGACCTGGACCCTTACTCTTGTTCACTGTCATGTCCCTCCCAGAACCAGCTTGGCCTGCTCTCCTAGTGGCATCACACTCCACGTGCTGGGTGGCAGTTTCCTGGGGCCTCTTTTTACATACAGTGAAAATTGTTTTTAAGAGTAAAGATAATTATCTACTCAGCTATGGCTATGGTTCATAAGTTGTATTTACTGCACATCAGATTAGGTAGCTTCCTAAAAGTTCTGGTACAACCTCACAGGACCGCTCTGCGGTTGGGGAAGGACTTTGGCTTTGTGCAATGCATAAGGGCTGGGGTTAAGTCAGAAGAGGTTTTCGTAATGGTCCCTTTTGATCTCTCAGATCAGAAAATGGCTTTCAGTAGACATATTCAAGAACAGGTTAGACCACCATCTGCCACTGATGCTATCGACACTGCTGAACTTGCTTCAGTGAAGTTGATCTCTTCCAGGCCTGTATTTCTATGACAACTTCTGTGTTTTCATAGCTTCAATTATTGGTTTGAACTCCAAGACAAAAAGACATATGTGTTGTCTGATTTCATGACTGAGCTATGTGCCCAGAGCTACAAGTATGTGGCAATTCTGCAAAGTCAGGGATTGACTCACTGATGAAAGTCTGTTCTATTTTTCACTGAAAGCATTACAGTTTGTTACTTTACCTGGACACCTCCTCACCTGAGCACTCAACAGTTTGCATACCCAAGTTGCCTCAGCCTGCACTCAGAAGTGTGGGCCATTTTCTGGGGACTCATGAGGAAGCCAGCCCTACAAGTCTGTGTTACATCTTACAGACAAGAAACATTATGCCTTAAATTCATGAAGCAAGTGGGAAAAAAAAAATCATCTCCTTCTTGAGTATCCTTGATGAAAAATATTTAAAATGTGATTATTTACACAAAACAGCAACTTTGGAAGTCATGGCCAAAGATACACAAAAGTTTTAAAAAGTATGCAACGGTTTCTTGAGGTATCTCAGGGGAAAAAATCCTTTTCATGGCACACCTGTGAAATGGAGGTAGTATTCTCCATGGGGAGATTTAACACTTAACTTTGCAATGTTACATAAGGGTACTTTTCTTGTTGATCATTATGTAGGTATCACTTGCCTGGAGTTATTTGGAATTGTTCACTGGTAGAGTGATCCACTTTGGCTTGGGCTACTTTCCATAGATGTTGTGCTACTGATTGTTAGCTTAGCAGTGCTCCTAAACATTATTTTTTTCCATAGCCATTTTTGAATCAGGCTGTTGGTCTGCTCAGATAACGGCATGCCTAGCACAGCAAGAAAATGGAGATGCTTGCATCTAGAATTGTGCAGGACAAAGCACTGCAGTCTCATACAGGTTTTAATGTTGTAGAGATAAAAAAGGAGCAGGCAGATGAAACAATGCAACTCCTTTTTCATTAACACCAAGCAAAAGGTGGATACAGGCACTTAAATATTTTGGCCGAACACCTGCAGAGAGTGATTTAAAGCCTATTATCGAGACATACCTTACATCCATTGTAATGTTACAGAGATTCAACCACCAAGCACAGCTTTGCCATATCAAATTTTGTTTCTGCAGATAAGGCTGAAAGTTTAGAAAATCAAAAGACAGTTGCAGGTTTAAGGAAGTCTGTAGTTCTCATTTTCCTCCTTCTAAAGCTTGTGCTTTGTCAGCCTGCAATCCAGACTAGTGCTGTGTACTGTTTTTTGACTATTCTAACCACCCTGGACCCTGCCACCAGTTGAAATTGGCACTGAATTATCATATCAACCAGGTCCTCACATCTATTTTGCCATTCTGTCTGATGCTGGATCCCAGTGAGGGATGAAAATCCACTATTAGGCTGAAATATTCAGCTCTGGTTGACCACTGCATGCAGTAGAACATTTATCTGAAGTGGCTGTAGTAAGAGGGAAACAACTCTAGGGCTAACGTAGCCTCATAGCATAGAAAATAGAGTGTTGTCACTGCTAATAACAGGCTACAGGCTTTATGCTTGTCAGGACTACTTTGTCTGAACTTGCCTTAACCTGCTTTGATCTGTGCCTTCATCTGGTTAGATGTGAAAGCAATTTTCCTAATGACTAGAAAATTCATCTGAAGGCCAAGAAAAACAAGACAGAAAGTTGGTAGCAAACATGAAAATGCCCTAAGCAAGCAAAAAATAAGGAAAAATTACATCAACATCATGTTCATCCTATCAAAGGGCCTTGGATGCTGACAGTTGGCAATATTTTCTCACTACCCTCACTGCAACCACTGCCCATTGGACCCAGAGGATGAATGCCAGTGTGGCCATAACATCATAAAAATGGAGTAGATAGTAGGAAGTGTGCATATGCCAATTTTACCTGTTTCTTTTTTTCCTGTAGTATTATAGCAGTATTCTTTTCTCTCCTCTCTTCATCTGTCCTCTCTTGCAATTAGATCTAGACTAATAATAATTCATATGTTAGACTATTACAGTTTGTTACACTAACTATAAATTCCTGACTTTACATACAAGATGTGTCGCCTTTTTGCTCATAACAGGATGTTGAGTGTAAGACTATTTCAGCTAGAACTGACCAGTTGGACAGGACAATGGTACAGAAGTGATATTCTGGAGATGTCACTACTAGGTGGGACCCCAGCAACATGCCCAGCTGCTGCTGTACTTTAAAAACTCACCTTCTCCACAGCAAGCACTCAACAACAAACTGTATTTGTGTTAGTGGGCTAACTACCCAGAACACCTGTAACAAGGCACAATCCTCTGGATCTTGCAGATCTAGTGAAATAATCCTATTGACATCCTTGGTCATGCATCCTTTTCACATTCCTGGTTTCTGTCAAGGTCTTATTTGTATCCTTTTAATTTTATTTAGGAGAACAGATTTTTACCAATGGTAACAGTCAGGCCCAGAACCTAGGTAAACATGCAGAGAAGCAGTGTGTAGAAACCACAGCTGGAAGGTTTCAATAGCTGCTTTAATTAATTACCAAATAGAAAATGGACTTTCTTGGTTCTCAGGTATCAAAATCCAGCATCTAAAATAGCAAGAATGACTACAGTAGGAGAGGCTTGCAAGAACATAGTCAATCAAGTCCCAGAATGACAAAATGCAAAAAGGGATACTTCATGGCATCAGCTGGTATAGGTCAGAACCTGCTTACGCAAATATTACAGTTAGTCACTGTATTTAAAAGGTTTGCCTGGAGGGAGAGGAAAATGTCTGTACTGCAAGGTAGTATAAGGTGAACAAACTGAAATTACCTCAGTGTAATGTCTTCATGTAGACATAGTCTTAGAGTACATAGTCTTTAGGTTTGACTTGGTTCAGTACAGGTCAAGCACATAATAAAAAATGGTTAGTGCACTTCAGTGCCACTGCTGTCACCACATACTGAGCAGTAGGAGGGGTGCATCTTCCTGAAAAGCATTATTACAGAGGTCTCTTCAGAAGTGCAGATTCTGTCCTTGCATCTTCTCAGGCAGTGTTCAAGAAAGCATGCAGGCAGACGTGCAAATTTGCTGATTGTTACTCTATCTGGTGTGCTCCAAATCTACTATCGGTCTTCTATGTACATACAGAGACACGTTTAAATCATAGTAAAATGTCTGTATGTCTAAAGTAACTCTGCCAAAGTCAAAGTCCCTGTACTTACCATGTAAGAGCAGAAAGCTTATCATTTCAGTTCATGTTATGCCTCATAAACACTTTCAAATATAAATATGCCATCCAAAGCTTATATAAAGTCATCACTACATAGAGGACTTTATAGAAAATTACTGTCAAATCTTTAAATAAAGAAACTTTGCTTAGAAAATGTTCAGTCCATGCACTGCATATGAAGAAGCAGATGAGTGAAGTGGTTTGGTATCATAGTGAAAAATCCATTATACTGAATTCGTATCTTTTTCATGTGTTTCTTTATAAATATTTTTACACAAAGGAAGGAAGTAAATACAAAGGTAAAATGCTATCTGGTAAACTTGTAATTTAAATGATAAAAACGTGACTGGTCAAACAGATTTAACACACATTTCATAAAGACAAAGTAACAAGAGGTATGCAACACTGTATTTTGTTCAAAATGCATACTGCTGGTTTAGCAAAGTGCTGAAAAGCTGCATCCCTTTGTGTTTGTGAATCAATCTGTTTCTGGTGAGTGTGCAGGCAAACAGTAACAAGGCATTAGCAAATTAGCTATTTTAACCAGAGGTACAAAATGGCTATGTAGTTGCCTAGGATGGAAACATGTGTAGTAGTAAACATGGAAGTGAAACAATTTCAAATGCCATCCTGCTTTTACAAAATGTCAAGTTCCCTAAAGCTGGTTAAAAGAGAAGCTCACATGAAAACTAATCAACACTGCTCTGACAACAGTGAACCAGTAAAACTGCTAGCAAAACCCCTTAGGAAATGATGAGTATGGTAACAGTATTTGAAGGTGTTAAGTATGGATGGAATATGGAAGCATAACACAAACAATAAAAAGCTGATGACATCAATGCATTTGTAGATACTTCCATCAATCTTTACCTCTCAAAGTGCTGTAAGCAGCATTATCAAGGGGGATACTGAGACCTACATACTGTGCAGCTGATGCAGGGGTGGGGAAAAAAAATGTGTCTTTTCAAAATAGTGTATGAGTAAGTCCTAACAGTTAATGAGTTAAGCATACACTTTTAACCAATATTCTGTAAACAAATAACATGCTTTTAACTCATTCTTTTTCTTATCTGTAAAATGGTATGCAGCCTCTGCAAAGAGAGGTGCTAAATATGCAAAAGAGCAAAACTCCAAAAAGGTAATAGAGAAGAATGCGGCAACTATCATCATACTAGTGCTTAGAATGCCACTGTTGAGATGAGCATGCTGGAAGACTGTAACTATAAATGTAGATTTTTCAGGTTTTGTCACTGAGGGACAGAAAACATTTTGCTACAAAGACTTTTCTTCTCTTTCACCTTTGTTTTGGGGATTTACTCAAGAAACGTATGAAATTTCTGTTTCAGCTGGAAAATTTATTCTTTGTTTAGACACACTCCTAGAAATTTTCTTGTTCTCCATCTTGTCAAAATGAAATTGCAAAATGAAAGATGAAACTTGCTATACTTCCCTGTTTTCTTTTGTTTTCCCTTTTCATTTTTTTTTTTTTTAAAAAAACAGGTACTTACTCTAAATTTTGAAACAATGATCATTGTTTTTCAACAGTTTAAGGCTGTCAGCATGCTTTGGGGTGGGGGCAGGTATGATCCTGAAAGCAAGATTCTATTACTGAAGTTCAAGGACAGGTCAAGAATGTCTCTACACTTTCCAAGTTTTTCCAAAGAGAACTGCATTTTGCTACTCAGACCTGTTTCAGTGGATGAAAACAGGTATCTTGTGTCTTTCTGAAAGGATAGCTAAGAAGCGTACATGAAATCAGAAGTAAAAGAAGGAACTGCATAGTTTCTCCTTGCCTCCAACAGTTTTGTTTAGATCTGAAAATCAGTGGCCACAGAGAAACTGGCTACATGAGGAAGGATAAAAACTAAGGCTGGTTAAAAATGTGTTCAGTTTAAGAAGTCTTTCTGATTAAAAAACTTTAAAATTAAAAAAATCTAAATTATTATATAATAATATTGCCCTTCTTTCATGAGCTTTTATAAAGAGCTCATCAGTAAATGAGCTTATGAGGCAGATCAAAATGGAACAAAGAAAGATCTGTACTGCTAGTATCTGTGGACTGTGCCTACTTTTTATCTGCCCCTGAGAGAAGATCTCCCTTTCACCTGATTCAGCAAGCATTTAAGAACAGAACAGAAAATGGAAAGGAACAAATATATGTCACATTCTTCTTTACAAATTAATTTTAAAGTCCATAGTTTGTCATGCTGCTTTCTTCACTGTCCTTGAAACAGGGGCCATAAGCCACTTTAACATTCAGTTTCTGTGGATGCATTTTCCTGCCTAGCTTTCTGTTCCTCTGTTGCACTGCCAAATGCTACCACCAGATTTGTTACGCTGCTGGCATGTCCTGGTCTATTTAATTTGTCCTTTACAGACTTGGCTTTTCGAGAATGGCTGTGCAAACTCTTTGACCTTACTGATGGGAACCCAGAAGTCCTTTCCGGCTTTACTGATAGTAAATTATCTTTTTCAGCCTTGACAGTGGTAGGCATAGAGGTGTAAGAGGCACTCATACCTGCTTCACCAACATCACTGTCATCATCTGTGTCCATCTGTAACTGTTTCTGCTCTGCTTGCCTTTCTGCTTCAGAGACAAACCCAGGGTATTCTGGAGGACGTTCTTGGGAAAGTTGCTGCTCAACTTCATATTTCCACTCTGTGGCCCATTGTTCAACTGCTGAAGGGCACACCTGATCCATGATGGTACTATACTCAGCAGTCCAGTTGTTAACTCCTCCAACCATCTTCCCACCCTGTGCAAATATAAAGCTCCTTGACTTCATCATAGTGGTTTGACAAGCACTGAATGTTTCAGGAGGAAAATAGTGCATTGCTTTAGATTTGTCCAAGGGGTAAGAGATTGTAGCTTCTAACTTGGTACGTTCTACTTTTAACTGAGTGTTCTGGAAATCAGATCTTGGTATTGACTGACTGTTTGTAACAGCATCCATCCGGTTTATACTTTGAGGAATCATTCCATCACTCTTGCAAATCCCCTGCTTTTCATCCCCCAAACCACCTGAACCAGAATGAGGCATAGAAGCATCCTGTGCCATTTCTAACATAGATTTACTGTCATCTGCTGTGGTGACTGCATTATCACTAGAGGTATAATGGAGACTGGTATGGTGTTCTGGAACCAGCATCTTTGGGTCTACTCCATCTTCTTTGGTACCAATAGAATGGGCTTTTCTACGCTGTTCCATGGCCGGTGACATAGGAGTGGCACTGTCATCATATGTTAACTCATCACCACCAAGATGGTATCTGTACATGCTGTAGCCATCCGAGCTGTTAACACTGCTTTGCCGCAGGAGATAGGCAGCGTCACACTCTGAGGAAGCGCGTGAACGTGTGTACGTCAGCTGGGATTTGTCGACACCTGCCAGTTTCTCAAGAGCATTCACCATCCGACCAGACAGTTCTTCCAACTGAGAGAGTCGAAGGTCGACTGTTTGAAGGGAAGCTTTCATAAAATGTTCTCTTTCATTCACTTCTTCTAGCCTCATAGACATATTTTCAACTCTGTTGGGTATAAAAGAAGAAGCATAGAACAGGGGCTGTGGAATAGTCCAGTACCTGTTATAGGCACCCTGTCTGCTGATTTCTTCGGAAGGTAGAATTTTATACTATGAATCATGCATCATTTTTTTCCCCTTACATGTAGCATCAAAACCAAGTGCATTTTCTTGTTACCTGTGCTTTCCATATACTGTAATAGAGGCCTATTTGAACTTTGCTTTAGTTACATGTCAGGAGAGTACAAGAGCTGAAGCCCTTAAGCACAGTGTGCCACCCACTTCATATTCAGTTGTCTTTCACTGTGAAGCATCAATTAATTCCATTAAAAATACTTTGTAATGACATGCTCACAGGATGATTTAAAATAACATCAGGGCATGTTGTAAAACAGGTTTTGCAGCTGTATGGGAGAAAGCAAATGCCAGTGTGTATGGCATTACTTTAGCTCTTGAAATACTTTTCAAGCTGAAGGGAGTGCAATTATTGTCTAGGTTCAATTAAAATAATACTTTTCCCCATTTACTTTTATAGTTTATATCCTAATGGAAAGATATATATAAAAAGTAATGCATTAGGATGTGGCTTAGAGATCATACACTAGTAAATCAACTGTGGAAATTAAATCAACATTCTTTTTCTCTCACACACAAAAGATGACGAAGCATCTGGAACAAGAAGCCATGAGAAATAAGCAAATCTGCTTTGTGGCCATAGACCATAGTGAGTCAGTGAGGCTTAACAGCCTTGCTTTATTCTCTGCCACAATACGTAGGATTTTGACAAATTGCCATGGATAAATAGCACGACAGAAACTGCTCGAACAAATACATGGAGCAGATTTCATTTACCTCTCTATTCTCAAATTTCACATATAATACAGGATGTACAGGGTCTCCCTTCGAGAGGATATTTATCCATTAAAGAATTATATGGCTCACAGATCTACTTCAGTAGAAATGTTAAAAGGAAGATCGATAGATAGATAGAGGGTAGTTCATCAAATACTATGAAACACATTATGGTGAAAGAGTATTTAAAATGTATGTAATTTTCATAATTTCAAGGAAGTGACAAAAGACCCCATCCTGGGACTGACTTAGAATTACTAACAGAATAGGCAGAGTCTTTGGGAACAGTCCTGCCCTGTGACCTGGTGAAACAGTGCTGCTACCATTATCACTGTGTGCTTACACAGCAATATGCAAACATCACCTAGTCCTCCAAATAGCTTAATCATTTACATCTGAATATTCCCTGTCTTTTAATGGGAAAGTTCATACTGAAAAGATAAAATGCATTCATTGTTCAAAGCCTCCAAGAGAATTTGGGGCAGAGATTAAAAGTCAACAGTTGTGAATGGTGAACCCTAGTGTATATCATAGGTCCAAGGGAGGAATCCTCAGTATCATTATTTCTCACAGTTGGATGAGCTGTTGGAAGCTCAACAAGTGGTAATTTGCCCAGACAGATAAAAAACAGAACTGTGCATGGGTGAGAAGGAACAAATTCACCATGAACTAAAATATTCTTATATCAAAGCTACCCAAACCATTAGCCTTGGTGACATATTAGGAGGGACAACAAAGAGCTTGCTGTTGTGAGAGATGTACCGGCACAGATATTTACCCAGGATTCAGATCAGCTTCTGAATTGGTGGTGCTTTTCTTCAAGATATAAACCACTTGTATTTTAACTCAACTGGTTATAATGCAGATAACTACAGTGCAAATAATGTTCCAGATAAGTGAGGTGGTTTTTTTCTTATTATAAGTACCTTTCAGAGGTAACTCTGATGCGTTCATCATTAGATGATTGCTGCTCATCCTCTTTTTCTTGGAAGTATTCTTCTACACACTGTTCTTCAAATTCATACAGTTTTTTTAGCTCCTCCTCATTCAGAAATAACTCTGCACAAAACAGAAGAACAAAATATGTTTCTTTTTTCTGAACTCCTAGCAGTCAATGTAAATCCATTTTAGCAGATTATTTTAGGCATGTGGATACTGCAGATTCTATTTCTGCACTAAGTGAACAGATTATGTAAATCAGGAAAGAGTGCTTAGCCAAAGGTGGCCACAGCCCTGAAGGCAATGTAATGCACTATGAACATCATCTGCTTTTTATGACCATCCACTGGGGGTTATATTTCTCAATGCCCTTTGCACTTTTTAATAGCAGTGCTACACGTTGATCAAGCTGACTAGAATTTACAGGATAAAGACAAGAGCAAACTGTCAGTTTGACTGTTCATTCAAACACTGTTCTTAAAAGGACACCAGTTATAGGCAACATAGAATCCAATATAGCAGATTGTTTCCCTGACATTCCTTGGACAACAGCTTCAAAAAAATTATGACCATGTAAGGAGAATTCAAGGAAAATTTAAACTTTTGGGGAGATTTCATCCTTTAGTTGAATTTGTCTTTGTATTTGGATGAAGTGTTACATTTAGGATTTTCCCTTTCTTTAACTCAAAATCATATTGTGCAGAAATATAATTACTCACAAAATAAATTTCCTGTGAAATGTAGAAATACAGAGATAACAGAGGCATCTGATTAATTCAATGAGGCATATAGTGAAAATAACAATCAACAATAACAGGGTGTGTTAGATTCAAGAATCCTCATAGTTCCCCTGTGAAATGACAGATAAGTGGAGAAATGAAAGTGGGGATACTCTTAGACACAATCACAGAGCTGTCTCAAGAGAGAACATTTGAAACTGTGATCCCTTTTCAGTTTCCTGTTTGCCCTCTCTGATATATGGATTTCACTAGGACTTGGCAAAATTGGATTAAGTAGATGCCATCTCATGGTTTTTAGAAAGCATGTTAATGAATGTCTTCATTAGCAGCACAGCATTGCGTTTTTCTCAGGAGTCCACAGAGCTTAAGAGCTGCTAACTTGATATAAATTTTGTCCCATGCTATCTTCTGCAAATACATTTGACTGTCAATGTGAACAAAATAGTCCAGCAGTTGAAAATCTGCTGCTTTCTGCTGATATAGTGCAAAGAGCTCAATGTAGAGAATATTTCTTGCATACTCAGCCCCCTGTCACGCTCATCCTGGTCTCCTTCCCCCTTCCTGCAGCGACAGCAGATTCGCTTGATGATTATGTAGATGTGGCTGAAGATAATCATTGGTGGTGGGAGGACAGGTCTGTCATGGAACGTCATGATCAGCTGGTACCGCTGGAACTTCCAGACTTGGTTGGATATTGATTTTACCTCAAAGAAGGTATTACTGGAAAGGAACATAAGTACAGTTTCTATTAGGCCCCTAATTGTTACTTAGTATTGAGCAAGCACTATGCTGAAAAAAAGTAACAGCTAAATAACAACGCGAGGCCACAGCGCTTGCTTGGCTCAGCTCTTTGCTAATGCAGCTGAACTTGCTGAATTGATGATTAACTTGAACTCAGCATTTCACTGCTGCTTTTGGGTAGCTCACCAGAAGCTGTTCTCCATCCCCTGTCTACCATGCAGAACTGTCATCTTCTTAGACTATTTGTTCCTACTGTAGAAAGTCCTTTAGGTGTTAATAAAAAGAAACTTGAAAAATTTACAAATAGCATAATTTGTAATTTGGGGCTTGGTCATAAAGTATTTCTTTTAATACATGCCAGTATTTGATATTACACAGAGTATTGAATCCATGAAAGGTATTTTGTGTGCTAAATGCAGAAGCTTCATGCAGTTTGCCTTTAATATGCTAATCAGCTTGACCTACATAGAAGACTTCAAGTTTTCACAAAATGTCCCAAATTCAAACTTTATTCACTCAAACTTCTGACTTAAAAACATGCTTCATGGTTCCTGTAAAGGAATATGTTCCTGGAAGCCATGGCCTCATTTTTACATCAAAATAAGGTGTATTATAAAAATGTTTTATTTTGTATTTATTTAGTGAACATGAAGGGTAAGTGATAGCATTCAATCCAGAAATAATAATAGTCAAAGTTATTAAATACCAAGTAAGATAAAGAAGACTTGATATTCTGTCATAGGTAAAGCTTTTCAAGAAATTTTGAAGTATGTTCAGACAGCTCACTGCATTTCTATGAGATGATAATACTTGCACTTCCTTTTTTCTTATTTTTTTTGTCTATTTCTATTATAATTGTGTGCTTTAGAACATCTACATTCACAAAATCAGTTAAAATAGCCCTTTAAAACCAGAGAATTCTTGACTTCACATAGCTTTTCTGTTTCTTAGTCTCTTTCTGTTTCTTTAGTTTCTTCTGTCTATCTATACATGACATTATTTGCCAGTGATAAGTGACAGTCTGCCTTCATCCTGTGTCTCCTGCATAGCAGGAACTCCCCAGCTAGATCGCATCCCCTTACAATCATGCTGGGATGACAGGAGTTAACAGCATGACCTACTTCCCAAACTGCTGATTCTTTGGTCCTTCTAGCAATGTGACTGGCATTTGAACACTTTAAAATTCCTGACCTTTTAAGTTACTGTGGTGGGTTGAAGTTTCCCCCCAGCATTAACTCTGCCAGACCAACTCAGTTACATACATCAAATGAATCATAGGCTTTGTGAGTGGTAGATTTCTGGGCACACAATGAACTGTTTGTCATTGTGACACCAGGTACCCATGCCAGCAAAGCCCTCCAACACTACATGTTTATGGGTATCACAAATGGATCACCTGCTTTTCCCAGGTGGTGTGCTCAGTAAGTCATACTAGCACATAAATATTTCAGGTGTTTAGGTTTTTTTGTTGTTTGGGTTTTTTGGTTGGTTGGTTTTGGTTTGTTTAAATCCCTAGGTTATGACAAGGAAGTCATGTGGCATAAACGTGGGTAGAAAGAATAAACAGCATAAATTAATTTACTCTTACTCCATAGAAGTCTAATACAGATTTGTGGAATCACATTAAGAATATACATAATGAACATTGCTTGCACTGGCCACAGACCTTAGCAACATGTAGCTATTCTTTCTCTTGGTTTAAGGCAATATAGACTCCTTTTCTGGGTCATGTAAGAATTTTGCAAGACCTTAGTATCTTTTTCTAAATGAAAAGCCAAACAGTAAGAGAAAAACCCAAAAAATCTAGATGATGTAGTGATTGTAGGAAAGCCTTCCACTTTTGATGTTTAGATTTTCATTCTGCAGTTCTAATGCAGAATCACATTTGCCAGTGGTGACATCAGCTTCCAGCTTGTATGCAGCAGGTTTCATGGATTCTATTTTACATCTTTCCAGAGCAATCTTGAGGCCTGTCACTATCCACTAAATGGAACTAGCCAGATTCTCTCATTCATAACTGCAATTGCTGGCAAATTCAAAGCACCCTTTCCTCTACTCTTTCCCAGCATATACACTATTCCAAGTATTTGCCAGTCATGTTCATGGAGTAATTAGATTCTCAGTGCAAATGCAAACCCCTGCAATATCAGTTGATAGGCTCACAGGAACTTTATCTCAGCAATAAGAAAGTAAAGACAGCACATGATCATTTACATACTTGAAGACAGCAATCAGCAGGTTTACCAACAGGATATTTGCTACCAAGAGGTAACAGGCCATAATAGCAGGAGTGAGCCATGCCCCTGGTATACACGGAGGGAGGCGTTTACCGTCATCATCGTAAAGATTGTCCCCACAAGGAGCTGAAGGAAAACAGAAAGGTATTTTTCACAGATTGCCTGCTACTTAAAAACACTATTTGAATTTATTCAGTGATGGCACGTGCATAAAATTTTCTCAGCTGAAGCAATTCTACCATTTTATTTCCAGCAGCAAGTATGTGTAATTTCTACCTCAAATTCTGCTACAGCAATAACTACAGCATATAAAAATATTTTCCCACGATAGTGAGCAGAGAGACAGCTCCAAATTTACTGTACAGTGTGGCTTTATCCTCAAATCCCTATGGATATTCTTGTTCTTACAGTAATAAAGTAGGACAAGATCTTAATGTGCATAGATACATACTAATAGTGCAATTAAAATAAATTCTCCAACCAAACTTGTGTGCTTACTTTGCCAAAAATCTAAAAGAATTTCCTTGTAGTCTCAGTTTCTTGGGCAAAAATTAAACCTTTACTGGGGCCCTGAGTGTAGAGAACAGATCTTAATGATCCTTCCCAGCTTTTCCTGGGGTTTACACCTACACCCCTTATGCATGCCTGTCTCTGCCTGAGCTGTATCAGGTGTGCAGGTCTCAGGCCTATCTCCTGGATGGACCTTCCACCTGTGTTTGTCCCATGGATGGACCCTTGTTCTGTCTCTGACCCTGTCTCCTTTTGCCCCTGTCTGGACTCTTTATACTACTATTTGCCCAGTCTGGGGCTGTTAATGTCACCAGTGGGTGCCCCGCCACCACTTTTGGCCCAATTTATGCTTCCTTTATTTTTCACAGTAAATCTAAATTTTAGATACAATTTTAAACGAAAGAGAGAGAATTATAAAATGAACATTAAGTAGGAATAGCAAAACAGACTGGTGAGGATGAGACAAAAATTGAGAATAATGATCCATCTGTTGTCAGATTATTGCCTGCAGTAATCCTAAGAAGACAGAGGTTGTCTTGAGGTAAGAACTTCTTGGAGGTGGGTAATTGCAGCAAGTTTGTTCTGTCTTTAGGTGCAATGCCAGTGCATCTGATTTCACATATAAGACTAACTTTTGGAACAGTTTAGTAGCAGGTAAAGTGTTTATCAACCACAGGTTCTTCAGCTGAAATCTCAGTAAATTCTAGGTCTGGCAATCAGTTCATTGCAGATTTTGTTTATGTGAATAAACAGACCAGTGGGACTAAGCATTTCACAGAAGATCCCAATGCTTCAACCTCATCTGAAAAAAATACTTCCAATTATGTGAAAGCAGATTAATCTTATTACAGGGGACTGAAAGAGAAAATTATACTTTAATAAAATATATTTTACTTGCTTTTCAAACATCAGACCTACATTTTTCCTGTTTATCATAAGAAAAGTATATCAGGAGAGTCAAGTGAATCATAATATTATTCATGTGGAATATGAAAGTACTAATGTAGAATATGAAAGTACTCATATGGAATGAAAGTATTGCCAAAACCCCAACAACACTGCATCTAGGAATTCAAAGGGAATTAGTTATAGCATGAGACTCATACATCATATTACAAAAACAAATACAGAAATAGTTTTAGTGTACTAGAAACAAGTTATAGCAACCACACAAGCTCAGTTAAAACTTCTGATCTGCAATCTGCATTCAAATAAAATCTTTTTTTCTCTGCTTTTTTTTCAGATGGAACTATTACAGTCGGAAAACAAGATTCACACCTAAATATTGGATGAGCCCTATAATTGAAATGTCAGTATCTCGTGAAGAAAAAGATTAATGAACATACTCAGCTAAATAAGATAATCAACTTTCCACAGAGACTTACGATTAATTTCCATGGCATAGACTGAACAGCATTCCAGAAGAACAAAATAGGAGGAGGGAAGAAGGCAGGGAGAGAAAGAGGGAAAACAACAGAATGATACAGAAATTGGATTTATTTTTTTTTTAATTGAAAATACAGTTTTCCCATGAAGAAAATATAAGCAACTCAAATGTCAGAACAGTAGAGACATAAGCTTAGAAATGACATTATAAATGCATTGCATCCTGCAGTTTCCTTTTCACGTTTTCCCCAAATATTGCATCTGGCAGTGAATTAATGATATTAACAATAAATCACAAAATGCTTCTAGCAGATGATCACTTAAGTATACACAGTATTTCAGGCAAGTAAACAAAACTGGTGGTCACTGTGAACACAAAAATAATTCTTTTAGCTATAGTGGTAAATTATTTATTTATTTATTTATTGTAAAGAACCACCCTGGCTTTGATTCTGCCAGCTGTTTCTCTTTCCACTAATACTCATGATACTGGTACTATTACAGTCTATAAGTTCATTAGAGCCCATTTTGACTACCAGTATGGATACTTGCTTGCCACCTCCTAAATGGCAATTGTAAGCAAACTCACACTACTGAAAGAAACATGCCAGGATGCTCTATGTTTATAAATATGATGCTGTTGAGTACTAGATGCCACTAACTTCTTGCTCATGGGCATCTTCTAAACAGAATAAACCAGACAGAAGCATCCTGGGTTGAATGAGGAAAAATGTTACCAGCAAGTTAAGGGAGGTAATTACTCACCTCTGGTGAAACCACATCTGAACTTGTGTGTCTAGTTCTGGGCTCCCTCATAGAAATCAAACATGGACATACTGGAAAGACTCCAGTAAAGGGCAAAGAGTTTTAAGGTGATTGGAACATCTGACAAATGAGGCAAGGAAAGCAGAGAAAGCTGGGATAATTTAGCCTGGAGAAGAGAGGGTCAGGGGAAATGTTACTACCTGATGGTGAGTGGGAGTAAAGACAGAGCCAAACAAGAGAAGAGACAATGGACAAAGTGTGGGAACTTCATTTAAATCAGACTGTCCAGAGAAGCTGCAGAGATTTCATCTTGCAAGATATTAAAATCCTAACTGGACAGTCCCTGAGCAACTTGCTCTAATTTACCCTGCTTGGAGCAGGGAAGTTTCACTAGATGACCTCCTAATGTGGTTTCCAACCTCATTAATTCTGTGATTTGTGATCTTCATCTTTAGCTGACATCCTGTCTTCAATGAAGCTCTTGACAAAAGTCCAACTACCTGCTTTCAGATTGAAAATCTGATGTAATACCTTTACCATATAGTCTTTGCACTTGTGGACCTTGGCAAAAGTACTCATAAGCACTCAACACAGCCATGTTAGACTGCCCATAGCAATCACCCTCCAGTGTCTTCTGAGGTTGCTTTTGTGGTGTGTTTATGGAGAGCCACAGAAAGATCAGAGTGAAAAATTCTCACTGAAAGCAAAGTGAGGCTCAAATATCATTCCATTGGCTTCTAGACAAAAGAAATTTATAGAATTGTAACACGGTCTAGTTATACCAGTAAAACTCCTTGGATAGCCAAACCCATACATTTTCAAGTTAGTTTAGGTTTAAGCTACTGATACAGCAAAACTTTTGACCTGGAAAGTTTTTTAAACTGTGCAGATTTTATATCACAGAATCACAGAATGTTAGGGGCTGAAAAGGACCTCAAAAGATCACCTAGTCCAACCGCCCTGCCAGAGCAGGGGAACAAAGGCTATTTCCACACTCAAAGCTAAAGAAGTAGAGTGTTCCTTTTTTGTTTTGTTTTCCCACATGTGTAGAAAAGAAGATCATGAGTGATTCATGAAATGGAAACAGTTCTGGAAACTTGATAGGTGCATCTATGGGAGTGAAAATGTATTAGCTTATTGCCTATGCTGTGCACTGGAGGTGAAAGGTTATCTCATCTCCTGTGCAATTTTTCTTCTTCTGTTGGAAATATTAGTAAAATATTGATTTGAAAGGACACTTCAGAATTATCTCTGCTGACCCTTGCAAGTAAACAGAACACATACAGTGTTCTTGGGCAGAAGAGTATTCTAGACCATATCACTCTCAGTATTAACTGAACTTGAATATAAACTAGAGATGGGACATGCAGGTGGGGAACAGAAAATTGCTCAGTCTCTGGAGTCTGTCACAGGAAAACAAGAACAACACAATCATAAAGACAAAACAATAATTCCAAATTAAAAGTAACCATTAATTTGGATCTGATCATCTGCCTCAGAAACAGGAAACAGACTCTTACTATGAATTCTACTCTTACGGTCTATCTGATCTGCGAACACCTCTCCATAGATCATCCAGTAGGGCATATAGAAGATGTTGCGAGCTAATCTCCAAGAAGGCTCCTCATCTGGGTGCAGGATAGCTTGGCGGGCTACACCAAAACTCATCAGAACCACAAGCATGATGACCACAAAGTAGAGCATGTCAATCATCTGCATGGAAAGACCACACAGAGGCTCTTAACATCACTGGCTAGTACAGTAGCATTAAAGTAAACAAGAAAGCATCAAGAGAACAAACACATTCCCATAATCTTTGGGATATTATCCTTTAACTGCTGCTCATGAAGTAAGGATAAATAAAAATGCAGTACACATAGTAATTTACTAGAATTAAAAAAATAAAAAAGATAAAATCTAAAATCTTTGCTCTCTCTATTCTCTTTTGCATCAAGTGCTTTATGCTGTGCCCTTCTGTGGCTGCAGAGAGATAACTGATGGGTTTGTGCCAGGCAGGTTGGAAAAAAATAAATAAAAATTCTCTCTTGATCTAAGCAGTGACTAACAAGAGTACTGCATCATCTAGTATGTGTGTGAAATTCACATGGCCATTTTTTCACAGCCTGTATTCCGAGTCCAGCTCAGGCGAAAAACCTCCTTTAAAAACCAGGACTGAATTTAGTTCCCATGAAGTTCTGAAATAGAAAATTTATAGCAATTTAAGCACTAACCATCTTTCCAATCATCATGACGTAAGGTCCCAGATATTTGTTCACACCAAAGATATCTAATACTCTGATGTACCAGAAAATGATATCTACACAGTAAATCACTCTTCCATAACCCATGTAAGGCTGGCTCTGTAGGCGAAGAATTGCTCCTATAATAAATACTGAGATAGCCACCAGGTCAGTAATATTCCAGTATTCTTGGAGCCAAACTTTCACTTTTTGGCTCAGCTTGCCAGGCTCTGACATCAGAATCTGAAATAAAAACAAAACCAAACAACAACAACAACAACAAAGAATTCATTAGGAAAATCTCCAAGGTACTTTTTTGAAACAGTGGTCCAAGAAAAGAGGCCAATCTTGTCACATTCACTGAGCTGCCAGCAAAATTTTTCTCAAACAGCATATTTTTAGTTACTGGCAGGCAAAATTTCTTTTTCATAGAATCATAGAAAGGCTTGTATTGGAAGGGACCTAGAAACATCATCTAGTTCCAACCACCCTGCTACACACAGAGGCATCTTTCACACAATGAGGTTGCTCAAAGCCCAGTTTGAGCTCAAAGCCCTGCTTGACCTTGAACAATTCCAGGGACAAAGTGTCTACAATTTTTCTGAGCAAGCTGTTTCAATGCCTCACTACCCTCATCAAAAACTTTCTTCCTTATGTCCCATTGAAACCTACCTTCTTTCAGTTTAAAATGGTTGCCCCTTGTCCTCTCACTATAGGCGTAGGTAAAAACTCTCTGTCTTTCTTCTAAGCCCCCTTTAAGTGTTGAAAGGCTGCAATAAGGTCTTGCTGGAGCCTTCTCCAGGTTGAACAACCTCAACTGTCTAAGCCCTTCTTCATAGCAGAGGTGTTCCAATCCTCTGGTCATTTTCTTGGTCTTCTCTGGGCTCTATTTTCATCTTTGTTTCTATTTGGGCTTCATTAGCATATTTTTGTTGTAGGTTTTAATCAGTAATATCTAAACCAGGAGATCTGGACTACTGACTTGGCATCCATATTTGTTTCCAAATACGGCTTCTCAGCCCTCTGCACAAGTCTACATCATTATTACCTCTAAAAGCAAGCTTCCTTTTAAAAATTAGGAAATGTTGATATGATCAGATTTTACCTCTCTTATTTTCTCTAAAGCCAGTGTCACAATGTAAGAGATGACAATCCACTCCTGGACTGATGGCCATCGTTCCATCCGCACCAAGATGATATAATTAAATAGCATCAAGTAGCCGAGGTATGATATCTACAAAAAATAAAATCCTTTATGGGCATCAGGTGATGGATCCCAGGCCTCTTGCACACACACAACAAAATCAGTCTCCATTAGTTTCCACTGGGACATTCTGGACTTATGCTAGAAGTCAACAGAGATGTCACTGTAATTACTAGTGTAAACATCAAACTGGTGATGTTAATGTGTCCATGCCTCACAGTAAATTCAGCAGTTGAAGACCTTTACTTTCACAAGTGAAAGAAGATTTTCTTCTCCAAAGGAAGCAGCTTGCTTCAAATGCCCTTCCTATAGCTGTCATACATGCTGGCAGAGGTCATGGTCCTCCAGCAATTGAAGGAATAACAGATGCTGTGGAACACATGATCCAGACAGCTGAATTATCTCATTTGTTGAAAGAAGCAAAACAACAATTCCAAACCACTCTAAATTTGGTCCTCTGTGCCTGGAGCTTTTTTCATCTATGAAAATGTAATTTCTTTGCACCATGAAACAATGTTGAATACTTTTTTAAAAAATCAAATAGGAATCTTGCTTTTAAATTATTAATATGTGCAGCAAAAAGGGATCAGAATAGTGTTCTGTGATTTTGATGTGCTGGATCTAAAACTCTACAAAACATTATGACATACTAGCTATTGAAGGTCCTAACTATCAATGAGAAATAAACCTGTATCCTTTTTTACAGGGCACACACAGACTGCAGGAGCAGTACTATGAATAATTATTTTTATTAAAATGAAGTTTAGCACCAGGTAATTGTTGAGGCACTACAGAGAAAATTAGGTGCTTGTCTAAATTAAATATTTTAATTGGTTTTAATTGTTTAAAAAGAAGTGCCAATTAAGTTGTATCAGACTGGAATCTGTGCTTCTCTCTAGGCTGCACTCATCTGAGCCTAACTTTGAACAGAGCAAATAGCAAGCACTGATGTTATGGTATTATTTCTTGGGCCCTGAAGTATATTTCAATGCAGAAGAGGAGCCAGAGCCTTTACAACACAAGAGAATCTGGATTGAGTGACTGGACTGTGGAGCTGGCATTGAGTTTGGCATATGAATAGCCAAACAGGGCTTTCTTAGAAGTATGTAGGAGTTTCAGAGGCTGACAGCGTAAGCTTCAGCTATTCATTCTGTTTCACTGTCTACGCATTTTTCCCTGAATAAAGGGAGTTCTTTACTCACCAGATTCCATGTAAATCAGTGATTTATTTAGTTGTTATTTAGCAATTGTTTTTACAGTTGTGAGGAAAAAAAAAAATCACTATCAGTCTAATCATTGTGACTTACTGTGTAGAACCAAAATTTAACAATAGGTGCATTATAGAATTCATAGATCTTTGTTCCAATTGGGAGGCTCTTTTGTTTTTTTTTCCCATTCTCTTCATCTCCTTTTCGGGAGCCTGTATCTGCATTTGCATCCTGGAATAGCAAAGTTGTCAGTTTCATCAATAAACAACAGTAAAAATAGTATCTTTTCCTCAGATACAGCCCCAGCCAACTGTTAACTACATACTGCTTCCTCTGAGCAACAGATCTCTTCTTAAAAATACAAATTCCATAAATCTGTGCAACTACATAGATTGGAGGTGTTTAAGAAGAGACTGGATGGGGTGCTTGGTGCCACGGTTTAGTTGATTAGATAGTGTTGGGTGATAGGTTGGACTCAATGATCTTGAAGGTCTTTTCCAACCTAGTGAATCCTATTCTATTTACATCCCCTGAGAATCCAGCCTATACACTCCCAAACTCTTCACACAGAAGCAGTTAAAATTTTAACCTGAGTGCCCTACATCATGATTAGAAAAGCTATGAAGCTCAACACTCTTGAGATATTAGAATTTCTTAATAATCTCCATTACTGACCGCATTTTCCTCTTCCTTTTCTCTGCCTTCCTCATTTTCTCTTGATGTCTGGTAAGAATAATCATCATAACTCCGAAACTCTAGGAAAAGGATGGTGGGAGGGAAGAGAATCCCCATTATAACCTGTAAACCAAGAAAGAATCCAACTCAGATGGTATTGTTTTCATTAAGAAATTTTGCAACAAGACAAATACCATAACCAATATTTTCTTTTGTATAGTATTCAAGATACTCTGCTATCCTTAAACCTACAAAAATGAATATGTAGTACTTGCAATAATATCTTGTATGGAAAGATGACACCCTGGACCATTTCTATCTCCACAAATACAGTGCAGTTAAGACACTGCTCCAGAACTAGAGCTGTGCAGAGAAACTCCATGGAATGGACACAGTGACAGCTGGAAGAGGGCTTCGGGTTTGTTACTGGAGTTTATAGTTACTTGAATACTTAATAGAATTAGCTTTAATATTTACAAAACTTGTGAAATGTAAAAGAAGCTTTGCAGATAGCACTGGGAGACCTCTCTTACTGTGTGAAATTGCTGAGAAACAGAAACACAAGCATGAGTTGCCACCGTACAGAAAAGAAGCAAATCAGAGAATGAAACTAGGACATTAGCGGATTGATTAAACACATTTAGAAACCACCATGATGCACTCTGAACAGCCAGACATTTGCCTGAAGATTTTAAACAGGTTTTAAGAAGGAAATATGGGAAAGCAGAAATAAATTGAGAATGACAGTGCAATGTCTACATCAGCAAGCCTGGGAGTATGGCCCGAGAAGATCAGCACAGCACTTTGTCAGTAATGGGGGATTTAAGGATGTGAGACTGAAGGTGGCACCTTCACAGTGGGCCTCCATTTGGGTAGACAGCAAAAATGTAACTAACAAAGAACTGTATGACATGAAAACACACAGAAGCAAACACTGCTCTGCTTACTTAACGTTGCCCAAGTCACGTTTCTTTTCTGTGCGAGTTTCTCCACATAACTAGTTTTTGACAAAATTCAACAGTTGAAAAATATAAAGATAAGTTAAAGAGACTATACCATTAAATAACAGAAGAGGGAAATAAAAATCATATAGTGATTTTGCTCATATCTGATTGCACAGATTTCACTCTTTTCAACACTTAGTCTCAACTCTGTGTCTTCTGGTACAATATTAAGCAACGTTAAGAAGCACAAGTCCACATCTGGTTCATTTTCTCTCAATTCCTATTGTGTGGAGCCCTAATGGAGGGAGATCCTTTTGCTTGTTTCCAACTTTAATCAAAGGTGTGTGTTTTCAGTGAACAGATCTCATCATTCACTGAAGGCCACAACTTCATTCTCAGGTTCCAATCATACAAAGCCTATTATGGATTCTATTTTCCTTTGTCATGAGGTAATGTTCCTTAGATATCCTAAATTTGGAAACCAACAATTTAGCCTTAAAACATAGATGTTCATCTACATAAAACATATAGATGTTCTTAAAACATCTATAATTGGCAAACTGATTTCTTCTACACTATGCATAATTCAGCGTTACATGCAACAAACTATTTCTTTGAAAACAGCTGTAGAACAGAAATACCTTAAGGCCTGGATTTTTCCGCATGCGTAGCCGCCCCATCCACATATCTGTTAAGAGCATCTGGCTGCATGTGTGAGCAATGAAGTCCCTATGTTTAGCTGCCACAGCCAATTTCAGGCAGGTAGAATTACTCCAGTTTTTCAGTTCATAGGTTAGCAGTTTCATGGCAATCTGCTCATCATGTTTATAGGACTGGTCCAAAAGTTCGACAGCCAGCTGGCCAAAATCTCTGGAAAATGCAAGGTAAATTCAACAAGTTTGATTTAGAAATCAGTGTTTGCTCATATCTGTGGTTTTAATTCCATTCACAGGGTGTTATGTTTTTCCACACACATACAGTGGCAAGAACAACTTAGTCTAAGGCTTGATAAGGGACAGTATACAATAGTTCCAAACACATTGTTAGTGAGCAGAGAGAATTAGATCGATAATATCTTAAAGCCAGGTTGGCTATATAATCAGATTTCCCTTAACTTATTTGAGTAAATTCTGAACACGACTTTGTGAAATAAAACTAGCTATTTTTACAGCAAGAGAAGCTGAAGAATATTTTCTGTTAGAAGAAAAAGCAAGTTTTCTCCTTGCTAGAGTTGCCTTCAGCTTCAGATTACTGTTGATAAATCTGCTTCTCTACACTCTAGAAATCAATTGTACTTTACTACAAGTAAAGCTTCTCAGTGGGTCAGACAATCCCTTATATCAAGTCAACATAAAGCCTGCTCTGCATCTACTAACTTTGAGTTGTTGTCCAGATCCTGAGAGATGTCGTCCACCAGCTCACTCTCAGAAGACTCATGGGCCATAGATTTGTACAGTTTGCAGGCTACTAGCGCCTTGGCCATGGTTTCCTCCCCTCGCTGCCAAAGGAAGAGTGCCATCTTTTGCCGTTTCATCAGCACAGCCCATATCATCAGTTCATGAAAGGGGTACTGGAAGCGGCTGACTTCTGGGTCATCCACATCAATATCAATCTCTTCCTCCTTTTTCTTTTTCTTCTTCTTCCCTTTGGTGGGAGGCTCATCATCCTGGGAAGAAGAAAATTTCCCATAGCTATTTAACAGCCTAGCTAACAATGCACCACGCACAGTGCAATTACTGGGAGGGCATATTAATAAAATTGTAATATGTTTTGCTGTCTGCAACAATGCATTGCAATAGTGATCAAACATTGAAGAACAGGTGAGCATGCACTGGGTTAGCACACACAGCTTGATGTTTTATTCAGAGAACTGTTTCTTGCACACTTAGTTACAAGTCACCCATCTTGGGTAAGTACAGTAGAATACAGTAGAACTCTGTTGTTTTGGAGGCATCACCTTACGCTGCATTGTAAGTCGATCTCGACTGTATCTGTAATTGCACAAGTTGGTTTGCAATTAATTAATATTTAATTAATTCCTCTGCAGCATTAAAGAAGCTTTAAGAAACCTGAATTCACTATGAACACATTCCACTGTAATTTCTAATTTAGTATTTCTGCGTCTATCCCTGAAGAAGAGCACTGCATATCTTAAAGCTATCAAAGCAGTTTTCAGACTGATATGCAGGTGGAGAGTGTAGTAACATGCAAATGGAAAAGCCAGGCAGAAGCGTCCTTAACAACAGGAAGGTACTAAAAGGAGTCTTCACCTTTGAAAAAGCAATCTTCTCTTATGTATGAAGTGCAAACGAAAGGTATAAGTATCCCGTTTCTTAAAGGGATAGGGAGGATAGGCCATTACTACAGGAACCAACATGGAAGTAACTGAAGGTAAGTACTGACCATGAAGCAGGATCCTGAAGGGAGAAAAGCCATGATGGGGAAAATTAGGGCTTAAATAATGTAGGAAGAACACTGCATATATAGGTGTAGACAGAGCTCATCATCATTGCAGACCTTGATTCCACTCTCAGAAGCAGATTACAAGTAAAAGCAATTACCATTCTACAAGAACTGTTCCTGTTCAAGCATGCTCACTACGTTATGACAAAATACAAACTCAAATCCAAATTCAGGGTTTAGGCTCACATCCCATGTTTCCAAAGATGACTCTTCAGCTCAACAATTGAGTATGCATTTTTTTTCCAGCAGTTTAAGAACTGAAAGTAGTGACCTCTCTCTCTTATGGAAAATTTAGGAGTCATTATTTCCATACAATGAAGAATGTGTTGAGTATCTCTGAAGCACAGGACAGAAAATCTCAAATGGAGGACAAATATTAGGTCCTCCTCACACTAGGAATACCAAATAAAAAAAACCCCTTTGCTAACACAGACAAATAGCTAAGGATTCTAAACATCCTGTTTTAGAGCTGCTAACAGGGGAAATTAAAATAATCCAAATACTTGGATTTACTGAACACTTCAGCAAAAGAAATGTTTATTTTTCTTTTCATCTTTCTCTTTGAAGAAGAGAATGGGCTGCACCTACTGTCAAGTGAAGACAACACTTTAATTTGTGCCACATAAAAAAAAAGCTTTAAGCAGCTTTCAAGACCCTACTGATAAAAAAAATAAATAAATCACAAGTATTTCATAGGCTGGATGCAAAATGGAAAATCCTTTTTCACCAGACATGGTGAAAAAGCTAAGAGCAAGAGTGGAATTGTACCAAGAACTGCTATGAAAAAAACAGTATTTTACAGTAAATCCAACTTACCTCCATTCCTAGTAGTTTAAGAGCTTTTGGCTAAATATTAAAAACAGAAAAGAAAATCAGTTAGATGGGAGGGAAAATTCAAAGATCAACAAATACCAAGGAAAACCACATTTTCATTACAAATGCACAGCATCTTCTAAATAATCATATCAATAATGGAACAATTAATGAATCTCCCTTTTAACTTTCCATCCTGTACTCAGGTGAAAGATTTTGATTCAGATAGAAGAGTCGTATGAATCATACTGATGTGAGAATTAAAATCACCACATGGTCACAAAAGCTCAAAAAGGTGCTTCTAAATACCTGCAGGGTGAAGATACCCATAGGAAACTGTAAAAATTGTAATAAACATTAAAATCTCTCACAACTTCCCATTTTAAAAATACCTCTGTTCTATTTACATTTTATGTAAAAGGTTTATTTTTTCATTCCATCAAATAGTGGTACACTATATATGTACTATTATGTTTGCTACAGAATATTTGGGCTTCAAGTGACCTTGTGACCATATGTAGCTCTAATTTCCTAGTGTGGGGCTTTCTATAATTAGAGTAGGAAGCTTCATTTGACCTCCAAAGCTGAACCAAACAAATAAGCTAACAAACAAAACTATTCCATTTGCTGAGAACAGACCTTTTAACAAAGCAAGTGCCATACTTTCCCCCACCCAGTATTGGTACATGACTGTGAAGTGTTTTACTGAGATTGCAGTTTCCATTGGGTAAGATTTATGCTCTGAGCAGTTCTTTACAGGACTTACTGTAACAGGTTCATTGCTCTTCTGTATTCAGATTAAACTCTGTCATACCCAAGTTAAGGCTAATGTTGGTTATGATTACTTGACTGGTTTGACTACTACAAGTAAGAATAGGCATATATGCAAAAACCGGATTTAGAAATGCTTGGATTGCAAACTACTGAAATAGAAGGAAATTCACCTCCAGATCAATGTGTTTACCACCTTCTGGGTCCTTCCATCCTCTGACAAAATTTTTCCTTATATAACTACATTATTAGAGTTTAAACTTCTGTCCTATGGCATTTCTTTAGAATTTAACATGTAGTGTTTCACAAAGACAAAAGAACAAAGTGTTGCTTATTTTTTACCATCAGCATGGCCACATCCAGATTGAACTCATCCTTACCCTCTTTGGTCCAAATAAATTATTATAAAGAGTACGAAAACTTTTCCGAGTATAATTGCAGCGATAAGCTCCACCCATGAGATATTCAAGTACAAGACCAATATCTATTAGGCTGATATGATAATCTGGTGGAAGATTTCCCTATCAAAAAAGAAAATTAAATAAATAGAAAATAAGGACTTGGGATATGAAAACATAACAAACATTAAATTGCCTGTCTAGCTATACTATGCCATGTTTAAATTGGCATACAACTATTCTGTAAAGCCACTGGTTTCAGTCTCTGAATATTAGTACTAAATTAATGATAACTGATTTACATAATGACAAATTTTTGAGACCAGATTTTCTTTGGTTTGTTGTTGGCAGTACTTAACAATTGTGGACAAATTTTTCATTTGATTTACTTGTACAATATATCAGAGTCCATACAAGCCCAAGTTGTTTGAACAGGTTATAATAATGAAATTAAATAACTTTGTACTGATTATCATTAATCCAGTATAAAAGCCTGACTTAATTTTATGGTGAATATCAGGCATACTTTACATTTTATGAAAACTTTTTTATTATAATATTACCTGCAGACTTAAGACTACAATGCAGAACATGATTTAGATTAATACACAGCCCAGAGTCAGAGAAAAAGGCAGACTATGATTGTCACTGTTACACTTAAAACCTGGATAGCGCTATTGACTGATAGAATCACAAGCTGAAAATTGTGTTTCATTGTTCAAGCTACATCCTACAAGAACTGATTCTACAGCACAACTGAACAGTTGCTATGATGAAACTACTGTGTTCTAAGCAAATGCATCACCTCCATGTTAACCCAACCAAATCCCCGAGACTGCCGCTGAACGAGTGAGCCATGATAATGCAATGAAAAGGAGACAGACAGAAAGCAGAATGCAGAAGAGCATTAGTAACACTCAAAAAGACAAACAATGAATGAGAAAAATGTTAAACTATGAAGCAGATCGATAATGAATTATACATTAGCACAGTACTGTGTGATTTCCACATCTGAATTTCCCAGGAATAAATCCAAGTTTTCCTTGCCAAAAAGGAATAAAGGCCATTTCATGTAGCTGAATTTGGCTGAACAAAACCTCAAAAGGGGCAAATACAACAATAAATCTTACAATGACCCTATGCATGTAAAATGAACAAACGAACATGTAATGGAGACAAATGAATAACAAGCTTAGGACTTAGACCACTGAGAAACAGAACAGTTTTTTCCCAGGTAAAAGTAGGAGTGACAAGAAAAAGGTAACTAAAAGGCACACAAGGAAACAAACAAAAGGGAACAAATTCAGGGTTTTGCTTAACATAGCAGGCCTTTCCTCCACTGATCCTTTGTAATGCTGTATTGGGAGCTTCTTGGGAGAGAAGAACCAGTTGGGAGAGAAGAAACAGTATCAACCTAAATCTCAAATGATATATTACACTACTAGAAGTTTAACTTTCTTCTCCTTAGTTTTGAAATTACTCATAGTGCAGTAGAGCCCAATTTAGACTGACATTACTGCTTGTCACAAGAAGTTATTTAATCTCCTTTTCTTAACAGCTACCATCTAGTTTCAAATGTTGACTGTTGACTCACATGGTTAATGCAATCACACCAAGGTAATGGTGCTTTTAGTTAAACTTACCTTTTTCACATCTCTGACTAGCAAATGCAGTGTATTTGGTGGACCCAGTCTCTGAAACAAAAATCATTCACAGTCCATTAGAGCTTCAATTCTTCAGGTTTTTTGCAAACACAAATGTAATTAATGAACTGGTATGTAAGCAGAACTTTAGGCAAACCTGTCTCACCACAGTCTTGCAGAGGTGAAAAGAAGGATTTGGACTACAATGAAAAGCACATTTCTACCAATAGCTGCATAGTAGCTTCCTTATAATCCTTTACATGGTGATTTAGGTCACAGCAGTTTGTGGTATTGTCTACACTTGTACTTGCTGCAGGAGCCAGAAAGGGACTGGAGGTTCAGTGTTCTATGAACGCTGCCCTGGACTACCACTGAAATGATGTGAAGAAAAACGGTCTAGAAATAGTTACATTCCTATTGTGGGCTGAAGAGAATTTGAATTAAAAGACATGATGATGTAGGATTTTGAGAAACACATTTTGCTTTGCTGGGCCACAAGGAAAAAAACGATACTGATTTCTGCAATGTGCTAAGAACAAAAGTTGCTGTGTAAGTACTTTGCCACATTCACATGCTTATTTCAATAATATTACAAGTATACATACAGGAAAAGTAATTGACATTTTAATGACCAGTACTGTCTGGTATTAATTTTTTACTATCTCCATTAGTTCTTTATGTGTTCTGAACATGTAGTTCAAATACATCACTATACTTACATAATAAACTGCAATTGTTTGTAAAAGCTTCAGCAGCCTTATTAAATAGGAATGTGTACATTCAGGGAAACAATAGGGCACTATAAGAAGTAGCAAAGGCTCCTCTCACCACTATCCAATATCTGTGTATTGTCAGGGCTCAGGGATTTTAGGAAAACCAGCATATCTCAGAAGAAGAAGAAAAAGGACACCACTGGCAAATACCGTAGCAAAGCAATTAGAGCGCACTTTAATATTTCTGCTCACTCACAGTATTATAAAGCTCTTCCAGGCGAGGAATCGTGAGGAAGTGGTGCATGTTCACGCCATTCTCAATGAGTAGTTTCACAAAGTCCACTCGATCCAGAACCAGTGCATCCAGCATAGCCTGTTCCAACGAATTCACCTGGATTGTAAAATGGAGAATTTGAGACTGCATGAGCACAGAAACCTTGGTTGTCCAACAACCATTCGTTACTTAGGATATGCTCAAGTTCCCAAATATGTTGATTAACCTGTAAGTGGAAATTAATTTAGAAAAATTGATTTTACTTATGTGCAAGTCAATACCAGATGGAGTTTTCCAACAAGGTTTTGGGCAAGATGAGAGCAGTGGAAGAACTCCTTAGCAGTATAACTATATCCTTCAATCATTTTGCTTAGTAATTTTAACTAAATCAGGCATACCCTGCTTGACACATTATGTGAAAAAAGAGATTTACCTGCTCAACCTGATAGGAAAAAGTTAAAACTTAGGAAAAACACACTTTATAAATTTAAGAAGAGATTGACATACTTTATCCTGATAACTTGCATATATATCCTCCACTCAAACTGCTGCCTCAGAGGAAAAATAACCCACATCTAATGCAGAGAGACTCAAATCATTTGGGAAGAAGCAATTCTTCCTTCTCCAGCTTAGTTTTGACTTTGGAAAATGTTGGTCAGGAAGTCTAACTGATCTCTTACTATGGTCTACAGGTTAGAATCCCTCAGTAGGAGACAGGAGAACCACTCTAGCAGCAGTTGTCTTAACACAAGAATTTTAATCTAGAAAACAGAACAATCTAATCAATCAAAGCACTTAGAAATGGAGATGTTTAAACTGCCTTCACTGGATAAATAACATGTACATGGAAGGATGAAGATGTTCATTGGTGTTATTTTCTTCTGACATGCAGGGAAGAAGATGCAGCAGATAAGCACTGACTTGAACCATTGTGGTATGGCTGCATGTGGTGCTCATGGGATAAGACAGGGAACTGCTGTCACAACAATTGCAGCATCCTCACAGAATCTACTGCTGATCTTGTGAGAATGTGCAAACAAGCATTCTACAGAATGAAAACATGTATGGTCCTTCTTTGTTACCCCAAAGGAAAAAAAAAAATTTAACAATTTTAGTGCAAATACTTTCATCTCACCCAGTTCAGGAGTTCAAGCTTTCTTGGGTCTGTTTCTTCTTCTGGCTCTTCCTTTCCTTTCCCTCCCTTTTTTTTCCCTTTTCCCTTCCCTCTGGCTCCTTTAGTCTGAGGTGCTGGAGATTTCTTTTCCTTCTCAGGAGCTGTTCCATCAGGAGCTGTAAGGCTTCCTAGAGGCTATATTTAATAATGTGTTAGAAGTATTATAAATCTAATTGGCCATATAGTAACTAACCAAAGAAACTCCCCAATCACCACTTCTCACATGAAGTCAACTAAAAATGATAATTTCCTTAAGTATAAAGACCTTTTCCATAACCACAACATTACATGTTTTTTAAAGCTGTTATATCTAATGTTGTCAATAACCCTGAAAGTCCAAGCAGTGAAGCAGGTAGTCTGCAAGGGTTTCTCTCACAATATAAAACCAGTGTCAAGAAGATGGGGAAGAGACACTATTTAGTTTTGTGACACTTCAGTTTCTTTATTCTCGGTGACTGCAACAGTTGTCAAAATAAATAGCAACAAGCAGGGTAAGGAGCTGGACATAAAGAGCTTAAAAATACTGTTGTAAGATGTCAAGTAGCATCCATACTACACAGGCAGAAAGGACAGGAAAGAATGCCAGGAACTGGTTCATTTATATTCTGCAGACAGTATTTCTCTTTATACCTCTTCAGACACATTTACTGTTTGCAACATCCTTCCCCTCTCCAACCTATCTTCCCAAGACAGGCAGGTACACATGCAAACAACTTGACACTACTTGTCTGTGATGTCCAGGTTTAACTTGCTGCAGCTAATGCTTAGGTTATAAAACCTCCATGAAGATGTAAAGTGAGATACAACAATCCATGGCCTGCACAGAAAACTACAGAAGCAAGCCATTAATAAAGCTTGTTGTCTGCCATTTTGTTTGTCTTTAAAAAGTCTTTTCTGCCTAGCTACCACAAGCCCATTCATAAGACTGTACAAAACTGCAACAGGCCACTTGTAACACAGGCTGATCTGAAAGCAGTCCTTGCGAACCTGCAATGACAGTGAATTGCAATTGGCTGACACTCCTTCCACAAACTGTTCCAGAGTATGAGTACGAAATAGGCCAAAGCAGTAGCTGGCTTCAGTTGTTAGGTGGTACCTCTGAATCTAACCACAATAATACAGAGCTTACAACACTCCATCCAAATAAATGCTGTATATTAATAATACTTCATAATCTGTAGGATAATTAAATCCTTTAATGAGCCTTGAATATAGGAAACATCTCATTACTCTAAGAGAAGGGATAAAGCAGCATCTGCAGCAACATTTGTTTAAATTTAATTATACAGGCTTCCAAATGACATAAATCTCACCATTACGTACAGCGTGCACATGAATAGTGCTCCTATGAGTTTCAGGAAAGACAATTACCAAAAAAGACAAATTCTTGCACTTCATTCTTATTGCCTCTTTTAGGCTGGTCCCTTCATGGCAATTTGCAGTAATTCAACACCAGATGGTTCACACAGTAAAGCAAAAAAACGGTGAGACTGCAAGTGGCTTAATAGGCAGGGTTTAGTTACACAGATGAACAAAGGCACTGCAGTGTTTCACCACTGACTTCAACAAACACACCATCAAGCTCCAATAATTTGAGAAAGAAAATCCAATTTCAGGACCTAAAGGTTTACTGAAGATCTACTTTTCAGTTAATTTGGCAGAGTTCTGCGTGCCAGAGGCTTGTTTTCTCAATGGTTTCTTCTGTTCCTCAGGATTTTGCTTCATTAATCCAAACAGAGATTTTCACAGCTGTTAATAAAGTGAGCAACGCAATTCTCCTAAGCAGCTCTGAAATTCCTTGCTGCATACTTTCACAGGTAGTTTGGGACCTTGCCAACTGCTTGCACATGTCAATTACAGAATCAGTCAGAAACCTTGGCAATCCTAGTGCATCACAAAAGTTCACTGGGGATGACCAGAACTCTTATTGTCCAGCTGTATCTAAAGCTATGGATTGTTTCCAGTAAATGTGGGGTTTTTTAACAAATGCCACAAGGAATCACAAAACAAGATTATCTTTTCTGCTTGCCATGAAATTGTTTTTCTGCCTTTCACAGATTACTGCTAAATATTTGCAAAAGGCAGTATAAGGAAATCTCAAAACAAGTATGTCTGTCTTAATTAATGGGATAACCTAGATCAGTTCAGCACGAACCAGAATTCAATACTGTTTCTCCCACCAACAAAACACAAGGTGTGAATATTCCACCATTTATTTTAAATTGTTAACAAAAAAATGTGACTAGGAAAACTGTCTTACTGGCCAGTGGTGTCCAAAGACAAAGATTTGGCTGCGTGCAATGTCTACACGATTCCAGGCCAAAGCCAAGCTGAGCTGGTCTGGAGCAGATGCATTGGTACCTAAAGGGAAACCCATAAATGTTGAGTATTTTATGCCTGATGAAACAAGATTGGGTAGCCTTCTGCAATTTACAGAATCATAGAATCGTTCAGGTTGGAAAAGACTCCTGGGATCATCAAACCCACACATTGACCCTACTCTACAAAGTTTACTCCTATACTACATTCCCAAGCACCATATCTAAACAACCTTTAAACCTCCCTGGGCATCCTATCCCAATGTCTGACTACTTTTTCTGTAAAAAAAATTTCCCTATGTCCAGTCTAAACCTACTCTGTTGTAGTTTGAAGCCATTCCCTCTTGTTCTATTGCTTATTACCTATGAGAAGAGTATCAAGTTCTCTACGACATCCTTTGAAGTAGTTATAGAGAGTGATGTAGTTTCTCCTTCTTGAGACTAAACATCCCCAGCTCCTTCAGTCACTCTTCATAAGATTTATTCTCCAGACCCTTCACTAGCTTCATTGCCCTCCTCTGCACTCACTCCAGCACCTTGATACCTCTCTTGTATTGAGGTGCCCAAAACTGGACACGATACTCAAGGTGTGGCCTCACCAGTGCTGCATACAGAGGGACAATCACCTCCCTACTCCTGATGGACATAGTAGTTCTAATAGAAGCCAGGATGCCGTTTGCTTTCTTGGCCACTGGGGCACACTGCTGGCTGATATTCAGCTGCATGTCAATTAGAACCCCCAGGTCCCTAGTCCAAGGAAGTAGGAAACAGTAACTCTGACTCTGCATCACATTGCCATCTGAATAATTCTACCATAAAGCAGTCAATTAATCATATCAGTTTATGGCATCTTCCACTTAACCCCATAATCTTAATTTCAGAAGGATTAAGCAGATTCTCTCCCTTTTTTCCTTAAAACTCCCACATTGACCTTTGTATTTTGATGTTAAAGACAGACATTTCACTGTTCTAAAAGACTCCTCCTTTCAGCTACTCTGGCTGATGCTGTAGATACCATTGTAGTAATTCCTCTCTATTTCTTCTCTTTGGGGACTTCAGTGATCCCATACTGAGTATCAACTACTACATACCTGCAGGCAGAAAACAGTTGTTTATGCAAATAAACATGGAACTAATCACAAAATTGTCAGGGTTGGATGGGACTTCAAAGATCGTCCAGTTCCAACCCCCCTGCCATGGGCAGGAACACTTCACACTAGATCAGGTTGCTCAGAGCCCCATCCAGCCTGGCCTTAAAAACCTCCAGGGATGGGGCTTCTACCACCTCCTTGGGCAACCTGTTCCAATATCTTGCCACCCTCATGATGGAAGAACATTTTCCTAATATCCAATCTGAATCTATCCGCTTCTACTTTTGCTCCATTCCCCTTAGTCCTATTGCTACTTGACACCCTAAAAAGTCCCTCATCAGCTTTCTTTTAGGCTCAAAGGCTTAAAGAGTGGAAACTAATATCTGGAAAAAAATCCATATATTCTTTTAATCTTCCCACATTTCCTCCCTCCCCCTTATTCTATGATAAAATGTAAAAAAAATAATGCGTTGAACTATCAGAAGTATAATTTTTGCAGCATTCCCATCCCAGGCTTTCAGGTGAGGAAAGCCACAAGAACTTTCAATATAGGCTGTTCAGGTAACTTGTTAAAATCCAAGTGACCAAATCAAACACTTAAACATCAGGAGAGAACCTCAGGTAGTGTACAAGACAGCCTTCTGGAGATCACTTTGTCCATACTATATAAATGCTCACAAAACCTACCTTTGAGGAGAGCAGTTAAGATGGACATCTCAATGTCCTGTTGCCCTTCAGATCCCATGCGAAACACAGTAATCTAAAGGACAGCATAAAACCAAACAGACAGAATTACAACTCAGAAAAAAGAGCAGAATGGTGAAGTTTCATTATTTTTGAAGAGTTATTTCCAAAAGTACAGGTCCAATAGTGTTTCTTTCAAATGTCATTTTCACAAAAGCGTTTAATCAAATTATTTCAACAAAATTATCTTAAAATATCCTTGCATTCATAAACATGACAAAATAGCTAAAATTCTCCACCAAACCCATGAATTTTGAAAAGTGTTGACAAAACTGCCATGCCAAACTGAGTTTTCTGACAGTTCTATTGCCTACCAGTAGCAATGGAAATGCCAGCTTGGCAAGGGAAATGCTAGCTACCTGAATCAATGGCACTTGCACAACTAACATACAGGGGCTGCTCCCCTGTTTCACAACAATGCACCTACATCATATTCAAACTAAATCACTGCACCAATTCTGAAGGGAGCATGTCAGAAAATAGATTTGATGTAGATTTGGATAACTGCAAATTGTATTGTATTCATTTTCCTTGCTCCAAATCTGAGACTGGAAATGCAAACACTGCTGGCTACTATATGCAGTATTGCCATGATAAATAACAAGCAAATACTCCAGGGAAAAGACTTTCTTTCCCGCTTCTATCATACCTCTTGGAGTACCAGAGCAGGATTTATTGCCTTTCATAACACCCCCTAAATTATTACTTTTAGAAATCAAAAGAACACTCCCTACTGAAAAGAGCAAGAACTGTAAGAAATGCTACATTCTGTTTATTGCTAATTTACATTTTTAAGAAAAAAGTTTCACATAATGTATTGGAGAGAGAGTGTTAAACCTGGGAAGACTAGAGTTTAGAGTGTGTATCCAAGCTGACCAAAGGCAGAAAGTTGGGGCTCTGTGAAAGGAAAACAGTTTTAAGGGAGACAGAAGCATCGTTTTTCTAAGAACTTAGAAAAAAATTGTGGGCTTTTTCCTCAGCCTCATAAGAAAAGTTTCATCATATTCAAATAATTCCTGTTCCTGTTACAGGTGTCACTTTCTTAATGATACAATTAAGCAACATGAAGAATGAAACTGCCACACATTTTGTGTTTGAATTCTATACCAATTGGTTGTCTGATTCCCTACACACAATCTGATGAGAAAGCTGTGGTAGTTCTCTCTTGTTTCTATCTAGAAATGGCAGACAGGCAGGAACCTGAGCTGTACAATACACAGAACAGGCCTGCAAAAAAGCCAAGATCAAGCAGGGCTGGGATTTTTAAGAACACTTCATCTAGCAATTCTTTTGAAAGAACTGGCTAGCCCATTTTACTGGAATGAAAGGATGTTTAAAAAGTAACTATATCAGAAGATCAAAATTTTACTGATGCACTCTCAAATGCTTACTGCTCTTAGGAACCTTTAATTGGTGAGGAGAAAGTTCTTCACTGAGAGAGTCGTTCGTCATTGGAATGGGCTGCCCAGGGAGGTGGTGGAGTCACCATCCCTGGAGGTGTTCAAGAGGAGATTGGACGTGGCACTTGGTGCCATGGTCTAGTCATGAGGTCTGTGGGGACAGGTTGGACTCGATGATCCTCGAGGTCTCTTCCAACCTTAGTGATACTGTGATAATTAATTATTTATCCTCTACTTTCTGCAGGTGATCCTGATTTTGGGGAAGTCCATGAAAAATTATTTCTATCAGCTTATACAGGAGCAGAATCTATTGGTTTTAGAGGCTTTCCAGAAAACAAAATCCCTATCTTAGCCTATGCTTATGAGTGAATGATTGTGTACATTTGTGGAGCTATGTAGAAAAAAAACAGAAAAGGTTAAACTGTAACCGTGGGAGAATGGCACATAAAGTACTCTATAAAATTTGGTCACAGAAATTACCTTTGTGAACTACTTTTAGGACACTTACAAGTTCTTTTTTTTTCATGCACTCCATAAGAATGACAAATAGTTGATGAGCTTGATTCCTGTTGTAGTTGAAGGTTTTCTGGATGGTAACTAGAAGCTGGTCCCTAAGGGATTCACTTATTATCCTGAAAAAAAAAATATATAAAAGAAGGCATTTCCAGCATTAATATACATTCACAAGCCCTGCTGTTTGAGAAACATTTGCATGAAAATACACAGCATCTTTGCATTCAGTACAGCTAAGGAGTTCATGAAGAGTTAACAGTTATCAGGAAATTCATACCCAGACTGACTCCTATGCATCTCAGTACCTCAGCATTGATATAAAAACTGGCAGGGACCTTGAAGTAATCCTTTTACTCTGCAATACAGTGCAAGTTGCTCTTACTCCTATTATATGTGTAGATTTCATTTTGTTAAGAAGTTCAGTCTGCAGAATTTCAGCACACCTCACAGGATACCTTCCTTTGGTTTTAACTGTTGCAAGGCCCCTTGCATATAGCTAAAAAAACCCAAAAAAGTATTTCATGCTATGATGTATCACCTTGGTTATCTCTGTTATTCTCTTAAACTGAGGATTTAAACTGCTAGCATATCTGAAGACTCAGAATACCCAGCTGAGAAGCAAACAAATCAAAAGTTGATTAATGAAATGAGATCAAAAACATTCTAGAAAGATCAGAAATGTCTGACCCTCTCAATGCAGACTATTTCCTAAACAAATAGATGTGTTTTCAGATGATGACAAACATTGCCATTAGGCATTCAAAGCAGTGAGAGAGCTGAGCCTGCAAAGTGCAGTAAAATTCAATGCTCACTGTGAGAAAATGATTATTTAGACAGCAGGGCTGACAAAAATGCTCATTACAGCTTTACCAGATGAACACATTTATCTCATAATTTTTGGAGAGGAAAATTGGATACTGCATCATATGCACTGGGAGAGAAAGTCACAGGGATAGGAAGGATGAATGTGAAAAAGAAAACAAAAAGAAGAAAATAAAAAAGAGGAGGCTTGGATGATGGAAAGGAAAAGAAAGGTACTGAATTATAAACATTGTCAATAGGATTAAATATGTACTTTGTATAAATGTCAAGAAAAATCCATCATCAGAGCTGCTCTCCCAGTTCAGCAAATAACACCTGCACAGTTTGACAGCACTAGTTGTCAAACTAGTAGTATTTAGTCTAGGCTAAGATCCAACTTCAGTCAAGGAAATAAGCTATTTCTTGAGTGCAAGACAGGTGTCCCATACTCTAATCAAGACAATATACTACGATTTCGTCTGAATCTGGCTACTGAAAGATGATATGATGATATTTACAACAATAATGGTGAATGTATGTTACTTGCTTGGGAGAAATAATATTTTTAAATTAAAACTGCAATGTTCTGCTTCCACTCGGAGTATTCAACACGGCAGATCTTTTATTCTGAAGAGCAGATGAGCCTGCTAGTACAGGCTGCAGATCTGCTTTAAAATAACCATGATTTCTATCAACCAGAGAGGCAGACAACCAACCACAAAAATAACAGATTCCAGAAAATTTTGGATTAGGACTGACTGACTTTTACAAATTAATATGGCCAATGGACAGGAAGGCTGTGGAGCACATCCTTCATTCTGTTGATGGCATCAGGCAACACAGCACTGAATCACCATCACAGATATGAAAAATAGCAAGATAAAGTTAGAAAGCCAAATGATTTTTCAGCTTGTCTGGCACTCCTGGAGAATGAAGGTCCTTCACAAAACACACTAGAGGCAGGCAGTATAAATTTTGCAAACATATGCACTAAGTAACCTCAGTGTTGACCTGAGAAAAAAAGTGATTCTTGAGAATCACTTGTTCCTTGCCTCTAACACCTCATCCAGCACCAAGTATTGTACAGCAAACTTTCATGGAATATGTATGAAAGCATGCTGCACTGAGAGCAAGCTCATTTCAATGTATTACCAAGCACATTTGAAGTGGTAACAATTTTTACTCGTTAACATCAGGGCTTGGATAAAACAGGCTACAAAAGCTGACTGACAGCAGAATGCCTCTACTAGTAGTGTTTTGTCCCCGAGATTTTTTTAATGAAACTTCGTTGAAAGCAAGGCAAGTAGTCACACATTGTCCTCCCAAGCAAGATAAAATTTTGGTGAAGATCTCAAAATCTTACCCTCCTTCTTCTGAATACTTGTGTGCAAATGACAGAATATCTGATGCTCGTCCACTACCATCACAAATCACAACAGGGAGAGGGGGCTCTTCTCGCAGACATTCTAAGACGATGGAGATCACATTGGGACCCCCTTCCACTATGAGCCCAACTACAGGAACACCTTGTCCCAGACCTGCAAAAGAACCCAGAACAACAGAAACAAAAGAAGTGTCATTGAAACTTAGTTTAAAAGGTTGAGATATTATGAGTGGATGTAATTTCTGTGTTGCAGCACTACTTCAAACCAGAAAATGGTCAGGAAAAATGATGGCCATTTCATGGCCAGCACCAGGACAAATGTACGTATGACACTTCATAGCCCCAAAATTAAAAGAGTGAGATATCTCTGTGTCCTTGCTTTTATCAGCTTCATACTGATCATTTATTCTCTCAGTGTTGGTGAACTGTTTTGTAATCTCTTTTGACAGACACTGCATACAGATAAAGCAGCTGACATGATTCTCCTGTTACTTCATTAGCTTCACTGTTAGTTGAACAACTGTCAGCTACTGTGTCTTTGATGATCTGATTCTTCATTAGTTACCTACAGGAAGTCTTCAGCAAGGTGACATATACCTATGCCTTCTCCTAAGATAAAAAATATGTAATCAATTTATTTATCATGAGGCTGAAATGGCTGGCCGATGGAAGAGACGACAGCTGAGCATCCCTTTGCTGTCCCTGCCTCACTGTGATCTCCAGGCATAGGATGACAAAGGGAAGCCCACAGGTCACACGGTCTCAGTAGCCTCGGTCACAAGATACTTGGGGAAACAAAGGACAAAACATTACCTGAAGTCTGCCTAATCACACTATTACAAGCATTTGAATTCAGTTCTTAATCTGTAAAACGACCAGCACTTTATAAAGAAGATGGACTTTTTGTACAGCTGAGAATGCGTGAAAGGGCTTCTATGTTCAACCTTCATTCCTCTCTGAAGAACAGGAACACCATGCACAGTAACAGCAGAAGCTTCCTGACATCCTCCTGTCAGTACACCCCCAGATCTGATAAGGAGGAGTCACAGAGCATGGGTCGGCCTGTGTATCCATGAAATCCTGTGATTCCTGCTGAGATTTCCAGAAGAGGTGCCTGTACTTGTCAAAAAGAAACATGTTGTTTCTAGTAGGTGTTGTTACTAGTAGGTGTACTGCAGCCCTGCACAGAAATCAATTCCTGTATGCACACTCAGCTTTGCCCTTCTCATGACAAAAATCACCAAGCACTGTTTAAACCAGAATCACTGGCTCAGTCCCAGTGGTATAAAGAAAAAATTATACACAGTATCTTGCCTCTGAGCCCTGACTTCCTTATCTTCCAAGCCTGCACTCCCTTTTACAATGTCCCAGTGCTTCTGCAGAAGACAAAGATGAAAAAGCATAGCTAACATTTGCTATCTCTACTGTCTGTGGCTAACAGCACATGATACTGTCACCATACTCAAAGACAAGGAGCATCATTTTGGTGACTTCAGTCTCAAGCTTACTGTAGGCAAAAAGCAGTACTTAAGGACTTTCCAGAATGTTTAGATTACCTTGTGGCTGATCAGTAACTGCACCTTTCAGTTTTACCTGGCACTCTACTTCATTTTTCTGCCTTACCCATAAGAGCACTTAAGCCATACTAGAAACTTTGTTGAGTTCAATGCCATTTTCATTCTGAATGTTTGTTTTACTTGTTTATATGCACCTACGCAGGTTACAGTGGTATTCATAAGAAGTCAGAAAGGCAACTAGTAGAATTGGAATCTACATTCCAGCAGCTCTTAACTGAAGTGTGGATCGAGGACTACTAACTTTTTCTTGACCACTTTTCATCAGGTTGTTGTGTTGTGTTTTTTTAAGTTGCTGGAAAAGGGCACCTACTCAACTGTTTTAGTTATTCAACCTTTAAAAGGATACATTTTTTCCCTACAAAAATGTTCAGGAAAATAGCTATTTTAAAAGATTTCTAAGTAATTACAAAAACAATTCTAGAAAGCTGTTTTAGAGAGCTGGCAGCAACTGGCAGACATTAAAACTGCACAAAATTCTAAATATGAAAGCACTGATGTGAAATTATCTTGGTAATGGCTTAATTAAAAATCAAATTTACAGGTGAGTTTATCTGGAAGATCAAAGAATGTTGAATGTGATACTTAAAGTGAAACAAATTCATATAAAAGAGAAAATGATATGTTAGCATGAACTTGGAACCAGAAACCACTGAGTTGCACATGATTCCTGTAAACAGAAACTATACAAAATCACCCTGCACTATTTACCGATGCTCATATATTCCACCTGGAAGTGCAAAAAATTTCCCTTTCCTTAAACTCTTACTGCTTCAAAGCTTCTCCTTGCTATTATTTGCCAATTTTCTCCCTCCCTTTATGCACTCCATACTTCGTGTTTTCTCTGCTGTTTGATATGAGCTCTTTCACCACTTATCACAGAGCATGTGATCTAATTGAGTCACACAGTCCTGATCAAATTCCTGCTAGAAAAAGCTGAAAAACACGTTTAATTGCAATACTTTGAAATCCTTCAAGCTCTTTTTGCCTCCCTTCCTTTAAGATGTTATGTTTACAGTTTGCCCACAGTACTTACGTGTGTTAATTTTCTGGAGGGAAATGTGTTTTTCCAACTGACGTCGTAACTTTACTTCTGCTCCATATTTACCTAGCGTACCATTGTCTGCCAGAATGAAATGGGTATGGGAACTGTTGAGCACGGAGAGCTTACTTAGAGGGTTTGACATTGTTTGGTAAACCCGGGTTACCTGTGTGTCAAAAGGACAGATGCAGCTAGATTAGAACTAAGAACTAGATGTGAAAATCCCTGATGTCACCCAACGAAAGACCACGCCTTAGGAGGAAAGAACTCAACCAGACCTTTAGAACCAGAAATACAGGAGAATTAGAGATGAACCTTGCTTTTACATTCAAAATGTGAATTCTTCACAGCAGTGTTTTCTCTGGAGGATGACATTCAGATCTGTGCACTCTCCTGTGTGTTCCCTTAAACTCATTAATGTACTCTCCCTGATCACACACTGTGTTATACAATCCTCTTACCGCATTAGAAAATACATTCTCATTTGGAGCTCCTAGTAATTAATATGCCACTGCAGAGTACCCATCTACAGTAAATGCCAGTCTTGTACACCTAAAAGCCCTCACAAGATTTATAGAACTCTCAGCATGAAACCCTGAATGTAGGACTTGAATCTCCCTCATTACAGAAAGGTCTCTATTACTGAAAGCAATTCAAATCTTAATAGCTCCATATTTACTTTCAGGTCATGTATGACAATCTGACAAATACGTTTGAACAACAACGTTTCCTCAAGAAATGGTTTGATTTCAGCTCTTAGGCAGACTTTAGAAACAGTGAAAATACTAATACTCCAAAAAGATGAATAGTGTGTTTTGTTACATAGCTGACATTGCTAATTACGTAGGAGTTTCCTTAAAGACTTACATCTTTTCCTATCAGATCTTCCTTGTTTTCTACAATGCCCCACGGTGCAATTCCTATGGCACATATTCGTCCTCTGGATTTGGAAGAATGATCTTTCAAGGCATCTCCCACGTGACGAATGACACCTATAGGTACAATTCATTTGATTCATTCTTGGCACTTTTGAGAGATCACTGAACAACAGAATTTTCTTCATTAATTCCTTTCACAGAGCTACCTGGTCTTCTGGATTGTTTTCACTACTAAACTGCCATCTCTGCTTTGTAACAGAATATGCAAAGAACCCATGTTTTTATTTTGTTCTAGTTGCATGTAAATCCTATTTATATACTTTTGAATTTAATGAAGTCTTTGGAAGTCTTACCCAGTTACACAGCTTGCCGCAGTGTAATCTGTACCATGGTCTGGAATTACATTACTCATTGTACACAATGCTAAACACTGTATGCTAAAGGCTATAACATTATCACTGGAGTCTGAGTAACCAAAACCCCAGCCCTATAGTTATCCAAGAAGTATTTTTTTCACTTAAAAATTATTCATCACTTTCCCCATAAAGACATTAGACCTGTAAAACAAAGATCAAAGACTTCTGTAAAACAAAGGCCAAAAGAAATAATTCTCTTATAGTGTTCTGAGAAATAACTTGATATATTTATTTCAGCTAAATAAAGATACTGTCATAGAAATATTATCATGAAAGTTTACATCTGATTGGTTTTTGAAGATCACACAGAATTATTATTAATATAAATCAAATTAATTATAAACCAATCAGCCCCTAAATGTAACAACAAAAGAGGAATGATGAAAACAGTTTTTCTTTAACAGGCCTTTCAAATTTTAAACATTGTATCAGACACCTGTTTCACTGACAGAATTCAGGAACAGTGTCCCAAACCTCATGATGGACTTATGTGGAGTTGCTTTACAACTCATGTTTTAGATATGATCAAAACCAGAATTGTTTCAGGTGACCAGAAGACTAGAGGAAAATGCAAAAAGGAGACATCTACATGTGAATTCAGGTTTGTGTTTCAAGATTGCTAATTTACAGTCATTCATTTAAGAAGAAATACCTTATTATGTTACAAGACTAAGCGTGTGCATGCATGGTGATGGGTGATCCCATGGATACAGTGACTTAGGGATACAGCATTTAAAGTGGAGTATCAATTATCAATCAGTAACTCTCATGAAGATCACACAGTCCAAATGTATGTCACTGTCTGGCTGCAGGAATAGGGAAGTGTCAAACATTATTGACACAGGAAAATTTTACAGGCTGGGCTGGTTAGGAGATTAACACAAATTATTACAAGGCTCCTTTTTTGTTTTACCAGCTAATGATTCATTCATACAGACTTACATCTTCTGCCTGTGATCAGTAAATGAACATCACTGAATTCATAAGTAAACTAAAAGTGCTGGTAATTGATTACCTGTGCTAACACCTCCAGTGAAAATCCAAGCTCCTGTCGTCATGGCAGCCTTTATCAGACCTTTTCCAAATACTTGCTTTAGTTTAGGTTGCATTTCAAAGTTCTGGAGGCCTCCATGGACGGAGATTAAAAGTTTGGGCAGTTCCAGTTGCCAGTCTTTCACCATGAGATTTAGCAGAGAATCTGGTTTAGTGTCATATGACACACGGATATACTGCAAAGAGCAATGTATAACATTATCACTCCATTTGCTCTGTAAATTGGCTATTCACTAAGCAAAGAATAGTGATATTAAGCCTTACATCTTGAAGAGTTTTACAGTTTTTAGGCAATACATTATTAAATTTCTGTTGCTTATGATTAGAAAAAATAGGCTGAAACCTTTCATGTTACTATTGAGAAATTATCATCCACTCCCTGAATTTCAAAAGTAACACTTACTTCACCTGCAAAACTGGCTTCAATCAAGTGATCTTCCCATCAGCCTAAGCTCTCATTACAAATCTGCAGTGTTGGAAACCACATATTTTAAATGACTGGAAAGTGGTTTGTATTGTTCCAAAAAAACTGTTTTGACTTGAGAGAGGCTGTGGACTTTCCTTCTCTGGAAGATACTCAAAACCTGCCTGGACATGTTCCTTTGCAACCCATTCTAGGGGAACCTGCTTTAGCTGTGGGGTTGGACTAGTTGGTCTCCAGAGGTCCCCTCTAAGCCTTACCATTTTGTGATTCTGTGACTGCCACAGAGAAGCAATAACCTTAATAAGAAATAGGAGGCATATGTTACCTTTTATCCCATTCATTCCTGATGTACTTATTTCTGCCTCCAAAGCAATAGTTTGCATTCTTCTCAGTGTAGTTTATTTCTGCTTGAAGAACAAACAAAGCACCACTAGCAAAACCCATCAACCTCTCCCAAAGATTTTGGACATTCATGCTGGGTTATTTGGCCCACAAATCTCATACAAACAGATGGAATCTTTGGCATTAATACACACAGCTGTCTCTTTAGCTAATATTTAATGACAGTAACTTCAATGCAACTGTTTCATCAAGACGTTGTGAGGTGCTTCCTAAGTAGGTATTATTTTTCTCTTGCCTTTTCTCTCTCACTTTTTGAGCATCTTGTACATATCCTTCTGATATAGAAAACAGATTTCCCTTGATTTCAATGGATTATGCATTGACCGAACTGGAATCTGGATGCATACCTATTAAGCTAACGTACTAGAGAATACCTTGGAGTAACCTATGCTCCTTACCATGGCCTTATTTGAATGCCCTCCTCCTTGGAATTCAAGGTTTCCATAGGCATCAGTTGGGTATGTTTGGGTGTGTTTACTGACAGACCATTTCTCTGGCTGAGCTTCCACTTGCTTTGTTTCTTCTCCATTTTTATTAGCTGTTATACTTGGAGGAGGTGGAATATGTTGGTTAATGAGCTGTCCACAGCAGCACCTGTATGTTAAAATTTGAAGCAACTTGATTACAGCATCTTCAATATTGGATAAGGATTTAAAAATACTAATTTATTAAAAAAAAAAAAAAAACCCAGAAAAAAAAGTAAATTAAAAAAGCAACAACAACAACAAAAGCCACAACAAAACAGAGTTTCAGCTGACTATGCCTTGAACAGAAACATCTAAAATCTTAGAAACATCTCTTCTAGGTCATATCTGTTTTCTTTGCATATACATGTAAGCCAGAATTACCAATCCACAGGTGCTTCTTAACAAGCAAAGATAAACAAAAATCACTTCACTTCTGCTATACACTGGAAAGCTGTTCTTGGCTAAAGGATGGGGAAGACAGAAGAATGCAGAAGAGGAGTAGTGACCATCTCTTTCTTATTCAGCTAGGACATGACATAAACTGTTACGTTATCCAAAACAAGCTGAATCACAATTTAGCTAGACCATGCCACAGCAGTAGTATCAATATTTGGACTAAGAATTCCCCAGTCCTTTTATATAGTATTGTTACTTGTAGTGTCATAATAACTACAAAGAACGGTTCCACTTGCTTCCTGGAGTGCACATTGTTGCACCCTTGCTCTCAGAATTCAGTATGAATTTATGCTCCGGTTTGCAAAGCCAGGAACTAATAACTCACTGCCTCTCCTGCTGCCTTATCATCTCTGTATGACATGTCTCATGGCTCTGCATAGACCAGAGTACAAGCACGTCTTGTGGTTTTCTTCCCGTGTCATCTCCCTTTAAGAGCAATGAGTAAGCTGGGTCTCAGTTTCACATGCCTAAATCCATGGGAAGTCCACTTTCTTCAGAATTATTTTTCTGTATTGGCCAAACCAAAAATTTCAAATGTTACCTGCTAATGTCTTTGTTGTTGGCAATTACATAGATACATTCTCTTTTTGAAAAGGTCTTCTCTATCCAAGCCTTTTGACCCTTGAAAGAGACAAAAATATAAAATGAGAAGATACATCATGAAGTATTTCTGTGTGGCAGATACAGTAATGTTGGCCTTCTATTTTCAGGCACTGTTTTTAAAAACAAGAACTGAATTCACTGAATCACTTTTAAACACCAGACACATCCACTCACGAAGCAAGTAGGTGGTGAGAATTTTCAACATCTTGGATAAAATTCAAACCTCAAATGTCTGTAAAAACCTTTATGCACAACGATGATGGTTTCAAAGTTATGTTTGTCTACCAAAAAAAATAAATGTATTGCCTTCTTCCTATTTTAGTAAACAGTAAACGGTCCCAAAATAGTACAGAAAACCAGCACAACTTGTGACATAAACAGACTAATAGCATTTACTCCAAATGATACTTCAATAATGTTCTTTGCATGCACAAAATGTTTCCTAAGGCTTGATCAACAATCTTCTCAGAATTGTTTGGGGTTTTTTTCCTGTTGTAAATCAAGTCCCAGCAAATGCCCAATATTGTTACGTGTGCTCGTACACATCGTGCGAGTTTTGTGTTCTAAAATGCAATTAACAGGAAACTGTTACAGAGGTCACATCATTTGTCTATTTCAAATTGTACATTTTAATTTGTAATTAGTTTGTGAATAATTTGTGGGAGGGTGACTATGATTTTTGTGTATTTTAAACATAGTCACTTTTCCCCCCAAATAAAGTTTCAGATTTCTATGTGTGATCTCCTTGACTGAGTGACACAAATACCCGAATGAGCCCCACCGTACAGGAAACACTCTACAAAATATTAATGGTAATAGATGCTGCACATTTAACTGGAAAATGCAAGACAGTAATATCAAAACAACTGTGGGTCCTACTCCCTATTGTTGAGTACTGCTTTACCTCATTCCTTGTAGCTTACCAAACAAGTTTCCTTTGTGATTTTGTGTCTTTCATGTAAAAACAGTTAAATAACCACTGGTTTAAGTCACAGACATAACATTCATGTTTGGAAGGAACCTTTTGCATCTTGCTATCTAAAATGAACTGTATGATACAGTCGAGTTCCCAGTGCTCTTAAAAGCTCCCTCTACACTGAAAAAGCTTACATACTCATGTTGTAATATCGATGTTTTATTCTTCTCTAGCATAGCTTCCCGGACAAGATGTAAGCAGGTGAAGACGTTTATTATGTTATACAGCAAAGTTATACAGTCTAGCAGAAGGCACATGTGTCACACCTTAATTGGTTATTTTCTACTGGCATGCGTGTAATTAAGGCATACAATAGGTCAAAATAACAAAACAATATTTTAACACATCTAACCAAATTCTGCCTCATTTCTCTCCTTCAGTTACAAGATGTTTACATTCTTTTCAGAGTCAAAGAACAAACAGACTTCTCTAATTGGAGCAAAGGCAAATCTCCATAGCCTTCCAAAGCTAGCTGAAAACAAACCTTCTCCCACATACTCACACCTAAAAGTCAGTCGCTGTAGGCACTACAGGCATTATGCTCTACTGGCTTATTTTTCTGTGCTAATGAGAGAAAGGCAAAAGCAGGCATTACAGATCAGGGAAATAAAACCTCAGCACATTTGGTCAGCCTTTGAAGTTTCACTGCTTTTGTCTATTTAATCTGCTTAACCAAAGCTTCATTATAATCCAGTGCAAATACTTGAGCAGAAACATTCACAGTCAGAAAATGGGGACTTTCCCTACTTGTTTGATATAGGTTCTGCATATTTCTCTCTCTGGATTGAAATTTATTTGGTTTCTTGTGGCAAAATATAAATACACATACTGTGTCGTTTGAGTAATTTTTAACAGCCTTGGAATGGATGAATTGTTAAAGGACTATGACAGATCAGCTACAGTTTTCAGACAAACAGCCAGTGGGTGTATTAGGCTCACAAACAGCAGCTGCCAGCAAGATTATGGCACTGAAAAAACAGTGCATATTTTCCATTCACCCCTGAGAAACTCAGAAAAAGCAAGATCTCAACTTGTTGATACTAGGGAAGTTCAAATCTGCTTATTGTTGCAAATCCTGAATGCACTAATCAGAGTCTAACTTTGAAAAAACACATTTCAGATGTTCAGAGGCATATTTGTTCTCCTTTATGAAAACTGACATGTGGAGACCTAAATTACCAGAAAACAAATATAAAACTCCCCCTCCCCCCCCAAAAAAAAAAGAGGAAAAAAAAAAGGAAAAGAAAAAACCAACCCCGAAACAAAAAAACAGACCAAACAAAAAACCCCACACCCTGCCAATTTTTGGTCTTCAGCCTAGAAATTAATATATTGGTGAGAAACAGTATTAATATTACTCCACTTTATGAGCTTTTTGTTCTCTCTAGCCTTCAAAGAAGGTATCCCCCTGCAGAAGGAATGAAAACCAGTCTTGTTGGTTTGCAAATCATGAATTAACAAAATCGAGTACCTAAACAAATAATCACCTTTCTAGTATAGGTATTAACAAACACAAGCACTATTTCTACAAAGACCAGATGTCTTTTGGCTCTCACAAACAAACACCACTATTTGCTAAGAAACATGCATATGTAGGGCTGTACACATGTAGTAACTCAGGAGAAAATTTTCCCTCACCACCACACAGAGAAAATTATTCACAATTAGTGTCTGTGAATAATTAATGTGATAATACCACCACCAAAGGAAGTGAAAGAATTTGGGGGGGATCAAAGGCGAGCAGGGATGAGTGTTGTAGTGTCACTGGGGGACATCCAAAGCACAAAGTCAGCCACATCTAAAGCAAATACAGTCATCCCCTCTCAACAGCCATGATCCCCAAAGAGATGCTCCATGCAATAGGGACCTTCCTTGCTCAGTGGTTTAGCATGCTTCACTTGATTACAGGACAGGATAGGGCTTTGGCCTTGTCTTGCAAGTAGAGCGCATTCCACTCAGGCCAGCTCTTTGGCAGCTGGGGCTCTACTAAAAGAGCACACGCTCCCCAGCTGCTGCTCTCCAGAGAGGCTTTGCCTGCACCAGGCACAGCTGGTCAGCAGACAAGTGGGCATAAAACAGCAGTGCCTGGTGCACAGAGCCATGTACAGATATCAAACAGCAGACAGAGCCTGGCACACAGATGCAATGGGGGAGCAGGCAAGGGACCAAATGAATGTATGTCATGCATAATACAGGGTTTGACAAAGCTGTTTAGGCTAAATCAATCACAGAATAACACAAAAATGGAGATGGCTGGGCAGCAGAGCTCACATCTGTGGAATAACACAAATTACTTTCACCAACTACTTTCACCAACATATTGTCAAGATGTGGATTGACTATTGTCATTTATGGAAACATTCAGATGTAAACCAGTTCACCATTTTACCAATTCCTGTAATCGTGTAGTACGCTGCAGAGGGTGGCATCACCAGGGAAGTCCAATCTCACCTGTGCTCCCCAATTATTTAATCAGAATTCCTGCCTGCATCAGGAACAGTGTGGCCAGCAGGAGCAGGGAGGTCATTCTGCCCCTGTACACTGCACTGGTTAGGCCACACCTCGAGTACTGTGTCCAGTTCTGGGCCCCTCAGTTTAGGAAGGATGTTGACTTGCTGGAACGAGTCCAGAGAAGAGCAACAAAGTTGGTGAGGGGTTTGGAACACAAGTCCTATGAGGAAAGACTGAGGGAGCTGGGGCTGCTTAGCCTGGAGAAGAGGAGACTCAGGGGTGACCTTATCACTCTCTACACCTACCTGAAGGGAGGTTGTAGACAGGCGGATGATGGTCTCTTCTCCCAGGCAGCCAGCACCAGAACAAGAGGACACAGTCTCAGGCTGCGCCAGGGGAGGTTCAGGTTGGATGTTAGGAAGAAGTTCTATACAGAAAGAGTGATTGCGCTATGGAATGGGCTGCCCGGGGAGGTGGTGGATTCGCCGTCATTGAAGGTGTTCAGGAGGAGACTTGAGGGGGTACTTGATGCCATGGGTTAGCTGTTTGGGTGGGTTGGATTGGTTGATGGGTTGGACACGATGATCTTGAAGGTCTCTTCCAACCTGGTTTGGTTTATTCTAATAAAGGTTTATTCTATTCTAATTTTGTTTAGTTTTATTTAGTCAGAATGCTCTACAGATTTAAACTAGGATATTTATGCCAGATTTGAGCAGAGATGTTTGCTTTGATGAGACAATGAAAGGAAGAAGCAACCTGGAGCTGAAACAAAATTCATACTGAGAGTGTGTGCATTCTGTGTACATGAGTCCATTCACCATGTAAACACGTCCACAGTCCACAGTTACTTGTACAACTGGTAAGAGTTTTAGCAGTCATTAGAATATGAAGTACAAACAGTATCCACGAGAAAGAGGCTCTCATACTGTTTGCTATTTTAAAACTCTTGTTCTCATCCCACTGTATTTTTCAAATGGTTTGGTTTGAACCCATGCAACCTTGTCAGAGAACCATTTGCTCTGTGATTGAAACTAACACACAACAGGCAGGATGGCACTGTCAGTAAGCAATGTTGTTATTTCAAATTGAGGCCAGAGATCACTCCTGCTGATGATGTGGAAACCAGCAAGCAGTGCTACATTGCACAGAGAGCTGTAATGAGCTTTCATGCCTTCATTACACTTTGTATTCCTGGCCTGCTGGTGAGACACACAGCAAACATCCGCTACAACAAGAGGAATAATTTTCTCTCCACATTAATTAACTTAGGGACACAGTCTACAAAAGGAAGTAACAAGCTCTCTTTTCAAACATAGCACAATTCTGCTGTGTGCCTTAGAGGTACACAGCTCTTTCCCAGAAGGCTCAGAAATGTGAAAACCAGCTATGCCCTCGACACCACAGTAGACCTGACTTTGCTCTGCCATGACTGGACATACCCATCTCCACGTATTAGTTCAGTGTGTTGGATGTGCTCAGACACCCTACTGAGAAGCACAGCTGCTTGCATACAGTTCAACATTAATGTCACTATACAGCCAATGCAACTGAAATGAAACAACTCAGAGCATACTACAGGACAGCTTGGCTCAGTGCTTGTCTGCAGAGTACATGCCTTGTGTAGCTGTGCAACAGACTTTTTTTTTAATGGAACTGACCAGGTTACACACCACACCTACCACATTTTAAGGTAGTAGAAGCCATTCCTGCAACAGCTCAGCCCTGTAACAAATGTTAGGGAAAAGATTTTCTAAGAAATGTGAACAATAATGTATAATCTCAATTTGTTATCCAGCCCAGTTGTATTATTTGTCAAACCCTCCTCATGCCTTTAGCCCTTTTGTTCTAGGTGCTAGGGAGATGAGGAACACAAATATATACCTGTACCCCTTCCTGAGATCTGTTTTGGATTTTTTCCAAAACAAATCCCTTCAGTCTGCAGACACTCCATATGGCTAGTTTTACTCCACGGTCTTAAAAAGTGGCAGAGTTTTAACAAGCACAAACCAAGATGCTAGGATGGGAAGTGCTGGGTAGTGGAATCATCCCTGCCAACAAGGGACCAAATATAGTAGAGTGGATGAACAGAGAGAGAAAGCAAGCAGTCTCTAATATGATGCTAGCCAAAGTAGCCTGGTGATTACTAGTTTCTTCTGTAAGATCATTTTTTAATGATTTTTACTTGAAGATATAAGATGACCCTGTTATCTTGCTCTGGCAAGGCTCAGGAGTGATTTTGGTACTGCTACTGCTACAACTACTTGTCCTGTCTAACATAAAGACTCTTGGCTAGACACAGTTTTAAAAGCAGCAAGGACACTTCTAGATGTGTGGGTATTTCTCTTAACTATGACAATTTAATCTAGGCTATTCTGACCTGAAATAGAAAAACGCTATTATCATGAAACCACATGTGATTCAACACCATTAGCAGCAGATCTTTCTTGGTGAAATTCATCAATACTTATGAAATCACAAAAAACATAACAAGGTACTTCCCTCATTACAAAACTAAGCCTATGAAGACCTCTAATTAAAACTACTGATGTGCTTGAGTCCCCTGGTTATTTGTAGTTTAGAAAACTGTGTCAATAGATTAGTTAATTCTGCGTACAAAGAAAGACCAAACTGCACTTAGTGATGCAGATACCAACACCACTGCACTGGCCCCTGAGAGAGATCTGGCTCATGCAAATTCCTATTATTACAAATTATGATTATTAGAGTAGAAATTATGAAAGTGCTGTTTGGAACAAAAGGTAAAAAATATAAACACTTCTTTGATGAAAGATGTAAGAAGTTACTAGTTCAGCAGTAACTTCTATAAAACTTCTGATAAGCCAGTTAAACAGGGTGATTTTTCATACATGCTGTAAGAGTCAAGTTTGAGACTTTATGACAACTTCTATTTAAGAAATAGGACAAAGTATGAATGAAAAACATTTTAAGAAAATGCCTATGTGTTTTCTGACATTACTTACCTATAAGTGTTTGTTCTAAATGTACAGCTCTAATTAGGACTACTTGAAGTAGAGAGCGCACTGAACAGGTAGGCTTGAAGAATTTAATACGCTGACATTTTCAGAATGTGGGGAAAGCAAGCCACTCTTGAGGGTGGACTACTAGGCATGTTAATAGAACAGACTTCTAAATTCCCACAGAGTAAAATTTCTATGTTGACAATATAATACAATACAATAAATGCATATTCCAGAAGTCTGTAAAACCTAGAGATGCTTAACAAGTATGTATTTTGCAAATAAATAGAATGCACTATTTAGCCTTAAGAAATTAACATTAGTTTGTAGGAAGTACAGTTTTCCTGTAAGCAAAATTCTCCTTGTAGAATTCTATTAAATAGTTTGAGCTGTTGAAACTTTGCAGCTTGGTGTGGCTAATTTTACACTCAGTAAAGCAATTCTTTTCCAGGCACTAGCTAATATGTAAGCTTTAACAAAACACACCATAATCAGCCTCATTTTATACCCCACTGCTTTCTGTCATTTCCAAAGAAACAAGAAAGACTTTCCAGATAATTTAATGGGCTGCAGGCTTTGCACAAAATTATTTAATACAATCTTTTAGAAATCATTATGGAAGCATTGGAACACAAGGGTTGAAGTATATCCCCGAGACCCACATACCTGTCTTTAAAATGTTGTGTTGTATAAACCTGACAGTTGCCAACATTCATTGAGAACTTTCTCACAACTTGAGTACTTCAGGACTGAAATAATTACACAGCATGAGGGTAATGGGAGATCTCAAATGAATTTTTAGATAAAGCAATTTTCAGAAAAAATGTTTAATCTTTTTTTTCAATCCTAGCATATCTAAAACCCTTGATGCTATGAGTGAAAAGAATTAATAGGTACCATAGAACCAGACAAACTGTATCTCCAGCAACATTCCTGGACTTTTTTTCATGGTGTGCAACACATTTTTCTCTAGAGAGAATACAACTAGCTTCAACAGATCGTAACACAAGTCAGCAAACACAACACAGGAAATACTTGGCCTGTACTGACAAATATTAGGTACAACCCCCATTTGGCTTTAAAACATCAACTGCAGCCTACCATTTGAATTAAAATGATAGTGGTGAAAAATCATATTATGGAGGTGTCAATTCACTAGTTTCAATCCATCATCAAAAATGGGAAAGGAAAAAACTCTCCAAACTTGCAGAGTTAAAGGAGACTTGAACCGGCTAGATGCTGTATTCAAAGTTTTCTCTGGCTCAATAAGGGAATACAAGGATAGATGCTCTTGGAGCTACTCTTACCCTGAGATGTCCCTCCTCAAGATCCAAACCACACTACAGCAGGAGGGATAGGAATGACAGATGAGTGGACAGGAACATCATTCTTTCGAGCTGTCATTTGAAGAGCTGGAGGGTAACAAGAGCCAAAACTGAGCTTCTTTGGCTCCTCAATCACTTGCAAGATTGGTACGTGGATACTCAGAGATCTCTGTATCTTGGTGAGGGAGTTCGCACAGAGACTTCGCACCTCAGAGCCCAGTACACTTTACAGCAGAAACCCATTCCTTCAAATGACAACAGCAGCTCTGTTGATACAAATGTGATGAGGCTGCAGATGCTTGTTATCGGTCTTGTACTGGGAAAGCCCCTTTATTGGCAACACTGACTGGAGTAAGGAAAACCACCATAAATTATGCCCTTTTCTAAGACCTCCATAACACCTGACCTACTGTCAGATCTTGATAAACTCAACTGGAAACAAACACACTGAGAAAGAGGCTTGCCTGTATCGCTTGTTGCCAAAAGTGAACTCCAGAAAGTATTAACGGCAAATTTTGAAAACTGGAGACAATCCCAAAACAAAGCAAAGTCCCAACCTACAAATAAAAAAATCCTCCAGAACTCCACCCCCATTTGCTGCAGAAGTAGCTCTAAACTACCATTCAAAATGCTGAAATATATGTTTTTACCTAACCTCTCTTTACCAGCACATCTATAACTTATTAAAATGTTCTAATTCCGAAGGGTTTCAAGACAACATTTTTAAACTTGCAATGAGTACTTCAGGTTTCATGTCTTTTCAAAATGAGTAAGCAGTGTAGAAGTTATTCTGATCAGAACACTGTCTGTTCAACTGAATTATCTTTCGCCAACCAATCTTCTGTCACCAGACAGCGACTCAGCGCAAATTTCACTTACGCACGTCAATGCTAGAAAAGGTAGCAAAGCAGATGACCACAAGGAAAGAAACAAAAAAATCATTTAAAAGCATGTCCTACCTGCTTGTCACTGGAAATGTTTCAGAGTTTGGAGAGATGAATTACAGCTAGAATAAATAAACTGCATTTAACTCTGAGCTTCTGTCCCATCTTTCTGCTTATTGTTCAGGTTTCTCATTCATCTTACTGTTAGAACTTCCAGTCTCTCTGAAGTTCATGAGAATTCCCAAGGACATGAGTTTCCACCACTTTAAGAAGAGAATCTCATATGATAAGCATGTGAGCAGCTTCTTTGTTCAAACCAATCTCATGACTCCCTTTGAAGGTAATCCTTTAGAAGTCTCATGACCCATCTCCCTGCCCAGAGGGTATTTTCATCTCATGGTGGAACAAGGCACAACAAATCTACTTTGATAGTGCCCAAATCTCCAATTTGTTAAACCTCCTTTCCTCTCTTCAAACAGTGGATGTACTTGCTGTGAAAACGCCGGCGCTGCAGAAAGGCTAAATCAGGAGCTGAAACTTTTAATTTGAAATATCCCCTCCCTTCTGCTAAAATATCAACGTTATTTGCATAATTGAGACAATTGGATATAATAGTCCTTTCAGGGGTCCTCATTAGATGTACAGCTCTACATTCTTTGAAAGGAAGAAAAAAAGGAGGTCATACAGCATTAATTATATCTAATCCTTTTTAGAACAATTTGAAGTTGGGCAAAATGCTGCACTAAAACAGTTGAAGTCATAAATAAGCCATTCATTTTGTAACTTTACATATCACATGCATTTTCAAACCCTGTTGCTTTTGTCAACTTAATTCCATTGCTGAAAAGGGCTTCTTTTGCATCTTCTCATACTTTCAAACTACCTATAGCAAAGGACACGGTGTGTTGCAAGAAGTTATTTTTTCTGGCCTAACTTTGAAGTATCTACCTCATCTTTCTGTGCCAGGTATTAACATAATAGGTAACATAATAGGATGACATCTAGAATAACAGTTAGGGACCATATTACCAGTTTAGCAAGGCAGTCTAACTCCCCGCTGCTGCACTGCACTGTGCAGACAAACAGTCTGTGAGATTCTAAACTTGTTTTACTGTTGCTGTACGTGATCTCCAATGAAATTTAACATATTTGTGACTGGCAATGAAATATGTCACAGATGTCATTTTGACTTCTGTCCTGCCCTAAAAGCATGCAGCTCAAAAAGCTTTGTTTTAGAACCAGGCTCTGCTTTTCCTAATGAGACAAAGTTCCTGCTGACTGCATGAGAAACAGCAACGGGGTATCAAAGCATTACACATGCCTCTGGAAAACTACAATGCCAAATAAATTTTGGACTTCGGTTCTGTTTGAGAAAAAGATACATTTTGAAGAAAGCAAATACCAGTAAGACAGCATGAAGTCAAAGAAAGTAGGCAACTGAGTCTGTCAGGGGCATAGCCCTCCATTCATAATGATAAGACAGAGCATTCCTTCATTTAGGGATTTTTTAAGTTGAGCCTTTCATTCAAAGTTCACTAAATTTAGCAAGAGACTTTCTATCAATGTATTTAATGGAGGTTGAGACAGAGCATATTACAGGTATATTCCACAGCTGCATAATTTTCTTCTGTGCTTTCAAAATCGTGCTGGTAGCTCTGACCTCTGAAAACATACCAAGCTAAAGTTCCAGTTGTTGCAGAAGCTGTCTATTATCTTGCTCAAGCAAGGGGATTGTTTCAAAGCCACTACCCACCCGTCATGAAAGCTGAGCATAGAAATGGAGGACATACAATAAAGTCAACAAATATTTCTTTTTCCAATGAAAATCAGATTTCAGACACAGTGGCCTTTATGGAAGCCTTTTCTATCTGTGATGTGTGTACTCTGTCAGCTGGACAAAACGCAAGACATACTATCAAAAATATGTAAGGCAGAAAATCTGTTTTGAAGAGAGTGATTTGGGCACTTTCCTCTGAAAGTGGAACTCAGACATTTTTTGAGGTATGTTTCTTTGGCTCTATAGCAACAGAAGTTAACAAGGAATTAATTCCTTTTTCCTCATGAATGAGTTGTCCTTGGCTAGCCATTTTGCAAGAACATGGGTACAGTACCTGCATTTAGAAGCCAGGCCGCATTTTCAGAATAGTGGGAACATCATGCCTGTGCATTTTGTTCTTCAATTTGTTAGCTCAAACTGCAGTGACTGAGAAAGTACAGTGTTTTTTATGATCAAACACAAGTTTTGCTGCCTCTTCCCATAGTGGAAATCTGAGAGACATGCAAACCTGCCAGCATAGCCTTTCTACAGCACTGTTAACTGCTCTGGCACCTCAGTTTAAGTAATGATAATGATGAAAGGTAATCAAGCCATGTGCACCTACCCAAAAGGAAAAAAAATCTTGCTGTTTAAGTGTCCAATTTAAGGTGACTGAGATCAAAGCTTCCTCCTACAAGCAACAAGAACATTTTCCTCATTTGCTACTGCAAATAAAGAGCAAGTTTCGAAAACACGTATTTCAGACTGGGTGTTTTAAGCAAAGCCTAAGCCCATCAGGATGCCTACACTGTAATGAGAACATTCTGAGCAATTATTCAGAGAACAGAATATATTATTCCATATATATAAAAACATAATAATAATATATAATAGTTATATAATACAATAGGAAATTATTAGCATGTTCTGTGGGTGGGGAACAGCCATGTAAAAGAAAAGGGACTTATACAGAGTAGTTGCAAAATAAATCTCAACCAAGTTGGCTAAAAAACTAATAAATATGCACTTCTGCTGCTTCTGCTCTCAAGGGCAAAAAGCATACCTTTTGCTTTCTAAAATGCCTATGAGAAAATCCTGCATGGTAAGAGGAAGAAATCACTGCCATTTAATTCCAAATGTATAATTCTGTCAAGTTCAGCCAAAGTGCTCATTCAAAGTTCAAAGGAATAACACACATGAGTGAAAAAAAATTTACATTCTCAGGGAAAAAGCCACTACACAAAAGATAATTTTCATGGATGCCTGCACTCATACTATGGGAAGGCTAACAGCACTTGGAGTTTATTTTGTGACACGGCTTGATATAAATGCACTGTGAAGGAAAGGGATAAAGATATGCATCTCTCTGCTGCCCTCACTGTGACTGTCTCAGAAAAAAATTCCCTTGGTTTCCAATGGTAGTCAGCACCCACATGCTTACAGGGACTAAGCTGGAATGAAGAACTGATGACCTTGATATTATCAATTCACATATAACATAGAGGCATTAGTCCATGCCAAAAAAAAAGAGCTTTATTTACATCCTTCACTGTCAACACATGCCATTATTACTCCCACTGCCACAATACACTCATGTCACTGATAGAAAACAACTTACTTGTCTTCAAAACGTAACAAGTGGCTGTGGTTTTACTACAACTGCTGCAAACAACTGCTGCAAACAACTGCAAAAACTACCTGAGGGGTGGTTGTGGCCAGGAAGGGGTTGGCCTCTTCTCCCAGGCAACCAGCACCAGAACAAGGGGACACAGTCTCAAGCTGCGCCAGGGGAGGTTTAGACTCGAGGTGAGGAGGAAGTTCTTCACCGAGTCATTCGTCATTGGAACGGGTTGCCCAGGGAGGTGGTTGAGTCACCATCCCTGGAGGCGTTCAAGGGGAGATTGGACGTGGCACTTGGTGCCATGGTCTAGTCATGGGGTCTGTGTTGATAGGTTGGACTCGATGATCCTTGAGGTCCTTTCCAACCTAAGTTATACTGTGATACTGTGAAATCTAATATCTGGGTAATGAGTTATATTTATGTATGAATAATTGAAAACTCAGTAATCTTGACAGTTTTTCCAAGTGGTAAGTTTCAGCTGGCATATTTGATAGCTTACTTACTGAATGCAGCTAACAGCATTTTCTTAATAAAAACAATAGAATACACCACATTCTTCTCAGACATGATGCATTTTCTTGTCTTGCCCAAATGTATCTCTGTTGATGAAAGACACACAACATAAAATGTCTTTATTGATACCTACCAGTCTTGAAACTACTCTCCTAACAAAAGCTAATTAATTCACCTAGTACAAAGGAAACATTTTTCCCCCCTTGTCTTCTTCTGCACTGTTTATGTAGCATTCTGTAAGAACTAACGAGTAATGCTATATAGAGACTAGTGCATTCATATATCTAAAGTAAAATTTATGGTTAGCAAATGTGGAAGGTGAACTTTGAAAATATGAAATTGTAGTGGAAAAAGATGCAATATTTGATATTTTTTTTCTGCAAAGCTACACATTGTACATGAGCGGGAACCCAGCTGACAACATGCAGAATGCCTAGGGAATATATTGTCATCTTCCTCACAGACATTGTTAGGACCAAATCCAAATTTGAAATATCCCAGTAATCCATAAATGCAGATGTCATAAAGGAGTGAACAATGACTACACTGTGCCATAACCGCTGAATAAAGAGGTGGAGGGGCAACCACAAAACCCAGCATCCAAATCCCCTTGGGACTCGACTTTCAACATTTGAGTTGAAACAATGCTACTCATAAGCCATAACTGAGACAAACTAACCTGCAGCTCAAAGAATCCTGTCTTTTCTTTTATAGGTGAATTAAATCTCAAACCAATAACTAGGATTTCACAGACTGCAACACTACTGAACTACCAAAACTTTAATACAAATGTCACAGATATGGATGTCAGAATAGATAAGAATTGACAAGACAGCTATATGCCTGTGAGTTAAAAATAGGCTGAGACTGACTCAGGACTGGATAAAGATGAAAGGTTGGATTGTTCATGACAAGTCTGTTCACATGAAAATGGAATAGGGTTATTTATCCATAACCATCCTAGAAATACTGGTTTGTAGCAGCAAAATCCATGACTTTCACTGCAATGCTCTGACCAGCCACAAAGAACTCATGAAGCAGTAGCACATGTGAAAAGATGAAAGCAATGCTTGAACTACAGGTCTCTTATTTATTAAAAAATCTGATTATTTTAAAAAGTGCATGCTCCAACAGATTTTGGTCCAACACATATTACCAGATGCCACTGTCAAATCTGCAACTGAATGGACTACTGGAAAAACACAAAGACAAAAGATTAGAAAAGTATCTTGGGTTATGATCACTGTGCAAGATGGGGTGGGTGAAGTAGATTAAAAATGTCTCTGGCACTGGTTATTCTCCTTTTTGCTTAGAGGCAGCGGTTACCACTTGGTCCAAATATATGCTACCTGCACACAAACAAAAGGCTTACATGAAATGATCTGGTAAGCTCAAATAAAGCACTGAAGTCAGTGAGAAAACATGCAAGGTGAAACAACAATCTCGGCAAAAGCAACCATAATTTTTGCTCAGGAATGACACCTGAGGCTTTTCCACTTCTGAGCCCAAAGTCTCAATGCAACACAGAACATGCTGGTGAGGGAGCTCTGATACCAAGAAGGTAGGGCTGGCACATACCTTACTGCATTGTGGGCTAAACTGGAGCACTGACTATAGCCTCTAGAGCTCAAATGAAACCTGACTTCATGAAAGCCAAAAAGCAACTCTAAAGAAGAAATCATTTTATATGAAATTATCAGGCTAGGCAGTGACTGGCTGGAGGATAGCCCTGAGGAGAGAGACTTGGGGGTGCTGGTGGACAAAAAGCTCAACATGAGCTCTCAGTGTGCACTTGCAGCCCGCAAAGCCAATCAGATCCTGGGCTGCATCAGGAGAAGTGTGGCTAGCAGGTCGAGGGAGGTGATCCTCCCCCTCTACTCAGCTCTGGTGAGACCCCACCTGGAGTACTGTGTCCAGTTCTGGAGCCCCTATTACAAGAGGGATGTGGAGGTGCTGGAACGTGTCCAGAGAAGGGCCACGAGGATGATCAGAGGGCTGGAGCACCTCTCCTATGAGGACAGACTGAAGGAGTTGGGGCTGTTCAGTCTGCAGAAGAGAAGGCTCCGAGGTGACCTAATTGTCGCCTTCCAGTATCTGAAGGGGGCCTACAGGAAGGCAGGGGAAGGACTTCTCAGGATATCAGGTAGTGATAGGACTAGGGGGAATGGAATGAAGCTGGAGGTGGGGAGATTCAGGCTGGATGTGAGGAGGAGGTTCTTCACCATGAGAGTGGTGAAACCCTGGAATGGGTTGTCCAGGGAGGTGGTCGAGGCCCCGTCCCTGGGGGTGTTTAAGAGCAGGCTGGATGAGGCTCTGTCCAGCCTGATCTAGTGTGGGGTGTCCCTGCCCATGGCAGGGGGGTTGGAACTAGATGATCCTTGTGGTCCCTTCCAACCCTGAATGAAACTATGAAACTATGAAACTATCATAAATCCTCTTAATATCAGTGAAGAATTACCCAGGCATTCTGGGTGCTGAACAGCTAATACAATGATTCAAAAAGCCTTAATGTACAACAAATTAACAGTGTAACTCATGAACTGAGGTGGTGAGAAATAGCTTAGTTACCAAACCGGTTTCTGTAAAGCAAGCTACATTTACTGAAGTGTGACAATCTCTGCACTATATGGCTTTGGATGTGCAGTAGAATTATCTGCCTGGTTTGAAGTATGGGCTATCATCCACATAAAAATTATTAGGACCTTAAGTAGGATCAGATGAAACCACACAGTGCCCTCCACTCATTCCCTCCTAAATTCCCAGTCTGTAACTCATGGAAAAGAGCAAGTTCCTGTAAAATACATATATTGTTTCTTGTGCAGGGAATGGAGTGCTTTTAGGTGGTTGTGACTGCAAAATAAGTGTGATGGTTTCTTTCAACTTGGGTATATTATCACCACAATTCTATTTTGGACAACATACATGTATAATTAAAACAGTTGCCTTGTTTACTGCCCAGGTTAATCTCTCAACTCATCTCCAGCATTCCTTTAGAGTTTTGTCAGGTGGTTAGAATTTGAAAGAGTAGCTTTAATGCAGAACAGAGGAAAATCGACACAGGTTTATTTTTAATCTAGTGCTAATGTAAGAAAGGCTGTTCCATCCTGTGAGAAGTGGGAAGCAAGTTATTTTTGGCAAGATTTCAACCACTGATAAGAGTTTCTGTAGTTCAGTCAACTGCCACAAGTATTACTCCTGCCTCATAGAAATGCTTTTAAACTTCACAACTTCACATAGCAACTGTGGCAATTCCATACTTTCACAGTTCTACCTCCCTCCCTCCTCTTTGTGTTTGAAAAGGCTTTGTACAAGGAAAAAAAAATGCAGCAGCAATGAACTCTGTGCTCTGTTTAAGCACAACTGACATTAAAGATGAGCTGTAACAAAAAATAATGCTGATCACTCAGAGCAGCGGCATACCAATACTACCTATGCCAGGGGACTGAGCACTCTGACCTGGACTGCTCACATCAAGGTTTTAACACAAAGGCAGTTGTTTAACTCTTGATTCTGTCAATGCTTCTCTTTATATAGCCCCCCTGATTCCCACAAAATCATGTCATACACAGAAACCTGTTCAGAGTTGATGGGACAGTTCAGAAGCTTACATCTATAACTGTCAAAGTATGCACAAGATCAAGAGTTTTACAAGGGCATAAACCAGTATCTTCTACAATGGAGAGTATTTTGTGCTTCATTAGCAGTGTTTGAAAAGTTTAATGCACAAAGATGGAATGACCCTCTTAATGTAAAGAGCTGTTTTACCTGCTCATAAAATTCTGTGAAGTAAGTATTACCCCCAAGCCAAACAGTTGGTAGATGTTCTGAAGTCATGCAACATCTGAAGAGAAATCTACTGTCACAAAAGCAAATCCTGCTGATCAATGCATGGGTTAAGATAAATTAAAACCACAGTAAGTTGCTGAAACAGTATGAGGGACTGCAGCTTTCCCTTTGCCAAGTGCATTATGTTCCCCTCCTGTAATTAAAACACAAATGCCAGCAAGCAGCAAATTCTCATTAGAGAGACTCTGAAGTTAGTAATTCTTCTAAGAATTACTGGGGCAGGGGGAACCCCTAAATCTTACTTAGTTTCAGTAATCTTCAGCAATGCTCTTCCTGGTGTATTTAGTTTTATTTTTGCATACAAATATTTTCTCTGCTAACAAGTGTGGTAGTGGCTGAACAAAAGCAATTGCTTCTGAATAAATACTCAATTTCATTATATGCCACAGAATATATGTGCACAGCTCACCCTTTAAACTTGCATTTCCAACCTTCTCCTCAGACTAGCACTTAAAGAAACACATGGAATACAATACCATTATTTCATCCTGAAAAGTCAGAGTTTGCAAGGCTGTAGAAAAATTTATATAGATGACCTTCTACCTTTCTCTCCAATATATTATCAAGTTTTCTTTGATAGAGGAAAGCGTATTTCAAATATGACAGCCTCAAGTTTTATGTCTAGGAAGACTGTGGTAACAATGATTCTGCACACCATCAACATGTTCTGAAATTTAAAATCAGTTTAAAAGTAGTAAACAGAGTCCCTAATGAAACACTGTTACAGGCATTCTTTAAGACGACTTGACCATATGTTTGTGCCTATTTCCATTCTGATTCTCATAATTTAGTTTGAGGAGGTTATAGGAACACAGATTCCCTACAACAACACTGGTTACCCTGCTGGATCTAATGTGAGAATCTGAACACTGAAGATGTGAAAGCACAAAATACCATAGACCTGAGCTTCTAATCATGCATGGCTGCTGTGACTGACGGCTTGACAAGGCAGAGACAGATTTTTGTCTCTTTGTAAAGCACAAAGTGTAACCACAGACCTCATATCTATGAATTAAAGTACATGTGCAATATATTATAAACACCTTTTAAAAACATTTTATAAACATTCCTGAAATCTGGGACATAATCTCTTCTGCAAGACCTGGTCTGTCATAATCCTGCTGGAATGCACAGTGTCTATCAATCTTCTTAGCTTGCCTTCTGAGAGTAAGTTTTCTCATGTTTTATCAAAGCTATACCACAACAAGCTACACTTGCAGAACTGCAGTGGCATGGTTGTTCAAGTTATTTGGAGTATGTTTCTTTCAGATAACTATATTCTTTGGCTGGAATCCACGAGAACTTCTCTTAGGTTGCTTTTCTGCTTGCTTTCCCTTGCATTTGGGAGCTTGTGGGTGCACTCTGGACCTTATACTTGCAAGTTTTCATGAATGTAGCTATATTAACTGTCATGCTATTTGTTCACTGAGGGAAGGTTTGTAGCTCTCCTGTTAGCGGTCAGTCTTTCCTTTTTCTAATGGAAAAGGGTGGGGGAGGGAGGAGAAGGAGAAAAAGGCTAACATTGATCTAAACTTTCTGTTACTTGAGCCTGTTTGAAATGTTCTTCCCTAGGCATGACACTGACTCTCACTCAGAGTAAAAGCAAACATAAATGGTTTGCACACTGACTTTAGTCTGGAGAAGGCTGAGGGGAGACCATAATTACTGCTTTCTACAACTACCGACAACTACACTAGATTGTAGTGAGGTGGTGTGGGTCTCTTCTCTCAAGTAACTAGTGATAGGAGAAGAAGAAATGGCCTCAAGCTGTACCAGAGGAGGTTTAGACTGGATACTAGGAAATGTTTCTTTACTGAAAGAACGGTCAGGCATGAGAACAAAATGCCCAAGGAAGTGGTGGAGTCACCAGCCCTGAAGGTGTTCAAAGAACATGTAGACTTGCCACTCTGGGACCCGGTTTAGTGGTCAGGATAGTGTTGGGTTGACGGTTGGACCTGATGATCTTAGAGGTCTTTTCCAACCATTGTAATTCTATGATAGAGGCTGCAGTCTCATCTTGATTCCTCTTCTATATCCAAACTATCATAGTTCTGAAATATCATGAAATGATGCACCCATTTTCTTCTTGAATGGGTTCCTGAACAGGTCCAGAAGAATACTGGATCTTATGAAGGGACATCCAGCTACACTGAGGAGTTAATACAGCCAAGTCTAGAGCATGTAGTATCAGCAGCTCTATGGTCAAGTAGAAACTACACTTTCCTTAGCAGTATTAGTTGCAATAACTGAAGGTTTTATGTCAGTATTTGCCTTGACACAGAAGACACTCAGAGACAAATATTAAAAAGCAGAAAGCAAACCCCTGTCTTAAGGATATTGTAATAATTAACCAACACATACTTCCCTTATCACATAATCTTATCTGCTCTGCAGTCCCTTGCCTACTGGTTGAATTAATTAAGGTACTGATCAAGCATTATTCATTGCACAGATTAGTTAGATTCTTGTGTTGTGTATATCTGTCTTTACCACATTTATCACTTTGCTTTAAATTCTGCTAGGGGCTTCTGTATAAATTATGTAGGTATACCTAATTATGCTAAAAGAGAAAAAAAAAACAAACCAAAGGAAAATAAACCTTTTCAGGGAGCCACAGAAAGCATCAGTGTGCTTATTTTATTGAGTTTGCAGGCTGGAAGTTCCTGTGTAGGATTAGGTAAGATGATTTGCGCCTCTTAGCTGCAAAGCTCAGGCTAAGCTGGACCCTCTCAGGACACGTTCTCAGCGCTGTTCCACTTTGCTGAATGTGCAGTTCCATGAAACTGATTACTGTAGAATTACAGCTCGCTGGCACAGAGCACTAGCATCAGATTTTACATTTTCCCTTCAGCAGTCATTCAAGAAGGGAAAGAAAACAGCATTCTAAACAATTGTGGAGGAAACAGACACGTGTTATTTAAAATACTGCTATCAATCTAACTTTTATCATAATGCCATTTTAGACCTATCAGTGAACAAACCTGTGCACAACAGCCTGGGTTCATTTTGTAAGGGAAAAAAATAAATCAAGAGAACATTCAGGACTCCTTTTTTTTTTCTTTTTCTTTTCCCCTCTCTTTTTTTTTTTTTCCAAATAAGAAAGCAATATGCTTGATTAACAGTTACAGGCTGCAGGTTAAATCAGTCCTCCTAAAAGGAAAGGACTAAGATCAATGCTGTCAAGCACTGAAATGCAAGACCAAATGAACAGAAGCAGAATGCAAAGCTAGAAGCAGGAGTTGATGAAAGTGCATTGTAATTCAACACACTCTGCCACACAGCTAAATAACAAAGATCAAACACCTCCTTCACTTTTCCAACACAGACCTGCAGGATTTGCAACATTTCTCTTCAGTCTTTTCATGTGAATAGGTTTACATATCTAAGCCATTACGTGCTCCTCCAAGAGAGCTGTTTTGTATCAGCAACAGCAACAGTGTCACTTGAAAGCAAAGGCATATGCTTTTCACTCAAAATGAATCTGAACAAGGGCCAAGATTCAAAAAAGCCACTTAAGCACCCTACTGAATTTTTCATGGAGCATTCATATCTACACAATCAGGTTTAGATTGCCTTGCAATATACTTATTAGGTATTTTAGCCCTTACTTCCCAGTAGTTACAAGTATTCTTCATCATCCAATCTGTTTATTGCTTTTAAATGCAAAAAATGGTCATTCTTACATTTATCTTTGCCCTTCAGAGAATGGAGAATGCTGATGATGATTGCTGCTGCAGAAATGGCTGTCTTGTTGCAGCTGTGGGCTGCTTTTACATACATGGAGCAATCATCATCTCAGTAACTGAAAAATACTACATTTTCAATTGCACAGACTCCATATTACAACTCACTACAGATTTCCTCTAGTATCACTAAGAGACCACAGTTGGTGGAGGAACCTAGGCACAGAGACCATGAATCTATGACTAGGAAATTCTAAAACGGATCTCTCCAGCCAGGTTGTTTCCAGAAGTATCTACTATACCCTATAATAACAATACCATGACTGAAAAAGTTTATAAACAAGAATGACAAGTTTGCATGCTTTTGATGGCTAAAATGCAATTCTGTGCTAACAGGTTGGGGTTGGTTTTACTCTTCAGTCACGTTTTTTACATGGTGAGCAAAACAACAAACATTTGATGTCTTAAGCATTCAATAGTGTTGTGAAGTAACTAGGAAAACCTTATAGACAGAGAAGGCTGAAACAGGAGTTACTGTAAAGACATGCTATGAAATCAAATACTTTTAAAATGCATTATTACAAATTTATGATTAATAAATGAACCTTGAAATGACAGAAAATTCAAACCAATTTTAAGGACATGCTTTTTGACAGAAAAGGTTGTTAGTATTTGAACAAACATCTTAATTAGAGATTTAAAAACTACTACTCAGTGGGAGATATGAAGGATTTACACCCTCCAAAACAAAGATTTTAACAGGTTCCTCTGCATGGATTTGAAAGCCTACTTGCAAACACCTATTTTGAGAAATATTTGTGTTAGAAGTTATAAATCATTAAAAGCACAACCTACCTGTACACTTATACTCAAGAAGAAGAAATAAGGTAGCAGACAATGTTAGCAAACATTGCATTATGTATCAGAACGAATTTGTATCTATCAACAATATGAGTGAACTGAGTAAGACTCCAAAGGCTGCAAGAAAAGATAAAGCCAGGAATTTCTATTTTAATCTCCTAACTTCAATGCTTTGTACTGCTAGGTGAAATAAAAAAGGATTTGGCATGCACCAAACACGGCAGGGCTTGCTGAGTTAAGCTTTAACGGCTGGGTCAGAGGGCAAGTTTTAGAGTTTACTCTGGTTAGTACCATCTTTGACAGAGAGGAAAGTGGATCAGCTTTTAATTATGGGGGATAGTAAAAAAATTCAACCAAATTCAAACACTAGAGCCCAGAACAAAACCATAAATACTTTAAAGTTATGCCATATTATAATATACCCCCTCCCTGGAGATGTTTAAGGGCAGATTGGATGAGGCCTTGAGCAACCTGGTCTAGTAGAAGGTGTGTCTATCCATCTGAGGGGGGTTGGAACTAGATGATCTTTAAGGTCCCATCCAACCCAAACTATTTTATGAATCTATGAATATATGTTTAGAAACTTTGAAAGATCTCTTCTTGAAGGCAGAAAACTTTCTAGTCTGCCATTTTAACTGAAAGGTGGGTACGGAACACAGGTTCTGAACCAGAGTAGAAGTATCACAGCTCTGGTTACCACTGGAGTGCCATGGTAAATGAAGGCAGCTTTATTAGCCAGAAACCTCATGAATGGCACATTTCAAGTACCCACTAGTATACACCATCCTCCAGGAAAGATCATTGGCATTTTGGACCAGGAGCTTAAAAACCCAGCTTCACTCACTACTGAGTTAGACTCCATAAACACTAACAAAATTTTAGTTGTCAAACTAATCTAAAACCATTTCTTTGAATTCCCTTTTTGGTAAAGACTCATTTGAGCAATTCCTGTCTGCTCAGTCTAATTAACATATTATTTGGTTAAAGCAGAAGCTTGCTACTAACAAAATTCCTCCGAAAGGGTGAAGAAAAAGGTTCAGGATTTATGTCAAGAAGAACATTAAAAATGAAAAAAAAAAAAAAAGTGCCAAAACCACTTAGCATGAGAAACATACCAGCTGTACTTCACTAATCCCTGGCTTATCCTTGGAAAGAATCACAAATCCACTCAGCAAGCAGACTGAAATGCCACTATATTGGCAAGAATCAGGAACAAAATGGAATCAAATATATACTCACAATACCAGCTACTAAAAATTTTGCTTGAGTCTAACAAAGTATCAAGAACTCCACCTAATTCAGCCACAGAAAATGAAAAAGACAAACCAGAAAAACTAAATATAGGACTTCTCTAGTCTCAAGCTGCGCCAGGGGAAGTTTAGGCTGGAGGTGAGGAGAAAGTTCTTCACAGAGAGAGTTGTTAGGCATTGGAATGTGCTGCCCAGGGAGGTGGTGGAGTCGCCGTCCCTGGAGGTATTCAAGAGGGGATTGGACGTGGCACTTGGTGCCATGGTCTAGTAGGCATGAGGTCTTGGGTGACAGGTTGGACTTGATGATTTTTGAGGTCTTTTCTAACCTTGTTGATTCTATGATTCTATTCTGTGATTCTATGATTATGGCTTGTTGAGTCTATGATTCTATTCTGTGATTCTATGATTATGGCTTCATTGCTGCAAGATGTATACCCACTGAGCTGGTTCCAAGTCCTGAACTTTGGAACTCTTTCAATTAGAGCCAAGAACTGAACATGTCACCAAGAAATATCCATATATATTTCTCTATGTTCATGGCTGAGGCACATCACCAAAACAGATGTGGAATAATCTGTACAGTCAATGTCTATGCTATGCCTGTACCTGCTGAAAGCTGTGGTATATCACAGAAAGCTATTTTGGAAGGTGTGTTGTGGTGGGATTTTTTCTGCTCCCCTACAACTTTCACACATCTTCCAGTCCAAATTATTATTACCTGCAACTTTGTGCATTTAGTGCAGCTTTTGTATCAGCTCAGCATTAACTCTTGCAAACAAAATCCTAAGCACAATTGAAAGACCAAACCTATCTTTAGTTGTTTCACTGTTGTGCTTTTATAATAAGCAGATCTCAAAACTCAAAAGTAAATTTAGTATTATAAATTACATAAATTGGAAAAAAAATGTACAGAAATCATTAAACAGAGCCATCATGTGCTAGTTATATCAGACAGTATTATAGGTAATTCTTTTTTTGTGTATTTATAACCCTTTGATTAATAGGTGACCAATTCTCAGCATCCGGGTGATGTGGGGGAGGGAGGAAGAGAGGGAGTGTGGGCATCCTGATCTAGTTGGAAATGTCCCTGGCTCACTGCAAGGCTGTTGGACAAGATGACCTTTGAGGGTCCCTTCCAACCCAATGCAGTCTGTGAATCTGTGGAATGAAGAAAGAAAGAGTAATACAACCTTTTCTGTCAAGGTTCCTGTCCATAGCAATGATAAAATGACTCTATGATGACTGCTTGATTAAAAATTAATTGCTGTGAGAATTTAAAGATATGTCTTATTTAATAATTAATGTATGGGAATTAAATTGGACTACTTATTGAAGGCTTATTATAAGGTATACTTGGAAAAAGACTCATGATCTTCACTGTGCTATTAAGGGGGCAGTTGGGATTTTATTGTATCCTGGAGAAAGACCTCTTGCTGTCATCTCTGTCTTCTGCAACAGCTGATCCTTAGTTTGGCTCACTACTAGGGAAAATAGGACTTTTAATGTAGGACTTCACACTGAGGTCCTTTTTATATAGCATAGCTCTACCTAGTGGTTGATTAATCCAAGTGCATCTAACTGTTTAAAGATGACCAAATCGTTAATTTGATGAAGGCCAGGAAGGTCTTGGGAATGTGACACTTTCTTATTCTCATCTACTGTCATTCACATTGCCTAAGTCTGGAAATACACTGGGAAAGGTTGTACTACTAGCTAAAGCATATCTTTGTATACACTGATGAATGTGATTCCATGGAGAGTTCTCTTGTAATGAACACTTTTCCAATACATTTGCAGGAACAAACTATGAGCTCCAATACTTATTCAATTAGGGTATCTAAATATCAGCCTGGACAGATAAACCCATCCAAGTCAGCAGGACAGTTTCTGTGCTCAATTGCATACCCATACTTTTCCCTCTAAACTGGGACTTAAAGTTGTCATTATTACTGGGGACAAGTTTGATCAAGGTGGAAGGGAAGTATCATAGTATCATTCAGGCATTCAGGGTTGGAAGGGACCACAAGGATCATCTAGTTCCAACCCCCCTGCCATGGGCAGGGACACCCCACACTAGATCAGGCTGGCCAGAGCCTCATCCAGCCTGCTCTTAAACACCTCCAGGGACAGGGCCTCGACCACCTCCCTGGACAACCCATTCCAGGGTTTCACCACTCTCATGGTGAAGAACCTCCTCCTCCTCACATCCAGCCTGAATCTCCCTACCTCCAGCTTCATTGATGTGCTGCTGTGGGAGACAAGAAGGGTTGCAACTTCCCAGCCTCCAGACTGGATGCTTGGGGCAGTGCCCCAGCTGAGCATAAGCACTGGCTTGTTCACCTTCAAAGCAAATGATCTGTGTGCAATGACTACAGCACACTGTGGGCTAATATAGTCTTTCTAAGCAGGACTAAGTTGGGTACCGCTCCATACCCTCTGTGCTCTGCAGAGGACATGCTATGGGAGAAATGATGGTCTGGTAGGATCTGAAGACCTACCAGATCAATGTGACATGCTGACTCCTAAAAGCTCTTAAGTCTGAATCAGAGGCATCTGAATCAGGGATGCCTCTTAACTAGACCAGGTTACTCAAGGCCCTATCCAACCTGGCCTTGAACGTCTCCAGGAAGGGGGCATTCGTAACCTCTCTGGACAATCCATACCAGAGTCTTGCCACTCTTGCAGTGAAGAATTTATTCCCAAGATCCAATCAAAACCTATTCTACTTCAATTTAAATCCATTTCCCCTTGTCCTATTGGTAGCCATTATTGTAAAAAGTCCCCATGAGGTGTCCCCTCAGCTTTCTCCTCTCCAGGCTATACAACCCCAGTTCCCTCAGCTGATCTTCATAAGACTTCTTTTCTTTCAGGGAAAATGTTCAAGATGGCAGCCAGATTTATTGACTCACCCTTGTTCTTAATTCAAGCCAAGTTTGCTAATGAACCAGACCTGTAAGATTAACAGAGATCAGTGTGGACCATTTCACATTATTGTCTACCAAACAACTATGAAACTGCTCAGGTTTCTAAATGCTCAGTCAGGTGCCTGGACACAAGTACCTGGCATCATGATGTTCAGAAATGTGGCATAGCAAAGACATTCCCCCAGGACTAGCATCCCACAAGCCTAGCATCCCACAGGGTCTAAAGAAGACCTGGGCAACAGCTAGAAGCCAGAGAGGATGGGAAATGGCACTAACTGCTTAAGTTCAGTTGTGCCCTGCATTCCAGTGTTCACTTACAGGAAACAAAGGTAACAGGGCTCTCCCTCAGTCCTATGAAAAATAACTTCAGAACATTGTAACTTTAAAAATATATTAAAAAAATCCTTCTGAGTGTCACAGGTAGGTTAATGTCAGAAATCTCAGAGACCACATCAGTGGTTTTATTCATTCCAACTACTAAAGCTTTATCAACAGTAAAGTGTTAATATCATAGGATTTATTATGAGGGAGGCAAGTAATGATTAAAATAAAGTAGGCCATAGACTGGAGTTGGACACTAATGACAAATGTATTGGACCAGTCATTTTTAACAAGCCAGTTATTTTCCTTCCCATTATTTCCCAAATATGACATGCCACAGAAACACTAATTCAGAGCTCCAGGAAGGCAGCCGTCCTCCTGGCTCTGTACCCACCTGGCTCTTAGCATGGGTTCATTTTTCCAAAGGCCCAAGAAGACCAGGACCTATACATGCTTAGGGGTAAAATTCTTCATTCGGAATCTCTCTCAACTGCTCACATTCCTAAATAGCAAGCAGATAACAAGAAGCAAGACAACCAGCACCAGAACAAGAAGACACAGTCTCAAGCTGTGTCAGGGGAGGCTTAGGCTGGATATTAGAAGAAGTTCTTCACAGAAAGAGTGATTAGCCATTGGAATGGGCTGCCCAGGGAGGTGGTAGAGTCACCATCACTGGAGGTGTTTAGGAAGAGACTCGATGGGGTGCTTGGCGCTATGGTTTAGTTGATTAGACAGTGTTGGATGATAGGTTGGACTCGATCACAGAGGTCTTTTCCAACCTGGTCTGGTCTGGTCTGGTCTGGTCTGGTCTGGTCTGGTCTGGTCTGGTCTATTCTATTCTATTCTATTCTATTCTATTCTATTCTATTCTATTCTATTCTATTCTATTCTATTCCAAGAAGCAGAGATAAGGTATTTTGGGCCAAAACCAAAGAATACTTTCAGATGAGATTAGTGTGGTACAGATCCTGGCTAACCCTAGGTCCAACAAGTATCCTCCTCCTAGCTTTTTGGTTTACCAGAATGAGATCTACATGCAGCAAATAGTTAACAGCAGAGCTACCATTAAAAGAGAATAAAAAGCAGTGTTACTTAAGCCACAATCCTTCTGAGAAGGTGGAAGCACTACGTTGGTAAATTAACTATTCTGAAGACAGAAGGCTGATACAAGTTTGGGATTCTCTAAGATGAAAGACACTGTTAAACAGCCAGACTTAGAGATTGGTGAAAGCATGTCATGTCATGCCAGTCTTTCAACACTAATGAGATAGTAACTTCAGGAGACCACACTGGCTTTTCACCATTAAGTCCTCTGTTCAAACCCAGACCTGGTAAATAGACAAACATGTCTGATGCACTTCTGGGGATTAGAAGAATAACGATTTTTTTTAAGGAAGGCTCAACAAAACGGTGAAGTTTGAATCAAATACCAAAACAGGTACAAAATTCAACAGCAAAATTAAAAGATTCTCAACTATGTATCAGGTTAAAGAAATCTTACACAAGTATGAAAATCTGGTTTCCAAAACACATGAGCTCAAGCTTGCAGAACTCTTTGGTGAAGAATGGAGTGGCGACTAAATGTCAACAATATAATTTTACATGAAACCCCTTCAATATTACTTCTGGTCCAGATAACACCTACCATAAGTATGACAGCACAGGAGGAAATTCTGACGAAGAGTAACTACATCTTCCCCTGGTCCTGCAGCACTCCCTAGACTGTGATGTGATGGGCATCACAGATTTCTGGTCCGACCCTGCACAGCTGCTCACACCTTACCACTGAATTTAGTAGGATGTTAAATGGAAAAAGCTTGTCAGCTTGTGAGCAATATGCTCAATTCCCACCTGGTCCTTCAATCTTCAGTTTTATGAGTAAATTCAACTCCATAATTGAAAAATATTTAGGGGACTCAAACTTCAATAAACCCTAGGTAAATTATTAAGAGATTAAGATGTAATTTTAAAACAGCACACCCTGGGCTATGAGCATTGATCCAGCTAAGCACATTCTGATTAAATCTTTTTAAAAGCTTTGGAATTTACCATTTGCTCTTCAGTTCCAAACTGGCAAAGATTTTGCTTCTGTAAAAGTATAACATAAAAATCACTACCAACAATGTAGTTGTTGTTAAGTACATTAATGTACTTAATGTGAAGGTCAAGACAAAAAAACTCATGTATCCATTTTCTCTGTAAAACACATTAATAAATAAACCAACACAGAGGTTAATGATTTACTGCTGAATTGTATTAGGTATAGTCTTGGGTACTGTGTTTCAGAGAGAAGAGAGAATGAACCCCTGAACCACTGGATAACTTATTTCTCCCCCTTTTTGTGAAAGACTGTTAACACATGACCTGACACTGGAAAATTGGGAAGGAAGGAAAGTAAAGTCAATTAGGAACTCTGGAAATAAAAGAGGAAAAACATTTAAAATGCCTATTCAGTTAAAAAAATTATAAACAGTACATTTAGCAGAGCTTAGTAACCACTGCTTGCTTTCCACTGGTAGAGGCTTAAGCCATTCAGCTATTAATCACATGAAAGTAGATATTGAGGAATATTAATCCATACCAGCTGTTACATCTTTTACTGTGCTATTATTAGAGATTAATCTTTATAGAATAAGGCTGCCTTTTTATGTCATTTCCAAGACAACATCATACAAACTGATACTGTTTTACAGCATATCTTCATAAACGGCTTGAAGAAAGTATCAGATAACAACTATTTGGTGAAATTATATTCAAATGCATCCTTCAAATCTAAGGCACTTATGTGTAGAAGAGACACTATTGCTGTAATCAGTTGATACTTAATTCTTGTGACCATAACAAATTGCTTTTGTAGCTTACTATTTATTTCAAATGGAAAAAAATATTCTCTTAGCAATACTGAACATTCTCTTATGGAAAGTATATTCAGGTCATGTAATTCCCTGTCTTCTTTAGCAGGGAATAAATTCAGTTAAAAATACCTAATATGATCTAGTGGACGGAGCCTTAATGAGGAATATTTAGGATTGCAACAGAATTTTCACAAAACAGAATCAACACTGTGTGCACAGTATTTTCTAATGAAGTATAAAACCATGTTAGGTGAGCCCAGGTTTTTAGAGGGGAAATTGCTTTTACTGTTGGATAGACTTCACAGACGACTGCACCTGCAGACTCCAGAGCTCTTATCACATCATATGTTGCTGGAATGCTATTAACATCACAAAAGATACCACACTACTCTGAAAAAGCATAATTACTGTCAGAAAAGGCCAGCATCATCCATTAAAGATTATAAGATTACCATTCAATATAAGCTTCTAATCAAGTTTCTTGAGTTTCAGATGAGACTGTACTAGATGCACAAGGGAATCAGTTGTCATAGTTACAGAAAATTTACTTTCTCTATACCTGCAACTCTCCTCATTTTGTTAAATAATAAAAAAAAAAGTTAAATCTAATTGTTGCAATTATTTATCAGGGTACCTTTTAGGATTTACATTTAGACTTTAGACTGATCTTACAGATTACATGTGTATTAGTTTTATAGCACCACCTAAATGATGAGGAAGCAGCTCTTTAGTCTAGAGTTGCATAACTTGCTTTTCTCCTGCTCTTCCTTGCAATTTCTACATTATCTCCACAGCTGTCCCTGTCCTTTCACTCTCCCCAAATTTGCAGAAGTCCTTCAGTGGCTCCTTTTTCTGTCTGCCAAGTTGGTCAGCTCCTCCCTCCACAGCACTGCCCGAACCTGCCCCTACCTTCGACAATCTGGCATGTACCTGGCCTTTCACAGTCTTTGCTACCTGTCTTTAATCCTCCCTGCCCTCATCTTCATCTGCTGATGAACCAGCTGTTATTTATGTAATGTGTTTTCATGCCTTTTCCTCTTCTCCCAGACAAGTACCTTAAAATCGATATTCATTCTTCTCTTCATGTCATTTCCCAGGACAGACTGGCTTTCCCATTCTATCCTGCTAATGCCTGCCTACAGAACCTCTTCCATTTCCAAATCAGGTCCCTGTGACAACACTCCTGGAGCATAAGGTCAATAACTTGCCTGCTAACCAGTGGCAAAAGTACACAGTAGACAGAGGTACTTACAACACAAAAGATAATGTAAATATTAGGAGGTAAAACTGGAGTCCAAATGTATGCCTTTAAGCAGTTTCTCTCATTGCTTACTTTGAAGTTAAATTAACAAGGATTGGGGTCCCCCCCCCATCTTATTTCTTTCTTCCCCCAACCCCACCCCAGCTAGATCTGAATTCACAAGGAATAAAATATGAGAACAATCAACCATTTTTACAGTTAATCAGGAGTCAGACAGCCAGTTTTAAACCAGACATGAATCTATAGAAAATCTTTCCATTCAGCTTTTATACACCCCTGCCACCCAGCTGTGAAGCACTGCTGCAGTTAATCCTTGAACTATATACATTGCAAATGCATTTAACAATCCACAATCACAGTTCTTGCCATTTTACATATTAGTGAAAAACATCAGTCCATCTCTTCCTGGGTAATTAAAATCTATTTAGAATTTTGGACAGTATTTATTCAATTTTACTGAAAACTTGGCAAAGCTGTAAAAATATGAGTAAAGTGTGCCCTTGAACCTTCTGATCATATGGTAGTTTTCTTGCAAGCTATATTCTAGGAATGAATGGCTTTCTCTTTGCTGATGTTTGTGAATTTTTCCTTTCGCTGCTTGTCTGCCTCTCCTGGATTTTGACTCTCTATTTCCACTCCTTTGCACTGTTAAGGTTTGGCTTATTTTCCTTTTTTCCAAGATAGTATCCTTACTGCAGGCATCTACACCAAGATAAAATTGAAGTCTGGCAACCATGAAGAGAGTTTGCATGAGCAGTTACCACATCACAGATTAGTCAGCTGGAGGCTTGAAGGGAAGATACATGATCAGAGGAATACTAAACCAATTTTCTGGGAAGGGGGAAGAAAGAAGTTTCTTCTTCAGCTTTTCTAATTTTCCATTTCTGTGGATGGCAGATGTTGCAGTAGAGATTGGGGCTCACATTGAACAGAAAATTATTTCTGTTGTATGTGGACAAGACACACTGAGGACAACGGAAAGCTAAGTGAGTTGCCCAAATTCACAAAGTAGAGTAGAAGGCACAGCTAGAAACAAAACTGTGAAGTTAAACTGATGATGCAATCTACAACGCTGCCTATGAAAAGGCTCTTTTTCAATGCTCACTGACTCTTCCTTTACTCTGCCACCTATGTTTTTCACCTCATTTTTAAAGACTGACTAATTTAAAAGAATCTTTATTGCTTGTGGCAGATTCTACAAATAAAATTCAAGTCTGAAATCAAAGAGCACCAGGAAAGGTTCTACTCATTAAGGCAAGGGTTGATTCTTCAGACAGAGTGCAGTTAAGTGCCCCAATTCATTGCATGAACAACTATCACTACCTGAGACATGAACATTGGTTCTGCTTTCCAGCAAAACTCTTTTTTTCTTTGTTTATCCACACTTGTGTTTTCTAGGCAAAACAAAAGTGCAGGCATTTGAAGCATGGCACCACTTACAGTCTCATTTTGTATGTGTCCTACTAATGTAAAATCATCTCCCTCAGAAGCACTTTTACACTAATACTTGTTGCTCTTTGTGTTTGGAAGTGAGACAGAGCTTTGCAGTATCCATGAGCATTTGCTTCAGCTTTTAACAGGTAGCCATACTTGACAGGTTCCTTCCATAAAACTACCTTCAAAGTGAAAATTGCTCAAAGCTTTCTAATTTTTTTCTACTCAGGCTTGTTTGCAGACCTTCAGTGGAGTGGTAAGCAAGAACTGGCAAGAGGTGCAGCATGAACTAAACATCTATGGCAGGGTTGTTTCTTTTAATGAGACTGAAAGTAATTCATGTTAGGAAACAAGCAGCGAAGCACAGTTAAAAAAGACATAGATGCATGTGAATCTTAGAGTTGCCAGGAGGGAATATGAGGAGTTGGACAGAATAGCATCAAACTGCTGACAAGTGAAAAACATCATTCTGTAATTCACAAAGTGATTCTAACATATATGGCAGGAACTCTAGGGAAGGGTTTTCTTCTCTGCATCTCTGTTGCAGTGTCACTCGTGGTTTCATCATTATTGCAGGCCCAAGTCAAGCATTATGGAACACTTCACATATACAAAAAACCATTTTAAAAATATATTAAAACTATTAAAAAGATATTAAAACTGAAGGTTCCACTTGCATGCTATATGACAGTTCCCCTGCTGCTCCCTTCATCAGCTTCATTTTTTTCCAACATCACAGAATCTTGGTCCTAAATCCTTGCTTTCACTGATATGGCTGACGCAAGACAGTCCAGGAACACTTCCCGGCAATTCTGAGCTGCTACCTTGCACTGCCTCAGCAATTCTTTCCTTCTGGCCCTAGACTCCTGTCACAGGTTATTAAGATGCTGCACTTCACACTAGCACCTAAGTATACACAATCTGTATGCTGTGAAAGGTGTTGGAGATGTACATGATATTGATGTGCTGCACACCAGCCCAAGCCTACTCTCAGGGGTACATGAGGCTCTAATGCCTCTTTGCAATGCAAGGAGACTTGTCTCTGATTCCATGCTTACACCTCATCTCGAACAGCAAGCTTCCAGGCCTTTGTGGCAACCTTTCCTTCATGCTGCAGATCACATATTACTCACCATATGCACACACCATCTGCTTCTGTTGGATATCTGCAGTGTATTGACTTGTAGAGAAGGGGCTTACTACAATGCTGCATGCCTAGATATGCTGGGTGACTCATACCTGCAGAATACAGACTCTGCTCCTTATGGACAATTCCTGACAACAAACAGATTCCTGTAAGCCAAACTGTACAATGTCTGTCTTGTGGAAAACCCTACAAGACAACAAGAAAAATGTCATGGACACACCAAGGAGAACCATTTACTTCTACAATACTGATAATCTTTCATTGGATAGTGCATCAGAGCATAACAAAAGCCTCGTAATTCACTTGGCTAGTTAAAGGATTTCTTTCCAGTTCCTGTTCAGATCAGCTGGTACTAGCACATACTCTGTTACGGACTTTTTCACAATGCTCTTACCCAGCTGGCTGAAGGACATTAAGACACCAAATCAACACTAAATAGATTCAGCGTGGATTCAGCAAAGCAGTTCAGGAAAAGAGCCAGCAGAACGCTCTTTGTAAAAAAGAACACACAAGTGGAAAAGATTTGTCAGAATTGGACAAATTTAAATACTGTTTTCAGTATCTTTTAAGAATACAGCTACAGATTCTGCTGTGATGGTCATAAATGATTCTAATTTGGCATTCCCTTCTTTCATTAAACAGAAGAGTAGAGCCTGTCCCGTTGTCTCCAAGTTTGGGAGTCTGTATGATCACATGTTGCTAATCACAGTCTGTGTTTGAAGGGGTGCAACTGATAACCTGTTGCCTGTTCTCCAGACACAGCTCTGCCTCTGCTTTTCTTTAGAGTTGTGATAAGTGCTAGATTATTGCCTGGTGTTTTTTGAGCATCGAACATGCTCTGCTATACTGCAGCGAGAAGTAGATTACTACACCTAAGTTATTTTCTCACTTTCATCACTCAATTGACTCATCAAACTGGAAAAAAACAAAGCAGTGTAATTCCTTGAGCCATGGAGACAATGGCCAAAATGTTTGTACAAAAGTAATTTCTTAATTACAGTAGAAGGTTTGTTTGAAACTCTCAAAAGGAATGCATATGCAAATGGTTTCACCGTTATCAAGTGATTTAACCAACTGTAACCAGTTGCAGATAACTGTTCCAAATAATGGAAGGAGCAAAGCTGAAACTTCAAGGAATTTCATACCTATTTTCAGGCTTTATTAACTAAAGGTAAGACTACTATATTACAGCCACTCAAAGGGGAGACAAAATCATTTCTCTGGCTAAAAGATAAACCCTCTCTGATCTAAGTGAATGTATTAATCCTCTTCTATCTTTTCTCTGGTTTCTTTGGGCATTTACAAACTATAGGGCAAACTATTTGCCTTACTCTGAAGGTCTAATAACTTTTCCACCTTTGTAATTCATGAAAACTCTAATGATTCACTGGGTAATACATCACTACCTTAAAAATACGTTAAAGGATCCATCATACTTTGAATAGAATAGAATAGACCAGGTTGGAAGAGACCCTCAAGATCATCGCATCCAACCTATCAACTAATCCAACCCACCTAATCAACTAAACCATGCAACCAAGCACCCTATCAAGTCTCCTCCTGAACACCTGTAACTATACTACTACATAGTATATCTGCAACTATACAACTGCCATTGAGATTGTCAAAATTGTCTAATATATTCAGATAAAATACTCACTAAAATAATTCAAATATTTTTGTTTCTCATACCACATTTGATAGCCAGGAAGTGATGTAAGCAACAAAGCAATTAAAATATATTAGTGCCTCTACAAAAGCTTAAATCTGAGCATCTGGAAGTCTTGTACTGAGTATATACTTACACAGATAATCACAGAGAAATTACAAGCATTGAAGAATTATGGGCAAGCATAAATAACATGTAGAGAAGAGCTGTTTCAGAAAAAGGCTTTTCTCTTCAAAGAACAGAAAATGAGTCACAGTAGGTAAATCTTAAAGACATTTAGAACAAGTCAATAGAGAAAGGATGCTGAGATGAAAGCACTGTTTAGTACAAAAGTAACTTAAAGTCATTCCCACTAGTCAGAATGACGTACCAGTGATGTGCATCCAGGTAAGTTCTTTTCTTTTTTAACAAGCTGAGATGTTTACAAGAAACAAAACCACAGATCTGTGTGAACACAAACACAGGCATACTCCTTTCCTTAAAGACAACAGGTGTCACTTTTCATTTACAACATTCTCTGTTGAGGTGGAGAATAAAGCCTTGAACTACAGAGCAGGTAGCAGCAGATGTTTTTCTACACCTGCTCAAGAAGTAAAATGGCATCTTCCTCTAGAGCACAGCTGTTAAACTCAGCAGAACGGATGGAGAAGCTGAGCACAGTAGAGAGCTGAATAGAGGTATTTGGCCATTTTGATTAACCTTGCTATTCAGCCCTACTGCTGTGAAAATTTGGAATCAAAATCATGGACCATCACCACACACATTGCTCAGAAAAAGGTCCATGGAAGTAGTAAAAGGGAAAAAATTATTAGAATGGTAGGTGACATTTTCATTATAAATCTCTACACTTAGCTATATCATTTGCTTTTAACAATTACCAGGTGCATCCTAAAGCACTACACCTCTAAGAAAAACCTTCAAGACTGGTTTCGATCTCTGTATCCTTAGCAAAAGCTTACAATCAATACAAAACATTCACAGCACAATAGCACCCAAATTCCAAATTCCCTGCCTCAAGATGTCCTGATTCCCAGTCCACCTGCCTGTATGCCGATGGTATGCTATTAACCTCAAAGAGCCAGCCAAAAGGAAGACTTACAGACTTTAAAAGACCTTTTTTTTTTCTCCCAATAATCAGAAGTTGAACTTTGCGAGAGGAAAAGAAAACACCAAAACCCAAACAAACACCATCAAAAGAAAACAAAACCCAACAACAACAACAAAATTTGCTTTGTGCTCCTTCTAGCTTCACTTGACTAGTCTTTCTCAAGGGATTAGTGGGATAAGATTAAACAATTTTCATCTGGGTATTTTTTATCTGGGCATTTCACTCTGAATTTATTCCACTCAGGAAGTATAATTCTGTATGCTTTACAGTATCAAGACAGGCTTGGTACATGAAAAATAAATAAATAAAAAGCTAGCTGACTGCACCTGAGGTGTTACACTTACATTACAGATTTACTATTGCCATTTGTCCTCTTAAATTTCCTTCATCATTGCCCCTGTCTTTTATTTAATAAATGACATTAATACAATAGTATTAGGTACATTAGCCTATGAAACTACTGCTTATCTCTGAAAAGTTGTTTTGCTGTCAAAGCAAGCAACATACAGTTGTTCATGAAATAGAGTCTTAGAGGACAGCCTGGTTTTTGCCACTATTTGGACACAGCCACAAGGGCTGCCAAGTATTAGCTGACATTAGCTGCTTTGCTTTATATCTAGCAGAGAAGAAAGAAACTAACCAATCACAAATGCTTCAGAGCTTTCAATTTTTCATTTGTTCAGGCTTGACCCTAGTAACATGGACATTACAGATGAAATTGTTTCAGTATTTTTCACCTACACTCAATGTCTGTAACAGGGCCTGTAATATGGGCATTACATAGAACTTGACAATCTCTAGCAGAGAAAAAGGCCAGGGTACCCACTTAGTACATCAAAAAAACCCCACTAACTACAAATTATTTTCTCCCTAGAGAGTGTTAGGAGTTCACCTGGGTGATGGCCCATGGCCAATCTCTACTAAAGAAGTCCCCCAAACTTAGACATACTCTTTCTTGCATTCACATTAAGAAGCAAATTTTTAATATCAATCTACAACATGTAAGCTTGTGACAAGAGACTGAGTTTGTATGTTATAAAGAAATCATCTCAGGTCTCCACTCCCCCTCCTTGCCTTTTTCACTGATATACTGCACAGCAGACAATCTAACCACAAACTGTATTTCTCACAGGATCTCTTTGCTGTAGACGTTCGGTGAATCACATCAAAATCCTTTATACGTTCTAACAGTTTTCTCATTGATTACACCTACATCTGGCAGGAACACTAAGCATCAATAGCCATCAAAATATGACTCTGACTAGAGAGAGGAATCATTATAGGCTAGCCCTATTTGATGATATTTAACCCAAAGATCCTTAAGACAGTGCACTTGTGAAAGAACATCCATAATAGAAATAGGATTCATTGCCAGAACCACTGCAATGAACATGACAGACACTGCTGAGACCTGAGAAATTACAAAGGGAAAGAGAACTGTCCTCATTTATAATAGTCCCAGCTATCTAAAAAGGAAAAAAGGGGTAAACAGTGTCTCCATCTGTTTCTCTCAGATTGCATTATTTGAGTAATTGCAGACTTACCTTTTGTGATCCAGATGCTGAGCCCTTAAATGAAGTACGTTTGAAGGAGCCACTCATCCTCCGTAAGGAACCTGCCAACTTTCCTCCTCTTCCTTTCTTAGCCCCCTGGCCCTTACCCTCCATAAGGGACCTAGTACCCCAGCACTAAAGAAAACTCTGATTTTAGTCATGTAGTCCGAGCAGTCTTTTCCTGAAGCAAATAACCATTAAATTACAGCTTAAATAAAAAGATAGGACAGATGAATAAACCAAAATCAAAGCCAAATAATGAAACTCCTTTTCTGATATGCAGCCTGTCACAAGTGTTATCAGCCAGCTAGACAACTAGAAAAACAAGGCAATACACTGATAGAAACTGCTGTTCCTCTCCCCCTTCTCTACTGACTCTATAATCAGGCTTAATGCACACAGCTTCTGCAAGCTATGGTTTTTAATGGACAGAGATTTAATAAATGGTGATTGAAGGTAAATCTACTTTAGAAGCAGAAGCCCAAAAGGTTTTTACTCATGCAAAGCACAGGGCAGTCAGATGGAAATTATTTTGGTATCAGTAGAAAGGCACAGGAAAAGAGCAGATGGTCCTCAGCAGACTATGGGTTAGAGGCCTGGTAGAATCCTAAAGGATAACTGCTGGTGGCAAGTGTGCCTACAGCAGGTCTTGGGATGATAGACATCAAGTTTTAAAAGCAAGCAGCTGTATATCCTATAGATATCACACCATGGAAATGTAATATTTACAATCATGCAAAGATCCATGGCTCAAAGGCCCTATCACAATGTATTTTTTTGAAATAGTGAATAGTTTGGTTATAGATAACTGCAATTGTTTCAGCTTACAGAAAAACTAAAGCAACTAAACTGCTCTTACTGATGTCAGCCTAAAAGTGAGAGATTTAAAGCTTTAATCTACAGTCTACCATGTCAGCTGAAATGTTTCCTTCCACTCACTTTGGTAGTCAAAATATACATGGAAAGGAGTAGTGCATAATCCAATGAACTTTGCTCACATGGACAGATTGAGATAAGATAGGCTTATACCTGCCATAATGACTTAAATGTAAAAGGCATTTAGAACTAGGCCTTCCTTCACTGTGCAGTTAATGAGTACTAAACTAAATATGAGTTTCTTTCACAGACAAGGGATTACAAACCAAAAACTAAAAGCACTTTTTTATGAGATATCTTAGAAAGAGTATTTTCTGTAAAAGGAAGTATGCCATAGAGAGTCATGTGTTTTACTAAAACCCCCTACATTCCATTAAGGGTATTCATTAATTAGGCTAAGAACAGAAGCTGCTGGTACTGTGCTTACTCATGTAAAAATGATTTTCCACACATGCTTATATCAAGATATTAATTATTAGTTAGGTTGTGCTTGCAATCAAAACATCTAGACAAATGCCCTCATAAGTAAATTCATCTTCTACTTCAACAGGAACCCTCCTGCATAAGGAAATAGCTAAATAGATGCAACTGAAATTAAAAAAAAAAAAAGCACTTTGAGAATTTTACACCATTTTTATGGAGCTCTATTTCAAGCTTCCTGAGCACAGCAGAACTGACTGTGTCACACTTCTGTTACACACTGCAGTACATAATTGTTTATTCTCAATTATAGGTCTTAGCCACAGCTCTTGATTCTTCAGTTGCTATCCCTGAAATGCTGGTTACCTACCATGAGAATGAGCACACTGTAGGTTGCTGGGGATTGCTGTCTTCCAGGGGAAGAAAGTCAACTCCTTTTTCTGTAAGCTACATGTCCTCCAAGCAATTCTGTAGTAACCTAGGCAAAAGCATATTTGGATTCAATATGTAACAGTTTACACAACTCAGTGCATAACTGGGTGAACCTTGTAGAGTAGGGTTATCAGTTGGACTTGGTGATCCTGAGGGTCTTTTCCAACCTGAATGTTTAAGTGATTCTGTAACTGGCAGGTGGTACCTATAGAAAAGAAGTTCATTTACGTCAGTTCCACACTTAGATGAAGACTATAGGTCACTTTGGGGCACTTTTACTTCATTGCCTATCAGTTCCAAGACACTTTGTTATTTAGAAACTGTTTATTCCCTCTCTCCTTCTCTTTCAAGAAAAAAGCAGGTTTAAAGTGAAATTAAGCAGATCATGAGACATGGGGACAGCAGAGTAAAGAAATAACAGGCTACTGGGCCTGTAAATTGGTGCCAGTATTACCACCCTCACATATTATAAAATAATCTCTTCTGATCATATAAACAATAAAAACACATGCCAGTAATCTTCTGTGTCCTTAACCTGCCTGGAGAGTAGAATCTGCACAAACTCATCAAGTCTGCCAGGTCACCCCTGGGAATAGGCTCAGCTTCCTATAAGGATATATTCAAACTGAAAATTAAAAACCAGAAAGTGAAAAAAATTCCTAATCTGATTCTGAAAAATGCTGACCAGAGCAGCAGCCTCTATCATAGCAAATGGGAGCCGACACATTTCTTCAGTTCAGATTCTTGTTGCCTCAAATGACTTTTCCAAGCTGAGGCAGATAAAGGCCCTTATGCAGCATATAACACTAAATTCAACTCAGTGGGCATTTATGAGGACCTAGACCACAGTTAATGGGTACTATTAAAAAACCAGGGCTCGATAGCATACTGCACTCCATGTTCCCATGTAGAGTCATTTACTTCTTATGCAAATTGCCTATTAATATAATTAGATACGGAGATCTTACTGCTGAAAACAGAACAGTGGATCCCTTCACTACTGCATCATGTGTTCTATTTCCAATTAAGCTGAATGAGATGGAGACACATTTAGAATCAGCTTGGGAGCATTCTAAAAATCACTTCCTTGTCTCATCCTAGGATTCTGCAAACAGCTGCATCTTCCAAGCTAAGAAAAGGGAAAGAAGAAAGATTTATTGACCTCAGTTTCTTTAAAAAATGAAGAGGTAAAACCTGAATTCTAAAAATGTGACTATTATATGCAGTTTAAACATCACAAGTTCTTTCAGAACATCAAAACAGAATAAGCAAAGTTCTTTAAAAAATAATGCAGTGGAGCAGTTTACATACTGAAGTTACTACAGAAAATTCAAAGCCCTCACTTAAGCTAATCTCTGTTTTACCTAAAGCCTAAAGCTCTGGCTGTTTTGTTGTTTAGCATGGCTTTTATGAAAGCAAATTAATTCTTGTTTCACCTCTACTAATAAAACCCCCCAGACACATGACAGAACATTTAGTTATTACTGTGCAGAAGAAATTAATGCAAAATCTTGAGTTTCCATAAAAACTACATTTTTAGTTATAATTATGAACAATATTTCTCTTGCATAATTTTGTGAGGTAAAAACTCATCTAGATGAACAGCAAGTAGATAGTTCATGGGTCCTCTTTCCTTGTAAGAAGCAAAGCAATCCACTGTTTTAGTTCTCTTCAAAACCCAATTCAACACAATACAGACACAGAATCACAGAATATATCTGGTTGGAAGTGACCTCGAAGATCATTCAGTACATACTGATAGAAACAGGTGAGAAATGTCACCAGATATTGGATAGTAGCCTAATATGTGAGATTATAGAGCATGAAATACAATTGCAAATGGACAAATTGCTATAACAGGAGTGAAAAGCCCCTCCCTTTCTGATGTGTAGCACTGGATTGGATTGTATTAATTCAGGGCCTGCATCTACCCAGTGACTTCAAAAGAAACACAGGTGTCCTGTCATCCTTGGACAAGCTGAATTGCTATTCACCTTGCCATTAATTGTATGCAAAGAACTAAAGTGTAGAAGAGATTATAAAAACATAAATCCAGTTCAGCAGTTCTGACAGTACAGGCCATGCAGCCCTCAGTAATCGGTACACAAGAACATAAAACATTCTAGCAGCTCAGTCATATTGCCCTAAGTTTCCCTGGATGCGAAGCCCAGTCCTTAAAAGCATTCTAGGATTTCATGTCTGCTTTAAGAATAATGACAACAAATTAATTACAATGATGTTCATTCAGTCTCAGCACACTTAGAAGTGACTTTCCTTTTAGACAGATAGAAAACCTCTTTCCTGTTCTCATAGTCATAGCAATACAATAAATTAGATGACAGAAAGGATTACACTGTACTTTATGTGATTATTTCACAGATCAGCTTTGCTGCAACCTCTCTGTTTTCTGTGCATCATCAGCCCTGAGCAAGGGCTTCTCACTGGACTCAGACTTGTAGATGTGACAAAGCATTTCCTTGTAGTTAAATAAAATACCTATTAGCCTATACTGATAAGTGATAAAAAGTCCTAACTCGACAATCTCTGGAGGTCCCTTCCAATCTCTAGCATTTTATGATTCTGTGATTCACCCCTGGATGATCATTATGACCAGTTTGCCTGAATAATCAGATCAAGAATTTTCTTTGGTGTTTTTTTGTTGTTGAATTTTTATTGTTTTCCAAGCACTCTGTTTACACTCAAACAAATTAGAAGTGGTAAATAAAATGCCTTTAAATATTTCCTGTTAAATGCCATTTGAAATGTTTTTCTCCTATGCCTAAAACACAGTTGAAACTGTCTGTACATTACACCAGTTACTTTTGCTCTGTAATAAAAATAGAATGCTAGCCCTGTTATTGCAACAGTGAACTTGAGTGAGAGTGGAGCACGGAGAGTCTGTTGTGCTGGACCAACTGGAAAGATGCTGGGGGCCTTGTGGGTGTGAACAGGGTGACCCTAGAACCAAAATGCTAAAAAGACTGATTTCAGAAGCAGAACCATTGCCACTGGTGGTGGCCCTCCACTGAAAATTCGATTCATGACTGGTGACTTTAAAATACACTGTACAAACATGAACAGCAATCAGCTTCAGCCTCACAATCTTAGAAGCAAAGGTCACTTCAACAGAGTTCAGTGAGGATAGGAACTCATGACAGTAACAGTTTTCTTTTTCATTTCTGATGTGCTAAAAGCTGTCATCATTTCAGTATTCAGTACACCATTTTTTTTCCTTCTGTGGTCTCAAATCTAGTTAAATAAATTCAGAATATCTATATATCTCTCAGCAACTAAAAAGGCTTAAAGAAATAATGTCTCATATTTAACCAATACCGCAGGACTTGAAGGGATAGTGAAGAAAAAGAGAGAGATGAAGAATTAAATCATAATCAAAATGAGTAATTTAAATACAGGTAAGCACTGACACCTTGAACCTGCACCACTAGATGCTAGCCCACAAAACTCCACTGATCTGAGAAGGGAAAGAATAAGCCTGTAACTCTAGAAAGAAGTAGTGTTCTTTCTGCTTCCTGCCACAAGACAACATCTACAACTGGTGACAAAAGCCCACTCCCTGCTTAGGTATACAAGGAAGATCTGAGCAGCAGGTGCACTGGAACCCTTAGTATAATAAATAATGAAATAATGAATAAATAATGAAATAAATGATGAAACAAGGCTTCTTAGTGTGCTCCATCATTCTGGAGATAGAGCAAGAAACTTCTTCTTGTCAGATCATTAGACTTCCATTAGATGCTATGTTAATGTAGCACTTCTGTTATTGTTAGCATTGAGAGCCATTTCCAATTTCCAAATACATAGTTACTAGTGCCAAATCCATTTAGTATCTTCAACGACAAATACTTCTGACCACCATCATTTGGCAGTTCAGTCCTCACACACAAGTAAAACTTTTTTTTTAGTATCACTAGCTCCATCTGGTGGATATTCTGCAGTGTTTATTCTCTTGAAGGAAAAGAACAGGATTTCCTAATACAGTTTTATTTGCTCTTCCTTGAGAAATAAAAACATTAAAATATCTAATATTTAATTCCTTTTCCATAACAGTAACGTGTGGGAAAGGTGAAATCTATTAAAGTATCCACCTTGATTTACAAGTAGTTGTCTGGAAGAAGTTTAAAAACCTTTCTGCAAGAAAAAGAATTTAATTGGCTAGTGACCTTTCCAAAACCATAATGTACTGGTATTGTAGATAATTATGTTGTCCATAATTGTGAAAATGGCTTTTCATATAACCAAAATAAATAAAATACTTCACTTTGGACTGATCAGTAACAGCAACTGTGACCTGGAAAGACCTAGAAATGTGCATATGCAATACATTTGGATACAAGAAGAACAAGACAGTATGAAATATCAGTTAGATAAAAGCAAACACAAGGTATCAAACAGGTTTAGAAGTAAAGTAAAAACCTGAGAATCCGATCATCACTTCCTGGCCCTGGTCATCATTTCTATGGGAACCCCATGCAAGTTGCCCTGTATCTTCAATTTCTTGGTTTCTCTATCTGAACAGAAGAATCAGTTGCATAAATCTATGCAAAGAATATTAATTCCCTCCAATTTAGAGTCCTTGGACAGATGCAAGTATGATTATTGTTTGTGAAGTGCATGAGTACGTAATCCCTACATTTTCACAAAAACATCCTCAGCTGTACTGGCAAGCCCATGGTTCTTCACAGTAATGAGTTCAAGGACTTTGCAACATATTGAAAGTACTTTGCCAACATTAATGCAGTTCACCAAAAGAGAAAGAAAGGTAAACCTTGGATGAACTTTCAAGACTGTTCATTTAAAAGGGTGGCTGCACAAACCAAACAGCTCATTTCAGAGTTCACACACCACCAGAAATAAGGTAAACAGAGTAGAAATACAAATATAATAATGCTGGTTTTCCACCTCTGTGTTATCACTTTAGCACATAAAGATCTATTTCACTTAAGTTTACCTAGCACAGATAATGCAGTCAGGAAACAGTCCTGTAATCTAGCACACATCAACGATTGATGAATCAGCATCTCTAAATGGTCTGTCTAGCAGAGCCTAACCACTCTCAGTGTATTTCTGGTCTCCATTTATTCTCATGGCTTAACTGATTCCTGTGGCATTCCAAAGAGGTTTAGCATTATGCTGGATATTTTCTGATTGAAGTGTTTTACCTTCTGGTGACAGGTATTTGTTAAGAAGAGAAATGCACAAAGTAGTGAAAACCTAATTAAACTGTGGGATATTTAAGAAGCCAGTTAGGTGAAAAATTCATCTTCCTCATCTGCCTCCAAAGCACAAGATAAAAACGAAACTCTGCTTTTTGCTGACAATCTATGTAGAAGAATAGGGAAAATCCATATTTTATTGATTTCCTGTGGATTTCCAGCAAGAGTCACTGTAATGCTGATGCTGAAGGAAGGTAACACTACACACTCTCACTAACAGACTGTTAAGAGCATCCCATCCCTTTTATCTATTGATTGTGACACTAGCTCCTGTTCATACTCAATGGTGAAATGTGCCAAGTTAATAATTAGAAACAAAAAGCTTGTGGGCAGCTACAGATCACCACTTTACCAGCAAGATCTAGACCTAACAGCCACCAGTCAGCCATACCTCTCACAGTGAGGGGCAAATGAAAGTTACAATGTAACAGACTCCTCACCCAACTCCCTGTCCAGCATCAATTACACAGAGAATTCCCACCCTTGCCAGCTTCTTCAGTTACAGGTTCTCTTGTTCCTGCTAGGAACATTTATTGCAGTAACATTTTACAGCTGACCAACTCATGTCACTCGCATCTCCAACGACCTGACAGATGAGGGCGGATTTTCCTGGCTACTTCCTAAATTTAAACATGTAACATTGATGACGGGATACATAGTGGGGTGAAGACTTTTCTCTTTTCCTTTTTCATAGTCATTCTTAAAATGTTTTTATAGCTGAGATCAAATGAGTTATCCATCTCTCTCTCCTGACTGTGAAGTCTCAGAAACAACAACAGACAAAAACTGTTCCAAACCCACGTGCTAGAGTCAAAAGGCCAAAGCAAGACAATAAAAGCTACAATCTCACCTGACCTTGTAGTAATAGGATCGCATCAAGATTAGTCTATGTCATAGATTAAGCTCACTGAAGTAAACTAATCTTTCTGAAGTCAGCTAAGACTGTATGTTTACTCACTAAGCTGGAGTAACTCAGGAGTGTAAAATGCATATGTTAGAATAGGCCATCTAGACTGCAGCTACACGAATGTTTAGTGCACTTAATACTGCACCACTGACATTAAGGTGGCTTCAAAGGGAAAAAGTCCTTTAAAGAGGCTTTTAAACTATACTGTGTGATTGATGAAAGAAAAAGCATATTCAAGTCAGTAGAGAATTGTTACGCTGAAAGACTCCTACAGACTCTACCGATTCCCATTTAGGCAGTCAACTTCTTGTTTGAGCAGTGCAGACAGCTTCCAGTAGAGAAATTCTGCACATCACCACAAAGACACCTTGCAGGCAGGAGGTCAGCCTTCCCTTGGCCAGCAAGAAAATATTCCATTCAGACTGCAAGCAACAGGAGCTGTGGCAGCTCTGAGAAGGAACAGCATAATCACTGTGCTTCTCTGCCCATGAACACAAAAGCTGGTGAATGCTAAACTGCAAATGTCCTAGCCCATTTCAGTCCTCCACAGCCCCTTTGCACAGTCATCACCACGGTACCACACTACAAAATGGGAGTTTCTTCCCTCCTGAGTACCATCAAACTATTACTTGCTCAAGCATTAAGAGTAATGACATTTGTTCACCTGCATCTGGAGCCATTTTCTTCCTCATGGGAAGTTCCTCTCTAATGCATACGTCATACTCCTCTAGAAAGTGTCTTTACCAGTCTGCCCATCTTCTGCCTACTTAGTCCAGGCTGCTCACAATCTACAAAAGGATTGTGGATTCCCTCTCTCCTTTTTCTCTGTTAATTAAAATGTATACCAAGATGTCTATCTTGAATTTTCAGAAAAACATCAATATCTGACTGAAAGAGGGGACACAGGGAATTAGCAGAGAAATAAAGCATGTTTTGCCAGTGTTTCCTCATACTTCTTTGATTTTCTACTCATGGCAACAATCACTGCCCAGTGTCTCCAGATAACATGGCTACACGTGAAAACACAATAACCAAGATTCTGGGCTAACATTGAAGATAGTGTTTTACTGAAAGCATAGTATAAATGGCACCAAAGCCTGGCTGTGAAAAACTGGAGTCACCACCACAGAAGCACCAGAACAGCATGCCTGCCTCTGAGTCACCATCTTGCCGCTGCTGACTAATTTACCAAGCTAGTCTATTTTATAACTAATTTTTAAGAGCTTCTGGCTCAACAGAGATAAAAGTGTGACTTTTAAAATGAGCATATTCACTTAGTGGTTACAAGCATCCATATGCAAGCATCCAGACAATATACTCCTGATTATGAGTCTACCCAAAGAAGCTTTCCTCACATACCCTCAAAGCATTTCATTATCACATGCTACAGGACAACAGAAGTGCAATGAAATGAAGCCTTCAAGAAATATTTTACAAGTAGATAGTATCTTGAGGGCAAATTCATAAATAATGAAGTCCAAGACTAATTTAACAGAAGATGAAGAAAACCTCTTCACTAGCAGAAGGGACTGTAGCTGACCAGGAAGTACTGTGCTTTGTCCTGTGCAATAGAACATGTTGCTTTTTTGGTTTGGCTTTAGCAATTACTACAGCTTTCTGTACAGTCCTACATATCTTACAAGGATTGAATTCTCCACATAAAATTTGCCAGAGCTCAAACAAAAGGTGTGCAGATTTTAGGATTTAGGGGAGAGTTAAGCATAGACTGGCTTTATGCCAGCCCGCAGCAGTAGGCTGAATTCCACCTTTAATGAAGTTGATGTGAAGTAGGCTTTTCCAAGAGCTGCAGGACTGAGCATTCTGTTAAATCAGAAAACTATATTGTCTCACTGCAGCCATGTAATTCTCAGCATATACACATTTTAATAACAGTTTTGACATTTGCTGTAGTAGGGAATAAACAGAACAGCAAACAACCAGACAGACAAAATAATAGAATTACCATGTGATTGTGTATCTGTAATGTAAACCCAGTCAAACAATTCCCCTTCACTCATTGCATGTGCAGGCATTAATCACCCCATTGTTCTGTTTGTACAATATCTAGCTCAACAGGCTTCATGCCTTAGCTTTCTGAGATCATATAAAAAATAATTAAATTGGTACCACCATGTATTTAAGATTTAGGTTTTAATCAAATCCACTGGAAAGTAAGTGTACATTACCTCCTCATTATCCACTACAAGATTCTGATGCTAGCATTAAAGGAGAAAACACATACAAGGCAACAGTATTTTGGCATCCATTGACAGGACTATTGTCCCCCAATAAAAACTCAGTAAACTGAACAGCAAAAGACTGTTTATCAGAATACACCTAGTTATAACTGTGAATTGAAAAAAAAAAATCCCCAGCTGAACAAAGAAGAAAGATGGTGATATGACATCTTGAACTATAGTATCTTTAAGATGAAAATTTGATCTCAGCTTCATGTAAAAGGTTTTAAATTAGTTGTGATGGAAGTCTGACAACTGGCTTGAAGTGTGAATAAGACTGAAAAGAGCCACTTGTAGCTTTGAACACATACATATGCAATTACTTCTGATGACTACATCCCTGATTGATTCCATCAACAGACACTTATCCTGACAATCCATAAACTTTCCTTCTTTAGCTTAACCTACATTTTATTCAAGATATCTTTGCAAGATGGACTCTTGGAAGAACTATGTTTGCTTACAACTTTTAGTTTCCAAACTTGTGTGGTCTGAGGAAAGAGTGAAGGCACATGTTGGTACCATTCAAAGTGGTATTAGTAGCAGAAAACCACGTAGTAAGCAACTTTTGTGCAGCAAAATTAACAAGAAGGAGTAAGTAGAAAGGCACTTGAAAAACTTTCCGTTGACATCCTTGAAGGTGGTAGCTAGGGCTACAGAGAGAATGTCTGAGCTGGGTGTTCATACTTATGGCATACACAGTTGCATAAATGCCTAGCAAAATAGAGTCCTCACCAAGTAAAATAAATATAGCCATGATAGACTGAGGTTTCACTTCTGCCATTGAGTTCTTTGCAGTTTGGCTGGGAAACAAAGAACTGGTACATCCTTATTCACTACTGCTTCCTAGGTGTTGTACACTGATTTAGTCTTGCAGAACTCCCATGCTCAGGAACAAGTGCAGGTGGTTTCTCATCTGAGCCACACAAGGCCCAGCTGCTGACTAAGCCCACCACCAAGCTCCATTTCAGCTCCTTAGGCACTCTGTCATGCAAAAGACCATTGGTCTCATGCAGAGTGACCCTATAGCACCCAGAAATCCTCAGTTACAGGGAAGATTATGTCCAGTTCTGGGCTCCTCAATTTAAGAAGGACATTTAAATACTTGAATGTGTCCAGAAAAGGGCAACGAGGCTGTTGAGAGATCTCAAGCACAGGCCCTATGAGGAGAGGCTGAGGGAGCTGGGGTTGTTTAGCCTGGAGAAGAGGAGGCTCAGGGGAGACCTTATTGCTCTCTACAACTACCTGAAAGGAGGTTGTAGACAGGTGGGGGTTGGTCTCTTCTCCCAGGCAACCAGTATCAGAACAAAAGGACACAGTCTCAAGATGTGCCAGGGGAGGTTTAGGCTGGATGTTAGGAAGAAGTTCTTCACAGAAAGAGTGATTAGCCATTGGAATAGGCTGCCCAGAGAGGTGATGGAATCCCCATCACTTGATGTGTTTAAGAGGGGACTGGATGAGGCACTTGGTGCCATGGTTTAGTTGATTAGATAGTGTTGGATGATAGATTGGACTTTATGATCTCAAAGGTGTTTTCCAACCTGGTTAATTCTATTCTATTCTATCTCAAAATAATTGTGACCATACTACATTCCAGTGTGGTTGGTAAAGTGAGATGAACTGCACTAATTCAGAAATCTACCCTTTGCTTCAAGTCAAGGAATACTGAAGAGATAATCATGACAGTGCAATAAAAATAATACTAATTAACAAAAATTAATGTCAAGCTTTTGTCTTGCATCTTGGTTACAGCATCAGACATTTTTTACCCATTATCTACTTTTTACTGTTCTATGTATCAGCAATGTTTTCTCCTACAAGTTTAATAAATGTAAAGAAATCTGCACTCTGACAAAGCATTTAACAAGAATATATCAAAAGTATGTAGCTCTGTACTTTTTTCTCAAGCATGTTTCAGATGGCTAAAAATTTACTTTCATTATTAATTTCAAAGATAAAAAAAGAACCTCTCTCTTAAATACAAGAAGGACAGAGAATGTCCTTGATTAGATAACCTATGCCAAGCCTATAAAAATGTTATTTTATTAAAAGGATAGCTCAGATTGAAATTCACTAGAATGAATTTAACTTCAAGTATTGGAAGATGTATCAGAAGAGATAACTACCACTTGGGAATAAAACCCAGGCAGCTGTCATCTTACTAAAAGTAGAACGAGCCCTTTTAGCATCCTGCTTTGAAAAAGAGACCTCTGACCCAAGCAAATGGCCACTCAAACAATGGTAGCAAAGACAACCACATTTCTTTTCCCAGTTGTACTCATTCTGTTAATTGACCTTACTATTCTCCCTAAAATAGAAAAATAAGAAGGACCTACCTTTTCGCACTTGGTGAAAGCACCATATCCTTGGGATGTATGTTAGTCAGAAAAAGTAAGATAATGTTTAGTTTAAAATCAAAGTATTCCCCATAGCCTTTAGCATGCAGAGGTTCTTTTAGCTCGGATAGAGGAGGTGCAAACATCTACTCAGTGTATTAGAAAAGGCTAATTCCTAATTCCCTTGACTAAGCCTGCTTGCTGCTATGGACTACTACAGGCTTTATTCCCATTAGAGACTCATTGGTTGCCCAAGGTGACAGTGCTGTGTCACAGGTAATTGTGAAAGTGACATGGTAAAGGGTTTCTAAAAATTTACCTTTGAGTAAAGAGATCAAATGATTAAGTCTGCAGCCTTTTAAGCCTGAAACCCGAGCATACAGTTATGCTTTACTTTTCTAGTATTAGTTGATATGCAGTAAAATCACATACCCTTTCCATTCACTTAAAAGACAGCAGACTGGAGTAGGTTGATACTACTCCTCATGAGGCAGCAATTATAAGAGCAGGTGGTCAAGCCATGTCAGAAAAAAGGAGTATTTGTGTTCATTTTTCAGTTTTGGATCTAGGCCAAATTGTGTAACTTAGAAATCCAGTCAACTACCAAGCAACAGAACAACTCTTAAGATGGGTTAACACTTGCAACTGCCACCTACAGCAGGAACAGGAACAATGGTATTGACATGTTGGTTGATGTCCCTTGTTATTTTGAGAAGAAACAAATAGCTAGCAATCCAGCTGATAATGAAACTCTCATGAAACTGCTTAAAATATTATTCAGTAAGGCATTCTCCAAGGCACACGAGCACAGACACAGAATTTGACAAGATTTGTGCATCACAGTCTGTCTGTACTTCTGCAAGGGAAACTGGTATTTGATGTAAATGTTGGCAACATCTAAATGCAGCATTTTTGGTTTAGGCTGACTTCCACCATTCTGGAGCATGTTATTTAGACAAACTATAATGTGGCATTTAGCTTCAGCTAACAACGAATAATCTGTGCTCACCTGAACTACCGCATTCCATTACAGGTTGTGCACCTGGCTGGCTCCCTATCTGCCCATTCTCTTTGGTGGCCTGCGCACAGTATCTCACATTATGCAGCATCCCATCTCGCTGAACTGGTAGGATGCCTTCTGGAAACCACAAGGACACAATGTGACATGACTTACGCATGAAATTAGTCTTGAAGAGAAGCAGCATGTAAATCTTTCCACTTCACAATTAACTTCAGTTTTAACTTTGAGCTCCTAGAAAAAAGATTATGTGAACCACCCACTTCCAGGGCTTTACATACCCAATTGAAATCTAAACAGGGTGTTTGTAGAATTGCAATGCTTTCAGCTACTCCAAGTCTTAACAGTTCTCTGGCCTTTTCACCAATCCTTTCACAATAGACTGATCAGTTTCTATTTCCATTTTCTACTATACAGTCCAGATAGATTGTCTTTGAGATTTAATGAGACCTTGGTCCCTGCCTGATTCTTTAAGCTAGTATCTCATTACAAATGAGAAATAGTAATTAAAATATTGCAACTGGACATAGCTGCATCACAGACCACATACAAAGAATTCCATGTAAAAAACACACACCTGAAATCCCATTTTGATCAAACTCAATTTTCTCTTTAACTTCAGAAAAACTGGTGTATCAACATCTTCCAAAAATTAAAAGATCATGAAAGGCCACACAGTAAATCTTGGAACTTGAAATCAACCACCTTCAGTTAGTTGGTAGAATTTAACTATCTGTTTTACAAAGTTAAAAGTATTACACTGTGCAGCAATTGTATGTACTGATAACCTTTAGATCTTTTTGGTTCCATTAAAGATACAACATGTGCCATGGAGAGACTTGGAATCATCAATAAATTCTTCCAGCTATTCCAAGCAGGAACCTGTGCAATTGTGACAAAAGACAGAGAAAGGGAAAGAAATGGCCATTTTTTCCATGGCTTCTCAATTCCTCCTTTCTGGTTTTAGAAACACTGCAGAGCTCTCAGATATGGAGGCATCAATATCATAACAGTAACTAAGGCCTTTTTTTAGTAGGAAATGCCACCACACCCATTAGCCATAGCCCTCTCATTTGTTTCTTTATCCCCAAAGAATATCTCATGAAAATTTGTTAAAAACCAGAACTTTCTGAAGCATTTTGAGTGCCTGCACCACAGAAAAAAAAAAATAAATATCACATTTTTACCTGTAGATATGTTATTATTTAAAGCAGTTTTTCAGGACAGAGTGCAGGATAAGAAGCTGCCTGTAAGTAAGTCATTGACTACTTGTCAGAATATCACATTTCCTGTGGTGTGCTACTTTTGAACAGATGCTTTAGATTTCATAACCAGGAAACCATTTATAATTACTTTCTAATTATCAGCCTCGAATAAACTACCTTCAGAGTCTCGTTTTCTGCACAGCAGCACACACCAAAGACAGCGTTATACATTTGTATACTCTTCTAAATATAATTGGTTTCAGCTGTTCTGAATATCCTAAAGCAACTACAAAAGTCATAGTTAACAAACAAACTTTTAATTACTCTTTACACTTTATGCGTTCTGGGTATGGATGTTCCCATCTTGTTTCTTACCATCTCGATGACACACACTGAGTCCTTCTCTTTTAGGCACGTCTTTATTTTTGTATCGTTTTCCGGTGTCTAGCCAAGCATTCCTACACCAGCCAGCTCAGCAGCCTCCAGCAGATGGAGCCAGGAAGCCACTGATTTGGATTAGATACACGTGAAAGACAAACCACCACCTAGCCGGCTATTAGACTACACGGCTATTAGTATCAGCTGGTAAGAACTTCTCACGCAAATCAAACATACCGCTGCAATTTCTTCCTGAGACAAAAGGCGGGGCAGTTTCTTCTCTACTCTTCTACCTTAAATCATTGATCTTACTTCTCTTATCTCTTCACAGAAGCATGGAAAATAAAGACAGACACAAAGAAGGCAAGGTGACTTGGTATTTAATTTTTTCTTTTCATGGTCAGAGTCACAGTTTACTACTGATAAAGATTCCCTACTTAACCAATTACCAATCCCAGATGTTACTAACTTGCAAAAACATGGTATCTTCACCTAAAAGGAAGTTGATGTGACATGTTTCATTTAGGCCCATCTAGCAGCAACTCAAAAGAACTGAACACATCTTGAAACCACCAGAACAAGAATCAAAAAGGAAATGAAGACTATAGGAGAGAGGATAATTTGTAAGGGACCCTGATCTTTCTGTTGCAGAATGAGATAAAGCTTTCACAGAATCACAGAATCAACCAGGTTGGAAAAGACCTCAGATATCATCAGGTCCAGCCTATTACCTAATCCCTAACACCTCCTGATCTTTCTGTTGCAGAATGAGATAGAGCTTTCATAGAATCACAGAATCAACCAGGTTGGAAAAGACCTCAGATATCATCAGGTCCAGCCTATTACCTAATCCCTAACACCTCCTGATCTTTCTGTTGCAGAATGAGATAAAGCTTTCATAGAATCACAGAATCAACCAGGTTGGAAAAGACCTCAGTGATCATAAAGTCCAGCCTATTACCTAATCCCTAACACCTCCTGACAACTAAGCCAGTGGCACATCCAATCCCTTTTTGAACACCTCCAGGGATGGTGACTCCACCACCTCCCTGGGCAGCACATCCCAATGGCTAATTACTCTTTCTGGGAAGAACTTTCTCCTCACCTTGAGCCTAAAGGGTGGCAGCAGTGTGAACTGCTCTGAAACCAGCCCTGGAGGCTCCTCCTCAGCTGTTTGAGTGCTTTGGGAAGAGAGGGAGCAGAGCCACTGTGCTGAAGAAGCCAACTGAACATCTCCAACTCTGCCCCTGGAGCCTCCCACCTTCCCCCTGGTTTTGCAGAGCTGGAGATAACTGAAGACTCTTCAAAGGCCACAAAACAGAAGAGAAAGTAATACATTCTCTGAAGGTTCATGCTCCTTGGCTGCATCTTCAGCCACAGTAATCATTTTCTTAAGATGCTACCTAACAGTACCATATGCCCCAAAACACTGGCAATCTCATATGCTCTTCCACAGAGCCTTTATTACATAGACTGAAAAAAATTCCTGCTGGCAGCTACCAGCATCAAAAAATATTCTTTCCTTCTACCTAACTGAATTACAGTTGAAGCTGTGTAATGGTCTAACCAAATAGCATGATCCAAAAAGATGTATTTACAACCCTATACAGAACAGACAATAGCCCTTCTCTTCATACTCTTTAATCTCACTCCACTCATCATCCATTGGGCCATTCATCTAGACAGCCAGTGCTGAAGTGCAATTATACCAAAAAATACTGAATGTGTGTCCAACATGTAAATGTTCCTAAGCTAGTAGGGTATCACTTACTGGAAGGGAAGCAGATGCTTCACTGCATCTGGATGCAGACTGAAAAAGTATCAGGCAATTCCTAAGCCTAAAACATCTGTGTGAGCCAACTTCACAGGCACAACCCCATGATCTTATATTTGAAACCCAGGTCTACCTTTTAGGCCTCTAGCCCACATGGCAGCTCTACTGCTCAGTGAACTACTGCTCCTAAGCTTGCATAGGGGAGAAGAGTTTTTAACTATATTCCTCATCAGCAAGGACAGTTTGGCTTCTATCTGCTGTATAAACAGACCCTTCTGTGGTCTGCACAGGTTCTTGGTGTTCTAAGCACAAGGCAGAGCACACAGTGTTCATAACATCTCCACTGTGGTCCATGTTACAACATAGTCTGACAGATATAACGGCCCTGTGCCAGTGTCTTTTCTAAAAGCATTTGAAGAACAGTCAAAGGAAAATACATATTTTCCTTCTGGAAAGCATCTAAGGGACATCTTCCATTTGCCTATCCTTTTATACTGCCAGCATGGTCCACCAAATGATATACCAAAGGAAAGCTGATTTCACAGGTATTTTCAACAACAGTTTACATTTAAGAGGTCTGCCAGGGACAGGACCACAGGGCACACTGTTGCTGACCTGTGTCAGACATGCAATACTGTCTACATATTGTAAATCTTCCTAGATGCTGAAACTGTCTAGAATCACAAAAGTGGAAAAGTAATTTTTCTTTCCACTTGCTAGGCTGCAGGTCTTGTGCTCTGATTGTTACATTTATATCACTGACATTTAAAAAAGATTACTATCAATCTAACTGTAAGCTGATTCTTTATTAAAAAAAAAGAGAAAAAAAAGAAAATACTGGCAACAGATTTTTTTTTCAACAGTGTGGAACAAAAGCTATTGCAAAAAAAGAAAAAGTTTTACTGCAACTACTACTGAAATTAGTAACATTAGAACAAGAGGGAAAAAGGCTCTTCATTTGAGGTGATTAGTCTTATTGTTTTATGACATCATCTAGACAGTTATCTAACTGATGATTATAGCCATCAGCTGCAGTTTAAATGGGCTGTTGTGAATGCTGGCAGGCCTACTTACAGTGAGGAAACAGACTTCTGCACCTTTTGGTAACTAACATCCTGGTCCTGTGACTACGCCCAAACTTCTGATCTCACAATGATGTCAGCTGATGTCAGCTCCAAACCCAACATTTCCTTCATTCAAATTCCTTAAACACTGGCCTACTTTTCATATTAGTACTTAGAACTAAAAACATGGAATAAACACAGAAATAGTGTACAGCAGGTGTTGTGCAGATCAAGATCTCTGTTCCTGTTGGGATGGGTGAGATTTTGTACCTTAACTGTGCTGGTAACAAGTTTACCTGAGTCACTGCCTCTTCTCTTTCCCACCTTTATAAGGGCCTTGTACTATACCAACAGGCCCTGGGGAACACAGGGGAACAGGGGTGTAGTGAAAAGAAGCTTGAACAGTGTCAGCAGGGATACTAATGCAGCTGGTGATGTTTCTAATCCTCATGTAGAGTGATGATACAGAATAAGCTGCATTGCTAACAACAAGAAGAAGAAGGAAAATACATAATATTAAGGATTCACTGAGAATTCAAATCAGGAACTGAAGTACCCCAGCTTACCTCTTCTGACGGCTGGAACTCCAACAGTTATTTGCTAGCCAAAGCAGAATAAATAATAGGCCAAATTTTTTAAATTAATCTCTTGGGAAGGGGAAGCAGGAAGGAAATTATCTTTGTGGAATGTTGTCAGATGAGAATTAAAATTCCAGTCTTTACTGGAGGCCTCTGCTGGAATGTGCAATACACTGGGTACATTCCCCTCAAGCATATACACACTTTATATTTGATTTTTTCCATGGCATGCTGCTTAAAGGCTCACAGCTGCATTCTTAGTTGGTTTCAAGGTAATCTTGGTACATAAACACAGTGACACCCAAAACTGCACTCCTCAGCCATGGTGCCTTTGTTGAAATAGAAGGCATTGCACCCAGAAGTGAGATTTATCTGAAGGTTCACGCTGAAACTAGGAGGAAACTACTGTATGAGATCATCCTGAAGTTTAGTCTACTGCCTCCACCAAAACCTTCTCAAATATGCTACCAAAGATAACTTGGCAAATCTTCAGTGGTCAGCAGCAAGACAGCGTGAGATCCAACAGAGCCCTGGTCTCACTTTTGAAGGGTTAGAATTTGGCTTATGCTCCAAAACACTCTTGTCAATATTCATCACCCATCATACTGTAGATTGCAGTTGCTACCCAAAGCACTCACCTTTCACAAACAATAGAACATTCTTTCTGGGGGCAGGAGAGGAGAAGAGGTGAGATGTGATTTTTCTTCCCATGGTACTTTCCCCGACAACGTAGTCTGACCACCACAGACAAGGGAAACCTGTAGAGTGAACAAACATGATTCTTCCACAATTCATAACAGAATGATAGCAATGTTTTACTTAATACCAAATAAACAAACTGTACAGGCCACTTACTGTAGGCAGCTGTTCAACAAATGACAAAGTAACATTGTGTGATAATACAGTCAGATGCCAATTACTGCCTCTTTTTACAGTCCATTCCCACTGAAGTCAAAGGCAGACTTCCAAGATAAGTACAAATGGAGACCTGGAGCTGCATTTGTTCAAATATTTTTTCAATAGATGCCTTACAAAGCAGACAATACTTTAAAATTGTCACTGGATACCTTAATCCCATTTGCTTTGCCGAAGATCAGTGAGATCTGCAACTCTGAAAATCCCACTAAATATTATCTGAATTTCTAGGCTTTGAAGAAGGGCATTCATGCATGAAATTCACCCTGTGCTGGGGCCAGAAGAGGATTTTTATAAACTCCAGTGGGAGCTAAGGTATACCAAGGCTATGTGATGTAACAAGCAGAGAACCTTCTCCTGTTCACACTTTTGAAAGTTGCACATGCCATGTTATAAATCAGTGCTAAAGATGCTAGAATATAACATCCATATGCTGGAGGAACATGATAGATCACAGTACAGAGCCAGGCTATACATAAAAAGTAGCATCTCCTCACAGACTCTGTCAAAAATTATGTTCCTGGAAACTCCACAGTGCCAAAGGTGATTTCCAGAGACTACAAGTACTGTCCAGTTAGCAAGGGCTTGTGACAGAGTCCTGCCCATGTGCTTTATCACTAATTGGACTGAGTCATGAGTCACTCACTAACTGCAGTTTCTGTTGGACTCACGGAGGGCAATTAGGCCAACAGTTGGGTTTAAATTTTAACTCATAGATATAAAACATTGCTTTTCTAAGGGTAGTTCAAGCATACTCCAAATTCCACAGGAAAATCTGTTTTCCAAGGCAGAAGAGCTTCCCAGCTCTTGCAGCACTAAGTATATTTGAGAAAGCACTGCGCTCTAGATGACTGCCTCCAAATAACACCTAAACGAATAAAGTAAGTCCATGAGCACACACACTGATTAAGTCAGTTTTCCATGGATTTGTATCTCATGGACTTACTGCTGCATTATAATACATGAGCTCATGACACAGTCTCTCTCTTACACAATTATTTCTTCTCTTCCATACTCTTAATATATTTAGCCTAGTTTCAGACACTGCTTTGCTATTAAAATGAGCCAAAATTAGACAGGGGAATTCACAGTAGACAAACAATAAGGTTGCATTAGATCTCCCTGATTTAGGTATCTAGACTAATAATCTATCATCTGCACAGCTATTGTTAAACTGCTGTATTGTTGGGAAAGATAAAATTCTTAAAATTCTGAGCAAGTCTGCTCCTATTCTCTTAATAAAGAAATCAGAGTAAATTCTTTTCTGCAGGCCAAACTCCAGTCAGCCTAGGAAAATACAGGATTCCTGGGATTTAATACTGCCTGGTGCCAACAGAACATTGCCTGAGTCACTTCCAGAGAACAGACCCCAAGCCTATGTTCCCAAACACAAACAGGACTACCCATTTATTAGGAAAGTTAATATTTAATAGTTCTGACCTCAGTCACTAAGAGAGCCTGTGTTTCCTGAGCACATATGGAGAAATGCAACTTGCTTCACTGGATCAACGAGCCTTTTGCATTCACAAAATTCACCTAGCTCTATCTGGCTGTGTTTCCATCAAGAACAAAAGAAAGAAAAAAAAAATCAGGAAGACAATAAGCTTTAAGTGTCAAAAAGAACATATAGTCAGTTCTCCAAGACATGCCTAGTTACAAAGCCAGTACTGATACTAAATTATTTTAGACCTGGGTAAAATCATTGTGCTTCATCGTAATTTCCTTCTTAAATGAGGCAACAGCATATATTGCTTTTCTTGAAATGTATTTTTCAATTATTATTTCTTACCTACAGAATTTTGAACATGCAAGTGGCTAGAGTGAACTAAACATGATTGTGTCTTCAAAAGCAAAAACTGAGCATATTTGACAGGTAATTTGAAGGGTATGTGGGCAGTTATTTTGAAGCCTACATATTCACTTCCATCAGCCATGTATTTTTCTTAAGGGTCTCGATAAAACTGCCTTCATTTTTCTTGAGCTGGTCTGGTATTTCAAAAGCCATTTAATTTAATGACTTCATGGGAACCTTAAACTACTAAAGCTCATATTTGCAAAATGCTTTTTGACACAACCTTGCAAGCTTGACTCTTCATTTTCTCATGCAACTACTTGTTCATTACCCAATGAAAACAGCAGAAGCCTTTTCAGTCACTTTAGATCAGACCCTTGCAACTGTATTAAGACCTCCATTTAAAAACCAACAAAATTAGTCCTGATTTATTTTAGCCAAACTGCAGAAGTTACAGATTACAATCAGACTGAAATCAAGAACAAAAATTTTGCCAAACACAAAAAGGAGCTTTAACTACACTCACAGCTACAACTATTACCATCATGTCTTACAGCTGCACTGTTCAATGCATTGATAAATACCAAGCACACTGTTTTCTTTTTAAAGTAATCATAACTGATAGCTTTACACATTCTTCTACTACTTTCCCAGTAATATTTAAATGAATGCAAAATCCATAGCATTGCAGAGAAGCAACAAATGAAATAGCACACTTCTAGTAGGGCAAGATTGCCTGGGTGCAAAAACACTTGTTCACAACACTGTCCATAACAATTACAGTCTTAGATATACTAAAACCAAAATCAGCCCACAATATGAAGGCAACCTTTCCAAACATGTATAACTACTTTTAAAAACAAACAAACAAAAAACCACAGAGAGAGCAATTTTGTAACCATCTCTCCCTTGCCTACGTAAACAGGTTGAATTCTGACAGATACTGTAAAAAGGTAGCCCTTCTTTCTGTGGTAGAAATGGAATCTAAACCAGATCTTTAGCTATCTCCAGAGTGGGATCAAAAGCGAAAAGATGTATGGCTCATTTTACCATCAGCTTTGAAACTGATCTTTTATTATTTATTCTCACAGTATCACAGTACATTAGAGGTTGGAAGGGAGCTCCAGAGATCATTAGGTCCAACCCCCCTGCCAAAGTAGGATCACTTAGGGTAGTCCACACAGGAATGCATCCAGGTGGGTTTTGAAAGTCTCCAGGGAAGGAGACTCCACAACTTCTCTGGGCAGCCTGTTCCAGTGCTCTGTCACCCTCACTGCAAAGAGGTTTCTTCTCATGTTGAGCTGAAAGCTTCCATGTTCAAGCTAGAACCTGTTGTTTCTTATTAGTGCACACCACCAAAAAGAGCTTGGCCCCCTCCACTTGACACCCACCCCTCAAATATTTATAGAGATTGATGAAATCCCCTCTCAATCTTCCCAAGATTAAACAGCCCCAGGGATCTCAGTCTCTTCATAGGGGAGATGCTCAAGTCCCCTAATCATCCCTGTGGCTCTCCATTGGATTCTCTCCAGATCCTAACTAACTTGTTCAAATATTATCTTTTTGACACACTTCTGAACAGCAGTAGTACAAAAGTAATTAAATTACAATTGGCCAGTAACTTTAGAAAGCAAAATACCTTTACTGTTTGGTCTATCATCTTCTGTTTTTTTTCTTCAGTAGGTATTTCCAGCCATGACTGCGAAGAAGTTTTGCAGTCCCTAAAGTTTCTAGATTGTAAACTTGGAATGTAACATCAAGAAAAGTAAGTATCTGCAGTTAAATATGCACTTAAAGTTCAATCAACACAAATGAACGTGTATGTATACTCCTGTCAAATTTGGCGTTACTTGCTTAAGTAAGGACCACTACAACACAGAAACATTTGAGTGACGTCTTTAACTCGTGTGCTATATAGAGGAAGTATGAGACTTATCTATGCAACATCTAAAGTATTATGCAAAATAATAATAACTGAAAAAACAGTTCAAAATAAAAGAATACAAAATGAGTCCAAGGGCACAAAGAATGTAAGCTCCTGAGAGTGAGTTCTCAAACTACCAGAAACTGCTGTTCCCCTTGAAGAGTAAAAATTTGGTTTACTGCGTTTCCTCTGTTCACTGGGCACTTCTGTGCAGTGTTTTGGTGTGATGGCAGTGATAATCGGTTGTTTGGAGCTGACACGAATTGGTGATTAACTGTTTCATGCTTGGCTGACCACAAGATAAGATAGTCCCAGAAAGAGAAGGGGGTAACAGATGCTTTAGGTTATGCTGACACTGAGATAGGAATGTACTGAGATAACCAGCCCTGGTACAACAGATAATTAGCTCTGGAACAACATTTTGAGACTAGAATTGTTTTGAAAAAATCAGCAAAGTCCCCCAAAAGTGGTGCCTCATTATAATATCGTCACAATGTAAAAAACCACACCTCCTAGCTAGAGAAGCTGCTTACCCTCTGAGCATTCATAGTGAATTTAAAAGAAGCTGTATCTTTAATATGAAGCAAGAAAGAAAGCAACCAAGGGCTAATTAGTAGGTGCTGACATTAGAAGTGACTAATACATTTTACTGTATAAATACTTGCCACAAATCTCAACTGGCATGCTAGCTTTATGGAATTACCACCTTGCACCCCTTTCTGCACATAACTGGAATAAAACAAGTATCTGAACTCTGTATTGACTTGTCTTTGCACACCAGGAAAGGAACTCGGGTTTGGGACAACAGCAAGAAGACACTGAGTCTGTATCCAAATGATGATCCACTCAGAGGTGCCCTCACTAACAGGTCAGTCTCTGTAAGAGGCTTTGACACCATGAAGACCATGCAGTCAAGTCTAACAAAGATCAAACATTCTGTTTATCAGCTGAAACGTTCTGACTATGCAAAAAGTATTACAGTATCTCCCTTTAACCAACAACCCCCCATGCCCCTCAGGGGCAGTGTGTGGCCCCAACAGACAACCAGGATAACCACCCATGCCACCCCATCCTTCACTCCCACAAAACAACAAAAAAAGAAGCTGTAAATGGTGACCAAAACCCAAGGAAAAACAGAACATTTGTCATCTTTACTTCCAATGGTATGACTTTCGGGGAGGCTAAGTAAAGATAAAGTCACTGCTATGCTGCTGAAACCAAAGGTAGAATGCAGCTATGCAAGCGGAAGAGGTTGGGCAGAACAACCACACCTTCAGCTCAAGTATTCTTACTATCATATGAGGCTGAACTAAGCAGTTAAGCTTTTACAGTCAGAAATATCTTTTTGCATTTCATCTCTACAACAGACAGACCACGAATTCCAGACCATAATTCCCCATGCTTCAAAACAAACTTAAGCAGATAAATCCCCTCTGGCCACATACTGAGATGAGTAGTCTCAGTATAGTGACCGAAACTGCACAGTAAAATAAAAGGTCTGTGGATATGTAGTCCTCAATATATTTGGCTCAGCTGTGTTCAGTTTGCCAACACCTAGAAAAGACAATGCTCCAAAGCACACATATACAATCAAGGCTACCCTTGAATGACTTCCTCATTTTGTCTGTTCATTTAAGAGTACGTGGGGCACCCAATGCTCTCTCAAACCACGTTGATCTTCATATCTACTCTCAGAAATATACAAATTCTTTAGTGTATATGGTTCTGGAGACCTGTATCTATTGGAACAAATCTTCTCATGAGATACTATTTTTCTATGATTATTTAGCATGTTGTGACAGAAGCCCATGTTGTAATGCAGTGGGAATGTAGTAACGGACACTTCTGAAAAATAACATGGTGCCACAGTCTCAAGAGGTTCATAAAGTATTTGTAGAGCAAATCACCCCTCTAAAGAGCAAAGGGCAAAAGCATTACTAATGTACACTTGAGACTCCCGTTCCAATGTTGTGGTTTAAAGTGCTGAGGGCGTTCCTGCACTTACGAGATTACTTTTGCTCTCTTCACCCCAGACGCCCCCAAGGTAAACTCGCTCTGCCCCAGGCTGATGTGTTATATATTAAAGCAGCTCGTAGCAAAGGGCATGAGCACAGCGTTTGTCCTCAAAAGCAAGCAAATCCCCTATCAACCAAGAAAGCTATAAAATGAACATCTCAAGGACACTCTCAACTCACTCAAATTCAGTGATGCAAGCTCTAACACAGCTTTCCTGGCAAAGGCATTAAAGCAACTGGCCTTATTTTCACTGTATGTCACACTTGGGTAGCTGCTGATCCAGGAGATATACTTACTGTCAGAAGTGGTGGGGTGGCAGAATGAATGCAATTGTGTTCCAGGTTACCCTCGAGGGAGGTTCTACCTTGTGGAAACAATCTGCTGCTTTTCAGATGAAGGCTGCAGGAGAGCTGCAAAACTGAAAGCACCAGATGTGGACACCCACTCTCTTCATCTCTACTAAAGACAGAGATGAGGAGTTGCTTACTAGAATCACCCTTTGGTTTTGTGTTGTTTTTTTTTTTTTTTTTTTTTTTTTAAAAAAAAAAAAAAAAAAAAAAAAAAAGGACGACACTATGTAATAGCTTGGAGGAGGGTAAATTGTTACCACACTCCAATGGACTTTGACGGAAATAAGGAACCTAAACTTACGACTGAAAGGAGTATTTCTCATTGTATTGAAATAAAAAGCATAGTAACTCCTAAGGTGCAGGATAATTACTGAAGACATACTTGTAATACGCAGTAAAATACTGCAGTATTTTTTGAAGGCAGTAAAGGAAAAGAGGAGACACATATTCCCTTCCTCCACAATGTCTTCTTTTGGCTAGGTTGACTCAGGATACTGAAGCAGATGGGCGTAATCCAGTATGACAATTCCTATTTCTCATGCGGCACAGCCCCTTTTTATCTTGATTACAGGGGATACACAAATACATTACACAGTCATACAGCCTTTAGAGCAAGACAAAGGCTCTTCACTGTTTTTACAAAGTACAGTTTGTGTGTCGTAAATGATACCCCTCTGTGCAAGGAAAGCGTTCCATTCCTTTCTCCCCAGATCAGAGCGTGGGTGGACTGCTGAGAGAACACACGTCGGCGTTTTCCTTGCACGTTTCCCAGAACTAGAGGGAAAAAAATTGCCATTGCAGTTAGAGCAGGTGGAGATTTCAGTGACGATTCCTAACACCCACGGGAAGGGAAACATGGGGGGAGGGAAGAAAGCTCTGTTCTGCCCCCCTCAGGAGAGAAGGGACATGACTGAAACCTCACTTGCCTGAAGGGCACTATTTCCACTCCCTTTCCCTCTCCTGCGGGAGCTGTAAAAGTGCCTGTAGCTCTGTAGTAGGGACCGTCTGGGGAAAAAGCCCACCCCCGCCCCACGGTCGGCACGCAGGTAGCCAGGGCGCAAGCAGGCCAAGCGCCAACGCCTCGGCCGCACATGCGAGCCTACCCCGCTCCCGTCCGTAGCCAAGAGGCAGTGGGGAGCTGGGCGCGGCGCTGAGGGCGGCGCTGAGGCCGCGGGTGCCTGGCAACCCGGTTGGCGGAGGCGGGCGAGGAGCCCGCGCGAGGAGGGCCCATCGCGTGCCAGGGGGCGCTCCGCCCCCGTCCCGCTATTAATAGCGCAGTGGCGGCGACGGTCCAGGCGCGCGCGGGGCACCCGAGGACAGCAGAGGCTCCCGCTTAAAGGGACAGCGGACCCTCTGCCGCCTCAGGCTTCCCGCCCGCGGCTGCTCCCACCCGCCGCTCCCGTGCCCTCCACCGCACGGGCCCTATCCAGGGCGCGGTCACCGACTGCGGGCTCCACTTGTTCCGGTGGTGGGGCCCACCGCACTCCTCTCCGACCGGGGAGGTAGCCTCGCCGCCGAAAGCTGCAGGCTCTGCAGCAGGCTGAGTCAGTCTGCGCGGCCTCCCCAGTCTGAAACCTCGTCTCGCTCTACCGGACGCCCTCATTGCTCCTCTTTTGGGTCCTCGTGGTTTAGTTGCTTTAACGTTAAATATATGCCAGGCTATCTGTTGAGACTGAACCTAGTAAACAGGAATTCACTGGAAATTGATATCAAAAGCACACGTTTTGCATACTCATTTCTGCCAGCACGAAATATGAAAGGGAATTTCTCCAAAGACCAAGAAGCAAAAGTTTCTGTGGTTGGATCTTTTCTGTATCAGTACTTAAGCAAAACCTTAGCTAGAGTGAGGCTTGACTAGTAGGATACCTCTTGCAGTGAGGTATGTGCATCAGCAATGGAAATTTCCACTTGACTGGGTGTCGATTTTTTCAGGAGGAAAGTCACTGAGAGGAGAGTTTACCTAGCTCTTATGTAATCCTTACTATGTTTTAGAAGGTTGGGATAACCCAAAGAAAGACAGACCTAAAAAGCCTTTATGGAGGAAGAGCTGCTTTACTCTCAGAGTGACCAAGCACTGGCACAGGCTGCCCAGAGAAGGTGTGGAGTCTCCTCTGAAGAGATTTGAAACCCATCTGGATTTGACCATGTGCAACATGCTTTAGGCAAAATTGCTTCAGCAGGGGGATTGGACTAGATGATCTCCAGAGGACTATAGAGTTATAGTTCAGCTATACATTTAGCTTACCAGGAACCTCTATTAACTGCCAGTTTCCACCTCTCTCACTCTCAACAAGCCCCCCAAACTTGGTGTGCTATATTTAATCTTTGGTGCTTAAGCAAAAATTACTGATTTTGCCCTCAACCTGACTTAAATCAGCCTTGAACTTTGCTACATGACCGAATGTCATCATGTGTGCTTAAGTCCTCACTTAGTGGCTCAGACACAGCATTTTGACACAAGCTGCTGACTACTATCCTTCCTACTTCTAGCCCAATCACATGCAGAAGCCAAAATGAGAACAGAATGAACAGAATGTGCCCACTAGCTGTAAATCTTGCTCTTGCATCCGGCATGCTTAGCTATCTTATACCTAGAAAGATTATCGCTAATTTTTGGATAAATTAATCACAACAGCAGTAAAACCTCCTGTCCTTCTGTCCTGTCCTCTATTTTGTCTGTATTAATTATGCTGCCCTTTGCTCCATTTTTGTGCTGCTACTGTCACACAGTGCTGCTTCATTCAGAAATCTAAACTTGCCTTTTTTTGACCCTGCTGAAGGGAGTAGAGCAAATTCTAAATCAACAGCTCTTTTTCAACATCTGCACCTCTTTGGACACTCAGAGGTATATATCCTTACTTTTTATGGGCTTGAGGTTATGTCACACTGAAATACATATTATGAAGGAGAAAGAAAGGCATAGTCAGGTATGCATTTAAGTCATGTGCTAGCCTTTCTGTGTCTTTGACCTCACCATGCACTTCCAGTAAGCATACACACAGATACACAAGCCTACAAGTGCTACTATAATTATTGCTATCTCCACATGATTTTAAGGGTTTTGCTGACTCACTATGCTGCATCCTGGAACAGTCACATGAGGTTTACCAATGCCATGAATTTTTGTTTTTATTTTCTTACCATACCTGGACTAAAAGCCGTTTTTGTGGCCGATACTGCCCTTCACAGCATCTACTATGTTGTAACCCATTTCTGCTATGTCAAGAGATGCTGTCTTCCCTGTCCTTTAAATAAGAAATTCTGTTTTCTACACATGAAACCCTTTGCTCATCAAGAGTTAAAGCACACTTTGGAGTTACAAAAGCAAACACGGTGTTCCTAGCTTCATTCCCCAGCCCATGCCAGACAACACATTTTGGTAAGGTTATTTACTGCATGTGATTTTCTGAATCATTACAGAACATCTAGTCAACCAGACCTGGAACCAATACCCTTGGGTTTCTATTTTTTTACGTGATATATACCTGAGCTAGGATGCTCTATTTCCAGAGTTTTGAAATTCATGTGTACCTTTCCATCAACACAGAGTGAAACCCTAAGTAGCCAGGATGGTGGAAATACAAGAGCTAGGCCTCTACAAACAAAAGAGAATGAGTGGGTTCTGTCTGGAGCCATACACGCTTAATTTCAAAGTATCCAAAATGGTTGTTTTGCAGTTTGTTCTGGCCAACGTTCTTTAAGAGGTCTTTGCCAAGTTATGAACAGTGCTTCATCAAAACATAGTATTGTGCAAAACATTTAAAAATATGCTGTAAAAGCTTCCCAGCCACAGATCATGCTTGTTTTCATAAAGATGTTTCAAGAGGAACATCTAATTAAATTAATTCATTTTTGAAATTATGTACATGCTTTTCAGATGTATCAGCAAAGCTTAATCTCCAGCATGCATGCTGAAAGTAATGCACTAAAGATGGCAGTGGGAAAAGTTACATGCAGATGAGTTACATATTCATGGTGACCACAACAGTGAAGAGAAACGATTGAGAAAGGAAGCCTAAAGCAAGTCAACCACCCAAAACAAGTTACTTAGCCAAAAAAAAATTCAGAGATGAACTAAAACTAACCTCCCTACTTTGAGGTAACATGGCACTTGATTAGTAAACTTAGTCATATATGTATGAACAGGTAATGGTAAAAAAGGGAGGGAAATGAGTCCTTAAAAGAAGAGGGAAAACAAAAGAGAAAAGGGATGAATTCTGTTGATAATAGGATGGATAAAAGGAGTATTGGGACAGTATCAAGAGAAGTGATACCACAGCTTGGCTGCTGATCATCAGTTGCCCTCATACACTTGCAAGATTTCTCAGCTCTCTGAGTGTGATATGAACTGTTTGAATTACAGTGCTACCTGGACCATTACAAGAAGGTGCACAAGCAAGCTGGGTCAGTCATTATGCTGTACTGTGGAGAGGATTTATTCTTTACATGAGGGTTCATACATACATACATCAGGCTTTGTCCCATGCAGAAGTGGTGGTTGTGCTTGACTTCACCACATTCATCATTCTAGTCAAGCATCAAGAAAGCAGAGGCACTGTCTGCATCTCTAGATAAGCAGACATCCCAGACCTCAGCTGTGGCCTGGGATACTCTCTGAGGTAACATACACACATTCTGCTTTAGGAGCCAGACATTCTGGCAAACCCACATACTTTTGGAAACAGCTGCTCCTGTCAACAACACCATTTAAACTACACAGCACAAGGGGTGCATCTGGGCCCATACCACCCGTTGGGTAAGCAAGCCTAACACTGTCCTCCCTGGCCTATACAGATGGTATTCTTGGCTACAGTGTTAAAGAAAGAAGCCTTGAGGACTCCTATGGGAAACTATATATGCAGATCATGTGAACCATGGAGCATGCATTTATTTATTCACCTGATTACCTGTACAACCCTGCAGTACATCTGTTGTAGTGCCAAGTTATTGCAAGAAGCCTATATATACTGACCACAACAAAACAATGGAAAATGATGGGATTGAAGAAACAAAAGCCAGAACACATACATAACAAAAGTGAGAACTCTTCCTTCACTCTTCATTCTGACATCAGTGCAAACATGGGGGAAACAGAATGGGAGCTCTACATCACTGATCTCCCTCACTCTGCTTCTGCAAGACAGAAGGCATTGCACTTTTAGAATCTTTCACCATCTTTTCTCTAGCTGAACTATAGCTGCTATTACTGGTGACATTCCGATTCTGTGAATTTCACACATTTGAGGAAGGCAGGATTGTACTCTCTGGATGTAGCCACGTCTCACACCATTTTGTTCTTGTGATCCCTAGGATGTGCAAAAGACATGCATGACTATTCTTTATTACAAGAGTAATTTTCACTTTGTGAGTTCATAGATTTGCATATGGAGAAAGTTAATATACCATGCTTTCCTTGTCCATGGTAGGTCACATCTGAGACAAACACCCACAGGCACCTAAGGTAACAGTTTACAATCTATTTAACTGTGTGTCGTTTTCCAAGACATGCCTAAAGCAAATCTCAGAAGTCAACAAGTGAGATACAAACCCATAGCTGAAGAAGGAATCTTAGTTCAGATGCTCTCATTGAAAACCAAAAGTTGACTTTGTGTGACTGTTGTGCCAATTTCAGTAAAACATGTATTAACAAACTCAGCAAGAGGTTAAATAAGAACAGTCACAAAGAGAAAAATGGCTCTTATACAGCATGATTTATGCTGGAGCTTTGAGTCTTCATCAGCACACAGCTTCTACAGATTTGAGAGTATAAAAAGGAACACCCAAGTTATGCTAGTTATGCTATGAGGAAAATGTACAAGTATATTCTCATAGATGAAGTAGACTGATTACAGTAAGTTCCATGCACGTAAGAGGGAGGTAACATGGGTGAAAACATAGCAAATATTCTTCAAGATGAGCGGCACCGAATTAGAGTGGATGTTATGACTGGCAAGAAACATTCAGCATCTCTGCAAGAATCTTTTTGAGCAAAGAGACTATGAACAAAGTAAGAGAAGCAGTGGATGACAACTGTGAGAGAGAAAAAGAGTGAACTAAAAAAACCAAGGCAATTTAGCAAGAAAAAAAAACAGTAAAATAAGCTACGTGAAATGGTTGGAGCCTGTCAAATTGATCAAAAATGGCTGACACTGCAAAAGAAGCTAAATCCAGATAGTATTAATGAATATGCGCAACATCCTCTGTTCTCCAGCTTTTTGATATCTACAAATAGCAGTTTGTACTGCAGTAACGCCAAATTTTACATCTCTCTGCCTAGAAAAGACCAATACTCAATATGGCATGGTGTTATGTGGCGACATGTTTAGAAATGATGATGTTACCATCCTGTTGTTGGTGAGGCTGTGGGGGTAAGAACTGAACCCCCAAAATTTAGCAGAATGCTCTTTAGATTTTGCGGTTTGGGGAATGCTAAACATTGGATAATACAGACCACCTCAGGTCCAGCTGGTTGCCATGAAAGTTTTCTGCTTGATTTAGCAGCCTCTGACTGGGCACCTAAAGGTTCAAAATGAATGGAAAGGTTTGAAATAGTTGAGATTAATGACTTGCCAAAGGCCACACAGGAAATTTGCAGTCCACTTGCTTTACTTGCCTTACCACTGCCTTAGTCAGAGAAGAACATATGGCAGGTATAATCTTCAGTGGGACTTCATTGTTTCAGTGGCACATTTTCTCATGTCAATTGACATAATGGACAAGATACCTCTACAAACAAACATATGAACAGAAATGATATTTCAAACTTACATGCTTTTAAAAATGTAAAAATAGTATTCACCATTCTGAAAACATTATCCATGAGGCACCATACAGACAAGCTGCTGAATGCAAGTTACACAGCTTTTAACTTCTGCAGTGTTGGACTAATGCAGCCTGTTAGTCTTCCAGTATTCAGGTAATTTACAATGGAAACTAAACATTTTAAATCAAAACTGTGATTTCATTACTGTTCTGACAGTACTGTCACAGCTTTCACCCCATGCAGGAGCTTGAGACACTTCTTCCTGAACTACACTAAAGCAACAGGTAAGTGATACTACAGACAGGCTGCCGATAGAGTCTGCAGTGAGGACGTGCAAAATGAAACCTCCAGCAACTACCACCTGGCATCAGAACATTTTGATTATGGAAATATCTGGGCATAAAAACTTAGAAACCTCTCACTGCCTGGCAAAATAGATATGGGCTAGGAAGAAATCACTGTTTGCAACACAGGAAGCCACACATCAATGTAATTCATACTTGCGCCCCCAAACCTAATCCCAAAGAAAAGAAAATGTTACTTTGGAGCTATTGAAGACATTTTTGCCATAAATACTAATTCCCAGCATCCACAGATGAGATACATTGTTAGGATTCTGCATAGCAGAGGTTAAGCCACTAGGGAGCTATCTAGTTGCTAAATTAAAATCAAATTGGATTGTTTTACTTGTAACTTTAAGTTACCAGTCTTGTACCTCAGAAGTATCACTGAAGTCTGATTAAATATCTCTCCAGCCATTTTGGGACAAAGAGAATCAAGGTGAAATATGAGGCAACACGACGAGCTTAAGAAGTTCATCGGAATCCCTGGGGGATCTGTAGCACAACATGTATTTAAGAGATCCAAGGCCTGAAAATTGTTTACTTTTGCACTGCACAGGGACATGGCTCAGACTGATACTACTAAGGGAAAAGAATTCCCGTAACAAGCCCAGACCAGTACATGTCCTGTGAAGAAAACACTTCAGAGTTGTGGGCAAATCTTGAATCATAGGCATTAACTCAAGCTATGTATTTCGCCTAGGCATTAGCACAGGTAGAGAGATCAGACAGACACAATATGACACCCTTATGAAATATTTCTTAATCAGTTCATATTACAGCTGCTGACAAACAAATGCACAATACCTAGATGTGACCCTAATTAGTTTCTTCACGTCTTGTGCCAAGAAACCCTTGCAGATGTATGTAGATTAACCAACATTTTTTGGTAATATGCTGCTTCTTTCCCACAAACTCCATATCCCACAGGGGTTACATGGTACAGTAAGAGAGTTAAAATAGGCACAGGAAAGAGCACAAGATTTAAAAATAGATGAGGAATCCAGGAGGCAAAGATACAGGAAGAGTTCCCTGAGACAGATTGCTGCAAGCCCGTGGAGGGCTTGGAAAACAAAACAAAACAACCCCACCCCCCAAACCAACAAAAAAATCCTCCAAACAAACAAACACACACCCCCCTCCAAACGACTTGAAATCTTCTGCCTCCTTTAAGTCACAGTGGATTTGGCTAGTGCCCTTTTTACTGAGGCAGTCCTTTATCCAGAGATCAAACTTGGATTTGATCAAGTGAATGAAAAGCCAGTGGGAGACCCTGGCAGTCACAAACATTTCACTGTTTATGCAGAGTGCAGAGTGGTGGCCCTTGAAAGACACAGATTGGCTTCAAGTCTGCCTTTACGCAAGCAAGTCTGATAGCTTTTAGATGAAAGTGTTAGAACAAGATATGCTTTTGTTCTGCAGGGATATGAACCTTCCCCCTCTCCCTGTGTTTTTAAGGAAAAGCAAGGCTGGAAGCTGCCTTACTGTGTATGTTATTCATGACAAATCTGTAGCCTTAACTGAACACTACAGCTGAGGGAGTACAATGCATGCTTAGACACATAGAACAAGACTAACCACACAGCTGAGTTTGCATACATCTTACAGTGAAATTCTTCAGGCACAGCACACAAGTGACTGAACTTTAAAAAAAAATAAGAAAAAAGAAAAAAAAAAAAGGGTAACTATTAGGTACTGTAGCAGCAATTCCTCAAACACTTGCATATGTTGACACTTCTGAAAGGAAGGCTTTTGAGCAGTGCCGCTGGGAAATAAATATTGCCTAACTCTGAGGCATAACCACAAGAACAGAAAAACAAGTGTTGCTGCAGCTGGTGTCTTCCTCCCACAGCACTAGTCTCTGACTACTGAAATAAGATTAGAAGTCACCTAAATATTTAAGTAACTTTCTTATAGCTATATAAATCTTGCAGTTCAAAAGTCTAGTAACCACTTCCACCTCATTACCCTCCACCCTTCCAAAAAATCTGGCTACTGGCAAAACAAAACACACTCTCTCAAAAGCTTCCTACTAGGCATGTTTAAAAGTTTGGCCCTACAAGTTTAGCCATGATCTTGGCCAATGGGAGCCTTAGGGACAGCACAGCTTACTTGTCTCCAGGCAAGGGAGTAACTTTATGGTCAAGGAAGGAGGAAATCTATTTAAAGAGATAGTCTTCCTCCTCATGTCCCTGTTTGTGTCAAGTGCTAGGACAAATACATGCAAGAGGCTGAATTACTATGCTGCTGGTGACTAGCACACCCCTCCTCCCCACCCTTTCACAAATGAAGCTGCATCCAACTCTAGCGGATTTTAGCCAACTCTCCATTACTGTTGCTACCACTATGCTAACTAAATAGCTTCTTGTGCTGACTACATTTACAGTCACAAGTGATCACTGACCATTTTACACTCTGGTATTTAGTCAGCTGGATCAGAAAGTTCATCTAACACAGTAAGTCTTGAAATACAGATATGATCAGAGCCAAGCAGGAATAACACTTATTCTAACATTTATGAGACAGGTAGACACAAGTGCATGGCCCAAGATGGATGCCAACTGAAACTGATTTGGAAAACTCTGATGATGATTATGGAATTTTGAAATGTTTTCTCTGAGAAAGCCACCAAGTCTTCTAGTTATCATCCTTTATCATTAGGATTTTATGCTGGAGATGCTGGCTTGAGGGAGTAGAGTGGGACAGAAATCAACAGAATCTCTCATTGCCCTGACTCTTTTCCAAGAGTTGGGCTTGGTTTGCCTCTTCACTTTGAATTTAGTGAATAATACTGACACAATCACCTTCCTTAGGGAGAGAATACATAGCTGTGAGGCATCCTGAAAGTATCCACTGTGCCATAGATGCATGATCTATGAACCACATGTGATGATTCATAGAAACACTTAAGTGTCTCAGAACATTTCTGTTTGAAATTTCCAACTGTAAATAAATAGCAAACAGAAGAGCCTCCCAGGAACTCATTTCCACCTGAGTATTATGCAAGCTCTTCACAGGTTGAGATTTTCTTTCCCTCAAGCCGTAGAACGAGAAGGTAAGAAGGAGATTCACAAGCAGATCTAGCTTTTGGCAATGATAAAAAAAAAAAAGTGCAAATATGTCATGGGTTGAGCAGTTCATCTTTCATTTGTGGCTCTACACTGCAGATTGGGAAAAAGAATCACCTCTCAAAGACTACCCACAATTGAAATCCCAAGCACCTTCTGGCCAAGCAAAAAATCCATGAGCATGGCTGCCTCCTGCCTCCCCTGGTTTCAGAGGTCAGATTCACCTAAAAATTCCATTGTGTGGTAGTGGCTAGAACAGAAGAACCAAAGTTGTAGAGTGGAAAGTAAAGTTGTGAAATACAGCATTCCATATGCCTCTCTACTTCTACAAAACCTCATTGTCAGCCCTATGCTGACAATTTAGCCTCTAATCACAGGTAATGATTTCCACTATATGTAGCTCATGCAGAGGTGAGATCTAAGCATCCTGAGTGCAACTGACTAGCATACGTCCAAAATTTAGCACAACAACAAATTACCTGATGCCAATCCAGTGGGGAATATGATCCAACAGAATGAGACTGGCCCATGGGAGAAAAGAAATTGTGAAAAAGCCCCTGTGCTCTATGTTCAGATTTCAGCCAAGTGTAAAACTGAAGCTAATGGCAGGAATTATATGCTTGCTGTGAGGCATGAAGCCAGAGCTGAAAGAATTGCCCCTATTCAGTGTCTCTGCTTTAGAAAAAAGGAGTGGATAAATTAGACAATGGCTTTGGTGTACAATTTCATTGCACTGAGTGAGAAGCAGTGGGCATGTATAGATGAGTACTCTTGGACAACTGGTGCTTGTATGGGGATGAGCTGCAGCACCATCACTTCTGATCCATGAGAAACAAAGAAACTTGGCAGAGATTGAAAAGCACCTCTTCTCCATGCCATGGATACTACTTACTTCCAAGGCATTTAAACAGTCCAGAATGCTTGCTATGTTCTGCAGTGCCAGCCTCAGACTAAACTGCATAGTGTAGTAAACACTGGAAGAACACATTACAAAGCCTTTTGATAGGCTTAGAGGGAGGGGAGATTTCCATACTTTAAGGCCTTGGCAAATACAGTCTTCAGCCAGGCCTGACTGAAGTCTTGACTGGCTACTTTATTCACCTATTTCTGTAGACACTGGCCTTCCTCCAGGTACTGCTGATGCTTTCCAAGCAGAGTGTGCTTTCCAGCAATACCCCCCAATGCCTCCAGCAGCCATCCTGGGCCTCTGCAACAGCACACTGCCTTGGCCATGAATGGGCTTGCTGCCCTGCCCATCAAGCACTGCCAGCTGAGCACTCTTATCAAAATCCCAAGATGTTGGCCAAAGTTTTTAGTTGCTTCTTAAACAAGCCCTCAGCTCCAGGTCCCACACCTCCAATAGCATATGCTACAGCAGATAATACTCCTTAAAGCTGGGGTTTGCAGCACCTGTGGGTTGTTTTAATTCTTCACTTTCTAGCTGTGCCACAGTGCATGTAATAGCTTGTGAAGGTACCATCCACCTCCTAATGTAAGTGCTCCCTGGAAGAACTAGTTCTGGTTCGAGCTGCTTTTTACCAGCAGACAACTGGCAATAATGAATATTCACTGCATGATGTAATCTACCTTCAGTTAGTAAGGTCAGCCTACTATTTCTTTCCACTAGCTATATGTCCTTAAAACTAGATACAAATATATATTTATTATCTGGAGCTCATTTGAGATGCTGTTGCTATAGTCTTGCTGAGCAGTGTTACACAAGAGGATTTCACAATTTCCTAAATTAGATTGTTCTGGGAGTGGAAGTAAGAGATGGGGGTGGGGGGAGAAGAATGAAAATACTTGATAGCACTAATTTTGTGTGACACAGCATGACACACATCTGAATATCTGATTCAGTTACAAACTTGAAACCAAGGATTTGAAACCAGATTTGCTTATTTTACACCTCTATTAGAGATCTGCCACAACCATGGTATTTGCCACCTACTGCTATGCACTAGGGGGACAGAAGGATAAAGAATTATTGTGTAAACACTGAAAAACTTGAGTAGTAATCTCCAAAATCCCTCACTTTGCATGCCATTTCCTACTTGTCTCTTTCTTGCTTTTGCTGTTACATGTACTTTCACTGCTTCATTCGCTTTGCCTTTTATTCCTTTAACCTTCTCTCCTCTGAAGGCCTGCCACTGAACAGTAACCAGGTAAATTGCACTCAAAACACCAAACCTACCTCCTGTGAAGCATGCTACAGATGATGAAAACACAGGTCTTGATGATCAGGTGGCCCAAACTGCATTGCATAAAGCTGCTGTACTAGTCTGACTGCTGGCCCCTCTTCAAAATGTCTCATCCTCCTTTCTTGTCTCGCTGCATATGCCACTTTGCAGATACCACTAAAGATTACTTATTTTCACTTGTAGGAAGTAGATCTTAATGCATCACGACCTGCAGGTAGAAGTTATTGAGACATAACTTATTTAACTGGCTTTATGTTTAGCTGTCTTTCTTATTTCTCTGAAGTCTATGAATCCTGGAAAGAATGTTTTCCTTTCACTATTCAAATGTCTAGCTGCAAGCATTTCCATCTTAAGGACTGTCTAGGCACTACCCACAAATCTGAGCAGAAATAGAGTCACCAAATTTTAAGGATGGGCTGCAAGATGTCTGTGCACAAATCCTGTCCCAAGGTGACAAGCTTCCTTCTCCCTTCCAAAAGGGGGGGTTAACATTCTTATATATCTGTACTGAAGATACAGAGACCCACACGTTCAGCTGCCAGTTAGTCTGCAGAGTAGCTACTTGGCTTGCTCCAGGACCCTAAAATCTGACAGAATAACCACATTTTTAGATTTATAACTGTCATGGTAGGGCCAAACAGCCCCAGCACAAACCCAGACAGACCTTACAAGTGTCTAGACATGGTCCCCCTCTCCTCCCTCCTTCCTGCAGAAAGTCAGGGTAACGCAGGAAAAGGAACAAAGGGGACAGGACCATGTGTGTCTGGTAAACAACCCTGTATCTATGGTAAGGGCATGTGTTCTGGCCACAGCCTGGCAGAACACCTTCTCATTGGGTAACTATGTGCTGGTTTCAGTTGCCCTATTGGCCCAATCGAATCTCGGGCAAGATTTATATACAGGCTGATTTCTAGTCGCCTGTGCCTTGCTCAGCCTTGCTCATGGCCTTGCTTTGCTTGAACCTACTTGGACCTATCTGGCTTGAAGTTGCTTGCTTCAAGTCGTTTCCTCGAGTGCCCAGTCAAGCGCCTGGGATAAAGCCACAAGCCTACACATCGTAAGCTACAGAACAAGCCACGAGCATAGGTGTCAGAGCCAAGCCTGCTTTCCTCTTGTGACCAGGATTTTGCTGTGCCTCAGTTTCCCCAGGACAAAGCAAATGCCTGTTGTGATAGCGTTGTTAACAGCCCACTGCCTGCTGAAGCCAGACCAGCCATCGACAACCGCGTCACATTCCTGCCAGCAACCTGCTGTGCCCGGCGCATGAGCGCCCCAAAGCCTCTAATATACACAGCAGCAGCACTCCCCACTTGGGTACAACCAGCTGTGAGTAATTAATTCATTGCCTCTTTGGTGTAACAGTTCACTGTGGTCGAGTGCCAGTTCGCTCCTGGGGTATTCTCTTTCTGTTGTATTCCTCCTGGTTTGCATAAAATAGTTCAATTGTTATGGGTGCCCAAATCCTGTACATTCCCGTTGTAAATATATTCTAACCACACTTTGAACCTTTTGGTATGCTTTGGCAATTTTTACATTAAGAAAAGTTTTAAAATTTATATTAATCTCTTAATTTTGCCATATAATTTATAAACAAAGGAAATATTATATCCTTTCACAGTGACCTTGCCATAAAATACAGACCTGCCTTTTCCATTACCTACGGCTAGAAGGTGGCATGGGCTTGAAGGGGGGGGGGGAAAGGCAGGGTGGTGGTGGTGGAAAATGTTTATAGACATTTTGTAGGTAGTTCATACATTACAGAAGAATACTTATTTGCACCTATGGCAATAGAAAATGACCCTTTGCTGTCCACATTGAAGACCAAAACATCAAAGTATTTTGAATATATGGGCAGAACAATGCCTTAAGAAAAAGCTCAGTGAACGTATTTTGTTATGCAACAGCACTGGTCTGGCACCTCCAACAATGCACTACATAAATTCATTTGCCTAAAGTTGTTCTCTCCTCGTGATCACCAGTTGTGGCTATGTAATTTTTGCTCTAAGGGGGAAAATGAAATAATTCCTTGTAACCCTCTATTAGCCTATAATAGAAACCATTTCTGAAAATCACTGGCGACTTGAGAGGTCAAGTTTCTGACAGTGCTAAAACACCTACACCTCAGTGGAAGCCCCAAGATCTTATGGCACTTCTGAAAAGGGAAAGTAAGTACTTATATTACTGCAATGTTTTTGAAACATCTGCCCTACGTACAAGGAAGAGAGAAAGGGCCCAGAGAAAAGGCCCAATTATGTAAGCCTCATGCTCCCTACCTTCCTAAAGGGCAAGGAATGCAGGCCCTGTAGAGACAAGCACAAAAGAAAGGGTGAGACTGCACTTTTGAGCAAGGTGTATCAATTACATGACTACGATGTGGATGCAAAGAGGCTTGCCAGTCTTTCAACTATGCTGGCTTGTTTCAACATCACATCCCAAGGCTATTCCACTAAAAACACATTTTACACAATTAAAGTAATCTCTTAAAGGGGCATTTCTTCGCCACAAGAAGAATATTCAGTACTACATATAGACTAAGGAGCACAGTGGTCTTGCCACACATTCAACTGACTGCAAGAGATCACACAGGACCCCAGACTCTAAGGCTCACTATTAACATACATCTGACTGCAGAAGCAAGGGCTCAATAGCCTTTACAAAACTCAAGTGTCTGCAAAGAACCTGAACTCTCTTCAGCATCTTACCAAGTAGAGCAATATTGTAAAGGGTCAGTAATGTCTTGGCTGCTTCCGTTAGGCACAAATAACTAACTGCAGCAGAAGAAAAATAACTAGATCTGTTGAAAGAGACTACAGTACTATTTAGCAGGGTAACCTGAATGAGCTCCCAAAGACCTAAAGCCAGGGGAAGCATTAATTCATGATAACTGGAAAAACCTAGAGATGCCAAATCCCATGCCATAGTAGAGAAAGGAGACAATCAGAAGTATTAAATGGGTCCTTGATGGACATTATTGAAATGTTTTCTCAACATCTTTAGCAGAGAACTAAAGAGGCAGTGTTCATGGATGGTTTATCTGTGGATATCTTATAAAACAGATGCAACTGTATGATAAAACTCCACTGTGCTACATGTTCCTCTTCAGTCCTTGAACCATAGCCCTGGGCTTTGCACTAGTTGCTGGAAAGGTACATTTCTGCAAATACTTATCAGACCTAAATTAAACAGTTATAGCAGAAGGGGAAGAAGGGTGTTAAAAATAAATTGGGAAATTAAGGACAGGTAATGTTGAGCCTATTGCAGATGATAACAAATGACAGAGGAGATACTTTTAAGAGTTTTCCCACACAATGCCAATACTGTAGGACTTCCATATTCTCAATAATGTATAAACTATGCACAGGAAATATTCCTACAAGGTGGACTGCAGTATTTGCTTAAGGAAAAAATTAGTCAAGCTTTCACAGCCCTTCCTCTCTTGAGTGTCAAAGCATTTTATTTACAACATGTAACACACTAGTTAACAGTGTGATATTTCACTGCTCAAATCCTCTCTGAAACATATTCCATAGGCTTTGTCTGTAATTATGCCATTTACTTACTGCAGTGCATTACGTCTCCTGAAATACAGATGAACAGTATGTATGCAGAATACAATGGGCATGTTGTACACTGGAGCTAATCCTTGGGTTACAAGCAGGGAGCTTGAAGGTTGGGAAAAGGCGCCCATAAAACCCCATACACTTGCCCCACAGTTCACACTCATTAAAAACGCTTTTTGTGGTTTTAATTGTGTCATTCACTACTTGCAGAAAGTCATTCTAGTAATCTCCATAAAAGATGGAGCAAAATCCATAACATACATGGACAGGGGACAAAGCTGTCCCCCGAAGTCAGCTTTGGGAAATTCACAGATCTGGCATAGAAGATGGTTCTCCAAACCCAAGACAGTGCCTTCACCGAGTTTCAAAAAGCTACTTTTTGCTGATATTTTTTACATACTAAGCCTTCTCCTCCCCCTTTGTTTCCTTGTATTTTCTCCCTATATGAATTTATTTGTCTCAGTTTTTCTTAATAAACATTTTTGTTCTCTGGATGCTCTCTGTGCATATGTGACACTTTCTATTTGAGCTGTACCTGTGCAGTTCAGAGTCATGTCATTGCCATATTTGGGTGACAAACTCCAAGATCCTAGTTCAGAAAGACACTGCTGATTTTGGTGGACCATAAGGACACAATTAGGGAACCCTTACTGAATACTTTCCAGTATTCAATACTTTTTGGTCTTTCCAAACCACAGACACTGCTATAGGAGGATAACTTCAAGGAGTAAACAAAACCTCACTGGTGACAGGCAGAAGAGCTGGAAAGCAGGACCCCATTTAAGAAAAGCATCATGTGGAAAAGGATAGACCAGAATGAAGGGAATAAACCCAAACTTTTTTTCTTTCCTTGTTAAAAACAGATGCAAGTTATTTATGCCAACTATCAAAACTACTTTCCCACTGAAAGACAAATCAAGGATGCAGCTCAGTTCTTTCCTTACTCTGAAGGCATCCATGTCCTGTTGGTTGAAGGGAGGCTGTCAGATGCTGAAGCTCCACTCCTTCCTGCACAGAAAAAGCCCTGCAAATCACCTACTCTTTCACTGAGGGTCAGTTGCTGTCAATAACTGCCTCTGCATTACCATGCTGGTTACTTCCTGATGTTCAAGGTTTTTCACCTGGGAAATCCCATAGCCCCCAAAACATTTGCAATGCAAAGATAAGCTGAGGAATCAACTCTCTCTTTACACAGCTGCTTTCAAGTACAAAAGTATCTTCTCTTCTGTGGGTGCTGTGAGCTCCAGCAAGAGGGTGTGTGCTCTGACTCATAACACACACATTAACACTTCTCACACACACAAAAAAAATCATATTAAGTGTCTTATGTAATATCTTGGTCATAGAATCACTACAGCATTTCCATGTGTTACGAAGTATCACCACATTCGAATCTGAACCACCTGTATGGGATTATTTCTGAAAGGTATTGCAAGTTAGAACATTTGAACACACAGAATTAAAAAAACAAACCACCAAACCCAAACCTAACCACACACAAACAAAAAAAGCCACCCAAAACAAACCAACCAATCAACTTAGTTATTAAATGCAGGGTTTAAATTTACAAACAAGTGCGTCATGGCAGTGTATTAATTAGTGCAACAACTAATTATGTTTGCATCCTTATTTTGCCTGTACAGGGTTTCTGTTGCAAGCATCAGCCTTCATAGTGCAACTCAAAAAATAAGCATTTATGGAAGAAGGATGGCAACACATCCTAAGTGACTCAACACGATTACATAACGACGCTGTTTGTCTGAGGTACAGCATGGCAGTTCTGCACTACGGAATAAGAACGTTCTTATCAGAAAGGCAGCATCCTTGCTGCTGGAGGCTGCAGAGTACAGTCCACTTAGTTCCCCAAAAAGCATCCCACTCACTGAAGAGATTCATTATGATTTTCTTTTATCTAGGCTTCTTGGAAACCGCATTACATCATGACACTCATGCACTGTGCTTTGTTCAGCACTTGTGCTACGCAGAATTATCAAACACTCTTAAACAGTCAGCACTGCCCAGTGGCGTTTTGCTGTCACCACAGTAGGACAAGCAGTCCCTTGTTGAGGGCTGTTGTTGACCACAGTCATGGTTCAGATGAACCCTGATGTGCTCAGCTGGACAGGAGAACACTGGCAGCTGTGAGACTAACACATGCAATTAGCCAGCACCTGCCATGCAGAGCACTTCCAACCCTCATAAAAACATTATGCTGTTCTCTGATAAATAGGAAGGCTACTAAAGACAGAGTAACTGCACTAGTGTTAGAAATTCAACAAGCAACTGTTGCAGTTTCTAGGTATTACTAGCTGAACATACTAAAACCTAGAGAATAAATGTAAAGGTTACTAAGGGAAAAATGTTATCTTCTGCATCAGGAACTGACTCAGGAAAGGAAGAAACTATTGCCATGCTAAATGATGACATTGTCACCTAGTGCCCCTGAAAAAAAACAAGAAAACTCTGAGTTCTGTCTGCATATGTCAAATAACATGTAGCACTCAATTAATGTAATGTCATAAACTATGCCATTAAAAAGTATTTGCTTTTCAGGTGTCAGCAAAACCAGTGCTCTGTGGCTGGGCATTTCTGAAAATACCAGATCAGATTCTCAAACAATACATAAAGGTACCACAGTTTTCAACCTAGAACAATACTGTTGGTTGCCTGGGCTTCAGAGTACCTTCTTCAAGTTAATATTAGCTTCCCACATGGATTAAGTTTGGGCATCTGTGAATTACTGTAGGGAATTGCTGACATCGTATCTCAGTCAGTCAGGGTTTAGGCATCCATAAGGCTCAGGACTCAGCATGTAGGTATCAGGGTTACTGTAAAGATGAAGAGCAGTAATAACATGGTCATGAAAGTGAGAGACGCCAGCACAGTGGCTGAGGAGTGGGAGACAGGGACCAGATGCAGGTCTCGTACTGATAGTCAGGATATAATGCAAATATGGGCAATAAACAAGGAAAGCAGAACTCATCTTCATAAATTATTTATGCTCATAAGGAATCACGCAAACACTGCATTTAAGAGAGTACCTGTGTTAAGTGCATAGGAGACTACGAGTCACAGAGCTTGTGATAATACAAGGCAGTGAAGCAGTGCACATTCACAGATGAGGACAAAACGTTGGCTTAGCTTCTCAGGCACTTTTTCAGGGAGCATGATTATCTGCTGGATAAATCTCCTTTGCAGAAGTGACAATGAAAGTTCCTGGCTGCAGAAGAACTGATAGTGGTGCCAAAGGAAAAAAAAAATCTCATAAATTCAGACAAATCTCCCATTAATAGCAAGAAATCCACAGCAGAGCAGGAGTCACCAAAAGCACTGAGCTGGACAGCCAAACCAGAGCACTAGCACATTGGCCAGGGGAGACAAAATCAGGAAAAGAAATTGGTTTATACTAGTAGACAAGTCACATACAGATGCTTCCTCACTCCCCACAGTGGGATTGGGAAAGAGAACAGAAAGGGCAAAAGTGAGAATACTTGTAGGTCGAGAGAAAGATGGTTTAATAAGGAGTGGGGAAAACAAAATGAGTTCACAAGCACACACCACCAGCTACACCGATACCCAGCCAGTCCCCAAGCAACACTAACCCCTGGTAAAGACTCACCACAGCCTTACTGCTGAACATGATGTTGTACTGTATGGAATATCTCTTCAGTCAGCTGGACTCAGCTGTCCTGGCTGTGCCCCCTCCCAGCCTCCTGCCCACCCCCAGCCTACCTACTGAGGGGACAGAATGAGGAACAGGAGGAAGCCTTGAGGCTGTGCAAGCACTGTTCAGCAATAGTGCAAATATCCATGTAGAATCACCACTGTTTGTTCACAAATCCAAAGGATAGCACTATACAGCTACTATGAAGTAAATTAGCTCTATCTCAGGCAGCCCAAGTACAGGGATCCACTTGCAGATTCTGTCAACAGTCACTACCCAACAGCAGCTCCCAGCTGCATTTGAGTAATGGTTTCCAGGGGAGGGGAATTCAGGCTGGGGTGCTTCATTCTGCTTTAATGATTCATTAAGAGATAGATTCTACACAAGACTCAGGGAGCTGACTTACGTGGCTTACACAGAAGGCCTGTATAGATGATGGACAGACCATGTACCTTGTGTAGATAGGTACTTGCTGTGAATGCAGCCTAAAAATAGGAATAAAGGGAAGATTCACTGCACAAAGGCCAGCAGAGCTGAAATCTCTGCTGTGAAACTTTTGTACATAGGGTGCCCACGCCTGTGATTCTGTGCTCCCTCAGATGGACACTTTTCCAACTCTGCTGGGTTTGTATTTTGCCACACTGGTACCATATGCAGGTGGCCAGGTCTCTCTTACCCATGGGAACAAACTTTGCAGCTCCATTACTTTCAGACTCTTGGAAAAGGTCAAAGTTCCACGTGTAAGTGGACGTTTTGGGTTACTATTTATTTCTTCAAGGGTAGTCTTTAGGGAAAGCAAATATACAGGCCACATAAGACTCTGAAAACCAATTAGTTTTACTTTACATATCAAAAGTTATACCTATATATAGACACAATAACAACAACCCACATGCATTTGGTCACTTTTTCAGCAACCTCACAACAGTTCTTTAATACCAGAGGTCTCTCTCAATCTCTCTTTTTAGCTGATCTTTGAATCAAGCATCAACAGTACAGATTTCTCTCTGTCCTACTTTCCTCTACCAGTAGGACGCTTCTATACCCCTTAAAAAGGAAGAAAAAGACTATTCAGGGATGCTTTCATGTCTTATAACTTGTAGTTACTTTGCTAAGCAGTTCTCCAGTCAGCCTCATCATGTGATCACCTCTTGCCATTACACCAGGTTCAGATTATAAATCAAGGTTTGCTATCAAAAGCAGCCATGTTCTTACCCATGCACGTGACACTGGGCTGTACAGCTAGCAATATTTTACAGGCTCTTTATGCTATCTGAAGGAATTTATTTTGTTCCTTTCAGTGACTCAATTCAGAGGCAGAAGAAAACTGATAACTCTCCCCACGCTGAATGTAGTCTGTAGCCTAAAACAAGCATTGTACATCAATTGTACTCAAAGGTCAGATCTTTTCACAGTTATTTTATAACTTTAAAATACCAATTTTTGAGCATTGACCAGTTCAGTAGGTTGAACATATTACTGATCTGACATTATAACATCTGCTGCACACAGCATATTACAAAAATATCAGCTGAGTACTTTGCAGTTGTATTTGCACCTGCAATTCAGTGCTGGCTTGCAAGCATGAACACGAATAAATGTTACACAACATTTATTGAATAAGCTACTGGATCAACTCAGTCATCTAAGAGCTTTCTGGTGGACATGTTAGTATTTTCTGTGCTTCTGGATGAAAAGGAGCTTCACAAATGTAGCAATGTGCAATATTCACACATTTCAAAAGACACCTATCAGTGAAGAAATAGGAATGATAAACTGGCAAATAATAAAAGACCAAAACCAACACTGAAATGAGTTAAACAGAGCTCAGAATAATCATTCTATGGATCGAGTGCAGTGGAAGTGGTTATTCCCAATGCATGGCTTCTAACTCAGTTGCTTTCTGCTTTATAGCTGACAGAACCTGACAGAAGTCTTAGGCACCTGTTACAGAGACTGAAAACAGAGACATTCACTATTTTTTGTTTAACATTCTCATGTTTGCTGCACCTTAACCTCAACACCCTCCTTCTATCTGGCAAGTGTTACTCAACTTGCTGTTGCACTTTAAATTTACTTTCTTTTTCTTTTTTTTATTTTTTTTTAACCCAGTTCCAGAGAAATATGCACCAGATGGAGAACTGGATTCCATCATTTCAAGTTCTATGATTTTTTTTTTTAAGACAGGAAAGTTACATTTGCCAATATTCCTAATTTTTTTACATCAACAGTTCAAAGGCCCTTTACCAGTACAGCAGCTAACTTCTTGTGATTTGATATCTCAGTACCACTGGCTAGCAGATATTACTCCTTCACCTAAGAGGTTTTTTCATAGTGTGTTACAGACCACTGACCTACAGCTTTGCTCTCATTGCATTGCTTTCCTGTTATGTATGATGAACAGCAACCTTAGGAAAATCAGGAGATAAAAAGGTAAAAGGAAGATGAAAAGGGAAATGAAAAGCAAACCCCCTGAATGTTTACTTTCGGGTCACCACTTCAGAGGTCTGACCACAGCAGAAAGGCATGCCTGTACCTGGAAATGAACCAAGGCACTCTCATGTCTCAACTGCAGAGGTCAGACACACTATGATACAAGCCTGTTTGGTGTATTCAACGATATTGATCACTGTGAAACCGTTTTCAGGAAACCTTCCTGCTGATAACTAGTGCAAGGAACATCACTCTCATCTCAAATAAAGGCCTCTTTGCCTGTTTCATGTGTGAAAGAAAACAGAGAAATAGCCCTATGCAACCTCAGGTATGACATTTCTTTGGTTACAGCTTCTCAGGAGTTAGCATAGCAACTGCAGATGTCTTCTGTGATCTGCCTAGTACCTGACAGCTGAGGCAGAAAATAAATGTGCTCACAAAGAAATGCTTTACTTCTGTCTGTGGACTTTCCAGTATGGAAAGGGCAGTGCCCAGAAGCCACAGAACCCTACAAGCAATGTAAGTCCCCTACAACTAAGAGGTGCCTGAATGCTGGCAGTGATGCCAGCCCCCATGTGTAGAGGTGAGGAGAGCCACGCTGTGGACAAAAAAGCTGGAGTCCACATACACCACTCTATAGGCCTGTCCAGAAAAGTCAGAGACAAGTCTAGCTTTGCTATGCAGCCAGACCTATATGGAACGTCAAGAAAGGCTATTAAAGGGAAAACATAAAATGGAAAAGACAGTGGTATAAACACACACACAAAAAAAATAATCTCACATTTCAAAACACATCTGTCTGCTTACTAACTCTTTTGAGAAGAAAGAAATCTAAGAAATAACAACTGAGAGAATTATTGAGGAAAATAAGAAGTAGGTCTGGATTCTAAAGTAAAACATTTCCCTGTACAAGCCATCTCCCTGTACTGAGCCTACCTCCCCATCTTTCTCAAGAGGAGGTAAAAATACGTAAAGAAAGAAACTAAACTAAATCAAATCAGGCCCTTCACCCCACCCCAGAGCCCCCAGTCAGCCTCCCTGCTTAGAAGTGTACAGGCATTATTTGCGCACACAGTTGATATCCTCACCAGAAGCCCTCTGAGGAAACCCATTAAAATGCATAGTTTCCATCCAGTATCAATAATGCCTTTTTCTAACATCTAAACTGTTAATTCATGCTCATTTCTTCAGTTTTACTGGACAAGGAACAATTTACATAGAGAAAACAGAATGAAACTAGGTCTGTTCGTCTTAGAGCTGCTGTTGAAGAACTGAAACAGGGAGAGGGAATACATGGCCTTTAACTTTTCTGTTCTCATAGGGAGCTTCCTGAGGTGATGTAAAATCACAGTATAACTTCACAGTATAACTTAGGTTGGAAAGGACCTCGAGGATCATCGAGTCCAACCTATCAACTCAGACCCCATGACTAGACCATGGCACCAAGTGCCACGTCCAATCTCCTCTTGAACGCCTCCAGGGACGATGACTCAACCACCTCCCTGGGCAACCCATTCCAATGACAAATGACTCGCTCGGTGAAGAACTTCCTCCTCACCTCGAGTCTAAATCTCCCCTGGCGCAGCTTGAGACTGTGTCCCCTTGTTCTGGTGCTGGTTGCCTGGGAGAAGAGACCAACCCCTTCCTGGCTACAGCCTCCTTTCAGGTAGTTGTAGAGGGCAGTGAGGTCACCCCGAGCCTCCTCTTCTCCAGGCTAAACAATCCCAGCTCCCTCAGCCTCTCCTCATAAAATAATACGACTTCACTGACACCCATAGAACTCCTGCTGTTTACACTTTTTCTGTGTCAGACATACTGAATCTAATGCAGAAGTGTAAGAAAATGGGAGAAATTGATGATCAAACTCATGCAGGAAATGTACTGATGAAACGTCTGCTACTATAAAGCTGCATGTTCAGATCTAATTATATTCTTGGGAAGGCTAAACTGTATTTTCTCAGGTGGAATTCTTCATATCTTCCATTCCTGCTTCAGATTGCCTGATTTTGCATGTTGCAGCCTTTCACTATCATTGTGTTTGTAAGGATGTGTTAAGCATTCTTTTAACTGCAGTAGTGTTTTTCACACCAGTTACAAAAAAGGTTGCTAGTTATAGATTATTTTTTAAAGTTATCTTGGGCACACAAGACATCAGCTGATTTTGAAACAGTTCTGACATTTATCTAAGGACTTTGTTCTGTTCTAAGTTCTTGTTACTAGAGTTCATAACATGATTTTAATTTCACAAAGCATTTTAGAGCTTCTTATGGCTGTAATTTAACACAATGAGCTAGATTGGGAGGGGCAGAACAGGGTGGATTCAATTTAAAATTATTCTGGTGCTATGCATTTGTAGCTAAACAAAACTCTAAATTATGCATTAAGAAAACACTAAGTATTAAAAACTCCTGCCAAAACCCAGACTCTATTACTTGAGTGGATGGAAAAACGGTGCCGTAACAGAGAAAAAAGTTCTCACCTCAGTCTGTGGGACAAATGCCTGCAGGCAGGAATACATCAACAACATAATCAAATAAAAGTAATTAAAGAGGGAGGCAGGATCTATTTTTGTTAAATGTTTTTGGTAATCTTCAGATTCAAAATTCAGGTCATTTGGTGAGAACAAGTCAGCAGCTGTAGGATATTCAGCAGAGGTGAATTTAAGATTTAATATGTACTTAGAAAAAGTCAGTTGTCCACTTGCTCAGAAAAAATAAATATGCAGTAAAAATAACAATTACCAAATAGGCAGTTAAATGTAGTATCATTACAAGAAAGAGCTGCTGTATGGGCACAGTATTTTGGCTAGTGAATTACCCATAAAACTGTTTTTATTATTGATCTGATGTGATGACTGACATTTTTTTTTCCACAAAGGAGGGTGTTTTCCTCTGCTCCTTGCAGGGAGGTTATCTGCTGCTGTTAGTTCACACAGAAACCTTTAATATTTGCAATCCTGCACTAAAAGTCAATGCTGATTCCAAACAACAAATATACTTACTACAGCCAGCTCTGCTACATACAAAAAAAATAATGATTTTTTCATACTGATAGTATGCAGGACAGAACACAATTTTTTACTTCAGGTGAGCTATTAAAAAAGTCAGAGGCACATTTTCATTCACAGACATGATCTAAAAGACAGTGATACAAGAACCCTAACCGGGCTACATACACATCTGCCAGATATGAATAAATTTTCTTTTGCATTAAAAAGCCTTTCTGTTACAAGTAACTATCACAATGTTGCTCTTTCCCAAATGAGGAAGTCATGGCCAAAGGGTTCATCCAATCAAAAATGGTAAGTTCTCATGAAAACAGATCTCCTCAAGTCCCCCTGTTCTCAGCATCCTGTCCTTTACCACACAGAGCACAGCCACTGCCACATTTTCAGGCTGATACTGAAACAAGCCCTCAACCACAAAATGGCAGAACTACTAGAGAGTTCATGAAGTTCACTGGAGACTTGGTTATGGCCATTAATTTTACATGAAAGGCACTCCTATATAACAGAAGCTGCTATCAGGACAGGGCTTTAACCTAGCAGATCTGTTGTAAAAGAAAGTTAAGTCTTCTCCCTGCCTCTGCTTCTCAGCTGTAGACAGCCATTATCTTCTCATCATCCAGCTGCTCAAGTGGGAGGTGGAGCTGAACTCAGCTATAGTTTCTTATAAAAATGTTCTCTTCAGAATTCCCTTTTCATCTAGGAGCAAGTAGCTAAGTCCCAAATTCAACCTCCTTTTAGTCTGGAAATGTCTAAACATTTCCTGTAGATATGTTCAGCAGAACAAATGGTACGATATGTCTGCATCAGAATGATCTGGCTCGGTTCAGCATGAAACCACATCCTCCACTGCTGGTTGTAGGCCTTATTTCTTCCTTGCTGCTGTGACTCAAATCCCACAGAGCACTGGAGGCTGCACTAGTCAGAGAGCAGATATGGAACACAGTGGTAGACACTGGTTACCAGTGAGCCTGACACAATGGGGAAGTGTTACAAGAGAACCTAAAGCATATTTTTTCATAAAGTGCAGTGGCAGCATAAGCAGATGTTGCTTCTGAAGACATTTTCACATGTACAAAACCAGCTTTTTACTCAGCCTAACAACACCAAAACTATTTGAGTTTCTGCAACAGATGTTCACTTCCTCTCACACCCCCTCAAAGTCCAAAACTTTCCATCCATTCAGAAAGGCTTCCCAAGAAGCCCTCCTGCTTCCTGACCATTTCTGTCTCAGAGAAAAGCTCCATCTGTACTAAAGGCAGCAATTTCACAGGAATTAGTCTGCAGAAACATGTTCCAACAAAAGGTACGGAGCACCACAGACTAACCACTTTTGGATCTGAATCCAGATGCATTTCTTTGCTTGCTAAGTCACATATGCAACTGTTTTGTGCATTCAGTGATTAATCTCTGTAAAACCGTCTGTGTAATTTGCAAGCTAATAACGAAAAGCAAGCTATTTTCATCTGTACTTTAAGGCAGCAGAGTGCTCTAGCGAGGAGAGCGGGGAGAGAAAGGACGGCAATTTCAAGTGTAGTTAAACCTGTCACAATCCATTACAATTCACACACGAACTCCGTCTGTAAGGCTGGTGAGCAAACGGTGCTCTTTCCTGTTCCTTGTATCAGCTCCAACCCTACAACTTAACTTAATCTTTCCCTCCTGGCAGTTCAGCGCCTGTTAAATTGTCCCTAGCAGTACGAGCTCTAATACGACACGCCCCGAATCGTTAACACCCATCAGAAGCAACGGCCTGTGAGAAGGGCCGGGACCCTCCTACTAGCACAGCAGCCGAGACAGCTCCAGCGGAGTCGACGTGCGCCTTCCCGCCGGCGGAGGAGTCCACACTCACCGCCCTGCGCGCTGCGGCCCCGTTGGCGCGGCCCCGTTGGCGCGGCCCCGCGGGGTGGCTCCAGGACACGGCGGGGGCGGGGGCGGAGGCTGCTGCACGCTCCCGCGGCGGGCGCCCTTCGCCAGCCAATCAGAAGTCTCCTTTCAGTTGCCGACTGGCGCCCCGCGCGCAGGTCGTGCTGGCCTGCTCGCGCGCGCCGCCAACAGGACCGGCGCAGGGCGTGGCCTCTCCATGACGTTAGGCCCAGATGTTGTCCCAGGCCGCGCCCCCGCGGGGATCCGGGCGACTCCGAGAAACGGTAACGGGGAGCGCTCATTCTACTGTCACAGCGCAATGGAGGGGCTGGGGACACCGCCGCTTTATTGTACCGCCTTCTCGAAAAACCAGCATTAAACCAAACTGCGAGCGACAAGCTGCCAGTGCCAGGGTCTGCCTGCTCTTCGTGGTCTGTACCACTGGACTTCAGCGCCTTTTGGATTCAGGGGCAAGCTGGGTGTGATCGTCACGAGCAAAGTGTGGGCTTGATGGCTGCTAAATCAGCCTTTACTTCTACGGAGAGATCCTAAGAAATAAGAGGGAAAACAATCTGCTGGCATAATATTTTTTAAGAGGGAAAGAGCACTCTTGTAGGTTGGTTTGTTGGTTGTGGGTTTGGTTTTTTTTTTTCCCTTCTGTTTGGATTTCTTTTTAAACTTATGAAAAATGGCAACAGCAGCATATGTGGATCATTTTGCAGCAGAGTGCCTTGTTTCTATGTCCAGTCGTGCTATTATCCATAGCCCCAAAGGGAAGCCTGATCTCCAACCTGATGCAGCAATACCCCCTTCATCAAATGAAGATAAGCGAGAAGTCAGAGAAACCGGGAAAGACAATGGCTCATCATTACTTGTGGTAGCTAGCATTTTAGCAGACCTGAACCAGCATGTCCCAAACTCACCCACTCGGAGGATGGAAAAAACGGAGACCTTTGGTATCACAGAACAAATACACATTTCAATTGCTCCTAAGGAGTTTGGGGAAGAAAGTGTGTCTTCGGTTGGTAAGCGTGGAGGAGGAAGAGCAGCCACACCTACTAGCCTGGCTGCAGTAACTGAGCCAAGCCCCAGACAAAAGAACAAACGCACGAGAAGCTGGACTGACCCTGGATCACCCCAGAAAAAGCACAAATGCCACTATGTGGGGTGTGAAAAAGTTTATGGCAAATCTTCCCATCTTAAAGCTCATCTAAGGACCCACACAGGTTAGTTGAAATCCAGCCAGAGATTTATATGTTACAGCTTGGTTATTAAAATGAATGTTGAAAAAAGCCAAACCCAAACAAACTCCTATTTGGCCACCATTATGATTACACCTCTTGGAACTCGAGCTTGGGAAAACCAAACAACAACAACAAAAAAAAAACCCCAACCCTCTGGGAATAAACCCTTACAGGGCATACATTCAAAGCTAACGTTGCCCTTTTTTTATTACTTAACATCACAGGGAATGGCGTGTGGGTCGTCCATGTGGATTGTACCAAGCTGTAATTTTTAGCTGCTGGCCTTCTTGTTTGATGCGTCTCCTACTTCCCTTTCCAATGCTTCTTTCCCTCCCCCATCTACTTTTTCCTATCCCGTGCTTTACACCAGCTTATCACTTCCCATGCAAGCATCAAGACTCTTGGTATTTTAAAATTAAATATTCTAGAGGCACCTGAATAACTGTGTCTGTTTCTTTCTTTAGCAGACACTTGTGTGAAAGCTAGAGTAGGCAGGAAAGCAGATGAGAGGCTGAACATGAGTCATAAGGAGAGATCATAAATGTAGAGAGGGGAACATGGGCAGTCTCAAAAAAAAGAGCTTTTGGCAGCTGGGCATAACTCATTTCAAACCAAAAAAAACATTTGAATGTAAATACTAACTTGTTCTGATCTGTGTTTAGTGTTTACTTCTTGGTGAGGACTTACCTGCCCACTTTTTGGTAACTATTGTATTTTATGAGATGTAGAAAAGGTGGAAGTCTTGCAAGCACTGTGGAAGTTAACGCACTGCAAGTATTAAGAGGGTCATCTTGAAACAGACCCTATGGCTTGCCAGACCTTGTGCCTCTGGCTGTTGCTGGGGAACAGGATGGCTGCCAGTCAGGCAGCACCAAAAATCGAGGAGACGGACCTCTGCTAAAGGCACTGATCATAACACATATGGTGAGGCACCACACCAACTCGAGCAGGCTTGCGCAAGCTGTTCCATTGAGTAATTTCAGACAACAAATTAGTTTATTAAGCTCTTTGCTCAGTTCATTTAAAAAGGGCCTCAGAACTAAAAAGAGAAGAAAAAGAGCCTCAGAAATAAACATGACTTAATGACTCCTGAACAGTTTTAGTTCAAGGTTGGCAGCCTTACCCGCTCCTGCCATACTTCCTCAGTGTGCCTTTTCCTGCTGCCTTCCCAAGATAAAGCAAGAGCCCTTCTAAATTGAGGCTATGTTTTGCTCTGTGTGGGAGAGAAGAAAGCCCCATCAAGCGTGAGCATATGGATGGACAATCCCCCGTGCCACACAGCCAAAGGAACAGCATGTTCCTGGCACCCCAGGCAGTCTGCCTTGCTTTGCACTGTGTATCTGGCTTTTGCCTCCTTGGGAGTTACGCAGAAAAGGTGCTTCCACTTGGCTTGCAGGGAGTTGTCTCCATTAATTTTCAGTTCTTGTGCTTTCTTATTTCTGCCATTTGCCACTGCCCTAAAAGTGAAAGATAAATTTAGCGATGGTTTTAGGCTCCAAAACCAAGTACAGACTTTAGAAGGGGAGCTCCTTTCCTTGATAAAGAGCGAAGGGCTGGGCGACGTGCGGGGAGAGGCGAGGGAGGGCAGGGCCAGTGGGGAGTGTCGCTCCGGGCTGCCGGCTGCGCCGAGTCATTCGGGGACGCTGGCTTGCCGCCAAGTTCTCTGTGTTTTTTCGTTTCCTCCCCCCCCCCCCCCGCTTTCTTTTAACTCTTCGTTTCCTGTATTTTTTCTAGGTCTGTAGGGCTTAACTGGCTGTTGTTGTAGCTAATGGCACTGAGAGCGTGTGCGTATCTGTGAGAGCTAGAGGAAAAGCGGGGAAGGGACTGGTTTTGCCCTGGGAGTGGCAGGACCCTCGGGGACTACAGCTTCTTTGTGTTTTTGCATCTCGTGTCTGTGTGGGAAGTTTTAAACAAAGCTGCCAAGTTTCCCTCCTCACTGGCAACAGGTCTGTGTCTGTTTGGATAGAGTTTTAAACAGGCTTAAATGCCTCTTAGTCCTCTTGCAGAATGTTTTCTAAGGTGTTTATATTTTTTTCTTAATTATTTCTTTAAAATAACTTATGACAAGCTTGAGAAAAGCTTTTGTGACACTGACTAGGAGTAAAGATAACAGAACAAGCTATAACTTCCAAGACTGGCAAATGTTTGTTTTTACAAAACACATAATGGGGTTTACTGATTTAGAACGAAGGCTTTGGGTCTTCTCTGCTTTCCAGTGGTCTTGAACTAGTTGAGTAACCTGTATACACGGGTCTGCCCGTCTGTTAAATGGATAGGATGATGCCTGTCCACCAAGCAGTGGTGAAAGTACTCCAAGTACACATGCAAGGTGCTTTAAACAGCTTCCCTAGCAACTCCCAAACCTATTTACTAAGAAACAATCAAAACCACTTCTGCTATGGAGTAGAACTTCTTCCATATGCAGTATGACTAGATAAACTGGTATTTAGGGGTGAACTGAAGGCTAAGAACAGTCCTGCAGGCTAGAAGATAACTGATGGTAGTGCTAGGTATAATTTGCATAGTGCAGTTTATGACCTGCTTTACAAACTTGCTCATCACTGTCTGCTACTGTGCTTAGAAACTAAACTTCATGTTTGAAGGAAGGATAGACTAGGTCATTGAGCTTATGCTGTGGCAAAGAGGTACAGGAATCTTCCAAGTACTGTTGGGTCAAATGCCGCCCACATTTGTAGGAACTGAAATTGGCTACTATTTTCCAGCTGTTTGATACCTCATGTGAAATCCTTCTGATTATAGCCAGATCTCAGTGCTCTAATGACCAGAGCAAAAACCATAGTGCAAATGATGCTAGCTATTTTATTTAGAGCAGAAGAAACAAGATGGAACAGCCAAGGAAGCACTGTCTGCCTTTAGTCTTAGGCCCCTGCTCCATGTACACTGTTTAGAATGAAGCTATTAGAACAGAATGTTCCAGAGCAATCCACACTTTCTTGTGTTTGGTACACTAGCAGTTAAGCTATCTCAGCTTTGTGAATGCTTCAGCTTTATTAAACCAAAAAAAACCTTGAACCAGGCAGAAAATGTTAGTTTAGTCACTAAAATCATCGCTGTTCTCTTCACCAGGTTTCAAATCCTTCTCCTCACTCTACGTTTCTTTGAATGTTTATGTTTTCAACCCTACTGTCTCGCTGAATGTCCTGGACTTCAATATGATCATCAGCCACAAAGCCCTTGAAGTTTTAATGTTTACCAGAAGGTTATATTTAGTGTCAGTGGGTAGATGTCAAGTCTAAATTCTTTTCCACTGAGATTCCTGTGGCTCTCAGAAGCTGTGTTATGATCCACAGATGCAGAACCCATTTTGTCCCAGGCTATATTGATCCTAATTGATACAAACATTTTGCTGGCACAACAGTCTTAAAGATCCTTTCTACTCCTGAGAAAACACCTAAACACAAAGGACTTTCAACAACTCACAGGAAAAACCTCTAAGCAGGCTTTCATCGCAGAGTCACTAGGAAGGTTTGGAAAATCTCTGGTATCACTGGACACCTGGCATTGCCCAGGACTGCTGTGTTCTGAGAAGTTGTGGAGAGTCCCGCCTTACTGAATTATACTGTATATTTATATGTAGAGAAAAAGTGACTGGATTTTGGGCAAGGACTACAAGGATCCTGCGTATTAGTCATTCCGCCCTGCCCCCAAATCGCTGTTACCTCTCAAGCTTTTAGTCATCCTCATTAGCATGCCACCATGAATGCAGAGAAAGCACAAAATCAACCTTAATTTAATTCCATTGAAATGTCCTTCTAGACTTACTAGTTCTAAGCAGCGATGCACTAAGCAGTGCATCATTACACAGAAACAGCTTTTCAGTCATCAGAACCAAATGTGTTTGCACAAGTTAGCATAAGCTAAGGAGATGTGGGCACCAGTCTCAGTCTGGAGTCTTACTTTAATAGGAGAATATTACAAGGAGAAACTTAATCTAATGCCTTTTATACCACTCCAGAGAGCAGAGGGAATCAAGGCTGCAGAATCCTTTGTGTAGAGCAGGATGAGATGAGTGGGTACCACTAGTTCACTCCATCCTCTGAGCTGCCAGTTGGGCTGCTTTGGATGCTGGGACTGAATGTGAAGCTGTGCTCCCTCTGAACAGGATGCCAAAGGAAATTGAAAAGGCCTTTCCCCAGTGCTAATTTCCCACAGGCAAGAGTACAGACTAAGTGAATTTGGCCCTCTGCACGTTGCTCAGCAATTTCAGTTTCAGTGGCCAGGCCTCCAGTTTTTAACTTCTGTCATTTTAGTTAGAAACAACTAGCTAGCTCTGCACACCTAACTCACTATCATCAGCATACACCCAGATGATCATAAAGCTCCAGGGTGCCTTTAGGTTATTGTGTCCCATAATGCTCTTCTGCTTCTTCTCCTCTCTGCTGAGTGCATCAAATCTTTTCTCTAAAGTTTTCCTCTGAGATGGGCTCAAATGGTAGCTTCAGAATAGCTTAAAATGTCAATCTTATGAAACAGTTGTATTTCCAGCCTGATCCATAAGCAGTTAAGTAGTTCAGCAGCCTGCTCCTGCCATTTTCTGGTCTCAATCGTCTTTTAATAGGCCTGTATTTTTATAAACAATACAAAACTCCAAAGCATTGTTTTTGTTTGCTCTGAAAGAGCTCTATGACTCCTTCCTTACTTCCTCTAAGAATGTTTCAACCCATTAAATGAGTCACTTGAAAACATAAAAAAACTTCATGTACATCCCTGCCTAAGTCCTCACCCTAGCATGCAATTCTAAAGAGTAAAGTTATTAATTAGAAGCACTGATCCTGAACCTGGCTCTATGTTTGTTGAAGATAACAAATAAGCAGCATATATGCTGTAGATCTTCTAATGTTAAAATCTTTGAAATACATACAGAGCATATATTTTGTAAAAGACTAAGCAAGTTTTAAAACTTACATTTTTCAAAAGGAGTTGAAGTCAGGAAGAAGGGCAGAACTACTACCCACTCCTTTACCTGACTGGTTCAGGACTGAGTAAGAGGGTTCAGTTAATTCAGCTGCAGAAGAGTTAGGCTTAAATTGGTTGCATAGAGAATCCAATTTGCTGACATCATTGGTCCAGTACTAACAATGTGAGAGAATGAAACCTCCTGATTTTTGCACATTTTTGTTTTCTGTGAAAGCCTTCTGTTCCTTCTTTCCCACCCTTTTCCTCCCATCTTTATGGAGATATTAATCATACAGGAGTTACACAAATAAAGCCTCTGATAACAACAGAGTCTAGGCGTTGTAACTAAAAAGCATTTAAAGTAAAGCTGTACTTAATGATTGTCGTAACTTTGATGGAGAGAGGGCCTGCTACAAAAAATACTGTCTTCTTTTTCCCTCTTCATAACTGTTTTTGAAACAGGTAGAATTGGCAGAGTGAAATATTCTCTTCTCCATAATTTCTGAGCCCCTTTCCCTCTGTTTGCTTTTGCTTGAATGAGGAGGGAAGAGGAAGATGACAATCTGTTTGAAAGTCAAGTGAGCATTGCTTTGAATCAGAGTGATACTCATGGTTGTGTTGTGTAGCACTGAAGAATGGCTAATAAACCAAGAAAAAAACCTAAACAAAACCATGTAGAGAAAGAAAAAGAAACAATTTATGACTTCCACAGTTCTTTGGAAAATGCAGTTTGCTGAGACCAAGACAATTACTGAGTCAAGCCTATCTTGGGCAGTGAGTTGTCAACCTGTGATCTTACTGTTGTTGAGCGGAGGGTAATTAACCAAAAAACATCCCAACTACAGTATTGATGTTCCAGTCAACATTATTCAGAGAATATAGTGTTCAGGGACTTCCTTCTCTACAGGGTGAAAAATCTACAGGGAGGAAAATCACAAACTTCCTTTTAGCATGGTGATACTCAGGTCCAGTGTACCTAGACCTATTAATATTGAAAGTGGGTAGTATGGATGGATCATCTTCCAGTTGTTCTCATCCTGGCCACTGGCAGCAGCACTTTTCCATATCAGGAGCAAGACCTAAGTCTTCCAGATAGTTTGGAGTAAACTAGCAAATAAGTTTTATAATGAATGGAAGACTGCAATTGATAGCCGTGTTTGTATTAGAAATTGATCATAGCTTTATAGAAAACCTGTTCTAAATGATCAGTAGAAGATTTTTCTGCAGTAGCACATACTTCTCTGTGGGACACTGGAAAGTATTTGTATGTGATGTGAACTGTGCATAAACAAATCTTTTGTTAAACTGGAGTTCTTTATGAAACAAACTTCATATTGGAACTAATCTGAAAAGAAGGCACCTTTAACTGTTTAAAATACAACTGTTGCATTGTGTTATTGTCTGGCTGAACATGGTTATGGCACGTCTAGAGCAGAAACCTGGAATGTGTTTATATTGGACATGTGGTTTCTAGTTCTGTTTTATAAGTTAAGCATGTTCCAACTTCCCCCCCTGCCCCCTTCCAATCTTGGATCAGCTGTTTGGAAGTCAGTGCTGACAGAGACAAAAAAAAGTACTCTGCTGTTCAAATGGAGGACAATCTTTGAAGGGTCCTTTCTGTAGAATTTCTATAGGTATATTTTTTTTCCTTTGTTACCACTTGGCTTTTATTAGGTAGATTCACATGGGCAGTGAGATCATTATCTTGCTGTGTTCAGTGGAACAATAGTTAGACAATATGGGTTATTTAAGCGCAGGCACTGAAGTCAGACACACATATCCTGTATTTTCCAGGTCTTGCAGATTCAGCAGATCTTACAGGGTCTCTGCTTAATATAAAAGTTTTTAAAAGTTCAGAGTGCCACCGTTGTAGTTGCTGATAGAAAAAATACCTCAGAAGGTGGGGATTTTTCAACCATAACATAAAAAGCACTTACTAATCAGGAACTTGGCACAAGTCAAATGGTATTAAAGTGAGCATATCCTGAAATGACCTCTAGTGCAAGGAAAAGATTTTCTGTAATCAGTTACAGCACTTTTGTAATGCTCTCAGGAATTGCAAGCAAAACATTAGTGACTGGGTATCTGTTGACATTGCAGCCAATAGATCAGTAAGCTATCTTAGATTTATTGCCCACTGTATTTCTAGCAGACTGCTCTCTCTTACTCCATTATAAGTTACATGAGCTTTTGGAGTAGAGGCACCTGAAAACATCACATGGGAGCATTGCATTGCTGCTACAAGTTTTGCAGCTTTATATTTGCTCTGGTCCTGCAGCCATCTAGAGTGTCCCTGCATAGCAAATACATGAGCAGAATGGGTATGTGATTATGTGGCCCTTACTGCCTTTGACAGTAGCTTTTAAAACTAGTTAAGGAGAGTTAATTCCAGAGTAAGATCAGCTCAGGAACAGCAGCAAAAAAAGGATGTATTGTTTTTTTTTAATTAAACAGCTGTCAGTATTTCCACTAGAGGAACTTATGACTGGAGCCAGCTGAGAAGAGTTAGAACATAACAGCCCAGTCCATCTTCAGATGTTTCTTGCAAAATTTTGCTGAAATGGTAAGCTGTTTGTTACTAGATCAGAGAAATATTTGGTTTGCAATCTGGGGATAAGGAAATGAAATTATGTTGCTACAGATTTACATACTAGACCGGGACTTTACAGATTCTTACCCAACCTCACTGCATATGGAGGTTTCCTGTGTTCTTAGCGTTTAGGGTCCTGCTATAACAAATACAAAACAGGGATGCTGCTAAAATCTCACTGAACCACAGACTAGTTCTCATCACATATTGTAGGGGTCTACTGAATTTATACCTTCAATTTCTTCTAAATGCCAGCAGAAGAAATGCTGACTACGATTAACACATGATTGCTTTGGCAGATTTTGATTCTTCTGGTAATTGATACATTTTCAAAGACCAATGTGAATTGTGTGCAGCATTCCTATTCATGTGTGTGAAACTCCTGCTAGAGCACTGAAAGCCCCTCTAAGTTAATGGAAATTTCCATGTGATGTATGTATGTCCATACAATCAGTGCCAAAAAAATGTTGGCAGATGACTAGTCTTATTGTATACAAAAATCCATTTTGTTTTTTAAATGCTGAGAACATGGGTTTTGTAAACTGAATCTCTTAGATACCCCAAAGGATTGCATCTCTATCAGGGGTCTCACTGACAGACTTTTTTCCTCTTTGTGCAGAGATGTATAGTGTTTGCACCTTCTATTTCCCCCATCTTTCATAATTCCTGGAAACAACTGAATTCTTCTCACTGACATTTTAGAAATAATCTTTCTCAGACTGGCAACTTGTGCACCAGATTCTATCCTAAATAGAAGTGTAAGCAAATGCTTTGGAATTTATGGATGCCCTTGCATAGTATTATTAGCATAAATACACCTGCAAGAAATGGACTTCAAAGATGACTTGTTCAACAAATGGCTGAACAGATGTAGACTTCGGTCATGGAATAAAGTAATTCCATACCATGGGGTTAATAGATGCTATGGTATAGACTTTCCCTCCAGGTAATCCCCTCCCTTTTGTCTTTAGAATAAATACTCTGTCATTGTCTCTAATAAGAAAATGTTCAAATCTCTTTTAAGCATAGAATTTTGTGTTGCATTTGGAAAGAACCCACTTCTTCTCTGCACCACTTGCACATATAGTAAGCATTGCATTGATAATACACATAAAGATGTTTTGGCACAGTTAAAGATCACGTATGGTGAGCCCTAATTCTGATTCTGTTCCTCCTTCATGATCTGTCTGGGCTGGGTAGATTATCTCGGCATTGCACAACCAGGGGTAGAGGCTGCCTGGAGGGAGGATGCTCCCTCTCCTCACTATCTCTAGCTCTTACCTGCTCTCAGAATGGCTGATAGTATGAAAGAGAAAAAGAAGTTTTCAAATGGCAGACAGTTGCAATAGCTGCCCAAGTTTGTATAAGGTCCAATACAGCACCTTTAAGAGGAGAAATATCAGAATTCAGAACAGTTTTAACAGATACTACTGAAGGTATTTTAGAGTTTGACATCTGTCTATGGTGTTCAGACCCCTTACTTCACTTTATCTATGGTACAGATCCCACATAATCTGCAAAGTCTTAAATCAAGAGAACAGTTGAAGAGCACTGTGATGTGTATACCACAAAAACATGTTTAAAACTGCTAAAGGAAAAGGGAACTTTACCCAGACATAGCAATACCTTTGTAATCCTGACAGTGACTTATGAAAGACCTATAGAAGCACAGATACACTAGTGGGAGTGTAGCTGAATGTTGTTGGAACACAATGCTCCTCACAGTGTGTTCTACTACAGTTATAGTCCAAAGTTTTCTTAACATCTGCAAGTGAGTTCATCTATCGCTCATGATCAGGTAATTATCTGTGCTGAAAAGCTCTTTCAACATTTTTCTACTTCTTTCCTCTAGCTTGAGTGAGCTTTGTTGTGTTTGCCTCTCCTTTCAGTCTGTAGGACAATATCATTAATGGCACCATCTCATTGACCAAATCAGACACGATGTAAGACAGCATCTGTTGGAGCTTGGAGTTTAAATGTAGAAGTCTTAACTTCTGGAGAGCTGTTTTAATTAACAAGTCTCATTGATCTCTTCTGGAGAATGAGATGGTCCAGCAGGTTACAGTGTTATCTTCGCTGTAGTAGGCAAACATTGTACAACAGCTGGTAGAAATGCGTTACTATAAGCCTTGTCCCAAACTTCTACAACTGAGAAACATATAGATGAAATGTGTTTAGGAACATGATTGTCAGATACCTTATACTGTCTAAGGTGATAATTTATGAAGCTCACATTATATAATGCAGACAATGCTGTAATGAGAAACAGCTTTTCAACACTGCTTGTCAAAGTACAGATGTTCAGTGTTTTCTAAGCAAAGTTTCAAGCAATCCCAAAAGAGGACACAAAAAGAACAGAACATTTTGTCATTCTGTTTCTTATCCTGGCTTCAGTGTATGGAATTGACAAATGTTTCTGGTAAATAGTATGGACTTAAGCAAACCTTTCTTTTCTCTCCAAGTGTAAGCTCTCGCCTGACTCACACCACCCTAGAGACCATTAGCTGACATTGCTTACAGGTGAAAAGCCGCTTAGAACTCACCTGTTTTGTCTGCATTTCTGCATGGGAGGTTTTTAGAGCAGTGTTGCCTGTGGAGAAATCAATTACCACTGACCTTTTCAAACCAACAGAATCGCTGTAATGAGACACTACATTAAAGCTCCATCTTCCCGTCAGTATTCCTTTTCCCTTCCTCATCATTTACACTGAGATTGTTTAGTAGGCCACTCTTAATTCCTAGAACTTTTAGGGCTGTATAACATAAAAAATAAAATAAAATCTTAGTTCAGCTTTTAACTGTGCTTGATAGGATAATAAAAAGACTTTGAGTATTTTCCTTCCTGTTAGTCTAACATCAAACTTCTCAGGTACTGTATAACTGTTTTCTCAGCGGTGTAGTTGTAAAGAGGCTGTAGCATGCTCATGGATGCTCTGCAAGTTCTGTTGCTGCCCTTATGAAGAAATTACTGTGCCAGCATGCTTTTCATTTGAGTACATTAGTTGCAGTTTCAAGGACAAACACTAAAATTAACAGTAAGCTCTACCACACAACTGTTTTTCACTTGGAGATCAGACCACCTTTGAGTTTTTTAAAAATATCTGATTATTTTAAAACATATAAATTGTTCTAAGTTCCTAACTCAAGCTTGTGTTTGACCCTTTTGATTATAAAATAGTGACCATTTGTACAGAAATCCACTGACAACATAGTACTTAGTGAATAGTCAACTGCAATCCTTCCAGCTTCTGTGTTACTTTCTGTGTGGACATTTCTTGTGTCTAGATCCTTCTGCCGTATATTAAGGCATGGGAACAGGTTCTAGCTGCCTCACTGAGAGCAGTAAATTTATTCTAACAGCATGTACAGCCTTAAATAATAAAACAAAGGGGTTACACTGAAAAGGTGATTTACAAATCTGGATCTGTGGGCATGCAGACAGCATTGTGTATACAGCCTTTCAGTGCTGAAGTTGTCACCTGCAAAAATTGGTACATACATACCTGTTTGTGCGCAGTGTCACGATGTAGTATTTTCCTAAGACTAAGCTTTTTGCTTATTTGTTCACTGCTCAGCAAGAGTAACAGTCCTAAGCTTGAGCTGTAAAAACTTTCCAAAAGAAAGTAAAAACAAGTTTCAAAGAATTGGCTGAAATTCAAGGTCAAAGTACTTCATGCATCATGTCATTTGTAGGAATAATAAACTGTTCTGTTTGGCACCATCAGGCTGCAACTTCAATAGTCAGATCATCTCAATCCCCTAAATCAGGATATAACACAAGTCATGAAGTTGCAATTCCTGTTTTCTTTGGTTTTATTTACAGTCAGTCTGTTGTAAGAGAATCTCCTGATTACTCAAGTTTATGAACCTTGCTGTTCTACATACTGCAGTTCCTGAATCCCAGCCTGAGACTCCCCATGGCTGCCAGAATTGTGCTCCACAGGAGCTAGGAATATGGACAGGAAGTCAGGTTCACATAGTTTTGTAGTTCCCAGATTTAGGACTAGGATTGACCAGTAGTCCAAATGAAAATAAGAACAGCTGGGAGCCTCCATGATCTTTTTCAAAGTAAAAACTGTGTTCTCTGCATTGGATTTTGGAGCTACCCTGCAGACTTACTTGGCTGGGATATCTTTTAGAATGTCACAATAGGAGTTTGAAGTAATGTGCGTTTCCTTTTCTATTTTACATAACTTTCCCACCACAGGAAGTGTGCCCTGAAAAATCTTTGGCCAATAGTAAAATACTTTATTTTGCAGCATATTTCATTTGCTCCTCTGCTTTGGACATGGAAAGTGTGACTAGCTAGTTTCCTGCATACACAAGGGAGGAGGTGCACCACCTCAAAAAGGCAGGAAGGCCTTCAGGTTTCCTCTCCTCACTCCAAAGAGCAGGCCTGTTAGAGGGCAGGCCTGCTCACCTAAATGAAGTGTAGCAGAGCATGAATAAATGTGTCTGAGGCACTAGTAATTTATATTTTGGCAAGTAATAGGGATCTTTCTACTACAACTTTTCTACCTTTACAGCACCTGCATTTTTACATGATATATATATGACCTGTACAACTTAAGAGTCTGCTGTGGAATCACTTGCACAGTAAAATGGTTTACATGTCAAGAAGCTTTTAAAGTACTTATGGAGAAAATGGTGGCTGCTAGGCAGCCCTTCTAGCATGATTCATATGTACAAGCCACATTTTGTAGTGACACATAACTGGTTTTAACACTAGTCTGTTCTGTAAAGGCAAGGAATGAAGACATGGGTGCGGCATGCGAGGAAAAACAGTTATAGCTGATTAAGAGGCCATGCTTACACAGGTATAGTTTGGCAAATTTCAATATAGCAAAGATCTTCCTTTCAGTACTACTTCAAGAAAGGCAAGTACTCAAAGTAGTATTTCCTTTAGGAAAAAAGAATCCAGTTGATTTTTGTACCTGAGAGTCACTTCAAAAGTATAGAGAGGTGTTTTAAAAGTTCTATATACCAAGATGCCCTTGACAAAGTTGTCTTTGGAATACGTCAGTGTTGTACTTGAGAGACCAGCTTTTCAGTTATGTTTCACATTCAGTCATACTCAGATAAATAGCTCCTGACTCCTCCACAATCACATACTTCATTCATTCATTTCCAGCACTCACCATGGCCTCTCTCCTATGCCATGACCCCACACATCAGATGCAGCTGGTGAGGCCAGTCTCCCTAGTGACCCTGCACCCAGCTGTCCTGCAAAATGATCATAAACCATGGAGAGACTGCGGGAGCAGAGCTGCACCTAGGGTGAATTAATACTGTGGGTGTTAATGCTTAGAGAACCAGTGCTTTAGCAGCGATTCTCCTCCTTTGTAGTCCAGTAGAACAGCCTCTCCTCTGTCACAGGATGTGATGGGGAGATGCAAAATAAACTGGGACAGTGTTGTCAGAATAGAAGATATCGATGAGACTTGCAAGAGCTGAACTGCAAATACAGTCTTTTGCAAAAACAGATGTGCTTTAAAAGCACATTAGAATACAGCTGCTACAGAATTTGAGTCCATTATTGAAAATTAAAATCTGGACCCTGGCTTAAACAGGAAGTGTGGCTTTACAATCTGGGCAAAAGACTTTGGAAGTGTATGCAATGGATGTACGCGTTTATGCTTTGAATGGTAGCTGCCTGGTGTCAAGCCTATAAAACTACTTTCTAGAGCTGCTCCCTAAAGCTGGATGCTCCATATGGTTAGGGGTTGCTGCTGCTTGTAAACTGCTTCAGCACCACCTTGCTCTCTGGCACAAGAATTCATCCTGAATGTGAATAAAAATAAGAGGAAATTCCCACTCCCTCTGTCCTCCATACAGTTGCAATAAACCCTCAGTATCAGATTTTTCAGTCAGCTTTACAACTTCAGCTGTATTTAAAAATGCTGAAGTCCCAAGTTTCATGCATACTGTGTTACCGTGAGCTTGTTGATTAAACAGTTCAAAAGTTCACAAGGAGAAATTTCACAGCTACAGCCAAAGACAACTTTACTAACTTCTGTTTGCTTAGCTTCTAACAAAATGAAATTTCATCCTGTCCCCAAATCCTGGTAGATGCTGTGCACAGAAAATGTCACAACTTACCCGCAGTGTCTATTTGTGCCAAAGTACGTGGACTTCAGTTGGAGGGAGATGACATTCAACATCTTCTAGAATTCAGATAAATAAAGTGCAGGTTTCAATTTAGATGAATAATCCTTTAGTCTGTTATTTTGCATAGCAGGACAACCTTTCATTAATTTGATAAGCTTTGCTTTTACAAGCACTCTTCTGTTTTAAGTAAAATAGAATAATAAAAAATCATTGATATGTCAACAATGAAGACTGGTTCTTGGGGTCTTGGATTTCTTCTTTGCAGTTATTCATGCAAGTGCTGGGTAAAGATAATAGAACCAATTTCTCAATTACAGCGTGAAATCACCCACAATTCACCAGGTGAATATAATTACCTATTCAACTGGTCTCCCACTTAAAGCATTGCAATTGTCATGCCAGAGGTCAGGAACATTACCTTGCAAATTTTTTTATGGAAGCCACCACAAGGATTATGAGGCAGACTTCCATTGAAAGCAGTCAAAATCACTGTGTTCATCACAGAGAGGGATGGTTTGTGATGTTTTGGTTTGATTTCAAACACTTTTGCAATACAAACATCTTCTTTTTCAAGGTTTTATGTTGGTCTAACTTTGAAGTTCCTGCCTCCCACAATGACCAGAACTCAGATAAATTTAAACTTAAGACTATCTAAGTAAGCAAAGTAGAATTTTCCAACTAGATAAAAGCATTTTTGGATAGAGAAAGAAGACCTTTGGATTCTTAGAAGGGCAAGGAACAACCTGTGTTCCATACTGAAGGCTGAGGAAAGATAAGTCATGACATTGATCAGAAAAAAAAGCAGTTGTTTGTGGAGGTACATCCACAAGAAAATCTCTGAAGAAACAGTTATGACATTTAGAAGGCATTAATTTGCATTTTTTGTTCCTGACATCTGACCCATGAGTACCTACTGGTGAATTCTGCTACACGTAGAATGTCTCTGTGTAAAGACCACATTGCGGGGAATGAATGGCTTGACGGTTAGCCTGTCATTTCTGTGAGGATGCAAGCTTAGATTTCAAGAAGAGACAGCACAGACTGGAAGAAGAGAGGGAAGTATCCTATAGTGAGCGTGCAGTCTTTGTTTTGCACTGTGAGAGTGGGCTGGAGAAAGTATGCCAAGGAGTATAATACTCTAGAGCTCCCATGGAACTGCAGTCAGATGTCTGATCTGGAGCTGTTTTGAGTTTGAAGGGTGGTCTGGGTAACAGAGTGAGCAATTCTTAGGTAGCATGGGAAAGATCCAGCAGCAGTTTTTAATGGAAACCTTGTGTTTCCATTGGTACCTTAAGTACACATTCCCTTTAGACACATTTGGTTCAGTTGTATCATCTATGGATAAGATTTTTTCCCCTCCTGGAGGAGGGAGAATCAAGCTTGGGGAGTTTTCTTTCTTGGCTTCAGTTACTGTCTGCATAACATTGTCATTAATCACTTTATTTGCTCTAACAAAAGGCAAGTGGTACAGCCGAAATCATCAGCTTGTAGCAGACAACAAATCATCATTCTAGCATGCTAGAACAGAAGTAACACAAGAGGGCAAATGACTAACCGAGATCTCACGTATTCATCAGGTCCACACTATTTCCAAGTTTTAACTGGCTAAAACCACTATTTATTATTTCACACATTTGGAGAGCCTTCCTCTAATTTCATGTCACTTTAAATGGTTTGAATTGGCTCATTAACGTGGCAGAAAAAGAAGACAATCCCACGGACCTCAGTGATGTTAGTCTCTGACTTATACTGAAGACATAAGCTTTGTATGTTAGGAATTAAGGAAGCCCCTTAAACAAGTTTTTGGCTCAAGGCAAGAATTCTAGGCTGAAATTCCTTTGCTGGGGTGATGCAATAGGTCAGATTTGCTGATTAGCACTTACATTTTTTGGTTTTGCAAATCCAGTATTCTTTTGAGGTATACTTATCAAAAAGTGTAATTGACCAAATAGAAAGGGGGGGGAAATCCCCCATCTTTTAGTTATGTCAATCAGAAATACATGATTTATGGTGGGTTTTAAATCTATTTTTTATTCACAACAGAGGTTTCAATAACCATCCTCCTTTCTTACATTTATAGATCTGAGTAGAGCAAATTAGAGAAATACAGCAATTAAAGGGCTACTCTACTAGGTGTGAGAGTCCCCTCTTTGCAGAGTCTGCTACTTCAGTGTGGTTTGGAAGTGACACATAGCTAAGACACATACTCTTCTCCCCAGAATTCATCACTTAATCATTTCAGCATAACACGATTTAATTATCTTACATTTAAATGCAAAGTCAAAGGGTCAGTTATTGATCTCCATTCCTGGGATAAGTCACAGCAGAGACAAAATCCAGTGAAAGTTGCAGGTCTTTTAAATTAGGGGCAGTTCAGCTGTTTTACTGAGCACTACTCTAGGATTTAATGCCTCAGAGAAAAGAGGACACAGAGTTTTTGTCCTACTGAACAGAAATTACATGCAGCAATTGCAGGTGCTTAATTTTGACAGAAACCCCGACATTTAGTTTGCATTGGTTTAAAACATAAGCATTTTTTGACACCAAGGCTGGTTATTTCCATTTTTCAAGAGCTAGGCCTGTCATTGGTACTCAGTAAAAGAGCTTTACTCACTGATTCCAGCAGCAGAGGGGAGAAAATGCTTTCAGAATAGGCTGTGGCAAAAGTCCATGTAAACAAAGGCATTGCACTTAATGGAAGCACAATCGATAGGGCAGACAAGGTCCCTTCTAGTTTGCACACTCATCTAGACACGGAAGATGTCTCTGCTAGGGTAGAATGAGTTTCCAGCCTCATGGGTATCTTATTGCCTCAGATCTTCTTTCCTTGGACAGGAGGTCTTCATTTTGATTGTGTGTCAGAACTTACGAGAAAGAGAGTGAAATGGTGAATGTTAAACTTCAAAGCTATGACAGAATCAACAAAAGAGCAGCATTAGGTAACAATGATAAATCCATGCAGAACTGTAAGGAGATTTTTACCTCACCTTTGAAATTGCAGGCATTGTAAACACCATCTCATAAAATTGTGTAAGGTGACCATTTTTCTGGCTGATAGATCCCTACCTGTGTAAGAGGTAGCTGAAGTTTTGATTACTCACAATTTCAATATGAGGTTGCACTGTACTGATTTAAAGTGCAGTTACATGGCAAGACTACAGCAAATATGACAGGAAAGAGTTCACTGACAAGTAGCCTTTTATGAAGAACAGAACTTTATGTCAGTTAAATCTAGCAAATTGTTTAGGCTGATTGTTATTTTTTTTTAATCTCAGAGAAGTTGTGTGTTTCATTGATTCATTTTAGATGAACATTAACACTGCATTGAAAATCTTCAGCACAGATAAAGTGAGAACTAAATGGGACTCAGACAGGAGTGAATGTGGTAGGCAGAAAATTACTTAGTAAACATAAGAGGTTCAGATTTCAGATTCTTAATTCACTGTGTAAAAATTTGTGATAAAGCCCATGGGTGTTTTAGAAGTGCTAATCTACAGAAGCTCACACAGAGCAGTTCAGCTTGGGCATCCCACTTTGAAAAGGGATTCATTAAAGCCATGGAATGCATATTTTAAACAACAGAAAGATTAGGAGATGGAATGACCTGGGGAAAAAAGAGGGGGAAAAAAGCCTAAAAAGGCTAGAATGAATCTGCCTAGACAAAAGCAAAGCAAATGTGGCTGATAAAAACATAGCTAAGTTACTAAAATTATTATAAACCAAGATTTAAGACATTATTAACAGGTTTGAAATAAAGGCCTAGAATATTATGGATAGAATGTCATCTGTTCAGGAAACAAGAGTGAGTGGTGGTATCTTAAGAAGGACCAGATAGCCACATGGAACATACCAAATGAGTTAGTTTTGTTGTTGGGTATATCTGACTGTGGTTAAGACTAGGGGAGGACTTTTGAACTACTTAGACTTCTCTAGCATTGTAACCATTAGAGTATCTGAATGTGTGCATCATTTGCTATTTGAGTTGTTCTAGTTAGCTGTGGTGATAGAGATAAGTCACACCCTGTAATCTTTGCTCCCAGATGAAGCAATACAAACATTTCCAGAGCAAACAGCAACACACATTCACTTAAAATGTAAATTTACTGCTTGGAAATTCACCTTTGGAAAAGTATTCAAATATGCCTAAGTAACTCAATGAGTGTATTAAGGTGCAGAAAATAAACCAAGGATTAAAATAATGGATATTTTGGTAGCTGTTGTAGCTTCTGCTCAGTAATAGTTTCCTGTGCTTGCTTGAAACATAAATTCCGGTAATTTATCAATTTACCCACTGAATTTGTTAAGATTTAAAGTCCCTAAAAAGAGGTTATATCATAGATAATGAAAATAGCAGGAATATCCATGCTTCTCTCAGCAGAGACTAATGCAACCCAGCTCCTTGTTGCTGTGTGTCCTAGGGGCCTGGAGCAGTGTTTTGTCCCAGTGTCCAGTAACATGTGAACTTTGCCTGAGGTTTTTCTTGGATCTGGATGTTTGTACCACACTCCCGTATTTCTGGTGTCTAGTGACAGTCAAATGTACCCCATAACTTTTCTTTCCACTAAGAACACTACCATAATGTCCTTCTTTTCTTGGAACTAGTCAAGCTTAATATTGCTGAATTCTCTACCTCTATTAGGTATGGCTGAAGATCGGCAAGATACTCAAATACACAAAAGGGGATGCAAAAAACCATGATCCCATTTGTCTTGTTTGGTTCTGAAGCATCACCCCCACAGTAATTAAATCTAACTGGTTTCAGTTTATAGACATTTGGAATGGCGAGATTTTGAGGCTTTGGAATATTTTGATCCCTTTTAAAACACTTGATAAGGAAACTACCATTTGTCTGCTATCAAAGCCATACATTATCATCTCTTGGGTTTTTGGCTATGCAAAAAGGGTGGTTTATAAACGTAAGAATAATGGAAAAGAAAATCTTCATAAATACATACCAGTTCCAATGAAGGATGACCTTTTCTCTCTCTTTTATTTAAAAAAAAAAAAAAAGAAAAAAAAGAGAGAAGTCAATTTCAAGAAACATAGTCTGCTTGGCTGAATGTTTTTTCCCAGGACAGCACTTCCTCTCTTGGAGGAAGGCTGCTTCAGTCACATCTCTGTTCAACTGCCTGCTCCTCATCCTCCCCACACAGCCTGCCAATCTGTGTTTCCAAATATATCCTTAATTATGTATATGAAAATGTAGAAATACAAAAATAGCACAGGCAGGTTTTTAGTCTGTTTTCATAACTACATACAATGCTGTTCTGCAAAGCAGCAGAACAGATTGAAGATCACAGAAAACTGTTTATGGTTTACTGTTTCTGGTTTTGCAGGCACTCATGGAATTTCCAGGGTTCAGCTTTCTTTGTTCCTGCATGGCCTTGGCATAAGCTTAAAGCTGCTAACGTCATGTGCAGAGCTCCTCCATGAGTTACATTGAAAAAATAGCCCCTGATACATGGTTCAACTTAATGCTCTTCTCTGTAGGGCAGTGAGTATCACGTTTCAAATTGTTCAATGGCCTAATCTTCACATTGTAATTCTGGAAATGTTTGGTGTCACAGGTGTCTCAACCTCTCAACCTGGTGAAAAAGGAAGCAGATTATTCCAGGATCTATACAAGAGTGCCACTGTATAGGAAAGGTGTTTTTAAAAGTATGTGGATTGAGGTAAAGTCAAGACTGCAGTAAAAATACAGCATAAATCAAGCTCAGTAGACACCAGATCTGGTTCTGCCATCTCTGTAGTTTTTCTTTCCAATAACTACATGGTTGCCTCGATATACAAAATGATTAACAAATAGAGATTAATACAAAGGAGATTAATATCACAAGAACAGGGTGGCTCTACCTGCTTCTGAATCCCTTCCAACAAGAGATGCATTTTCTTTTTTTTTAATGCTGTTTTATAGCCCAGGCAACTCTATGTTCCTTTTGCAGTCTGCTCTGGCAGACAGTATAAACAGCATGAGTAGCTAGGTCTGTGCCACTGAAATGAGTTCAGAAGTCAGTGCACCTGCACATCTCACGTACTTGCACTCAGTGAGCACAGCAAGTTCCTTAACACAGCTTTACACACATTTTTAGTTTGGACTGGGTGGAGTTCAAGAAGAAGCCAAAAATGTTCTTCCTTGTGTAATTTTCAGTTAAGATCAGTCAAATTTAAACCTTGGATGTGATGTTTTTCCATCAGCTTGTGTAATTCTAAACATAAGTTACGTGATGTTATGTGCTCTGACAAAGGAGCTAGAAAGGTCACAATTCAGTGGGATTTGGAATGTGGAAAGCCAAACCTGTTTAAAATTGTAATAAAAGTATTACACAACGTTCCTTATGTTTTAAAGGCATCTCTTGCCTCTCTCTCTGAAGGGTAAAGAACCCTCAGCTGCTTTTTGATTCCCTTATTTTCAGGCATCTTTATCTTTTGGAGACTTGCCCCTCTGAAACCTGCTAGTGCTCTGAAACCTGGCTCACAATGCATGAAGCTATTGCCACTGCCGAGGCATAGCGTTGACTCACGCGTGCTGGATATTTCCTGTCATATTTGGAGTATTTGACAACATTTCCCTATTAACTTACAGAATCAGACTCTACAGTCATTGTGTAAAGGTAATATTCTGACTTCAGCATTGCCTAAAATGGAGCTTGAAATCCTTATTGTGTTGTGTGCAGCCACTTTAATGGTGAAGGCTCTGTGTTGAGTACGTGTCCATGGGTTACTGCTTGTGCAAGAAAGTTGTACTGTGGCTGCATGATCCCTAATGAGATTTGGCAATCAAGTCATATAATCTCTCATGCTGTTGATTGTTTTACTGCCAGTAAAAGGACATTTATATAACTTACCTGCACAGCAAACCACATCCTGTCTGTTTGAGAGATGAGACTGATGACAGACTGTGGATCTCCACACGTGGATTTGGAACAGCAGCTAGGTCTTGTCTTAATTAATACCCCGCAGCAACTCTGCTCCAGACTGTGTACTAATTTTTATATGAACAGTAATGACTTTCATATCTTCACACAAGGCATCCAGCATTTCCTCACAATACAGCTTTTCTTTGAGTTGGTATTGCTAAACCTCAAAGTTGGGAAGCACTCTAGGGAACTTGCTGCCACTATTAGGCTGATGCCAGCTGTCAGAGAGTGCATGGAGGGGAAAACCCACTTGGCCAAAAAACACAAGGCAACTACCAAGAAGATACCAAATCAAGAGTAGGGAGGACCAAGGGGAAAAAATAGTTCCTAGGAAGGAGGAGAACAGTAGAGAAATAGTGGAAGAAAGGCCACATTTTCTTTGGCTCACCACCCAAATCATCACCAATATCAACAGCATCAAATCAGGCAGGTGAGTAGGAACCTTCAGATCTGATGGGCAGTAAGGAAAGGGAGAGATAAGTTGTGCAAAACCCTCATCACCTGACTGTTAGTACAGGGTAACACAGATCTTACATAATTCCACTCCAGAACTTCTTCCCTTATTGGGAACAGGACTGTCATGCCTACTTCTGGCTACCAAATGCTAGACATAGAATTAAAACAAACAAACCAACCAACCAAACCAAACCAAAACCATGCTAACTAATCAGCAGAAAAGGTATCGTTTTCTTTCTGCTTAATAGTGTTGTCAACAGCCGAAGCAAAACAGTTAACTTTGCCTTCCTTGTGTGGAAGCAGTACTTTCATGGGACAGTCCTACTTAAGAGCAGTTACTGATATCATTTATACTCAAAACAAACACAGAAAATTAACTTGGGTGACAGAAACATCCAAAGGCCATTGCCTTACCAAAAACTGATGACATGGCCCAGGGATAAGACACTTAAATTCTGTAGGCCAGATCTAGAGGTCAGATTATGCTTTATTGCCCTTCTTCCCAAGAATGTCCCAGAATCTTCACAGAATTATATTTGTTGTATGACCAAAACACAGGGAGAAGACTAGTGAATCAGGTCACTCAATAGGGATGAGCAGCTTGTCGCACCGCAGCCAGAAGTGCGTCTCACAACAGATGACTGGATATGTGACAAACAGCCAAAAGACTTTTGTTTCCCATTTCTATCAGCAGACTGACAGTTTGCAGGAGAAGGCTGAGGAAGACACTAGAATGGTTTTGCATAGGGTTTTTTAAAGTGATGAAACCATATCCACTAAACCAGTTGTTGTTGGGTTTATTCTTACAAAATCTGTGGGGCCCTAGAATTTTTAAGCTTTAGTTCAGTGGAAGCAAACTGTTCCTCCTAGCTGCCTTTCATGGATCACTTTCTCCAGGGGGATTGTTCATTTATTTATTTATTTATTTGGTGCAGTGTGTGGAGAACCTTTATTTCTCACTTTGGCACAGAATGTTTATAGCCCCCTGGGCTCCATGAACTGGCTATTCAGGATTAGAAAGACTAAGATTAGTGCAATAGGAAGTTATAAACATTTTAACTACAAAAAATGCTAAGTCTGTTTATTCACAAAAGATTAAGATGCTCCAGGTTAATACCAAATAATGAGCTTCTGACTCAGTAAGAACCAAACCAATACACAGAAGTAGACAACAGCACAATAGTTTGATATTAATTTTTAACAAAAGGAGGCTCTAAGGAAGGCAGTAAAAAGTACAAGTAGCTGGCAGCTATGGACCATGTAGCTGGGTGGTGAAGCTGGGAATATACTGCAGATACCCATCTACCCGACAACACCACACCTCTCTGCCACCTCTGCTTGCCTCCAGTGCTTGAGCTTCTCAGGCTGCACATCTACCACTGCACCTAAGTGTTGGCCTCCAGCACAGCCATGAAATAGCACAAGCATCTGTCCCTGTGGGAGGCATTTTCCATGTCTGAGGTCAGCTAAGAAGGGCATCAGGTCACCAGACTGCTGTTTCTTTGAGCTTATTGGTCCTGTCTTAAGTGTAACAGGTCAAGGGTCATAGGTTAGCTACTGATAGAAGGTTGCTGCTTTCCATACAGCATATTGTTAAAATACAGTGCTCTCTGCCTCACTGCTAAATGAGACTTAAGACAGGGAACATAGGAAACCGCAGTACCCCTGTGGCAAACACAGAAAACACAAGCATGGCTGTGGAGAACACACGTGAGAGCCTCATATCCAGTGCCTCAGTACTACCATTTTGCATATGCACCATAATTGTTTTTAAATAGCTGAAGAGAGAGATTTCATTACACCTTCCAAACTTTGAGTCAGACAGATGCAGGGACAGCTTGGAGGAATAAGTGAATATTATCACAGTATCACCAAGGTTGGAAGAGACCTCAAAGATCCTGCAGCTCAATATAGTCCAGGCCAGTGGACTATATATGAGATAAGAAATGTAACATCCAGGAAAAGTGTCAGGAGTCTAGTTATCAAATATGGTATCACTGGTTCTATTTACAGTCCTTTTTAGTGGGTTGGGTTATCATAGTAGCCTTCTCTCTGGCAGAGAACAACACTTTCTCCCTACAATCAGTTCCAAGCCACACCTGCCTTGCTCCCAACCTTTTCATTTTCATTTTGGCCTACAACCCCCCTGAAGGCACTGCTGTCCCTTCTAACTGTGCTGTGCTTGCCTCCTGCAGGTGAACGGCCTTTTGAATGCAACTGGCAAGGGTGTAACAAGAAGTTCGCTCGCTCCGATGAGCTGGCGCGCCACTACCGCACTCACACTGGAGAAAAGAAGTTCAACTGTCCCCTCTGTGAGAAACGCTTCATGCGCTCTGACCACCTGACAAAGCACGCCCGGCGCCACGCCAACTTCCACCCCGGCATGCTCAAGAGGCGCAGTGGAAGCAGCTCGAGAACAGGGTCTGTCAGTGACTACAGCCGCTCAGATGCCTCCAGCCCAACGATTAGCCCTGCCAGTTCCCCATAGTCCTACCTGCACTGGATGTCAGCACTTTGCCTCTAATACCTAACGTGGAGTTTTGTTTGTGTTGCACACATTGAAAAAACTCTGTCGCTTCCCCTCCTCAGTTCCCCACCTCCCTTTTTAAAAACAAAATCAGTAAATAGCTGCCTCCCACTGCAATTTCCAGTCAGATTGTCTTTACCCAACCACACGAGTGGCTGTTCTAACCTCATGGACAGACAGACTTATGTGATACTCTTAGTGACTCCTGCTGTCTCAATATTTCATACATTTTTCAACCATTTACAGATCCTCTTGATTGTTCTTTGTAAGAAAATGAGAAAATCTTAAAAAAAAGAAAAAAAAAAAAGAAAGACCCCCACTTAATTCACCTCAGGTGTCAAAGTAGTTTTGTAAGACCGGATTGCACAACATGAGCATACACACACTTACAAATCAACTGTGTTGGATTGTGTCCCCCTTCTCCTTTCTCAGGGATGGATATTTATGTTACACAATAATTACAATGAAGACACACCCTAACTGCAGCCTTACTCTGCAAATGTGTTTGCACTCAGAAGCTTTTTGTTAGGCTCTTTCACACACTGGGGAAAAAATAAAAACCAAACAACACAAACCACAAAGCAGTACTGGAATGTAGTGCCAAACTCTCCCATTGTTTGCTTTCCTGATTATATACCTGCATTGGGGAGTGTCCAAACAGCAGTCTTGTCTGTCTTCAAGCTGCCCTTGTGCTCTGTGTAGCAAGCCGTCTTTTCACTTCATGCTGAAGATGCTCCAAAACCAACTCCCTATTGCAAAAATCTCTGTGAGGTTGATAAACTTGTTTGTTTGTTTCATGCTAGGTAAAACTCTGAGAAAAAAATCCTAAACAAGATGCCTTAAGTAAATAACCTAAACCATGAGGAAACACACTGGGTAACATTGCATTGCAAGATGGCATGGAATCTCGGAGGTATTTTGTCGTCACTCTTTCCAAGTTGTTAAGCTATCTGCACTGCCTCTTCAGTATGGGACCAACAGAATATTCAAATCAAACCACACTGACTTGAACAATTTTCTTTATTTTTTTCCTTGTTAAATGAACCATGGAATTAGCACAGCTGAACCAATTCCCAACGAAACTTTTATCAAGGTACTTACCTACTGTACAGCTGTATCCTTGCAAGACAATTTGGCTAAGACATAGTTTCTGTGTCCTCCTGCATCACAGTTGTGTTCATTGATTGAAGGAAGCAAAGTCATAAAGTATCTTCTGACTGGAAAAATAGAATAGGCATTAAAAGAAAATGTCCTTGTAGCTCAGCACTACTATGAGTTTCTCAAAAATCCACACACCAGCATAAAGTAAGGTGTTCTCAAGCTTCATGACAAAAAGGGAATCTTGGCTAGTTTTCACATATTGGACACTAGAACGTAGATTTTTGGTTTATATGGTAGAAATCATAGCAAAAGACCAGGAGCTTTGTGATGTACTGGAGACCTCACTGGCAGCAAATATACTTTCCTGGGTTTGGCTGGGTCTGATGGTGCATGTTATAAAAATTCAGGTTCTTTTGATTCTGGAATTTTGGGGAGTTTCTTGGTTTTACTGTACAAATGCAGTTAAGTGTAGCATGTTCAAAAGAAACTCTCTGTGCCAAGCCTGCCATTTGATATCAAATGATAGCCTCCAGATTCCAAATGAACATGTATCCTTACTTGCTGCTTTGCAGTGATCCAATTTTGCAAGTTTTTATTGTACTGTATATTAACTGTGAGAGGCTAATATAAATTTCCAAGTAGTTTCATAGGTACTCCTATAACATTTACATTATTCCTAATACTACGCATTCTATTAGTTCTACAGATAAATATTGAAGACAGGTTGAAGTGCAGGTATTTCAGTATTTTTCAGTTTCATATTCTCCAGATTTGACCACTAAAAAAAGAACCTTTCCCCCCATTATAAGTGGAAGTTGTGAGGCACAATTCTACTGTTTCATTTCACAGAAATGAAGGAACTTTGTAAGCTTTTTATGTCAGCCAACAAATATCCTTGAGTTCGTGTGATGAGTTTCTTAACCACTCCGAGTTAGGAGAAAGTCAGATCTGTGCCTCCATAGATTTCCTCTCTTTTTCTTTCTTTTTGTTTTGTTTTTGGTTTTTTAAATCTCATCTAGTGAGATATGTAATTTCAACAACTTGATACAATTCAGGTAATAGGAATTCACATTCCAATCATTTCTGTGAGTGCTAATAGCGCTCTTGTGCTGTAGTCAGTAAAGAGGCATTTAAGATACCTAGCTAAAGGAATTCTACAGGTCAGCTGTGTCTTGTTCACAGACTTTGAAACGAGTCATAAACACATTTCTCATTATCATTGTACTTTAAGTGGGGGCTGGACGAAAGGAGAACTAAGTATCATCAAAAATCATAGGCTTCATGTTGTATGTTCAGATCTTTTCCAACAAAAGTAGCAGTTGATTTGTAGCAAAGAAGTAATCACTCCAGTCTAACTAATTAAGGCATAATAATATAGCATGAATCAGAAGATGGATTATAAACAAATTGTATTAATAGCCTGGAGAAAGAATATTTGCACCAGGTTTTATTAGTACTGAGATTATGGGATATAGAGATTATGGGGCAACCTATTCTGAGTGACATGACCTATGTAATATTTAACTCAAACAGTAAGCTAAGGATTTTGTGTATATTCCTCATCTATTACTAATAGCTCTCCAAGTTTAAACAGAAAAATCCCCACTTGGTTCACAGTTAAATTTCCAGTTCAGCCAGTTCACCTAATGGCAATATAAATATCCAATATAGCTGCACTTTCAGGAAAGTCTCTGAAATTTCTTCTTGAAATTCTTCTTTTTTTCCTTACATCTTGGCTGTAAATACCTCAGAGTGTGTTGGGCTGACAGTCAGATTACTGTTTTAAAATCCTAGCTAGAGTTTCAAATATCTCCATTAAATGTTTAATACATGACATCTTAGGATAAAACAAAGAATTCCGAACCACTAGTAGTTTCCAAAACTGAATGTGAACAAGACTTCTCAGAATATTTTTGTATGGAAAGAGAGTGTGTGGATTTTTATAGCATCTGCTAGATGCTAGAAAAGAAGCAGAAGCACCAGCAATGTCATAAGCCTCCATTCTCATGATGGTTCCTCCTGGGTTTGCAGATATGAGAAGTCTGAACAGCTCAAATGATGTTTTGACATGTGGGTGCTTATCCAAACTAACCTCAGATTTTTACCTTTTTGTTGTTTTACCCTAAATGCATCCTCTGGCATAGAAACAAACAATGCACACTCAGGAAATACTGCTCCAGCAAGGTGCAGGTTTTGTTGCAGTCCTTCATTTGGAGGAGTGTGCACCTCTCCTTCAGCCTCTTCCACCTCTCCCCATGCAATCTGTTGAGGTGAATCCAACAAACTATAATACTATCCTGATTTTTTATTTCCTTTTCATTTCAGAATATATTAACAGGTTTATTAAAAAAGCCCTGAACATTTGTTTGTTTTTCTCCAGCCATGATTTTAGCTTCCTCTCTAAGAGTTGAGTTTATCTGCCTTGATACAGGAAGTGGGTGCAAGTTAGAATCATCACTGCCACTGCTCAACTGAAATGAAAGGCGCTCTTAGAGACCCCTTCCACTAACCTCATCTTGTGCAAAGGCCTGAAATGCACTAATGGCCAGATAAATTCAGTTTTCATCCTGCTTCTTAGGAAGCAGCTCTGGTAAACTCCTGGCAGACAGATGTTATTGTGAGAATTGTTTATATCTGCAATTTAGTTTTTCTTGCTTTTATCATATATGCATAGTATCTGTTTACATTATGTAACTGCAAAGGTATATATTTGTAACAAGTCGTCAGAAGCCTCTGTGTGATGGTAACATCTAATTCCTGTGTGCATTCTACCCTCTTTACTGCATTAACCCTTAGAGTAACTATGAGCTGTGGGAGCCTCTGCACACCTTTACAGCCTCATTACCCTCTATCCTCAGTGATTTACATGTTTCATGCAATCATGCAGTAAAAGGCTGTGTGAGGAGTGTACCTGTTTCAAGCTATTCACAAAGGCTTTCCTCCAGTTCTTTGCCAAGAGTTCTAAAACTTGTCCTGTGTGAAGTGCATTGTTGTTTTGGGGAAGATGATTTGAGAAGGAAGAACAAGGACTGAACTCTGCATACTTAAAGCTTGCCTTTTCATTTCCATCTGATTTACTAATTTCATCAGGTGATGCCTACAAACTGACTTTCAGGTGCTCTTTTATTTCATCACACCATCAGTTTGTGCATTGGGTGCTAACATACAGTCTGTCAGTGAATGGTATGGCGAACATCTGTATTTTTAACTCTTCTGGGGATAAAGCTATAGCCTTAGGCAGCAGAATTATGTTTGTTTACCCCAGAATATAGAATTCAAAAGCCCATCCACTGGTATATTTATATATATATGGATTTCTATAAGCATATACACATATATATAAATACCTCTACATATGTGTGTATATGTTATAGTATGTGCATGTGTGTATACATAAGCACACAACAGTGCATGTGTACTGCACACCAAATAATGAAGGGATGTCTACAGAGCAAAAATAGATATCCATTTCATTATAACCAGTGATGGGTCTCAACCAAAACCCCAGATCCAAACACCATTGCATTTGGAAAGTTTGAAGCTGTTTTTTGCGACTGGTGGTTGAGTTGCATCTCTGGTTACAGCTGCGTTCAGGGGGAGGCCTGCAGGCACCTGTGCTTTCTCACAAGCACATGCCTGTGTAGGGGACAGAGATTGTGTATGCCAGTAAGTGTGCACATGTTTACATACATACTCCCAGCTTTGGTGAACTGTAGTGGAACTGGTGCCATCTTCACTTGTACAGTTTTATCAGCAGCACATGAATGCTTCCATGGGTCACTTTTCAACTCTTTAAATCACTACATTGAAGTATTACAGTTGTACAGTTATATGTTCATCTATTCTTGCTCTGCTGTAACTTTTTATGTATTTTGTACTGCATAGATTATATATTGTGATAATGTCCTATGCAACAATAAAAATGGGAAGAAGCAAAGAGGAAGAAAATTAACAACTGTAAGATACCGTCTTAACTTGTTTGCATGGTTAGTGACGTTTACATTTTCCAAAATAAAACTTATAACTATGAAATATTTGCTTTATCTTCTCTGTGTAGCTGTTCAAATGCATCGGTTATTAATAACTCTGCTGCTAATTTCAGGCTTGGTATCTTGTTTGATAATATTTTGTTTCAATTTCACCCAGTGCTATTGCTTAATAGGATTTTTAAGTGTTTTTAATTATCAAGAAAGTTGCTGTGGTGTTTGTTTTGTATCGTCTCTTGAACTGGTATTTTAATGCTTGCATAGTGAAATTCCTTTCTCAAGGCTTGTCTGTGCTGTGCTTTTCTTTACAAGATGGTTATGGCATTAATATGCATGACTTAAAGCTCACAGTCAACCATCCTTTCCTACAAAACCCAGTTCTTTGCAAGTTTCCGGTATCATCTCCACAAGTGGCCAGTAATTCAGTCTCACAGCACCCTGAAATGTTCTTTCCTATTTTTGAAGATGAGGGAACTGAAACTCGAGTTTTGAGTGACTTTCTCGAAGACATGAGGCAATGGCAGATGAATGCCTTTACCACAGAATGTTAAGGGCTGGCAGGGACCTTGAAAGATCATCTAGTCCAACCCCCCTGCCAGAGCAGGATCAGCTATGCCAGATCACACAGGAATGCATCCAGGCAGGTTTTTAAAATCTCCAGAGAGGGAGACTCCACAACCCCCCTGGGCAGCCGGTTCCAGTGTTCTGTCACCCTCACAGAGAAAAATTTTTTCCTCATGTTTCCATGGAACTTCCTATGCCTCCCTCAACTTCTACCCATTGCCCCTTGTCCTGTCAGTGAGAAGAGCCTGCCTTCATGATTCTTTGAAAGTAGCAAGCGAGCCCCTGGAAGTTGTGTGTCCTCTGATGAATATCTGTCTATGGAACATTATGACTGATTGCAAAAAGAAAATAAAATTGAAAGCAGTGGATTGCTGTTGAAAGATGGCAGCTAAACTATCCCTACTAAGCTAGGGGCAGTAGTGGAAATCATTTTAAAATGAGTACACTTTCTTGTAAAGGGGTTGTGAAAAAAACTACTCAGAGCAGAAAACTTGGAGAGCCATTATCTTTAATAGCAGATCTCTCCTTGTGTTCACTGCAGTCTGAGCCCTCAGTGCTATTCATTTTCTCTGACCAGGGACCAGTTATCTTGTCCCTCTGTATGTATCTATGATCAACTGCTATTTTGTAACTCACACAGTGGAACCAGCTAAGTCACTGAAATGCCTAACTGTGCTAATGCAGTATTTAAGGGCTTGTTATCTGAGAATAACATTCTCTTTGCTCATGCAGTGGGCAGCCCTGATTGTTTATTAGCAAACCCTCACTGAAACGGAAGACAAAATGCTTCTGCACAGCAGAAAACCACAGGTTTGTTTCATTCTCTTCAACTAACATTAGCATGATGTGGTCTCTGCTTATTCTCAGTATCTGTGTTGTAACTTAGAAATCCCAGGCAGAGGACTCTCTAAAACATTCAGGTTGTGAGAATCCTCAGCTGAAAAACCTGGTAAATCATCTAATTGAAGTTCCCTTGCAGACCTGCCTGTTGCTGATGCTGGAGAAAGTTGATACAGGCTTTTGCTCCACTTTTCTTTGAAGGAACTTGTTTAAAGTGTATTGAAAGTACAGGTTGCACAACACTTCTAGGCACTGTTTGTGAAAATGGGTCTGAAGAGTACCATTTCTGAAGTTGTCCTACATGAATGATCTGCCTCAAGTTTGATAAGAGCAGTCAAAGATTGTTTTCTAAACTTTCTAGAAGAATGAAGAGAGAAAGAAATCCTTCTAAGAGCATATGCCTTTAAGTACAGTGTTATTGTCTTGGTACTGTAATGTTACACACCTCCTTACCAAGACACCCACACTTTGAGATGTGTATGTTAACACATTCTCACCTGCAAAAGAAACTTCTCTTGGGTTGCAAAATGTATGGGTTTCTGTTTTGCCTGTGGCTCAGCAATTGCCAGGAAATGTCTATAGACTTGGCTGTAATCCATCAGTCCAGGAGAGAACTGATAATACTGAAAGAATTAGGATGGGGTTTTTCTATTTACATTTACCTGTGTATCATTTGTGGCTTCAAAGTAGTCCACCTTAAGGTTCATTGCCCTAACCTTTTAAGAAACCACACCCATGGCATGTTTTGCTAGCTGACTGCAAGAGTAAAGTGACTTAAATATAAATAAACAGTCTACTGACAGAAAGAAAAGCAAGAGAAGATGGAGATTGAAATAAAAAAAATACAAAAAAAGGTGAGGATCATGAACTGAGCGGAGAGTTTGCAGCAGCTGACCAGGAGGACTCACACAACATCAGAATATGCATGGGGCTTCCTAAAGAATTTCAGAGCAAGCAAGCTAAGCAGCACCTCCAAAGATGACCAGAGACTGTATCATCTTTTCTAAGAGCAGTAGATCAGGGAGCTAAGTCAACAGTACTTCAAGCAGGCAAGTGCACATGTCTAGCTAGCTACAAGGCATTGTTGGCACAGCCAAGAGTATAAAAAGAGAGGGAAGGATTATTTTAACAGATTTCTCAACTTGTGCAGTGGACAAGGGAGTCTGGATGCATAGACTCTGAGCAGCAAGAGGGATGCAAAGGAATGCTGACTTTGGGAGCCAGATTTGTGCTTTGGTCAGTTCAGAACGAGATTACACTAAATGAGTCTGGGGGGGCGGGGGGGAAATAAATATAAGCAGCATAGTAAGAGGAATTAAATGAAAAAATGAAGGAAACAGATTAAAGGTACAATAAATGGGGAAGGTAAAGAGGGGAAGGTAAGCAGAGAAAAATGAGAAAGCAGTACAGGGTAGGGCAATTTTATGTAATCTTCTACAGAGCAAAAGGAAGGACTAAGGTGCAAAATCCAAAAGGGGTTCCAGGGGAAGGAGTAAGATAGCTCATGTGGTAGCATCCCCAAAAGATTTGAAGGTAAGCATGTCAGTGCATAATAAACAGAACTGTGCGTCTTTAAAAGACCAATGTTTGTCTTTTCCCATGCTTTCCTATTGTGGAAATAACTTTCTGAGTCATTTCTCTGATCCTGGAGACAAACTGAACAGACACAAAACATAACAAAACACAATAGCAACGGGAAGAGAGAAATTCCTCCCTCCTCCCACCACACACGCATTTTACATCAGCAGTCTGAACACACTCAGTGCCTCACGTGGGAGAGAAACAAGGTGAAGACCAACAACATCATTTGGTACACAGTTTTTGAATCAAGTTCAGCTTTTCCACCAGCTGAGAAGCTGCATAAACAGCTGAAACATGAAAACCACACTTCCCCAGTCCGTTACTTTAAAATCTCTTTTTGGTTAAAAGTCTTACCTTCCAGATTGTACACAGATGGGGAACTGAAAGCAGAATTTGCTAGCTTTTTAAAACTTCAAAGCTTTGCACTTCAAAGACTGTAAATTTTTCTCTCAAGCCTCATGCTCCACCCTCTGGGGAAAAAAATAAAAAGTCAGTTTGGGATTCTCTTTCAAAGTGCTGTGTTCACATGCTCACATACAACTAAAAACAACATCACAATTACAGTCTTCTCAGAAGGGAGTAATGAGATGGGCTCCAAACTCAGGATGTAGCAAGACTTCCTACACCTGAACACAGAATCACCACTGATCAAGAACTGAGTCCATTTTCTTTGCTTTTTCCTTTCACCTCCAATGCTATGCTGAGAACTATCTCAAGGCTTTGACATTACAGACGATAAGGCCCCATGAAGTTGCCAGCTTTACAGGTTTGGTTTCACATGCAACCTTTGTTGACTTCAGAAGCCATGAAACAAATCCCAGGCATTCCCACCCTGGGGCTGTGGTACAAACTGCCATTTGCGACCCACTGGGAATAGGGTTTGCAGCAACACTAGAACACGACAGGAAGAAGTAAGTTTTGTCAGCATTGCCACTTCTTCCTCCTCTGCCAGCCCTGCCCCCAGGTCACAGGGCCAGGGCTGAAGGAGACACCTGTGCTACCAATCAGCAGGTGTGGGCTGGCTGCTGAAGGTTGAGCAGGTTGGCAAGTCCCTCATGTTCTTCCCTGTGGGAGTGGAGTCACTTTCAGGGGCTGAGGGTTTTAAAGCAGCCACAGAAATCCCCAGATTTTGCAACTTTCCCCGAAGACAGAGTAAGGTACAGCTTCCCCTTAACATGCCCTCACAAGCAGCTGTACTGAAGAACTTGGGTGAGCAAATAAGAGGCAAGACCAGGAAATAGAAACCTTGTGTAGGGTGGGACTGCACAAACAAGACTGGGTGAATAAATCAGTCCTAGCTGTTGCCTTCCCTCTCAGAAACCTTCCATTAAGGCTCCATGGGATATTTTTGGACTCCACCTGTCTATTTTTAGGAGGGATAATTAATGCCAAAGGAAATAAGGGGGGAAAAAAAATATAATCCAGCTTTAACTCCAAGAATGAAAAACTTGGTATTCTCCACAAAATCACTATGATTAAGGAGGACTAAAAAGGAAGGGTTACATTTCAGGAGAAAAAATATGCTACAAGTTGCTGTAAAAATTATATGTTACATGGTGTTTGGTAGAGAGGGGAAGCATTTCAAGAAGACAGTGCTTCACCAATTAACTGTTACTGAACAGGAGCGAAGGCACAGCTGAATGTCCTGCTCTAAAATACAGCTGTACAAGCTGTGGTTTTGTGTAGCTCTCAGCCATGCTCGGGCTGCCAGCTCCTCTGCGTGTTGTGATCTGACTTTGGGAGGGGCTGACTGGGACTTTGAGAACAACTGACACAGGCTCTGCCCAGTTCTGTGCATGAAGTTATGCAGTAAGAGAAAAATCACAGCCAAATTACACAGCACCCTCGTGAGGTCCTTTAAAATAATCTGCCTGAAGTACAAGGCTAGAATGAGAAACCCCACCCTCTTGGATACAGGAGCTGAAACACGATGGAAAAAAGTGGGCAATGCTTTCAAAATCCAGCTGTTCTTTTACTGATAGCAACAGTTTAGATTCACATCCCTCAGAATTATGACACAGTTTTCAATCAGTGTTAATGTTACCAGGGCCTGTAGAAGAAAAAACCCTTTTCTTAGTCATCTGTGTGTTCACTTTCCCATCTCACGTCAGACAGTATCTGCTTCAGAGCAGAGCCCCCTTGCTTGCCTGCTCAGCGTCTTCTGCATGGCACCTTGCAATCAACACAGACACGAAGGGCATCTCTGCCCTCCTCCCTCCTGGCTCCCTAACTATCCAGCCACAGCCTGCGCTCACCATTACATACACAAATGTTCATACTTCAGGAGTCGCCTCATCTTAGGCTGAACCCAGCTTGAAAGTTCCTGACACTACAGGGAACACTTGTGTGAAATACCTAACAGCAGTGGAATGGCAGCAGCCAATAGTCAGTATCTAGAGCAGTCCTCCCTTAGGTGCCTCTAAAGAGTTGGCTCAGTTTGAGGAGCAGTGGAATGGCAGCAGCCAATAGTATCTAGTGCAGTCCTCCCTTAAGTGCCTCTAAAGAGTTGCCTCAGTTTTGGGGAGTATCATGGAGCCAGATTGGATGCTTACTCTCTCTGTACCAATGAATTTGCTTGCACCTCCTACCTGTCATACACAGGTAGGAACAGCAAGCAAACTCATTGGTATGGAGAGAGACATCTTTTTCTGGTCCAGCTATGGCAAATATATTCACATACTTGCTAATTACAATGTGTTACTAATTGGGTGCTATACTAGCCACTGCCATTTGCTCCACCTCCTTCCTACTCACTTCGATTCAACGATCGGGGCTTTATTATAACTGGCAGACAACATCTAATGTGTGGTACTTTACATGTTAACAAAATTTAAATATACCATGACTTACATTCTGCAGAGTCTTGCATAAGAGGTATGGATGCTTGGGTCTGCTTTCCTTTCATTCCACTCACTCCAACAGTGTTCAGCCTTTGTAGGCATCCTGAAGGTGATTTGCTGTAGAACGAAGAAAGTACATTCAGAATTATGCTGCACAGCACTAAGACACATGGCTTTTCTCTTCTGATGGTTCTGTGACCTTCTTGACTGAATAGAGTGACTTTTTCAGTGTACACAGATAGTATTTTCATCTTGCAAGTGTACAGTGGGCCACAATAGAGGGAGATCAGTAATCTATTCATCACCAGTTCAGGTAGCTGCCTTAGCTTTTGCAAAATCAATCAGATTTCTCTTGGTTCTTGTGCTGCATGTAGCCAGATGTTTGGACAAATGCTATGGTCACAGTAAAAATAATTGTAGGTTTGTTTATTTTTCATCTTAGATTCACAGCAGCTTGTGAGTATAGATTAGCTGTTCAGCAGTTTGTAAACTATTACTGTAGCCCTGTAAAGTCTTCTTTCTCCTTAAGTCTCCATCATCCCTCCTAAGAGACATGCAGCTGGCATGTCAGCTGCAGTTTTTACTGTGTTAGGATCCTTATGCCCCTCTGAGTTCTCCATTCTACCTACCTCTGGCCTGTTGGTGTTTTTTTGTCATTTTCAGATGTGAGCTATTTCCTTGCTTTTTATTAAGAAATCAAATTTTCACTATATTCTATTAAAAACAAGCAACTATCATCAGTTTTCTGCACAGTGGTATGTGATACTAACACAGCTTCCTCAATCCTCAAAGCAGGAGATCAGTAGATGCTTAACCGGTAACAGCTGTCCAAGGGCAACTACAGTGTAACTTAGTGCAGTAAGGAAGCCATCAGAGAAGGAGCTTCACCCCAAAGAGAGATGTTTGACAGGGTGACTCAAAAGGCTACCACTACTTACTAACAGTTGTTTTCCTCTTTAAAACTTTCCATAAGAGAGATCAGCAACCAGCACTAAAAAGTTCTTTTCCACATTTCTGGATTGAAATAATCATTGCTCTGAGCAAGCACACAGTGAAAAGGAAACCAATCTCCAGAACAAGCTGATAGCACCTGAATGGGCAGATTTTGGCCGTGATGCCAAACAGGGAGGCCAACCAATGCAAGGTTTCAACAAGTAAAGCCTTACATTGCTTTAATGTCTTTCCCCCAAGGAAGACTCACAATGTTTCTTGTCTGTAAATTCTGACTTTGTAAGCAAGTCTGCCCTACATTTTGCTGAAGTCGTTCTGGAGTTGATAAAGATCTAGAAACATTCAGGAATGTGATCATACTGAACAAATTGTGTGATTATTACCTTTAAGACAATATAAAAACATTGCACAAGAATGATTTCATATACCAGTGAAATAAAAGTAAAATAATTCCAGTACCAATCAGACAGACAGTTAAGCTGAATAATCAATGTCCTGGTATTTGAGAACAACATACCTAGAAACTAATGGCAGTACAGAAAACTCTAAAGCAAATGCATAGATTGGAGCAAGCCCATAACCTCCACTGAGGAGGATATGCTTAGTTTCTCTTCTGTACAGTATGTTTGCACCAGAAAGCTAGGAAATCCTAGGTAGGTTGGTATTTTTGATGGAAACCCTTGAGAGCTCCAGAATAGGCAGCCATGTTCATAGACTTTTTAATCTCCTCCTCAAACTATTTTACTGATTTATCAATTCAAATTCAAGATGATGTCAAACAGCAGCTACTGAATGTAAAGGTATGCTGTGAACACAGGCACAACAGCAGAATGGTTAATATGGACTTTGAATCAAGAATGGTAGATGAGTAGAATAAAAAAGGTATTACATTATAAAAAATAGGCCCTCTCATACCTTTTGAGAGTGCCTGAAAATATTTTAACTGATACATAATAATCAATTCACTATCAGTCACCAGGGGCAAGTGATTAATTAGCAGTATCAGAAGATGCAATGATTGCATATTAACTCAGAGTAATCTGTACTGTTCAGTTAACTGGGTACAAACCTATCAGGTGTGTTTGACACAGTCAGAATTCTCAGATGTTTAGGGAAAAAATCAACCACTTGGCTGTACTCACCAGATGGAGGATTCTAACTCAGGAAGCTTCAAAAAACACTAGTTCAAAGAGCAGCTGAATGACAGTTCCTTGTAGATCTTATGGCCAGAAAGACTAAAGACATCTTTGTGAATACAGTTAGAAAACAAACTTGTACCGAAACAGAGACACATTCTTATGTAAAATTCTTACATAGAATCTCATGCAGGGTTCTCAGGTAGAACCAGGGACTAATTTGGAAGAGAGGCTAATACAGTCTGCAGTAGAGTCTGCCTCAATTAGTTCCTGTTGGAGTTAGAGTGACTTTCACAAAAACCTTTCAGTCTAATTTAGGTATCCACAGATCAAGGGGCAGGTTAAAAGGCTGGAGGAGACTTGAAGCACAGGCATCCCAGGAACTGGAATGCGCCTTTGCAACTGCCTTGGAAAGCACAATCTGCTTAGCCCAACACAGTGAAGGTCAAGGGTACCATCACCCAAGGGTGCAAGCAGTGCAAAGGCAACAGACATCTCCTCTATCAGACCGATGTGCAATGGGATCCAAAAGCTGCAGTTACATAAATTCAGGTTAGAAACAAATGTCTTTTTAAAAAAAATGGCTATTTAACTGTCTGGAACAACTTACCACGTGTCAACACGACTTCTGCAGCACTCAGGAGTTCTCTAAGGAAATCCTGTATTTCAAAAATGGTTGTTTGACAGCTCTCCTATCTACTGCCTGATTACACATAGGCATAGAATTCCTGAGGATGGGAACAGCGACAATCACAGCCCAGCCTCTACTACAGCAGCATGGAGGGACCTGGTGCCTTTGGAGCCTAGGAACCAGGAGTACTCTGTAGAAACAAACGCTGAAGAGGCCAGCAGTGCCTGATGTTTGCCTTTTTCCTCAGACTGTCAGAGATACCCAATTTATACAAATTCATCTTGAAATCAAACTGAGTGGACTTCTTGGCAGCGGAAGAAAAGCTTGGGATTAGCCAGTTAACCCCCGCTCTGGTTTGTGGCAAGGTCCTTTTCTTTTCTAGGCTTCAGTGTTTCTTAGCATTACACTGAGGAGAGCACGCAAAGAGCACAAACAGGAATTCAAGCAAACGGGTACTTTAGAAATAAGTTAATTTTATTGAATAGGCATTATAGCTTCTCTCAGTTTCAAATAATGGAGAAGCCAGTTCACACAGATTACAGAGCTATCAGTTACTTTGAGTAATCTTTCATAAAAGAAAGAAATTAAATACAGTTCTGCTATAAAAAGTGCGACAGTTATAACTGGAAGTTTTTCAAAACAAAAGCAAGTTTTACTACCTATTGCAAAAATTGGTTTAGTGCTTTAATACTTTACAAAGTAACGATCCAACTGCTAAAAACAGCTCTTACACATCATCTTTGTCAAAGTATGGACCAGATTAAAAATGACATTTAAATTGAATCTGAATGAAAACTGCATGTAGAAAAGGTTCTCAAGAGCTCACACTTTTCACAACAAAAAAATATTCATTATCCTTTAATGTTAATTAATGCTCCTGTTTCTTTTTGAGCAATGGATTTAAACGTGATATGGCAGTTGGCTTACAAATGGTCAAGTGGTTTATATGCAGATGAAAGTGACTGCAACCAACCGCATCTTTAAACTATCAACAGTGATGGGAATGGGGGAAAAAAATTCACTCCTTTCACACGAGGTAAAACTTTTGGCATGAAAATGGTCAAACACAGAGAAACTGAAAAGTTACTTCAGCTTTAAATAAAATTTTGATTCATCTATTACACTGTTTATTGAAATCCTAACTCAACCTTTGCTAAAATAGTATAAATTTATAGAATACAGCAAGAAATTCAAACCCAGGCTTTGAAAAATGAGCAGGATGGTATGACTACCAAGAAGTTGAATCCTTAGCCAACAAAAATCAGTGAGACTTGCTGTATTCCTTATCAACATTCACTTAAGCCCCGGTGAGAGCCAACTGCTACCTTTCTTTGAAATATGGACTTCAAGTACAAATACATTTGTTGTATATCTCTGTGGTTTTAACAATGTTGAGTTTGCCAGGTTAGTAGGAAGAGTCACAGCATCTGTCCAAATTTTTTAGACATTTTCAGATAGAGTTGAACAGAGATCCTCAGTTAATGAGTAAATGAAATTCTATAAACTCAATAACAGAGTTCTTGTTCTTTAGACAGGCCACTTTCTATGCAAACTGAACTGAGAAAGCCCAACCTTCTTGACTGGAAAATCTACCACACGCTTTAAGAATAAAGATCTTTAGAATCTGTCTAAGGAAGTAGAAGATGAAAGGAAAAATGTTAGCAATAGCAAAAAATGATGTACAAACAATTTGAGGAGGGCATATTATGTGCTAGTAACAGTTAAGTCACGATGAATTAGCTACATATAACTTTGTGTTTATAATAATTTGGGCTGTTCCTCAAGATTTGCCTGTATGTAAGAGGCACTGGGCTTTATCAACACAGAAGTGTGTAACAATAACAAAAAAGTATACCCATTGGCAGAAATACAGGTAAACAGCATTGATATTTGCAATGTTTCTTTCAACTCCTTCCACACAAAAATGTTACTCACAAGAATCAATGAGAACGTATGAGGCTTTCCAAGGAGAACAAAGTATTTCAGCCAAAAACCAGTCAACCTCAAGGCATTATGTAAAGTTTGTAACACTATTTTACCCCTTAGAACCTGAATGCAAAATAAAGGTTTAGATGGTAAGAAACCAAGAGCTCTATGCAGATTTGGTGAACTGCTTCATGGCTGAATTGTGGTAAGACTGGCGTGTTACAAATGGAACAAGGTAGCAGGCTAAGAGCAATGGGCTTGGAAAAGACCCAAGTAACTGCTCCTCCCCAAGGAAAGAGCAAAATCTAATGCAGATCATTTGGAAAAAGTTTTATATGGAACTGTCAAGGCTGGCATGGAACACTGGTTGGGAACTCCTAGCTGTCTAGGTCCATGTAGATAACTCCATTCATCATTTAAGCTAGGCTCAAATCCTGTTTGTTCTCCTTGGCTCATGGTATATGAACAGAGATTGGTATCATGTACATGCAAAGCTCGGAGTGGCTCCAAGGGAAAAGCATTTTTTTGTACTGTACACACACAATGTGCATTATACAAAGACTATATTTACAGTACTCACAATCTTGAGCAAATAAACAATAAAATCATTGTTTAATTTCTGCTAGTATTAAAACATAAGTGCATATGACTTGCAAAGTTTAGAGACAAGAGCGCTTCTATCACACCCACATGGCTGTGTTTCACTTCATACCTGATTGCAAGCCCATTAAAAGGAGATGTAGGGCATTCTCCAAGCCTGAGATGCCTTGGTTTGCTGCTGTATCTCCTGCATATTGTAACAATAAGCATGGGGAAGAGGCTTTGCATTACTTAAATCTGGAGGCAAATGACAAGAAGGCAGCATTCCACTTCATCTCTACTGCAAACCTACTGTTCAGACACTGTGGGCCACAATAAACTGTACCTGCTTTAAAGGCAAGAATGGCCAGACTTACTCTTGTTTTGGCTAGGCTGGACATGGCTCTCAGGCTCCCAACACACTGTCAGGCATCATCAGGTGAAGTTTATGTGACAAGGGGTTCTAATTTTATTCTATGGCAAAGAAGTTACAAGGGATTTCCTTGAAAAGGGGGCTTTTACTGCTCAGCTTGTCCAAGAGGAAAAGTGTAACTCCTGTGTAATTCCATACATTTCAAGTTTATATTGATTTTGCATGTGAACAAAGGAAAAACGGGGTCACTATCACTCAGGTTTACTCTTTAACCAACCCCCTCCCTTTTAAAAACAAAACAAAACAAAACATCATTTTAAAGGGGCAAAATGAAAATGAAAGAGAAACTCACATACAAGAGTCAGGCACTGGTTCATATTTTTGCAATCTTGGATGTTTCTGCTACCACAGTAGAATTTGCTGTGTTTAAGGGAAGAAATTTTGGTATTTTTCTCTTCCTTCTTCCCCAATAGCAAACCTTGCAACAAAGTAAAAAGCTACATTAGATGCAGAGATGAGTGGTCAAACAACATCTCGCTATCTTCCCAGAACACAGGAAGATCTACACTAGCTACCGTTATCTATCTTTACTCCTATCTCCTTTTTTGACTAAGGTTTCCTGACACACTGATGCCTACCAAAGAATGACAATTTTTTAAAGAACAGATTTGTTTTTTAAGGATTAGAAATGATTCATATGAATATGCATACAGTTATAAGTAGACTGCAGTAGGCTGGGGTGTTTTTACAGTCACGGTTAAACGAGGAAGTGGGACAGAGGCTGCATCCAGTTAAGTGACTCTCAGTCCCCAGAGAGTCATAATTTTAAGGCTGTTTGGAACATGTTGGCTTTTACCCATATCACATGTTCCACAGTGCAAATGAGCATCAGCCATTTCAATTCTCTTGGTACAGTACATGCATTCAGGTAATGGGAGATAAAACAGCAATCAGAACAGCATATTCACTTGAGAGGAAAACCAACCAAACAAGACAGCAATCATGATACCCAAGAAAAAAAGAGGTCTTATGCTACCCCCCACCCCCACCCCTGGCCCCCAGTCAGTGGAATATACTAGTCCCCATTAAAATGCAACAGTTAAATGGACAATTATATGGTGTTTTGGTACAAGGCAAGTCTCTCCATATTCAAGCAATCTCTTTATTAACAAGCCCAGTTATTAGTTAACACATGGAAATTTGCTGAAGATAAAATGTCAATTCCAGTGTAGGCTAATAGGAAAAGCCCTGAATGCATGTTGGAGTAACATTCACTTGATTTGCTGAAATGTAGAAAGAGCTTTTGCTCCCACAGAAACCCGTGCTCACTTCACCTTAAAACCAGTCTACTTACTAGGTGAAACCTAGATGCAGAATCTTAACTAGGCATCCAAGTTTGAAAATTTTGGTTGCAGTACACACCTTGACAGCATTTCTTCAACCAACCAACCCCCACAAACTACACCACAGAAGTTAGGGCATTTTAGAAGCCACACCAACTCCTAACTTAACATATGCATTAGTCTGCAAAGTCTTTTTTTCACACACTTCATCAGTAATTGATATGTACAGTGCAAAGAACTAGGAAGAAATCCAATCTGAACACTTTAACCTGCAAGAAGCTAATGCATATTTAAGTACATGCTAGGACAGAATGTATCTGGCAATTAGAGCATGATACTTCTACAGTCTAGAGTGATCTTCTTCCCACAGATGCTAAATGATTGCACAGGTTATTAATGATCTATTTTAATTTGTAAGAAATAATAGATTTCTGATTCTGTTTTTAAAAAAAAGCCAAAGTAATCCTACTCCAGTGGATTCAGGGTGTGTTTTGAATGTCTCAAGTAATACCTGTGCACAAATAATTCATCTGGTAGGAGAACTTTCTAGATGTATGCTTAATCAGAAGCTGCTTATAAAAGTGGCCATTGGTAGAGACTGGAAGAGTGGAATTAAACAGGGAGGAATAGTGTTGTACCAAAATACATGAAGAAGAATTTAAAGCTTTTCAATGAAAACAAAACTGTATATTCACCTCACATTGGAGTTAGATGTGCACAACAGACAGAGCAGTCAGAAACAACAAATACATTTACAAAGCTTTCTTTTCACGGTTGATTTCCACCAGCATGTCTGAAAGTAACCTGCTAAAATAATGACCCTGTTTATAATAAAGGCAAAATATTGCTTTGTAGCATATTTTCAAAATAATATAAAAATAATTTCTATATTACAATTTAATCTTGGCTTGTAAAATTCCAAAATAATACAGCCTGAAGTCTGCAAACAGAACATATGTACAAACGCCTTTGTGTTGTTTCCCTCTCATTTTTTATCAATATAGTATTTTAGTCATACACAGTGGAAATTAATGTGCAAATTAAAATACATAGTAGTGTCTGTTAAGGAAATAATTCTATGCTATCTGCTGTTTGGAGATCCTCTGAATAAGCTGCCATACCCTAAAACAAATACTCTCCAAATAACACTGACAGAGACTTAAAATATACTAAGCTGAAAAGCCAACTACAATCAGCATCAGTTATTTTGCTTCTCTGGACCTATGTTTGAGATTATTGTGGTTTTTATGAACATATGGGTTCTTACCTGCTCAAAGCACTCCCAGTGTTACTAAGACCTTGCTCCCTTACGAGTTTGTACTTTACTTTCATGTTCAGCTTACAAGTATTTTGTATGTCCAAGAAGCACCTGGTTTAAGGCCTCCACTACAAACAGAAATCTGTCCACAAATTTCAGAGGACAGGAGATTTAGCCCAAAGTGGCCTAAGGCTTCCCTTTACTCCTCAGGGAAAACTCTCATCGATTTTCTCATTGGAAGAGCAATGCCAGGCAGCCTGAGGGCAACAAATATTGGTTAGTGGCTCAGGCCTTGATCCCACAAATGTTTATGCTTTTTCTTAACAGTTCTGTTAAGTTTCTGAAAATAAGCAGTCTCCTTGATGTCAGGGAGACTATTCATGTTGGTGAAGTTGAGCACCAGTGTAACTGTTTGCAGAATCAGAGTTAGAGGGCAGTATTTTGTCAGATCTGTGCTGTGCATTTTTTGATATCTACACATTCATCACACGAGAAGTAGAGTACCCTGAACTTCCCTGTATGGACAAGACTGCGATCGCCTCAGCAGACTGCTCTGACCTGCAGCCAAAGCCTGCACAAATCTGCATTAAGCATTCCCTCAGTGCTCCCTGTAGCACACAATACTGCTCACATCACAACTTCTGCAGTTGTAGAAGAGGACTGAAGGCTTGACCTGGCCTCTTTAGACTTACTGTGAAATAAGCAACACAAAGCTTTCCAAGTACAGCATCTTTGTTTTGCTGATCCTCTTTACATTACCTTTGACTTTGGAAGAAGGAACTTACTGCTAAGGAAAGCTGGGTCACACACTAAACTTCCATAAAGCTTAATGACCACAGTGCTTTAAAAGACAAAGTATCTGAAGTTACTTTTGGTAGTCTACACAACCTTCTTCTGAATGAGCTGCTTGTTAGTCATATGCTACAAATGATACCCACATCTGAAAAAAATACTTGTCAAGTCTAGCAATAGTTTATTGAGTCTTTATAAAGCATTCTAAATGGAGCTTTAATATAAAGTGTGACTGAAACCCATTATGTGTTACAGGCATCCTCTGTTACAAACAGACCTTTGTATGAGAGCTTATGAACAAGGTAAAAAAATTGCATAATAGGTTTAAGCCTTTTTTTAATTAGAAAAATTGAACACTCACACATAAAAAAAAAAGAAGTTAAAAAAAAAAAAATCCATCTTTCTCCAACCTAAATATTTCTTGGTGATTCCTGGATCTGTTCTGGGAAGGTGCAGCCTAGCCAGGATTTAATGTGTACTTTCAAAATCTGGGTAACAGTGATAACTGCAGAATCACTGCTCAGGAGAGCTGGGGGAAAAGCACATGCAGATGCAACAACATGCGTGACTATTGCAGCAATTTGATCTAAACCAAGAAATGAAGATGGTCCTCCAAAACCAAAGCTGATTTCTGCACATCCGGGACTAAGTGGTAACTGTAACAAGCTAGGGAAGGTATAGAGAGGGCAGATCAGGCACAGAAAAGGACTTGCTACATAAGCTTTCCATGTAAGGAAAAATAAACCACGATAGCAATCAAAGGTTAGCTGTTCAGTACAACAGAAGATTCTTCTCTCTAGCATCTAGTTAAGGAATGATGTGATTTCTTTCAGTGCTAGCTAATGCAACTCATGAGTAGTTGGGAATTCTCCCTGAAAAAAAAAAAAAGGCAGAAAATTTCATCTTACAGCTAGACTCTTCAGTGGGGCAATCACTTCCTCAGGAAGAGGCACTAATTCAGCATGGTTGGACTGTTTAAGACAAACTATGGTATCCTCTTTAGACAACTGCCAATAATAGCTCAGAAATAATATAACGTTAAAAAAGTGGCAGTATTAATTATCCAGGCAAAAAGGACACCACTAGGAAAAGATGGGTAGATTTTAAGTGGCAAATTATGCTGTAGACCTGCAACTTCTTTTCAGTATCAAATGCTAAGGGACAAGAGCATAGTGGGATAATTGAAGAGAATTCTAGAAGAAAACAAATTAACCAAAGATATACTAAGGAAAGGATTCTAGAGAAACAGGTACAACTAAAAAGTGTGGAAGTTTTCCAAAGTATTCAGTCAGTATTTCATCTAACAGATTTTACAATGAGCAATCCAGCAGGGGTTAAGTATTTATGGAAATATCTGAGTGACTTGAGCTTGACAGTGAACACTAACGTTGGGTATCCCATACACACAAGTCTGTTACTGTTCAGAAGATCAATTAATTTTTCAAAAGACTCTAACATACAGCTATGATGTATCTCATAACATAGAGCAAAGTAATTTATCTAAATGCTGACCAGCTGTAAACCACTCTTAGGTAAGTAGTGGAATCTTAAAAGTACTCCATAGAAACAATTCCTTTTGAAAATGGGAAACAGCAAATTCTCATGGTAATTCATTTTCATCTGTGCTGTTACTTTTGTTCCCCCACACTCAGAAAGGATACAACTGACTGAAATGCATGGGCTGGTGTAGTTTGCTGCTAAAGTAGTATTTCTTAAGCACAACTTTACAGAGAAGTAATTCTCAGAGTACAAAATAGCACTGTTACTCTAATGCTCTAAGAATTCTTAAATAGTTGGGTTTTGTTTGTTTTTCCCCAGAATTTTTATCCTGTCAGTTTTTTCAGTCTCAGTAACAAATGCTGCATTTTTTTCTAACATCATCTGGTTTGCTTTAGCATAATCTGTAATTGCAGATTTCTTTGGCAATGAGACCTTACACGTAATCACAACAAAAACACACTGCTTTACCAGCGTATGCAACTGGAGATGTGAGGTTTACAATGTGCTTACCTTAAGGACAGAAGTCACGTGGAGTTGTAACCCCTCACTGCACACACCAGAGCTTCCTTTTTATGAAGGAATGCAAACTCAGTAACATTCAGAGTATTCTCAGTATAGAAAGCACAGGTCTGGATTCATGCAACAGCTAACATGGCAAAGACTGTAACTGCTTAGGAGTGGCCAATGGACTGATTTTGAAATGATTCTTTAAACCTGCTATTCAGCAAAAGAAAGAAAAAGATATGGTCAATTTTAAGTATGTGCTCAGTTCCCCAAATTTCACTGGGACCTTAGCAAAAGCTTGTGTGCTTTTCCAGTATACGTCAGTGTAAGTTTGTGTATCTTGTTTCAGAGTACTTTAGGCTTGGCTTCAAGGTTATCTAAGATTAACTGTACACAAGTGAAATGGTGACACCCATGTCAAGAGTAAAAACTCAGCTATAGCACAGAAGAATCACAAAGACTCTTTGGCAAGGAATCTTTCCTGTGCTGGACAGAAAAGTGCTATTCTGTAATGAGTAATGCAGAAGTCATGTCCTGCACCTTTAGGTGGCAGAGTAAACAGTTGTGAGGGCAGTACTTCACTTAGTTGTGGAAAATGAACTCTTAAAAAAAAAAAAGAAAATCTGGGTAGACAGCAATCGAGCCATTGCTTGCTAGGCCAACAACACTAAAGATCTATTCATACTACATTATGCCAGTTGATGGGAGAGGGGTGCAAAACCAGCAAGTACTGTATTCAGGAAAACTTCTTAATGCCTTACCTCTGCTGTGACAGCATTTGCTGTGTCTGCTTTACAAAAAGGTTTCTATGAGCAAAGCTTCATTTTCAAAAGTATTGCAAATTCTTAGGTAAATATTTGGATATCAGACTTGTGCAAATCTGTGCTAGGAGTTGCCATTCATACTGGAGGTATTTTATAGCCACGTTGGAACCTCCTGGTGGGTACGTAACTCACTCCAGGAGAAGACTCAAAACCAGGCAAAGCCAACAGTCTGCAGGATGGGCTCAGAAGCTATTATGTTTGCAATAACTATCACTTAATAATGTTGAGAAAGGAATAAATAAATAATGATTACATCCATGCAATGGCTAAGGGATCAACTGAAGCAACACATTTGTTTTGACAAGCAGTTCATTCAGCTTTGACACGATCCTAAATTTCCTAGCAGGTGGCCAAATTTTCCAAATTAATACCATTTGAAATTTTATTTTGCCATTTCTCTCCATGATAACAGCAACGAAAAAGCTACTGAAATTCAGGTGATGTGAAGTCTTGCAAGTCATAAAGTAGTTTTCTATAAAACCTGTTTAAAAATTCAGTACAAATAAAAGTGGCTCACATCTACTTTTTATGGAAAATAACTGGTAAGGACTTAAAATTCCAAAGAGCTACAGCCCTCATGAATTCAGACCTTTCATTCCCATTTTCCCAGGCTAATTCAATTTCAGACTGAAGTGAGTACAAATATTAGTTGCAATGCAATATGCTGCCATGTTAAAAATGTGCAGTATGCAAAAAATCACTACCCTCCTGAAAAGAAAAGGCTACGAAAAGTTTAGGTTTCACTGAGGAAAAAATACTTTCATAATAGCTATAGAGTTTCAAATGTCTGCAAGACAGATACTATCCTACTACAACACCACAGCTCTGGTATTATGACTTTCCCCTATCATTCTACTACCTGAGTGATGTCAGTGTAAATTCAGGCACCATTAGTAAATTTTTGACCAAACATATACACAGCACTGACAAAGGAGTAAACAACCCTTCAGCTTACCAGTATGTGTAAAAAAGACACTGACAAAATGGAAAATTATATAATTTTTTTTTTATGATAAATTAATCCTGTCGTTTCCTCATTGCCCCGGAAAAGCCAAAAGCTAGACACTATTTACTCATCAATCCTTTATTCTTTCTTTAAGGATTCCTTTTACTGCAATTCAACACTGTTTACTTTGAATGTAAGAAAATGGTAAAACTAAGTAGTCATGGAAGAATCCTCAATGCCTGTGTCCCTTGCTTTCCCTCTCCCTGCGCTTTAACTCTTCTTTGTAGCAGTATGAACAGTAATTGTCAGTCTCAGGACGACCATAAAAGGAACAGTTCTCCTTCTTACAGCGGTTCTGCTGGATGGAATATATTGGGCAAACTGTGCTTCTGCCTTGGTTTTTATCATTGTTCAACCAGGTCTGAGGAGCATCCTCATCAGCATATTCTAAGCAGTCTCTAATATCACCAGTATTGAATCCATTTGTGTATGTCTGCGACTTGTGTTCAGTAGGCATGGCATAGCTCAGCGATTCCACCGTGTTCACTGTACGGATGCCAGAGATCCGGGCTGGGCTATAGCTCTGAGAAGACAGTGATCTGTTTTGTTGAGGATAGGTGGCACAAGTTTTTAAGGTGCCAACTACTGGCTTGTAGGTATCATCTTGGAAGCTCGATGGCTTGGAGTTGACATCATGCAAATGGATGACGCTTTGCCTTTGAACAGGTGGCGTATGGCTATAGTGGGCAGATACTGGAATGGGTCCGCTTTTCTTAGCACCATTACTAGGTGAAGAAAATGACCCAGGAGTGGGACTAGTGCGGTCTTTAAATTTTAAAACCAGCTGAGTTGTATGGCTTTGTGGCAAGATGGGTGATGCCCTGTCCTGAGGAGATGTTTCTAATTTTTCTTTTGAGTACGCTTCTGACTCAAGTTTCCTACTAGATGACCCATTCAGTGCAGCCTTCTTTTCAGCATCCTTTCTTTTCTGTTCCTGTTCTGCATTGAAACGCTCCTGTGCACTGGTCAAGTAATAGCCTATCATCTCCTCATGGAACTGATGCCTGTGACTGGTCAGCAGAAGGCCAGCAAAAATAAACTTGCGTTCACCCTGCATAGCAGCTCTCAAAATATTTAGGCTGAGTTTCACGTCAGTGCTGTACTTCCATGGGTCAGACTGCTTGTCAGAGAAGGATTTGGTGTTCATCTTTTCAGTAGGTGAGTTGCTAGCTCTGTCAGTTGGTGATGGAGTGGTCTTTTCAGATGGAGAAGTGCTAGCAGATTGTCCAGATTCCTCTTTGCTCCCTTTTCGAGACTTAGACTTCTTCTCTTTGACTTTCTCTACTGTGTCACCGTTTTTCCCATTCCCTGAATTGGCTCTGCTCATTTTGCCATGTACCAGGCCTCCAAGACCACCCATATTCTTTTTCAATTTAATTCCCAAGGTTTTACTGAGGCTTCCTATTTTATTGGCAACTGAATCCGTCCTGGTTTTGTCTTTATCTTTCCTCTGTTTGTCCTTTTCTTTTTCTTTACTGCTTTTGCCATTATTGCCATTGGAATTACTACAGATGGAATCTCGGTCCGAGTCCATTGAGTCAGCCAGAGACTGAACGTCTTCCCCGGCTGAAGCCGTAGGGGATTCTGGTTGAGCCAAAGGGGCCTGCTATGGAAAAGTAATTACAATTAGATACAGCAAAATCAGTTTCATACAGGCACTTGGTGCAAAGCAAACAAACAAACAAACAAATCCAACATGGATTTTGACGTTGATTTTCAATGTACTTTTAATTAATGCACTGATACTTTAGAGTGGCTTCTTCACCAAATAAAGCTTGTCTGGCTGACTATGTATTTTGCTTGTTCCTACAGCAGCTTTTGGCTCATGTCAAGCACATTTGTAGAACAGAGGTCAGTCATTCAGAGGTTCTGTGAAAATCAGTGTCTGAATAATGGAGAGATGCGAGTGAGTGCTCCTGTTGAAGCGGAGGCTGCAGCACAGCCTCCCTGCTTATGCTGACCAGCTGGGTGGCTGGCCAGCACAGAGATCAGCCCTTCAGCAGGAAGCCTTTGCAATGCAGACTGTCTCTCAGCCAGGGGGAAGACAGCGAACAGGGAAAGAGGCTGGTAACACTGATGGAAGAGAAATGAGGCCCTGCTGAAAGCTGTGAGGGGAGTGCAGCACACAAACCTGCAGGTAGCTACATTTCAAAATTCATTATGTTCAAAGCCAAACTTATTTAAAGGGATTTCTTCATTGGCTGGGTCTCTGGTGCATGAAAATCAAAAGGTACCATAGCTAAACATCCTGCCTGAAATATTAAACATTAAACTTTGGCAAGCAGACTGAGGGATACAATGAGATGTATTCATTCTTATTGGAAATACAACATAGACAAAACTAGTGCCAGAAGTCTGGGTTGCAATTTATGTGTTAGGTAAAGTGATAAAACATCTATCTTGAAAATGCAATGTTGAAGAGCTTAGGATACTTTCAAATGCAGATCTGTGAATTTACTCCTGCTTTCAGGCACCATAAACCTAAAATCTACCAGAAATAAATATGGAACATTTAACTAACCAGGATGCAGAAAAAAAAACCCAAACAAAAACCCCTGGTCTGGAGATGTACACACTTCCATTACAGAAATGCATGCCTGCTTCTTGTCTCTGGCTGCTTAGATGTTCTCCGTCTCTCTGAAATCCTGGAGCACCCCACCACCCAGTCAGGAGCAGAGCTGTTGTCCCCATTTGGCAAAGGAGGAAATGAGTGTGAAAGTGACCTGACCATGCTCATGTGGCAAGTGTGAAGCAAGAAAGGTAACCCAGGTCATACATGTTTCAGGCTCACAGCTTACAACCAGAGGACCATTTTTTGCCTGTCCTTTTTTTGATGTGGTAGCTACCACCGTAGAAACTGCAGAAAAATGGATTTTTCCCTTCTTGCAGCTTGTTAAATGCTTTTTCCTTTTATGTTCTGTTCCTCCTTTCAAATCCCATCTGTGTAGGCTGTCTAAATCACCTTCATCCTCTCCTAGCAACCTTTTGCCTCCAGACTAACCCCTCAATCCTATTCAGTGCAATTTGCAGAGTAATTTGCAGCTGACTAGGTGCCAGCTGGGCATGGTTCTAAAATAGCTTTCTGAAAGAACCAGGCTCCAGTTCAGCACCAGTCTGTGGCCTTTTGTCAGCCACTAAACCAGGATCTGTCCAGGGGTGCAAATGTATTCTTAGAAAGTGAAAGGACTTGGGATCCAGTGACCTAACAGTGGCTTTAGGAGAGCAGGCCAAAGTTCTGATCAAATAGGGAGAAAAGGTCTGGTTTAAGGTTTTTCTGAACTACATAGACTACTCAAATAAGTAACAGAAAGATTAAGCTAGGAAACACACTTCAGAACAGAGCATGCGTTGCAAAAAATATACAAACAATCATGTTATTAAAACAAATAACTGGAAAAATCTACAAGCCTGACTGCGATGATAATGAGCCAGGAAAGACTTGTCCCTGCTGCTAGGAACCTGAGGTGTTCCCAGGAAGCTGGCCAGTTCAGGCAGCCTACCCTACTCAAAAAGCTGTTGTGCCTTGTACCTCTCATCTGGTTGAGACCTAGGAGAAAGTTTACCTTACCCGTGTCTCAGATGGTATGCGTATCCATGTTACATTCATATAGCTGTGTAGAAGATTAAGCTTTGCCTCAAGAGACAGAATCAAACTAAGGATGAAAAAAGAAAGGAACAAACAGTCAATAAGCCTGAAAGAAAAAGCAATACTTCTTAACAGGGAGAAATTAATAGCAGCCTGCATCGTGACCATCAGCTGGAAACCCACCCATGTCTTCTCTCATGTATCCAGACAACATGAACAGAGCCCTCTCTGTAAGTAGTTCTCCCAATATTTCAATCAGGTATGGCTCAAGACATTTTACTGCTTAACACTGAAGTTACAGAAAGGTCTTACTTGGCCAGTCTGGTGTTATCATTGTCATCTTTTCCCCACTCCCAGTCTTTCCCAGGATCGACCGCAAAGTGCAAAGGCAGTAACTTGTGTTCAGAGTCAGTCAGGGGGATCACCGCTGAAGTAGAGAAGAAACAAGGATTGGGGGAGAGGGGGAACAAAAATGACATAAAAAATTATTCAGTGGTGAAAAGCAGCATAACTGGTTGAAGAACAAAGGCAGAATTTGAGTGTGCTGCACAACTGTCTCGTTCAGAGCACCACAAATGTTTTATACCAGGCTCCATTTCTCTATTTTGATGGTTGTGCAGTAGAAGAGTTTGACATCTACTGCAGCCAGTCTCATCCTCGGAGGCTGGAAATGTAAAGGTCAAACCTCTACCAATGTCATGGAAATGTTGCCCCCTACTGCTTATAGGAGGGAATTCTTCAAATATTTAAGTGCAAATGCAGTACAGAAAAGCTGGGGATTAATTAACTCTGATTGCAGATAAGAGGATGGTGGGTATGTTTTGTCTCTTTAGATATACATTTATAGTACTGCTCTAAATTATATGATAAAAGATTATATGCTAAAGCAGAACTTCAGGTGTTCACATCAGCATTTACCTGGCCACACACACTTCACAAATACAGAGCACACTGCCTCCTGCTCCCAGCAGCATAAACATGTATGGATGGATATGCAGTAATTCAGACAGCTTTGGATACTGCTCCTGTCATCCAGCTGCATATGACTGTAAGTTACAAATGGCCTGGCTGTTAGAGATGCTCCTTTTATGGGCTCTAGGCTACATTCTGACAGTTCAAAATCTGGCCATGTACTGTGACACCTGGTCCACTGTTTTTTGACTCTTACACTTGTGGGTCTCCCTTCCTCTGTATCAAAGCTGCCAATATCTCTATGCTGATGAGGTACAAAAAATAGGCATTATTAGAGCATCTTTGTGCCAACCTATTTCCTGTTGCAGCATTTGAAGAACAATAGCAATGCTGTGTTAGCTGTTACACTGCTGCAGTCTCTAACAGCAACCAGCTTGGCAGCTGAAAGCTAAAGCATCCCCCCCCCTTCATCCAAGACTCAATGCCAAGTACCCTCTGCTGCTGTACAGAACTGAAGCCTCTGTGTTCAAGGCAGTAAAACATATAAAATCAGATGATAAAAAAAAAATACTACTTTGATTCAATAGCCCTTGTAATTAACCTGGATGAACTTGCACATGAACAAAGACAGTATCTAATTTTACTGATGCTGTGATGGTATTTGACAGTTTTTTCTCTCCCAGCAGTTTTCCTGTGTGACTACATGTGTATGAAAATCCTACAGAAAGACATTTTCTAACCACAAAAAGCATATTTAACATTATTGCTAGCACTTGTGGGAGAAATCAACTATGTGACCTTCTTATCAAACCCAAGATTTTGCAGTGTGTAATTAACAGCAATATATGGCTTGTAACATTAGGAATATTTCAGTAGGTGGCACCAAGGTGTATCAACAAATACTTTTAACACAGACTGAAAGGTAGGGTCAAAGCAGCTAAAAGTAATTTCCTTCACTAACTTGTGTCAGTCCTATTCCTTAAAGGATGCCACAACAGCAGAAGGTTTAGTGGGAGGCAGTTATCCATCTACAACATCTACAAAGTTACTGTAGAGATAGTTAAGTTTTGTGTATTTAATCAACCTATTTATACATACAGGCTCTTGTAAGCCCTGTGATAATGAAGTTTTTCTGAAGGCAGATAGGTGTGCCTGAAATAAATGAGGTTACTGACATAGGATACTGATATTCCAATCCCAACTGTTAGTAAGGAAGAAACGGACTCTGCCTACTCCAGAAATTGTCTTTCTTTTACCACCAACAGAACTATGACCTAAAAAAGATCAAGACTGAATACAGGCAGAGTTGTTCTCCAAGACAACAACTCTACATTTTGTAATATAGACATACATAGGGGAGCTGCTAACTTAACAGCATGCTGACATTACAGTCCTGGTCACACTGTACCATCAGCAACCATCAACAGCCTGCTTAAAAAGGCTCTACAAAACTTTATCTTCAGTCATATCACATTATTACATTAAAATGACAGGAATTTCCTTTGCAGACTAATTTCTCACAAGATATTTCCCATCACACCTCAGTGTACTCTTTTGAAAATGGCTCCCACGTGGAAAGCATTTTCCTAAGGGCTGCTCTTCTACAGGCTGAGCACTGGAAGGCAGCTGCAATGTCCCAGTGTATAACGTAAACACCAGACCTATTGCCAAGCACCTACCTACAAATCCCTGAAATAGCTACGTGCCACTGGACACTGAACAACTGCACTGGATTATTTACCATTGAATATCTGACATCTGGATCAACCTTGTTCTTTGTCTTACCAATTCAGTCTCTCAGCAATACGAAGTTTGCCAACACCACATGACATCCTTTGTAGTGTTTTCCATCTTGCCCAGCCTCATGTAAAACACTCTCTGCTCCTTCTAAGAAGGATAATTTAACTGGTTGTCAAATTCTTGCGTGAAAATGTCTACAACAAAAGCTGTTGTCCAAGAGTTTTATTCCTTTGCCTCATTTGAATGAGAATCTTTTTCTCTGTTTTGCACAGCTGCTGCTAGCATGCTGGCTCGTAAGCATGGAAAATGCCCAACACATCCAAAACCAGGTGAAATGCACATAGTGTTAGCAAATTAAATGAAGGATATTTAGTGGCCTCTAAACTCTCTCTAGGGAGGAGAGCTAAATGAAATTCCCTCAGGAGGTGGCAACAGCCAGCACATGCATTCCATGTTTACATTACAGGTATGTGCATTCATAAGGGGAACACCTCTGCAGTGCCATCAGGCAAAACAAAGAGGACTCATACCTAACAGCGAAACTCCACTGGATAGTTGTAAAGCCTCACCGCATTACTGACAAAGCACTTCTCCCTCTCACACAAAGGAGCAAAGACAGAGAGAAATTCATCTCACAGCTTTCTGTTACTAAGTTGTTACAAGGAAGGCCAGTTATAGCTAGCACTTAGGCTACTGGTGTACGAACAAATTCTGTCCTAAAGCTCGTCACTCCCAGTTCAGGAAACTCCAACTCAACACAAAAATTTTTGCTCATTTCTGTCATTGTTCCAAAGTAAAACAGAAGACAGCAAGAAGATAAAAATGCTTAAACTAAATATTTTTAAATTAAAGAAGGGCATTTAGCACACCAAAAGAGAGATTTTTCCATCACATGCTTTTTCAGTAGTAATCTGACTCACACTTAATCTTCTCAACACTTTACTAATACAAGAACTCAGAAGCACAGCAGGTAACTACGATTATACCTATTTATATATGGAACTGACAGAAAGAGTTGAAGTGCCCAAGACAGTGATAACACAAGAATTAGGCCTGAAGAGTTCTTGGCTCTCAGTCTTGTGATGAAGCCATTTAGGCTCTTAAGAATGCAGCAATAAAATGTTAGTGGTTATTGTTTCCTTTCTGAGAGATGAATACACCTATAGGTAGAAAAAAAATCTTTTGTATGTGGCATTCAGCACACACCCTCAGCTTGCTGTGTTTACAGCATACCTTGCTCTCTCTGTTGATCTTTTTGTTCCATGGAAACAAGAGCAGAGAAATGGGCCTGATCATAGGCTAGCACAAGTGGTGAGCAATGGCATCTGTTTGGTAGAACTTCAAGTGGCAAATAAATTCCTCCAAATGGTATAGGTGCAAATGCTGCAAAGAAAAATGAGATTTGTATTATTTTTAAAACTACATGAAAAACAGACAATAATGTTGCTTCCTCTGTATGTAACAACATACAATACTACAACACTTTGAGAGCTCCAGAAGAGCCTAAGGTGGAGTAATCAATGTAGAAATGTCATAAGAACAGGTAAAATATCATTTTAAAAACATCAGGAAATATAATAACAACAGTAATCATAGAATGGCTAAGGTTGGAAGGGACCTTAGAGATTAGAATTAGAATTAGAATAAACCAAACCAGGTTGGAAGAGACCTTCAAGATCATCGTGTCCAACCCATCAACCAATCCAACCCACCCAAACAGCTAACCCATGGCACCAAGCACCCTGTCAAGTCTCCTCCTGAACACCTTCAATGACGGCGACTCCACCACCTCCCCGGGCAGCCCATTCCATAGCGCAATCACTCTTTCTGTATAGAACTTCTTCCTAACATCCAACCTGAACCTCCCCTGGCGCAGCCTGAGACTGTGTCCTCTTGTTCTGGTGCTGGGTGCCTGGGAGAAGAGACCAACCCCTTCCTGGCTACAACCTCCCTTCAGGTAGTTGTAGAGAGTGATAAGGTCACCCCTGAGTCTCCTCTTCTCCAGGTTGAGCAACCCCAGCTCCCTCAGCCTCTCCTCATAGGGCTTGTGTTCCAAACCCCTCACCAACTTTGTTGCCCTTCTCTGGACTCTTTCCAGCAAGTCAACATCCTTCCTAAACTGAGGGGCCCAGAACTGGACACAGTACTTGAGGTGTGGCCTAACCAGTGCAGTATACAGGGGCAGAATGACCTCCCTGCTCCTGCTGGCCACACTGTTCCTGATGCAGGCCAGGATGCCATTGGCCCTCTTGGCTGCCTGGGCACACTGCAGGCTCATGTTCAGCCTACCATCGACCAGTACCCCCAGGTCCCTCTCTGCCTGGCTGCTCTCCAGCCACTCTGACCCCAGCCTGTAGCACTGCCTGGGGTTGTTGTGGCCAGTGTGCAGAACCCGGCACTTGGATGTGTTCAATCTCATGCCGTTGGATTCTGCCCATCTGTCCAGCCTGTCGAGGTCCCTCTGCAGAGCCTCTCTACCCTCCAGCAGATCAACTCTTGCCCCCAGCTTGGTGTCGTCAGCAAATTTACTGATGATGGACTCAATGCCCTCATCCAGATCATCAATAAAGATGTTAAAGAGCACAGGGCCCAGCACTGATCCTTGGGGCACACCACTAGTGACTGGCCACCAGCTGGATGTGGCACCATTCACCACCACTCTCTGGGCTCGGCCCTCCAGCCAGTTCCTAACCCAATGCAGTGTGCTCCCGTCCAAGCCATGGGCTGACGATGCCTCTCAGCTAGACTCATGGCCTTATCCAACCTGGCCTTGAACACCCCCAGGGAAGAGGTATCCACAGCCTCCCTGGGAAATCTATTCTAGAGTCTCACCGCCCTACACCAGAGAACTTCTTCCCAAGATCCAGTCTAAACCTACTCTCCCTCAGCTTAAAACCATTCCTCTTGTCCTACTGCTAGACACCCTTATGAAAAGTCCCTCTTCAGCCTTCCTGTAGGATCCCTTCAGGTATTGAAAGGCAGCTAGAAGGTCCCACCAGAGTCTTCTCTTCCCTAGCCTGAACAAGCCCAGCTACCTCACCCTATCTTTATAGCAGAGGTGTTTCAACCTTTGGATCATCTTTATGGCCCTCCTCTGGACTTGCTCCAATAGCTCTGTGTCCTTAGAATGGGGGCACCAGAACTGGATGCCGTATCCAATGTGGGGTCTCACAAGAGCAGAGCAAAGGTGAAGAATCATCTCTCTTGACCTGCTCTTACATGTATTTTCCTTGCTGCAGTTGTTTACTGGTAAAGATATTAAGGACTTGATGACTCTCTCACAAGTACGATACATATATGATATATGAAATGTATGACTTATTTAATTCATGAAGGTGCAGAAACTTCTTATGAAAAACTCTTACCTTCTCCCCCTGAGTCTCGTAACATAGTGTCTGCTACTACAACAATAGGTCTTCTCAAAATATGGGCTAAGACAAAAACATGGAACTCTTCTAAGCTTTCATACACTGGATCTTCTGAATTATCAACTCTGGAAAACACAACATTGAAACTTTTTGAATCGACTTGAACCAGTCATTGAAATTGTAGTGAACCAACAGAGTGCAGCAGCTATTTCTTCTTCTTTGTCACTGATATTCCTAGTCTTCTGAAACACATATGCCAATTATTGAAATAACAAACATAACAAAATGGAAAGGAAAATGTATTTTAGAAAGAAAATAACAGCAACAGAGAAAATGCTCTCACTTGTAGACACCACACTAATTTAGTACTCAACAAAATTCATTACTTTCTGATATTGTTTGATAACCTAATGGGAATTAAAAAGGTAATTCTTAGGCAAGCTCCTGCTGTAAATCTGTGTTTGCCACAAAAAAATCCTTTCATCTGACATCCTTGGCTCATCAGATTCTACAATGAGATAGGTTTTTCTAGCTCCTCTAAACAAAATAGAGGTGCGTACCTTGGCAATGTAAGAAACACTGATAGCATCTTGAGTAGGAGGAGTATTTTCCCCTTTGACTGAAAGGAGAAAGTTGCCTACCCTGCTGTTCCACCGGCTATCTGCTGTTTCTCTCTTTTGCCTTTAAACTGTGACCAAGATCTGTTTTCATGTCCCTATGGGACCCCTGCTCTTCTTTCCCATGCATACACTCCAGATTCTCAGTTTGTCCCATTGACTCATAAGAGCTAAATCAACTTTAAATTAAGTTTCAGGATTCAAGCAGAATAGGAGACCAATGCCTATAGACTGCTGAGATGCACTAAAACAACACAAGGATCAAGTTCTTCAATCTGGTGATTAGACACAAGTACGAGGCCAGAATGAAATCTGAGTTTGTATCTTGATCTGCCACTGCTCAGTTTCTGAAAGCTTTTCTTTTCCTGCTTAAGAATTCCAAAATTAAACCAACATACATCACAGCATACTAGCAAGTAGAAATTTCTGCTGTGGGTAGGTGTAGGAACCTATCCATTGGTTTCCTTACACAGTATTTCAGCAATGAGCTTCAACTCAAACAAAAAAACACCTGCACAGTAGTAGGTCATTGCCCTTCTTTTCTTCAGGAGGAAAAAAGTATATACTACATTGCCTGAAAGAGACAGAATGTGAATGGTTTGAGGTCCAATTTTTATTTTTTATAGTCTTCAAAAAACATCAATACTTTTTCTCCTCAGGCAACAGCAGTTCTATAGTCTTTCCCTAGGGTGTCTTGGCTTTATGCTATTTTGCATTTAATTTTGTGGGGACGTACACTTTTGTGTAAAACACCTTCTCTGGTATGTGAGATGCAAACATCTGTCAAACAGGAAATATCTTGAATTCAACAAAAACTTACTGAATAAGGAAAAAAACCAATCATCCCATAGGTACTAGCATTTAATGTGACATAGTCCTGATCTCTCCTTTGCCTTGAATTTTCTCTCTGTTCTAGACTGTGGGGTATCCACTCTTTTAACATCTGAATAGCTCTCTGAACTAGCAGATTTGAATCACCACAGCAATTTGATTATTTCTGGGCTGTGTTTGGCTTAAGCACAATTTACATCAACTGAAAATAGGCCAGATGAAAAGATTTATTAGCCATGAGAATCTTCAATAAGGAAAATATATACTGTTACCATGAATCTTCTTCTGTCTGTACCCTGTAATTGCTTCACATATTGAACATCTGAAAAGAAGCAGCTCACCTATACTAGACAACTAGATCAAACAAAAGAAATTTTAATGCAATGTCTTTGTTAAGTGATCTGAACTACATTCTCTACAAGATGAAGGTCTTTGATGGACAGAGTGGTTTTGTATGAAGAACTGTCTGTTGAAATGCTCTGAATACCTAACCAAGACCAAAATCCCAGAGATTACATGCATTTGAAAGGTACTTTCTGTTTAAATTGTTCTAGTTTTCTGCCTTAAATAAAACCCTGATGGCACATGGGAAGATTACAGCCGTATTCTCTCTCTTCTTCCCCATTTAAAATCATTTGACTTTATTAATAAGACAGTGCCAAAGCATATGAGACAGCTAGCTAGGAGACGACAGTTAATACTAAATAAGAACAGCATCCACTTTCAAGATCAGTATTAACTCACATGGGGACACAACACATCATTGAGCTTTCAACTCTACTAGGTGTTTGAGAAGTGAAGAACAACAGTAATTTTCCATTTTAGCTCTGGAAGAGGTTTTGAAATCTGTGACTGACAACACGTCTGCAAAATGAAGGAACGAGCTGGAATTTTCTCATTAGCAGGACTGCAATGATAGGTTCTTAACAAAACCAGAGGGTACAAGACATTTACTTTTTCTCAAAGCACTTGCTGCAATGGAGATAAATGAAAAATTAGGTTAATCTGAAATTTAGTTTTTTCATTTACAGAAAGATGTGCAAATCTGCTTCAAAACAACAATCTGCTTAAAAGTTAATTAGTTTCCTCAGCTTCAGTGCTTGAAGGGTTTTACATGTTGGAAACAAGAACTTAAGAATGAGGTTTTCTGTTTCCCTTTTTTTTTGCCTTTCTTTTTCTTTCTGTTCTTCTAACTTCCAAGTCTCAGAACAAGAGTGCTCTCAAAGCAGAAATCTTTAGAGACTTAGTGCAAATTGAAGATCTGCTTCATATGTAGTTCATTTTGAAAGACAACTTGAAGGAACTTACAGGTGAATGAGGCAGCATAATTCCAGACTTAGGCTTGTCACTGAATTCTTTTGAAGCAGATACAATTTCTGATGCTTTAGCTAATTCTGACACCAAAGGAGAATGTCTCATCTACAATTCAAAGACTAATTTGCAAACTTTCTTAATAGAAAACCCACCTAGAGAATGTAATATACCCTACTGCAAAAATACTATTTTGAGCTAAACTGATAAAATACTTCATTCTGTCATATTAGTTCTGTCTTTGGGATGGATGTAAAGAGAAATACATATTCACACATTTGGTTGTCTAAGTGTCTTGCCTGATGCCTCTTTCACTATTTTAAAAGAAAAACCAACTATTTCCTATTTATCCTTCCTTTATTTTGATTTGAAAAAACATACATGGGAACCATGATGAGAACATCTAAATATTTTTTCTATGTAATAGTGCTGGTCCCTATTTAAATATCTGGCAACTAAAAGATGGTTGATTGACTGGCAAATGCAACATTTGAGGACATCTCTGACTGGTAGATACTGAAAAACTACATTATCTGTGAAACATACAGAATGAAATGTACAAAATAAGGGCAGAGAAAATTGATGGTGAACCCCCAAATTTAACAGAAATATAAACTGAACTGCATTACAAAGACTAAACTGTATTACAAAGACTAAACTGTATCAACAAGAAAATATCTACAAACCCTAAGAAACAAACTAGAGAGTAAAATGAAAACCCATGTTTGGTGTCCTTTTCCCCTCAAAATAAACAAAAATGAGACACAATATGGATGATTTTCTAAACCATGCCCTCCTGCATTAGTAGAATTATCTAGCCTAGACATCACAGGGTTAAAAGGAAAACACAATATTCTTTCAAAGCCCAGAGAATATTTTTCTAAAGACTTTGTTACTCCTCTGGTGCTGTGTGCCTTATTTTGACAGTTTACTTATCACGACTTGCAATTTTCTTCAGGAGAAAAAGTAGCTAAAGGAAAACATGAACTAAGTAAACAAATACTACATATTTTTAGTGGTAAATACCAGATACAAAACCTAAAGCTTCTTCTGCATTATGAGGCTGGTCAATAGTCCTATACTTTGGAAACACCTGCACTGGAAGGGAGGGCTGGTTCATCTTACCAGCTGTTTAAAGTAGATTTTGTATGTGCATTGAGAGCATTTCAATATGCTGTAGATACTATTTCATTCCAAATTTTTTTCAGAAACATGTTTCTATCCATTTTTTCCAATGTTTTGTTTTTTTGCCTGAAACCATCTAATATTGTGGAACTGTTTGTAAGACGCTAATTGATTGAAATGCTACCCACTGAATATAGTACAAGCTGGTCTGCAAGAAAACACACTCTTTCCTCACTGCCTTTTAGCATGGGGTAGTAACTAGCAAACACTGCAGCTTTGAAGAGTGTAATCAAAGTAGCTGCAATCAGCTGTGCTCTTTAATGGAATCAATCTAGATAAACAGATATGAAATCAGGTAAGAAAATAATCTGATGTGGTTCTTAGCAATACACCCAATGCAGAACCTTCCAGCCACATCAGACTTTGCTATGATGGGGGAGTGAATCATTTTATCTGAAATCAGTTTTACTTGAAAACCGTCTGTGATCACAAAATAATTCTTGTGTTTGAAAGCACTATTTATGTTACATGGGTTTAATAAAAGCTTGAATAATCAAAAGAAAGAGCAAATATTCCTATTGGTGAAATACTAATTATGATTATTTTTAGTTAACTTTTTTTTGTAACTGTTCAAAGACTGAAGCAGGATATTGGTTTTTTCAGAGGAGTTTCACAAGACTACAGTGTAACTTGATATTCTACTTTCTATTTAAAAGGACACTGCATGCAAATAGTTCTTTAGCTTTAATGCCATATATACTACTGCCCCCTCCCCCCAAATGTTTAGGGTTAACAGCATTTTAAAACTGGAAAACAGAAATAATTACTTGGTGACTTGACCTCCAAAAAAGATCTCTCTGAAGATTTTCTGTTTGAACTACAAAGCAAAAAAGGACTGAAACAGAAGTATGACTATGAGAAGGTGGCTTAAAGCTGTGCTAAAGCACAGAGGGATGATATTTGGGTACAAACTACTTTCATTTAGAATGCTATTAGAAGATGTGATATTATTCTATCATTCCACATTTTCCTAGTAAAAATATCTGAGCAGTGGCTACCTTTCTGCTAAGTGTCCCTCAAAGGAAAAGCTACAGATGTTCAGCTAGATGAGGCACTTTATCTCCCTGAAGGTAAATGCTACTGCCAACATGCTTGCTCCAGAAACCAAGAAACTAGGATTTATGAAACCCAGTCTCTTTTGGATGGAAAGTAACCTCAAGTTAGTGTGGTAACTGCAAGGAAATGTGGTCAAAGTGCTAAATAATGCAATGGAATGTATAGATTATTATCTTCTACTCTGTGAAAAAAAAATAACAAGTGGAAAAGGCAGTCTGATGGTCCTACGGATATCTTAATTCATTTGCAGTGCATTCTTTTCCTACCGATAACAAAACCAAAAAGGTTTTGTCAAGCTGTAAACTTACCCACCACCAGTGCCTCCATTTTTGCTGAAGTGCGTGCGAGGCTCGCTTGATGCCAGTTTAAGCAGTTCATTCCACTCCCGCTCCCATTCCTCTTCTGTATACACTAAACCTGACTATGGGAGAGAATGAAACAGCTTGGACACCATGATAGTACAAAATGTAAGCAGAGTTCTGTAGCAGTACTTCCAGCTAACTTATTTTGGGCTTCATACGTGATAGAGTTTAATATCTTGGACTATGAGTGGTTCAACATTCCTAGTCAAGTGAAATAATATTAACTAACCCACTAATGTATATGTATACTGGATTACATTTTTAGATGTGTGTCTTCTGCCAGAGATCCAGTTATCACACCCATGTGAATTCCTGGCACCAGGCTTAGCAGTTTTACTGCCCATTTCTGGAGGTTTGCTTTCTTCACTGATACCTACCATCATGATGAATGCTTCTTTGGCAGACAGGTGGGGTTCCAAGAGCAGAAAGGATTGTGCATGTGTTCCCCTGTATTTTCAGGTAGGCTGAATTAGCTAAGTCACTCACAGCTCAGCTATATTCTCTAGGCACTCTTTAGGTATAAACATCTTCAGAAAATACTACATGCTGAAGTACAGCTTTAAATCAGCAGTCAAACCAAATCTGGGGATGATTTTAGTTAAGAGATATTCACCCAACATTTGGTCACAGCTCTAAGGATCCTAATTCACCCTTCTGGGGAATCTTTCCTAAAGGGGGTTTTCTTTCTTTAGTGAATTTCATCCCTTCATGTTATAATGCTAAAGCTAAAGTATACAGCAGCCCAAAGTTTTCTTAAGGTTCCAAACTAATCTTAGACCTTTGTGGACACAAAGCTATGCACATTTATGCACACAAAGCAACAAACACCTTTGCATTCTGATAGTCAAATGCAAAATACAAGTATATCTTTTTCCCGTGCAAAATGGAATACAAGGAAATTAACAATTGAAACTTTGACACCAAATTTCAGAAGAATTCTGTTGGCCCTGAAGACTTTCTTCAGGCCATACAGACCTCCTTATTCTGCTGAGTCTGTTGCCATCTCCATCTTCTTTTCAGTGCTTCTCTTTCAGCTCCTGTTCTCATCATAGTATAGAGTGCTTTACGTAAAACAAGGTCCCGGTCATGAAATCCCCACATCCCTAAAGTAGCATGGAATGACATCAGTTATAAAGAAATAAAGATATTGGAATAGTAAGTACAAATATAATTAATACTGCTCTATTAGCAAAAGAAGCATAGCTTGAACACTATTTAAAATTCTCCTCAGCAAATAATTCACTCATTGTTTTGAAGGTTTCCTACAGAAGCACTCAATATAGATAAGCTAATGAATTCATTAGAGAATTCTAGCAAAGTTTTAACTTTGAGTAAAGAATGACTAAGGATTTGAGTTGTTGCATTGTTTGCTTGCAGGCAACTTTAACTTTGCCCCAAGCAATGGAATATACAATGCACAGGTTGGTTTCAGCTGCAGTTGCCAACACAGCTTGCAGACACACAAATGCTAATGACGACTGCAGGCACTTTTGTGAACCACAGATGATACTGGCACCCAAAGGCCTCCTGCTCTTACACAGCAGGGTAGTACATTTCCTTTGGCATTCCAGATGACTGTAAGTCTAAAAATACAACCAGCCACAGGGCCTCATGCTCATTTTAAGATAGTAAAAGACCTTCATGTAGTTGAGAACAGTAACATACAACAAAAGAGAACAGAACTCTCACCAACACATGTGCCCATAGACAGCCAGTTAAAATAGTGCCAGCTACAGGCACTAAATATGTTTATTTAAAACTCTGCAAGTCAAACTACTCCAAAAATTAGGTGTAAATAATACACAATTCCTCCTAATATAAAATGGAGAAAGATAAAAGGATTCTTGGATAAAGTAAAAGCTTTTCTTACTACTTCTTACAAAAGGAAGAGTCTCTTCAAAATACTAAAACTTCCAGTGTTTTTTAAAAAGGCACTTTTTGGTGTTCTGGTGACAGAAAATTTTAGCAACTGCAACCAACTAAGTGTCCTCATAATAGGTTGGGAAATAGAACACATAACAAGACTTTCAGCTTCACAGGTTTCTGTTTATTTGATTTGAAGAAAGGCTTCAAAGATCTTGTATTACTGGTTAATTAATCAACTGGAAATTGTTTTAATTCACCCCAAACTCTGTTTGCCAAAGCTTTTAACAAAATCCAGCTAATTAATGCAATTTCTTGCCCACAATGAAGACAGTCCTGCAATAGCACCTGGAATCTGCCTGTTTCAGAGCCATTAGGTTTGGTGGGCTCTGTAAGGAAAAATGCAGTTCAATGGTGTTAATGATACAAGGGTTTTACTGTTCCAATTATACTTCTTTGATTACCTGATATAACTTTTACCTTTTTCTCTCAAGCATGCCTAAAGCAAACAATATTTTAGTGAAAGTTGAAGAAGACAGTGCTCCACAACCAGGCTTTTAACAGAAGTCTTTACGTCTCATGCAATTCTGAGCTTTTGCTGGGGACAGAGAAAAGTGGTAAATATTTCTGGCAGAGGGTTTTGTGTACAGAGTGTCCCTTACCTAAAGATGCAGCATGCAAGAGGCAGTTTCCATCACCTGTTGTAGCTAAGGGAAGAAGACGTTTGCAACTTGTACACACCGTGGACCACCAGTTTAGTCGTCCTGAAAAGAAAACATCTATTAAAATGGCAGAGTGGATACTAAAACAGGATGCATGCTGTGTGCAGGCATACAGCAATGAGGTGTAATGTTAAAGGTTAATTTGGAACATCCTTTCTGACACATAAACTTAAATGTACCATCAGAAGAGAAAACTGAAAAGATGAGAAATAAGAGGCTAATAAACTTTATTCTCTAAATGTATTTGGAAGAAGAGAGCACCCTTAATTAATTAGCATCTTCCATTCTCATATGCTGCATTCAGAGATGGAGTTCCAGAGTTCATTGTCTGACTACCATTATGAGGCTAGGTATCAGTTCCCAAGCATAACTGACACTGGCCTCTCATGCACAGATGACAGATTATGTTACAGTAATAGTCTCAATGGACAAAACTAACATGTGTATGTTAATCAAGATCTATTACTGTTTGGTAAGTGTATTAAACACTGTTGTTTAAATCAGATTGTTTCAACAGCTGATTCTCCTCTCATTTACCATAGCATAAATCATGATTAGACCTACTAAAATCAAACATTTACACTACCACAGAACGAAAATGAGACCTAATGCATGGCCTAAAGTGAAGGATAGTATGTGGCTTTCATTTAAGAACGTTTAGAGAACCACTTAACCATCACTGCTACATGAAGCATGTTTCAAAGACTGTAAACCAGAGGTGTATTATGAAGAAGACTGGCAAGAAGACAGCTATGTCACGGATCTAGACGAAGCAAAGAAAGCCATGAAGAGTATCACTGCCAAAGCCAGCACTGGAAGTTATGCCATTCCTGGCACACACATTCCCACATGGTAGCTTACTGGAGTGTTAAACCTTAGTTAAAGGGTTAGGTGAATATTTCCAATACAAGGAAAGATAAGATGACAAACTGAGTAACATGTTTGGGGAAGAGCAAAGAGCAGATGATTAACAATGATGAGTAGAGCTGGTATATTTCCCAAGACTTTTGGAAAGTCTGTGGGTAATGCACAATTGAAAACTGAATGAATAATGCAACATGCAGTCCATTTCTTTGTTTGTCCTCTTTTGCAGGCTTTTTCTGCTGATTCCTTGTGAGCTGAGAGGAAATAGTATCCATGAACTTGCACAGTCAGTCTTGCATTTATGGTTAAAACCTCAGAACAAAAATTAGTTTAAGCAATGAAAAAAAAAAGACCCTTTTCTCCATGAACATTTTCATTACTAAATTATCCTGAAGTTTCTTTGTAACAGAAGTAACATGTATTGTGGGGAAAAAAGTAATTTTAACACGTGTCCCCAATTACTTGTTCTGGGTACTATGAACTAGGAGGAACTTCTTTACTGTGAGGGTCATGGAACACTGGAACTGACACCCTAGAGAGGTTGTGGAGTCTCTTTTCAAGACCCATCTGGATGCATTCCTGTGTGACCTGCACTAGATTCTGTGGTCCTGCTCTGGCAGGGGGGTTGGACTTGAGGATCTCCGGAGGTCACTTCCAACCCTCAACATCCTATGATCCTTTGAACTAGGTAATTAAATTTCAATCAATCAGTATGGGCTGAGAGCAGAGCAGATCCATAACTAAGCACATTTGGTAATCCTCATATGATTTTATCAGCTAGTTTATAAATGTCCAATATGTCAGAATAGGTTCATTGAGTTCTAAATTAATTATGCATTAAAGAAGCTCAATTTAAAGCACCATTGGACAGCCTTTGGGAAAGATAAATCTGAAGTAACAAGTTATCCTTTTTAGCAGTTCTTCTGTCTGTGAAATAACAACTTGCCACCTGTTTTTTGCAGAATGTTTTGGTGTTATATTCAGTAATGAGTTGTACACCCAGGTGTTGCTCAAAGCATGTTTACAAGACCTAAACCAGATGGACCCATGGACTTACGTGAATAATGAGTGGTGCCACTTTGCAGATTAACTAGCAGTTATTGGTAATATATGGCAAAATCTGATGTCAGTGATTCTTTTGGAAACCAGGAGGTTTCTGCAGAAATAAGTGATCTGCTTTCAAGTAGATTATGCATGAAGTATTTGTGGGCTTGGTTAACATTACAAAGCTTATGGCTAACTGAAAAATCAGTGGAAATGCATTGGATTATACATATATTTTAAAAAGTGCATTCCCTTAGGGAAACAGGAAAGTAGAGCTTCAATGAAAAATGGAAACAGTTTTGTCTCAGGCATATTTCTGTCTGCTTTGATAAGGCAATTTTTATGGATAAATTAGACCTATTTCTCACCCTCCCTCCCTTTGTTGTTGGCCTCCTACTTGATCTTTCTTGCAAAATGATTTAATCTTAAAAATCCACAATTCCAAGAAATTGATAAGTTGTTTTACAGCAAAAATACTCTGAGAATTAATACAGCCATATTCTAGTACATTAAAAATTGATCTTCATTCTAGATCAAGATTAAAAGTCCTATACAGGTTAATTATCTAGCAACATACAATCAGAGGCACAAACTGTGCAGAAGCAGAAGCTGTGGCCCTTTCTTTGCATGATACTTAAGACTATAGGTGCAAACTCAAAATCTGAATCTGGTTTCCTTCATGGCTGAAATCTGCCAGCTATTACTGTATTGGTATTATCCTAGTATCTGGTATTATCCTATTCCTCCACTACATAGCATGGAGCAAACTTAACATCTGCAGAACAGGTTGCCCAGAGAAGTTGTGCAGGCTTGAACCATGGAAGAATTCAAAGCCAGGTTGGATGGGGCCTTGAGCAACCTGGTCTAGAAGGACATGTCCCTGTCCATGGCAGGGGTATTGAAACTAGGTGATCTTTAAGGTCCCTTTTGACCCAACCCATTCTCTCGACCCTTTACCAACTCTGTTGCCCTTCTCTGTGCAACACTGTGCCAGCACTGAAAGTTATTCCTGGTGCTCAGCTTCCCTTGGCAGCCTTTCACGGTGCCAACAAACCTAGGGCTTCCACCTTTGCTTTAGACTCCAATCCGCTAACCTTCACAACACTCTGCCTTCACACGTGCCAGAGGCCCAGCTCCAAAATGGAAAACATCCAACAACTGCTCCCCCAGGGAAGGTGCCAGCATGGAATGCTGTTTCTGGTCCTCACCTTCCCTTGGCAGCCATTTCAGCTCAGACTGAGTGTGGCTTTTTTTTAACAGTCTCCACTGTGCTATTTACAGCACTGTTTCATACAGCTAAGTGAGCCAGTCCTGGGCCAACTCCTCAAAATCACCAACAGGGCAGACATTTCACTGAGGACAACAAGTTGATCTATGCACAGAGGGACTCAATGTTGAGTCTTGCTCTTGCATGTGTGGCTACAGGTGAGATTTTTCACAGCTTTTCTTTTAGTTGTGGTTGAGTGTGCTGGACGTCTTTCCCATGTGGACACTGTAGTGTTTACCAAACAAGGCGCACCTTGCAAGCTTTTCTTCTATGGATATGCTAAAAATAAGCTAACTGCTTATTTTCATGAAACTTGTAGAAGCTTATTCACAAATGTCTGAAATGGGCAGAGCTAAACTTAAAAGATAAATAGTATTACCATCTAAAGACAGCTTACTGCCACAAGCTCAGTTTCTTTTAAGAAACTAGGCTAAACCCAACCCTTGTTTCTTGTCTCCAGCACATCACATTTGCAGAAAATCCACCTCTCATCCATCCCCCAAGATGAGCAAATCACAAAAGAACACTTTAAACTACCAAAGCAAGTCTAATTCTGGACATGACATATATTCTCAAAGCAATGGTTCACCCTAAACACTCACCAACTCTTCCTCTGTAATCCAACAGCAGTAACTGCTCTGGGGTGTGCGCAGGACTGACTGGCTAAATTGAGAGAGGATTACTCAACCCACTCAAAATAGTTAGACCATTAGCAATAGGTGCAGGAACGTGAAATAAATTCCAGCAGAGCTACTTCTACCAGACTAGCTAAGAGGATTTGTTTGTGTGCATTTTTTTTCAGTTGTAGTTCTTTCATGCAATAAATGTGTACCTGCAAATAGTGCCATGAAGAAAATTACAAGAATGGATTTTCTGCAGGTGATCATTCAGTGACTACTTACTTTTAAAAATAAGTGAATAAATAAAGCATTTACCAATACATTTTCTATACTTCAAAGAAAGGCCCTTCTTGTAGGAGCTCTCTCTTTTAGTCTAGATGATGAAATCAGCTTTGCAGCAGCATCTGCAAGGCTATTCATATCTGCTGATGTCCTTGAAATGTAACGTTGAGCTGTGCATGTAGAAATGAGTAAACTGAGCAATCAAGTAAATGCTTCTTTTTTAGCCTGATGCATAAGCAACACAGACTGTCACAGAAGCAAATGACCAGAATGCAAATTAAAGATCATTAAATAGGATGGCACAGAAATATGTGACTAGGCCTAAATGGCTACAGATAACTGACACTGAACTCAGTTACTTGCAGGAGTTACTGGTTTTCTTCATTTGTTTCTTTCATAACCTGAGATAGGTGGTTTTCTATGACATTATTGCATTTCATCTTACTCTGTGATATAATATTTTAATTTATACTAGAACTGAATTACACAACCATGCGTTTCAAAGCTTGGGAATCAGGAAATTCATACAGTTCTCCTGTTATTACAATGGTTGCTCTCCCAGCACCCTGTGCATGCTGTGTAAAAATCCGTGAAAAAAATCTGGGATAAGAAAGTGTTTCTGCAACCTGAAAAGGCATTCATTCTTTCCTGTAACAAATCTTCATTTTTAGCAATCTGAAATCAAACAATGGCAGAATTGTGGTGGAATTGGGGGTGGGCAAGGGGGAGGGGGAAGGAATGTGAGGTTCAGCCTTAACAATATATTACTGTTGATTTTGCTTGTAGCTCTATAAAATGCTTTGTAGAAAACACGAACCTGAACACAGAAAATAAAGAGTAAAAGAGCAATATTCTTGAAGATTCACACAGTTTACTTCTATGTTTTTTTCATTTGAATTCTACTCCAGCACTGCAATAGCATTTTCTTTCCCTTTGGAATGAAAGCACTATGCTAGACCAGCCATTCTTCTGCCTATACTATGGGTTCTTGAATGCAGCATTAGAGCACCAGAAGTTCTTGTAATACACCTCTGTGTCAGCATACACATTAACAACACATGGAGGAACTTGTGAATATAATGAAAATCAATTTGATGCAACAAAATATTTAGAAGCCTAAAATTCCTTTCACACAGACTTCATTCAGTATCTGAACCATCCTCTGTTGAGGGACCACACTGATTACTGCAAGAGCCCTTACAGCGATCAGTCTGCACATTACTTGCAAGCTGACCTCATTCCATTTCAGGCAATACTGAACAGCTGAATTTGTAAGATGCACAAAACCCCAAAACGCTTTTATGAATGTGGTGAGTTCTATCCTCTAAGAGAAATACTCAGGAAGCAATCACACAAAGAGTAGAGGATACAGTGCAGCAGCAGGGAGTAAAATGTACTCTTTCTCTGGGCTTCTCCTTTACAGTCTCACACAGCGTTTTTGAGTAAATCAGGAATCTTGCTCTGAGTTTCTGTACAGATAGGATGTAACAAGAACATCCTTTCACATACAGACAGAATGGTAGTGTCTAAGTGTACAAAACCAGAATATAAAAACCTTGCAGACTTTTCTAGATGTCCAGTCCACATGGCTAATTTGGACAACACCTGAGACATTCTGCTAATAGTAATTTGCCGTTCCAATCCATGTTTTGTGAGTAGTAACTTGCTCAGGCTCCTCCTCCTCCTTCTGCCTCATCAGTTGCTTTTGTTTTTTCTTCTCCTCTTGAAATCCATGCCCTTATACCCAAGCTCACACCTATTTCTTTTCCTTTAACAATAACCTGAACCCTCATCTACCCATGTTACTGTCCTTCCTCTGTGTGTTTGGTTTTGAAATAGATTTGAAGCCCTTTGCAGGGAATGCACCTTATCTGTTAATGTTGTCATTGCCATTGACCAAACAGGGCACTGATGGTCGGAGACAATTGTCTACTGCTAGGTGACTTTCCTGCTAATTCATGTTGTCATTTCAGAAAAAAGTATGTCTGAAATAGTCAGGAAATAAAGGGAAACTGAGTATCTTTATGTCTTCAGTAGAGACAAAAGGTCAGTTTACATGAAGTCTTGAACAATTTTCTTAAACATTCACTGTCTGATCTAACCTCTTGAACTGTTTACCAGGAAGTTCTGGTTTGAGCAAAATACTTGCATAAGTAAACTAAAACTATGTAGTGTACAAGAATACCTGTGACCAAACCCACAAACTCTTCAAACAGCCAAAACACTCTCTTATGCAGGGGGCTCCCGGGAAGAAGGGACTTGGCGTGAGCCAAGTTATTGTCCTAATTAAAGTAACATGAAGAAAACAACAAATGCTCTGAGGCAGCAAATTCAGTAGTTTCTGCAGCCCTGTTTCAAGAACAAAGCCAGCAGCTCTGTATCAGTTAGGAGACATCAGCTCTAAATCACATATTGCCTGGTTTTAAGGTCAGTAAACCACAGGGATCTTCTAGTTTGTACTCTTGCAATGACTGATGCTAAAGGCTGCAATTCCACTGAAGCACGTAGGCCAACAAGGAGACCGTAGCAAAGCATTTTCTGAGAGCCTCACCTGTCCTGCCAAAATACTACGATGCAGTGCCCTGATTAATAACAAGCAGCAGTTCAGAGCTGGAACACACACACTAGGACTACGCACCAAGTTCTAGGAATGAGCTCTCAGATGAGCATACAGTGTTAGCAGAACTAGTAGAGCAGTCAACAGAAAAAAATCAGCTGGCTATTTGATATTCCACAGTCAGCCATAAAATCTGATTTTGTAACTCCTTTGTATCACCAGAGTTGAACATTTCAGTATATGAGTGTTCATTTCATGGTTCATTAATACACTTGCTATTTCATAAGGCACACATATTAATTTTAAATATATTCCTCCGTATCTTTCAAAACTGACTTAAATCTTTAAAATACTAATGCATCTGAATTAAAATTAATTTTGGATTTCTTAATTTTTTTTCCAATGGGAATAATGAAATAGTACTTTAAAAGCGTTTAGTTTATTACCAAAAAAATATTTAATACATAAAATACTTATTTAAAACCAATGTTTTCAAGCTAAAACAGAACATGGAGATGTTTGCTGTTAATCATTGCAATGTAATTTCTACATGAGAACTGTCAATAGCTTCTGACCATCCAGACTCACATCCTTCTCTATTGTATGACTTCCCCATCAGTCCTCCTTTCCTTTCCCCTCAATTTCTTTATTAAGTAAATTTGACAGTGTTCTCTATAATATTTTAAAAGAGATAGAGGATCAGGCTATGTGTCATTTTGCAAAGAGCACAGTATTTGCTTTTAGTCTCTGGCATTTATTTCCCATGCAGGATGTACAAGCTCCAGGAATGAAGCATAATTAGAAATGTCAACCAAAATGTCAGATTGCCCAGCTGCTGACATCTGAAGTGTTCACCTACCTGCTTGCTCCAAAGCAACCATTGTTGCCTGCTCGATTAAGTCACGTTCAATGAAGCTTCTGAAGTCTTCACTGTACACGCTAAGGTCTGGTAGCTGGAATGTGTAGATGGGCATTTCCAAAGGAAACTGTTCATTGTTGCACTCATTTGCTACATGTGATCGAGCAAGGGAGACTATGGCTGAGCTGGCATGAGAAATACCTCTGGAAAGACGCTTTTCTGTAGAGAAACCAAAGAGAGACATTATAGCCTGCAAGACTACATAAAAGACCAGTCAGCACTAAGTCTGGTGAATACCAATCTGTAAATGCTTGGCTCCTAAACTAGTGCTACACACAGGACTTTGGGTTCTTTGATCATAGCTGGTTTTACAGGACATGAGGCCTGACAGTAGTATGTGGGAAAAGCTTACCTTGCAGGAGAAAAAGGGTCCTAAGACAAAAAATTAGCAGGGCTCATTAACATAACTTTAAATTAGGCTCAAAGAGGGAAGGGTTTGTTGCTGGGTTTGTACCAGTGGGGCAGTGTTCTAGTATTAATGAAGACCAGAAGGCCTCCCAGCTCCCTAGGGTGGAATGGGTGTGCTCAGCTCGCTTCCTAAAATGCCTGTACACCCATGCACACAGCATGGGGAATAAACAGAAGGAGGCAGAAATCTATGTGTGGTCAATTGGTTATGATCTATTGGCAATTACAGAGACATGGTGGGACAGCTCACATGACTGGAATGTGGTCATGGATGGCTATGTGCTTTTTTGGAAAGACAGGTCAACAAAGTGAGGTGGTGGAGTCGCTCTTTATGTGGGAGTGCAACTGGAAGGTATTGAGTTCTGTCCAGGGATGGATGAGGAGCAAGTTAGGAGTTTGTGGGTGAGAATTAAGGGGCAGTGTAGCACGGGTGATACTGCTGTGGGTGTCTATGACTGGCCACATGATCAGGATGAGGAAGCTGACAAAGCCTTCTATAGGCAGTTGGTAACAGCCTGTCAGCAGGAGGCCCTGGTTCTCATGGGGAGGTTTTAACTACCCAGATATTCACTGGAAGGCCTACTCAGCCAGCTATTCACAGTTCAGGAGGTTCCTTCAGTGCACTGATGATCACTTCTTTATGCAAATGACTTCTAACTCTACAATTCACAAGCAGATAAGCTAGAAAACAATCTGTCCACAAAACACCTGGAGAAGAGCTCTTACCTTGAGCAATGTCATCCTGCCTTTGCAGGCAGGGCCGCTCAACCTTTGTCACCTGGGGAGGCTGCTCTGGCTCCTGCTGCTTGTAGTATTTGCCCTCGTTGAACACCTGTGGTAGGTTGGCAGTGTGAACCTGCCGGAGCTGCTCATAGTCATTCAAAGCTGCTGTCAAGTCCCAGTTTTTGCCTGACAAATAGCAAAAGGACATTCTGCTTATATCTGTATGTGAGCAGTTTGACAAACCAGAAATTACTTTCATCTGTACTTGAAGTATAAACTTAAATAGAAACATCAATCTTGCCTAACACATCAGCAAGCAGAGACTCTTTGGATAAAAAGTCTTAGCAACCCTTAACTGAAACATGCAGTTGATGAACACCTTGAAAGTACACAGCAAATGGACAAAGAGATATATTTATCTTTTTTTTTTCTAATTTCTATTTTATTTTAAGTATCAGAAAAGCTCTTGTCCAATCTCCTGCTGAAAGCAGGGTCAGACTAAATTGCTCAGGGCTTCATTTGGTTTGGCCTTTAAAACGTCAAGGATAGAAGCTGTAGTAAAACTGTTCCCACACTCTGACTGACTTCATGAGACCTATGTCCACTCTGAAACTCTCGTTTCAACTTGCAACCCACTGCCCCTTCTCCTCCTGCCATGCATCACTGTGAAGAGCCTGGCTCCAATTCCTTAATAACCTTCTTACTGGCACTGGAAGGCTGTCCAACTTCCAGACTGAACAAGCCCCACTTCCCTTAGTATCTCCTCACAGGGTTTGTGCTCCAGCCCTCAACAACCCCTGTAGCTTTCCCCTGAACTCAAACCAGTTTCTAAGTTTGTGTTCCTTGGACTTTGATTAGGGAACAAAATTGGACAAGGCACTACAGATGTCTAAGAAGTGCAGTTTCAAAAGCCTGATAATGCTGAGGTGAAAGGTATCCACTGCTCTCCTCTCATCCACAAATCCTGTTCACTATACAAGGACTTCCTTTGCTCAAATTCTGATCAAATGGCTCCAGAAACTGAGAAGTTTAAGATGAATACTAAATCCCACAGAATTTAACAACAAATCATGAGAGGCAGTAATGCATATCAGTGTGGTTACAGTAGTAATAAATACTAATTAACAGCAAAGATAGAAAGGCCCAATTTGTAGAGTTATAGGATAAAAGAGTGAGAAACTTTATCTCTCTATTTGCAGAGCAGCTCGAACACAAATACAAAATATTCAGATCCCTGTATCTTATACATCAGAGAGAACTTGCTCTCTCAGAGATTTTAGAAGTCTTTTAGAAAGCAGACAATATAGGACGGTGTTTTGTAACAAAACAGCATGGTTCCATGGCTGTGTGAGCTGCTCCTGGAACTTGCCGACACAGAATTGTCTAAAAAATTTGCTTCCAAGCTTCCACTTCATCCCATTGCCATGACCAAGATTAACAGAGCACAGGCTAATATCCTCTGTAGGACAGGTGGTGAAGTGGTACTTGTCACTGTCAAAAAAAACCCCAGACACAAAAAACCAAAACACAGACACAAACCCCCCCCAAAAAACAATAAACAAAACCACAACCCCAAACAAAACAGGAAAGAAAAGAATGTTGACAGACTTGTATGTTATCTTCAGAACAATCCTATATTAAAATACACAAATGTCCTGACATTCACCAAGTACTTTTTTTGACTGGAAAACTTCAAACATGTAATAGCAAGAAAAAAGACCCCACTAGTTATATGAGACACAGAATTCCATGAGCACTTTTCCTGGGGATTCAAAGGCAGCCTGATTCTGACTGACAAGTGATACATTACATCATAAAAGACTGTCACTTTATGTACTTGAAGAAGCCACATTACCTGAGTAGAAGTTATATTTAACTTATTTGCTTACACAAAGGTGAACAAGCTAAAAATAGTACAAGGCAGTTTTATACAGATAAAAGGAAGTCTTTTCTGCAAAGAACAAAAACCTAACTGAAGTAGGAGAAAGCCAGCACAGATGGCTGTTACCTACAGGGTTGAGCTGATTCAGATTTTGAAGTACTAAACAAATTTGTGGAAGGACAATTAGTATCACCAAGCAAGAACACCACATACATCCTGAACAGTCAATAACATAAACCACCATGTCAGTGATATAGACTATATGTATCAGGCTGCAATTTTCTTTTAGAAACCCTATAGGATAAAATGTAAATTCAGTGAAAACTGTCAGAGATTCTAGAGCAAGCACCTGAGTTATCACCAGCATTGTTTGTCTAAAACTCCCACACAGATTCAATGGCTATAATCTAGTCAGGGCCTTGCTCTAACTATGCAAAGGTTATGAATGTTCAGAGCTGATGCTGTGAATACTGATTTGTAGCAGTGTAACATGGCAAGTTAGAAAGCTTCAGGTGGAAGTTACTGAAGAAACTAGCCTTATGATTGTGGAGATTAATAGAGCTAGCTCTGCTCAGCTCTCTTTTAAGCTTTGCATACCAAATGCTTTTGAATTTCTAATGCTGTATGTTGTTACATTCCAAAAGAAGTTTTGAAAGATGATGTAGATCAGTACACAAAACCACATCAGATGACAAGTCACTGGTAGCACCCTGCCAGTTAGTAACAGCTGAACTTCTCCAAAGCAGCATTGATACAGAGGGTTTGCATGAAAAGGCTTTGTGTTTAGAAACTGTGATGGTCAGAGAACATCAGTCAACAAAAGTCTGGAGCAGCACAAAGCTGGTTAAGAAACACAGGTAGTGAATCATGATGCTGGGATCAATTTAATTCACTAACTCAACACAAAGAACATTCTCACTGAACAATTGTTCCCTTAACAACTGCCTGTACTATGTGAGTCAGGAGGTGTAAAATTTAACAGGACTGAACGGTCTCTTCTTTAGAACCAAATGTCTCTAGAGTAGACAAAACCCAGCAAAGCAACAAAATAAAGAGTGCAGCTGAATAAAGAATGGAAAATGCACTCTAGCTTAGGGCTGGTACTGACGTTTTAGTGTCAGAGACAGCAGGCATGAAAGGGAAATTCAAAAATACACTCAGTTATACTGTGAAGCTTCTATCCTAAATAACAGCTGCTTGAATAACATGAGGAGGCATCAGCAGCCTGAAGAAGAAACAAAGACAAAACAATGCATAATTTAAGATGCTACTTTTTCATTTTTGCCTCACCACCCCATATTGGACTAAAAAACAACAACAAAAAAAGATGCTAAAGAGTATCCCACATGAGTAGGACTCACTCATCTCAGAAGCATTTGAGATGATTCAGTGTTTCCTGATCTCCAGAGAGAACTGATTCCCCCACCTCTGCTCTACTTAGGCAACTTGAAGAGGCCAAGAAGTGTTCAGAAGTCTGTTTCCCAGGGATCTGATGCTCTGAGACCAAGCTGAGACAAAATTTTCCAAGGCCTCTGTCCTGGATCCAAAAAACCTAGGTTTCCTTTGATTGCCTCAATCAGGGACATCACCAAAGAGCCAAGGGGAGAAGAAAGGAGCAGGGGATGACAGCCAAGTGTCCACTGTCAAGTTCACTGAACTCCAAAGGCGAGGCTAGAAAGAAGCTGAAACAGCGGCAGTGATCAAGAGCATTCTCTATGCAAGAGTACTACTGTGGGACCTACAGAGAGCACAGCCTCACACTGGCACGCTGCTCTTCAGGCATCACAATGCAGTCAACCTCAGGGAAAGCTGTTTGCTATTAAGTCTAGCTTTGGAGGGAGGGAAAGCTTGAGGTGACTTCATTAGGACTGACCATATTGTGATCAGAGAAGACACTAAATTTTTTCACCTTTCCCAGCCCTTCCACATGATGTTCTTGTTCTTTCCAACTTGTGGACACAACATAAAAATTCCAAAGACCAAGACGTAATACTTTAGCCTTGAGTGCTACCGCTTTCCTCCTGAGGCATGCTAGCAAGATAAATCAGTGCAGGTGCAACAATGGCAATTAGACAAACAACTGATCCAATGGGTTAGTCAGAAATTTACAATAAAATAACTCTGATTTTCCTCAGACTACAGCAATGAAATTAGGTGCGTGCCAGTGAAGAGGTCAAACCAAACCAGAGTAAGCTTTACAGGACAAGAAATGTCCCTGTAGAGTCTACCACACTGGCTCCATGCACTAGGTACGTACAGCTGGCATAGTACTGTACAAACATAAAATACTTACATCATTTCTGGAAATGCCCAGAGTTTATTTGCCTAGGGATTATTTTAGACAAAAAATCACCATTTTGAGTTTTCAATATAATAATAAATTGAGTATTTTTTAAAACCCCCAAACAATGCAACTATAGCATGCTCTCTGTTGGAAGCTCACTTGGAAAAGTTTCAGAGTGCCCCCCTGTCAAAGTTCTCATTTCTTTCTTCTAACAGATATATTTCCAACTTGCTCCACATTTTAATAAGCTGATCAGCTTGGAAGCTGAAACCTGAAAGCAGAAGAGCACTAGAAACTTTGGAATTTGCTTTAAAACATTTACTTCAAGATGGCCACATACTGCAATTCATCAGGTCAGAGCCACACTCTGCCTTCATACAGGTAGCACGGTTAGCACTGCTCTGGCTGCACATAAGTTTTCCCAGTTCTTAGCTGCATTCACACTTTTTTTTTTCTGGAGAATATGGGTTCATCTTTTTTCTTTTTTTTTTTTTAAACTTAGTCTTTCACTACTCTAGTCTTCAACTTGATTGTGCTGTGAGCAGAAAGTGATTTTTTAATGCTCTGCAGCACATGAGTAATCCTTTCTTGCTCAATGTTAAGCACATACTTTGTCAGATCACAACTCGTACTCTCTAATAACAAAAAATCAAGCGCTCATTAGGCAGCCTACGCTAGTTGTACCCATACCAGGTTTTACGTTTCTCAGGCAGATAATATTCAAGCCACAGGGCTCCAGCAGCATGCTGTTATTTAGTCTTTGAGGTTTTTGCTTTTTATTGTTTTGGCTAAAACAGCATAGCTTAGTGGGGCTGTAATAGTTAATAAATCTATTATCTTTCAGTTCATAACAAAACTAGAAGACATTTATCATTAATTAGTAGGAAGAGCAAGCATGCAACTACAAAGCGCTCCCCTCACCAAGCTTTCAAATATCCACCTACTCCAATATGTTAAAAAGAACACTTGAAAGGTTACCAGCAATTCTTGCTTTAATGATAAACAAAATGCTAGAAAGGACGCAACTTGAGATGGGGAACTAGAAAAGATGTAAATAGTATAGACCACAATGAAGTCCTGTGTATATGTTGCAGCAACAAGATATACACAGGACTTTGCCAAAGGAAATTTTAAAAGGGGCAGGAAATGCTGCCTAAAGCTGGACAGAACGAAAAAGGATGCAGAAGACGAAGGTTAGACAGAACTAAACAAATGATGATGCAGTCTGTGTTTACAGTTAATGAACTGTTGGTGCTTGTATCTACCAAAGAGAAGCAATTAAAAAACCCAGAAAGGATTCATGTGAAACTCTCACAAAACAACAGAGGATTGAAATAAGCTGAAATGCTACACAGCTCACCAAGAAAGCAACTTGGACAAGATTACAAAATCAAGTATGGCGGAAAATAAAAATAAGGTCTACAGAAGCACAGAAAGACAACAAAACTGAACATGAAACTAAGCTGAAATGAAGAGAAAGTGCCACCACTCAAGGTGACAAACACAAGAAGGAAATAAAAAAAGGTATTTTGGTGAGATAGCAATAAAATGGGCATACCTTTTGGATGTCTTAACCATTCTAATCAGGTATACAACATCTGCCCTGCTACTTTACATTTAATGCCAGTTTGTTGTTAATGAAACTCACACTTCAATGCAATACCATTCAATAAACATTTTTTTACAAAAAGAGATTAACAAATAACCTGTACCAGCTATGTAACTTTCAAAGGTTTTGCCACCATTTTCTAAGTATTTTAATAAAATTATCTGTATTATTTATGTGCTAATTGGGGGAAAAAATTACAACCCTACTATTACTGAAGCTGATACAAAAGATCCATAGGAAACAAAATCTCCCTCTTAAAAAAATAAATTAATTAAAATTCAACAAAGCATTCCTGCTCACAAAATAGGAAAAGTCTTGCTGGCAGATGAAGACATAACAATTCCTTCATCCCTGTCATTGTAACTCCTTCAAATCTGCAAAGAACAAGCCTCTGTGACCCAAATACTCCAGCCAGCATACAGAAAGGTGGACTTGGCGTAACAGCTGTCCCACAAATACAAAACATCAGCTGTTAAGTGGGTGGCACATCATCTTCCCTTCTAGTTCATTTAGCATTTTACATGAGACTGCACTGTGGAGCAGTAACAAATCAATTAAACAGGCACAGAAGTTTTCAGCAGGAATCCTTCCCCTTATGAAGATAAAAACTACCTGTAAGGATGCACAATCTGAGATGTTTACAAATGAACAGACACAAATCCAGTCTTTGGCTGGCTGGAGGCATAACATACTAATAAACAGAAAAAACTAGGCACTCTTGATTTCTTCTGCCTCCTTCTTTGCCATCTTTCACCTTATATTTTGAGTAGTTACGCAAGTTAAAATGTAAAGCAATACAAATCTCTACATCATGATGTCTTTCTTCCAAGAACACAAGAATGAGTTCTTAGCTGAAAGTACTGGCTGCAAGGCTTGAGAGAAATGAAAAACACTCAGAGTTTTACAGTTAGGTCTGAATAAGACAAGTCTTCACAATATTTCACAGCATAAATCTAATATGAGTGTTATCATCTTGACTCACAATTTAACTCAATGGAACACAGACATTATAGGTCAATATAAACAGAGAAGCCAATAAGCTAACTTCCAGGTAGACAAGAATAACCAATCCAAGGAAAGTACAGAATACCAAGACATGACTTATGAAATGTATCTGTAAATTCAGTATGAAGCAAACATACAAAGTAACACTACAGGCTAATGCATTTATGTCGATCTTCTGCTAATCTACTGGGATTCACGCTTCCAATATTTTTACACTTTGATGAAATAACGTGCAATAACTGGGTCCCAGGAACACTATATTAAGGACTCCTCATGAACAAAATGTGCCTAAGACAGACCAGCTTATGGCCAGCTACAGCAAAAGAACAGTTTTTTTTTCCTGGGGCTACATGGATATTCAACTGCACAGGATAATTCAAAAAGGCCTGAAAGTTGTGAACTAATACAGCACTCCCAGAACAAACGGAAGCCTCTGAAATTCTTCCTTTTCCTGTCAACTTCAAATCTGCCTTGTCCAGGTTTAATGTTAATTTCTGTGCTCCCAATACTCTGTATATTTGGGAAACAAAAATATTCACGTTTGTCACCACAGAAATTAATACCTGTGCATGGTTAATGTATTTTATCATTGATAGAATTCTCCCTGCATGCTTGTGTGTGTGGGAGGATGCTGTTCTGTGAGATGTTGTCAGTTGAGAGGATTTGTAACTGCCAATAATTATGTGGAATACCTAATTTATGTTGGACTAGAAGAGAACAGTATTACCTTTATACTAGTGACATTGTTCAGTCATTCCAGGGTCTTGTCCAGATGTACCCAAAAGAATTTAAATGTCTTGGCTAAACCTACCTTCTCTACTTCTGTCTTTTCACCACAGCATATGTTTGTGGTTCTGTGTGCTGAAGAAGTTACAATTAACTGTTTCGAGCTAAAGGGGTTCAGACATTTTCCCCTCTCAATTTCATAGGACTTTTTTTACTACATATATTTAAACATTTAAATATTTTATATTTAAAAATTTAAATATATATATTATATAATAAATATGTATAACATATATATTTAAAAATTTAGCTATTAAAAATTGTGATGACAGGCACAAAGCAGAGTTATCAACTAATTAACTAGTAATTCCACCTTCAACTGCAAAAGCCCTGTCACTTATTCAGTTATGGCCAGCATAATAATTCTAGGAGATACTTTACTGGATACAAATAATTTATCAAACCTAGGAGCTTTAGGTGACAATGCTAGAAAGGCATTTGGAGAAATGATAAACAACTCCTGCCTTTCAGGATTATTGATTGATTGTTAAGTTTTCACCAACATAAGACGATCTTCATTCTGTGCCACTAGGCCAGTGCACAATGATTATTTTTTACAAATATAAGCACATAAATGTAAATCACCCAGACTTGGCAGTCTCTTAAGATATAAAGTCTACCATCAGCTTCTTTCCCATGTGAGGGAGTCTGTTGTTACAAACTAACTGCTTATAAAGCAATCCACAAATTCAGCTTAAATACAATCACTTTTTCCTTTTGACATGAAGTAGATTAGCAAATATTAGAAGGCCTAAGCAAAGTGGACCTCAAGACTAGCCTTATTCCTTCTGAAAAACTTGCATGCAGAACTGGGATAAAATTACACCACAGGTTCTAAAACAAGATTTAATTTTAGACCATGTTCACAGAGGAAAATAAGGTAGCAAGTTAACATTTGCCTTATTTTCTGCTAGAATGCAAAGTCACTCAAAGCTGAACAGACCGCTGGAAATGACAGTCTTGATCTCTGTGTAATGAGACAGTGGTAGCATCTCAGCTTCCTCTTCCCTTTGCCAAGTCTTCCACAACAGAACTAAAAAATGAACTGAGGGAGAGGAGAATAAGAGACTATTTGGGGGGGAGTTAGCTTTGTACACCAAATCACATGACAGCACTGTAAATTTCTTTCTTTCTCTCCATTGATTACATGCTTTTCTTTGAATTCTGCTTATATGCACCCTTCTTTAGGAGACATCTCTGTCATTTTCCACAGGGTCAGTCTCCTTTACTGCATGCGCTTCATGACTGAAAAGCCAATCTATGATTTCATCATTAAGAGTGAACTACCTATATCTCAATGAAGCACCACAAAAAGCTGGAAATGGTGAAATACTACATCAGTTATATAAACATATGAAACCACTTATACAAGTAAAAATGCAGTTTTCAAGTGAAATGTATCACTTTTATGCAGCTGGATTTTTATGGTTTTAGTTATTATTATTATTGTCAGTTACAAATCCTCCAGTTTCTGACAGTTGACTATACTGCTGGCATTTTAAAGTACTTAATCCTATGCCTTCTCCCTATATTCAAGTGTCTTGGCCCCTGCACACTTGCTGCTTCCTGAAAACTAAGCTGTTTTCTCACTGATTTATTAGTAATCTCCAAATTCATCCACATCCGCAGCCCTGGCACTGTAAACCTAACACAACATAACTTGTTTTAAAGATTAAATGATTTTCTATCACAGTTTTCTTTCTGCCCAAGGCCACATTTTTAAATAAGTTACATGTAACAACTCAAGCATTACTGCTCTTCTACGCATGGGAGATTCAAGGTGCCAGCCTAGACTATCTAGAAGGAAAAGGGACATGCCTCATTCCTGGTCATTGGGAAAGTTGGAAACTGCTGTTTATGCTTAAGAACATTCCCAAAGCTTAGTGATGTTAAGGTGCCTATGGGTATGGAGTCCATTAACAAACATGCTTATAGAAAGCTGCTATCTAGAGAGTCCTGCAGCTGATTTCATGTTTTCCTGTGACACTAGTCTAATACACATCCTAACCTAGTCCTGTCCAAAGCAGCACCGCACATGCCTAACCAATATGGGCTGCTTTTCAAACTATTTTGGTGAGATTGTTATTTCATTCACCTGCATCACATGTATTGTTAAACTGCTCTGTCAATACTAACCACTTGAACATGGGCTTTTATTTTAGCTTGCTTTGAGAGTAAAATTAGATTTTTGTGTTTGTGTTTGCTTGCTCTTTCCACCATTATCCCCAAAATTAAGTGACTGCTGAAATTCAAATCTCTAGGTAACTAATGGAAATCTGATACCATCGAGACATTCCCAACAGCACCTTCTCATTTCATCAAAGAAAACCAGAAAAGCAATACTAAACCTTCCCTTCAGCTCTTCCTAACTTCTGCTATGTCCACCTAGCTCTTGTGTCTGAAACATCCTGGTCTCCAAACTGGTGACACATGTGTTTGATGGGTGGACCACTAGATGGATGCAGAACTGGCTTGATGGCTGCACCCAAAGAGTGGCTGTCAATGGGTCCATGTCCCAGTGGAGGCCAGTGACAAGTGGAGTCCCTCAGGGATCAGTCCTGGGACCAGGCTTGTTCAACATCTTTGTGGGTGACATGGACAGTGGCATTGAGTGCACCCTCAGCAACTTTGCTGATGACACCAAGCTGTGTGGTGCAGCAGACACACTGGAGGTAAGGGAGGCCATCCAGAGGGACCTGGACAGGCTGGAGAGGTGGGCACAAGCCAACCTCATGAAGTTCAATAAGAGCAAGTGCAGGGTCCTGCATCTGGGTCGAGGCAATCCCAGGCACAAATCCAGGCTGGGCAGTGACTGGCTGGAAAGCAGCCCTGAGGAGAGAGACTTGGGGGTGCTGGTGGACAAAAAGCTCAACATGAGCTCTCAATGTGCACTTGCAGCCCGCAAAGCCAATCAGATCCTGGGCTGCATCAGGAGAAGTGTGGCTAGCAGGTCGAGGGAGGTGATCCTCCCCCTCTACTCAGCCCTGGTGAGACCCCACCTGGAGTACTGTGTCCAGTTCTGGAGCCCCTATTACAAGAGGGATCTGGAGGTGCTGGAGCATGTCCAGAGAAGGGCCACGAGGATGATCAGAGGGCTGGAGCACCTCTCCTATGAGGACAGACTGAAGGAGTTGGGGCTGTACAGTCTGCAGAAGAGAAGGCTCCGAGGTGACCTAATTGTGGCCTTCCAGTATCTGAAGGGGGCCTACAGGAAGGCTGGGGAAGGACTTCTCAGGATCTCAGGTAGTGATAGGACTAGGGGGAATGGAATGAAGCTGGAGGTGGGGAGATTCAGGCTAGATGTGAGGAGGAGGTTCTTCACCATGAGAGTGGTGAGACCCTGGAATGGGTTGTCCAGGGAGGTGGTCGAGGCCCCGTCCCTGGGGGTGTTTAAGAGCAGGCTGGATGAGGCTCTGGCCAGCCTGATCTAGTGTGGGGTGTCCCTGCCCATGGCAGGGGGGTTGGAACTAGATGATCATTGTGGTCCTTCCAACCCTGAATGAAACTATGAAACTATGAAACACAGGTGAGGGAAAAGGCTTGGGGGTCAGTATGTAATACAAAATGTTAATATTCATGTCCATTTCTTTCAGTTCTTTTGCACAGCAATTGATAGGTCAGTTTTAAATTGAAAAATGACATTTTTAAAGTTTCACTTCTTACTTCCTGTCTATGCTTTAAATTTGGAAATTTATGATATGTTCACCTTCTTGAAAATTGAGGCACTGACATCAGCATGTATGAGAACAGGGACAAATGCTTCCTAGAACAGTCAGATCCCATCTCAGGAAAAACTGCACTTCGATGCTGCTACTTCAAAAGGAATCCTTGATCTCAAGGAGTTATATGAAAAATTGTTACAGCAAGATTTATAGTGATGGGAATACTCTTGTTTTCTGGCAGGTTGATTGAATAAATCTTGTGTGGATTTTTTTGGAAGAGAGACAAACTTCTACAGCCTTCCTTCCTCTGGAATGGAAGTGCACAGAGACAAGATCTCAGATCTAGAAGTTTGTAGCAGATGTTTTCGATACAGAGTGATCTGCTTCAAGCAGATCTGACTCCTGAACCACCACCCTGTGTAATTTTAGATCCAGCTTCCATGTCCCCTGAGTCAAATGCTACGCAAAGAGCAAAGCAACTGCCACAGTCACTCTCTACTCTATAATTTGCTGACATATGTGGTGCTCATATTGTCCCCAATCTGCAATTTTATTTATTATCTGGTACAATCAGCAAACAGCTTTTGGTGCCCTTTTATTTACACAGGCACATACTCATCATTCTTTGGTTGACTCATAATTATTAATGTAAAAACATCCAGATTTATGATCTCTTGGAGATGCCATGAAATTGAGGACACTTATCTGTAGATGGGCAGGCTCTCAAAAGGCAGTTCCTGCTGGGTGTTTACTTTAGAGTCTCTGCAAGATTAGAAACGATTGGCTAAATAGCTATCAAACAATTGTCCACTTCTACCCTGGAGTCCTAAACAATAGGGATGAAAACTGCAAAGTCTTGTAATCATAACCAAGCTGAATGAACTGTGTTTCCCATTTTAATAATTCAGATGTAATAGTAGGTAGGAAGTGTGACAGGGCTGGCAGAAAAGTGTTCTTTCAACAGAAAATGATGGAAGCAGTCTGGGTGGTCCAGGACAGTGCTCAAAGCAAGTAAGCAAGGAGTGCTGAGTAGAGGCAGAGAAAGCCCTTCAGTATAATAGGCTTAGAAAGGTACCAAGACAAATAATCATCCAAAACCAAGCATGAATTATTCTATGCACAAGACACTGCCAGCAACTAACAGAGTGGACAAAGAGTACTGCAGCTTCTAATGGAAGACAGATTCTTATGTGGAGACAAATCATCTGGAGAATTGTGCCCAGAAATAGCTCACTCAGCTATTGCTCAGGCATGCAGGCATACTGTGGGCACATGAAAAAAACATTATACTAGTACAGAGAAGGGTAGATGACAGGCTCCTGAACTGAGACAGATAAGATGCAGTTTGAGTTAGATGTACATAATATCCATAAAAGGATTTCTCTCATGATCTTGGATGCCTTAGGTTCTTATCCTAGAAGTGGGCATGCAATTACTGGAATGTTCAAAAGTAAGGGAAAAAAGGTGGGCACATAAAGGCCGAGAAGAAACTTTATAAAGTTATTCTAAGCTTTCATTCATCTGAGTTACGAAGCACCCATAGCACATTAGAGAGTGGAATAAACTTTGATTACTCATACAATTGAGTATCTTTCACAGATGTGTGTGAGTAGTAAGGTAACAAATCTGTGGCATCAAAACATCTGCTTCAAAACAACGCTTCCTTTACAATATGCCTGTTATACAATTCTACACTACTCAGTCTCTGCTATGCTTAATTACTGTTTAACACAAATGGTGTACATTTACAAAATACATCCAGTCATAAATATTGTTACAATTACATTGAACAGTTAGGAAAATACCTTAGTTTTGAAATATTTCTACACAGTTTAATGAAGGGGGAAAAAAACAATAAAATCATTGAATCAACCACAGCACAGAGCTTTATGACATATCAAATCATAATCTCAAGTTTAAAAAGTTTTCCTTAACAGCAGAAATGGGCTGTTGATAAATGTACCATATTATCAGAATAAACTGTAAAAGAAGGGAAGTTCCTTACAATACTCAAGAAAACTTCAAGAAAACTCAAACAGTAAGACAGGTGACTTATAAAAGTATAGGTACATGTGCTGCTGTTAAGTGCTAAGCCCCTTCTGGCTCCACATACCTTTCTTTGCACCCATAAAGTTCCCATAAGTTCCCGTAGTCCTATCCCATAAACAGCAAATAGCATGTAACCTACCACCGACCCTTCAGACTAAGTAAATAGAATTTGAAAAATATGAATGAAAACCAAAATTTTGCACTGAGCACTACAAAATTTCTAATGCAATTTTATCCACTCATAAATGGCTGAACAGATAGATAAGGCTTTTCTAAATAACAACGTAACAATGTCATGAAAAGAAAATTGGTTTCCTCTGCAGAACTCAGCTTTAGAACACATCTGTTTTCAGATGTGCATGACAACATTCTCATACTATTGAAATAATGACTTTAAGATTTTAAGTCTGTGAAATCTGAACTCAATAGTTAAGCAACTGCACAGAATTCTAGAACTAGTCACTCAGAAACATCAAACTGAGCATAGACTTGAGCACAAGCTCCCTGCGCAACACTAAAGCAAACATGGCCAAAGATAGAAACAGTATCAAGTGCAATATAATTGCAAAAAGACAATCTTTGCACTAGAAAGATACATAGTTAAATATGCAAAATATTTCTGTGTACATTATTTTGGAAGATAAAAGAAAATGCAGAGACAGAAAATGAAATATGGAGCTCAGTACGTTTAGCTTATTAAAATTAGATAGAAAAGCAATTGATTCTGGTATTTTTTTAGGATACTAACAGCTGCCAAAGAGAATCAGACACAAATAAACTAGAACCAATATATATGTAAATACACTATAATTTTTTTTTTTTTTTTTTTAAATCTCTACATCTTCATTTCAAATCAAGAATGGAAGAATGGATACTTTATGGAAGATATGTATAAAGCACAAGGAGCAGAGTGTTTTAGTGAGGCAAGCAGTTGTGCTCAATACAAAGTTCATCAGAAAAAAACGGCAGGGATTTTATCAGCAGGGCAGGCAGAGTATAGGAACATCAACAGAGCCAATATTTAAGAGAGCTTCTGGCAATTTAAAAAATCTGTATGCAATATAGAGATTTTTTTTCAGCTATTTGTACAACAGTCCGTGTATTTAACTCACTCATTTGTTCCTGGGAAGAACACCACATACTGTGCACAGTAGTGTCCTGATGCATCCCACAGGACAATTCAAAACAAACCCACTCATCTATTACAATAATTGGATAAGGAAGCAAAAAATGGTGTCCTTGATGGTCCAGAAAATAGTGAAATTCATGAAATTTCCCCCCAAAGATGAACAAAGGAAACAGTATTAGAAATGGTCTGAAAGAAAAAAATAGTCCAGAAATACAAAGTCCTGATAGTGCTAGGAAAAACCTTCTAGTATTTTTTGCAAGACTAACAGACTAAGACAGTCTAGGCTAGAAAGCCAGGTTGATTAAATCAATCAGACAAAAGAGAGGTGTCATAAACATTGTGAGCCAATGATAGTAGCATTCATAGCTAGGTATTCTAAGATTTTATTGCACCTTACACAGATGACTTGGGAAATGCTGCAAAATTGTGGGCACCTCTGTATTAATAACATATCATTCTTATTACTGAAAACCCCACAGCTTAAAAAAATAAGTACAGCAAATCTAAAACTTTCAGCATACATATAATAAAGTGAAATTGCTCTTGCAGAAAAGGACATATATATATACCCTGCTGTATACTTTTAAGCCTGCTGTGGATGTTCAGTAGTTATTTTTAACACACAATTTCTTAAAGCATATTAAGATTAAAAAAACCTCAAACTGTAATGGAAAAATACCAGTGTTTATGTATCAGGACCACAGAGCAGCCTCACAATTTACACAGGTATCACCGCTCTTTTCTAATTTTACATCTTCACAACTATTGTTAGGCCACAGCAGATGGAAAAAAAAAAACCACTTATTACAGAATGCCTTCAAATATCAAAGGTGTCATTCCACTTAGAAGCCTATAAACGTCAAACAACTACAATAAAAAAAAAATAAAAAGATCCAGGTATTTCTCTGATATGGCTTCTTAGCTGTTTTTTAATCCAGCCATTTGACTCCCATACCATAAAGCTCTGGTACCCATACTAATCATTGGACCCTCAAAAATATCTCTGGTTTCTCTACCACTTCACAGTAAATATATTTCAGACATATACAACTAATTTCAGACAGCTGAAAATGGCAAAATTCAGCTAAAGCCCCTCCCCTCTCTTACTGGCACATATACTTTTAAGACATAACTCTTAATAACATAATAGAGCAACCCAACACTAAGAATATTTTAAGGCTTTTACTGAAAACACGTTAATACAACCTATAGTCAGCTTATTAGAAGAGTTGACCTACTAAGAAATGTCTGTTTTCATAGACACGAGTTGTCTTTTTACAATCGGTTCTTGCTTTAAGCAAGCAATGAACACAGGAAATACTTCAGACCCGAAAGCTTACCTTCCAGTAAATCTCTTGCCAGACCTGGTTCTGCCCCTGTGGACCGAACAAAGTCTGACAGAACTGCATCCATATCAAGAGTCATGTGATCATTCAGAGATGCTGCCAGACATGCAGCAGCAGGACTTGCTGGTTGGCTAGAAGGCATCCATCTGCCAAGGAGAAAAAGAGAAACAGGATTTTAGAATATACCCAAAAGTGATATAAACCCGCTTTTTTCCTCTCTTCTCCAACCAAGACTATTAAAAATGCTAAAACATTCAGGTTACAACATATTAAAATAAACAGCATTTGTCATCCGTTTCTGCCTTAGCCTAGAAGCTGTTGATTACTCACACTGGAAGGTTTTCACTTTCTTAAGAAAAACAGATAAAAATATGAAATGTTATGTGCAGGTTGTAAATAATTCTACAACTTGAAGACTCCAATCCAGCTAAACACAGGCACTATCATATCAATGTCAGTGCTCACACTCAAATTTAGGAAGTATTTAAATGTTAGTCTTGAGCTCGTTTGTCTTACTTACTAACACATACACAACAGAGCTTGGTAGAATAGAATCACAGAATCATAGAATCAATAAGGTTGGAAAAGACCTCAGAGATCATCAAGTCCAACCTATCACCCAACACCTCATGACTAACTAAACCATGGCACCAAGTGCCACATCCAATCCCCTCCTGAACACCTCCAGGGATGGTGACTCCACCACCTCCCTGGGCAGCACATTCCAATGGCCAATCTCTCTGGGAAGAACTTTCTCCTCACCTCAAGCCTAAACTTCCCCTGGCACAACTTGAGACTGTGTCCTCTTGTTCTGGTGCTGGGTGCCTGGGAGACCAACCCCCACCCCACTGCAACCTCCTTTCAGGGAGCTGTAGAGAGCAATGAGGTCTGCCCTCAGCCTCCCCTTCTCTAGACTAAACCACCCCAGCTCCCTCAGCTGCTCCTGCTAAGAGCTGCTCTGCAGAACACCCATGCCGGATGACATCCACAGGGGACAGTGTCAGCTGTGGTGTCCCCCCCAGGCCATGTCTCCCAGCCCCACTCATTTGTTCTTATGTTTGCTTTCTCAATGTCACTGTAATTTATAGTTTCTCCTCTATACTGGGTCTGGCTGGCATGGAGTTAATTTTCTTCATTAGTTTTCTAGAGTTGTGGCTAAACCAGCATGGGTAAGACATCAGTATTTTAGTCATTGCTAAACACTGTTTACACAGCTGCAAGGCTTTCTCTGTTTTCCAGTCTGCCCCACAGCAAATAGGTTTGGGGGTGAGCAAGAGCCAGGGAGGGGATGCAGCCACCTTGTGATGCTATACCAGCCTAGAACTCCATGGAATTACCATTTCCATGGTGAGATACAGAGTGAACAGGAAAAGGGTAAAGCCCCCAAACATTCGCAGTACATTGACATCATGATCATATGGAGCAATGCAAGGAAAGAAGTATTTGAGAAAGGGAAAAGAAAGGACCTGTACAAAAGATCCAGTCTAGGGCAATAAAATGGCAAGACAGACATCATATCCCAATGGATGTGATCAATAATGTAACAGCCATACTCCCACCAGATGATGAACAAGAAACACAAGCTTTCCTAGGCATTGTAGCTTCCTGGAGAATGCACATTCCAGGTTACAGACAGATTGTGTATCAAGTGAGATGAAAGAGGATCTATTTTGACTGGGGTCCTGAGCACTGATAAGCTTCTGAAAAGATCAAACAGGAGATAATATGTCCAGTTGCCCTTGGGCCAGCTGAGCCTTTGGCTTCAACAGGAACTTACGGTAGAAACGACTCATAAGGACTCCAGGTTGATCTCTCCATAGTTTTGGAGTCAAGAGTACACAGAGGACCCAGGGTACTTGGCCTTGTTTCTGGTTTCCTCTATTGTAGTATTTCTGTAGAGAAATGTTCAGTGGAGAAGCCACCTCCACAAACTATACTAGAAACATCTACAACAAATACACAGTATAAGCACCTGGATTGACTGAGGCCAGCTGGGACAGGCATGAAGAAAAACAACCAGGACTTCACCCCTGGGATTTCTAAAGTAGTAATGCAAAAGTACTCTGAATGGTCATACACATATTTATGGGGTTTAGATACAGATGCAAAGAAAGTATCAGAAGTTAGAAAATTAGATTCTTCCTGAAAATGAGTTTGTACATCAATTTACACCGGTGAAAAATGTCACCTTAAATTCACAGAGTATTTTATAGCCCCTTTTCAAAGGTTATAGTGACTATATGTGAAAAAGAACAAACAGTCCCTTTGGAAACACAGTCATCTTTTGAAAAAAAGAATGAGAAAAAAAAACTCCAAATGTTTCTGAAAATGTTAATTATTTTGAATTAGTATACATTTAACAATTGTTTCATTGATCTTTGCTTGTTTCTTTAGACCTAAAGGTTTAACCGTTGGCAGTTTAACATCTGTATTTGTTCAGAAAACAATAGATGAAAACCTCTGTATGGCCCTTCATAGATTCACATGTCACTTAGCTCTTCATACATTTGAATACTTACAATTAAATTAATTTTACTGCTTGTAGAAATAATAGCTTATTTTCCTATTTTGAATTTAAATGGCCCAGCAATTTGATGACTACATTTAACAGAGATTTGCTGTTATCTGGGATTTCAAAGGGGTTTTTGTGTCACACTGACACACTCAGTCAGAATCTAGTATTTAGAGTGCCACAAGCCATGTGTCTTTTGCAGATGAGTGTTTTACTCAACCACTATGCACCACCAGAGTGATTACACTAAATCAATAATGCTTATTTATTTATCACTTCTATAAAATATATCCCTTGGAGAAGGGATAATGTTAGACTGAAACTGAAACATGCTGACTTTAAATTATGAAAGGGAAAAAATTCTCCTTTTCCAAAGGAGAAGAATGAAAATAAACATTTCTGGAATGTGTATATTTTTGCATACAATTTTCATCTGCTTTCTTTTTCTCTGTTTGAGAGCTGTTGAACTGTAGCACTTCATCCTGGAATTGTGTAAATGAGCTTAAAAATAACTCGGAGAAAGAACTCAATTTCAGAGAAATCCCAAAGCAGAAGCGATATGAAGTCTTTAAAATTCCAGCCTGATTGATGGCAGCTCTGTCTGACATTGTGCAACTCAAAATTTGAAAGGAGAAATTTTCTGGCAAATTACTCAACAGCTCAAGCTGCATTTCATAGTATCATAGTATCATAGTACCATTCAGGGTTGGAAGGGACCACAAGGATCATCTAGTTCCAACCCCCCTGCCATGGGCACCCCACACTAGATCAGGCTGGCCAGAGCCTCATCCAGCCTGCTCTTAAACACCCCCAGGGACGGGGCCTCGACCACCTCCCTGGACAACCCATTCCAGGGTCTCACCACTCTCATGGTGAAGAACCTCCTCCTCACATCCAGCCTGAATCTCCCCACCTCTAGCTTCATTCCATTGCCCCTAGTCCTATCACTACCTGAGATCCTGAGAAGTCCTTCCCCAGCCTTCCTGTAGGCCCCCTTCAGATACTGGAAGGCCACAATTAGGTCACCTCGGAGCCTTCTCTTCTGCAGACTGAACAGCCCCAACTCCCTCAGTCTGTCCTCATAGGAGAGGTGCTCCAGCCCCTGATCATCCTTGTGGCCCTTCTCTGGACACCTTCCAGCACCTCCACATCCCTCTTGTAATAGGGGCTCCAGAACTGGACACAGTACTCCAGGTGGGGTCTCACCAGGGCTGAGTAGAGGGGGAGGATCACCTCCCTTGACCTGCTGGCCACACTTCTCCTGATGCAGCCCAGGATCTGATTGGCTTTGCGGGCTGCAAGTGCACACTGAGAGCTCATGTTGAGCTTCTTGTCCACCAGCACCCCCAAGTCTCTCTCCTCAGGGCTGCTTTCCAGCCAGTTACTGCCCAGCCTGTATTTGTGCCTGGGATTTGAGTGAGTTCTACTACTGCAGTGGCAAATCGCTCCATTAAGAGGCACCACTTAATTACATTATAGAAGGGACACATATTTGCAACTTATTTGCAATAATAATCACTCAGTTCTGCAAAAGTTGTTAGATGGGTAAGACCTTGACAGCAGGTGTAGTTATGGTGATGAATTAAAAGGCATTAACTGAAGCAGCCAAAATGATGGTAAGTACCTAACAAAAGGCACACAGTAGACCGGATAGCAAAGTGAGGTATTTATACATTATTTATAGAATGTGGACTCTCAAAACATGTAGGATAACAAGGCAACTTGTAGTAATTAGTAAAATATTTGCCATCTACCTTCTCAACTATGAAATGCAAGATTTACAGCAACAAAAAGGTGAAGAACAAAAAAGTAAGACAAATAAAAGCTCCAATCAGGCATAACTATGAAGGTTTAGTCTACACAATGGAAATCAGGAAAATTAACTCAAAGTAATTTAAGTGGATTTGCCCATGTCCATTAAATTCATTTGCAAACACTTTTATCTGGGAATAAAGCGTGGCCTTAATTTGGTTTGGCTCATCTTGCCTTCAAAGTGAATTAAACTAAATTCATTGGAGGCCACTTTAATTATGGACAGGAGAGTGCATACAGGGACCTGGTGGGATTTAAGCTGCCCTCTTTAAATTCATACACTTAGTTGACTTGCATCAATTTTCCTCACTATCTTGTGTAGATAAACCCTGAACATTAGACACAAAGTGAAAAAATAGAGAATGAGGTAAGCTATGTTGAGGAATCCTCAGTCAGCATACCAAAGCCCCATGGGACCATCAAAGAAGAGCTATTATCCAAGAAAAGAGAATTGTTCAACTATTTTAAGATCAGTTCAGAGACCAGCTAGGAAGTATTTTTAAAAAACACATTAGATTTAAAAATTATATCTAATTAGGTTTAAAAACAGTATCTAATTTTACAGAAATGCTACTTACTTAAAACATCCACTACTTGCTTACTTATTTAAATTATTTGAAGCTGGCACTATTCATAAAGGACACCACTAAATCATAGAATCACAGATTCATAGAATGCACTGGGTGGAAAGGGACCTTCAAAGGTCATCTAGTCTATCCCCCCAGCAGCAAGCAGGGACATCCCCAACCAGATCATGTTGCTCACAGCCCCATCAAACCTGACCTTGAATGTCTCCAGGAATGCGGCCTTCACTACCTCCCTGGGCAACCTGATCCACTGTTCCACCACCCTCTTGGTGAAGAACCTGTTCATAATGTCCAAATTAAATCTACCCTTCTCTAGATTAAAACCATTGTCCCTTGTCCTTTTGCCACATGCCTTTATAAATAGTCCTTCCCCAGCTTGCTTCAAAGCCCCCTTCAGGTACTGAAATGTTGTTATAAGGTCCCCCACCAGAGCCTTCTCTGGCCTGCACAATTCCAAATCTCTCAGCCTATCCTCACAGGAGAGGTGCTCTGATCATCTTCGTGGACCTCCCTTGGACCCTCTCCATCAGGCCCATGTCCTTGTGTTGAGGGTGTCAGAGCAGGTCACAGTACTCCAGGTGAAGTCTCACTAGATCAGGGTGGCAGAATCACCTCTCTCGATCTGCTGGCCACAATTCTTTTGGTGCAGCCCAGGATGCCATTGGCCTTCTGGGCTGCAAACATACATCTCTAGCTTTTCATCCACTAGTACCCTCAAGTCCTTTTCCACAGGGCTACTCTCTATCCCAACATCTCCCAGCCTAAACTGATGACCAGGATTTTCCTGACACAGGTGCAGGACCTTGCACTGGGCTTTGTTGAACCTCAAGAGATTCACCCAGGTCCACTTCTCCAGCTTGTCTGGGTCCCTCTGGATGCCAACCCATCCCTAAGGTATACCAACTGCACCACTCAGTTTGGTGTCATCTGCAAACTTGCTGAGGGTGCACTTGATCCCACAGCATCATCTTTTGAGGCAATTTATTTCGAAATTAGAAGTTATAACCTGTTACTGGAGTCTAAGATAAAGTAGAAAAGAAGAAGTGAAAAGATGCTGCTGCGTTTAAAAGCTACAGTACACTCCTACTGAAGAAACAGTATGGAAAGCTAGAGACACTCAATACCTTAAAATACTTGAATCCCCTTAAAATGTTCTGAAACACCTACAGTCACTGCTAACACTGGTAGCAACTGAGAGGTCTTTTACTTGCACTTCACCACTGATGAGGGCCTAGCAAAATGAGCACCACTGGGTCCTATGTCAGATGCACATGCACAAGGATTAATTTATCTGCTCAGATGCTCTACTGGGACATTTTTTACAGCTCTATTTTCATAGTGCTTCAGAAGGTTTTTATCACGCTATTATTCTTACTCTAGAATGACTACATTCTCAGAGGGAAAAACTGTCTAGACAAATGAGAAGGCCACAGAAATATGGGTCTAGAACTGAAATAAAACAGCAAGCAAAAGATAGAGACTTTCTGGGTAAGGATCCTCTACATCTCTTCATCAGTGTTTTTTCAAGATAAAACAATACTGTTGCTACACTGGTTTTGCTTTCTTACAGGACAACAGATAGAGAATGAAGGTAAGGCAATTACTGTGCTTCCCTTCATTCACAGGGGCCCTCAGAGGGTGTTAATTGTATTCTGGCAGAATGCAGCAGTGCAAGAGATACATGTAATGCCACCAAGAAAACTGTAATTTCCCTGAAAGACCTTCATTTAAAATCAAATTCAGGCATTAATCATAAATGAGAAGTACTCAGTACTGTACTATACTGTACTGGAAATCCAACAATTAGGATTTCAGGGATAAGTGTGGAGTCCTGTACCTGGGGAGGAATAACACCATGTACCAGTACAGGTTAGGGGTTGACCTGCTGGACAGTAGGTCCACAGAGAAGGACCTTGAGTGCTGGTTGATAGTAAGTTATTCATGGGACATCAACATGTCCTGGTGGACAAGAAGGCCAACAGTATACTTGGGTACATTAAGAAGAGTGTGTCCAGCAGGTCAAGGGAGGTTCTCCCCCGCCTCTATTCAGCCTTAGTAAGACCACATCTGGAATATTCTGTAGAGACATGAAATCAATCACAAGCAATTCCATCTCAACACAAGAATTTATTTATTTTTACTGTGAGGGTGACAGAGCACTGGAACAGGCTGCCCAGAGAGGTTGTGGAGTCTCCTTCTCTAGAGATCTTCAAAACCTGCCTGGATGTGTTCCTGTGTGACCTGTCCTAATTGGTCCTGCTTTGCAGGGCAGTTGGACTCAATGATTTCTGGAGATCCCTTCCAAACCCTAACATTCTGTGATTCTATGATTAAAATGTTCATCTAAGGCCTCTTCTTAAATGCATAGTTCTGTTAAGTAACATACATCTCTTCCACTAGAATGTATCTCTAAGCAAGAAGTACGAACACATTAGATTTTTTTCCTTTTCCCCCTCATTTTCTTCATTTATAATTTCTTCCTGATGCTACAGAAAGATATTGTTTCCAAATATTGAACATATTCCTCCAAATGTCACCCTTCTTTCAAATAGAGAAGGAATGCTGGCCAAAACTCTTGTCTTACCATTTTTATCTCACAAAAACATGTCATACACTCTGCATAAAATTTACTTCAGTACAGAAAAAGCAAGATGTCTGAATAACCACTATAGGATATATAAAATGAGAAGTTTCGGTATTTTTCTCAAGTCTGCACTTGGGCCTACAGGCACCAGAAAATGCATGCAGCTCAGTGATCAACACAATGAAGACCAGCTTAACCACTTGCTGTTTCTTACATTTTTGAGTTATTTAGCCCCCTATTTCTACATTACAAATTCTGAAATTAATCGCCATAGCAACAGGAGTCCAAGCCCTCATTTACAATGCAGATAATCTTTTCAATCATGTTATTCACGCACAACCTCACAGCTTCTGATCTGTATCACACTCAACTTGAACAGGGGACGTGGGGAGAGGAACAGAACATAGAGCTATGACACCCTGGCATGCAGTGGTCCGGAAGCAGCTCAGCCTCAACCTCTGCTTTAAAGCAAGCAACTTCCTCCTTTACTTTCACTTAAGAACAAATAGCTGCTGCTGAAAAGCCAAATTGCTAAGATTAGTTCTCCTGTTAAGGAAGCTTATTCCTGAGCTGTAAATAGATACACACTGATTAAAGCTACCTTTAAGCAAGATTTTGATTTGAATTACTTACAACAGACTGGCGTGTGTCAGATGAGCGTTATGCTGCTGGTTTTTGGTGAGGAAAACAATCCATTTTTGCCACAGTAGAAGGTATGAATAAGCAAAATTTTGTCCCCTGAGAAATCTGGAAAAAAAAAAAAGTAGTATATAAATCAGTGTGCTTATTCTATGCTGTCAGAATAGTAACAACTGCGGGGGGAAAAAATCAACTTCACCTTTGACCTTAGGAGCCTAGAGGACACCACTCTCAGTGAAGATAAATTACTATGTACAATAATTTGCATCAAGATTACTTGAGCACAGTCCAGACAATTCAAATAAAGTATTTTTTTTTTAAAGTCTGGATGTACAAAAATATCCTTTTGACTACCCTATCAGGAAATGGTAATTCACAGGGAAAAAATTGTTCAGATTCATCAAATACAACTTTGGAAATTTTCCTTCTCATAAACTATCAAAATCTAAGGCAATGAACTAGCAAACAGCTATTCAAGAGAAAACTCATTTAGGAAAGTCATTTATTTTCCTTCATGGAAAGAAAGATCAAACACATGGAAAAAGAAGGAACACAACTTCATTTCACAGGATTTATTTAAGAGAAACAGCATTTCCCTTTGTGTACAATCTAGTCAGGTCTCTTAAGTGGAAGTCCTGCTGCTTGCAAATATGAAATCCAATTACTATAGACTTCACTCTTTTAAAAGGCACTTAAAAATCACTTGTGCTGTTTCTGGGTTTTTTTTTAATCCATTCACAAAACTCATGTACTTTTAGCTGAGCCCAGCATTGTCAAAATGAGGATTTACAGGCATTTTCCCAAACTCTTTCATCATGGATAGCATTCCTTCCAATAAGGATTTTAAAACAGGTAGAAATGTAACAAGTTTCATCTTTTTTATAAATTTGTGAGAATTATTATACAAACCCACAACATTATATTTTTCTCAGAATAAATATGGAAATGATTTTTTAAGTCCCAGTTGTCTGTGTAATAACTCCACTGTAACATGAAGTATTTGTGAGCTAATGTACCATATTTTGGAAGATTCCTAGCTTTTTTTTTTCTGACATATACTTTTATGCAAGAATCACACATCTGACCGAAGAGTTATTGTCAGTTCTCTGTTGAAGCTTATGAATGCACTGTATCACAGATATCCTCATACAGAGGCAGACTATTTAAAGTTCATAATAACATAAAAATAGTAATTTCATACATTAAAAAAATGAAATATAAGCAGCAGCCCAATTGCATTTGGCTGTGACTCTCACCGTTATCACCATCACAGAACTTAAAAAAACCCAACAACAACAAAAAAGCACAAGCCAAAAACAACTGTAAAACCCTCATCTACTTACAGAAGTAACTTTTAATAGCTCTAACACTTCAAAAGCTACTTCATCTGCAAGGGATAAAAATAACCATCAAGCGTCAATATGTCTCAACATTTCCATGTACACCACATTAACAAACTGAAATGTCTACACTATGAAACTCCTATTAACTATGGGGAAATAACTAAAAACTCCGTTACACAGCCTTCAAAAACAAATGATTGTGTTTCTGCTAAGGAGCCAGAACTTTTATCTCTGCCCTGGATATAAGTAAACAGTCAGGGGAGGGTCCTGCTTTCAGTTACATCAACGAATGACGATTTGTTCAATGCATCAGCGGTGCAGGAGAGCAAACTCTTTCCACCCAGCACTTGACATATTTCAGTTGAAAAAGGACTTAATACGTGTGCTTGCAGTACACAAACCACAATGTACTATTTGAACTATTCTAAAAATGATTCTACTTAGTTCAGTGTTGTAAGGAAGGGATCTAAGGGATTACTGTGGATAGTATGACTGTTAAGAGTATGAGGAAATGCTGAGCTTTTCTTGGCATTTCTCACACACACACTCTGCAGCTTCAAGACTTTGTTTTTTACGATTAGCTATCAAAAATTGCAGGATGTAATCTCAGCTGCAATTCCTTTATAATTCTGGGGACAGATACTGAATTCTTGTTTTACATTTGTATGGTCCTGGCAACAACTTCTGTGTGAAGTTAGCAATGAAAATGAGGAAACAGATAAAGATACACTTCAAAACAAAGACCCTGATCTCAAACAGTGTAAGAAGGAATCTTAGTCAAATCAACTGGGGCCAGATGGCAGACAAGTTCTTCATTAAAAATGAATATTCAGTCACATTCCCAGTTTTCCCCTACTTCTGTCTGTCATTTCAAAGTAATTACTGACAAGGAGCTGCAGAAGATCCCTCCACTCAGTTTTCAGAAGTACCTCAATTGGACTCTCATGCAATCCTTGTCCTAAATTCAAAAGGGATGCCATTTTCCACTTCCACATTCGACACAGGACTGAAATACTTCCTAGTCTTCCCAGCAGTGTAGGGCCTGACACACAGTGCTGAAAATGTTTTCTGCTCATATTCTGATGAACCTGGATCAGTGTCACCCCATAAAGTCTCAAGTGTGTATTCACAGCCATTATTTTTGTTCTGTGCATTCAACCTGCCATGTCCTGCATATGTCTGTGTTGAAAACTGTGGGGGAAGGGTACAAAATCTGACGCACAGCATCTGTCCATAGCTTATCTACAGAAGATCTATGACTGGCTAACGGTTTCGTGTTCCTGTAGACACCTGTGACAGTTATGCTGTTCTGCAGCGTAAAGCAGTACTTTAACAATCTAACTGTTAATGATTGGTTCTTGAACACAATCTGAAGTGCTAGCACAAATAGAATTTTTCTTGTACTGAATTTTCATCACTTAAACTCTTTAAGTATCCACTGCATGAGAAACATCTATTGCTTTATCTATTTCATAAGTCCCTATAGTCTGTCACAAGTTATTGATGACTGACTAATGGTTCTTCCGTGTGAGAAATTGAGCATATTTCTCCTCTCCTTGGCTTATGCTGGTTTGACTCAGAAAATGTGTACAGTGGGTTGCGCTGACAGGGATATGAAGGCAGAAGCTTAAAGGCCATCAAAAGTATTAGCATCGTGAGCTTTGTATAAATAGTCTTATTGATACAATTCTCCAAGCGTCCTTTATCTTCTTGTACACAGAGATTAGAGAAAGACTCAAATGCTTAATGGTATGTAAAGTGCATAGTCAACACATTAAGCACTGGAGTCTTTTAAAATGGAGTCTTCAGAATATTCATGCCTTGAGGTAGATAATTCAGCTGCTATTTTAAACACAAGGCTTGGCTGTCTGTTACTCTTCACTTTGCATTATTCCTCACATCAAGGCAAAACACATAATGATGATTTTTCCATGTTCCCCTTAAAAATACTGATTCCCACCAATTGGTTCATCCCACAGATTCTGTGTCAGACTGACAGGGAAGTTCCCTCTCTTACAAGTTCCCTAAAAATAATGGCAGAATTGAACTTCTGAATTTCAGATTACATACAAAAAGCAAGTCCTTGTAAGTCCTTAGATGCATATAAAGTAGAAAGAACAGCAAGTTACTAGCTTGCCAAGCATTCACAGAATGTGCTGAAATTCAACAGAAAGCACAGCACAGCTCTGTATACAGCAGCTAAATAAGCTACAGCAGGAAAGAGCTCACACAGACACATTATGCAGCAAACCAGTACTGGTAATTTCCCCCAACCCTGTGACTCCCACCCTCATTTCTATGAAACATTAAGTTCCTCAGCTACTGCAGTGATTTGGGAAACTAAACTAAGGAAAATGGAAGGCTTAATTCTCTTTCCTACTAAAGACTCTGCTTTAACGTAATCTCCATGCTTTTAGAACAACTCGAGATACATGCAGAAAATAAAGAGGAGAGGAATGGAATCTGGAATGATTCATTTCACATTTAAGTACAGCATCTGTGTTTTCTCTCACTGCAAATAAACTGTACCTCCCTCTAAAGTAACAAAAATTTATAATCTCTATGCATTTATATTTTTTCTTGTAATTCAGGCAATATCTTTAAAAAAACAGTAATTATCAGGAAGTACTCAGGTTCAACAAGGAGAACGGTAAGCTAATGTATCAAGGAAATTTCTATAAAGAACCAATGCAGATGAACTGTACGCACAACAAAAGCACTGGCAACTATCAGACATTCAAAGTTTTATGTTAAAATAGCATAACCTGATTTTTAAGACCTTTTAAATAGTTTTTGACCAACGTCAACAGGATTAATGGATATTTTGCATCTCTAAGAAACAGGCCATTAGTTCTAATTGCCACTGTCATCATCATCTATTATTACATTCTATGAAAAGCAGAACACAGTTGGAGTTAAATATCAGTGCATGAAACAGGAAATTTAGAAAGCCAGGGGACAAAAATAATAAATAGCTACTGACTGCAAAATAAGCCTGGGCATGGCAGAATAAAAACCTTCACCAATACTGTAACCCTACCTCTTTTGTAGAGCTTACTGCAAGTTTTAGCGCATAAATATCTTTCAGTTCAATCTACTGCAGAAGAAATTATTTATACATTCTATAAACATCACCAACACACACATTTCAGAAACATCTGTATTTTTTTCCTGCTTTTTATCACAAAAAAAAGCCCTGGAAATCAGACTGATTTGTACAGAAATTTCCTTGAAGCTATCCAAAGAGACATCCTCTTGCACGTTTAATTTTTCTGTCATTGTTTTAAAGGCACAATGATCAAACTCCTCTGCTTTGCTGATAATCTGAAGCTGAAAGCATAGCAAAGCTGATTGGGAGTCACTGCTGATTATTTTTAGAAACAATGTATCATCACTTTGGACAAAACACACTGTCAATTCATCAGAATTTTTTCAAAGAAGCATGGCAGAAAATTGCTCCGCCTGACTAGCAGGTCTGCTTAGTAGCCAGAAAAACAAGGAAGTAAAGAAAGAACCATGCTACTGTTGTTTCAAACAGGGGTGGAGCAGGAATGATTTCAGTTGGGTGCTATATGAAACACAAACAGCTAGGGGAGGGAAAGAGAGAAAACCTATTGATGCAGGGAGTTGATCCCTTAACAACAGGTCAGCAGTGCTTGGTACGACAGACGTTCAACAGACAGGCAAGACCACAGACCACGTAAAAATCACAAACTAACCAGAACACAAAAAGCTGAACACATAAAACAAAAACAAAAATTACAAACAATCCAACCCTACAAAAATATCCACATGATGAACACCCCCAAAATAAGAAAAGAAAAAAAGAAAGGGGAAAAAAAAGTATTTTGCTTGAAAACATATTCCTTCATAGGCAAAAATGCTACTACATGAGATGATCCAAATGATGGCTTAAGGAGTGACCAACCACAGCACAAGAAGCAGAGAAACAGGGTTACTCTTTTCTACAGAAATCTATTTGAAAAAAATATGGGGTTAACTGCTCATGTCAGTCACTTTCAACTAACTCAGTCAATTTGTCAGGCAGTAAATACATGAAGTACTTGCTCTGCTACATCAGCTTTTCTCTTAATTACAAATGTTTTGGAAAAAAAACCTTGCTTTTCAGTTTGCAGAATCAGTCAATTAACCAACAGTGTTCTCAGTGAGCTAATTTCTTGCAGCCACAGTCAATAGACACTGAAAAGCAAACCACCAGTTCATAATACTTTAAAATGTAAAAAGGTAAAAGCTGGCCTTTACTTGGTAATAATTGTTTTTTTCAAGCATTAGCTTCAAAGTAAAAGTGATGGTGTCAGTAAAAAAAAGGGGTCACTACCATCCACTAGACAAATATTTGAACTTGGATCTGAATTAAGTTTATGTCACCAGTGTTTGTGTTTTAATTAATACAGAACGGATCTGGTTACATGCAACATAATATACAGAACTCAGAAACTACACAGCAGCTACTATTTCCTTACCTATAACAACCCCTATTTTCTTACATATAACACCCATGTTTTCTATGATCTGTAAAGACCAGAGACTTCAACCAAAAGGAAGAAAATCCACCAATTTCACAGATTTAATCCAAAAAAGCTTCATCTGCAAAGAACTTCTTGGGGCAATTTCAAACAGTCCTGATTCTGATCTGTGAGTTTTTAACACAGCTCCTGTGACTGCATCTCTAGTCCCAATATAAAAATCCCATCTGCTTGATTAAATAACACTATCAGTCTCCTAAAGCAAAGCCAGAGCCCAAAGGCCCAAAATTATGTAAACAACCTCCAACAGGAGGCTGAAAATCTGGCTTTGTATTTTATCTATAATTCAAATGACAGAATTAAAACCTGAGCAGCATGGCCTCAAACAGAAGGACATTCAGAGAATTAGCATCACTACTTCCAAATAAGCAGTAACTTTCCCATAATACTTTACCTCTTGAAAGCCAGAGACTTTACAGAATGTCACCCCTGAAAGCTGACCTTGGAAGTATTCCTGTCCAGTAAGCCCTTCTCCAAACCACTTCAAGAATTTACTAAGTGACAGATTTCCCTCACATTGTTCTCTGTCCTTTCCATGAACAAATCCATCCATTAAACACTACTGAGATGAAGACACATGCATCTGTGGAAGCAAAGACTTCTGTGAGGGCCTTTTTCCCCATATGGAAACAAAAAGTTAAGGACTAGCATAGCTCAAGTGTATTAAGTTTCCCACTGGAGAAACTTGGCTGAGGATAGGACCTGAACTGCTAGTTGCCTTGCCTTCCTAATGTGAAGAAGCAGTAATGAAGTAGCACTTGTAATGAAAGGATTGCAGACAAGTCAATAGACTCACCTTGCTTTGGCTGAATGCAGCAAAAATGCAGAGTGTGTATCACTCTACAGAGTGCCAGTGAGGGTAAGGAAGAGCACAGAGGAACTGCAGTAATTTTCCTTCTTCCACACATGTATTTGAAACAGTCTGAAAAATGGAAAACTTTTCCAGCTACCTTGCTCACTCTATGTAGAGGTGTAAACATGTAGGGTTTAGTTTCTTCAGTGCTCCTGCACTCACTTGTAGCCTTGGCAACATTTTCCTGGACATGATTAAGCTGACTAAAATAGGAAACAGCACAACACAGACTATTTATTCTACAGAGAGAGAGTGAAGAGAAACACTTCCTTCCTATACTGCAAAAGATGTGACAAAACAGATGAAGTAACTGGATAGTCATCAACTTTGTTAATTTTACTGCTCTCTCAAGTGGTTCCAACCTCAGCAACTTAGAGAGTATCCCTATTTCACATGACGTATTGTTGATGTCAGACTGCACTAAGGAACACACAAGCATCCCTAGTATTTTTAAGGTCCTGTCATTTCCTACTACTAAAGCTTTTCTTGATAACTAGGGGTAGTGACTAGTACAATTTGTGTGGCATCTCCCTACTGTGACAGTTTAATCATCACAAGAATCAGAAATGTATTTAACAAATTGCCTTGTTCAATCATAGGGTTCAGCAAATGCTTTCAGAATAAACAAAAAACTTTGGTTGCAATTATTTCTTTGTAATCACCGAGAAGAGTGCAAATCTTTCTTAATCTTGCATAAACAGAATGATCGTTCCCTTACAAAATAAAATACTTCACATCAGGCTTACCAAATTACTTATGCAGCTTTTCAACTAAGACATTTTAACAGACATCCTTTTAATCCCTGCCTGTTTAGTAAGACAAGGTATTTGTTATTTTACAACACCACCAGTGCATAATTTGTTTTTATGATACTGCAAAAATAAATAAGAACACAACTGAAATGGCCAAATCTCAAGAGCCTCCAGTGAAACAATATATGGAACATAATTATATGAAATACATATTTTGCAAAGGAAGTTGACTCAGTTCCAAACTTAGCAAAATCTGACCAGGAAGTAAGTGTCTGGAACTCAACCACAGTGTGTGTTTGACCCTTTTCAGTCCTGAAACCTATTATTTGTGAAGCACATTTCAGCTTCTAAAGCATGAAAGATCTGCTAGTCCCCTATAAGTAAGTAACTACTCCATGAAGAAATTTCAGGATCTTACTGGTTGAACTTATCCAAAGAGAATAAAATAATTTTGAGTAAGGTTTCCAAGGATTTTTAATATCCACGAGAAAACTACGTTGTCAGCTATTCATGCTTGAAATATATGCAGATAGTTCAAAAAGAAATGTGAGAAGAGATTATTTACTTGGAAAGGGATAATTTGAAACTACATTAATTTACTTCTAAAAATGTGAATCCAAATGAATTTAGATGGGGTTATAGCTCAATTCTGAAATGTTATTTATTACCAAGCCCATGTAGCATCTATAAGAGATGATATTTACTTTGAATTGTCCTAATTTTAAAAGTTTAATACATTGCAAACTTGGAGTTTCTAATCGATTTACCTAAAATATACCATACTTTGAAAGCCAAAGATCATAGTTTCATTATGTAACCACTCTTCACTAGCTTAGTCTGTAGACACTATGCTAATATAGGCATTATTCTATTAACAGTAAAAACAACAGAACAGAAATTCTCGTGGACTCCATGCTCAATAACTATAAAAGGAATGTTAAAGTACTTAGTCTTTACAAACTGTTTAAACTGTATCTGTCTATTCCTCTGTATTGGTTTTTGTTGTGTTATAATATATTAAGATCTTCCTAGATTATGGTGGATCTCTTCAGAATGACAGACACTTGCACTAAACTGAACTGATGATTGGACCATCTAATGGGAACACAGTATTGTTTTAAGTATACATTTAAATGTCTTCATCCAGGTCTAGAACAACCTGCCTTGCAAAAACTTCACTGCAAAAAAGGAATCTTCAAACAAGAATTTCCTGGAATTCCATGAGAACCTATCTTGGACAGAATTTACTAAGAGATGAACTTTTGTTTGGATGCACTGGCTTGAAGACCCGTGCGATGTTACTGCCTTAGAGACATGGCTTCTTGCAGTGGTGGAATACATTACTTATTCAGTTTGTACAAAAGAGGATTAATTTAATTTCTCACTATGGAATAGGGCTTAGAATTATTTTACTCTGCTTCTGGTAATTAGCTGTAACAGGTTAATGCACAGAGAACAGGTTGAACTGCCTGCTTCCCCAAACACAGAAGTGAGGGAAAAATAATAAAAAAAAAATTCCCTTCTGGATTGAGATAAAAAGTTGAGATAAATAAGAGTTTGCTGAGTTAATCAGATAATAACAATAATATAATGCACAATTACTGTAGCCTATTTGCAGAAAAAAAGCACATCAGAAAGCAGCAGCAAGCAGAAGCAAGAGCTAAACCACTACATCCCTCCCACTCCGGCTGCCATCCTAGACGACGAGAGCCAGCACCCAAAAACCCAGAACCCAAAAGCAGCAACCAGAACAGGAAGCCTCCCATGTTACAATCTGAACTTCAAGCCCCACAATACTTTGCTCCAGTCAGCACTTTCCCTTTGAAGCTGGCATGAGCCAGGATGGCATGAATAGCAGCAGATTTAACTTAATACATGACATTGGCAAAAGTATTTTGATTTCATGAGGACTAAGTAAATTAATCTGGTCCACACTAATAAATAAGTAATGAAACCTGTAAGGTTTACCAGAAGTAAAGAGCATGAACTAGAATGATTGTTTCCTACATCTGCAAAAGCAAAGCTACACGTTTGCACTCACCAACAGTATGTACTTCACACAATTACAATGTTGCTGTTATTATGTAACAAAATTGTCTCATAATAGACAGTTGTTAAAATAACCATTCAACTAGCAATTAAATCTCAAAGTGATGGAGCCCTGCCTGTAATTAAAACATACTACTTCTTCCACCCACATTAGACAGAGGAGCCTGACTAGCCCAATACAGCAGTTAGTCTTTATTAATTGTATCATAATGAGGATTCCTAAGACAAATATGATATTGAAATTCAAATAAACTACCATCAAATGGTACATAATCTTAAATTAACCTAAAATTAATGGTAACTGCCAAATGATGAATTCAAGAGTAAGCTGTCTGTATGGCAGGTAATGTGTTTCAGTTATTTGCAAAACCAAATGCCAGTGCTCTATAATAAGCCAACTCCTTTAAAAATACTACCACAGCAATAGCCAAGAAGACACTTAAATAAAATGAACATCTCTGCCTGAAAACTCTGACTACACATTATAGTAACTGCATCAGAAAATCAAATGAGATTTGTTTTCTGTCAATATCCACCTCCACACTACCAAAAGTACTGGGACATTGCTTACATCCTATGGAAGATACTTTCCTGAAAACCTGTAAACAGCAGTTTGTTATCCTTTGTTTGATATCAGCAGCAGTCCAGGGAGAGACAGCAGACATCTGATATAGGTGTGTCCAACAAACTAGAAGTTATCAGATATCTCTGCAGAGAATGAACCCTCATCTTATTTCTTTGCAGAGGATGCTGGGGTGTGGGGGATGTGAGAAAGAGACACTTGAGCTTACTTACAACCCAGAAACACCTCTTGTCAAAGCAGACATTGACCTTAGTAGGAACACAAGCTACAGTTTCAAGAATGCAACACAACAACATCTGTGGTTTCAAGCTTTATCCATACAAGACAATGTTTACTTTTCCAAGTCCTGCATCAGGGGATGCATAGAGAAATAAGTTCTGTACAGCCAGTAAAAGCAATATCCAAGATGGATCTATTTTTGCAACAAATGACTAAGTGCTTAGAAGTGCATTTTGCCATCAAAAGATTTTTAGATTTGCAATGCAAAGTGGTTTAAATTGGAAGGGACCTTAAAGGTCATCTAGCAGTGTGCCCAGGTGGCCAAGAAGGCCAATGGCATCCTGGCTTGCATCAGAAATAGTGTGGCCAGCAGGAGCAGGGAAGCCACTGTGCCCCTGTACTCAGCACTGGTTAGGCCACACCTTGAGTACTGTGTCCAGTTCTGGGCCCCTCAATATAAGGAGGACATTGAGACTCCTGAACATGTCCAGAGAAGGGCAACGAGGCTGGTGAGAGGCCTCGAGCACAAGTCCTACAAGGCAAGGCTGAGTGAGCTGGGATTGTTTAGCCTGAAGAAGAGGAGGCTCAGGGGAGACCTTCTTGCTGTCTACAACTACCTGAAGGGTGGTTGTGGCCAGGAGGGGGTTGGTCTCTTCTCCCAGGCAATCAGCACCAGAACAAGAGGACACAGTCTGAAGTTTAGGCTCGACGTGAGGAGAAAGTTTTTCACAGAGAGAGTTGTTAGCCATTGGAATGGGCTGCCCAGGGAGGTGGTGGAGTCACCATTCCTGGAGGTGGTCAAGAGGGGGTTGGACATAGCACTTGGAGCCATGGTCTAGTAGTCATGAGGTCTTGGGTGACAGGTTGGACTTGATGATCTTTGAGGTCTTTTCCAACCTTGTTGATTCTATGATTGTATGATCTAGTCCAACCACCCTTAGGGACATCTTCAATGAGAGCAGGTTGCTCACAGCCCTGTCCAACCTGACCAGGAATGTTTCCAGGGGTGGGGCATCTAACACCCCTCTGGGTAACCTGGGTCAGTGTTTCACTACCCTCAGTGTAAAAAATTTCTTCCTCCTATCTAGTGTGAATCTCCCATTTAGTTTAAAACCACTACCCTTTGTTCTATCACCACATGCCCTTCTAAATGTCCCTCATCAGCTTCCTTGCAAATCCCCTTTAAGTACTGGAAGGCTGCTACTAGGTCTCCTCAGAGCTTTCTCTTCACCAGAATGAAAACCCCATCAGTCTGAGCCTGACTTCATAGGACAGGTTCTCCAGCCCTCTGATTATCTTCATCACCTTCCCTGAACTTGCTCCAATGGGTCAATGTCCTTCTTACATTGGGTGTCACACAAATGGACACATTGCTCCAGGTGGGGTCTCACAAGAGCAGAGTACAGATAACCACTTTTCTGGATCTGCTGGTGACACTTTTCTTGATGTAGCCCAGAATACAGTTGGCTTTCTGGGCTGCACACACATTGCCAGGTCATGTTGAAGTTCTTCACCTCAGGGCTGCTCTCAATCCATTCTCCACCCAGCCTACATCTGTGTTTGAGATTGCCCTGACCCATGTGCAGAGCTTTGTGCCTGGCCTTGTTGAACTTCACGGGGTTTGCATGCACCCACCCCTCAAATCTGTTGAGGTCCCTCTGGATGGCATCCTTCCCCCCCAGCATGTTGATCGTACCACACTGTTAAGGGGTGCTCTAAACCCCCCTTCCCCCACATCCACCAGCGCAGGTTTGATGGGGGAAAGAAAGATGCAAATTACCTTCCCCTCCCGCTGGGGGACAGGTAAGACAGCGCCCATTCTTCCCGCCGGCAGCTGAGGTCCCTCACCCGTGGGGGGAAGCCCGCGCTGCGATTCGGAACTGTGATTGGCTGGGCTCTTCGCGCCTAGTAGATATTGGCACTGGACACATTGTCTAGGACAATCTTAGAGCGACCAGAAAGCGGTCTGTGCTCTCATTTTCGGATTGGCTCTGCTCTCGCTCTGGAGTCCTGGCGGAATTGGAGAGATCAGCACTCGGACCTGGCGTCTCCCCGGATCTACATACCCTGGGGTCCTTCTGCCTGCCGTAAAACTGCGGCTGTCGTCTGGTACAGGCCGGCAGTGCGGCTTCTCTTGCACGGCTCAGGCAGTGCTCCTGCAGGAGTTTTGCCTCGTGGCAGCTGTGTCTAAGGACACTTTGATTTTGGCGGGTCCCTTTTCCTTTGGATTGTGTCGCGTTATCCACAAATTGGATTATAAACTTGCAGTTCTGGAGCCTGCCACCGACGAGAGACCTAGGGACTATCTCCAAATTCCTGCTCCGACCCCGTAAGTACAACCGGCATTCTCATTGGCTTTCCCTAAGGTCCTGGCTTGCCTCCGGCTTATACCTGGGGTAAAGCTATTTTGTGGCTTAGCCTTTTCCATTTTCTGAATTCTCTAAATAGTAAAGTTGCCCATAACCATCCTTGTAGAATTCGCGACCAAATAAAACCTGTAAACAAATTTAACCAGTTTTGTACTAACTGGGGGTGTGGGGTGGTGGAGATAAAATAAAGACAACTATATTTTTGTAATTCCTGCCTCGTTAAATCAATCCCAGTCAAAACACACACATCTTGGTGTCATCATCAAACTTGATGAGGGTGCCTCAGTCTCACTGTCGCTGTCACTAAAGATGCCAAACACTCCTGATCCCTGAAGAACACCACTCATCACTACTTTCCATCAGCCATAGCAGAAAAACGACCGCATCTGCCAAAGCACAAGAAAGCACAATGCTAACAGCAGAATGCACAACCAGTCTCTTCACAGCTGCTATACTTGAGGCAGAAAAAGGAAAGCAGTATTGGTCAAGGATAACTTCTTTATCTCTTTAAGAGACAATTCACAGTAGAGATCATTTCAAGCATTTGCATTGGCATTGTTCTTGGATACACAGGATTCATTGCACTGAAAAAAGCCAAGCCCCAGCCACCAATACTGAGGGGGAGTGGGCAGAAATCTTACAACAGCATTGCTGCTGCTCTTTATAAAAGTATTATAGAACATTTCCTGCATGTCAAATATTACAAGCACAGATCACAAAAAAAGTTAAGAGCTTCCAAAGTCACAAACATACACAAAAATCTTGTGTCTGTATGAGGATATTTTAACACACTGTTCATTCCAGCAAAAAAAAAAGCAGACAGACTTAAAATCTGCACACTACATGGCCTTGAGGCTATAGCTCCCCCAACAGTATGCACAGCAAAAGCTGACAGAAGAATATCCTGACCCTAACTTCCTGTAGGTCAAGTTTAGTAAATCTAAGAAGGCAGAATTGTCATTCAGTTCTCTTGTGCATAAGCATTACCATACAGTCTTAAATAAGATTTTCTTTCAAGATCCTTTCTTCTAGACATTTTACAGAATCACAGGATTCACTTAATCAGCATTTTTTCCAAATGTTCACAACCATTCAAGTGTGATTCCAATAATGTGACTTACTGTAGTCTTCTGAACCACTTTAAGGGAGGTTCAGGATTTTTGTTCTTTCAGTGCACTAATGTCTCACAAAATATTAATGAGCAGAGTTAAGAGTGTGCCTGTAAGGTGTGCAGTTGCTATACTGTTTTAAAATTGGAGCTAAGGAAGACAGAGTAGTTTAAAAAAGCATTATTAATTTTGAGTTCTTGTACTTCATTACAGTCTTAGAGGGTATTTAGCAATTCAAAATTAAAAATCTATTCCTCATGTTCTTAATTTTCAGTGTAATGTTCAAGCCAGACCTTGTGGTGTCAAATCAAGAATACAGACCACAGTTTCTCACACATTTCTCGTGTACAGGGTAACAAGTAATTATTTTCAGCTCCATTTAGTTTGCTGTTTTAATTTATTAAAGGTCCACTCAAGCACTTCTGTGGACCTAATGTGGCAGGGGATGAAAAAGCAGAAAGGAAGAATTTCTTAATCCAGCAATACTGCCAAGGAAGTGTTACACATAACATATTTCCAGAGAAGAAAATACATTGTTGTGAAAAGTTTGGATTAAGCAATGTATGTAGCATCACTGAGAAATTCTGCAACAGAAGCAGAGACAAAATGCAACTCACCATGGTAAATTCTATTTGTAAAAATCTCCCTTCTCTCCTGCATGCCCTATCTCATTTTGGTGAAGCAAAAGAGGCAGGCGTTCACACCAGCGAACTCACTTTCTCCCTAGAAAGAGGACAGAGAAGTCAGCAAGTAAATGGCAGTTTAGAGCAGCTGACAATCAGCTAAACATTACTATTTAGCAAACATTGTTCAATTCACAGTCCTTAGCAAGGTTATTACTATAAAAATCTTCCCCTTAATTCTCACAATGAGAATGAACTGTTTAACAAACATTAAAGGAAAGAACTAAGCCCAAAACAGTGCAGTGACAGATAAGCTGCTGCAGCAGCTTAACACAGCAATGGTATCAATGGTTTTAGGAATTTATTTAGCAACCAGGCTTTAGGAAGCACAGCTAAGGATTCATTTAATGAGGTGCACTGCATCATCCATCAGCTCCATGTTGCCACAGGCAATAGGCAATCTGTTAACTTGTTAATAATTTTATTTGGTTTCTTTGGTTGGTTACAGTTAACTGTTGTCAACCAGAAAAGAAGTTAAATTCTTGTTTTCTTTGCAAGGTCCTTTATGCTCAGCATTTCAAAACAACTAAATGACAGATGCTAATTTGGGGGGGTGCAGGGTATGTTTATAGCTACTTACAGGAATGAGGTAGGTAGGCCCCTGTTTCTGTTTCTAATATGTTTACCTATTTAGGAAGACAGGAGGCAATTGTCCAGATGATTTTATTTGTGATTTTGAAGCTCTGCAGTATCATGTATCTGTAAGAATGGAGAGAATGTTTTGCTGTTTTACTCCAAAAGTGACACTGTAAAGTACTGTCCTGCAGCCATTTACCATTTCCATTACACACTCTCACCCTGGAATCTTAATCTGCAACCATTTCTTCCCTTCTTACATTTTTGACCATTCCCAAGATTGTACTAAATGCTTCAGTATCTCATTGTTGAGATCACAATAGCTTTTCCAACAAGAACTTCAGCCAGAGTCCAATCTAATTCACATTAAACAAAAGAAACATTCATTATCAAATAGAGTAATAGAAAACAAGCTTTCTGGAGGGAAACACTGTCTGACCACTGGCCCATATTAACCTAGACATAAAGATTCTAAAAGGTAACATGATAAACAATATGCCCTAAGGTGGAGACTGCTGTGCCATTACAGAGAAAGAAATCAATATCCTTCATATTCATACAAAGAGCACTTGGAAGTGGTGGTGGTGGCAAAACAATGTCTGTCAGGTGTGAATGAACACATAAGTCCATGCAGTTGGGAATTTACATGCATGTTATTACAAATCTCTGCTGAATTGCACGGGCAAAACCATCCTTACATTTTCCACTAAAGATATCACACACGTGAGTCTTACATTTCTATGAAACAATCTAAAATGCCAAATTAAGATAGGTTTGTAAGAGACTATCGGATACTTTCTTCACTTTTGCCATGGTCTTTATTTCAGACTTCTAACCTGAACCATTACCCAAACATCACTCTTGTGTTCATACTGTTACATGCAGATTGTGCACATACACAAAATTATACTAAAATTCTTGTAGCCAAGGAATGGTGCTCGAGATACTTGATCTTTTCTGGTTCCTTTCCACTAGCAACATTTCTTTCACAACACACATTACAGTCACACACGTAAGTCATTGAGGGCAAGTGGTGCGTCAGTAATGCTATTGGTGAAAACAAAGAGAGCCCAAGCCTGTTGTGCTGTTCTGATGCCCTCACATCCTGCTGAACCGCTTGACACCGACAAAACTCAATTAACACTTCTAGAAACAGCACACATGCAACAACTTCTCAGAGTACCACTGTTCTCCAAAGTGTCCATTTGTTTCTCTGAAGAGCCATTAAAGCAGCTGTTTCAATTTCAGAAGTTCAAATTTAGCCAGAACAAAGCTCTCTCTACATAGCAAAAGTGGCAACTAAAAAAAAAAAGGACTGGGACTGTGGTGGAAAATTTCTCCTGGTTACTTTGACTCCTGCTGAAACTGTCCCTGGACACTTGCATGCATCCCTTGGGTAATAAAACAGATTAGTGGAATGGAAAGAAATAGATTTGTCTCAACTGGGTGAAATTCATGCAACAGCACAAGCAATGGACAAGGAGCAAAAGCCATCATTATCTATGAGTGTGAACTACAGTTTTAAATTAAATTGTAATTGCTAATACAATAAATTAATTTGAATTCAGTATTCAATACTACATTCAGATACCTGGTTAAGTCTATCAAAACTGTTCATACATAATGGAAGCAAAACAAATGGCACTGGATTGAAACTGAAACAATCTCAAATAAGTTTTTTATGGATAGAACATCAAACATTCCCAGTAAGCTCCTATAAAGGTAATTAATATGTTCAAAATTCAACCTGTGTCTTGTTCATGGCATAACCAAAATGTGACAATCTCTCACCAACGATTCATGAGGTTTTGATGTAGTAATACCTTGACATGATTACACTCTAATAATTACTCTATGTTCTTACAGTTCGTTATGCAATATATTATTAATAGATTATGCTACACTTTAAGCTCAGATTTACAGTTCTACCATACAGACACTTCCAGTCAAGCAGATGAAATTGCATGTTGTTGTTTTTTTCACTAGTCCATAGAAACATACATTCTGAAGATTTCCAACTTCAAAATGCAAACAAAAACTTTTGTAAACGAAGTTTCACCATGAAAGTTTGTAATGGGACAGCAGAGGTGTACTGGAAGAGCCATGTTTGAGGTTTATAGCAGATCTCAGGCTTAGTCACAATCAGGTACTAAAGCAGCAAAAGCCCCTGTATTTGAACACAGACAGAAACAGTATCACAAGGATCTTGGAAAGCTTCTGCAGGTTCCCTGTAGGTCTCAGTAGCGTCACTCAGGGCAGCAGACATTTTTTCCAAAGGCCTGATTTAAGACACGATAAACTTGGTTACGTTGAGTGCCACTGACTTCTAGCATCTGCATTACAGCACAAAGTCATGGAAAACACTGTAATTGTTTGGTCAAAAGCTAGAGACCTTTTTACAATGGAAAATTATCTTTTGAATTAAGGATTTTATGTACAACACACACTTCTTTATCACTATCACATAAAGCTGAGACACTCTTCCAGGCCCATGTTAGAAAGCTACCAAATTTAACTCACAAGTTCAATCATCATCATTATCTACATACATCTGAAATAAAATAGATAAAGTCTGAACTGAAAATGATGGGTGTTACCCCAAATCACCACATACCTGCTTTTTACTGCTTTCCCTGCAAAATTAGCCTGTGCTGACTCAAAGATGATGCTAAAAACTAACAACTTTAAAAGATGAATTCCTCTTCTCTGCAGCATGGATTTGGGCCACTAGGTGCCATTTGCTCCTTTTCCTTTGCTCTGATACTTGTCTAAGTGGTTTCTGGGCTACTTGGACTTAACCAGAAAAACTCCAGAACAACAAAAACTCTGCGACTTTTTTTTACCTGGAAGAATTTTGTGCTAAATTGAAACTGCTCACAGAAGGGTCTGGAAAAACCATAGCCAGCAACAAAGAAGGTACATGAAGCAAGTGGGGTAAATAATCTCTTTTCTTCAATGCCAGTGACCTTTCAGATTAGCTCTCCTCTTTTGTGTATCTTCAGTGTACTGCAATTGAGCTAGTAGATCAGCCCACTGCAATGGTACTAATGGTACTGAGGGCAGAACTGAAGTCTACTCATCACCGCTGCTGCCCTTTTAGCCCTGAGGAGCAGACAGGGACCTTCTGACATGGTGACAGATGAAACTCTAGCCTTTGCCTTTAATAGCAGAAAGGTAAAATGGGTTGGAGCTTAGGTGTGAGGGCTTTAACTGCATGTTCTATGCAGGAAACCTGTTGCGGAGAGCTGTGCAAACTTCAGCAAATAAATCGAGTGCATCATAATTGCAAACTAAGCTACTATTTTCCAAAGGAATATAAAATGCAAGCAATTCATGTTACTGCTTTGCACTCCTCACCAACTGCCTAGTGTGCTGACTCTGCAGAAAAACACAACCACAGTTTCACCCTTCAAGATTCCTATGCACCACTTGACCAACTTCATAGGCACAGCTTCACCTTCACAAATCAAAAAGTGCTATTTCAAATGCCAAAGAATCATATTTTATTAACTATAAACCACACATCTAAAAAAAAAAATCTGTCAAGCTCCAAAGCCCACAAATGAAGACCAGTATTACACCATATTTCAAATTAACTGATATGGTGGGACAGGGCCTTTCTGCTCCCTACTGGATGAGAAAATAGAATGCCAAAGAAGAGCACGCAGTACATACTGATGCCTAAAGACTCACAGCATGAAGCACAGTCTTCTATTGATTTTAGCTTCATCTCATGAAATCTGTTTTCCCGTAAAATTCTACTTCACTAAATAAAGCCATTTGCTAGTTGCCCCTCTCCTAATAACAAGAAAAAAAAAAGAGAAAAAGATTGACTTGGATGTTAGTGAGAGCTTCCTGTAAAAACTGGGAACCTGTTATTTCTTTATATAATCACGGAAGCATTGTCTCTCCTCAATCAGCATGTTAGAACTGAGGATTGAGAGAGAAGAAAGGCAGACTATGGCTTGCCTCATCATCACAGTCTGGCCAAGCTATAGCAATTCCAAGGGGCTGCATTCCCAGCCCCCCTTGGCTTGCTGCCCATCTGTGCTTCTATCAATGCACCTCAAGGGTGAGGGGTGGGCAGGAATAGAATGGGAAGCATCAAAGACACTGAAAGATGCACAAGCCTGTGGTTTGCTAAGTGATTAGCTCTGCATTGTGAAATGCCAGCAGAGCAAATATGACCTCTGTACAAGACAATTAAGGAAAAATTACAAGGGGAAATTCTCTATGATTTAATGAGGTGGGGGAGGCAGAATGTATTTTTAACCATAGACAGTAACTCTATCACTCCAAATATATATCTGTAGCCCAGATAACAAAGAAGGGTTTACACCACCACCCCAAAAAAAAAAAAAAAAAAATTACTCCATACCTCTTAATAGAAAAAGACAAAAAAAGAATTAAACCATTTTTCTTGTTTTTCTGAGATCCTTTAAGTGGAAAACATGATGATTATATGATGAGCTGTCGCTCAGTTACAACCCACTCAGTTCTATTACTGCTCACTACAGCTGCTTTAACATTCAGGCAGCTCAGTTACCTTTTATATTCATTACATGCAGAAATTTTCAGATGTCCCTTATTGCACAGGGCAATCCTCACCTTCAAAGTCCAAACTGATTTGATCTCTTTTTGCTTTACTGGAATTTAGGGATGAATTGTGAGAAAGAGTAGGAACCTTGTTTCCATATCATTTGAATTCCAGCACTACACACATTTTTTTCTGCCTTCCCTTTTTCTCTCTAGAATACTGAGGTTATATGGTACAGTGCATCATTTGCATATCAAAAGCAACAGCACTTTACACAAAAATGAAAAGCAGCCACTTTTCTGGTTTCAGTGACTAAGAGCTTAAGACATGAAAATAATTTCCTTCCTCTGAATATCTAACTCCAAAGTCAGGTGTAACTTGGTTCATCAAGACTGGTTCAGCTAAATACCCTAAAAAATGAAGAAGCTCCCCCACTGCCACTGTTACCCGATAATTAATTGCTAAGGACAGTGTTTATTTTCTTTCCAGACTCTACTTTTAGAGCATTTAGAGACTTCACTGTCTTACTTGAAATAACAGAAGAAAAACACGTAGAGAACTTCAAAGTTAATAAAGAAACAGCTCTCATTTATCTCACGTTACACACAACTGCCTAAAATTGCTGCAGGTATGAATGGCACTATCAAACTTACTGGGGTGTTCCTATGTCTTTTTTTCAGCTGGCCACCCTGGCCTCAGACATGTCAGAATCTGTTATGAAAACAAGCAGGATGGCTCTCTGCTCTACCTTATACAATCTAACAAAAGAGTACACACAGGACACTATTACAGGTTACTTTAATTTCAAGCTAACTCAGCAAAAGTTGCTACATGGAGGAACTTTTTATAGAAGCAAAGTGTCCAACACTGATGGTAATAACATACACACAACCTAGTAGGGCATAATGGCTAGGACACCACCAACTCTAAGCTAACTCATGACTTTCATCAAGCTGCAAGAGATACACCCTGGATACTATACAATGGCACCTCACTCCTCAACACGAGGCAGAAGTGATTCAGGTACAAGCCACGTTATCTGCTAAAGTTCAGCATGTTTCTAACCATATCACATCTAACCTTTACACCCTCAGTGCATCAGACCAATCCCCATTAACCTAAAACTTGCATCTACACATGAGAAAGGAGATAAATGCATTTGTAGTTCGGCATTCTTTTGGGAAGATCCTTCCCAGCCCTTAATATGGGTTTGTTGCCTAATACTTGGCATGCTAACAGAGAAAGTTAGTGAGACTAAGGAGAGAAGCTATTGTATCCTTGTGAGGCACAATAACTGGCCATCTATATGTTGCCTCCCTACCCTTTTTACTGGTGGTCACATACATCATGTCAATGAGTGCATAAAGACTTTAAAATAGGTAAGAGAAGGATGCACCCATGTCCCTTCTCCCCCCCCAACATGACTACAATTTGTGACATCAATTTTAATGACTTCCTTGCCTAGAAATGTACCTGGCCACCCACATACCCTAGACAGAGTAATGAGGTGGGAACAGCAGAATGAATGACTCAGAGAAGTATCAGCTGTTTACCAGTGCCTCACTGCTCCTAATACCAACAGCAGTGGGTGGTGCCTGAGCTGTCTGACCCTGCCAAATTCCTCTTCAACTACTTTCCACTATTAGAAACGTTGATATCTTTCAAAGTTTGACTGTGGATGCATTACCTGTTTCATGAAGAAGACCTTTCTGCTCCTGAAGGTGGAAAACAACTAACAGACAATTCTTATGCTCAAAAGAACTACACCATACTGTAAGTGCACTGGATTACACATTCACTGGACTTGTACCAGCCAATCAGGCCAGTTTATCATTCATGAGTCACCTAAAACCCTTCTTACACCCTCAGAGACATTTGATCTGTTTCTCTGCATGTCTTCAATTGGAGTCAGATTATTTAAAGAAATTGCACTGGGTCAGAAACAATAACCAGCAAAATCAGGCTCAGCAAACTTCCATTTTTCATCTATTTCTTGCTTAATAAAGCACACAGTGTTTGAGTTTGCACAGGAATCTTAATGCTGACTTATTTTAAAATACACTTTATAAAATTCTCCACGACGTTTCAGTACTAACGCTCTGTGCCTCACTTGAAGCCACTCATGCCAGTATGGTGGTTTTTACAGAGCAGTAACAGGATGGTGGATCCACAGAACACTGACTTCTCAAACGCAGGGCAATGCTATTGCCACCATTTTCTGTAACCCTTATGGGATTAAAACAATATCTCTCTTTATCACTTTTCAAGTGAGAAAAGGGAGAACCTCTTACAAGTGTGAGGTGGATTTAGCTGCTGAAGCCATAGTTCTCTTTTTAATGGTTGCCAAAGCTGAATTTCTGAATAATCACAGTATCACAGGTTGGAAGAGACCTCGAGGATCATCGAGTCCAACCTGTCACCACAGACCTCATGACTAGACCATGGCACCAAGTGCCACATCCAATCTCCTCTTGAACACCTCCAGGGATGGTGACTCCACCACCTTCCCGGGAACTTTCTCCTCACCTCGAGCCTAAACTTCCCCTGGCGCAGCTTGAGACTGTGTCCCCTTGTTCTGGTGCAGGTTGCCTGGGAGAAGAGATCAACCCCTTCCTGGCTACAACCACCTTTCAGGTAGTTGTAGAGGGCAATGAGGTCACCCCTGAGCCTCCTCTTCTCCAGGCTGAACAATCCCAGCTCCCTCAGCCTGCAGGATTTCTGATTTGCAGGAAACTATATCCATCTTTCTAGAAGGACCTGCTCTTCCAAGACACCAAAAAGCCTACATTCTACACACATTTATAAATAAATAAATAAAATCAGACTTTTAAGAACCAAGCTTCCCCATATCTGATTGGACTTGTTTGGTTGGAAACAAATATGAGTGAAGTAGCCATGTAATCAGCATGTACAGACATACTCCTTGGCAGTCTACACAAAACACAAATGAAGGAAGAGGGTCTTTCTTGATGAACACTTGATGAACTGACAGGAGATAAAATGTACATGGAACATATAAAGGTACTGACACCTGGCAAAGGCCAACATGATTTAAGGTAGCTTAGCTAACCGCTGACAGGTTGACAAGATCAGTCCAATTTGAACCAAGGCTGACTGCATACACATGCATTAGAAGTGAGCACATTTAACAGCTCTGTTTCTCCTGAACAAACTCAAAATTCCCAATTCAAACAGCATATATAAAACTCTTCAAAAAGATCACAAGTCAGCTGTCAAAACTAGCTCTTTTGTCCTGCACTGTCTTCAGTCCAATCTTGCCGTTCTGCCTGCCTGATATATTCAGAGGTTGTTGCTGGGTTCACTTCCTCTTGTCTGTCCTATTTAACTAATGTAATTCAACAGAATAAAATAAACTATTTCTGCAATAGCAGGAAGGCACACAGCGAACTGTGGAATACCAAATATACCAATTCATTTTATTCAGTGAATCCAAATTTTACCCAGAATACCTCACTGTAACTGACTGACACTAAAACAGAACAAATAATTCAGTAATCACACCTGCACCCAGAACAGTCTGTCTTGTTCAGGACTGAGGTCATCCAGAGAGGGGAGTTTGCAGTGCAGCTGCTGTGCTTTACATAAACACAGAGCTTCCACGGAAATCTGAATGCTTGCTTCTTTCCTTCTCCCCCTTCCCTCCTTTCTTTTAACAAATATAAACCTTTCCTATATACTTCAGGAAATAAAAATTTCTATCCCTTCTGTAGACAGCTGCTTTTTTCCTAATTTGAGCATTAACTACACAAAATTACTTTCTATTGCGAACAATGGAATTGTCTGTTGATTTTCGTATGATATTAACAGAATAATATGCTGGGTTTATAGCATAAGAAACACAATTTAAACTCATCTAATTCCACTTTTTGAGCATGGGCATGAGAGAGTTTGAAAGGACAAATGCCCAGCAATTCAGGTAAGTGTGATAAACAAATGTTTTATGCTTACAAGGTCACAGCCTTTTGGTGGCAAAAGGGCCCAGCATGCACTTCTTCACAATGCTAAGTTCCTCTCCAAGACTGACCTGTTTCCTTCATATCTGCAATTATACTAAAGAAACAGCTTACAGTCCTGGAAAATAGTTATTACTGCTATTTTTCATGTGCTTAACTTATAGTCTCTTCACAACACCCTAAGTGGTTCCCATTTATCACAAGCATTACTCAGTATACACTTTTTTGGTAACTGCCAAAATCACACTCTAAACAATTCCCAAACTATGCTGGTAAAGCATGAAATTCAGATTTAATCTAACCAGTCTTACATTAATACCTAACACTTAGCAGAGACAGCCTACAAATTTTGCAACACAAACAGAAGTTGAGTAAACTCCAAGGTAACTTAATCATAATATATATTCATGTATATATTAATATTCACAATATATATTCATGTATCATTAATGTACATCAAAACAGATTCAAACTCTCATATTGTAAATAGCTCTGTAAGAATTCACCTTTTTTAACCCATGTTCCTGAAACAAGCTGCAAAAGACAAAGAGCAGATGTTTGAGCACCATCCAGCTGAGGTGCTCTAACTGAGCCAAAGCCCTTCACTGAAGCAAGCTGGGAATCCTGCTTCAATATGCATTCTCAGTACAACCCATTTAAATTCTCTTATACACTGTCAGAATAAGCAGGAAGTTCAGCAACAAAAAAGGAAATTTATTTGCACATTTTGATGCATTAAAATGATTGAGGATTTCCATTCTTCTCTATTCAAGTTCCTGTGTACATGTAAAGGAGGATGAAGAAGTAAAATTTTCCACTTCAACTATGGAGTGCTAGAAGGAGCATAAGAAGACAGAAATATGTCTCTACCAGTCCAGCTGAATGACATCCAGTCAACTGTTAAAGGTACTCACTGAAATGAGTGGCAGAATCACTGCTGCCTTCAACAACAAAGAATTTTCTCTGAAGCTAAAAAAACACAACGTGGCTGGTTTGCCCTTTTATTAAGTGGTCTCATTCTTTGCCAGTCTAAATGATTCTATGGTTATAAGTGTGCTTTCATTTATATCAGCTTTTGCATCAAAGCTGGGAGTGCAAAAAAGAAAGCAAAGCCAGTTCTATGAACTGACGTAATCAAGCCTAGCATCTCTGTGGGGTTTTTTGTTCCTATGGTCACAATGACATCAGACTACTCTGCCTACTTAGTAGTGGAAGCCAATGACAGTTCTTCACCTCTGCTCACACACTTCTATTCTTCTGCTCCTGCTTGCACATCCTGAGACATCAGGAGTCAGCTTGCCTTTCAGTGGGACATGAAAGAACATTTGCTTCAAACCTCTCTCCCCCTTTTTCTACCCATCACCTTTCTCTCAGTGTTTCCAGCCATCACAGGTAAAGGTAAAACTTTACTTAAGTGGAAAGGGGTAGAAGAAGAAATCTCAAGAATTTAAAGCACACCTAAACACTATAAAGTAGGTAATGAATTTAATGGAACACACACTTTTCAAGTAACAGCTGCATTTAAAGTGTAGCAGACATTTATCCATAAACAGAGTTGACCTCAGAATGCTAGGAAGCTGCTTGTCTGCCTGACGGCAGGGGGAGATGCTTAATTGCAGCCCCACAGACACCCACACTGCAGTTAAATTAATAGGTTTGGTACTCTTAGCTTTCTGTTTTGCATGAGTTTCAAAAGGTTCCTTCAAACTGAGGTAACGTCACTTTTCTGTATCAGTTTCTACACCTGTTAGATGGGAATAATTATACTAATCTTATAAAGAACTTAACATATCAACTGAAGAAAATTTTATTCACTTTCTTTTCACATAATCCAGCCCAAGAATTCCTCATCTAATTAATTCTCTCATCTGAGCCACAACATCTAGGCCAGATACATCTGCACTCAGCTCTGAAATTAGCTATAGCATTTTAGAATCCAAAATACATAAACACACAGTAATAGCGCTAAGAAGTATATTTTGCTGCTCTCATTTGTACTGTAGAGTATTTGTGAGCAACTGTCATATTTGACCACTAAGGGAAAAACATTTTTTCCACAAAGTGGGTTCTTACATGACTTTATCACCTAGGAAAAAAACAAACAAACTACAACTTCAATAGATTAAATATATATACATAGATACACAAACATATATATATGAAAAATAGTGTAACACTTCCTGACAGATGCAATCTGTGACTGAAACCTGTCAATATACACACAGTGTATTTTGTAAGTTTTCTTGCTAAGAGATCTGCTCTGCTGTATAGGACACAAACGTTATCTGTAGAGTAGCCGGTATCAAAACACATCTTAAAAATCAACCAACCTATTAATCAAACCAATCTCCTAACCCCATCCTCTTCGTTCATGTCTTAAACCACTGAGAGAAATTAAGATAAAATAACAGTATGTTGAATACTCCACCTCCTGATATTTTTGTCTTCACTGAATTTGATCTTTAGCAAGGTTTAAGGAAGGCAACACTATGAAGCACCAAAACTACAATAAAAGTAACCTTGCCAGAGACTGAAAAGACCTAAATGTCACGCCAGATAGTTAGGCATGTAAGATTATAATCTATTTATTTTATAATTATATTATATATTTATAATATATATAATACACATATTTTTTTTCTTTTCTATTGCCCCTAGTCCTGTCACTACCTGACACCCTAAAAGTCCCTCACCAGCTTTCTTGTAGGCCCCCTTAAGATACTGGCAGGCCACAATTAGGTCTCCTCGGAGCCTTCCCTTCTCCAGACTTTAGCTGAAGTCATATAAATATTTTCCATAGATAGGATCTACACTTTATGAAAAATTCTAAGAAAAATATAATTCTTTCTAGTTTAGTTGCCTATTTCAGTCCCTAAACATGGTCTTTTTTGTCAGCTGTCACCCCATAAAAGTGACATCCCCCTGCATCTGCTACTATTTTTGATCAGCTTACCAAGAAAAGTGCAGACATTTTAAAACAGAATCATAGAATTGTTAGGGTTGGAAGGGACCTCAAGGATCATCTAGTTCCAACCCCTCTTCACCAGTCACTGCCCAGCCTGTATTGGTGTTTGGGATTGCCCCAACCCAGATGCAGTTGGGTTGTTGCACTTGGTCTTGTTGAACCTCATGAGGTTGTCATGGTCCCACCTCTCCAGCCTGTCAAGGACTCTCTGGATGGCCTCCCTTCCCTCCAGCGTGTCTGCCACACTACGCAGCTTGGTGTTGTCAGCAAACTTGCTGAGGGTGCACTCAATGCCACTGTCCATATTGCTGACAAATATGTTAAACAAGATAGGTTAAACCAAATAGGTATTATCTGTACTGGATCTATCTTATCTACACGTCCATATACTAATGGTGTATTTACATAGATACAAACATACATACTTTTATCTCTAAATAATATAGATACCTCAACTAACATCACTAACACCACTTTTTGGTTTGTTGTGCTGTGGGGTTTTTTCACTTGGGATAAGCTGTCAATTCAAAATACAGAACTTGATAAACATCTGTCATTAACCCTGCTGTAAGCCATGCAGTTAAAGCCTGAAGGATTTATTTAATATTCTTCTTACCAGCAGCTGACATACATCTGACAATGCAGAAATGTAACATTTCATTTAATTTATCCACAAGCTTAATCTGCTAAGCCCCAGATGTTTTAGCAAAAGAAAGAGAAAAGAAATTCCATAATTTGAGGGCAGGGGATGGGAAAGATGTTTATAACAAATCTGCTTGCTTTATTAATTTCTACCAAAAATTAAGAGGCATTCATTAAAACAAACAAATAAAAAAAACCCCACACAAATTAAAAAGTTGGTTTAGGTAGTAAACAATTCTTCATTCATTAGCTTCCTTGCCTTTCTGTTCGTTTGTCTTTAAAATATGTGCTGCAGAAACCAGCAAGACATTTTCTAGAGAATATTCCATGTTATCAATCAAGCCTTCTTCCCCCTAAACTTATCAATTCTCCCCTTTTTTTCTCTGGCAGAAACAAGTAAAATTTAAACACAGGACATGTATCACACAGAATACTTTGGGTTGGAAAAGACCTTTAAGATCATCAACTTGAACCCTTAACCTCACACTGCCAGGTCACCTCTACACCAGGTCACCACTACACCACATCCTGCAGCACCACTTCTACATGGTTTTTAAACCCCTCCAGGAATGACTCCCCCTCCTAGTTTATGTCACATACATTAAGCAGTATAGCATAAAAATGCAACTAGAAAAAAAATAATTATCCATAAAATATATTGCAAGATAATTATGTTTCATGCAATTTCAAAAGCCTTCCATCACCATTGATATCATGCCTTTATTTAACCTACAAGATCTTGTAAAATGACTCATTTTATTAATTTTTACAAATAAAATTACAAAAGCATACTGGGACAGAGCTGGGCATGACAAAAGGCAAGAGTTTCAAAAATAAGTCACACCTTCCCCAACCCTTTACAGTGGCTCAGATGTATCTGTCACACGTGCCATTGCCAATGTGGAGAAAAGTAACACTCTGCCAGGTATCTTGAACTTGATCCCATTCAGGGTTGCTCCTTTACCAGCTGCACTCAAAATATATATACCATGTATATACCATCAGGTGTTCAGAAGTACTTTTGAAGCACCTGAGATTGTACCAAGAAGTCTTTCAAATAACCAAATACAACATTTCCAAATACAGCCACCTGATGTAGTGACAAAATAATGACCTACAAAATGCTGTACAGAGTCAAAAAATACAAGATCTCTGGACACTGGTAGAAGTATAGGTCAAAGTAATTCAAAACCATTGAGAATATATGATTAACAAGCAATTTAAGTAAGCTCAACTTTTCAATATAACAACTCACTCTGAGTGTGATGGTATGTATTGGTTTATAGATAAATATTTTGGGGAGGATTACATATCAGTTTGATAAGGATTTATTTTGTTTTTATCCTTTCTGTCTGAAATACTTAGTGTAAGCACGACTGTTGGGGCAGTGATGAGTTTTGGACTGTTTACAAAGAACAAAAAGTGTGATATAAACCCACTATGCCCTGATAACACTAGGAGAATAGCATAGCATAGCATAGCATAGCATAGCATAGCATAGCATAGCATAGCATAGCATAGCATAGCATAGCATAGCATAGCATAGCATAGCATAGAATAGACCAGACCAGAAGATATCACAATCTAAGGTGGGGGGAAGGGGAATTGATGCTGACTGTAAGTGACTGAATTGGGCTCAAAGACAAATACATTCCCAAAATGTTTACCTAGCCAAGTTTCATCAACTCTGTCTTTTCACTAAAAGAAAACTAATCTTACATACTAGTTAGAAGACTTTTATATTGTCCATTGACTAATGAATCACACATGCCACAACTTATGTATAATTTGTAAACTTCAGCAAAATGCATCATCCTTCTAGAAAATACAAAGGTGTTCCATAACAATATTGAAAGAGCATCTTTACATATGAATAAAATGAAAATGCATCTACAATGCATACAGCCTAACATCCAGCAGAAAGACTGTCATCCTGCAGAAAAGCTGTTCAAGTTAAGAATAGAACAGAGTCTCTGCCTAAAATCCCCAACTGAGCAACTGCATTACTGAATAGAAGGACATGGGGCAGCACAGGAAAAAACAGACCCAATTTTAGCAGTCAGAAAACATAATAGCGCTTGTAACTGAAAGCAAATCAAGCTATAGGCTTGAGTCAGAACAGTGCAAGTGACCATAAACAGAGTTATCAAGTATTCCACAGTTACAGTATTATTATACCGAACAGCACAAAAAAGTTTGCAATGCTGTTTTAAAAGATTCCCTTTATAACAAAACAGTAACAGTGCCTAGCAAAATGAGCCCTAATGTCCAACTGGGTACACCTCTGACATATGGGAATGGTAATGCTTCCTACTGACACTCCAACGGCAACCGAAAAATCCACTGTAAGAACAGAACAAGATACCCAATGAAGAAAATAAGAAAACAAAAATAAAGGGTCTGTTTTCAGATGTTCACCTATCAAAGATAGTATCATAGTATCATAGTATCATTCAGGGTTGGAAGGGAGCACAAGGATCATCTAGTTCCAACCCCCCTGCCATGGGCAGGGACACCCCACACTAGATCAGGCTGGACAGAGCCTCATCCAGCCTGGTCTTAAATACCTCCAGGGATGGGGCCTCGACCACCTCCCTGGACAACCCATTCCAGGGCTTCACCACTCTCACGGTGAAGAACTTCCTCGTCACGTCCAGCCTGAATCTCCCCACCTCCAGCTTCATTCCATTCCCCCTAGTCCCATCACTACCTGAGATTCTGAGAAGTCCTTCCTCAGCCTTCCTGTAGGCCCCCTTCAGATACTGGAAGGCCACAATTAGGTCACCTCGGAGCCTTCTCTTCTGCAGACTGAACAGCCCCAACTCCTTCAGTCTGTCCTCATAGGAGAGTTGCTCCAGCCCTCTGATCATCCTCGTGGCCCTTCTCTGGACATGTTCCAGCACCTCCACATCCCTCTTGTAATAGGGGCTCCAGAACTGGATGCAGTACTCCAGGTGGGGTCTCACCAGGGCTGAGTAGAGGGGGAGGATCACCTCCCTTGACCTGCTGGCCACACTTCTTCTGATGCAGCCCAGGATCTGATTGGCTTTGCGGGCTGCAAGTGCACATTGAGAGCTCATGTTGAGCTTCTCATCCACCAGCACCCCCAAGTCTCTCTCCTCTGGGCTGCTTTCCAGCCAGTCACTGCCCAGCCTGGATTTGTGCCTGGGATTGCCTCGACCCAGATGCAGGACCCTGCACTTGCTCTTATTGAACTTCATGAGGTTGGCTTGTGCCCACCTCTCCAGCCTGTCAAGGTCCCTCTGGATGGCCTCCCTTCCCTCCAGCGTGTCTGCTGCACCACACAGCTTGGTGTCATCAGCAAACTTGCTGAGGGTGCACTCAATGCCACTGTCCATGTCACCCACAAAGATGTTGAACAAGACAGGTCCCAGGACTGATCCCTGAGGGACTCCGCTTGTCACTGGCCTCCACTGGGACATGGACCCATTGACAGCCACTCTTTGGATGCGGCCATCAAGCCAGTTCTGCATCCATCTAGTGGTCCACCCATCAAACCCATGTGTCACCAGTTTGTCAAACAGGTAATATGTCAGGGCAACAACATGGCAGAAAAGGGATATCACATCCTAACCTTCAGGAGACTTCAGGGCACGCTGTAGATCACTGCTGGCAGAGCATTTTAAAAGTCACAAATAGCTTCAGAAAACTCCTAGCAGAGATGTACTGTGTAGGACAGACAGATTTTCCTGATGGCTGGTGCTGCTCACTGCAGACCAAGCGTTCAGAATAAAAAAATAGATTGGGAAAGCCAAAATTGTGCATATGATTTGATCTGTGCTTCTCAAGAACCTGTAGAAGTTTTTTTTCCAGGTAGAACGGGTTTCTAGATTCATGTGTGTTTTTTCCACCTCTGAAATTACATCTTTGCTCACAGGGTAAAGTGGGTTTTTTGGGGGGGTAATGGGGAGTGTTTTGGGGGAGGGCTCATAATCAAATGATTTCAGAGAATCACCATCACAAAATGGTTGAGATTGGCAGGGCACTCTGGAGGTCACCCTCTTGCTCCAGCAAAGACACTTAGTTTTCAGGACTGTGCCCAGCTTCTGAGTATCTCCAAGGATGGAGACTCCACAACCTCTCTGGGTAACCTGTGCCAGTGCTCAGTGGCTCTCACAGTGAAAAGTGTTTCCTGATGTTCAGACAGTGGCTCCTGTGTTTCAGTTTGTGTCCACTGTCTCATCAGTTCCTAGTCACTATTATTTTTAGAGGACACTGTCACTCCCAAAGCATTAGAAATCCCCAAAAGAGAAGCGTATAAAACCCTGTGTTTTCAAAGCAGCTAAAACCAGACAAGAATCACTATAATAACTCAAGGAAGCAAATGAGGGCAATGACATTTAACCTCAGCCAAATGAGAATTCAAAACCTAAAATGCCACCACTCAACCAGAACCTCATAGACTACAAGAAAGGGGTGTCTCCCTGAAAAGAGACTTTGGTCCAGGGCTGGCTGGTTGGTCAGTCATTGATAACCACATGGCTATGTCAAGCAGATTTGATTTCATTGCTGCTTTGCACTTACACACATCTACTGGATCATCTCCTTAACATTTGCTGTCCTATTCCAGCTGGCACCAAGCAGAAGACTGACTTGGTCCATATGCTGCCTACTGCAATATGGTCCCTTCTGCACTCACATTATTTCTAGTTCGTTTCTCTAGAAGCTGCTGCATTGAAAATTGAACATGGGAAGAAATCTTTAACAGTGTCTTATATTGCCATTTAGTATTTTCCTGATACAAAACCAAACTGTTTAGGTCAGATGGAAGGCAAAGTACTCTGTCTTGTGCAAGCCAGATTTATTGGCTAAGTGCAAGTTAACTGCTACTGCACATGCATGATAGATCTGACCTGAACGCATGACACCAAAACAAAAAGATTTCTGTGTGTCTATAGCTCCAGAGGAACTATGACTCTAACTGAATGTCCCATAGTCTGATTAGAGCCACTACAGGAATTCCCAGGCAATCATCCAAAGGTCTCACAAAGCACCCAGACAAGAACCAACCTCACACAACTGCCAGACACACAAATCTACAGTATCCCAGAGAGCAAACGACCGAAACAGGACAGAAAGCTCTTTATAGGTAGAAGCTGAACTTTATTAATTTGGTCACTCTGACACTGGCTTCAGGAGGGAGGAATTGTCTCTGTTGGACTTTGAAGTCTTCAGAACACAGATGGCAAAATCTGATCATTTACAATGCTGCTTTTATTGGGTTTTGGTTTACCTTAAACTTTAAAGCTTTATTTATGTTTATCAATGAGGAGAAAAATAAAGCGCAGCTTCATCCTCAAAAGCAAATGACGCAATGCAGTCAGGATTCTCCTCTTTCAAAATCTTCACTCCACATAATTTTTTTTTTTATTGGTGAAGCAGATATTAATCAATATATTCCAAGAAAGAGTGAACTCCCTGTTCAGGTTATCTCCATCTCCCTTATATTTCTTAACTACAGAAAAGTATTTCTTACTGGAGAAGAAGCCCAAAACTCCAAAACTACCATCTTTCATGGGGAATTTCTTCTATTAATTAGATTTAAGGTTTTGTGCACATTTGTGTTTCACACATTTCACAAATATTGTTGATGTCACAGTAAAAAGAAAAATCCTGGTTTTAAAATAGTGTGTTCCATCTGAGACATAAGAAAGAAAATAGAGTTCCCATTCTTTCGTGGTTCTATAGGGGCAAATCAAGTATTATGAATCACATTTAAGAAGCAAAGACACCAAATCACTGACCCTCGCTGCTGTAACCTGCTCAGAGCAAGGGTCTCATCTAATGAACAAACACTGAAAAGATGTTTGGGGGGAAAAGGTAGTGAAACTGTAATCCTTTCTCCCTAGAACAGTCTCCAGATGGCCAGAAACTTAAAAAAACCAAACAAACCTGAAACAAGATTTTTGCTGAGTTTGAGCGAATTCTTACACACTTCCACCACAGAAACTATCCAAACAAGGCTTTTACAATCCACCCTAGTACATGCAACGGCATTGCTTTATATAGTATTAGCATCTCACTTTGCTTCACCTGAAAATAATGGTTTTAAAGTTATTTCCAAATATGATATAGCAGAGAACTGTCTAGCAGCTCAACAAAGGAATTTACTACTGAATTAATACAGATAGAAAATATTAATACCATAGATATTTGTACTCAGAGAAGGCCGGGATTTACTCCATTGGTAATCCTGTCCCCCATGGACTATTCCAAATGCACAGACAATCACAGCCAAATAGAACAGCTTGCAGACTCACAATCTACCTGAGCAATGCTTCTCTTTCTTGACCTTGAAGGCACTTGTCAGACTCAGTTGAGGGATGTAAGCACTTATATCCAAAAATACTGCAGTGCTACCTGACTTGGACAGGTCATCTAATCAAGTTACTGAAAATTGCTGATCAGTCTCTAGGTCGCTATGCTAAAGCTACTATTAAAGAAATTTATATGCTGCAACAAGAAAAACAAGTCATCTTGAACAACTACATAGAAAAGAACAGAAACAAAAATTAGAATGGAATTTCCCTCAAGCCTGTGTTTCCTTCCTTTTGTTGACTTAGTAAAACACACAAAAACATAACAAAAAAAAGATGGGAGTTTTTATCTAAATAGATAGTGAAGTTCCTCAGTCAGATAACATAAAGTTGAACTGGCTGCTTGCGATCATACAAAATTTCCTATGAAAGAGCCCTGCTTGAGTAAGTTTTTCAGTGGTGATCTCAGCTGAACCTTTGAACTTGTTTGTAAAAGCAGATCATTAGCATAATATAGATCTTTATATATAGCCACATATAATCTGTTTTCTATGTTTTTACATTAATTGTTCCAATTTTACTTTTGGACGCTCTAGAATCTCTAAATTCCTCGCATTCAGTTTAAAACAATGTTTAGCTATTACAACACATTTAAAGAACTACAATGTTATTGAATGAAAACAGGCTTAAAATATTCTTAGCAAGTCTAGGAGCAGCTGATCAGAAAACCATCATAACTCCTGTATGCTGTTTCTAGTTTACTGGAATTTTCCCCTGTTATTATACCCATGCAGTGTGCCAGCAGACAGATGGTAGAAGGTACGATATACGTAATGGACATAGATCAGCTGCATGACAGAGAACTTGGATATTTGTCCCTTGTATCCATATTTATGTCAAGAATTTAGGAACAGCCACTCAGAATATTATAGAAACATGAGCTCTTAAGGAAAGCAAGTATAGTTACAAGCATATATATAAAAATATGTACTACTATATTCCCATATACTTTTATAATGTTTTTTATTTCGAATGCATGAGACAGGATTTTTCTTCTTTCTTTACAGATTCACAGATTAAATCAGCTTGGAAAGGTCATCTTGTCCAGCTCCACTGCAGTAAGCAGGGACATCTCCAACTAGATCATACTGCTCAGGGCCACATCATCTGAACATCTCCAGGGATGGGCCCTCAACCACTTCCCTCAATCTACCTTGCTCCAGTTTCAAACCATTGTCCCTCATCCTACCACTACAAGTCCTTCTGAATGGTTCTTCCCCAGCCTTCCTGTAGGTCCCCTTCAGATGTTCAAATGTAGCTATAAGGTCTTCCCGGAGCCTTCTCCTCTCCAGGCTGAACAGCTCCAATTCTCTCAGCCTGTGCTCCAGTTCTCTGACCATCTTTGTGGCCTCCTCTGGATCCACTCCAAGCAGATTCGTGTCGCTCTTGTGTTGGAGGCTGCAGAACCGGACACAGCCCAGATGGCAAAATCTGAAGGAATTTAAAATACTGAGAACACAAGGTTTCTGAACTCATTGGTGTGGTTTTACTTAGGGAAGAGCTGTTGAGTTTGATGAGATGTCTTTCTGAGAAACAATCAGCCTTGAGAGAGGAAATTTCCACATAATGGAGAATTAAATTAGAAATTAGGTAGAAATACAACCCCCTACAGTATTTTGTACCCTACCTGAAAGTATGCCATATGGAAACAGTAGCAAAAGGTATTCACAACAATGGGAGAGATACTTCAAAAATAGCAGTATAAATGTGTGGTTGAGTACTTTACCATCTCCTTTTCTTTAGGTTTCAAAACCTTTTTTATGTTTTGAGAAACATTCTTGTACGGTATGTCAGCCAGTTATTTTGGGTGGTTCTTTTGTTTGTTTTTTTCAGTCAATTTCATTATTCAAACCTGAATCTCATTGTAATGTGACCATTTGGGCTGCAAGTTTGCATCTAGAAGTTCAGTAAATTCTGTCTAGTGTCTCTACAGGAATCTACGCCACTGAGTAGCTGTGTACAAATCTGATAATTAATGAGACACTTATTTTGCTAAAAAGGTTATTAATCTGTCCAAATTTTTTGTTCTTTCTCATGTATGTCTTGTCTACAGCATTTGAGGGTACAATTGCTATGGGGTGTCTGAGAATGTGGTTTTGATTTATGTGCTAAACTAGGGTTTTTTCAGTTAGTGAAGCAAGAAACTATTGATGCAATACTCTAGAAATTACTGTTCCTGATGAGAGAGGTTGAGAGAGACTGCACAAAGTGCTCCTTTCTGACAACAAGGTTTGCTTTCACTTGGGAGAAGTCACTGAAAAAACCTCATACGGCTTTCCACTGCTGGATCTACACTTGTAATTTTCACTCTCCAAAAGCTAAGCTACAGCTGCAGTCAAAGATGTACCTCATACAACAGAAAACTGTTGGAGACTTTACCGTTTAGCAGGGAAAGGAATTTAGCAACTTACTATTTAATCAAACCTTTATATTACTGTAGTAGCTACTAATTTATTTATTAAATTGATTTAGTAGCTACTCTGTTTCTCAAACTTTTTCTGTTTGTTTCTCTTTCCAGGAACTGGATGAAGGATTTCCTATAATGTTATTTCTGATAACTTTCATGTAATTTCTTCTCCCCGGAACTTTTTCTGTTTGTTTCTCCTTCCAGGAACTGGATGAAGGATTTCCTATAATGTTATTTCTGATAACTTTCACGTAATTTCTTCTCTGCTCTTTTGTTTTCTGTATTTCAGAAGGATTATCTGTCTTCTCAACAATTTCATTGACTGAACAAAGGCCAAGAGGCACTGGGAACTGTATGTTGGTGACTTGGTTTGCTAGTTTATCTTCTGGCAATATATTATCTGACTGATTCTGTATGAAGTACTGGTTCACCAAGGCAGCAGCTCTGCTTCTTTGGCTGTTTTAGTGTTAATTTTGGAAGATATTTTCTTAGCCTCAGGCTTGAAACATATTTTGCCAGCTTAATAGCTCTCTAAATGAAAAAGCAGGAAAAATCAGAACATGACAAGGAACATTGCTGTACTGTGGTGTGTTGTTTTGTGGAATATCAAAGTCCAAACAGCTTTCGACATGTTTCCCTACTAAAGATGAGGAAAAAAGGGCTTTTAAAAGGGGTCAATTAATTAATTGTATGTATTTCTGATGTTTTGAACAAAGGATCAAATTAGGTATTTGAGTAGCTGGAAGACTCCTTGTTAAATTTTTTCCCACTGTCCTATGTACATGGCCTCTTCAGCGTACAGTCTCTTGCTCCTTACTGGGAAGAGAGGCCTTATTATTTCTATCTTATATATATATATATAAAAAAAATATTTTTTTCCCCAGGGCTGGTTTTCCTTGCAGTCATTACCCAGTGGAATAGTTTTGCATGGCCCTATTATCATTTAAAGGAAAATAATTTAAATAATCCCTCTATGAGTTATGATCATTAAACTTAATTTGGAATACTAAAACACAATTTTCCCTCCAGGCTCAGTAACAGTTGACTTTACAGTTTTCCAGACAGGCTTGTCCACTCTTAGAGAAACATCTGATTCTGTCAGCTACAGTACAGCACACTAAATGTTTTTATATTATTTAGATAATGGAAAAATCCAGTTAATCTGGCTTGAATATGAAGCCCCTTCACAAAACTGTGAGATTCTGGAGGGGGAAAGTATGTGTGAGATTTGAGATCTGTGAAGGCTCACAGACCTTGCAAGTAAGGGAAATTGTATTGCAGTTTGGACAGGTCCATATTTATAACTGAGTTTTTTTTCTCATCAGCCTCAGGCTTCCCTTTATGAATGAAAAAGAGATTGTACCTTCTTATGAGATGTACTAACTACTTCCCAGCAAAGAAAATGGCTTAAAATAAAAATCTAGTACCACGCATGACAGCTCCGTTTTAAAACAAGCAAGGTGAACATAGAATTCCATTTAACAGTGTCCTCAGCTGTCAGTGTGCCACTGCCACTGAGCAGAAAGAAAACAAATTGGCAGTGACTGTCAGGTGTGACTGCCAGGTTCCTTGTTCTGAGTGCCCAAATGTTCTGTACTACCACGCACTAACCTGCTGGCAGTTTGCAACACCAAGGCATGACTGCATCAGGCTGTAGAAGTCTGTATTTAAAACTAAAGGGCAAGTTTGGTTTTTTTCCTTTGAGAGCAGGTTTTCAGTGCTGCAGGAGCAGTGATCTGCATATATGTGACATAAGAGCTGAAATTGAGTTTAGTTGCCTTTTAGAAAACAAGCTTTCCAAAACTCAAACTATTTACTTTATGTGGAAGGATAAGAGGAGATTTAATTATTGTCTAAAATTACCAGAACAGAGGGAAAAGCTTCTGACAGTTGCAGTTGGTTTTTTTGGTGTGTTTTTTTAAGTTTAGCACAGTGACGGTATAGTAAGATCCATGACTTGGAAACTGGACCTAGATAAAGCAAACTGGAAGCAAGTCCCCTAGATTTTCACTGACAGGTCTAATTAACCACCTGGAATCTGATAGGTTTTCCATCACCTGAACTTCTAAATCAGTGTTTATAGTCTTCCTAAAATTAATTATGTAGATCAAATGAAATTCATGGGCTTGACACAGAGATGATTGAATTAACTTCTTTGGCTTACTGTATAGAGTAGTTAGACAATCAAAAGTCACTGCATTACACTACTGTCTTCTAAATTACTTCTATGATTGACTTAAATATTATTCTGGATTTATAAGAGGATAGAATATCAATTTTTATAATGATGCTGGCTAGAATTGATTGAAACTAGCTTTAAAAATTCCTTGTTTCATTTTTTTCCTTTGGTTTTATTAAGAATTTTATTAATATTTGGAATTTCTTGAAGGAATTTAAATAGTTGGGATGAAAAAATTCATTTTTGCTTGACCAGAAAGTAGCAGAAACTACTCGGTTGTTGTAAGGAAGTTGCAGGAGAAGAAGAGTAAAAATCCTCCAAACTCCCATAAACACCTTTCTGTTACATTTTTTTAGCAGTCCAGTGAGCCAGCCCAGAGAAGAGCCATGAGGATGATCAGAAGGCTGAAGCACCTCTCCTATGATGATAGACTCTGGGGTGACATTATAGCTGCTTTTTTGCATGAAGGGAGCCTACAGGAAAGCTGAAGAAGGACTTTTCATGATGGTGCCTAGTGACAGGAGTAGGGAAAATGGTTTTAAGCTGAGGGAGAGTAGGCTTATACCAGATCTTAGGAAGAAGTTCTTCAATACGAGGGTGGTTGAGACTCTGGAATACGTTGCCCAGAGTGGCTGTGGATGCCCCTTCCCTAGAGATGTTTAAAGACAGATTGGATGAGGCTTTGGGCAACCAAGTCATGTTGATAGGTGTCCATGCCCATGGCGGTGGGGTTGGAGCAGATGATCTCGGAGGTCCCTTCCAACCTAAGCCATTCTACGGATATGCAATTGTGCTGAGCTATCAATGAAAAATGAATATATCAAAGATTATTTCCCCCTCAAAACACAGGTATTGTTTCATCAGTCTTTCCTCTGCATAGATGTATAATTCCCTCTTTCATCTGAAGAGGTTTTCTTGATTATGAAATCTAAAAGGCTCATTACATGCTGTAACTTTTACTTTACAATCCCAGCATTGATGGGAACATGCAACTTAACCCCAAAATGAACCCAATGAGCAACTTTACTTTGCATCACCTCAACATTTTGGAAACTATCAGTAATAATGTGTGCAGCATTATGTTTGGATTAGTCATGTTCTGCTTTATTTGTAAAAACTCAAATCTTCACATATTATTAATGTTCTTCAGGCTTTTAACTCAAACTCCCTTCAGTAACATCCAGCTTGATATACACCTAATAAACTGTCCCATCTAAAGTGATTTATCAGCCCCAGTTTTACAGCTTGCTTGATTTTGGAAGACTTTATTGTGTCTCCTCAGAACATGTTGCAGCACTTGGGCCAGTTTCATTCCAGGAGTAGGCAATGATCATCATACAATAAATATGCTAGACATGACTTTTGATTTCATAAACTAGTTAAACAAAACAAAACAAAACAAAAAACCCACAACACTTCACTTGGGAGAGTAACTTCTTAAACTGAAAGGGTAAATAAGTAAATAGTTTTCATTTGCCTGAATGAAAAAAGTTAATTCCAATGGATTCTCAGTTGTACTCACAATTTTCCATTTCCATTTTCCATTTTCTATTTCCCCATGAACTTTAACTCTTAATCCACTTCATGATTGAAAATTTTGGCACAGTTAAATAAATGCATAGTAAGCTCCACCTACAGCAGCCAGTTGCAAATTTCTGACTATAAGAGGAAACTCTCTGCATTCCATATCTGATTCAGAATTTGATTTTAGTAACACATGCTTTCCGAAGCAAAAAGAGTGAAAAATGAATAAAGCAAATTGAGAATATCTCAAGACAGAGAGAAATGCTATTAATTTCAGCAGGAGGGAGAGGCTTAGAGAGATGATAGTAATGCAAGCAGGGACAGGGTGAAGCTCTTGGTTTCCAGTCCAAACCTTTCAAACTCAATGCTCCAAAACAAGAGTCCAAACTCTAAATTTAGGTATCTAAAATTAAAATGGCCTATCTAAGGGGTCAACCATCTGTATCTTCCAGTTAATTTAAGAGACAGTATAGTTACTTAGTTGTGTGAAAAAATAAATCACTGTCAACAGAACTCGTGTCCTAAGTTTAAGGACACAGGTTTAACACAGACTCATTTTCGGGACTCTATGTCCATTTTCCCCAGAGTTAAAAATTCTCCCTCACTGTTTATCGCAGTATTCTCAATATCAAAAACCTTCTAAAACTACCAGAGCATGCTAATCAAGTCAAATTCTTCTTTTTCCATGGACAGTAATGCAACTGACTAACATATATTCATAAATGTTATTAAATTTGCCACTGAGTACCCCCTATATGCTCCCTTACTTTTCAGTTAAGTGATCTATCAAGGGAAGAGTAAGGTACAATTCAAATGTGAACACAAACCATCCAAATATTCAGTAAACTACACCTGAGAATGATTTGAACTTGTAGAACTGCCACTGTTTGACAACAGATTACCTCCTCTCTTCTCTTCTTTGGAGAAATTCTTAACAGAACCATGAAACAGAAAGCATTTTTTTGCCTTTCCCAAGCAAGAACGAAACAGCCTCAGAGCCAGATTACAGAGATGGCATCCATGAAATCTACTTGGGCCTTAATTTCTATCCTCTATCTTCCATGCACACCAAAACACAATCCACTGTGCACTCCGTGTTTTACCTGCTTCTAGAAGATGAGGAGCTACTACACAACCTGGCTACAGCACCTGACACTAGCTGAGGCTGAGGAGAGATGTGTTGTTAGTATTCAACATTTGCAAGTCAGCACCTGATGCGTCCATCAGTCAAGATGATGATTAGCGTAAGATTGTTTTACAAATATTCTTTGAGGCAGGAAACATTTTAATAATTAGAGATCTTAGACAATAAGCCAGTAACCACATAACCACTCAGCAGGATCCTAATTCCCCTTGATTTTGGCTCGATTTTCACCTGCCATTTTGTCTAATGCACTAAATTATACACAACATCTATAAAGCATTCTGCCCACCATTAGGTAAGTAGCTACCATTAGTACATTCTCTAATTTTGACTGGTGAAGTCACCTGGACAAGCTATTACTATATCCCAGGATTTTCACATTTGAACAACAAATCAATGAAACCTTTTGGTACAGCTCTAACTGTCAACAAATGCTGACTCTCTCTTCATTTCTAAAATTGTACATGAATCCTAAGCAAAAAGTCACTGGCATCAAAACATTTTAAGAAACCTCATATTTAGATGCTTTACCACAACCAAGATAAACTATGTGCAATAGCTTAGTTAAAGCTGCATTTTGCTAAGAATAATGAGACTGTTTATTTGAAACAATAAATAGCCCATATGTTGCTTTGCTGCCTGGTAATCCACACTGAAAATATCTCACATGAAAAATGGCTTGAGATCTGGGAGAGAAATGGGGAGATGATTATGGTACTCATACCAGAACACTGCAGTGGTTCTGGAATTAAATTATGCTTTTGGGGCAGGGGGGAGTGGGGGAAGGAAGAAAAACAAAAGAGAGAATCATCCAATCCCCCTAAAACAACCAGCAAAACACCAATGGTGCAATATTAAAACTAACCCCAACAAAGTAAAAATAACAAAACCCAGACCACATTGAAGACCAGAAAAAAAAAATAATCTTTGCATCATTTAGTCCCTAATAATCTCACTGGCTCACAAATCTCCCTTGGGAAGTCAGCAAGGCCATAACTTCACTATATGCTACATTCCTACTGCATTTTCTGCTGCAAGATTAGGACAGACAACTGAAAGAGAAACCTTATGTTGAACAGCCGAACCAGGAAGCTATACTGTTCTAGACATACACACACACACAGAGGTATGTACATGTCAACATAAATACAGGCATGTACACATATATGTAATTTATTCTACCATAACAGTGTGTAAACCCCTGTGTAAGACAATACGGAGAAGACTTATCTTCTAGAGTGTGGGTTTTATCTTCATAGATTTGTAGAACACCAAGTTGGAAGGGACCTCAAGGATCATTTAATCCAACCTTTCAGGGTAAGAATATAGTCTAAACAAGATGGTCCAGCAGCCTGTCAAGCTGGGCCTTGAAACTGTCTAATGGAGGGGAATCTACCACCTCCCTTGGGAGTTTATTCCAATGTCTAATAGGTCGAATAGTTACATAAACCATTACGTTTTATTTCTCCAGGAGTTCCTGACCCCTTTTCTCCAACTGATTAAATTGAAAAGAAAATAAGTATTAGGACATCTCTTTTGGTTCTGCCATTGAAGCTGAGTAACTGCCTGAGAAGTACTTCCTGAATTTCCTATCAAATCAAACAGCAGAGATGCTTTTGATAAGCACTCTGGTAAGCTTGCATTCTGTGTCTGTTCTTTTGGTTTCAGTCAGCAGCACAGTTCTTGGAGCTGGCTGAAACAGTCTCAATAAAATTTGATAAGTTAGCTGCAAAAAGGATGCTAAAGCAACAGAAGAAACAATCAAACTCCACATTGTTTTCTCTTGGGAACACTGGACATGCAGGTAAAACAGTCAAATCAGCAGAACCAAAAGCTGAAGAAACTGTGCAATGGAAGAGCATGAGAAAATGAAGAAATTTCCTCATCTCCAAAGCTGTTCCTCCAAGTATTTTCTCCACTATGTATCCTGAAATGCAGAAATAATAACCAGAGAATGTACCATGTTGCTTCTACAATGTAATCTAAGAAAGCCCATTAATACTTATTTCAAATACACATTTTACACAGAAGAAAAGTTTTTCAAACGCTAACAGTAAGCAATGCTTTTGAACCCTGAAGTCCCCCAAACGCTTTCTGTTTCTGAGGTCCATTACCTCCAGATATGACATAACAGCCAGTCAGATTGCTGACTCTGGAAAGGGAAGGGAAATTAGACCCTTCCCCAATTCAGCAAAAGGACACCCTCACATTAACCATGCAGGAAGCATCAAAGAAAAGGTCAGCAATAAAAAGTTACATGCAAAGTTAGAAAGGAAAAATAAGAATTCACAAGAAGAAAAACATTTTCTTGCTCTATAAAGCCATCTTCCTTAGTTAAGGTTTTGCATGTTTCTACAATATACAGTTGATAGGATATTCTTTTGCACAATTAAAGGACTGTAAAGCTACCTGAAGTTTGTCATGTAAAGTACTGCAGCATGTTAAGTTCCCACATTATATAAGATTTCAAATAGAGTAAACTCTGAAACTGTCATATGAGATGTAAAGTGACTGTCATATGCTGTCCCTCCTGTTTCAGCACCACTCCATGTTTGGAATCCTTCCCTACCAAGTAATCTTAGAAACCAAGTTCCTGTAAGAATGATGCAAAAGCTACATATTCACATTAGTCAAGAGAAGAGATGATGACGAGGTGAATGAAGGTTTTCCTGATGGCACTCAGCATAGCTTTTGGCAAAAGTACATCAGTTGTGAGCATAGTGAAAAGAATAGTTTGAATTGCAAATACTAACAGGCAGTAGATAATTGTGTGCATGTCTGTGGGTGAATGTCCAAGAGTGAATTTTGAACCCTCCAGCAGAGCACTGGTACTGTGCACTAAAAAGGCTGCTCATACATTGTTTCTGCACACTATTTAGATTCGGGGGGAAAAAACTTTCCAGAAAGAAGTCTCAGGGAAAAAAAAAAAAAAAAAAAAAAAGAAGGTTCCAGGAAAGAAGGTAGCACAGATTGTAACTGCAGAAAGGACCCTGAAAAGTGAGGGAAAATCCTAGAGATCAGATATTCATGGAGACAAATGAATGCAGAGTCTGCCCAGGGATCCTGGACAATGATGTCAGATTGGTAACTAAAAAAGAGATACACAGCAAACAGCAGCACAACTTTCTACACAAGCTTCCCAAACCAGCAGTTGTCCCCTTGCAAGTGAGTGAGTATGCAAAACTAATCAAGTGCAATAAAAATGTAAATACAGTTGGTTCTAAAATAAACCTCAGAATGTAGCTCCACTATGCACTAGTTTTATCTCTCACCTCTTGACAGCTGTAATACTCAGTTTCCCATTAGTTCTCAGCAGGCTGTGCCTTATGAAGACTGTTACCTATTTACAAAAGTTTATGCAAATTTTATTCACCATTTACAAAACAAAAATATAAAAGGAAAAGAGTAAGAAACCAAGCTCCCTCAAACTGAAAAATGCTCAAACAAGTCAACTTTTTAACTGCAGATCTCAAATGGGAGTTTTGCATTGCAATCACAAAAGCACTTTTGTTAGAAAATGGAAAACGTTCTTTAAATAGAGAACTTCATACTGCTAGTTGTTGCTACCTCCTGGAAAAATGCAGCCTACCCAATTTAAAAATGAAACACTAGTCTAAAATTGCAGTTCACAATTAATAATAAAAAAGTTATGAATCCATGGAAGGGTATCAAAGAATTACATTTTATTTAATGATTTCCATTTCATGTATCATGAAAGGAAACAGGCAGAACTATAAAAGCCTGGGCAAAAAAAAGAGCATCTTAGTCTTATGGGAGTTCATTTTATGCTGAAAAGCCTCTCTAAAAAGGTTATAAATGCCATATTAATTTCATTAGGAAAGCTCCCATGGCATATTAATTTAGTTTCTGGCACTAGTATTGCGTCTTTTCCGATACACCCAATCTTAGGAGGTAATTTCATTAGCAGTAAAGATCTGAGAAAGGCAACCAAAATATTTTAAACAGATTGGTGACAATTCAGTTTGGAAGCATGCATGCTTATTAATAGACTATCCTTCTCTTCTAATTAACAACACACTGACAGAGGAGCTAGCAGGCTCTCTCATTGAAATTACGTTATCCTCAAGGCCTCTGTGTTTGCAAAGACTGCATGAACAGCTCTCAAGATTAATGACCTACTCCTTTATTGAAGGCAGATATTCATCTTCACTGATCATATATAAACTGAAGCTGAGCATGAAATTTAACAGCTGTCTCATTTTATGATGCTAAGAAAGCAAACTTTTTTCCCCCAATCCACTGGACACTGTAGGTAATTCTGAATATAAAATATTTTAGTGCCAGTTTGTACACCAGCATTAGCAGCTTCTGGCATTAATTCTGTAACCTGACTTAGACATGCAGGCCTCTGAAGCTACCTCTGATCTCATTTGTTAGCTCAGTTATCATATAAAAATAAATTATTTTCTCTTAGTCATGTTTTAAACCACACCAGGCTATTCATTCAACCTCACTTTTAGTCATGAGAAAGGGAATACAAAGGAGCTTCTTTAATGACAAAGGTCCAACCTGTGTGATCAAAGCTGCTACTTTTTATGCATTCATGGTATTTATCTAAGGAATCAAGACTCTTTAAACCGGGAGCCATTGTTTTTCTGTAAGGGATGTTATAGTCCAACTAGAGCTATAGATTTTTAAGTAGAAACTCCACCATCAAATTCTGTAGCTTGACTGGTATCAGGAGATCAGACCATAAAACCTCATAAATGTCCCAGTGGACTCAAATCTAATGAGTCACATCCTAGGCATCTCTTCATCAAAACACTAAATTCCCACTGAAGGCAACAACAGATGCAAAGTCTCTGAAGAATTTACCCATTAGTATATACAAACCACACTGGAATAAAAAAAGGTAACTTCTTAGCCCTGCTTCCCTGAACACTACAGCAAATTTTATTACTCTTACTACATTTGCCCATTCTTTGGACAGTTTTTTTTTTCTTGAGAGGTACTGGAAACATTTTTTTCAAAAAATTTGGTTTATGCCTTGTCATTCATTATTCACAGATCAATGTAAATCCTCTGACTGGCAAGCATGGGATTGTAAGACAACATATATTTAGAGCAGTTGATCCAAAGTGGTAAGAATGAAATGTAACCATTTGCTAATGAAGTATTTCTGTATTTTTTTCAGGAAAATAAATAATCTGAAAGTCAATTTCTTTAAACTACAACCAAAACTGGAAACAAAGCTAATAAACATGATAGGTGTTACTAAACTGGAACCCTTTTAAACACAAAAGGGTAAGAATAGATAGGAAAAAAAGGCCTTAGTATTTCTGAGCACACTGGATTCTTAGACGAAGATGGGTGGCAATGTGGCATGAATGGTAGCTTCCTTTCAACAGATACCCTTCTGCAGGGAAGCCACAGTAGCACATCTGATCAACTAGCTTGCTCAGATTAGGAACCTGTTCAACTGACCTGGTGCACTCTGGGGTTCCCAAAACAAGAGAGAGATGAATCTGCTGGAGTGGGTCCAGAGAAGGGTCACAGAGCTGACCAGAGGGCTGAAGCACCTCTCCTGTGAAGACAGGCTGAGAGAACTGGGGCAGTTCAGCCTGGAGAAGAGAAAGCTTTGGACAGACCTTATAGCTACATTTCAACATGTGAAGTGGACCAACAGGAATGCTGGGGAAGGATTATTTGGAAGGGCTTATAGCAACAGGATGAGGGCCAGTGGTTTGAAACTGAGCAGGGCAGCTTCAGGTTGGACATAAGGAAGTTCTTTACAATGAATGTGGTAAAATATTGGAACAGGGATATCGAGGCCCCATCCCTGGAGACATTCAAGATCAGACTTGATGTGGCCCTGGGCAGCCTGAAAGAGCATGTGAGATCTCAGTTAAAAATAAAAGGCTTTTTAGCCTATGTGTGCTGGCATGAAATAGTACCTTTCAAATTACAAATTCTCTCCAAAAAGTATTGTAATTATGAACTGCAATGTTCACTTGAATGCCCTAAAATGAACAAGTATTTTCTCAATTAGTCAATTCCTCCAATTGAGGAATTGTTACATTGGAGGAAAAAAAACCAGCAGGAGTGCCTAGCAGACATGACACTACAAAAGAGAAGACTGCACAATCACAGGTTTAGTCTTAAGCAGACATGTCTAGGGGATAGGAAACTGATTATTGTTGTAAATTAGACCAAAAAAACCAACCAAACAACACCACCCCACCCCCCCCAAAGAAAACCCAACAAAACCAACAACAAACAACCCACACACACACCCCAAAAAAACCCACATGGGTTTGCAACTGATACATAGTTCTACTCTTTTCAGGTACAGAATCAATATTTTGAATTGGGGTTTTACAGATTGGCTATTAATGAAGTTACAACTTTATCTGGCAGCTTAATCATCAGGATAAGAAACTTTTTGAAAGTACTTCATATGACCTAGAAGCCTAAATCTCATTAAAAGAAGTTATATGATCTCTTAAGTACCTGTAGTCAGCTTTTCAAGAGAGTCAAGAATCATAGAATCAGTCAGGGTTGGAAGGGACCACAAGGATCATCTAGTTCCAACCCCACTGCCATGGGCAGGGACACCTCACACTAGATCAGGCTGGCCAGAGCCTCATCCAGCCTGGGCTTAAACACCTCCAGGGATGGGGACTCAAGCACCTCCCCGGACAACCCATGCCAGGGCTTCACCACTCTCATGGTGAAGAACTTCTTCCTCACGTCCAGCCTGAATCTCCCCACCTCCAGCTTCATTCCATTCCCCCAGTCCTGTCACTACCTGATATCCTAAGAAGTCCCTCCCCAACCTTCTTGTGGGCCCCCTTCAGATACTGGAAGGCCACAATAAGGTCACCTCAGAGCCTTCTTTTCTGCAGACTGAAGAAGCTTTGGAAGTTTTTAAAACAATTCTCTCTGCATAGGTTACTGATATTATAAAGTATTTCATTTTAGACTCTCTATGCATCTCTCAAAAAAAAGTAGAATAATCTCAATGATTAACACACAAAACTTAAATGTCCTGCTGCAAAGATCTACCAAACCACTGAACCTCAGAGCTGCAGTCTGCTTTCTGTTTCATTTGTGCAACTTTGTCATAACCTGTGACATTTATGTACATAAAAAGATGTGTTCCATAAGAACACATTACTTTGTTTGTGAACTATCAGGAGCATATTTAAAAGGAAACCTGATCATTTTTAACAGTGATATCTTTCCTGTAATACCATGAAATCCTACTAACTTTTTCTGTAAATACAACAAACCCTCATCTTATTTAACATGCATTATATGCAGTGACCCAAATTAACAGTGCAAAGCTTGAAGAAAAGGACTGTTAGATCTACAAATAGGTAACATGCCCAGATTTCAGCCGAACAAACAGCAGGAACATGCAACACAGAAGGAACACCACATATGATTGGTAACTCACTCCCATCCAGACATTTTATTAAATGGGTGATACGCTTTTATCTTACCTGGCTGCTCAGGAATTGATTACAAAAATAAATCCTTAAAACACAACTTTTCTGGCAAACTACTGTACAAACAGCTACCTCCCTCCAGGTGGTGTTTTTAAAATAAGTATTTTCCCTCTTTGTCAATGGTTTATTCTTCCTGAGCATGTGCATGGAAATCCTCAGCTACATTTTTATCAGCCTTTTCCTTGAAAAACACTAATAGCCCCTGATAACTATATTCATATTGTACTTTTATATGTACAAAGTTACTGCTTTTTATTTGCTTTGTGACTTAAGCTGAAGGATCAAATAAAGGTCACATTTTGCATAAACATCTGTACAGAAAGTCAAGTTCTGCTGTTCTGCTCTGGCGTTTTTACCTTCATAATACTAGCAAACTCCATTCTTACTGTTGCATTTAAGGCAAAAATTAAATGGATCATGTTAGTGTTCATTATCTCAAATTATACAATTATAATTAACACTACTTTAAATTTCTCATGGTGTGGTGATAAAAACAAATAAGATAATCACAACCTACCATAGTGAGAGCTTCGCTTACTAGTTTTTCATCTAGGTCTCAGGATTTGACTGCACCACACTGAACCACTTACAAAATTACCACCTCTTACGACCACGAAATACACTGTACAACACTGGGAGGGTAAAGGTTTCCTGGAAATCTCCTTTTTTCCTTCTCTCTCTTTTCTCTAAACATTCCTGTAGTCATATCCAAGAAAAATAGGGCTTGTAGATAAAACATCGCCATGATCTCACACCTATATGGGAAATTATTCTATATAGTTAAATCTTGCTCCACTTTAAAAGTAAATACAGTAAGATCAGTTCAAGTAGCATAAAACAGATGTTTTGTTGTGGTGGTTGGTTTTTTTTTTTTCCCACATAGATACAAGCCATGAGAAGTGTTTTAAAACATCTGGGACTTAATCTGAAGCAATCTGGTAGCAAAAGATTTTGTTTTCCAAGTGTGAAAAGAGTAAGAACCTACTTGTTAACAATTCACTGTTTTAACATTTCAGCTTAAAATGTATTTTACTGCTACAACTATTTCCTCTTCAGCAAAGAGATCAGAACTCTACAATTGAAAGGCTATTTTCTAGCATTATTTTAGGTCCATTTCAGTGGCTTAGTGAAGGTGGATTGTTTGAGTTTGTTTTTTTAAAACTCCAAACCTTTTTTCTCCAGTTCCCAAGGACTGAGACAGCATGACTCCCAAGGAATTTGTCACAGAGTAATTTTCTCCTCCATTGGTAAGTCTCAGATTTGTTGAAGACAAATGTTGACAGAAGGCATACATATACAAGTTGTTATAGCTTCTATAAGATAGTAATTGGAGTAAGAACAGTCATACGAACATACAGAATGAAAATCATGTCCTCTATTAACCTTTTTCTCACAAAAATAAGGTATATTTTAATGCAGATAAACTCTATAAAGAAATCCAGAGAAGGGTATTTAATATTTTTTTGACAGCTGTAAATGCACATTTAATGACAACCAGTTGGCTTCACAGTTATCTTCTCTCATGAGTACATATTCCCCTATATACACTGAACAAGAATATATTTTATATTAAATGAGATGCACATGAAATGGAAGTTAACAAGTCAAAAGCTCCCATTTTCATGTAAAGTGTCTTTTAGGAGACAAAACTGGGAGAAGGAAAATTATAATGGCTTTGTTTCTCAAATGTTATATCAAAGCAAGTCAAGAGATTATCAGCTAGATGCAGCCATCTCATCAGCTCCAGATACTTACAACTGAGCTGCTCAGGTATGAATATTCATCTCCTGTGGCAGCAAAAGGCAATGATTTATATTTCCATGTTAATTGAGGTCTGCACTTCACTAATGCAACATTTTGTGCTCATAAGGGCTTCTCTCAAGCACCTGATCTGCATTAGCACTGAGAGAGAGCAGCCAAGTTAGCAGTACCTCAACTGGGTACACGTTCACCAGGTTTTCCAGTGCGACTACATATTGCTTATCTGCTGAAATGAGCATATCATCCTTTGGCGGTCAGAGCGCTACCAGGCCTGCAGATAAGCAATTCATCATATCAGTGCAGCACATGTGCCAGTAAATCAGCACTGTAAGTCTTGCTTCAAAGATTCCCCCATCTGTAATAAGTAATGAACAGTTTGCAGCATGTGTTTATAATAACAAACAAAATCAGTTCAAAAAGACTTGGAGCCCATTGCAAAATTGTTAATTTCCCAGTTGTAAGTCCTGAGATTCACTTTCCAACATGTTAGCCTCTGTTTGACCCATTCACCTTTGCCAGTTACAGGAATTCTCCCTTTGAAGAGTAGAGGAATTAAGAAAAGGATTTGGGGTTGATTAAGCGATAGAAAACTGCTATCTCCTGTTACAAAGGTGATGTAGACCAGAGAGAGAAAACTTAACAATGATTACTGTTACAAACGATATAGGCCTAGACTTCATGATGCCACTCTTTCTTCTGCACACATTTTTATCTATCGATGCCAGAAGAAATGTTCAACATCACATGATAATAAAAATGTAGACTGTGTTGCCCAGGAGACATTACAGATGTCTACATGGGTCTTCTTCAAGAGCCTCCATTACTGAAGGAGGAGAAAAGAAACTGTGTAACCTTCACAGAACATGGGGCTTTTTTTCCGCAGCCTTTAGTTTCCTCCTATTCTTGACATGAATTGACATCCTTTTATTAATCCTGATTAAATTCTGCTTTGAGTATTTGCAGACTGCTTATATACTACAGAACACCTACCTTTATATTTCCTGCTCAAAACCATTATAGAATCCTTGTCTATTAAGCCTCCTGAGCCTGGAATGTCAGAGCAGTGAGCTACAACTATGATTACAGAGAACAGGAGAGAAAGAGAACCAGTAAAGTCCTTCTAGATGCCTCCCAGCATTATTTATATGAGTACAAAAAAAAACTTTTCTAACTTATTTGAAACTCTGCCTCCAGGTGTTTAACACTGAACAGAACAGAGGAACTCTGCTGTAACACAAACATGCAAAAAATCTTCAATTATAAACAGATAGATGTGAGTTCTGTGTATCGGTCCTAAAATATTGAAGCCATACCAAGAAGCCTGAAGAAACAAACTGTCTAGTGCTAAGAAACATAGCTTCTAAGGGACCTGTCATTCCAAGCATTCCTCATCCACTAAAAGTCATCCCCAACTACTACAGGGCTCAAAAAGCCCATTCTTTCTGCTCTGGTTTGAGCTAGACCAAATTAGTTCTGTTCAGTGATTTTACTTTTCAGCTCAGACTCTTCTAAGTAACTGCAATTCCTCAAGTTAACAGCACATTTTTGCAAACAGAGTCTGCTTCTGGAAGTGATGATGATAATGTTGCTAGTTAGAACCAAGGGCTGGCTTGTGGAAAGGCTCTCGCTTATAAAAAGCTGCACCTGCAGGCAGGAGCAGACAGGACCAGTAATCCTAAACTGACCATCAAAGTTTTCCATTCCATATACATCATAGCCTGTACAAAACTGAGGGATCACAAGGATCAAGCTTTCTCTTCTTCGGTGGCTGACATCCAAAGAGGACTATGTTTTACCTTTGATCCCAATCCACATGTTCCTGAATCCAGCTTGTGAATCCCCTTCCCCTTAGCCTGCCCACAGCATCACTGCCATCAGGCAGATTGGGATCAATATTGATTTTGTATATATTTTTTATTATTAAAGCTGGTTTAGTTTTCATTTCATAACTCTCTCTCCCTTATTCCTTTTCTCTTCCCCTTCTGGGAAGGAAGAGGGGTTAACAGAGAGCATCTGTCATTCATTTAGTGGTTAGCTCTGCCCTAACCCTTGACACCTTCATGTGGTTCTTTCAACACAAAATAAACATCACTTAAAGCCCAATATTAGAATATCTGATTTTTATCTTTATCTACTATGGTATCAAAACTATACATAAGAAGCTGTGAGAGTAACTCACAAGACTTCAAATCCTTGTGGCAAACTGTCACTCAGACCTGGAGCTTCCCCTAAATGATGTGGCATTAACATGCCCTTCCATGATTTTGTTTCAAGTTCTGCTTTTATGATTATTGATAAAGCAAAAATTAAACACTGAGGAGAAAATGAAATTATATAAAGCACTTCAGCCATTGTGATTTTTGTTTTAAATTCCAAATTTTCAGGCCAACCTCACAAATTCTGAATTTAATCCACAGCTTGTGAAGGCTCAGCCATTCCCACTACTCACAGTTAATGAAAGTGTTATTACTTTGCAATGACAATTTCTTAACAGCAAACTGCCTCCACTTACAAGACTGCAGACACTGTATCAGCCTGACTTGATTTAATGTCATCCTTGTGGCCTCCTCTGGGAGATTACTACATTATATGTTATTTCTGTTAATTTGTGTTGAAAGGAAGATCCTCTCCAGCTCTTAGTTGAATTTGTAGAACTGATGAACACATGATACTCCCTGAATCCTTCCCACATGTGCACTTTTATCAACAGGTTGTATATTATTCTTTATTTCTGTTGGAATGATGCAAACCTGCCCTCCTTTTAATTCACCTGGACTTTTCCTGTGACAAAGATGCAAAGTTACTTAGAGAGTCAGGGGAGGTGATTTCACTGCTTCACACTTAATTACAGTTTGCTAAATCAATGCTTTCTTTACACTAAAATAATCTTTTCACAGTGTTATTCAATACATCTGTATGTCCTACTTTTTCTGGAATTGACAATGTAACAGCTCTAAGACTTAAAATAGAAACTACTGGGATATTAAATATTCTCAGGTGAGATACGGGCAGGTTTCTGGTAAGGGATGGTAGATCTGAGACTATGTGTTCCTGACATATCCACCTGCAACACTTTGGTCTGGGTTCTGTTGTCAGGTATGTTATTCTGACTCAAGTGTGCTGGCATAACCTCTACCTAAGCGCAGAGTTTGACAGTCTGTTTTTACTCCTGTTTGCTGCCCAGTTCAGACTGAATCTAATAAACTAAAGGTTAACACCATCAAGAATCTGTCATTTGCACTGATCTCAGTGCTAGCAGGGAAACTATTTAACACAGGACAAAAGCTCCTTTGCAGTATCTTGGAAACTTTGGAGGCAATGTTAAGTGTTTACAGAAAAATTTAATGAGTATATAGCTAGACAGACACATCTGGGATCACACTCTCCATGTCTTTGCTTAGCAATTTCCAATAGAGCTTGAGTATCTGAAAGAGTCACTTAGCAGTAACAGAGGAACAACTCACTGCAACCAATAGACAGAGTCAGGGGCTGCTCCTCACACTTTTTTTCTTGTTGCAATAGATCTCAAAAGACATGGAAAATGCTACTCAAGATAATAGCTGCTAGAGATCTTACTTGGCATTCTTATAATCACAATTTGTGTAGTTCGAGACAGATAAAACCCTTTACAATGGCTCCCAAAGTTCTACCATTATTGTGCTTTGGGTGTCTATTCTGACACTGCGTGAGACATATAGCCCTTCTTTGCTGGAAGAGTGCTTTCGTAGAAAATCATCCTTATTGTGCTATTTAGAAATTGCAACAGAACAAAGAAAAGTAAACAACAAAGACCAACAACGTAAGAAAAGTCTTTACTTCAATGTCCTCACTCTTGAGATGAGGAGTAGCCCAGGGAGTAACTGAATTATCAGTCACACATTTAATGTTTTGACAGTACCAATACAATAACCTTAATCTGGCCTGCTGTGTAACACAGAGCAAAGGAATTTGTTCAATATAGTTTTTCCATCAGGAATATAACACCTTTAAAGGTGTTCAAATATGAAAGACAGAAAACCAGATTATTTTTTTTTTCATTCAGATTTCCTAATTGGCAATTATTATTTTACTAGTTTCTATGGTACTATCACCATGGCAGCTAGCCATTAAAATGACAGGCATTAGAACATGACTCTGATAACATCATAGCAATAACCTAGAAATATATTACATCTCCTGGTCATATGCAGCAGACATCAGAATTAGAAATGTGATATTTCAAGCATCTAATTAAAGAACAAGTCCTCAGTGTTCCTTACTCTAATTCTGAACACAATAGTGGAAATATAACCATTGTGACAAACAAGAGAATCAAAATTCCTTCACAGCTGCTCAGTTTCTACATGGGTTTTGACCTTTCTTTGATTAACTAGTCAAAGCATATGATTACTCAGCAGATTCTAAGAGAATGTGCACTGTACAGCACCATGTATCCACAAAACGCTGAAAAATAAGAATGGCTTCTTTAACCTCGTATAAAAAAGAAGATACTTTGTTCTCTGTACAGGTTAAATGATATTGAAGCCTCACATACAAGACTTGATATGACATACAAGTCATGATCAGAGAGCATATCTCAGGGTTCTGACTGATCAATTTTTCAGTGTGAAACATAGCAATTTTAATAAATGTATCATTAAGAATTTACAGATATGATCATTCTGGAAAAAACTCAAGTATTCAAAAAACTTTCAGGAATAGTAATCCTCTCTTTCTTCTACAAATTACATAAGAAATCACATTTTCAAACTCTCTTAGAACAAATTTATAATCTTGTCCAGAGATCTCTGTTTTTGTTTTTAAAATTAAAATGTATTTCAAAAGGATGAGAGACTCTGAAATATTAAATTACCTTATTAAGCCTTTTAATAAAAAGAAGTAAGCAATCTCAAGAATTTCTCTATTTCAGACCTAAAATTTTGCCAAGGGTCCATCCAAGAAATATGAAATAAGGTAAATACAGATAATATCAGTAATATTCTTCATTAAAACACTACAACAAAGCACTATGACTAAAATCAGTGGCTAAAATAGCCAGCACTGAACTGAAAAGAATAAAAATCAGAAGTAAACTGAGAATGAGATGAAATAGGTCACAATTAGCTTTGTCTCTTGAAACTACATGAAATTAGAAATACTCAACACAGAAGCAGTCATGCTAGAACAATATAAAAATAGAACTATAAGTCAAATCTTTCAGATCTCCAGTATCTCCATGCTTATTAGATTCAGAGTTTTTCCACTCTTGGATCAGTAGTTGAGGAAGGATAGCTAAACAAAAAGACCAGAACATACTGGGTGGCAAAACAGTTGTATTGTTACATTTACAAGCATACACTAACTAATCTGCCTTTGAAATGAAACCAATTAGTTACTGTCAAGGATTTGAGAACTGTTCTGTCATCTTATCTGTGGACACTTTCTCAATTTTGTCTCAAGCTTTGTCTCAGGAAACTAACAATAAAAAAATACAGCAAAATGCAGTGGAAAATCTGCACAACTCGAACTGTTAAACTTGTACTCCTGCATAAGACTCCACCGATGAGTTTCACATCATCTAAGAGGCCAGGTTCACCTACCAGTTTGTTCACTAGAGCACTACCTATTAATGTGTTCAGAAGGTGTAGATACCATTTATCTTTGTGCTTCTGTCTAAATATCTATGAATGCCTTTGCGTGGCTGTACAGTGGTTATCCACTATAAATGAACCTGTAGACTTCAAGAATCTTCAGTAACAACTCAAAAAAAAAGCCTTTTCTACCTCTTTCAGTCTTTAATTTAGTAACAGTTGGACATGATATTTTAAGGGCTTCCATTTCCTTAATTAAAAGTTTATGTTTATTTGTTTCTTAATAGGAGCCCCAAGATATTTTATTAGATTTAAGGCAAAAGGAGATTTGGATTTCATAACATTTCTGGGAATGCAGAATACATTAAACAGAAGGAAACACCATTAAACAGCAAGACCTGAGGTCTAGACAATTTAGTGACAAATATTCTACTGGTTTCCTTAGTCCTTTCCCTCTTTCAGCTCCAACTTTCTCTCTAGCAATACACAACTATGTGGGCACATGCTAGGGTTGATCTCCTCCTAATAAGGCTGTAGAAGTTGCTGTGTCCAAAGCCAAAAATGAGATAAACAATAACATGTAACAAGATGATATGAAGATTTTCAAATTTCTTAAAGGTCTATACAGGAAATAAAAAAATAATATATGCCTTTTCCCCCCAAATAACAGAGATACAATAAAAAGAACTCGTAGAAGATTCCAAACTACATGAAAACACCACAGTGATTAGATTTAAAACATACAGTTTTAACTTAAAATTTGATGTTACACATACTGGCTAGTTAAAACATTGATTCCCTGATTTTTCAGTAAGTAATACAAAGAGCAACTATGGCAACAACAAGCATAATGGTTGCACTGGTAAGATGTGAGTCAATGTTCATACGCTTCCATGCAAACAGCTTTACAAAATTCCTGACCTGGAGTCCCTCTCACTGGAAGTCTCTTCAGTCTCTGGCCTGTCTACTAAGTCTGCTAGCATCACAATAAGGGAGACGTGCCAGAAGCAATGAAAGACGCGAAGGTAGGCTTGCTATGAAAAGACTAAGTACCTTGAACCTGCTCATTCCACACGTACTTGGAGCCTGTAACACCCAACCACTATTTGAATTTGTGTTGGTAAATCAAGACCAAAGTATTTTAGACCACATCTGAAAAAAACCTACTGTTTTCAAAAATGGACACATTATGATTAAGCAAATGATCAGGGGTTTTTGAAAGTATACGGATAGCAATTCATTAGTCTGGCTAGCTGATCCCTACCTAGCCTCATTCTCTTGACAGTTACTATATTATACATCAATTAAGCTCTCCTGAAGATGACTGACATTCTTGTAGAAAAATATAATATCATAAAAGAGCAAGATTCACAAAAACATCATTTCTGTTCCACGTCATGCCATCATTTCTGCTGTGTGGGCAGTACACAACCCACACTGGTTCTATATTCCACACCACAATCAATGGTACAGCTTGAGCAAAAGCACACAGGCTTGCAACAGAAAGTACCCCAGAGGCATTGTTTTTCAGCTATATTCCACATTCTAGTGGGGAAACTCCAGCTTGCCCGTGTGAGCAGCACATGTGCACCTGGACAAAATCTGGTCCACGTCCATAGAAGGGAGACCATTTAGATGATTCACACCAACAGCAGAAAACAAAGCGGGATCCAGCCTCAACAGCTATGACACTTAGATTTTAGTAATAGATTATAAATAACAAAACAGTATTTTTCCTACCAACAGCATTTTCAGTTCCAGAAGCTTAATATACTTTGCTTTAAATCTGTGCCATAGCAACCTTTTTTAAAGTCAATGTCATTTGTAAGGACTGAGTTAAAAATGTGGGCCAAATTTATCACACGTTAGTTTCCTTTAGCTATAGAGCTCAGGACACTGACTGTATGTTATCCTAGACATGAGCTGAGTTATGTATGTTGCATGCAACAACACATTTTAAACCAGTCCTTTGCAAAATACTTGCCCTGATCATCAGTTTCAAGTATTTGTGTGAGATGCTGAAGGTCAAATGAAAAGTGTGAAAGGGGCCTTTCTGTTTACATTAAATTGATACCTGTATGCTAGAAATTGTAGCACTATTCAGAGGCCTAGGGAGAGAAACCTCAAGAGTTTATCACAATGTGACAGCATTACAGTTCATCAATTTAAAGGCGCATCTAAGGGACAACAGAAGAAACCATTCCCTCTTGCAGTGTGGGGCTATGTATGCCCACGGAGCCATGAGTATCACCCTGGGTGCATGATACTGACCACTGAGAAGGAACTTACTGTGACAGAACTACAGCAAAAGTAACCCAAAATTTATTTTCTTTATTTTCAGCACTGGCTCACGAGGGGCTTTGCATCTTTACGTCAAACAGACACTTAACGAGCCTCTAGAAAGAGCTTAGAACAGACATATTCCTACAACCTCCAGGGTATGCGTAGGGGTAGTGAGCTTTTTAAATTTAGATTATGTAAGGTCGTGTGCCTCACTGCATTATGCTTTATATCCACGTTATATGTCACTGCACTGTATTGCACCCTGTGAACTCCAAATGCTCATCATTCACACGGATCCTGACAGGCTTCCTTTTGTAGTTCTGTCAGAGAGCAAATATCACATATACATTTAATATTCATCAGAATGAGGTCAGTCCCTCAAATGTCCTAACAGGGTCCAGGAATGGCAGAAGACGATACCACCTGCCCAAACCGGCCTCTTGCCCGAGCAGCACCGGACCACCCGGGCAGGCAGCTGGCTGCCTTGATCAGGTAAAGCCGCGAATGCAGGAGCGAAGCTCAAGCGATCGTCTGCAATGCAGAAGCCCTTCCCGGAGCTCATCAATGAGCTGGGGGAGACGGGGCGGGGGCAAAGCCGGCAGACCTGCCCGCATCCCCACCACAACAACCCAAGGCACGGCGCGGGAGACGTTTCTAAACGCCCGGCTTTGCCCTTACCAGCTCTGGCGAGGGCTTTGCCCTCCGGCTGCCCGCAGCTCGGCACAGCGGGAACTTCTGCAGCCGGGGCGGAGCGGGCAGCCCGCAGGCAAGGACACCACTGCGTGTCGGGCCCACCTGCGCTGAAGAGCACTGGCCCGTCCACCGCACCGACCAGCCCCTACCGTGCTCCCAAACAGAAGACAGGAGGAGGGAGCAGCAGCTCTTACCTGCTCCCGCTGCTCCTCCCGCAAGCCCTTACTAACCGAGCTCCATCTTCCTCCGGCCGGGGAGGCGGGGGGAAGGGGGGGTGGGAAATCAACCCAGCGCCGCCGTCCCCCCCAGCTGCCGCTTTCCGTCACCGCTGTCCCCCCGCCCGCGCTGCCCGGCAGAGCGGCCGCCTCTCGCCCGCCCTGCAGACAGCACCGGCAGACAGAAACCGAGACCCACCTCCCGCCACCGCCTCCTTCCCATGAAGTCACCGGCCGCAAGGCCCTCCCCTCGGCGGCCCGCGGCGGCCCGGCGAGCCGCGCTCCGCCCCGCCCCCGCGGCAGCGGGCCCCGCCGCGGCCCGGAGCAGCCCCGCACGGGCGGCGCCTCCCCGCCGCTCTCGCCGGCCTTTTTCGCGAGCTCGACCTCGCCGTCTCCAGCCGCAGAAAGAGGCGGAAGAAACGGGCGTCAGAGCACAGCCCGGGAAGATGGGCCGCAGCCGCCCCGGCACAACGCGCGCTCCGCCGCCCTGCGCGGTCCCACAGCAGCGAGAGACGGAAAGAGCCGCTTCCTTTCTGAATCCATCCTGGCTCTGTCAACGACCATGCCTAGTTGTGCCCTCTGCAAGGAGGGTTTGCCATTCTAAGTTACTGCAGTCCATGTGCCTTGTGTTTTGATACTTGGTGTTAGCTGCGCAAGGGATGACAGTAAAGTGTACTTCAGCGTACAGCAACTTCTCAAATAACCTGGTTCTAGCTACTTCACTAGGCACACGGCTGTCTTCTCAGCTGGTTAAAACTGCCTCTTTCATTGAAAATCTAGTTTTACTGGACAAGTGGAAAAGGAAATGGATCAATGAATGCACAACTAACACTGGACATTCCCTTTATCCACTATGACAAAACCAGAAACATGCAAGATCAAGTATGAGGCAAGATACGTGGGATAAAAGGAAAAAAAAATATATAAATCACAGCCAGGACTACCTGCTGAAGAAAAGCCTTCTATCTAGAAACACTGAGAATTCTCACCTGAAATCAGCCTACTACAGATGACACACGATCAACGACAGATAGAGCAACACTAAATCCCTAAAGAAACAGATATAATGACGTTTTGTTTACATGTTTTGCACCTGACACAAGTCTTGCAGAAAAAGCATTTTCGAATCATAAGCAAGCGAGGTTTGATAGGGAAGAAAATCAGATCAGTTGCTTTACATTTTAGTTTTCTGCTAACCCCCCAACATCAGTTCAGAATGTTGTTGAAACCTCCAAAAGAATTTCACCTGATCTTTGAAAAATACTTCCTTTTGCAGCTCATGAGGACAGAAATTAAAACATTTGAAAAAGTTTTGTTGCTGATATTAATCACTGCAAACCATCATTCATAAACTTGGATTTATTATGCAGTATATTGCAGACATAAAATAGGCAGTTGACAATCTATGAACTCAGTTTTTCTCTTTTTCTAAGTTTCCTTTTTTCTTGTTATGATAAATAAACTTTATATATACATATATATACACACACATACACGTTCTGAACTTTTATATAATACATAATGGTGCTGTGCTTACTTCCCCCAAAAAAAAACCTCAGCAAAAGTGTGGAGACAACAGAATTGATACTTAGTCAGGAATCACATGTATCCTTAGAGAGAAGAAACATTTCAATTAGAAATAGGGCTAAAATCACCAAAGTTCAGGTATAAAGAAAGTTCATTTTACTGGTTTAGGTCCAGATCCTCTCATCTTGCTTTAAATTCCTTGTTCGCCATAGTTGTTTTACCTTGGCTATGTATCTTTGGCTCTCAAAATGCAGTTTCACAGAGAGTGAGAGAGTTTTGTTTCTCCCTTGTAGGCCACTACTGAACAAGCATCCAGGTTGTGTTTTCTCATCAGGGCTTCTTTATAGTTGTCCTGAAGGGACAAAGCCTCAAAAATGCTCTGAATCAGACAATGGGGCAGAAGCCAGCGGGTCTGGTTTTTCAGGAGATTGCCCACGTTGCCCTGGGGTCCATGTGGGCCAGGTGTGTGTGCCTTTGGCCACGTTTGGAGAAAACTGATTCTATAGGTTAAAGTATCAAGTTTTCATCTCTTAATCTTTGTTGTCATTGACCATCATTGTCTCAGGAAATCTATAAATACTAGCCCAAAGAGACAGTACCTTGCTTTGCCTTGTCCGAGCTCTGAGAGAAGTCACAAGCCTTTTTTGCCTTGCAATTTGGAATTCAAACTATACTTCAGTTTACCCAGAAAGACTGCAAGGCCCCTCGCTGCAAGCATTTTAAAGCCCAGGAGCAGACAGACATATCCAGGAGCAGACAGATGTGTCTTGCTGGGCTGAGAGACGAACCCCAGAGAAGCTAAGACCCTGGGAGAGTTTCATTTTATTGGAAGAAGCAACAAGAACCGCTGTGAAGATTGCAGCCAGAGAACCTCTCCAAAGCAGATAAAGCTATAAAGGCGACAAGCCCTGCCAGCTTCAGCAGCAACCTCTTTGCTATGTAGCTACGTAGCTTTCAGCTATAAAGCCTTCAGAGATAAACCCTGGATGTGCTACATCAACAAGCTGCAGAAGGCAACAGAAAGTGAAACTGTGTTCCTGCAGCTTTCACGTGTTCCACAACGTTTTGGTTTTGTTTCAATCCCCATGCATGCCGCGTGGTACCACAAACTCTGGATTATAAACGTTGCAATTGAACGTACTGAACTAAAGTGATGTGCAGTGAGCAATTTCAAAATTTAATTTTTATAAGCATCTGTGTTATGATTGTATGGTGGTTATTAATATTAAATAGGCAGAATGATTAATAAAAATATTAGTAACTTTATTCATCAAAACAATCCTGTGGAAAAGATTAATAAAACCTATTTACTGGTACAAAATATTCGGTTGTGGAACAGTTACCTCACCAGCAGGAACATGTAACCATTTAAAAGATATGAGCAAAAATCCAGAAACAACAAACAGTAACTTAAACTGTAAAGAAAAGAAGAGAACAACGTGCCAGGGATTGCCTACAAGGGGGAGGGGGGGAGCTCCAGAATTCTCTAGGGCAACAGACCTTTTAACAGATGCTTATAAAAATCAAATCTTGTAGATTACTCACTGCAAATCACTTTAGTCTAGTATGTTCAGCTGCAAGGTTTATAATCCACAGATCGTGGTACCACGCAGCATGCATGAGGATTTAAACAATACCAAAATGGCATCAAACACGTGAAAGCTGCAGGAACACAGTTTCACTTTCTGTTGGCTTCTGCAGCTTGTTGCTGTAGCACGTACAGGGTTTATCTCCTAAGGCTTTATAGCTGAAAGCTTTGTAGCAAAGAGGTTGCTGCCGAGGCTTGCAGGGCTTGTCAGCTTTACAGCTTTGCCTGTTTGGAGAGGTTGTCTAGCTGCAATCTTCACAGCGGTTCTTGTTACTTCCTACAACAAAACAAAACTCTCCCAGGGTCTTAGCTCCTCCTGGGGTTCGTCTCTCGGCCCACAAGACCTCTATGTCTGCTCCTGGGCTTTACAATGCTTTACAGCGAGGGGCCTTGCAGTCTTCCTGGGTAAACTGAAGCACAGCTTGGATTCCAAATTGCAAGGCAAGCAAGACTTAATGACTTCTCTCAGAGCTTGGACGAGGCAAAGCAAGGCACTGGCTCTCTGGGCTAGTATTTATAGATTTCCTGAGACAATCGTCATAGTATCAGTCAGGGTTGGAAGGGACCACAAGGATCATCTAGTTCCAACCCCCCTCAACATCCCACTCTAGATCAGGCTGGCCAGAGCCTCATCCAGCCTGGGCTTAAACACCTCCAGGGATGGGGCCCTAACCACCTCCCTGGACAACCCATTCCAGGGCTTCATCACTCTCATGGTGAAGAGCTTCCTCCTCACGTCCAGCCTGAATCTCCCCACCTCCAGCTTCATTCCATTCCCCCAGTCCTATCACTACCTGAGATCCTGAGAAGTCCCTCCCCAGTCTTCTTGTAGGCCCCCTTCAGATACTGGAAGGCCACAATTAGGTCACCTCGGAGCCTTCTTTTCTCCAGACTGAACAGCCCCAACTCCTTCAGTCTGTCCTCATAGGAGAGGTGCTCCAGCCCTCTAATCATCCTCCTGGCCCTTCTCTGGACACGCTCCAGCACGTCCATATCCCTCTTGTAATAGGGGCTCCAGAACTGGCCGCAGTACTCCAGGTGGGGTCTCACCAGAGCTGAGTGGGGGGGAGAATCACCTCCCTTGACCTGCTGGCCACACTTCTCTTGATGCAGCCCAGGATCTGATTGGCTTTCTGGGCTGCAAGTGCACATTGAGAGCTCATGTTGAGCTTCTCATCCACCAGCACCCCCATCTTTCCTCCAGGCTGCTTTCCAGCCAGTCACTGCCCAGCCTGTATTTGTGCCTGGGATTGCCTCGACCCAGCTGCAGGACCCTGCACTTGGTCTTGTTGAACCTCATGAGGTTGGCCCAATGACAACAAAGATTAAGAGATTAAAAACTTGATACTTTAACCTATAGAATCAGTTTTCTCCAATTGTGGCACTGACAAGCCTGGGCAATGTGGTCAATCTCCTGAAAAAACAGACCTGCTGGCTTCTGCCCCATTGTCTGATTCAGAGCATTTTTGAGGCTTTTGTTACTTCAGGACAATCTGTTAAAAGATTTGTGGCCCTAGAGAATTCTAGAGTTCCCCCCTGCCTTGTGGCCAAAAGCCAGCATGTTGCCAATGTTGTTATCTTTTTCCTTTACAGTTTAGATTACTGTTTGTTGTTTCTGGATTTTTGCTAATATTGTTTAAATTGTTACACTTTCCTGCAGGTGAGGTATCTGTTCCACAACCAAATATTTCAAACCACTAAATAGGTTTTATTAATATTTTCCATGGGATTTTTAAAAATAAAGTTATTAATATTTTTGTTAACCATTCTGCCTATAAAATATTAATAACCACCATATAATCGTAACAGTAGTGCAGCATTTCGCTTTCCCACAGTACTGCAACAGCAACCATATGTATGTGGACTGTATCCCACAGAGCCCTGTAATTCCCATTTTATAAATGCAGCAATTACACAGAGGTTAAACAAATTGAACAAGAGGAGATTCATTACCAGTCTGTGTAAGGAAGACATGGAATCTAAGTGCAGGCCTGCTCGCGATTCTTAAGAACTATCTTGAAAATACAGTCCATCTACTATATGCATTTCATGACCTCTAAGACATTCTCCTGTTTGTACTGACAAGCAAAAAGCTCTGTCACAGTTAGAATGATCTGCCTAGAGTTGTTTTCTTAAATGTCAGTGAATAATATATTTGTAAGTGCTTCAGTCACTTACTGCCTTATAGCCATTATATACATTAGCTGCATAAAGCCATCAAGTCTCCTTTCCCAGACCCCCAGCCTCTTTGGGGCCCCACTCAAGTCCTCCTTTCCTTCTGTCCTACCATCACTCATGTTTCTGCCCTGCTATGGCACAAAGCTATTTATAAACAATAAAGTAACACATATTGTAGCCATCTACAGTGCATATTATCCTTTCTAATTTCAGGTCTACCACTCCCACATAATCTGAGCCTGCAGCAAGATACAGAGATTCCAGAAATGACAGTAGGTGAGTTCCTGGATGGGAAACTTATGAAAACCAAAGGCAAGCTTGCCCTAAATATAAGAACATTAGGTTTTATCCTTATGAACAATAGGAAGTTTTTCAGAAGCTCTTTGTCTAGCAAAATAAATGAAGACGGGAGTCAATTATCCCTAAGAAGAAAAACTCCTCTAGTCATCTTTTAAGACTGCTATATGAACAATAGTTCATAATAATACTTTGATGGTAGCTCTGTAGCATCTGCAGGTTTCTAGTGAACAACCTCTTTTTGTCATTCTAGTTAGATACAGTAATTTAATATACAGGACCACAGAAAAATATTTCCTTGAAGGCCTAGAAAAATCGTTACCTTCAGGTGTAAATGAAAGTTTAAAATAAATGAACTACGCACACACACAGAGGCCAGCTGAAAATGCAAGGACAAGGCTAGCTTCTCCACATCCTGACCTGTGAAACTGGGACCCAGAAGAGCTTAGCTGCTTCCTATTTAACTGGGTTTTTTAAAACTTGTTGTTATTATTGAAGGTCACTGGAATTAACAGCATTTCTTGACAGCCAACTGCTTTTATTACTTGTTAACTCTGAAATGTCTACTCAGCAAGAGCACATTTTTCTATCAAGTCGGCTGGGAAGTCCATTTCTCCTGTCATTCCATCAGATTATTATTTTACAGTTACAGACAGATCATTATCAGCCTTCACAGGCTTTAAAAATAATACAATATGGTTCCTAGCACTCCAAAGCAGACTGAGAAATGCCACCCACACAATTGGTAACACATTTTTACACAGGAAGCAAGATTTTTTTTTTTACAGATGTTTTGGAATTAATTCTGCAGTAAAATCTGGGACAGAACAGAATCATTAATGCACGAAGGCATAGCGCTTCTGTGCTGAAATTTACTGGTGAGAAAGAGTATCTCTGCAAATATCCCTCAGGATATCTGACCTGGACACTTTGGTAGTAGTACATTACTACAGCTGTACTTCACTAACAATGTTGGGCATTACAGACTATTGCACAGGTAGAGCCTGCTGCTGAAAACCTTACCCTATAAGCACATGCTTCATGCACTCTACTTAGAGAGCTGTGAAGAAGCACAACATAACCCACTTCTAAATATCCCTCTTCCATGTACAGAGGATCTGGAAGTTGTGATAGACATTAACATGACTTTCCAATTAATATTTTGTTTTGTTTTTAAATCAACTTGAATGGCTAAAGTGTCAGCACTGTTATAGCTAAGGGACACTGGAAATGTTCCTGACTTACACTCCAGGTTCCTAGAGGGAGTTTTGCTTTTTGATACTGACCATATTTTTGGATGACACATGAGGAACTGTCTTACTAGCAGAGTTTTTAAAAATGCCAACCCAAACCTTCCTAAATCCCTAATCCACAGGATCTCAATGCACCAAGTCTTTCAGTACAAAACCTAGAACTTGTAGAAGAAGATAACTACTTATGTTCAATGATAGTGAGAATCTGGAACAACCAATTCCAAACATGGGTAATAATCTGGTAGTGAGGGTCATCTCAGTTTTCTTTGAGAGGGAAATGACCCTTGCAGAGGGACTGCATTTTATCCCTCCTTCTGCAGCAGTTCATCTTAAAATCAAAGACTACATCTGATCTCCCCACAGCAGCCACATAAAACTTTCCTGTGCCAAAGCCAAAAATCAATATTCATCTCTCTGCTGATGCTGGAAAGGTGAGTAATCCATGGAGGGAAAGCAAATAAAAAGAGGCATAGTAAAAAAATAATTTCATAAAACATGGCTTTCAAAATAGATTGCCCTTAAGCACAGTGTGGAGCCCTGAAATCATGAGTGACAATTATATCTGTGACTGTGCAGAAACAATGACACAGGGATAGGTCTGACTCCAACTGTGATGAAGACAACAGGAAAAACTTCTATGACACAGGATTAAGCTCTCAAATGAATGAGCTTCTTGTATGTATAAACTTAGACATCTTTAGTTATTACAGAAAAACACACTTAGTCCCCCTACAGGTTTTTATGGATATGCCTCTTGTATCATTAAAGAGGGTGTTTTTCTGTATCTCCAGACTTATATTGCTCAAATACATGACACTTCCATGAAAAAGAATTGGATATGCATTCTTTTGGTGATTTCAATCTGTCAACATCTGTTTAGTCTGACTTCATTTAGAATAAATGCTTATTTTGGCAAATACATTTTTGCCATCAGCTACAGTCCTTTCAAGTAATTGCAACCAAAACTTGGACTTTCAAGCCTGAAAATCTGCATGCACATGCATATGCATAACAGACAGTGACAGCATAGTCTGTTTTGTGTGTGTACTGGGTTTTTTTCCCCCTCCATTATCATGCAAGGATGTTATTTTCTGATATATACATGCAGCAATGCAGTGCTAGGATCAGTTCTGCTCCTGGACATGCATTCTGGACAACAGTTGTGACAAATGAAAGATTCCCAGTAGCAAAAAAAGAAAAAGAGAACTCCAGAGCTGTACACTAATTAATGAGAAAATTGCTTCTCCATGATGCTGAATTCTGCAGTTGAATATCCTCAGAATTAGTCTGGGTAGCATTAGTTTTGGTTTGGTTTTGGTTGGGGTTTTTCAGTTGGTTTGCTTTTTTTCTATATTAAATGAGACTAAGCCAACTTGCTCTGTCAACATCCATGGTGGATACAGTCCCCAGTTCATGCAGTTTGACTGTTTGCATCACCTTCAGAATATCCTAGATGTAAATGACAAGCAACTTTCGTTGTTCACTCCATTATTTTCTTCAGTTCACAATTAAACGTGAAGATGATACTACTTTTAACAAGTTTTAAACAGAGGGGAATAAAAATGTTATACAAAATGTAAAACCACATTAGAAGGTGGCTGGAAAACAGTTGCTTTTCCTGTATCTTACACCTTCAAAGTGGAAATCCAAAGCAGGGAAAGATTGGCTCATTATAGTAGTTAATTAATATGTAAGTAGGCTACAATTAATTAAGCAAACACATTGTATTTTTATGCTTCCTTTCTGTATTACAGTCTTCCTTTTAATCTCATTTTACCCAGTCCTACTCCTGTCACAGCTGTTGACAGCAGTAGGCAAAAGCACTAAAGGTTTTCCACAGAAAACCCTACCAATACTAACTGCTAAACCTGGTGGTACATGTCAGTTTGATGACTCATGTCTCATTTAATTTTAATCTTCTTTCCTTTTATGTTGAGGATCCGAAGTTTTACAGTTTCATTACAGTATGCTGCTTTGACTTCTCTCATATACCTAAGTAGGACAAGTAGGAAAAGCCCACACTGGCTGTCACTAGCAGCATTTGTGCTGTTGTGATAGCAGTCTTTAAGAATTTACAATTTCTCTAGAACTTACATAAAAGAAACAGGGCCAGGAACAACTCTAGTAATGCCACTCTCCTTCCCACAGAGTAGCAAGTTTAAGAAAAAGAAGTATTCTCCTTCCACTTGCTTCCCTCCCTACAATGCTGAAGTCTTCAGAAACCAGAGAAATAGCCACACTCCCATTTTAACCTGGGCATTAAAGAGAACCAAAACAGACATCTAAATCTAAAACTTCAGTATATCTGCAGCTGCCTCTGACTTAGGACTTAGATATACTTAACACAGGGATATGAACTCCAGTGTGCAGATAGGCAGGCCTCTAAACAGCTAGCTGGCTTTCAGAAAACAAAGAAAGATCCTACAAACTAGCTACTTCTTTCAGGACTGGTAGTGCTAAATCAAGTCTATCCATGGTTATAGTTCAAGAGATGGTGGGATCTAAAAATTTACTCTTCATTCTGGTTGATAGTCTTGGACATTTGTGGATGTCTACAGTTGTAACATGAACCCAGTTCTCATTCATCCAAATAAACTGGAAAACAGAGCACATGATATACTAGCGTATGGTAGGTGTTTTCCAAAAGCAAACCAAAGCTAGTTGGCACTCTTATGTTTATGAAGATAGCATACTTCTTACTCTAAGTCCTTAAGTCAATGATCTATATTATACAGCCACCTACAGTAACCAGGTTATCGGTGAACTTGGGAGGTAAGAGCAGCACTTCTTCACAGAAAACTGGAGCTTGGTTTTGCAAAAGTTTATTCGCAATATAACTTCTGACAGGCAAATTAATTCCACTTTTGGTTTTTCACTATGTTGCAATGAAAAACAACTTAAAACTCTGAAAACGTCAGGTAACTGTCAAGCTATATTTAGCTACCACATTTCACTTATGAGGAAACATCGTTTGAATAAACAGATGGTGTTGCTATGGAGTTGCCATCATTAGTAGAAGCTGTAGAAGCACACATTTGACTCAGAAAATGACAGATACCAAGGACAAGCAAGCAATATGTAATATTGGGCAATTCCAGAAACAAAACTATTGCTATACTAAATCTTTGTTTCATTCCTCCACTCAGTAACATCTAGTTTTACTGCCAGGGTTATTTGAATTCTTGAGAACTGGGCAAAACTGAATCTTGCTAACCGATTCTCAAATAACTTCAGAAGTATTTGCATTCCTAGCTCCTTTGCTCCTTCCCCTGAAATCCCAAAGAAATTGAATGTGCAAGTTTTGTTACTTCATCAAATCATTTATGTAGCCAGAAGTCTATTGAAAATAGATTGTCATGCTATTTCAGGAACATGAAGACCGCTTAACTTAGTAAATGTTATCTAAATAGCTAGTATAGAATAAACCCAACCAATCAAAACAAACCAAAAACAACCACCAGAAAACCCCAAACTAACCAACAATCAAAAGTCCTTGAGACAAAGTATTCCAGTTGATACAAAGAAAAGCAAATAGAAGGGCTGTGAAGATGTTTATGATACATGTCATTAGGAGTTGAACTTTACTAGGAGAGAAATACTGTCTTATTTCCAATAATTGCTTTAAAACTGCAACAGCTAGGAATTTTCCAAATGCAATTTTCATCTACTTACACACTCAAACAAATAACACTTTAAATTCCAAATTAGTACCAAGAGGGAATGAATCACAGAACTGTCAGGGTTGGAAGGGACCTCAAGGATCATCTAGTTCCAATCCCCCTGCCACCCTGGGTGGCACAAACCCTCAAATCAAGTTGCTGGTCTACTTTCTTTCCATATATTCTTTCATATTGTTTTATAGAATTATGAACACTCCTGTGCTCCCCTTCCCTCTAAACAAGATGTGAATGTATTTTATTTGCATTACACCTAGCAGTGACCATAAGGCTTTTATACTGTAATGATAAAGAAAAGAGTGCAAGCATAGACAGCTGGATGTAAGTAGAACCTTCATGCCAGAAACAAACCCAGTATTCTCTACACAGAAGTACTAATACAGCATCTTTTTAAGCCATAGGTATTACAAGAACATGAAGTAGCAGTCATTAATAACATCATTGTGCTTGGCATGCAGGTATTTTTTCAATGCACTCCCAGATCATTACTACTAACCAAAGATTAGCACCCATGACATTTATGCAAAAAACTAATCACTCAAACAGCTTCAGTCTATGTGCTAAAGCAAGGCCATCCAGGAAACTGTAAATAATCTGAATGACACATTAGGTCTGTAATAATGAATTGTAAACAGCAACCTATTGCAATGGTTGTAAACTACCTCAGAGCATTCAGCCAGCAGTTGTTTGTGAACAGTATTTATGATCCTTTCACCAGTGAAAGAAATGGCACTGTAGAAAAAAGCATAACTTCAGAAGCCAAGTTAATGAATGCATACAAATTGAGATTCCTCCCTACTCCGCTCAGAGGCAACACTTCCTGCTCTCACAATTTTATCATGACTCTCACTATTTTTAGTGCTTCTCTTAGAGTCTCTGCTGCTGGAATCATGCCTGAGAGTCTTAGCATTAATTTTAAAAGGAAAGTTTTCTACTCCTCTGCATCCTGAGAAAAGCTTGGAAGTGTGAAACCAGTGTAGCCTACAGGCTAAAACAGGCTAGAAAGGATACAAGGAATTCAGGGTGGATTTTGTTTTGTTTAAAAAAAAAAAACCCTCATGATTTTTAAGCTGATTTCTGAAGTGGCAGAAGCTAGTTTATGCATCAGCTCCTCACAGCTAACTGTCCACTAGAATGTCTCCAGAGGAGATATAAAGCATCAGCAGTTTTATACAGAAGAAATAAAATGCTTTTTCTGTGCAGTGAATCCTCTTCAAAACACTAATCCAGCTGCTCTTAAAAGGCATACTTTTAAAGTGAACACTTGACCTTTTGAACTAAGAAGAGTATTCTTTTGTGCACAAACTGGTTTTGGTTTGTGACAGGGCAACTTTTTCTTCTCTGAAAAGCTGTCCTCTGCAACTAAAAATATCCTGTGTGAGAAGTTAAAACTAAGAGTTATGGTGCCTGCAAGAAAGGTGTAAATACAAAGTAAGAAGGAATACAACATCAGGTTTCCCTAGGGGAATGATGGTTTAACATTTGCCTTAACATAGCTACTTGCTTTTAATTATACATGTAGTTGGAAATTGAAAGAGATTGAAACAGATTATCTGCTTTTTATCTTAATATATGATTGAGCAGCTTTTTAAAAGATCTACCACTAGATGGTGCAAACCCTTAAATAATTCATAAATCAACCAGCTCTTCCCAGTGCTTCCTCCTTCCCTGCCTCAAATAAAGTGCACTCAGCAATAGCAGGAGACAACACACAACTGGGACACAAACTTCTCTTCAGTAATTTTTGTTTGTCAAAATAGCTGTCGGTACTAGCTTTCCCTTAAGACAATAATTCACTGCTTCTAAACAGGAGGGAACAGTTGCTCATCTGAGGGAAAAATAGAACAGCAAAGAAATTGCTTAGTGCCTATGACTTTCAAACTGAACTAAAGGAGAGAAGCAACCAACCAATGTAGATCTGGGTAGACAGAAATACAAATTCAGCAACCTCCTTTGCGGACAAACTAATTCAGCAACCTCTAAAGCTAGTCTCCCAACCTCACTGCACCTCAGTTCTTGTTTGGAAGTAAAAATCATGGAGCTGTTTGTTAGTACTCACAACCTCAGACAGATGTTGAAATGACAAATACATTAAAAGATCATGCCATATTCCACAACTGTGATGTATTTACTGTAACTCCCATTCATTCTCCTTTGGCCTACAGTACTCTAAACAGATTCAGGTTCTGATTAGTTTTAAAAGGAGCTATAATGACTTTCAGAAGCCTTTTACCCACTACTGCAGTGGATCACACTCACTTAAGCAGGAAATGGTTCTATTGTGACCTTACTTCTTCTTCTAGAGCTTACTAGTTAATCTCCAGGAGCTCTGGATGTTGAAGAAAGCACAGTGGGTCAAACATATTGCTATGCAGCTAAAATGGTTAGTTATGCCTATCCTGCTGGTCAGGTACAGCTGGATTTTTATTTTATTAATTCTGCTTAAACATTTATCAAGAGTGCCAGGAACTATTTATTACAAATTAAGTTAAACTAATAAATAAAACAAAATGTCTCCTCTGGTTTTACTTGCACAGCATAAACAAGTTCTAAGCTTTCTTTGTTCACAACCAGCAGAACTAGAAGCCTAAAGTGTATGTTATTCTGAAACACATTTTTTAATGATCATCAGTAAACAGATTATAAATGAAGTTATGAATAATGTACATTTAAGTGAGTAAGAAAAAGGAGAGTGCTGGGTAGGTAACACTAGAAATAAGTCATGCAGACAAGGCAAATTTTCTATCATAGACGTCAAAAAGACTATTTAATTAATCAGGTATGTGAGATAACAGAAAGCACACACCTTCATTTCACAGGGAAGAAACCTCCACCCAACCATAGCTACCATCCAGATGAACACTACAGGGGAAAAAAATGCTGAGTAACACGTGTATCTATGAAATAGTCCAGGAAATGCTACAGGAACTATGAGAAATCCCCTACAGTACATACAGCTGGGAGGAAGAACGCTCGTTTAGAAAACGGGTTTGAAAATGGAAGTACACTCTGCGTAATGCATTAACAACTAAAATATGAACACCAAGAGAACTGAGAAGACTCTTCCCACTCTGAATACACCATGGGATGAAATTTCCCCAGGAGATAACAAGACCTCCCTCAGCTAAGCTAAAACTTTGGTGGAAGCATCATCAGAGTGCTCATATGGGATGGAAAAGACATAAACTTCTGGTTTTCACTACAGGAAAGAGTATTTCTTGGATATATATGATACACGTAGCTGTTCAGCATTTTACTGCTCTGAACACATTTAATCTGCTTTTAAAAAACAAAATCAGTCATCAAATCTGTAACTGTCAGATTACCCAAAGGAAATGGAACTGACAACCACAGAAAGATACCACAGGATGTATCAGGAATTAAACTCCCCAAAGGGGTAGTAAATGTGCCTTTTTCCCCCCTGTGCTGCAGTAAACAGAAGCTTGTGATATGTCAGCAACATAAACAACAGGCATGAGTATAGGTGCAAAGCCATAGAATTGAAGTCCAACAATAATCCATTATCTTGACTATTCAAGGCAAAAGATGAAGAAAAATTCATTCAGTGTAGCCTCTTTTAGTTGGTACTACTCCCATGGCAAGTAGAAGAGAATCTCCCTTTTATTTAAGGAAAACTAGAAAACAATATAATAATATAATATTTATATATTTATATATATATAATATTTGTATATATCTTTTATATATATATATTTATATATATATATATATATATAAAATAAATACCAAGGGCAGATCTATACTACAAAGCCTGTACTAGCATAGCAAGTGATCTATGGCACTGCTGTAACATTAAGAATTACCTGTATCACTAGATCAGAAGAGCTGCTGGCCAGCCCCTGTACTCACAGGCAGTTTATCCTGAAATGCACTATTATGCCATGTCCTACAAAGAGAGCTGATCATCTAGTCATGTACTCCTGTGCTGGCAAGATTATGTTTACATTAGAGGGTTTGCCAAGCCAAGACTCAACAGAAGTTCACCACTTGGTTGTGAATCTGGTCTCCATTCTCTTTGTTCCAATGCTGCTGCACACTTGGTAATATATTCTTACTGCAGACAGGCACAAAGCAGGGGACCCGCTGAAGAGAAACAAGGAACAGGTGACTCCAGACCACACTGCATCCCAACCTCACTCAGCTAACACCTACATCTGCTGTAGGGAAGTTGCTTTTATTACCCTGTAAGCATGACTGCTACCAGTACTCTTTTGAGCCCAGGATGTTAGTTGTAAGATCAGCCACCAACTGACAGAATTTTAGGTTAATTACCCCACCACAGGCAGGATTACACTTATGGCCATTCTGGACAGCACCAGAGAACAAGGTATGACCCATTCCTGCAACCTAAGAGAAGCTGTACCAGAAAGCACCCCAGGTCAACCCATGAGAAATTACGTACATTGGAACAAAGGGAGGTCATAGACTGTGTCACTTGTGCTTTTGCTGTACTACACCACCCTAACAGCACACACAGGACAGCAGGAAAAATAGTTGTCTACTTCATTTAATGTAAGCCATTCTTGAGAATGTGCCACTGAACAGCTGTCACAAAAGCAAACAAGGAAACCGCAGATGAGAGATTCAATGTTGCTTTGCCTAAGACTGAAAAGAATGAGGAAGTGTCCTAATAGAGACTACGAGGGGCTCTGAAGGGGACAAGGGGAAGTTTAAACTTGATCTTAGAAAAAAGTTCTTCAGAGAGAGAGTAATTGCCCATTGGAACTGGCTGCCCAGGGAGGTGGTGGGGTCGGTGTCCTTGGAGGTGTTTAAGAAGGGACTGGATGAGGCACTTAGTACCATGATCTTGATTAGAAGGGGTTGGGTGATTGGTTGGACTTCATGATCTTGAGGTCTTTTCCAACCTGGTTGATTCTGTGATTTCATGTTCTGATTAAGCTCACAGGTCCTAGTCAGGGAAGATACTTTTCAACAGATATTCTACATTTGCAAGCCTGCCAAAATGCCAATCTAAATGAGGAAGAGAAATCTTTACTACACTTGGAGTCTCAGCACAAGACATGAACCTGTTGGAGTGGGTCCAGAGGAGAATCACAAAAATAATCTCCTATGAAGCAAAGCCAAGAGTGGAGATTATTCAGCCTGGAGAAGAGAAGGCACAGGGATGATCTTACTGTGGCCTTCCAGTACTTAAAGAGGTCTGTAGGAAAGATGGGTGCAATCTTTTTTATCAGAGTCTGTTGCAACAGGACAAGGGGTGATGTTTTTAAACTAAAAAGAGTAGATTTAGACTAGAAATGAAGAAGACATTTTTAACAATAAGGGTGATGAAACAAAGTATCAAGTTTCCCAGAGAGACAATAGAAGCCCCCAATCTAGTTGAAGATGTCCCTGTTCACTCCTGGGGGTTTGGAATAGATGACCTTTGGAGGCTTTTTCCCAATCCAAACCATTCTATGATTAAAGCTTAGATACTCACACTGTACCTCATACTGTAAAAGAGATTACACAGTGAAAATATTTAACTTCAGAAAAGGCCTGAGAGACAGGCAAGACCAGTTCCACAAGAGAAATATAAAAATGAAGTATAAGAAAATTAAATGGCATTGCTTTTCATCATGGCAAAGTCTGTCACTAAATATGAAACTGAATCTCAATCTCCAAAGCCCCAGGCTAGCACTTGGAACATCCTTGTCTTCTCTGAGGGCAGAAAAACTCACTTGTCTTTTTGCTTACCTCACCTCTTTATTGTTAGGGAGAGTAATAACACTGGAAGAATGGGCTGCCCAGGGAGGTGGTGGGGTCACCATCCCTGGAGGTGTTCAAGAGGGGATTGGACGTGGTGGTTGGTGCCATGGTCTAGTCATGAGGTCTGTGGTGACAGGTTGGACTTGATGATCTTTGAGGTCTCTTCCAACCTTGGTTGATACTGTGATACTGTAATACCAAAATATATTTACAGACTGTACCCTAGCAGCACCTTTTCTCACAAGATTACCTTCTGGATTGGTAGTCTGTAAAATCAGTAGGATACCTAATTGAAAGATGGGATGACCAAAAAAACCTGAAAAGCATTTTCTCTATTAACTGAAAAATATACAACTTTTAGATTGTTGAAGGACTTCAGCCCAGTGTATGTGCACACTTGTGTTTTACTGGTAATAACTGCTACGTGGACATCAGAAAAAGCAACTAAAAGGTTTCCCTTATCTCTTACACACATTTTTTTTCTTCTTTTTAATCCAAAAGTTTTCTGTTTTCTAATAAAAAGCACAACAAAGTATAAGATGGAAAAAACCTGAAATGTAAACTGTATGGAAAATAACTTCATTTTAGTTGTTCTAATAACCTTAACAGAGAGATTCTCTAAGTAAATACAGGTGTGAACTGATGAGCTCATATGAAAGTAGTATTTCTAGAGTATTCATTCCCTTCTGGAGCTCAGTTAAATACTTGTGAGAGAAAATATGTGGAATGCAGAGAACAGTTTGTCATCCCTGTCACTTGCCCCCAAAAGGGGCGTGGGTGACAGGTTGGACTTGATGATCTTTGAGGTCTTTTCCAACCTTATTGATTCTATGATTCTAAGATTCTATTTGAGTTTAACTTCTAGGTTAGTGAAAAAACCTGATACAGTTAAGTGAATATTTAAAGAATACAGTCTGCAGCTGCTGACTGGCTTCTTCAGCAAACTGAAATCCTAACTCCTTTTATGGGATGACTGCTATCATTACAGTCATCCTTTCCACTGCTAGCACAGACGAGAACACGGAACAAGCAGATCTACCCTTCCTTTAACCAACAGGTGACTAGGCTTATTTCAACCAGATAAGTGCTATGCTAAAATGGCATTCTTTAGGAGAAAAAAAAAAAACAAAAGGAGACATTGAGTTAGTATTGCATTGCTGAACAGGCACTCACCCAAGAACACTGTATTCAACCTATTTTAAAAACACATAATTTGTTCTGTAGTAATTTGTAATTCTTGAAGGTGACAAAACCTAATCAACTTTGTCTACTAATTTTATAAGAATAACTGAAAATTTGCAAGAGAAAATACCCCTGGCTTTGCTTGAACCACATGTATACAGCCAACAATAGTTTTTTAACTTAAAAAGATAAAGTCAGGCAGATAAACTTTGTGATTTGATTAAAAAATAATACTGCACAAAGCAAATAAATCCACCCAGAACCTGTTTGAGAAGAGTTCTGACATAAAATTGTTCTTCCTTTCTAACCAGTAGTACTGGTCTTGGTGATTATTTCAGTCAGGGATTATTTGGTTTTTTCCCCCTGAAGAAAATAACTTCCTTTTCCTTTTGCTCCCAGTAAAACTAACTCAAATCAGAAATTACCTCACACTAAAAAGGAGCTAGAGTCCTGTGTCTGCGTGAACAGAGATTTGAACAATAGGAGTGTGTGTATATACAAAACTAAGTCATACCTAGCTAAGGGAGAACATTCAAGGATACACACCGAGAACACAAAAGTAAACAGGCAGTGTGCAATACATAAACTCAGTGTTAGCGGCAGTGTCTAGTTTAACTATTCCTTGAAAGACAGAACAAGATTTGACTATGGATTAAAAATCTCTCTCCTAATCCTTTTGCACTCACGCTGCTCAGCGTAATAGAAAGCCCTTACAGGCTACAAAGGAACATAGGGAATAACTAGATTATGTTTATATTAAGACATACAGTTTTTCCACCAGAAAAGAGTGTAATACTTCTGTCTCAGATCTGACACGGCTCAGAAGAGGCATATTGTCTTTGTTAAATATATTTATATGTACATAACATAAAATTATTTAATTGAAGTTCAGAATAAGCAACTGGCAGACCATCTCACGCTCATTATTTGAATCATCTGCTGGAAACAACAGAATTTTAACTACAGTTGAACTCTTCACCTACCATTGAGGAACAGGGCTAGTTAAGGGAACATAGCCAGTTCCCTAAGCTGTAAATTAACTTCAGTTTAGTTAGAAATATGAGTGGACAGTAGAACAGTACTAGAGGCAGATCCTCGAACATATATTGTATTTGCTAGACCGTCTACTGCAGCTGGCAGACAGAAGCAGCCAAACACAACATTTTTTTCCCCCACCCCTTTGCATAGTCACAATGCTTTTTATCCACAGCTTCTTCAGCTGCACCCATCCTGGACATAAATTATATACAAAGGCACATACATACAGCCTAGCTCAGGGCTTTCCTGTGATTCATTCTTTTATTCGTTACTAAAGTTTTTTCAATGAATAAATGTTTGTCACTTAAAATTCCCATCTCACTGAGAAGTTGGCTTGATTAAGCAAGTTACTGTTGCTCCTCAAGGAAAAAACGTAGTGAATGGCAGACTTTTCTCTAGTCTAACTTGCACATGAAAACTCTTATCAAATCAAGTGGTAAACTACTACTGAAGTGAAACTCAGAAGGGTGGGGCTGGAGGGAAGAGAGCACACATAACATGTCAGAAAATATCTGAGACCAAGTTCCTTATTTAAGATTCTTTTCAGAAAGCTCACATTAGTGACTGCACTGCAATCACAAAGATTATGCAAGCATCTCAACAAACAAACAGAAATTACAACTTGCTTCTTCTCCCTGATTTACATGTAGTTATATACTGCAACCAAACAGGGATGAAGTCTCTATCACCAGAGAAACTGTGATAAGGGTTGCTGAACAAGAATGCATAAGGAGAAGAGCACTGCAAACTTGCTGCAAGCCAAGGAGTATTATTCCCTTCTCTAAAGCTCAATTGTTTGTTGCCCGTTGCCCACACTCTTTTGGTGCTTTTCTGCAGGCACTAATGCAAGCTTTCCCGAGTATTGCTAGCCTAGAGATTAAGCATTGAGCACTATGAAAGAACCATGAATTCTCAAGTGTCACTAGCAGATGAGACAGATTCAAAACTAAGAAAAATAGAACATCCCATAACATGCTCAGATCTAAAACTCTGCACACAAGACCACTCATGTTCTGTGGTCTATTCCCTCACACACACAGCATGCAAACTCTAAAATCAGTATAAATATGGCAGTCACAAAGCAGAAAGTGCATCAGTGTTCCTGTTCTCTACTGATCTGAAGTGAGAACACATATGTCAAAAACATAATCCCTTAAGGCCAAGGGACATGCACCATCATTTTCTAGTTACAACTTTTTCACTTAGGCAACTCAAAACATTTGCAGGGGGATTTTGCTGCATTTTTCTCTCAGATACTGGCTATCATTTGCTTTAATATTACAGTTGGTCAATTCTAGCATTTAAAAAACCAAGAGTGAGGTCTCACTGGATGATAAAAACTATCAGCTCTTGTTAACTAACTGTATTTTCAACATGCTCCAAGGCAAATGGCAACAAAGTAATGGCAAATCTAACCAGATATGAAGACTGTAGTATATATCCTCCTGGGTGTGACAGACAGTTTTTTCTCTTCTTTGGTGAAGAGAGTTTTGTCTGTCATACACAGGGTTTTATTCAAATGAACACAACCACAAACACCTCATTTAGGGATCTACTGTTTTGCTACGTGCTGAATATTCACACTGTTAAGTGTGAATAAGCCTGCTGAGTCTCAACAGCAGAACCAGGACAGTATTGCTAGTCCGACTTACAGTTTCAATTACACTAACACTGTTACAAGGAACAATACAAAGGTGTATTTAAAAAAAGCCAAACAACAAAATGCCAAATATTGACCACAGATACCCTCCAGTGTCCGTCGGCTTTTGCAATAATGGCCAACACTGCGTCTCAGCAGCAGGCAGACAACACTATCAGTATGTTAGCAATTCTGCTCTGCAGTGGCGTGGCACAGGGCATCATTCCACAGCATGTCAGTATTTATACATCAATGCTAGGATCTCACCATTTAAAATGCAGAACACTGTGCTGTATTATTTTCAAGCAGTTTCTAGAACATCATGAACCATAACCTCCCTGAAATAAAGGAACATTAGTACTTTTAAAGAACACATTGTTTCAGTATGTAATCTATTGTTTGTTAAAATATACCCTTGCAAACTGTGGTTGGGTTTTTTTGCTGCTGTTGGGTTTTTTTTTAAGTCTAACTGGAAAAGTGAGAGGAAGGAGCAGTTCAAACATACCTCCTTGGTAGAACCTGGTCTTTATTGCCCAACAACTGCTCTACAATTAGTCAAAACATGTTTTCCAAATATTCTCATCTTTGTATGTGCTTACATATGACAAAATCTTTCTAGCCTAAACTTTTTTACCTATATATCTGAAGAATCTCGAGAGAGGAAGTGGGGTTGAGGGGGTGGGTTTAGTAACAATTCCAGCAGCTCTTTGTGAAACAACCTGCTAAATTTAATCTCAGTTCTGACTAAGAAAATGGCATTATAAGCTAGCTCAGTTAATTCATGTCAGTCAATTCTTAATTGAAAATATATTTTACAGTACCACCTCACCCTTCTGCAAGCGGCCTAATAACTAAAGAATCCAATACCTATAGCAATATATGTTTTTCTACATAGTCTTACAGACTTTGGCTCTAGGACTGTCATTTACCATGGCAAAGTCCAAAGATAAAATCATTAATACCTACTCAGGACAACAGCACCATTGTTTTAAATAGGTGGGTGAAATGACCTGGAAACACTGTTCATTTATGCCATTAGACAATATTAAAGTCATCTAAAACAACAGCAGAAATGGCTAATCACTGAAAGTCTCTCTCATTCAACTGTATGTACTTCTGCAACAAGAGGAGTTATGACACTGCACCATTTTTAGCTAATTGACTGCACAAGCTAAAACTAAGAGGTTGAGGTATATCCTACTGAAATTATTCTTGTTTGAAGCAAAACACAACCCAGCTTCTCTTTTATTCTTCTCCTCCACCTATGCTAAACAAACACTAATTCTTAGGTTCATGTACCTCAGTTCACATTTATTGTCACTCCTTTATATATTGGACTCTTAACACAAATTGCTGCCAGATAGAGAAGCAGCAAAACAATAAGTCAATCAAGTTTAGAACTAAAATAAAATTAAGACAGGGGCACACCAGTGCTGTATCTTTTAAACAGGGACCTGGCTCTCACCCCTCAATTTGAATTAAGGTGCTTCCCATAGGCCTACAGCTTGGTACACCTGCAGGGCTAACAACTGACCTAAATCAATTGTCAAAATTGGAAAGAATGCCATTTTCTTGTAAGCAGAAAATAAATGTTACAAGTTGCTCTGGTTTCTTGGTTGTTTGGTGTTGTGTTTTTTTCAGAAATAAACTTAATGAAAATACACATGATACTCTTTGCTTTATGAGTCTGGAAATACTGCTGACTAGCACTACCATAATCTGCTTTGTTCACATAAATGTATGATCAATCATGCTCACCTGTGAGCACTCACAAACACAACCTTTGGTCAGCCGCCATCCTACATCACAGTCCTTCAACAGTAAAGTGCTCCTATTAAATCAATTTCACCTTTGGCTCTCATTGTAGGGGCAGGACACAGTAGAACATAATGAATGCCAGAAGAAAGATTAAATTATTGTCTCATTAGCACTATTTGTACAAAATTGTTCCATAATCCAGGGGCATTGTATTCAGGCACTTCTCATTATTTTCAAGTGAAATGCTCAAATACCTCAGTGGTTCTAGACCTCAGTTGCTGACCTACTGTACAGAAAATTTATCTTATGCTATTATTACCCTTTTCCCCTGAGTTAGTTCACAGCTGGGTGGAACAATGTCTATGGACAGAGAAAACCTACAGAGATATGCTATGAACATGGAGAGAATGATATAATAACCAGAGAAAACCTTAGCTTTCTCTTACATGAAATAAATGCATGTAGTATTTCTTCCAGCTTTGCATAAGGAAGCAAAAATGTCAATCACATAGGAGATTTTTAAAGGGGAAAAAAATAGGAAGCAAACAGGTCACCTGAAATAAGGAAAAAGTAGTACAACACTCCTCCACAATTGATTTTTCCCGTCCTACAAAGCTATTTCATATTTGAGCATTCTGTGCAGCAAGCAGCATGTGTGGCAGAGAAGACAGAGGCACTCAAACAACTACAAAACACCCGTGTTTCTTTGCAGAGTAGCAGCCAAAGCACACACAACACCATACTGCAAGAACCTCAGATGGAACTCAATAGCCCACAGCAACAGCTCTAGAGTAACAATTACCTTACCTCTTCTAATTCCTTTTATGGCTTTGCTATACTGTGTTTTCTGCATGCGAAGATAAGAAGTGCTCTCCGTGAATCCTACAGGCATTGGAGAAAAAAATCTACTGGACTCACCAAGCCCAGGACACACATATTCAGCAACTGGATAAGCTCCCTGTCCCAAGTAAACTATAGCTCTGAATAGCCAGAGACATGAAAGAAATATACTACATTACACAGAAGTTTTGGAAACAATCTCTGTTAGCCTTCACTCTGTGCATAGATATAACAGCAGATGATGTATTTGTGACCAAAACAAACTGCACCAAACATCAGGAAATTAATACAGTTCTACCACAGAAAAGAAACACTTAAAATAAAGAATACTATTCAGACAGCTGCCAACAAGGCAAGAAACAAAGACAACATGTTTTTTAGGGTTATTCGTTGCTCAGATAAAAACTGTTTCAATAACACTTCTGTCTATTTCAGGAAGTCCTTCTTAATCTCTTCAGCAAGTTAGTTATCATGGGTTCTCCACTGTGAGACATGTGCAAAATTGATTTCATTCTTTTGGTTCTTTATTCCTATGGCCTTGAATTTGTCTAACTAAAAGAGTTTTGTTTGCTGTTTTGTTTATATTTCTCATGCTGCATGAAGCAATTCTTTTCTAGAAACAATGAGGCATGAGCTAATGTATTTATTATCCCCAGTATCACTGTGTTTTCTTTGTGTTACATCCTTCAAGAAAAATCAGGTTTTCTTCTTCCCCAGGATGCAGTTCAGTTTCCAGTGTTACGTACCACAGTCAGAAACAGTGACAGTTTTAAGAGTGATTTAAAGGAAAAATTTTAAACACCTTTACCAGCATCATCTCACTTATGTGCCTGTCTCTCCAATACTCTGCATAAGGTGAGTAATGCCTTATCCCTTTATTTTGCTGAATTATACAAAATGAGATTTAGGAAACATTATACCTTATCAGAGTACCAAAGCAGAGTTTTGCTTTGCTGTAAAACATCAGGTAATAACTAACATCCTGTTGATTATATGCCAGTTATGACTATCTGCTTAAGTTTTCTTCAAAGCCATACTCACTGTTCCTCCATACCATCCAGTCCAGCTATTCTGTGTTGGATAAAAGCAGATATCCTTTACTCTCCAGCAAGATTTCCACAGAGGTCCAGAAGCACCAGAGCAACCAGCCTGCAACTGTAAGGTGCTCAGTTACAAAACAGGAGCTAGTACGCATGCTAGAAAAATCACTGTGGTTTGATTTTTTACTTACTGTATTCTGCCTTTTGATGTTCATTCTGAATCATGCCCATGTGGTAGCAAACCGAGAGGTATTGCATACAGTGCTTTCAAAATATTTGCCACAAACCACCAATGAAGTGGAATTCTAAAAGGAAAAATTACAACCAACGGTTTCCTCAAAGACTGTCTTAACCTCTAATTAATCATCAAAACCACCAAATATGATGCCAGTGTGGATGCAGTAATAGCAGTTTGTAAAGATACAGGTTGGCCTGTTACGGAGTACAGGACTGAGCAATATAATTCATCCAAAATTAAATGGAAAGAAAAGCAAAGCTAAAGTCTGTAACTAGATAGTTTCTATTCCTAAAAGCAAAACCTGCATAAGACCATGTTTGTCTGTAAAACTTTAACATGATCAAGTGTACACACATAACATATGTATTTGCATAAGGTTTATTTTATTTATTTTAAAACCTCAAGACTTCCTTGTTCACTTCCCTAACCTTCCCCCCCCCACAACAGGAAAGCAATTTGTGCCAAGGGCTCCATGTAAAAACAGAACACTGAACATTTTTTGGTTTCTGAAGATACATAATGGGAAGGTTATCATAATGTCTTCCAAATGTTTGTAAGTAATTTTAAAACTACAAATCTTCCAATTATAAGCCAAATATGATTCTGTGAAATTGCAGATAAGTATCACAATATCAGCACAGTCAATATAACGAGGTCTGAAGAGCCAGGAAGAGAGAAATCTAATGTCTTGTGAGTGTAGTTCAAAGGAAGTATTGATTTAAAAAAAAAATTCTTTTGGAAAATATCCATTTTTATGTAACACAAGTAAGAAAATTCCCTATGGGAGCATATATAAAAAAATTAAATGCAGCACTTCACTACAGAATATTTTAACATGCGCTTAGCAGGAAATTATGTATAAAGGATATTTAGGAACAATTTTGCTTAAGTAGCAGTCAATGAGAGTATCACTGATTTATATAATCAAACACTACAGGGAGATCAGAGAGAGACCTAAGTATTTTTACTTGCAGGCCTGAAAATACTTTTACAGGCCTTATGTCGGTAGATATTTCTCACATAATTAATCCATATCACTTTGGAGAGAAGCAGCAAGCTGACTCTCTGTGGTTTTAGCTTATCTGCTATCCATTAACCTGGGGTGCATCAAGAAAAGTGTGTCCAGCAGGTCTAGGGAAGCTCTTCTACCCCTCTCCTCTGCCCTGGTGAGACCACACCTGGAATACTGTGTCCAGTTTTGGGCTCTGCAGTTTAAGAAAGACAGAGAACTGCTAGAGAAAATCCAACGGAGAGCCACAAGGATGATTAGGGGACTTAAGCACCTCCCCAGTGAAGACAGACTGAGATCGCTGGGGCTGTTTAGTCTCGAGAAAAGAAGACTGAAAGGGGAGCTCATCAATGTGTATAAATATCTGAGGGGTGGGTGTCAGGTGGAGGGAGCCAATCTCTTTTTGGTGGTGCACAGTAATAAGACAAGAAACAAAAGGTTCAAGCTTGAACATAGAAGATTTCACCTCAACATGAGGAGAAACTTCTTTACAGTGAGGGTGGTGGACACTGGAACAGGCTGCCCAGAGAGGTCGTGAAGTCTCCTTCTCTGGAGACTTTCAAAACCAACCTGGATGCATTCCTGTGTGGACTACCTTAAGTGATCCTGCTTTGGCAGGGGCGTTGGACCCAATGATCTCTTGAGGTCCCTTCCAACCTCTAATGCACTGTGATATTGTGATAATTATCTACATGTTTTTGACATGTTAACTATATCAAAAAGCATCAGCTTCAATGCAAATATGTAGCCAGATGAGGATGGGAGAAGGAATAAGGGAAAGACTAAAGCAATAAAAATTTTTTTAGAAAATCACAGAATCATAGAGTCATTTAGGTTGGAAAAGACCTTTACAGTAATCAAGTGTAACTTTTAACCCAGCATTGCCAAGTACATATCCATTGAACCTTTTCCGTAAGTCACAACCCTATCACTCACCTCTGTAAGAGGATCAATTTAGATACAAAGATTAATCTACCACATTAACATGGCAATGATTTTATGCGGAGGCAGAGGGGGCCTTTGTGATAAGAGACCAGAAGCAGCCCTGTGCCTGATACAAAAAGCTGAACCACGCAGTGAAGCTGGTAGTGCCTGTGTGAAAACATGTTTTGGAAAGAGTTTAAAAAAAACCCCAAACACACTGGTCAACAGTTCATGGGGTGAAGAAAGCATGAGAAACAATTTGCTGACGCCAAGGCCAGGGAAGAACGTGGGAGAGGGTGGAGACCAAGTGTGCCCAGCTGCAGCCAGTGGAGAGAACATAAAGGACAGGTTTTCTGACAGAGGCTGCTGCCTGTGGAGCCTTACACTGGAGCAGAGTGTGAAGGATAGTACATTTCTTTCTGATTACACTTAAGCCTCTTGCAGTATATACTTCCTTATACTTAAGGCTTACTTCACTACCTAGATGACACATAAAAACCAAACAACTATCAGTCACAAAGGTTAAATGAGAGTCATTGTGTCCTGAATATAAAATTCCTCCCACTGACACAAACATCCTGGAAAACACCAAAGTCAGCTGTGGGCTAGTAACAGCTACAGTTAGCTCGTATGGCCAAAATGACATCCCAGCACACACTATGCCTCCAAGTGGATCAGTGGGAAATAAGGGTCTCTTCTGAAAACAGAAAATATAAAACACTAAAGCAGCAGAATGATAAAGAAAACTATGACCTGATAACTTAAAAGTGGTATTATATCTTAGAGGTGGAGTCCCTCTGAATCGCCTCAGGCTGATCCACAGACTGCAGAGATTCCAACTTAAATAAAAGAAAATAAAATATTCCTATCAAACAACTTGTGATCAAGAAGCTAAACCAAACATTCTCAGCCCACTGAAGCAATGGCACGTAACAAGATTTTTTTGGTAGTGTACACAAGCCTAGTCTCAGATTTCTTTTTGATTAGGTTAACAAAACTCACTACTTTCATGTATTTCTTAAAAGTCATAAAGAAGTTGACTTCTTTAAACTTTAACATATACACACACATATATCAATATATATAAAAATCCTTTCCTTACACATTTTAGTAACCACCACTTCAGGCTGATTCCTCCAAATGAGCTCTGTTTGCCACTCTTTACTAGTGCTGCTTTCCTATGAAAAACTTCCTTCTACAAGCTGTGTACAGGTGAACTCACTGAGAATATGAGCCTTGCCATCACAAACTAAATTTCTACCAGGTGCTTTACCGAGTGTGGCACCATCAGCAAACTATCATGTAGTATATCTTTCCCCTTGGAAAATAAAGTAGAACACATGTTTCTTCTCCACTCATCAATGCATTAACCTGAACCACAACCTTAAAGCTGTGCAATTAAGCAAGGAGGTTGCCTTGAAATTATTAATTTTATCCCTTAATAGGAAAGCTAAAAAAAAGGAGGAACTTCTGACTTGATATGACCTATTAAAATGGAAGCAGGTACAAAAGGTTACTAAAGAGATGTGGTGCCTAAACTTACCAAAGTTGTTTCAACTGGGAGTCTTCACACTAATGAAGAACTCTTCATTCTTTGATATTGACAAGAATTCTGGAAATTAATAAAGATGAGTCTGTCTTACGATAGCATAGTGACCTTTAAACCACAGCCATCACTGCCAAACACCTGAACTATTTGCTGTCCTTTCATACACTATTTTGAAGTGTAGATTCTTGCGTTTGGTTGGGGTTTATTTTAGCTTTTGGCACTGTTCAGACAGAATACATTGATGGCTTGAAAAGTAGAGCTGAGAACATTAGAAACACTTTTTCAAATCTCTAGTTAGACTTAGCAATTGTCGGCTTTTAACAAAGAATTGCAGGTGTTAAAAATGTGACTAAAAAAGTACAGTTCCTTTTCAACTTTCTGGAGAACACCTTTGGGAAAAACACCATGACATTTCTAAACCACATCACTGTCATTTTTGAAAAATGCAATTATAGCCCCTTTACGAGCTCCTATGTGGAGTCATCACATTTCTGGCATTTCCTGTGGGACCATGAATTTGAGGATTTCTTCCACCAGACTGTTACAAGGCACAACACATACAGAGCAGCCAGAACCTTAAAGCAGAAACAATGGTTTACAGTGTTATGCAACATGTAAAATATATTCCTGTTTTCCTGATCTGCAAGCAGTGGCTGTATGAAACAGGCTATCTGCGTTCTGAAACCAGAGCAGATGATCAGCACAAAGACATTGCTTTAGAAAAATAAAATCCCAAGACTGCAAGAACTTGGGAAGAACCCTCCATACAATACTGCAAGAATCCAGTCCAGCTGAGGTGACTAGGAGAGGAAGAGCTGCTTAGAAGAGCAGCAGATGCACCAAGAGGATTGTTATTGTTCTATGCCAAGAGTTTCCCATTCCAAGAGTTTCTTAGAAAGTACCTTTCCTCAAACACTTTAAAATTTTCCAGGTGAACAAGCTCAGGAGCAAATTTCAGGAGCAAAATACACCTATAAATGGAATTAATGTCTTCCTTGCACTAAGAAAGGAGCTGGCCCATCTACCATTTTGTATACATTCCCCAAGCCCTTTTCCACCACATTTCTCCCAAGGATATTCACTTTGGTACTTAGCACAGGCAAACTGACAGCTATGCATATGGGAAACACTGTATGTATCACAACGTCACCTTTCATAACAGCCTTCAGAATTTATGGACCATAGACATCTAAGACAATTCTTTACTGAACTGGGTAAAGCTAAAAATTCAACAAATAATCTCAGTTTTGAAACCAGGGAGGTAGCTACAACTGTTTTCTAGATTCTGTGCAGACCTACACTTACGTCAACTGTCCTCAGCCCAGCTGCAGGTTCTGTGAGTTTGGTTCCTTGCTACATCTGGAGAAAAGAAAAACATAAATTAATAAATACATCTCTGATTGTATTTTAGAAAATGCATCTTAGAAATTTTGACTGACCACTGAAAGTGGCCCTTTATTCCAAATCTGCTACCAGGTATCATGTTTGGTTCAAACCAGAAAGTCATTCAGGATGACTGCAAATCCTAAGGGACATTATTTTGCTCATCACAGCACAAGGCATATTCTAGTCAATCACATATATCCTTCTTTTCCTGCTAAGTGATATTTAGCCAAGATGTGTATGTGCATGCAGGAGGTCCTGCCACTCTACACCAGTATTTTATCACTTCTTCCTTTAAGCAGACACTTTACAGCAAATTATTCATAAATCGGGGCCCCTGTCTTCATCCTCTGCTTCCACTGTAGAAGCAGAAATTCCACTTTGCCCAGTTATCTAACATCTTTTGCAATAATCTTTCACTATACTTCAAAAGGCTTGGTGCGGCTGGGCTTCTAGATTACAGAGCTGTTGCTGTCACTTGCTTGACCTGTATGTTGGAATGATCTCAACACTGGAAAAACAGGTTAGATCCCCAAGACACCTAGAAAAGTGATTTTTAAGAATGTGCTACATGGGGTTGCAGTCTAGAGGAATTTTCCTTGTGTTATACACTGGACAGGAGTAAGACAAAATATCATCTTTTAAACAGACACACAAGATATACAACCACCTCCAGTGCTGATAAAACCCAAGGCTGTTACGCCACAGGGAGGGAGGAGACTTCCTTTTATTCACCTATAATTCACCTGCGGTTCCGCCGAGATCGTCCAGCCACGATTTCACCACTACCCAGGAAGGAGGCTCCCAGGCTGTCAGGTTACGCTCGGCGCGGTTCGAGCGCCCTGCACACAGCCCGGGCGGCGACGGCAGATCCCAGAGCTAGGCGGCAAAGGGCGGCACAGGAGGCTCGGGCAGCGCTTCGGCGCGCGCGGCGGGCGAGCGGGCCGCACGTGGCGGGGGCATGCGGCTGTGCGACAGGAGCCCCCCGTCGTCGCGGCGCCGCACCGCGGTGCTGCTCGGCTCCCTGCTGCTGGCCGCCGTCGTGGCGCTGCGCAGCGTCAGCCGCCCCTGCCCTGCCGACCAGCCCCACTGCCTCCGGGCGCTGGGGCTCACCCCCGACGGAAGAATCAACTGCTCCGGGGTCGTCCAGGGGGACGAAAGAGCTATCCGTCAGGCACAGCTCAGAAACCTGATACTTGCCAACAAAAGGGGTGCCCTGACGCCCGACAAGTACCTGAACATGACGAGGGACTGCATCGCCTTCAAGGAGACCCGGCGGTTCATCGAATTCCCCCTGAGTCAAGAGGAAGCAGAGTTCCCCATCGCCTACTCCATGGTCATCCACAACAACATTGAGATGTTTGAGCGGCTTCTGCGGTCCGTCTATGCTCCCCAGAATGTCTACTGCATCCACATTGACCGCAAGTCCCCAGCTGCCTTCCAAGAGGCTGTACGGGCCATAGCAGCTTGCTTCCCCAACGTCTTTGTGGCTAGCCATCTGGAAAAGGTGGTCTATGCCTCCTGGTCCCGGTTGCAGGCTGACCTCAACTGCATGCAGGACCTGTTAGAGAGCCCCGTGCCATGGCGCTATCTCCTCAACACCTGTGGCACCGATTTTCCCATCAAGACCAACGCCGAGATCGTCCGTGCCCTGAAGGTCCTACAGGGACGGAACAGCATGGAGTCAGAGAGGCCCTCGGCCATCAAGCAGGAGCGCTGGAAATACCACCACGAAGTGGCAGAGTCCATCTCCCGGACAGCCACAAAGAAAGGGCCTCCACCCCACAACTATCCCATGTTCACGGGCAACGCATACATCGTGGTCACAAGGGCCTTCGTGCAGCACGTCTTTCAGGACCCCACAGCACAGAAGTTCCTCGAGTGGGCCAAGGACACCTACAGCCCTGATGAGCATGTTTGGGCCACTCTCAACCGCATGCCTGGTGTGCCAGGCGCCATGCCTCAGAGTGACAAGTTCCAGCTCTCGGACATGAATGCCCTGCCCCGCCTGGTCAAATGGCAGTACATGGAGGGTGACACCAGCAAAGGCGCGCCCTACCCACCCTGCACTGGCCAGCACCAGCGTGCCGTCTGCATCTACGGAGTGGGCGACGTGTCCTGGATGCTCCAGCAGCACCACCTCTTGGCCAACAAGTTCGACCCCCAGGTGGATGATGCCGCCATTCAGTGTCTCGAGGAACACCTGCGCCACAGGGCCCTCTACGCCCGGGTATTCTGTTGAGACGCCACGGCGACCCCCGCGTTCCCTAGGCGAGTCCGACCGGCGGGGTGGCAGGAGCGGCGGGATTCCCGCGCCGTGAGCGGAACGGGCGCAGGCGCTCTGCCCGCCTTGGCAGAGGAACCTCAGCGGGACGGGAGGGTGCGAGCCCCTCAGCGGCCGCGCGCGAGGAGACTGCGGGCGGGAAGGGCTGGGCAGGGGCCGCCGCCTCGGCGGGGCCTGGCGGGGCGAACGCCCGGGGTTGAGGGGCGGGAGGGCTCAGCTTCCCGCGCTGCGCTTAGACCCAAGGGTTTCTTCTCAGAGACACCGGGGCGCAGCGCGCTCTCTCGCCCGGCACTCCGCCCCAAAGGCAAGGGTAGCGTACTTTTCCTTTCTCCTGTTCTCAAGCGATCCTAGGACTTCTTGTGGTAAGCAGGCAGGGCCAGGTCGTGGACCACGGTGACTCCACGTCCTGCTACAAGCAGAGCTGAAACTGTAATTAATTTGGTTTTGTATTGAAACACCTGGCAGGCCACCTGCACCTGGCACCTGCCGCACGGCTCCGTTTAACGTCTGGTGCTGCTCCTGCTAAAGTTCACTTTCTGTCAATAGCCATGAAAAAAACCCAAACAACCCCCCCCACACCAAACACACAACCCCCCCACCTTCAATAAAATCAAATACACTGAACGAAATGGCTTTTTGGTGTTCTGTATCGTGGCTGTGCTCCTAGACAGAGCTATTAAACCAGTTAACCCCTCAGCATCCTACTTAATGGTGTGCAAACCTACATATATATATATTTTTTAATTCCCATTCTCTCCCATCTGGAAAAAAAGTCTATTTGGAGGAGTTTTCTCTTCCAGTAATATAATTTACACATCCAGAAGCATATCTGGCCGTTCAGATGAACAAAACAATTATCCAACATGTTTTCTTATGGTTCCAGTAGCTGAAAGTGAAGATTTGTGAATTAATGTGTATCACTTGTGCATTTTTCCCACCTTGTCACATGAAATCCAGCCACTCTCCACAGATCCAACAGCTTTTCACCACCTGTAATGCTGAGGGATTAATTTGGTTGTTTTGTAATACCAAAAACATATTTCAGAAGTAATTTTTTTTGGTCAGTAAATGCTCCCACCTCTATAAATTAAAGGTCTCTAGTAGAGAATTAGCATTATACAAAGAACATCTGATGCAATTCAATAGAACCAGGTGTAGTGGGTTGAGCCTCAAACGGTCGCAATAGGATACATGTAGATGACATTAATACAGCAGTGGCACAGATCTTTAAAACACTGTTTTAAATGGGATGAGAAATTAAATAACTTACTTGAAAAGGTGTGTCACTGTGATTTTGTTAGAGATTATGAATCTGAACGTGATGTAAAACGCTGACTTTTTAAAATGCTAAGATTTCACAGCAAATAGTCTAAGCAAAACCCCTAAGTACTGGCAGAGAGGCTCTCAGACACAAATCATTGGGCATTTGTTTGTTCAAAGAGAGCAAATAAAGTAACAGTATTGCTGGTCCCAGTGGGGAAGCTGTCCAAGTTATGTAAAGACATCTGTTACAGCGGGGATTACAGCATTATGCTAACTTGATAGAAAAATTTTAAATGGTTGCAGATGCAAATTCAACATTAAATAGCAAGTGTCTCCATATCTAGTATATTATTTTAGAACAAACAAACCTGCTTTGCTGACTGAGGGAAAGAACTCAAATCCAACACAGAAGACTGCATTGAACCACTGCTGCCTAATCTGATTTTGCTTGTTGGGTCTCTTTCATTTACTTTAAATCAATACATATTAGCTCAGAATGGTAACCTGTCACTGGTTCTTTGGGGGACTGGGGTTCATTCAAGTTTCTGGACTAAATCAGGTAGAACTGGGTCAGTGTGTTTCTGACTATGGCAAAGTGTTACCTTTTTCCCTTGGAAAATGGAGAAGAAAATGTGTATTTATGAGAGAAAGAAAAAAAAATCCCATTCTTTTCTATTTAAAGAACTGCATCAAAACCAACCCATCCATGAAATAGATGTCTGTAAGCACATCTAAATAATTTATTTATCAAAGAAACTTCTGTACACCTACAAAAAGGTGTTTAGGGGGTGGAAGGAATCCTAGCCTGAAGTAGTGAAAAACTTGAAAAAACTACCCTTCCATTATTTTACAAGTGTACCTGTATACTGCCAAGTTATTTACAGATTTGTTAACAGTTACTTTTTATCCTCTTCACAAATATGTTTAACTTTGGCTGCTTCTTGTCTCAGAAATAAGCAGTATTGCTTGTGTATACTATTTAAATAACAGTGTTTCATCTGTTATTGACAGACAATGCCCTGGCAAAAAAAAAAGTTGTTACAAATGGAGACAGACAGAGACAAGTGTTTAAATCTGAGAGGTGAAAAAAAGCACCACTTCAAATCTGTTGCATGGTAAGTTGTCCAGGGTTCAGCTGGGATAGAGTTAATTTTCAGAATAAACTGGGAAGGGACACAGCCAGGACAGCTGACCCAAAACCAGACAAGGGGATAGTCTATGACTTCACGCTCATGCCCAGGAGGAAGGAGTGCTTCTTGGGAACAGGTTGAGTGTTTGGTTCTGGCTGGTAAGCAATTGCATTGTGCATTGCTCCATATATGCTTTTAAAAGTATTGTTGCTACTATTACTGCTTCTCTCTGTGTGAACTGTCCTTAATCTGCCCACAGGGTTTTTACATTTCTTCCAACTCTCCTCCCTGTCCCACTGATGGGGAAGAGAAGTGAGTGAGCAGCCATGTGGTGGCTGGGCTTAAACCACAGAATAAGTCTTTTAGCAAAGTCAGAATTATTTTTCTTTTTATGTTACTTGTGCAGTCCTTGCTCTTCCTAGTTAAAGTTGGAGACAGAGAACCTAAGCATTCATCCACATCTGAAAGACCTTGCCCATAGATTATGAAGGTCTCAAGTGAAACCAACACACCAAAATACCGGCTTAGTGACACACCAAGAGGAACAGCAGTTACTTAACAGCATAGCCTACACAGCCTTCTCTGTTCAAAGAGTTCACTGGTTTATATGAAGATGAATGCTCTGGAATCATGTGGAGATGTAAGCAACTTGTAAACTTCCACATCTAATTTTCTTGATTCAAAGAAAATTTTCAGTTGGTGTTACTCACAATTTATCTTGGATTATTTGGTTCCAAAAACAAAGGCATATCCTGTGCAAATTCCTTTTCAACTCATCTCCTTTTAGCAGTGACTTAATTTCTTCTGACTGAGACTAATCCCAGATAGAGAAGGTGAGCTAAGACAGAAAGATTCTTACAAAAGAAGGTTCTCAGCATTGCCTCTTCCAAAGACATTAGAAGTGTCAGATTTGAGTGCAGTCACATGCCAAAGCAGTGATACAGAAAAACAAAACCAGATTTGTTTCTTTACCATTACAAATTAGAGGGGGGGGGGGAAGGGCAGGAAACAACAAACCACTCAGCTCTAATATACAACATTGTATTCCAGAGCTCTCCAAGTTAGAAATAAGATTGCTAATATCTTTAAAAACTGGCATCGGGGCCCAAAGAAATGATGTAATTCCACACGGTTAGTTGCAGAATTGAAAAAAGAACAAACTTCAAATAGAATTGGACAAGCTCTAGCCCAAAGTAGCACTGGCCTATCAAAATACAGGTTCTTCCAGTAGAGCCACTAAAGTTAACATGCTTTTTACTATGCTCCTACTTTTCTTTCTCCCTATCCAATAACTTCTAGAGTACAATAAACCAAGCCCAAGTCCATAGTACCTTAACTGAAACACTATCTCCTAAGCTGCTGGGATCCCTTATGTATCTTTGTTTTGAGTAATTCTCATATATCTCTTTGTACCTAGTCATTGAGTAAATGTACACAATAATCCTCATTAAACTTGTCTTCTGGGAATTCATCATAAATTCTTCCTTCTCTGAACTTTCCTTTAATTTGTGTCTCTCTGATAACATTTAAAGTCATGTATTGACATCCCTGACTGAGCAAACATCTTACTTCAGATGATATCCTGGTTTGCTCACATAAGGAATTCACAAAATCCTTTTTCTCAGAAGCCATGTTTAAACACAGGTAGTAACTCACAGACACATCCACATTGGTGTTTACCTTTTCTTTCTCTTCATTCTCTTTAAGTTAATTTACTTTCTAAATAGGAACATTCAATCCAGCTCAAGGTCAAAATGCAAACGTATCTTTTACTTTCTGATACTGATAGGCGGAAGCAACTGTGACCTTTCTGAAGAAAATAAAACACTACATACAAAGAAGAACCAAATAGGCAGTAGCAAGTGTACTGTAGACAGCAAGATGGTTTTCTGATGGATTTTTGAAGTAGCTTAGTATTTTAAAAAATGGAGTTAACACTTTCAGGTCTCAGTTCAACAAATCTTCAAAACCCACATTAATAATATGAACATGGAGGGATTAGTTGAAATTCTAATTAAAAAAGCCAAACCTAAAAAATCACGGAATCACATAGAATGATAGGGATTGGAAGGGATCTCTGGAGATCATCTACACCAAACCCCCTGCTAAAAGCAGGTTTGCCTGCAGATTGCATTGAATCACACCCAGGTGGGTTTTGAAAGTCTCCAGAAGAGGAGACTTCCACATCTCCCTAAGCAGCCTGTTCCATGCTCTGTCACCCTCACAGGAAGAAAGTTTTTCCTTATATTTAGATAGAACTTCCTGTTGTCCAGTTTATGCCCATTGCCCCTTGTCCTGTCACTGAATACCACTGAAAAGATTCCAGCCCCAGTGTCTTGACACACACATTCTTTGGATATTTATAATCACTGAGAAGATGGCCTCTCAGTCTGCCATTCTCCAGGCTACAGAGCCTTAGGTCTCCCTACCTCTCCTTTTAAGACAGATGCTTCAATCCCCTCATCATCTTCATGGCCCTTCATCAGGCTCTCTCCAGTTGTTCCCTGTCTCTCTTGAACCAGGAAGCTTAGAACTAGACATGATACTTCAGATGGAGCCAGAGTAGAGAGGGAGGTGAACCTCCCTGAAACTGCTATTCACATTCATCTTCATGCACCCCAGCATATCTTCAGCCTGCGTGGCCACCAGAGCACGCTACCAGTTCATGCTAAACTTGTCCACCAGCACTCCCACGTCCTTCTTTGTGGAATTGCTTTCTAGCAGGCCAACACCTAACCTGTACAGGTGCAGGGGGTTACTCCTCCCAAGGTGCAGGACTTTACACTTGCCCTTGTTGAACCTTGTAGAAGAAGCAAGAGTTACAGAGAGTACGCAATAAAACGTGGGAAGAACATTGGCATCAGGTGCTCCTTACCCTCTCCTTGCTCTTCTTCAGTGATCTGACACAGTGTCCATAGAAGTACCAGATCTAGGGCCTGGACAACCATCATCCCAGAATTGTGGTTAAAACAAAAAAATATGACTGCTGCCAAGCTAATGTTGGAGCTTGTGTTAACAACTGTGATGTTTGCAGGAATTAATTCCTCCAGAAGCTTAGGCAAGCTTCTCTGTAGCAGTGAGCAGACAGCAGTCTTCGTTCCATAGGCAGATACTAGCCCAAGCATCACTGGAGCAATTCCAGACATCAACATTATTCCCAAGAGTGTTTTTTCCTAAAGAGAAGACAAAGTTAATACGGCAACTACCTTAGGCTGAATGGGGAAAAAAAGGTCAGTTTAGAAACAAGAACACACAGAGAAAATTGAAGTAAGCTAAAAACAGAGTATTTCCAAACAAAATACAGAAAAAAAAGCCAGAAAAGGTAGGAATACCAGACCTGTGCGAAGGCTTACTTTAGAAGTTTTAGAAACCATAAAGCAACCCTTGTTCATGTTATTGCTTCACATACTCAAAAGCAACACTAACTTCTGCAGTTTTCAACAGTATATTCACTGAGTGAATAGACACTGAAGGAGCAGTACCTGGAGCTCTGCACTGTAACAGAACTGTGCGGGGAACAAGGCTGCCAAACGCTTTTCTGCTGCATATATAGATTGCCTTTTGGCTCCCAAGGACAACAGACTGCAAGAGCCACCTCAATCACAAAAATTCAAGTATTCTCTGTGTGTATCTAGGTAGTCTGCATGCATCTAGATTTGAATTCCATGTCCTAAAAACATCTGGGATGCAAAATATCAGGTGTCTGTGTTGCCCAACACTGTACTGTCATGGAGATCAAAGATGCATATGTAAGCTAATTCTAGGACTAATGAGTCAGTTGTAGTATTTACTTTATAATAATTAAAATACATAGAAAAGAGGAAGGATTCTGCCATGAGTGGAAAAGCAGCAGCTTGCAGAACAGCAACTTGATGCATTTGTCATAACCAAGCAGTGCTAATCTAAATTACCAGAAAATTTTTATCAGTGATATTAAAACATGAACTAGGGGTGAAATAAAGCTTCTAATATCACCAATAGTTAGCTAGACAACAGCAATACAGAAGGTTCAGGGTACAGGTTTGCCTGCCTTTCCTTCAGTTCTTGTGTGGCAACTCCTCTCTTGCTGTTGCTTTGTATGAAAGGCCTTGTCAGACTTTGGGCTTGAGAGAACAGAATGTCTAGATTGCAGATATTGACTGCCCACTTCTTGTTCATTTGTTTGTTCTTTCGCTTAAAACTGTACTCCCCCCTTGTGCATATTTTCAAGCTTTTCATACAGACTAAATTACAGATTCCCTCAGCACACAGTGCCTTCAGTATTACTGTGCCCAGGAACAGATAGTTTCCTGTCTGTAGCAGTTCTATTTGCTCCAAAAATCTTTACAGTCTGTTGTGCTTTGCTTTTGTTAGCAAAAGGAAAAATCTTGAGAGAAATCCTAACAATTAGTGCAGAAGCACCCATAACGTGTCACCTTTTTGCCACTTACTTAACTCAGGCTAAACAACATGCTAATCGAGAACATCACTAAAGTATTTGCACACTTTTCTCAGTGCAGCAAGACTTAGGTGGAGAGCATTTAAATTAATTTCAGAATGTCCATCTCCTTTTCAAAAGCTTACCTACAAGGCAAGGCAATATTCAAATCTGTTTTCACACTGAATAGGACCTACTAGGTAAGTAGGGTAGATAACTCAAAAGTGTTAGTGTCATGCATCAGCTCAGAGTATCCCATCACCTTCTCCTTCCAAAGGACCAAGTCGAGAGCTTCAATAGGAAATATACTACTCCTTTATCAAGTCAGCAAAGTTTGCCTGAATTATGAACATGATCATTTCAGGCTCCTCCTCACACCAATTTGAATTTCATGGATTACTAAGTAGAATGCATCTTTGTCAACAAAATTATTTCTCCTTTCATTCATTTTTTATGTATTTGTTACAGTATTCTTTTTCAATCAAGTATTTCTTCTAACAGCTAGGATAGCACTAAGCCTGAGAGTGCTAAATACAGCTGTTGAAACATGAGAAATCTGAAAGGATAAATGCAATGTAAACATAAATGTGTTCTGCACAATAACCTCACATCAGTCCAATAGTGCTTCTCCATTACATTTGTTTTTAGTGAATAAATGTAATAGTAAATATGCTAATACACACTTAATTGGAACAAAATCAGACATCTAATTATTTGCATTAGGATGGAGTCCAGAGGCTGCAGAGAACAGAGATTTGTGTCAATAGGAAGAGATTGCAAAGAGTTGGAGGTAGAAACAACAAGCTTCTATACTTGTAAGTGCTGAAATTCAGTTTACCACGATTTATTAGGGAACAAAACCAGCTTAAACAGGGGGACAGTGCTACACCACCCCTACCACCCAGTGGCTCACAGCAAGAGCAAGCTGGATTGTATATTCAATACCATGCTCACACCATGCTCATTGTATGACAGGAAAGGGGCTGGCCAAGGTTTATGGAATTTGCAATATATTTGCTAGTTTGTAATTTCCTGTTCCAGGGCTTTTGTTTCTTCCCTGTTTCCGTGCTGGCTCTGGTTTTGGTTTGCATGCAGTGGCTTTCGCAGTTTCGTCTGCTGTGTACACTGGTACCTTTTCTCTTCTTTGGTTTTTGTTTTTTTTTCCCCTTTGTGTAATCTGATATCCCTGCAACAGAGTAGTAAATTGTCCTTACCTCAACTGACAGTTTCAGCTTTCCCCCCTTCTTTCCTCTTTGCCTACCCAGAGGGTAAGGGAATGGAGGGAGCGTGAAGGAAGGAGTAAACCCCTCTGTTGTAACAGGACTGCCAGGACTCAGCTGCCAGCAAAGTTTTTCAATGATCACTTAGTCACAAGATTTTAAATAAAAGTTTATTAGAAATTATTTTGAACAAAAAAGGCAACAGTATCTGTTGTATTTAAAAATAAGAACAAAAGTAAAATTGTATTCATGCCCTATGAGGTGAACTGAAGAAATGCTACATGTATTTCTTCTGCCCTCATTCTGTGATGCTTTCTAGTATGGGTTAACTCATATCTGCATCACAAAAATTAAATATGAACACAGTCCCTTTCCATGCTTCTCTCCAGAAAGTGCTGCGTATCAACAGAAAATATTGCAGACAAACCACAGTTCTGTTCATTCTGCAGTATTGGAACCGGTATCTAGGAAATAAAAAAGAAAGTGTCAGTGATACATATCCCCACTACAGTTGGGCATAAATTAAAGAGAAACAATGCCATTCTTTAATACCTTATCATGCTCAAAAGCATTCCTCAAGCATTTTAAGAATGTGTTCTGTACCTACACAATTCCCTCCACTGCAACTGATGAAATGCATGAACTGCTTGTGCCATTTCACTTTAGTTAAGAACACTGGAAAGAGGCAGCAATAAAAAACTTCATGTGTCTTGTGCACAGACAACACTTGCCATTAAGGCATTAAAAACAGAAGAAACTTTGCTCTAACTTGTCATACATGAACACTTCATTGTAGTCAGCCACAAGCACACTGGTTATATCACATGTTCTACTGAAAAGAAAGAGATTGGCACATTTCGTATAACTTGCATTTTGAAACATGTGCAAGAACGAGCATGATCTTCACAGAAGAGCTGAGAGCAATTCTCTGTTCTGAACTTCAGTCAGAAGCACCAATCAACACCGGTTCAACTTTTGGTATTACTATCACTACTGCTTTCTTGTTCTTAGGAGCTCACCAGTTCAACTTCTGGTATTACTATCACTACTGCTTTCTTATTCTTAGGAGCTATGGGGGAAAAAAAGTAACTTGTATATGGACAAAGACAAAGCAGTGTTTACTATGCTCCTTTAGCCAGTCAACAACTTGTGGGGAAAAAAAGGCTGCAAATGTTCGTAACAACTTTAAGTGACCCAGTTCTTTAAATCTTATCTACATACTTTATCAGAGTAAAAACAATTAATACTTGGAAAGTAAGGTTTCCTCTACTAACTATAATGAGCACACAAAAAATAAACAGAGTAAGATTATATGCTTGGCTAATAGCAGAAGTTGAGCAAACAATAAGTTCTGTCAACTCTTGAAGTGACTACTGTAATTATGCCAAGATCAGCAAGCCATGGACAACCTGTTTCAGAGGTCTAGTGTACATTTAAATAAAGCCTTTTCCATTTTCAGTGCTTCCTTTTAGCATCACTCCCCAGGGATGAAATAAGTGGCACCATTTCACAAATATTTTGCAATATTCTGCCACACTGATGGTTTTAAAAGTTATAAAGCAGCTTGCCACAAAAGCCACTAAGTTACTTTTCCCAGGAGAGAATTTAAAGGAACACTGACAAAAATAATCCAATCAAGCAGATCACAGAATCAAAAACCCCCCATAAGCAATGTGCAAACAGTGAGCCTCTTGAGCAATACAGAAACGTTAAAATACTACTTGCAATGCTAGCGTGAGCTTCTCGTGTGCTTGGGTACCCTACTATCACATCCAGCAGACAACTGCTTCAACAGTCTTCTCAGACAATAACTTGCTCAGATTAGTGAAGCACTCCTTGAATTGAATATACCATAGTGCTGTTCTATCAAAAATAGATTAATACTAGAATCACTACCACCACACAAATTTAGTTAGGATTACTTCTGACTTTCTAATCACTCTGGTAGCATGTACTTCCTAACGACAGGTGCACAGCAGTCTCAAACACATCCTATTTCTGTGCTTTTGGCTTTGGCTTAGGGAAGCATTTAGCTTGCTTTTGTTTAATTTCTCATCGTATGTAAAAGGGAGCTTAGAGCCCTACTTTTTATCTGAATAACAAAATAAGTCTAGCTTCAATCAGACAAATTTGATCAAAGCTTTCTATGGCTGATCAAGTCCCACGTCTCCAGTTTATTTATATCAATTTCCATACTTACTTTTCCCATCACATGCTACAATTTTCACTTTATCCACTTTCACAAGTTCGGTGACCTCCCGAAATTCAACATCATTGAGTACAAACGTCCATACATTGTCACAGAACCTGTATGTATTCAGAGACCCCTTTAAAAAGACAAGAGACATTTTCCTCAGGGTGCATTCCAAAAGAAACAGATTGTGATGTTTACTCTCACTGACTCATGTACCTTCTAGAACTAGGCTTGCTACAAAGCCAGCTGTGAACCTGAATGCACACAAACTTGGCAAACAAGCAGTTCTAAGGAAAACTGCAATCTAAATGTCCTCTAGCAGCTGAAATTTTCAAGACCATGTTGTGACTACAGTCTAAGAGGTCACAAGTAGGTACACTAAGAAGATCTACAACTTTTCTAATGGGTATGTAGGACCAATATCAGAAAAAAATCAAGCATCCCTCATACTTGATGTGTTACTGAGAATGTTTTGGCCTTCAGCTTCACATATTTTAAACTGGTATTCTGATAAACCAATACAGAGTCTATGAAGCTACAAACTTAAATTCTAAGTACACTTTTTAAATCTATCCACTAAGCACATTCTGAATAGCTTTCTAGACCATGTTAACTACATAAAGCAAGTTCTGTGTCACACAAGTTATACTCTAATTTTAAACACCCTATACAGTTCTTTTGAAGTAAAACTTTGGCTCATTCATTAATGCATTTTGCATAGACAGGACAACTGATTTGTTTTGGGATGTTACTTTTCCTCAAATTACAATCAAGTTGAGTTAACAATTTGCTGGCTGACATTAATTAGGGTGGCTGATTGAGGGAAAAAAACCCAAACTTAGTTTTCTACAATACCTATAGAAAATAGTTACAGAGCAATGCAGCAATTTGCATAAGAGTAGATCTGCAAGTTTCTAGTCTCTCTTCACATTAAATTGATGTGGCTGAAAATCTCGCCTCAACTCACTTCTGCTAAGTACAGCTAAGAGAAGCAAGTCTCCCTATCTGCAAGTCACTGAAGATGGCATGGAAGCATTTGCCTCTTGCCCCTTCTCTGTTTTCATCTGCCCACAAACTCTGTTTCTGATTTTTGTATTCCTTCAAAAGATCCCTGGCAGAGTAAGAACATAACAAGCCTCACAACTGCATGCAGATTATTTATGTGAACAGCCAGTTATTTTAGAGTCAAAAATGGAGCTTTTAAAGTTTTTGTTTAGAGCACACAGCTTTACATGACATTCTGCACCAACCCTTTGTTACTGTACCTTCTGAAGAACTTGTGTATGTGGTCATCTTACCCTGAAATTGACTCTGTTCCTGACTCGTTGTGCCAGTGCCGAATTTATAGCTTTATCAAACTGAAGTAGCACCTGAAGGGCCAGTTGAGGTGTGATCTGCTGTGACTAAAGTAATTAAAAATAAAGAACTTCAGAGTTGTTTCAAAGTAAACTCAAAAGTGCAGATAAAAATGAAACCATCAAACTTCACATGAAGCAGATGTCTAGAAAAGCAATTTACAGAAATACTACATTCTTACGTTTAATTCCTTTGTCCCATTTTAACTCTGGAAGAAGAAATGATGTGCTAAAATGACTATCTGTGTGACACAAAGATTTTTTTCTGATGAATATTCATTAGAAGCCACCAGACAAGGAAGAAATTGATCCCGGTGCTCAGGTTAATCTGGCCATTCATATACTGGGCCACGCAACAGGGCATTCTGCCACTTACATAAAACATTTTCCTTCATCTACAATGTTAAGAAAAAGACTTCCCACGTGAATGGAGTATCGATAGATTTTGATTTCAATCAGTAGGTTCTCTAGCATCGACAAGTACCCCGATGCATCAATCAGACCGCCGTTTGAATGTTGGATCTCTCTCTTTATTAAGCTAAATACCCAGAACCTAATCACATACACACCTGTATGAGCTCATCCAGACTCTCCTGAAGACTGTTCCCCAGCGTAGTGTTTCTGTACAGCTGGTACGCCATGGCTCACCGAGACGGGCTGAACGCCTCCCTGCTCATCCAAGGGTCCGGACGCCTGCTACGCCCTCGCACTCATTTTAAAAAAATAAAACGATAACAATAAAAAAGTCCTAAAAACCACAACAGAGCCCTTCATAGATACTGCCAGAGAAAACCGAATGCAAGAACCCACTCCGCAAACACTGAGCGGGAGTTAGGAGCGTTCAAGAACACGAAGCGTTTAGAACACCGAGGGGCTGGGAAGGGCAGCGGGGCGGGAGCCGCGTCGCCCGGTGCCGACACCGACAGGCCTGTGCGCCCGGCGGGCTCGGAGGCGCCGCCACGGGTAGGGGCCCTTTCTCTCCGCGCCCAACCGATCCCCGTCCCCACGCGGGGCCGGGACTGAAATCTCAGGCAAGGGCTGGGGCCTTGTGTCCCGCACCGCCTACCAGGGCCCCCACGAACGCGGGGGAAGGTGCCCACCGCCGCTCCACAGCTACGATCAGCATCGGCCCCGGCCCGCGGGGCGCGGGCAGCCCGCGCCGCGGGGAAAGGCAGCTGCGGAGACGGCGCTGCCCCGCCGGGCCCAACCCCGAGACTCTCGTTCGGGGAAGCCCTTTCCAGCAGCCCCAGCCTCACCAGCTCCGAGCGGCCGGAAGAGGTAGGGGCCCCTCCTCGGCCGTCCCGTGGCCCGGAAGCGGAACGGCGAGGGTAGGAGCAGGGCCCGGCCTCATCCCGCCCCCGGCCGCAGTCCCCAGCACAGCGCTGGGCTCCGGCGGAGGGGAAGCGGAGCGCTGCGCTATTGAGCACGGCCGCTAGCTCTCCAATTCTAAGGGCAGGAGACGGATGAAGGGCCCTGCGGCCCCTGCCAGCCCTCCGGGAAAGCGAGGGCAAGAGCAGGCTGAGCTGCGCCGCTGCCGCCCCCACCCCATCCGTTCAACGCTGCCTTGGCGCTGCGGCGAGCGAGGGGTAACTTTTGAAAATTACTTACTAAGGAGCAGTTCTGAGGCCTGTAGTGCCGGGTTTGGGTTTCTTTTACCTACGCAAGTGTCCGAAATCCATGCACTACTTTTCAGCTTCGTGCATGACTTTCCTCACTTTCACCCCACCCTCTACTAACAGGCTTTGAAACACTCAACTCGAAAGTATTTTCTAAATAATATATTAATTCCACTACGACTAGTGACCTGGCACCTGTAATGCTTTGGGAATCAAATCTAACGTTTTTCAGAGGAAGTCGGTGGTGCATGCAGCCACAAAAGACTTGAGATTACCAATATATTTCAAAGCAGTGAAATAAAACATTCAGATCTTTCCCAAAGGTAATGATTGCATATAACATTTATTTTCTCAATTAAAATGTTTCCCATAAGTAGTAAGAGCCAGGACATTCAGAAGTTTGTTTATCATATTACTCTGTGACACCTTGGAACAAACAGAAAACAAGCTCATTTAAAAAGAAAGGATCATAGCATTCTTAAGAGGTAGGTGAGGAGCCTTGGACTTAACATAGGTTTAAAGGGATAACAGAATACAGCCACAACTGTGAAGAATAGTGATAGTAATTTTAAGCCAGTTATATCATGGTTCACAACCTATATTTCAGCGTGACTACTGCAGCTCTGTTTGTTAAATGCTGCATATTTCCCATATCACACAAAACGGTAGCCTGCATTGTTAGGAACAAGGTTACATGTTATTCTAACTAGTTTTAAGCTTTTTAGAAGCAGAAATCCTCCACTTCAACATCCCTGAACCTCAGGTCTATTGATAGTAATAGACAGTATCTTAATCCTTGTATCTACCATTCAGTATTTAAGCTTTTCATTTTGATAGAAAGGCTTTGTTCAGATGACCAAGTAAGAAACTGCAGAGTCACTGGGAAAGTAAGCACCTGTCTTTCATTAATATTTTTGTAATTATTAACCTGGAATTCTGTATCATAAATATTAACCAGCAGCTGAGCATGCTAGAGTAAGGAGCATGATAACAAAGACTTGGCTTCTTGAAAACACTCCAGCAGATTCTCCCCAGATAACAGTTAATGCAAAAAAAAAAAAAACAACAAAAAAACAAACCCCAAAATAAAACACAAGACAAATCAAAACACTAAACCCCAAACCAACCAACCACCCACCCACACACACAGAAACACCACCCCACAAAAACCCAACCAACAAAATGAACAAACAAATAAACCCCCCAAGAAAACCACAACCCAAACAAACCCACAAAAATTCAGTGTGTTTAAATCAGAGTAAATTGGGGCAGTGAAAATAGCAAAACATGAAAGATCTGTTTGACCAAAGACTGACTTTAATTTCACTGATCTCAGTCATGCTTGTGGGGAAAAATCTGTAACATGACTGTACCCTCTTTGACCCACAAATGCCCATTTTCCCACCCCCATTAGCTCAATACAGGGAAAAAGATGTGATAAGGGAAACAATGTAGTTCAGTTTAGAACTTTGAAGCTATAAAACTGCAAAATCTGTCTTTCAGAATATGAATACTTCACAATTCTTTCTATTTCAGAGTGCTACTCTGACTAAACCCAGGTATCTTTAAAAATTGTAATTAAGGCATTTATTTCAAGCATCTCTGACAACCAGCGACACAAATCCTTTAGAGAATGACCTGCATCCACAAGGACTGAATAACAATTTCCAATGCAAGCTTTGTAAGACTTCTGTGGTTATGAAAAGCATGCAAGTTATTATCCCTCTGCTCCCTGTATGAGACTTCAGTGAGGGAGACTGGAATGACTTGAGAATCAAAGCCATCTCCAAAGACATCAGCTTTTTAAAGAGATGCATTTAAGTTGTCTTTCTTTGTAATAAATACTGCATAAATCTGTAGGATATACAGACAAAAATTTGACACTAGAAGAGAAACATTTTTCACCAAGAAACTCCTTTGTTTTGAAAGTGCCTATTCACAAGGGAGGTCCATTATTTCTGGTTAGCTACAGACATTTCAGTAAATGACATCAGTGAAGGTGACATATGATTGGGTACCAATGCCACCTCCTTCCTATGACACACTTCCAGGTAGTTTCATAGATTTCATTACCACCATGTAATCTAATCTTGAAGTCTGACACTAACTGGTTGAAGATTATAAAATGTCATTGGAACATGTAAGGTATGATGCAACAAACTTGCTGAGACATGCAAACAGATACAGGCTATACTGTGTGTAATTCAGAGTTTAACTACTGTTTCTCAGGTCAAAGTTTCTCACAGCAAGCAGTACTATTCTTCACCTGTTCACTGAAAATGAAGGGAAAAAACAAAGTCCCACTAAACTGTATGGTTATGAACAAGGTCACACACTATTCAAACAAGTTCTAGGCATTTTGAACCCAAAACTTCTCCATTTTAACATCCCAGAACCTCAAAACCTTCAGTCTGATTAGGCACTAAATTCTTATATACCCATTTCCACTGCTTTCCAACACAACATGGCTTTGCCATCCTGCACAGAACATCTAGAAGACTCGAGCAATCTAGTCTATTCACATTAGGTTTTAATGACACTTTCTCCAACACACCTTTGCCATTCCTGAACATTTCTCTTGTAGAAACTCCTGTACAAAGTGTCACATCCACACACAACAAGGCCACTGGCCTGAAAACATCTTTCAGTTGCAAACATACATATATATATATAAATAAACTAATGAGACTTCCAGATCAAAGGTAAATTAGTGACTCATGAAATTGTTTTCTTGACAGGGCTCACACTGCATTCTAGCAACATGAGTTGTACTTTCAGAAGGAAGTGCCACCGAATAATTGAATGCCCTGCAATGCTGTGGCTTATCACAAAGTGATTCAGGTTTTAAAATAACTTTTATTGAAGTAGGATATTCCAACTTGTCATAGCCTTAAATATTAAAATATATTATCTTTTTATTTTTACACATTTCAAAAGAGATAAGTTTGACAAAAAGTTACCCATTTGCGTGCAAGACAACTTTGGGACCTCTTCACTTTTTGTAAACATCCACCTCACCATTAGATGATGAGCTGCAAAAGGTCAGAGGGGAATAGTTCTTTAGTACACCTTTCTCAAGCTGCAGATCTCTAAGGGCAGAAGAACTGTTGTGCTCTATATTCATTCACAAAAACTTATACTAGAGAAATAAACCATTCAGTAAACATGCACATTCCCAAAAGAAATAGTACTGCTGCAGCATGAAACCGTAGAACCATTCAGCCAGCACAAAAGAAACGGTACAAATCCCATCAGTAGGCAAGCTGGCCTATGCAAAGGACTGGCTACTCTACACTGCACTATACACATAGGAAGCAACAGGGCACGCAGAACTAAGAATATGCTTTTACCGGCAAGAATACTTTTTCTAATCAGGTAAAAATGGGTATGAGATGACCACAACACTTAGTATCTATCTTAGGACCCACACAGAATCAGTAAAAATCAGGAAGGTTTGCATACACACTACACTGGGAGGTATCAGAATCAAATAGGCTCAAAGTGCCCAATTTACTCACTGAAACTTTACATTTATCTGGTTCAACATTGAAATTGATGCAAGACAGTAAGACAGCCCCAAAGAAACTGTTCACATTTGTGTTCTGCTTTCAGACCAAGATCCAAACCTGATGAAATAAATGCAAGGCAACTTGAAATTACGATTGCCTGCTGAAAAAGAACACCCTGCATATTCATCCCTTTAAAACTGTGATGCAGAAGCTTTTATAACACAAGTACCTAGATCTTGAAAGTCTCTGAATTGCAGACAAACTCTGAGACAGGAGCAATTTGCCCTCATCTGACTCAAGTACGTTCTCAGTGCACGCATGTATCATTAGAGACAGATTGTTAATTGGTAATAAGTCTTGACCATGGAACTAACTGCTATTTATCAGTGTCAAATAGTTATCTAGTTGAACACAACTGTTTTGGTTTCTTGAAATAAGGGAACCGTCTAATTTCTAATGTAGTTGGGCAGTGATATTTTCAGCATCAATACAAAATCATGAGCACAATAAAAATTCAAAGGGAAGATTTAATATATTTGCTACAATATTGTATTGCTCAACTCCTGAATGGATTTGCATGCACCTGCCCCTACAGGAAAATTGCAAGGATTATCAAAAAATATCCAACTTTTACAACACATCAACCAGTGCATTATTTGTTGTCCTGATAAACCTACGGACACTAGTCATGCATCCAAGAACACTTCTGACAGGCAAGTTTACTACCATTGTGGGGAGGGAAACCACACCAACTTTATTTTTGGTTAAGTCAAATTAGTGGTGATGATATGTCTCAAACTAAGTTTTGGAAATGGGTGTTTCATCTACAAGGATGACACAGGTAGCCTAAGACCCCCATACCTCTACAAACAATTGATATTACAGCTACAGCATCTGTGTGACTCCCAAGCTCTACTGAGTATGACCAGAGCTCCTACTGGTGGCAACTGATATTCATCCCAGAAGAACTTCAATGAATTGATTTCCCACTGTCAGCTGAGACAGCCTTGATTCACTGAAGCAAAATTCACAAGTGAAACTGAGAAAGGTCTTATATCTTACTAGTAATTGAAAGAGTTTAGCTTCTGTTATGGCTTAGGCTTAAACCCTTTGACCAGCAGACTGAGGTCCACAGAACTGCAGTTATGCATTCAGAAAAATGGACTAAAAGATATTAAAGCTCTAGCTCTGAGCTCATTACTTGCTCTAGTGAGGTACATGAATACAACTTGTATTAGGTATGTGAACAGAAAAATATAAGGCTCTCCACACTTGTGAAAGACTACATTATATATGGTTGTTAATAGTCAAACAAACTAAGGTTTCTGTGACAAAGAAATGCACTTGACCATTTACAGCGTAACAGATTTATACAATAACAAGTAACTTATGGCCTTGTCTACCTGCAAATGAATTCCTTCAGCAGGTACACAGAATATATTGCTCAGTCATAAAAATATATATTATCTCTTTCCTTTAACATCTAGGTATATAAATATTTTACTGAAGAACATGCATCATTTAGATAAACAACTGCAAGAACATCCTCTGGAAACTTTTATATATATTTAGCAGTATAAAATGATTACATAAACATAGCTATTAAAGTCAAGACAAACCAATACAGCAGTAAGCAGTCCACTGCCTGCTAGTCCAAAGAGGTTAAGCACCTTCTGCAACAGGTTATCTAGTACATGCACACAGAGAATGCACTGTAAATGGAGCAAAAATCAGCATCATTCCATCTGCATATTCTTCAGTCTTGTTTGGACTCCGAACTTACTGTTCACTTTTCTGCTCCTGTTTTCCATTCAGCTCTTGGTCAACTCTGCTTAGCAAAGAAAGCAGCAAAATTATTACTGTGTTAAGAAGTCGGAGTTTGATAGCTCATATATTAAGCAACACCTATTAATCTTAACAGGAAAATATGAAGCTTTTACATAGGGAAAGTTTTAGTAAATAAATATTAAATGAAGATTTTTACTGAATGCTGTCACAGCAATGCTTCTTTTTAGGGGAAAAAAAAAAAATAATCTGGTTTTCTACTGCCCCCTATAAATTATTTACTATTTTTTAAGAAACCATTTAAGTTAACTATAGCATTCAAAACAAAAAGCTTTCCAAAAGTGCAAGTGAAGGGGAAAAAAAAAAAAAGCAAGCAAGCAAGCAGGTTCTGTGCTTTAAACAAATGCAAGCAGGAATACAAAGCTCAAGGGAAGCATGACAATACCATCAAGCACTACTGTTTTGATGAACTTCCCTGTACAGAATTACCTTCAATATTATAATTAAGCCAAGAAGCTAAGAGAAATAGCTGAGTGAACAAAAGTTAAGTGGCTCCTTGACTACGGCACTGTCTCCACTATGTTCTAAGACTTGCTGCTAAAAATTGGTTTGATCTGTTTTGGTGGTTTTGTTTTCTTGGGGTTTTTTATTTGTTGTTTCCTATTTTTTAAATCTGCCTAGGGACTAGCAAACAATGTTTTGCAGAAACCAGTGGATGCTTCACAGGCCTGCATGAGACATACTTCTCTTTACAGTAAGAGCAAGCTGTCATCTTAACTGTATCTTCTAGAGAGTAAGTTGTGCTGGAGATAAAAACCAACGGCAGTTCCAGAGTGAGACAGGCTAAGGCCAAGTTTGTCTTCTAACAACCTACTTGTCTAACTTACTGGTCCAGTCTCTCAAACTAATAAGCAGCCATTTAAAAAAAAAAGTGTCAGTAACAGCAGTTCCAGGCTACCAACCCATAAACAGGGGAGGTAACTTTGTTGGTCTGTTGGAATTTTTTTCAGCTGTAAAAACTGAACTGAGTAAAGATCCAAGGACCAGAGCAGCTTTGTCTAGAAACAACAATCCTAGTTGAATATCTGTCCACATTTTCAATATACAACTCTTTCCTGTCCTCACTGCAGTTATCTTTGAAAAGCTTGTTTTGACATGGAATTTATTAACTTCAAGACACCTCCTTTCCTCCTATTATAGTAAACAATGCCTTTCAATCATTTTAAAGTCTCAGTATCAAACAGTGCCCATGACCTCTACACCTAAATTTCACTTAGGAGCACCCTAGATTTTACAAAAGTAATGGCAGTAGAGATGCTATTGAGATGGACACTAAAAAGTGTTTGTTGTACTGGAGGTTTTTTTTTGGGGGGTGGGTGGTGGGTGTTGTTTTGGGTTTTTTTTTAAGGTTTTACATTACCCTTTAAATGCGTCAGGTTTGCATTCTGAATGCATTGGGCATTGCAATAGGATTGGGCCATATTAGGCAACCTGTGGCTTGGGATAGGGAGGAGGGAAATCAAGCAGAATTGGTGTTCGGTATGTTCTTACATTTGACATAATTAGTAGTTAGGTTACATACTGCAAAATTGTCACTTCATTGGAATAATTCCTAGCTTTACCTGAAAACTATCAGAAATTACATGCCTTCTGTTTTAACCTCTCAGTATTCCTCTCTGTTTTGTTAGCCCATTTGCACAAACAAGCCTCCCTCAAGTCAGGGCACATACAGGAAGGCTAATTTAAAAAGCTGAAGTTAGTAGCAAAACTTTTCAGTTTTGCTTTTGTTAGTGAGCGTGAAAAAATTAACATATCTGTTAAAGAACTCATCAGCTGCTGCAATAGTTTGAATAGTTAGCATGAAACTGAAAATTAACAAAATGGAAAATCCAGTGTTTATTAGAAAGGAACACAGGCACTGCAAATACAAACAGCACTACAAATACTAATTTAAATTGCATCTGTGTAAGTTAACTAAAAAGGTAGTGAATATTGCAAATACAAAATGCAAGACAGAGCATCTTCTGGAGTTGCATCTCTGCTGATGCATAGCTACAGCTTAGCACCTAAAACCAGCTCTTTCTTCAGACTTCACTTATTAGAAACAGTAAAACCTACAGAAGCATACTTTTGCCTCTTGAAGGTTCAGGTGAGAATTCACATGTCCCCTTTAAAGTGAGCATTTCATGTAATAGATTAAACTGTTTTAAACACCCAGGGCGAGTTCTTTCAGATGATATACTGTACTTTGCAGACAGTATAGGTACTTCCATGCATAAAACTTCAGTCACTAGTGCATGTTTATATTTACAAATGCTTATTCCTTTGTGCAAGCCAATCAACTGGGAGTTAGTTGCAGTGCAAATCATCTTATCTAGATGCAACCCTGATCAAAATATGAATATACCTTTTCTGTTTCTTTCTAAATTTTTCTTCTTCATACCTTGGTGAGGAAAAGTTTGATTTCAGTAAACAGCATATGAAGGCCAAATTCAACAGAAGCTGTACACTGGTATTAGTGTCAACACAGTTTGTAGAAGCATACCAACTTTAATATAATTAAGAAAAAAACCAACACTATCTCCAACATTTGTAAGCATTAAACTGACTTCATTACCCTGACATAACACTAATTCAACACAACCTCTTGTACAGTGTTAATATTCACCACAAAAATTTAAAGTCTGTATTCAAGAGTTTGAAGCTAAATATTCCACTGAAGTCCAAGAATTAATTGTGCAAGTTCACCAAGTCTAGCCTTAGCAGAACAAGTTCATTGATACAGAAAGGAGTCTTTCAAGAGTTGGAATGACAGCCTGGATATTCCTAAGACATCCTTCAAAAGCTCTAAGGATAACAAAATGCTGCTTCAGCATTGTCATATTCTTCCACGCCCCGAGAACACCACATTTTTGTTCTATAAAGAGTTACACCATGCAGCTGACGCCAGCTGAGTGCTTACTGCAATAACTACTCACTTGAGGGAGTGCACATTTGCCCAACATGGATGTGCCATCTCTCCACTCAGCAAGAGTATGCCATCTTTATGGAGTTCCCAGTTTGTGAACATCTATTGTGATGCATGCTAGCTAGGTTTTTCATATTGTTCCCTCCAACAGCCTGATCAATTTATCAGAATTGTTAGTATTTTCATCTGTCTTTTGCAGGACCCAAGTCTATGGCTTCAAATCTATTACTGCTATTGATGAAAGTATTGTACTTGAAAGCACAGTTGTACAGATGGATAGTCATATCTGGAGGGAAGGAAGGGTAGAGAACCAAGGACACTGATAATGCCTTCACCTTTCAAAGCAGTTTAGAACTGAGTAGGGATTCAGCAGTTTTCCCACCACAACTCCTCTTTTAAACCAAATTCCAACCCAAGTGATATTTCACCGTTTAACTTCCTCCACATTTTAGCACGAACACCGAAGGTACTACAAATAACTTCGGTATCAACGTGCCCAAAATTTCTCTCACAAGCCAGTTTAGTATACTAAAGGGTAGAAAACTAAGTGAGGCCTTGTCTCTAGAAGACTTAATTCACACACCATAATTTGGCAATTACTTAAGCCAGTACCTGTGTTACAGTTTGAGCTGGGTGTCCCCCTGCAGTGTTTACTTCCTGTGTCCAGAAGTCCAGCCCAGGGGTGGACACAGGAAATTATGTAGTATTTCATACCACAATCCTTTGCACCCCTATAAGATGCAGTGCGGAGTCTAGCACTATCTCTTGTCTTCCTCCTCCGTCAGCCGGTAACTGGGGAGATGTCTCCTGGCTTTGGGCCTGGCTAGGCCCAAGGCCACGGGGGGATGGGCAGTCTCAGATCTGGCCAGCTGAGACTAGCCTAGCAGTGGGAGGGGGAAGAAGGAGCCCTGGGGGTCTCGGATGTACCCTCAGGTGGGGATGGGGTCTCTCTGGGTCTGCTTTGGGATTTTTCTTTGTCACTCTGCTTTTGCTTTTCTGTAAAGGTTCACTGCTTTCTATTTAAACTTTCCATCACTTTTGCAATCCGTTTGTCTGAGTGTTTATTGTTGCCAGGGGTGGGGAAGGGGGCTGCCTCAACCCAGCACATTTCTTGGTAGCAGAGGATGGTTAAGATGGGCAGAGGATGTGCCCCCAACCCCTTTACATTCTTGGCGAGCCAGCCAGGAGAAGGAGTTGGTTATTGTGGCTACTCTGCAGATCGGATTGCAAAAGATAAGAGAGTTTAAATTTAGTTCTGGGCGTCGGTTTGGTTTTTTGGCAGTTGGGGGCTCGTGTTGTTGTTGGGGCGACTGTGTTAAGTTCTGTGTTAAAATCCCTATACTTTAGCACTTTGACTCTCCATGCTACTGCTTACCAAACTGTGGTGAAACAGGGATACACCTCCTAGAGACAGCAATTATCTGAGCTGAATTGTGTTTTATTAAATACAAGCTATTACATTCAAACCAATCACTGAACACAATAGATGTACTGTTTCTAAGGCATGATCAGTGTAGAACACGTGAATAATGAGACGTACTGTTTTATGCATTCTGGGATGCCAACATACTCCATGGGGATGAGTTCAGACAGTTCTGCCAGGGTAAAGACGTATCTAATTTTTTGGCTGAATTTTGAGCTGTGGAAGAACAAATGCAGGGTACAGTTACAACTTCAAAAAAATGTCAGTGTGTCAATACTTTAAAACTTTTAAGAACTGTTTTAATAAACAGTTGCTAAGATTTTACTTTTTCAAAATAGAGCTTCCAGAGTATTACCTAATAAAAGGTTTTGTGATGGCCAGAAGTGTTCTGATGAACCAAGAAGGATGAACTATAATTAATGATTTCAGATTTTTTCTTAACCTATAGAATTAAAACAGAAGGCATAATTACTTGAACAAAAAGGCAGCATGGCAACAAGAATACACAGGAAGTTTTTGCAAGCACAACTGTCACAGAAATGTGACATTCCATTACTAGAAATTAACTGTCTGCCAGAGAAAACCAAATATCAAGCAACTGCATAGTCAAAATTTAAGATAGAATACTTTTGGCAACAATATCAAAGAAATAGCATTCCAAAGAAAAGTTTCTTCAAATGTTTTTAGTTAACTGAAAATGAAGTGCTTCACAAAGGACCCCTTTATCACATTAACACAGGAAGTTTTAAGGATACTGTGTCATAATAATATTCAGTATTCTAACAACTGTTATCACCAACAACCCCCAAAAGCAACAACAAACCGTAACAAAACCCAAACATGCCTGTAGCACTATTCCACATTGTCTAGCTTAGGAAGAGGTTTTCAATACTCCAAGTAATTTGCTTCACTAGATCTTAACCAGTAAGTACCAGACACCACATTAAAAAGCAGCTTTCCCTTAATACATAAATCACTGAGCATGTGAATACTGTAAAAAGAACACTGCAGAACTTCTTACCTTCTATCAATTTGCTGGTAACATTTCCTAAGCCAGCCTATACTTGGCATTTTTCTCCGTGTTGTTGCACCATTCAGGTAAACTATCATGTAGTTCTCTGCTACTAACAGCTCTAAAGTGCCAATTACATACCTGCAGAGACAATCAAGGAAACTTTCAAATGAAGACCTGTGGATATTAATGCTCCTAGTATGCTTAAATGCATTTCAAAAACAAAGTCTGCAAGAGTGTTGAGCAACATCTAATAACTATTTTCCTTCTCCTGGAAGTAGATAGTGTTGCTTTGCTATTTTTGACCTTTCCCTCATCTGAAACATAAAAAGCTTAAACTGGAAAGAAGTAATAGCCCTTGCATTAAAATGCTACGCTTCATAATATGAAAACAAAGTATTCAGAGGCAGATGATGACTTACTTAAATAGATTGTCCATCAGGTATCTGTAGTTGGGCTGGCTGCTTTCAGGCATAAAGCAAACAGCAAACACAACAATGGCATTTAACCCATCACCATAATAACCTAAAACCAAAGAAAAAAGCAGCAATAGTGACAAAAGTGACTACATGCTGACTACAAAGTCAAGCACATTCACATTAGCTTTGACTTTAGTTACCTCAGAGATTTACAAACATCTATTCTCCATAGACAAATTAACTCAGTTATAGAATGCTGTGTACCTATAAATAAAGAGCTGAATTTAATGTAAACCAAATGCTGTACACCTACAACCAGTATCTCAGTATATTTACTAGCATTTTACATAGTCAACTTTTCCTCTTCTTAAACTCCACAGACCTGTTGAGAAGAGTCATTAAATCGATTTAAGCCTTAGTAGATTTATAGTTAGTGCTTACAACACTCTTCAAAAACATCACACTGGTAGCACTGACACTGTAGAACCGATAAGTGCATCTTATTAGACATGTGCATATTGGGAGCTTCAGCTGAACAGCATACATTTCAGAATCTCAGTTTAATGGGGGTGGGGGGCAGGGAATAAAATCAACTATATGCCTTAATACTACAACAAATGAACTGTTACATGACTCTTCATGCCCAAAGCTCTTCCTCTGTGACCCCAACTCAGCTAAAAGACAATCTCTCAACAGTTCTCTTCAGCATATCACTAATCCTTACCCCCATGACTAATAACTTTTTTATATGGTTCAATTGCCTTCATGTCCACCCTATGGTCCTGTTCTCCGATCCTAAACATACGCCAGCGTCGACCATCATCTTTCTCCTCTTCTGGAGTGTATTCAGTAAGTGATCCTTTCCTAATTACATCAGTAGTTTTGGGCTTTGGAAGATCATCTGCAAAAGTTAAAACATATTGAAGATCCACTATGAATACCATGTAAAGTGACAATCACTTACAACTCAGGTTAACCACTTTGCTAATTATTTTAATATTCTTTAGCCAGTCAGATGACTTAGTTCCTTTCAATCATTACAAAACAGGATCTCATGGGTTTCATGTATTTTATCAAAATACCCTGTTGCCTGTTATCCATTTTGGAATTTCATCATTTTCTGTGTTAAGGCACATGACAAATTTCCATTCATGTAGGAAGACTGATTAATTGTAGGCTTTCAGCTCAGACCATGATGAGCCTCACCACAACAGACAAAGTGGTTAACTCCGATGATCATTACACAAATCACTTGATCACAGACGGACATAAAAGCATAATTTTAAACACTGACAGTACCTTGCAAGCAGACATGCAGGCAAATCTATTAGAAATTAAATCCAATTCGTATGTGTGTAATCAATATGCATGAAATTTATGCTGATAGATATCCGTGAGAATCTTCTGCAATTAAATTACGATTCTTGACTTTGTTGCACAGACCTTACCCAAAGCGAGAAAAACCTACTGCAAGTTAGTTGTCAGTTCCCAAGACAAAGCTGTTAATTGAAACTATCCTTCCGGGAAAATGAAGACAGCAGCATTAAAGGAAGAAAAGACAGAAACCCTTTTCAGCCACTTTTAAAAACAAGACAAATATCTGGAATATTTCCTTCACATCGTTGCGAAACTAACCCTAAACACCAACTGTTCTTCACTAGAATTATGAGAATCCTTTTACACAGGTAAACCCCCAGTCTGTTCTGAAAACTGCACCTGCAATATGTTTGTTTGTTGTTGTTAAACAAAAACAAACAAAACAATAATTTCTTTCTCCATTTATGAGCTATAATGGAATAAAAACCAGGTAGTGTTTCATACTCAACAGTCAAAAGAGAGCAGCTTCTTTATTCAATTTTTTTTCCTCTTTCCAGAAAAAATAAAAAGCTTTACATGTTTATTTATTAGAGATATTTAGTCCTGAAGCCTACCTAAGTTAAAGATCCCAACTGTCTGGCCGACAATACAGTTCCTAGCTTACAGAAAAGAGCTTTAAAACACAAATTGCAAGTTTAAAAATTGTGATTTAATTCCTACACAAAACTTTTACCTCAACTATAATGTGCTGGAATCTCCAGGTTTTGCCTATAAGATAAAGCATCTGTTGGTTTCTTAAGATCATTGCTAGTGTGACTATAGCTAAGTTAATTTCCTATCAACTAATTTCAGAAGTCACTGACACAAAATAGTATATATTCATTGCATTTAATTCTGCTTGGAAAAATACAGCTCTCGTCCATATTGCTTCTCTGGCTAAGTTAGCTGTGGTTTGTGTGTGGGGGGAGAATTGAGATTTTCTCACTACCACATCCACCACTTGCAGTCAGTCTGGACAGCATATAAACTGTAAGGCTACTGACCTTTTGCCATTATATCACAACAGTAAGATGATATGAGGTGTTATGCACTTTTAGTACTATCACTGAGTCCTCCTTACATACAAAGGCTTGCAATTCATCCATTTCTGACTAGCCAATCTATAACCTATATCCCTTTATATGGTTCACCTCTCTTAAAAACTCGTTTTACATGTGTTATAGACATTCCCTGCCCCTCCCAAGTTAGTTCTCAAAAACACACTGTAATAATGTAATGGAGAGGCTTTTCCATAGCTTTGAATCTTTTAGGTGAATATCATTAAAGACCAGATTTTACTTGGGGTTACAGCAATTATGATGCTGCCTGTTCACTAATCATTGCAGGTCTGACTTGCACCTTACTAAAAATTCATTCAATCTATTTCCAATTTCTTTATGTTTGTACTCTTGTAGCACTGAGTCATAGTTATTTCCCACTTGAAAAACTGTTGACCTGCACATCAAGAGATGTATTTTAAGGTGTTAGACAAAAAGAACAAAGCACTTACCTTCCCATTCAAACTCATTGCTATTTTCTGAAGGAGTATCTATATCATCCAAATCAATCTCCCCACTTTCATCCAAGTCATCAGACAAAACAGATCTTTCAGTGTGATCCAAATTTAAGCTAATATCTGGAGCCGCTAGCTTCCTCTTCGCTTTGGTTCCTTTAACCTCTGCATTAAAAAACAAAAAACAAACCCAAACCAAACTATTTTCAAAACTAAAGCAAGCATAGAAAAACATATTAATGAGTTAAGCAATTTATCTTTGGAACAAGAATTAAACATGAGGTGAAAACAACAGCACCTGGACATCAAAGTTCTCAAGACCACAAGTTTACCTGACTGCACACACACTGTGATCAGTGCTAGACCACCATGCTCCCTACAGAACCACCTGAAGTGCTGGGATCATCAACTATATCAACTATTGCACATACCATTTGCTATATCAAAGCATATTATGAGTTGGTCTACATATACAAAATAAATGTTGCAAATTACACAATAGATCCACATCCATTGTTTTTGTTAGGTACTGGCAATATCACAACCATCTTTGATGAAATAAAACAAACAAACCCAAAAAACAACCAAGCCAGCTGGCAAACAACAGGAAGGACAGAAAATTAAAGGTGAATAACTGCATGCTTTCAGAGAGAAGACAGGTACTTGCATAACTCAGCAGGTGAAGGCAGGGCATAAAACAAAGAATAAAACTAAATAAATAAAAGACTGATCCAGCACTGGAAATGCCACAACTACAGCAGTGATTATAAAAGGAAAAATTAACTGTAAACCCCACACTGTGTTATTTCTCCTCTTACCAGAAAGGCAACATTTTTTAAAGGCCACAAAGATCTGAAATTTGGAGGAAAGCAAAGAGGCCTTCAATGATACACAGAATCAAGATTTTAAGACAGGTCAGGAAGTGAGTGCAGTAATTCATTTTCATCCAGTGTTGCCTCGATAGTTTTGTTCACAGGGAGGATGAAGAATCTCATATTGTACTCTAAAGCCCTATTCTTTCTAGACAAGATGTTTATAATAGCCTTCACATACACAACTGTCATTTAGAATGTTGTTTCCTGACAAAAAAATCCCAACTCCAAAACAGAACAAACAAAACCCACCCTAACAAAAATAGAGCTTTAAACCAGTCATCTAAGTAGTAAGCAGTCAGCTTGACTGGAGTGGAATGGTCTTACCAGCTTCACTTTCTGTTCCAGCTGCAGCCAGTACATCTGACTCAACAGGATCATCCTCTGGCAAAGGCCTGGTGCACAAAGTAAAAACTATTGTTACAAACTACTTGTTTTTTTAAAGTAGCCACCTGAACACAAATATCCACTGCTAAAAAAATAAAACCCCACACCACAAAACACACAGTGGGAAAATGCTCAACTGAATTTACCTATAGCTGAAATTCAAGCATTCAGTAAACAAAGCACCAAGGCACCAGAAAATTACTTTGCTGCATTGAAGTGAGCATCTGTTGATGTGACAAATACCAAAATTCTGGTTGCTACTAGAGCGTGTCAGCCTTAAGAAAACTTTTCATATTCTTGGTATTATAGAATGACTCTGAAGTAAGTTTCAGTTTCTTCACAGGTCCAAGCATCCCTAGCAGCCTTAACTGTGAAAGATTGTCACTTTACTAAACAGTGGAAACTTAAAAGTGGTATTCCCACGTTACTAGTTGCATGTGAACATGAAGTGATCCTTTTCAGACCATAACGGAACATGACAAAGCCTTTTTGAGGCTACTGTATTAGTAGAAATCCCTTCAAGATTGATCCCGAGTGTCAGTTCACTAGCAAGCTAGACAGCTGGCTTCTTCTGGATGTTATGCATTTGATAAGAATTACTCAAAAAAAAAATTAAAAACCTTGGAAAATCTTCATCTTGCCATTCTTCCTTAAACTCAACACCTTCCATTCTTCAGCCAACTTGAATAGCTAGTAGAGACTCCTGATCAGCCAGAACTTCTTGTCTTCGGGACAGTGGGCTGAAAAGCAGCTGCAGGAGCACACAAGAACATGCTAGTTCAGTACTATTGTAATTCCCATACTTCCAACACACCCTTTCACTTACCAGCAAGTTATAGTATTAGGCAAAACTAAAAAGTAACCCAAAACCAAGGAAAAGTTTGACTTCCATACTCTTTTTAACACAAAACTGCTTATAGAATGCTTTACTGCCAATAATTTAAACTGAAAGAGGTCTCAAGTACTCCAAAGCCTTGCTCAAGAGGGATCACTCTCTCAGTTAAAATCAAGACCCTGGACAACCCAATTATTTAGAAGCACACCAATTCACTCTGAACTGTGAGAAACCGGACAGCTGTCTGAAGATATTCAAAAACTGTGTATTTCAAGGAAAACAAACCAAACCAAACCACCACAGAACAAAACCAAACTAGATGGTCATACCTAAAATAGAACTTGGTTCTTGAGAAACATCAAAAACACACTCTCTGATGATGACTGTCTCAGAAAGCATCGTCACAGAACTCACCCTGTGAAGTGCAAGTCAAGCTGTGTTTTTTCAGGCTCACCCATCACCAGCAACAAGGAATACCCAAAAATGAAATGCAATAAACCATTCTGCTGACATACAAATCCAAGCCAGCTGATGCTCTTGGCTGTGTCGGCTCTGAAGATCGGCAGGAACAGGAAAACTTCAATGAAAAAGAGGGAAAAAAATTAACACTGATCAAAACAGGAAACAGATTTTTAAATGCAAAGAAGCAATCAACACAGTATAAGGTTTGAACACAATCATACTGCTAATTAAGCCAGACAATTACTTTTCACATGGCTAAAAATGCAACATTACACTTCCTGTTGTGTAGGATCACCTTTCACAACAGATCAATTTCTTTTCCTGACCTGATTACAAACACAGACTGTTTTTAAAGTGTCCTGCAGTGCTTTAAAGCTACAGTACACAAGCTGATTAATAATAATAAACCCCTAAAACACTTATTTCTTAAAACTGCAGTATGTGAGACTATTAAACACTAATGACCAAAATTTAATCTTACTTTATTCATGTTTCCCTGCTCCCCTTGCCCAGAAAACAGAATAAAAGTTCTGGAAAGTAGTAACCTAGTTCCTCTTAATGGTCAGAGCCTCCTTGTTTGAATCATTCATATCCTACATGGCTCAGTAGCTGGCATTATGTGCTTGTGCAAAGCCTCCAAGAAGTTGCCCCAACAACTGTCCACAGAGCTCTCTCCCTCTCTTTTTTTGACTAATATGCTGTTTGGAGCAGGCTTTGTGCTGCTTGAATCATACGACTTTCCACATGAAACATGTTCTTTCTTTCATTAAGATGATGATATGCTCAGCATACAGTTTCTTCTAGGTACTAACTTGCTGAGTGTTTGCACAAGAAAACCACCCTATCACCACAAACCAACCCTATCACTGTGCTGGTGGGATATGTTACTCTCAAGCTAGTCTCAGGTACAAAAGGACTATCATTTGTCAACTAGAACAATGAGTAATTAAGGATTAAGGGGAATCTTCTCAGGAAAATTAGAAAAGTGCTGACTTCAAATTTAACTGTAACACTATAGTTACCATAAGTCAGTATCAAGTAGGATTTTGCTCCAAGACCTGAACAGATTCCCCACTTCAATTCTGAAGAATACCAAATAACAACATCTATTTACTTTCTGTGCAGAAGCAATTCCTTTCTGCAAGCATTTCATTACATCGAGATAAACCTGATGCACTAAAACAAGGAAAGCGTTTAAAAGTTACTCATGTGTAATCAAAGCTTAAGACACTTTCACAAAACACTTCTCACATTACTTAACAGAGTTCTCATCACAAGTTCTCAGTAATGCATCTTTGAAAGCAATCATTCTCTAAGTACCACATAGTACAAACAACTTACAAAGCAAGTTCCAAATTCAACATCAGATAAGCTTGAATTTAGGTTTTCAGCATCCTACTTAACATGCAGATTAAGCAGTTCTTTTCAATGTTTCGACTTAAAGTCTCAGGTACAAAAGGACCATCATTTGTCAACTAGAAGAATGAGTAATTAAGGAATAAGGGGAATCTTCACAGGAAAATTAGAAATGTGCTGACTTCAAATTTAACTACTGAATAATTTTACATCGCAAATATAAATGCTTACAGAGCAGAGGGGGAATAATCTATTTCTGTTTATGCAAACTAAAGCAGAGGATAGGAGAATCTTCCTAGAGCTGCGATGGTAGTGATGATATCTTATGTTTTCACTATGCCCAAGTCTCTTTTTAATTCCACTGTAAACCAAAGATGCAAAAGCTTAACCTGAAACATGCAGTATATGGTAATAATCCAAGTATTTATTAGTCATGTAGAAGCAATTACTTTCTACTTGATCCTAGCATCCTTCATGGCCACCTTGAAAAGGCATGGTTTCTGAGAACAGCAAGGCCTGATCATTTTTACTATCTGATGTTCACTACTTTCCACTTTGGAATATTGGAAGACACTTGAAGATCAGAAACTTCAACATCAGAAAACATCTAGGCACAGGATTGATATGTGGTTCTGCTCTACTACTGCAACCACTGAGTGACTTCAGTGCTCAAAAAGTGCCTTTATATTTTCAAGTAACTCAACTGCTAAGTTACAATATTAGCAAAATAAAAGTGGAATCACAAGGGAACATGTCACTGAAAGTCCCTAATCTTCCACTACAGTTAATGAATGGATTTTAATTTCCAGAACGTAAGATTAAACCTGTTTAAGTTTGTATGTAAAGAATACCACTGCTTCCACCAATATTCTAGTTCTTCCATCAATATTCTAGTTTTTGGGGTTTTTATTTCCTGGAAAGAGAGAGAATTTTCAGAGTTCTCTCATTAATACTGAGCTGGTTTAGTTGACAGTTGCTGGAATCCCAAATACAGCAGTGTCAAGAAGTCCATTGTAAATTACCCTTTCAAGAAAATTAAATTCAGAGTGAGCTAAACAGAGATACTAATCTCTACCTGCTACTTAGGAAAAAGCAGAATGAGATCATTTTACTCCTGATGTTAAAGATTCCTTTGGAAAACTATTTTTTATGTTGTCAAAGTTGAGTTCTCAGAAGTAAACACAAATATTAGTTTATATTATCACATTTGCCTACCCATTATGAAGTCCCTGATCAGCATGACCACATTTGAGGTAGAATAAAGTTTATTTTGCAAGATAATTGCAATGATGAGATCACTACTGAACTACACACCTGATCAGCAAAGAATAGCCTGCTTTTCCTCTCAAGAAGTCAAAGTCAACTTCAAAAAGAGCTTAACCTACTTTTTTTTTTCTCTCCTACATTTCACCTTCATCAGTCCAACAGAAACATTAACTAAGCATTGAGTAAGTTACATATAGGTTCAGGCTTTAAAGAGGGGCCTCTAAGGGTATTTTTCACATTTGATTTTACAGCATGCCAAAAGTAATGCACAGAGATATTCTCTGATACACACATCCACATGGGCCAGCTCACTAAAACTTCTGAATGAATGAACTTCTGAATAACCCCATTGGCTTTTAGAATGTGAACACACTAGCCATGACCCCAAGAAGCACTTCCTAGATCTGAAGATGGACATGCAAACTTTGTAATTTGCAAGGTTGCAGAATGAGGTGATGCAAGCTCTTTCATTAACAAGAATTCTTTGTGACCTTTCACTCCTTTCCCTCAGCATCAAAGCACAGAGAAATCAATCAGCTGAAAAATAAAACTTCTGAGAACACTCTTGCTTTCACTTAGGAAAATACTAATTTAAACTCCATATTCAGAGCAATAGCAGAATGTGGCCTTCTGAATCACTGTGACTTATTTGAAGTTAAATACTGTCTGTTGTCAGACAACAGTCAGAAATAATTTATACTCAAATTACAATTTCTTTGCAGAATTTATATATGCACAGAAAATAGCCCGAAGTAATCAATTACTACATAGTACATTACCGTAGCAGCTAGAACCACAGAGAAATTAAGAAGTACTAGAAAAAGCAACTAAAAGTTGCACTAGAAAGTGACCCTAACTTCGGCCAAGATACCTCTGCACTGGGCATCTGCTAAACCTACAGTAGAAAAAGGCATTGCACGAACTTCACACAGGACGAAGCAGAGGGCAATCCTCCTCGACTTGAAGACAAACCCCCAACCTCATTAGTGAAAATGGGGCTGAGGCCTGTGTTGCTGTGCTGTGTTGAGCCTGTCTAACGTTTATACGCTCAGAACTCCCTCTGCGGCTCCCAGCGCTGACCACCAGCCGGACACGGCGGCGCCAACGCCGAACGCTGCAGAGGAAGCCAAGAGTTCGACAGAGCGGGGCCGCACGACGAGCCCGCTCCGCTCCCCGTAGGAGCCCGGACGCGAAGGCAGCCCCTGCTGTCCACCCCGGACACCAGCCACCCTCCCGTCACGACAGCTCAGCTAGTCACCGGCGGCGCCTGGCAGCGGCTCTTAACGTCCGAGGCGCCGTCAAGCACTGCCCCGGCAGGAACCTCAGACCCCGACGGCTCCTGACTGAGCCCTGCCGCTCATCGGCGGGCGGGCCGCGGCCCCACCCTGTGCCCACACAGAGCGGCCGGGCCGCCGTTGCCAAGTCTCCGTTATCGCCCCCCGCCGCGGCTGTACCTGGCGAGAAACGAATGGGGAGAGACCCGTGCGTGCCGCGGCCTCACCCGCACCACCGCCGCGGAAAGCTCGCACCGCGCCGCGCGCCCCCGCTCACCCGGAAGTGAACGGACCGCCGGACGCACGTGACAGCCCCTCTCCCAAATAGCGCAGCTGCGGCCAGCCGCCCCCGGCAGCCGGAGCCTGCGCACTGCTGTCCGTACCTGCTCAAGGGCTCCCTGTGCCTGTAGCACACCAGGTGTTAACTGCCAAGGTCTGATGTTGTGACTTGCGTCAGCCTGTCAGGTATTTAAACCTGAATGTGAAGAGAAGGCAGCCTGCTGCTCTGACATATCTGTGAACAGCTGAAATTATTCTAGGCTCGAAGGGGCACATTGCATTACAGAAAAGAGAAGTACTCAGTTAACATGGATCAAATCCTGTCAGTTATTTTGATGCCTGAATAGCTTCCCCTCCCCCCCCCCCCCTTTCCAAATCAGCAAACTTGAGTTTGCGAAGTGTTGGAGTACAGATTTCGAATCAATACAGTCCTATTCTTGTTTAAAGTAGTAAATGAGATTAAATTATGCTGCAGAGAATAATTTTCTTACCTAACATAATCTTGTTTTTCAACAAAGCCGTGATACATAAAGGGTCACCACACTGAAGTAAAAAGATTGAAAATTTCCGGCAGATTCATGTCTGAAGAAAAATTCAGTCTCATATTGAGGACTACTGATGCTCTTCTAAGTGTGCTAAATGACTCAGAGCTGTCTTCAAAATGCGCAAACATCATCTGCAGACACCAACGCCACTCGTGTCATGATGGTCTGCAAATTTGTGCAGCTTCCCACAGCTACCACGGGGTGGCGCAATGCTGCTGGAAATCTCTCAAGTGTTCAAATGTAGCCTAGAAAACAAGTAAACAAGGGGTCAGAGCCAACTACCAGCCAGTGTTGAATAATTCTATTTTTAAACATCAGACAATTGCAAATATAAGCAGTTTCTCACGAGAGCTTTACCAAAGAGAACAGACTTGAAGGAATAATGCTCTGTCGCGTGAATTTGTCGCATGGGAAAAATAAAGTCTTTCCTGATTTTACGTCTGACAGAATTCACAATTATCCTTTACATAGAAAGTAGTTATCAAAAGCAACAGAATACAAAACATTCACCTTTTTTCATGGTCTTTTCCCATTTTAGCTATTAGAAAAACATTTTCTAGTAATCTGAAACAAACAAAAGCATCAACTAGATTAAAAAAGTCCCTTTTCAAGTGGATCAAGCATCAGCTCAGAAAGGTTGACATTTTAGAGCATTAATTTGGATGTAGAAACTGCATATGTATAGAATCCCTCCTTGCCTTTTTTACCTATATAGGAAGTACAAATAGGGTTTTTTTTCAAACTTTCTTTTGCCCTTTCTTTGTTAGCAGGGGCTTTTGGCTGCAATTTGCATCTGCTTTTTGTAGTCTTTTGGCTGCAGTTTATATCTGCTTCTGTAGTTTATCCTAACTTGGCTCCTGTCTTAGACACCTGTGATACAAAATTACAAGAGCAACACATTATAGAGCTTTCAGATCTGTGGACAGGAAGTTGGCAGTGCCTCACTTCTTACCTGTGGGGTACATCACCACCTCTTCAAAGCCATTCTATTGTAATCAGTTGTCATACTGCTACTGTAGTAGCTGTGTTTCATAGTTGCATATAATTGAATGACCCCTTACCACTGTCATCCTGTGTCCCTCTGTACTTTCTCCCAAACCTTCCTAGGCTGCTTCAGATACCACCCGTGATTCTGTAGTGGACTAGTGCTTCCTAAGCAAACTTGCACTTAACATCTCCTAGCACTCTTCCCTGACGTTTTGCCTTTTTTCTGTCTCTGAACAAACACTTAATTGAAAAGAAGTCCAGGTATAAGTGAAGATCTTGTGTTTGGAATTCAGCTAGAGACACAAAAATTCAAAGAATGTTTCATAACAGTCAAACCAACCCCCAGATCTTTGCCATTTCAAGGGCATAACTGTTACCTACACACAAAAGAAAATGTATTCATCCTTGGTGCGCATACTTTTCAGGAGTTTTTAGATACCTTTTTCCTTTCAAACAACATCCCATTTTGTTGGGTACAAACAACCATACTGGTATGAGAGACAGCAAGAGCTAACTTGTTGGCCATGAAAATCTTCATGTCTGCATTTGTGTGTGGAGGGCGAATATAATAATTATCTTATTTACAGGAGTTATGGACATTCTTCATTAGTATTTAAATAAGATTTCTGTACCTGCAGTTGGAAGGTACTCATACATTGCTAGTAATACTGTATCTGCTAAATACTATGCCCTCAAGAAAAACAGATATTAATCACAAATTTCACTTTGGTGGAAAATTGATGAACTCACTAACTGTGGGAATAATGTGGAAAAATGAAAGCAACAGGACAACTTTTGCATCTGTCTCTTCCAGATAAATACTATTAGACAATTCTAGTGCACTAGCAGAATTGCAGGCAAAGGTGTGGCTGTATACTGTTAACTCATAGTCCTTAATGAGTACTAGAAAGCCTGCCTTTCTCAGAAAAAAAGAGATAGTTACATGGAGGTACAGATAACTTCTGTTTTCTGAGGTTATTTTCTGCACAAGTCTTTTTGACATGGTAAACATTCTTATCTTACTGTGCCGCATAAAAAATGTCTGATCTTCAGCATGTGCAGTATCAGCTTAACGTCTACCATAATGCTGAGATAATAATATAATTTTTTGCCATATTATGATCTGAATCCAATGTAAGCATGGATGAAGCACACCAGGAAAATATTTATGCGTAATGAAAAACTTTGTACCTTCCTTCATATGAAACTGTTGAGTTCTCACTTTGCATTTCTATGTGTTCTGATGGTCAGGCTGGTATTCGTACTTCCATGCAGCATGGATTCAGTGGTACTTGGCTCAGCTCACTTTTTACAGTTTCTGAAAAAAACCCCCATGAAGAACCCTGTTACATGGACAGAAGATATCTTTGCTGGTTGAGCTCGAGGGGAAAACTGGGTACAATTATATATTCTTTTAATTATTCATGACTTGGGTCTGAAGTGAATGTGTATACGTTTTTCACTTATTCACTTTATAAAATTCAAAACTAAGCCCAGAAGCAGTTTTATTCTTGGCAGCATGACAAGTTTCCTTTCCTTGACAAACCAGTCAAAGGAATTGCTCCTTAGAGAGTTTGTCATCCTCATGTATCCCAGAGAGTTGGGAGGGGAGCTGGCATTCATTACACCCCCCATCACACATAAGGGTGTGCATTCCCTCCCTCTTTCCTTCTCTCTCTCTGACTGTGACAACAAACCCATCTCAGAGGACTGTGTTTATGTCTAGCTTGTGGTTTCACTTGTGTAGCTATTTGCAGTTCATTAGTCTAGAAAGCACTGCCCAGTCCTGGTAAGGACAAGGTACCCATCCATTTCCTGCTTATTGCACCTCCTATCCCTGATGCACCAAACAGTTTAGAGAGAGCGAATTTGCTGGTTTGCTCATCAGCTAGAGCAAAAGCAGCTCAGGAGCCAAAGCTGATGTAAACATACATTAGGAAATTGTTTTGATCTGGCCTATCAGGCTGCTGGCAATGCACTGTGCTACCTTGGAAGACATGCAAATTTATGGGACACAACTTGACATGATTAAGGCAATGCATACAGAAGAGGTAATTGCCCTTCAGCAAGAGAATGATGTCAAGAACCAATGATTCTTTACATTCTTGGCAGTGCAGGTAGGATCATGAAATTAGGGGCCTCTTGCAGATTCAGTGTAATTCAAGTGTTGGGTATTTTTTAAACTGGTTTTCCAGCTTTTATGGTTTTATTACTATCAGTTGTTTGTCTTGTAGGGGAAACTAAGGACAACAGTCAATTTGTAGCCTTCACAACCTAAATCTGTAGCTGCTGATGTTTTGACAGTTTATGATAGCTTTTTGATTGTGGAGGCACCACCACCACAAAAAAAAAAATGAGAAAAAGAGGAGCTAAAATACTGCCACAGGGAGGCATCAGCTTCTGCTATTCAGTCACAACAGTGGAAATTTAATTATCAGAGACACTGGCATTCCTTCTTGACAGACATGTGCTCAGAACTCATCCACATGCCTGAGTGGAGTCAGATTCATCTTGTGCCAGGGTTAATGAGAAATTACTGATCACTACCTGGGAATTTGGAGGTAAGAATGGCTGAACTTAAGGTGAAAGACTCTATATCCTATTACTGCTCCCCTGAGTCGGCCTAGCAAATAGCTAACTGTAGTATCTTAATTAACCATGTGTTAAGAATCAACCTTATTCTCCTTTGCAAGCTGTATACATTGCTAATTACATTAGGTGAGCACACAAGAGCACAAGGGAAGCAAGTGTCAGTGCTGTGGTGGGGTAGTTGAATTTCCCACTGTACTGCATAGCAAGGCAAGTCTGGTGGCACCAGGGTGATGTTGAAATGGCACCCTTTCATTTAATGCAAACATACAGAGAAGGGAAACCATACTATTCCACCCTCCTGGGCGAAACTGGCGCAACAGACAAAGGTCTCTGCATTCCTTTCTCCTGTTACGTTTGGTAAAGAAGGCAACTAGTAGGAAGAACAAAGTGTGCAGGTCTGGAAGCTGTCATCTTTCATATGTCTACTGTACAGACAGCCTCCCACACAGGCTCTGCTGCTTTGAATGTTCATGAGCCCAAGTGCCAATGTAGCCTTGCTGTGCTGGATGCACAGTGAAAGAGGAAGTGTGGTTGAAGTGAGTTGTATTCTGGCTGTGCACAGCTGGCACATGATTCACTGGGGACTTGTACCATCTGGTACAGATGAGAGTCTGTCATGCTACACAGTGTCTCTATCAGAAATAGGGACTTGGAAGAACATCACAAAGCCATGATTAGTTTGCTGGTGCAAATTTAACTTCTGAACTACAAACAGGCTGACAACTTCCAAAAAGAAAACAATCACATTCTGCATTGTCCAGTACACAGCTGATAAATACTGGACTTTCTAAGTCCTGCCAGTTAGCTAAAACTGTTAAAAGTATGCAATTTCTTATTTGTTTGGGGTTCTTTTTGTCATTGCTGCTGTTTTGGGTTTGGTTTTAATCTAACAAACTATAGTTCTAAATTCCATTTTAGAGCTAAAATGCTGTAAATTTATTTTTCCATCTCTCTTCATCAGTACACAAATTCCTCCACCAGTAGCAGTCATATTATTGTTTTAAACATTTATTTGTTTTCTGTTGATTTATGTATTAAGTACTACTTTTTTTTTAATTTCTCCAGGTAACTCCCACCTAAGCTTTCTCTGTCAGTCCCTGGCCTTTCATCTCTAAGCTTTTATTCAGTCAGGATATTTAGATTTTATCCTAGCTATTAAAATTAATTTTCAAATAGGTTTTTGTGTGTGTTTTGGCTTGTTATGTTTTTTAGGATTAGCTAAATTAAATCATTTTTTAATTAATCCATAATGGAAGGTAGATAACAGGAGAGATGGAATCTCTTAGATTTTAACAGGTACTCTAATTGGGTTTAATGTTTTGTATAATATCTCCTTAAGTGAGCAAAGGGTTTGGCTTGATGACTTCCTTCCATCACACCTAAGCTGCTGGCCAAGTAGAAATAATATCTTTTATTATGGGGAAAAGTCACTTTCCTTTACATTTCTGAATTCTGAGAGGGGAATGTGGTTAACCCTGATTATGTTTTAAAAGGGGGTTTGCCATTTTGAGGCCTGATCTCTGGCACTTCATAGCTGATGGTTACTGAACCTCCATGGACTGGAACATACAGTACACCACAAAAAATATTAAAAACTAACTTTGTTTTGTAGTGATAGGTGAAAAAGAGACTAAATGATCATTGTAACTAGTGGAAATCAAGGCACAGTAATCTCCAATAGGCAGACTAGTGGAGTGAAGGAAGCTGGAAATGAGATGACAAGATGAAAGAGATTTGGGTCTGAATATTCTCAGTATCTTAGGATCTGTCATTCAGACAGATTAAAAGGAAGGAACCACACTGGTATACATTAGCCTTAGCTGACTGACTGGTGTAGACACATTTGTGCCCAAAGTGCTTTAATTTGAGGTACCTGATGCTGAGCAGACTTTCAGCTCTGACCTGTGATTGTAAATGCTTCCAGAGACCTCATTATTATTTGTGGGTATCAGTCTGTTCTCTCACAAGCATACTGTGGATCTCAAGTTCAGTAGGGGCAGATAGGGCAGAGAGGTACAAGCACAGCATTTTGCAGCCAAGTGGTCACTTACGAAATTACATCAGTCCTATTTGCTAGCTAGAACATCGGGAAGGAGATTTGTATTCACAGTATTCACAGTATCGCTAAGGTTGGAAGAGACCTCGAGGATCATCAAGTCCAACCTGTCACCACAGACCTCGTGACTAGACCATGGCACCAAGTGCCACGTCCAATCTCCTCTTGAACACCACCAGGGACGGTGACTCCACCACCTCCCCGGGCAGCCCATTCCAATGACCAATGACTCTCTCGGTGAAGAACTTTCTCCTCACCTCAAGCCTAAGCTTCCCCTGGCACAGCTTGAGACTGTGTTCCCTTGTTCTGGTGCTGATTGCCTGGGAGAAGAGACCAACCCCTTCCTGGCTACAACCACCTTTCAGGTAGCTGTAGAGGGCAATGAGGTCACCCCTGAGCCTCCTCTTCTCCAAGATAAACAATCCCAGCTCCCACAGCCTCTCCTCATAGTGTGCTCAAGGCCTCTCACCAGCCTTGTTGCCCTTCTCTGGACACGTTCAAGTGTTTCGATGTCCTTCTTAAACTGAGGGGCCCAGAACTGGACACAGTACTCAAGGTGTGGCCTAACCAATGCAGAGTACAGGGGCGCAATGACTTCCCTGCTCTTGCTGGCCACACTATTCCTAATGCAGGCCAGGATGCTTAGAATAGAATAGAGAATGGAATGGAATGGCATGGAATGGCATGGAATGGAATGGAACGGAACGGAATGGAATGGAATAGAAGTAACCAGGTTGGAAAAGACCTTCAAGATCATCGAGTCCAACCTATCACCCAACACTATCTAATCAGCTAAGCCATGGCACCAAATGACCCATCAAGTCTCTTCTTAAACACCTCCAGTGATGGTGACTCCACCCCAAAACAGAACTGAAAATCTTTTGTAACACTGCTACTCATTCTAGGTTAGCAAAGTCTATACCCATTTGGCTAGAGGCAGATTTTGTTAGATTTATGGATTAAAAAAATGTTACAAGTACTGTCGTCACACATGACAATTTGGAGCATCATAGGCACCACAAGAAAATAAAAAGGCAGTAATAAGAGATGTGTCTGCTGTGTTCCAGAGTCTTCAGTTTATGCCCCAAATATGCAAAAGAACTGAACAAACCAGAAAGAACCTTCTACAATGGAGCAATCCAGAATTTTGCCCTCAATTTCCAGCACATTTACAAACTACTATTACTAAATATGACTCATCAAGATTAAAAAAGAACAAATAATTCAGGCAGTGCTGTTGTCAAGTCACCATTTAGTGTTACTTCTTATATTTGCTGTGATAAGCACTAAAATTTGCACACTCCTTCCTTGATAAATCATTGTTTAGCAATGTCTAGAGAGTCCAGTAAATGGTTTGAAATTGCCACAATATAATAAATGGTTATTTGATAATGAATGAAATTGTTTGAAAATACTGTTAAAATGTCAAGTTTTAACATATGGAACATTAGTCAAAAGGAATGCAAACATGGAAACCATAGTGACACTATAAATATACCACAACAAATGCATTTATTTGTACAGGGCAAATAGTAGGTGCTGTATACAAACCAGTATAAATTGATATATGAAGTTAATTTCAATCTGTAAAAGTAATTGCATTGGTTTAACTTATTTAACTCTCCTTACAATAATATTTATAGCAGAGCAAGAAAGTAAAGAAATAAATGATGATAAATAGATAAAATACATAGGAAATGGGAATTGTTTTCCAGTTTAATTACGCTGTCACATAAAATTATCACAGAAATACACTATGCCGACAAGAAGAATATATTAAAATCCCATTATGCTGTGCAGAGTTGGCTAGCTTTTGTTGCTGTTCACTCCATAAATAGCTCTTCATCTTTTCAGCTATCATGAAAAGTTAAACTTTGGGAAAAAAACCCCAGTGGTGCAAAAAGGACACAAAACAGGCTGTGGCAGATGGTGTTTAGCCTGTAGCATGAATCTAGGAAATAAGAAAGTCATACTTTCCAAGAACTAATCTGACCACACAGCAAAATTTGAGGGAGGAAAATGCCTACTCAGAATAAGTAACTTTCAATCTCTCTCCTGTTTTTTTTCCCCTCAGGCACAACTCAGGCTTTGTGTGGCCATAGCCTCTGTATAACATGCCCACATATTGTGGTGATGGGACACTACTGTAAGTACAGTAAGAGCAGGACCAACAAGTAGGCAAAAATATTATAATAAAAGAGCATTTGTTTTCTACTTCTGAGCCATTTGTGGTTTCAAATGGAAGTTGATCTTACAATTTCTTTTCATCATGAAAAGCATTAATGTGTTCATCATGAAACACTTTGTTTGTATGTCTTGGTGGTCTGAACACAAAATGGCAGTCTCATGAAAGGCAGAAAGATGTGGCTGTTTCTCTGAAGGAGACTTGATTTTATTGTGTATTTTTTTCAGAGCAGTTGAATCTTAGTTTGCTTGAAAATAGCTATCTGCTTAGAACATTGGTAAAGAACACTATAATGCTGCAGTTAGTGCTCATAATATGGCTGCATTGTTTTGACTTGATTAGATTATAAATCTTGATATGTTTTTAAATATGCAACCCTCAAAGTAGTGTGATTAAGTACAAGTTGGTGCTTCATTATAAAACTTTATAAAAAAAAAAGAAAAGAAAATGACTCTTTAGAGTTCCAGTAAAAATAAAATTCTTCAGAAATTCAGAGGAAGATTTTTAGCATAGACTTTGTTTATTTTGAGTCACAGAATCACCAAGGTTGGAAGAGACCTCAAAGATCATCAAGTCCAACCTGTCACCACAGACCTCATGACTAAAGATAGTATTTCTAAACCTGCTTTATAAATCTTCAGCATCTGATTGATGAGATTTCATCAATGAAGATAAGCAATACTGTGAGTAGAAAGGAAAATCTGTGGCATATGAAATACCTCCGAAGAGAATACAATATACAGGCTGAAAGCCCATAAGATAAAGCAGCTTCCAATGTAAGATCAGATTTAGGTCATCAAAGATATTCCTCGTGCTTGTCACACTTGTATAAATTAAATGAATGGAAACTTTATTCCAGCTCTTTAAAATTATGTGTATGCTGCAAGAATGACTTTTTTTTAAAGCTTTCTATTGCTATAAAAGGATGGCTGTAACTAAAGTAAGCCATCATTAGACTTTGGAAGCAGTTATTCATTATACTCCAAAATGGGCTGGTATTTACACTTCTTGTTAAAAAAAACTGAACATGGAATGCATTCAGGTTTCACCAAAGTTGTAATACTGTTAACTTGCCTTCTAAAAGTAGAAAATTATGTTTTGGTTTACAAGAATGATTTATTGACTTTATGCTACCACATGAGCATTTCAAAGGGACAAAAATGGGAAATATCACCTGGATGTTTATGCAAATCAGAGACAAGCACTTTAATTCTCTTATTATTATTTCCTGATCTTAACCCATCTTAACCCAACCTTCAGTGACACCTGGACAGTTGCTTCTTGGGGAACTTTTTTCAAAGGGGCTACTGAATTTAGCAGTCCAAAAATTAAGTAAAGCCTAAATCTAAACTATACTGAAAAAATAGTCCTTCAGTAGCCCCAGATACTCCTTAAAACACAAAGAAGGTAAAAAATAGAAGTAAAAACCTATTTATCTTGCTATTTTTTTTTTATTTACTAGAAAATTAAACTACAAATATACAGAATCAAGAATTCCTTAAAAGGAAAGGCACTGTGAGGATTGGGTGGTCTTTTTGTTTTGATAAATGAGGAAACTTTTAAATGACAAGTGTCATTCTAACAACAACAAAAAAGTATCTTGTTATCTTCAGAAGTCAGATACAGAACTGAGTCTCTGTAACTGATGAACTTGTTCCTCAAACAATTCCTTCACACTGTTACTGCAGCAGAATATGGAATTCCAGTATGTTTTCCCAACATGTACCAAAAGTTATACTATCGTCTCCAGGGTTGTGTGTCTCACACCTGAAGTGTTTTTCCTGAACCTACATGAATGTAAAAGAGCCAAATGAATCAGAGTATCTGTCAGTTAAAGTGTTGCAACACTGAAGGATTTTTAACCACTGATGCCCACTACTAATTAAGAACATTTGTTTGGTAAATAGGACCCAAAATAATTGCATATAAGGGGCTCAATTCAATGTAATATTTAATGGAGTAATCTGGTCAGAAGCAGGAGAGCCATTGCTGTGCTTTAATCTCTCTTGCTGTGAGCACTTTGTTGAATCAAGGGCACCTCAGTGATGTGAAGTTCCATCTGATGTTGCTGTGAAGCCTGTACAGGTTATATCCGTTGTGCTATGGCTGAGTATTCTCAGTTTTAATTTTCTGTGAAGCCTGTGGCTTCCCTTTGCCACAGGCTGGCAAGCCATGTTGTGTCTATAATATTGTCTTCTGTCAGCTGTGCATTGATTAAGATACAGATGAGCCATATGCTAGTGAACTAAGATGTTAAATGGATTTTGGGGGAAGTTCAGTTGCAAGGAATTTTACAAGTGCCAGCTCAGATTTTCCTTTGAACTATATTAGCCATAAATATGGATTATTCCTGTAGGTCCTGTATATGGAGAATTCAATCTGCTTTAAAGGTTCAGCAGCAAAATATGAGCATAATTATTTCCCAGCCAGATAAATGAGTCACTTTAGTGGAGACATTTTTATCATGTGACTTATTCAAAATGCAGAAAAAATTAAGTATCTCCATCCCTGTCTGCTCAAAACTTTTACCATTATACAAATATATACATACACATACATTTACATAATACACACATCCAGAATATTGCACATTTTGAGTAGCTTCACTAGGTCATTTTGTTTGAATAGTAAAGCAGCAAACAAATTCCTAAACAAAAGGATAATCCAATTTAATTGCTAACATCTAAAGTCAGTTTAGTGCTTCCTGCTATTTGTGAATAACTACTATCTGAAAATAGTAACTTATGAATATCATTGAGCAGGTGACCACTAAGTGATTAATAGGAACTAGCAATTAGTGTATGTAAATCAACCAAGACAGCAGCATCTCAATTGGTGTTCTGCATAGAGGAATAGCTAATTTGCAGGAATGCATGTTTCCAGACCAGATTTTGAAAAGTCACGTTTTAACTGCTGAAAACCTCAACACCTACAATATTTGTTGTGCATTTTATGATTCTTCTTAATGCCCTTGCAAACACATGTAATAAAATGCTAACAAACCATCATCCATTACTTAATTATGTTTATCTAGACAGATGAAGTTGGGGTGGGGGGAGCCTGTGTTAAAAAAATATTGTTTCCCACTTGGCAAACACAGACTAAATTTACAGCTTAATTATTCCTCGTAGTGCTATAGAGAGATGTTAATCATACTCAGGTCCAGAGCTGAGCTAAAAAAAAGAAAAGTTGTGAATATTTTTTGATTTTTTAATTTATTTTTTTTTAGTGATAGTTAAAAAGTACGTTGACTCCCAATTAAATCAACTTCCTCTCCAATAAGGGATTTAAATGCTTGTGAGGCTTCACTGGGAACTACACAGGGAGCTACTCTGACAGTGATGAAACACTTTCTATGAGGCAAGACAAATATCTCGGAGAACAATGTTATAGTTGCCTTCAGAAACTTTGCCTATGGAAAATATCAGAATGATTCATCTTAATACATAAAAAATATCTCTATGTTTCAGCAACAAGAGCATGAAAAATAGAGGTCAGTTCTGGAAGCCTTTATTCATTAGAGTATCCCACCAAATTCCAAAAGATCAGTTGTGTGCACAATGATACGTGGTTAAAGACTGCAGTTTCTCTCTGGATGTGTTTTTTAATGCTCCAGGAGATATTTTCATTTGAAACTGTGTCTTGTAACACACTTGACTCTTCCTGCAAGCAAGAGCCTAGGAAGTGCTTACTGAGGCCAAACATGAACCAATCTTCATTGGGTCTTCTTCATCAGTAACTACACAGAAGTATTCATTGCAGTGAATGCTTGATGTTAAAGCCAGTCACACTGAACTTGTACAGCAAACCATGAAAATATCTACTTTCAATCCTGACACATACTCTCTTCATAGAGTTGGCAAAAGATTGTTTGGCATATCTGTCTTGGCTCTGGCCAGATGTGATTTGGTTAAATTGCATGTTGAATAGCTAATAAATTGCTTTCTGCTAAGTCTTTAGAAATACATACTATTGAAGAGTTACTAGGTTCCATTCCTCCCAGAGTACCTTCCAAACTTGGCACAATGCCTGCCTTTGTTTCACAAACACAAAAAGCCCACATCAGCACTCTAAAGGGTGTCTGAATTCTGGACATACACTAATGAAGTACTCTTCCTGATTAGTTTTTTTTTTCTTTAACATTTTCTTATTTCTTTCCTGATACAAGAATAAGCTGTAGGTTGTTAAGCACGGGCAAGAAAAATAAGAAAAAGAATACATTTTCCTCACAAGGGTTGAGAATCTGTTCAGTGAAGATATAAACAGAAAAAGTTTAATCCCAAGCCCCATATACAGATAGTGCTAAGAGCTCATTCATCAGTCTAATATTGAATTAAAAAAATCTGCAGATCATTTATGTCAAATTAGGAATTTACTATTTGACTATTTGCCTTCCATTGTCTGGACATTAGTGTAATTCTTTGGTAGCCTATTATGAAATGTTGAACAGTTACCTATATTAGTAGTTCTTGAAGACATTTTTGTTTTGGACATATTATACTGGAAAAAAATTTTGGTTTCTTCTAGAAAAATAATCTCTAAGAAACAAAGCAAATATTTATTTCCCTAGGTTTCTGCCATAGAAGAATCTGCAACAGCCATTGTTATATCACTGTGAAGAATCTATAACAGCATGGAAGCAATAGTTCTGAGCAGGGACACCAGTGTAGGTACAGAAAAGGGTGGGACTTTTTTTCTGATGCTATCATGCCAGGAAAAAATGTTGGCATACATGAAGGTACAGTGTTTTCAAAGGTGCTGTTAAAGACTTTAAATGACTTGTGTTTTCCTATGGCATTAGCTGTATTGGTGTAACAAAATTCATACCTATCCCTATCCACATTAAGGGATTAACGTCTTTAGGATTGCTTTTTTACATTAAAGCTCTATAAAAGCAGCAGGAGCTTTTGGTCTTTCTTTTAAGCTAGAGACATGCCCTAAATGAGATTTGCTTTTTACATCATAATTGTTTTAAGGTGTTTTCTTTAAATTAGCAATAAAAATATAGGTTTTTTTAATTTTATTTAAAAAAAAATCTTAGAAGTGATTTGTAGCAGAACTGATTAACGCTGGAGAGAAGGGAGGCCATCCAGAGGGACCTGGACAGGCTGGAGAGGTGGGCACAAGCCAACCTCATGAGCTTCAACAAGACCAAGTGCAGGGTCCTGCAGCTGGGTCGAGGCAATCCCAGGCACAGATACAGGCTGGGCAGTGACTGGCTGGAAAGCAGCCCTGAGGAGAGAGACTTGGGGGTGCTGGTGGATGAGAAGCTCAACATGAGCTCTCAATGTGCACTTGCAGCCCGCAAAGCCAATCAGATCCTGGGCTGCATCAGGAGAAGTGTGGCTAGCAGGTCGAGGGAGGTGATCCTCCCCCTCTACTCAGCCCTGGTGAGACCCCACCTGGAGTACTGTGTCCAGTTCTGGAGCCCCTATTACAAGAGGGATGTGGAGGTGCTGGAATGTGTCCAGAGAAGGGCCACAAGGATGATCAGAGGGCTGGAGCACCTCTCCTATGAGGGCAGACTGAAAGAGTTGGGGCTGTTCAGTCTGGAGAAAAGAAGGCTCCGAGGTGACCTAATTGTGGCCTTCCAGTATCTGAAGGGGGCCTACAAGAAGACTGGGGAGGGACTTCTCAGGATCTCAGGTAGTGATAGGACTAGGGGGAATGGAATGAAGCTGGAGGTGGGGAGATTCAGGCTAGATGTGAGGAGGAGGTTCTTCACCATGAGAGTGGTGAAGCCCTGGAATGGGTTGTCCAGGGAGGTGGTCGAGGCCCCATCCCCGGAGGTATTTAAGACCAGGCTGGATGAGGCTCTGTCCAGCCTGATCTAGTGTGGGGTGTCCCTGCCCATGGCAGGGGGGTTGGAACTAGATGATCCTTGTGGTCCCTTCCAACCCTGACTGATACTATGATAATATTGGATTGTAGCATACAAGTAACTAGGAAGAGGTAACAAAAGAAAATTACTAAGGAGACATTGACATTAGGGATGCCATGTATGGATTTAAAGCTTTGATACTCAATACAAGATACACTGTTGCAAAACACAGAAGCAATTCCATAGCCTTAAAATCATTGCTAAAAGATGGCCAACTTCCAGCAAGACAAAATGTCAGTGACAACTGACCATACATTCCCTTCAGACAAAAGCTTTTCCAGACACTGATCAAGCATTAAACAGAACAGCCAATTGTAAAACCTGTAATAGAAAATTCAGAGACCTGTAACTTAATGCTTTTTAAACTTAATCAGCAGGAGTTGAGAAACATTAGTCCCTGACAAACTGTTCAAAAATGGTTGAAACTGTTTCTCATTCTCTCAAGGAACTTAATATATTAAACAAGGAAAATACAAACCTTTAATATGTTAATTTGGAAAGCCAAAGCTTTGTTCCCCAAGTTAAGCAGGTGTACAGTTGTAGCCAACCTCATTTAAGTCATAAGAATGATAATTAGGGTCGCTCTTCAGGAAATCTCTTAATCACATGCTTAGGTAGCTTGAAATACCTGTCTAAGCACTCCCTGAAATGGGCCTTACTGGGTGAAAGTTAACATATGATGATCACATGGGAAGTAGCTGAATAATTTCAGACCTTTTTATAGTCCAGACAAACAAATGCTCTCATTTCTTACTCAGTTTTCACATGTAAAGAATTCTGAGGTCTCTTAACATTTGATTCATGTGTTCCTGTGAGTATGCTAGCTGCACAGAATGTAGCTTACAGTGGTGTTTATAAACTGGCATTTTGAATTTTCAACTTGCCAAGACTCCACGCTAAAGACTGAAGGTAATTGGTCACTTCAGGTAGTGAAAAATACAGAGTCAAGGCAGGACTGCAGGAAGGAAAAATTATCTGCATTTGAATGATTTGCACAAAACCTAACAGAGAAAAAATGCCCCATCACTGTCAATGGAATGAGTATTCTATCAAAAATGCAGTCACATTCTCTTCTATTGAGATTAACTTTACCTGCTCTATGTTGTGAAATTTATTTCAGCGGCCTATGACCACCATATATCAGCATCCGACCCCTATCTATATAAAACAATAAGTGTGATCTTAAGGCTGTCTTAAAGGCTATCTGAGAGATGTATATTTACTAACATATAACCTGACTAAAGCCAAACATCATTACCCCTGTGACTGATTGGAGGGCAGCCATCACTTAACAGTTTTATTTCCCTTCTACAGCTGAGCTCCTTGACCATGCTAGCTGAGCTGACATGGCATTTCAAGTCTTGTTACCAGCTCAATGGTTCTCTTATTAAAAAAAAAAAAGGAAAAAAAAAGAAGGGGGGGTAGGGGGAGCTGAAAAAGAAAAAGAAAAGGCACCTCTTCATTAAGTCCCTCAATCTTGATTGTTGCTGATGGGCTATCAATAATTTCAACTTGGTTAAGCAGCTGGCTGAAGGTTAAATAAATTCTGCCTAGTTGTTTGCATGATCATACTGGAATTCAAGAGTTTCAATTTGAAGCGGATTTCCTTCTGGTTGCTCCTTGGGAAGATTTTATAGAGGCAAAGAAAGGCTAGAAAAGAAGTCAGTTTTGTGGAGAAAAATATGAACAAAACTGGTCAGTGGGGCAAAGCAACCACAATCTGAGATTTCTGAATGGAAATCTAAAGGGATAGTAAGGGCTTCTTATATGTACATACACACCTAAGCACTAACTCAGGTGAGGATGACAGGAGCAGAGGTCATCACTAATTCTCCAGTCAGAAGGATCTTGCCCAACAGATGGTAAAAGTATAAGGATAGCTATTCACTGGTTCATGAACAAATCATGTTTTTTAAAGAAAATAAAATGGGTCGTGCCCTTTTGCCTGCAGCGTGTTCAATTATCTTGCACACTACTGTTCTGACACCCAGAGAATTAATTCCCATATGGACAACTGCCTATCTGTCTCAGCCAATGTGTGTACTGATATGCTGTTAATAATGCATTCTGTGGACTCAGTGTTCTTCATACTTGCATCAGCTTTACTGTTTATTCTAGTATTTACTTGTTGGCAGCATTCCTGGTTTATTTCAGTATGAGAAACTCCAAGCTCAATATGAATCAAATACATGTTTTCACATTTAGCTGTAGTAGGGTGATCTTGGAACAAACTCACTCCTCATTACTGAGACATAAGGAAAATGCACACTGAAATTTGTCTAAAATAATCAGAATAGTTAGTGACTTAAATAGCAGGTGGTGTGCTGTTAAAGGAGAGAGAGAATGATGATTATGTTTTGAGGACTCATATAGCTTCTTTGCCTCATACAGGGTTAAGAGTATAGTCTACTGCTACACAGCAGTTGATTTTTTCATAATCAGATTACCTGCATCTTCAGTAGTTTTCTACTGAAAGGCAGTGAACTAGTTTAGAGAGAGAAGTCAGATTCAGGTCACAATCTTGAGTGCAAGCGCATGCACATCGATAGTTAGCCCACTGAGCAAGTGCCTTGACTTGCTTCCTTCATTCAGCTTTCACTGTTTGACACAGTGAATTCCTAACACCTACAATTAAAACATCTGCAATTTGAGAAAAATTCAGCTGTGAGACAAATACATGAAAGAAGACTCAGAAAATTGTTTAGAGGGTTTCAAGACAAAAGTGTATATAGCCCTGAGTAATCTGGCCCTAGACCACATCTGACCCTGCTTTGATTAGGAGACTGGCCAGACCTCCAGAGAGTCATTCTGACATGAGTTATCCTGTAACAACGTAACCACAAATCATTGTTCAGACAGAAAACATCAGTCTGTTAAGGCTTCAGATAAAAGCATCCACAACTCTATTCCATAGCATAGCTTCCATCCTATCATTTCAGGTGAGTCCTCTTACTTAATCCAAGTCCTACATAACAAAAAGCCTCAAGAACTGCTGACTTCATTACCTGCATGTGTTTCAGCAGGTCTAAGACTAGATCAGGTTGCTTAGAGTCCTGTCCAATCTGCCCTTGAATGTTTCCAGGGATGGGGCATCTATCACCTTCCTCGGCAACTTGTACCAGCATTTCAACAACCTCATTGTAAAATATTTCTTCCTTACATCTAGTCTGATATACCCTCTTGTAGTTTAAAACCCTTATCCCTTGTCCTATGGGTTAATTTCTTCTGCAAATATTATTCCTAACTTCAGTCTAAAACTTCTACTTCATTCATCAGCCAGTGTCAATATATCTGCCAATATCTTAGAAAATACTATCCTAATAAAACAGTAGCTATTAACACAACTCAGTAACTTGGCAAAGGCCATGGCAAGCTGCTCATCAACTCTCAGATTTTTACAAGTTACAGACCCATGGCAGCAATCTGTGCACAACAAGGACATTAACTGGAACACAGTGACTATTTTGTGAAACATTTTAGGGAAGCAAAAAGTACACACAGTTTCTTCATTACTAACAAACTCCTGACCTTTCCATTTTCATTGTCCATATTCAAAATGCTACTGTTCAGCTAACCCCAGAGCTTGCCTCATTCCTTCTCTAAGTCCAGTGGGCTTGTTCCAGGAATTATTAAAGCACAAGGATACTTAAAACAATTGAAAATTTGAAATGAAGGGGATATATATATCAACAACTGCCTCTGATGCTTGTTATTAAGGGTAAAAAATAATAAAAGGTGTTGTCACAGTCTTCAGTTTCTTGCAAACACTTTTGTGAGTTCTCTTTTATTTTATTTTTGCAGAGCTTCTACAGAAGAATCAGGCTTTTTAAAAAGCCAAAGATCATAATATCATATGTCACTGCCACACTGACTAAGCATAAATCCACAGTACATGTTGTTGTAGGGATGCCAGAACTTCTGCCACTTTAGGACATTTTGTGTGTGAAAATACAAATACACAACATATAGATATGAATACACACACAGAGGTCAGCAGTATCAGTAATGTCACACATAAGCTGTGTAAATAGTGTGGGACTGGAAAAACAACCACCTACAAAGACAACCACTTCCAAAAGAAACCAATAGTTAGAAATGCTGTCCAGAGAAGGGCAACAAGGCTGGTGAGAGGCCTTGAACACAAGCCCTATGAGGAGAGGCTGAGGGAGCTGGGATTGTTTAGCCTGGAGAAGAGGAGGCTCAGGGGTGACCTCATTGCCCTCTACAACTACCTGAAAGGTGGTTGTAGCCAGGAAGGGGTTGGCCTCTTCTCCCAGGAAACAAGCACCAGAACAAGGGAACACAGTCTCAAGCTGCGCCAGGGGAGGTTTAGACTCGAGGTGAGGAAGAAATTCTTCACCGAGCGAGTCATTCGTCATTGGAACGGGTTGCCCAGGGAGGTGGTTGAGTCATCGTCCCTGGAGGCATTCAAGAGGAGATTGGACGTGGCACTTGGTGCCATGGTCTAGTCATGGGGTCTGTGTTGATAGGTTGGATCCTCGAGGTCCTTTCCAACCTAAGTTATACTGTGATACTGTGATACTGTGAAATGCAACACGAAGGGCACACCTCACAACAATTGCATGGTTGATTTGGGTTTGAACTGTTTTCCCCTCGAAACCTTTCTGGGAAAACTGCTACGGAGCATTCAAGGGTTTCCAGCCAACTTCTGCCTTCAAACTTTCTTACATTATGCTACATGCTGAGTTGTTTTCTTCCATGAAATATTGCTGATCTTCTGCAGGCAGAGAGATTAATTTAGAAATATCCCTTCCTGTATTATATTTCTGCCTTTGAAATTAAATTCTGTAACATGACAGTTTTCCAAATTCTTGATTTGTGAGAGCTTACAGGTGTGACCCACAATTCTAATTTTAGGTTTTTTTCTTTCTTTTTTGTTGTTTTTTTTTTCTAATGTGAAGTGCAAATGCTATTTCATTATACAATCTATTGATATATCTGTAAGCAGCTTCTCTTTTCTAACCAAATGCTGTCTCTGTCTGGGTGTTAACAGCAGATGAAAAGTTGTAGAGGTTATCAGCAAGAAAAAAACCCCAAAGTACATTAAATATTTACTTTTCTTCCCCTGCCCAGAGGTACTTTGCCAGGGAAGATGCTCCAATGCTCACATCTCAAAATGAAGTGCCAGCAGATCAAGAGAGATGATTCTGCCACTTTACTTTGCTCTGCTCTGGTCAGACCTCATGTGGAGTGCCGTGACCAGCTCTAGAGCCCTCAACACAGGAAGAACATAGACCTGATGGAGCATGTCCAGAGGAAGGCCACCAAAATTGTCAGGGGATGGAGCACTTCTCCTGTGAGGACAGAGCTAGGGTTGTTCAGTCTGGAGAAGAGAAGGTTCTGAAGAGATCTAACAGTACCTGAAGGAGGCCTATGAGAATTATGGAGAGAGACTGTTTACAAAGGGCTGTAGTGATAGGACAGGGGACAATGGTTTGAAATTAGAGAAGAGCAGACTTAGATTGGATGTTAGGAACAAACTTTACCATGAGGGTGGTAGAACACTGGAACAGGTTGCCCAGGCAGGTATCTGAGGCCCCATCCCTGGAGATATTCAAGGTCGGGCTCAACAAGGCTCTGAGATACCTGGTCTAGTGGAATATGCCCCTGCTGAATGCAGGGGGGGTTGGACTAGATGACCTTTGGAGGTCCCTTCTAACCCAAACCATTCTATGACTCACAACACCTCCTGCAAAATCTCTGCTGGTAAAGAAAACTGCTAACCCAGGAGGCATAAAATCAGATTTACTGCCAGAGAGAAGAAACACTGTCTCTTCATCAAATTCAGTTTTTCTTTAACAGTCTCTGAGCTGTCAGTTTGATAATGGCTGCTGATTCTACAGACAATTCTTATTCCAGTCTACATTGTGTTCATTTGTTAATCTGATGATGGAATTTGTCTCCTCAGGCAACAAATTTGGGGATCAGAATTTATCCACCAGTAGGTTTCAGTCCACTGAAGGGTAAATTAAGGTAGATTTGTAATGTCTTTGTTTATCTGAAAAATTCAAACATATTGAAAGAACTTGAAAGCAGATTTAATTTAAGAGAAAAGTAAGACCATTATATAAACAGCAGCAGATCTCATCCAAAATATGTCACATAAATATCATACTATCAAACAAGAAATGTAAATTATCATACATACTCTATAATTGAAAAGTGTATTATACATTAGTGAAGTCACCCATTTATCTAATCATAATCAGTTCCAATAAAATCTCATTTAGGAAAGTTGAATGTAGTTCAGGGTGGGTGGTTATGAGGATATCAGTCATATGAGTATGCACTGAAACAGTTATGAAAGATAGTTCTTACACGTAGAAATCCAATTATTGTGTACCTCATATGAAAGAAACTCACACAAATATGGGCTAAACCAGTGGCATTCAGAACTAGAAATACAGCTAAGCAAGTATACTTTAAATAACACTTTAAGGAAATGTTTACTCCAGGTTTTACTTTGGTACAATGTCATTACAAGGATAACATGCTGTTCAATATTAATAAGAGATGTTTAATGCTAACAATAATTCAAAAGCAGGTAAAAAGTTCCGATATATCATTTGAAGACTCTGATGACGTACAGCTTGGATCCAAACCTCCCATACTCAGGTTTCTCAATCCAGCTTTTCAGCAGCAGAAATTCTGAGCAAAGATATGCAAGTCTGTTATAAAAGCAGGTAAAGGGCAACCATTTTCTATCACTGCTATGACATGCACAATAAGTGGTTTTGTTCAGCTTGTTGACATGAAAAGTCTTGCAACAGACTAATTTTGCCATTCATACAGTACATCATTCCACACAAATTGCAGGAACATTTGCTATCTTGGTTTCAATATATATGGCAGTGACTTAATCCCACAGTAAGGTAGTATGAATAAAATCCTATGATGACTACAGCTGATGAGGCAGCTCATGACAAATACTTTATTTGGTACCTTTAGCCTCCTCTGAAGTTTTCATTAATGAGTTTTTTCCTTCCGTTCTTCCTTTTATTATGCACAGCTGCTCACCTAATCACTTGCATAAACTTCTCTTAACCTATGGATTATTTATGATACATCCACTACTCTTGCAACAGTGGTAACCTAACCTATGCTGATTTTACCTTTTCTATATGCTGCAAAATTTAAACTTTCTATATGGCTAGTTCTCATGCCATTGTGAATACTCATGTACAGACATATAGATGGCAATATTTACATGCAGATGCATTTGGATCCATCAATAGCATGGAGAAAGATTCCTGAAATGTCTCAGTGGTCTTCATCAGAATTGAGTACAAAATGTAAGAAAACCAGCTTGGCAAAAGGAATATTCATACATCCTCTTTATTTATTTTTTTTCCACTTACTAAGCTCCAGGAATAATCATCCATTAAATATTGCAGTTCCAAGTTATTTCTTACACTGTAATATGTTTGTTTCTTCACAAGATCCAGCAGACTCTGAACAAAAAATTCTTCAGAAACTCTCAGACAACAAAAATAACCATTTTGAATATCCTGTTCTTGCAGCAGTAGCTGCCCCTGACTTGCTTAGCTTGGCCTGAATAGATGGTCTTTGGAGGTCCCTTCCAATCCCTGACATTGTATGATTCTATGTACAATCATGTATACATGCAATGTATCCAATTTTAATAATGTATGAGTAGACCAGGGCACTTGGAAAACAAACATGATGATCCACAGGAGTGATCAGGATTCCTTATTTCCTTTTTAAAGTCCATTTGCAATATTTTGAAGCAGGGGAGGGCTAATTTGCAAGCATATAGACTTTTTTTAAGAGGAAATTACAAAGGTGTTGTCAACCATATGTAGATGGAAACCAGTTGGCCAGACTGAATGTTACACTTGCAAATATATTATGTTTGAAGTGACTCCTGGGGACACAGGCCCTCTTCCCCTTCACCTGATTCTAAACCTATCTGATGTCATATGTGCTGCTTTAAATACCATTCTCTTATTCTGGAAAACATACCTTATGAACTACATGCAGAGAAGCTGCATGCTAGGAGCCTGGTGACTAGAAAAGCATCTTTAGAAAGTGAGAAGAGACATTAAGAGGGACAGAGACTATCCCCATGCACTGGCACATATGCCCTGAACATTCCTTTCTACTACCTCTTCAATTTAGCTCCAAAGCTCCATATGCAACTCTGTAAGAAGCTACTGCATGATCATTTGTTTTCATTTCTAAGTAGACTTAAGTGTGTGACTCTAGTCAAAATTATCTGCTATTCTCACACCCCAGCCTTGTGAACAGCTACATCATTTGACAATTCTGGGACATGTCCTCCACACCAGTAATTCTGCAGTCAAACCAAAGTCAAGCTAAGAAACACTATATGCCTTTTTATAGTTGGCTTCAGAGACATCCCTCTGCAATTGTCTTCTGGTATACTTGCTGTTCTACATGTCTATTTTCCTTTTCAAACTTTGGCAGCACAGACCATGGGTGGAAGATAGTTGTGCTCAGGATTGATGTATTAATGCTGCCTATAAAACCTTTGAGCTTACATGAACCATGGAGTGTTACTTTCTAAGCCACAACATACTGTGCCCCATTGTGTGATTGTTTGGCTGCCCAGAAAGGTTGTGAAATTTCATTCACTAGAGACTTTCAAAACCCACCTGGATGCATTCTGTGTGCTGCTAGTTAGCTCGGGGAAGTAAGATGCACTCAAAAGACACCTATGCCTAAGAAAACTACCATTTAACCATCTCTGCCACAAGCACATAATTCTAATCACAAAACACACAGTATCAAAAGGAGATCTAACTGATCTATATAAGATATGCCACTGTTACAGAAAGCCCAAATATCATTAAAAGCTAGTTGGGTTCACAGCAAGAATTTAAGAGAAGACCAAATACAATAAGCACAAAGACTTCCACTGCTGGAAGACTAAGTCTAAAGAGATCAAGAGATGACAAGGGGCAGGAAGAATACTACCCTCAATATTCTGTACCTAGAATTTCATTCCATCCTCTGACTGTCCCAAAAGCTTTAAGAGATTTTCTTCTTCCTCATCTTAGCATGTAAAAACATTATTACTAATATACTAGTGTGAGGGTCAACTCTTGTAACTATATTCTGGAAATCCATCTTGATTTTGCAAGATCCAGCTTGACAATGAGGATAAAAGACTTCACTTAAAATCTGCAGATATTGTTCACTAAGAGAACTCCAATACCCTCACAGTCCCTAGAGCATATCTCTTTGCAACCCCAGCAGAACATGTGAACTTTAAAGCATTTCGTTTAAGAAAAATAGTTGTGCAGTATAAAAACTTTCTGTGAAGTTACCCAGAAAGCTAAAACCTGCTTACTGTTCTCCTTCCCAGTTCACTTAAAACAGCAGTGAACAATTTTGAAGTATGCTGGGCTTCAGCCAGCAGTTTAAATGAGTTTATGTGATTTAGTTCATATTTTCAGGCCTCTTTATTAAATACCTCCCAGTTCTATCTTGCCTAATATTTGATCCAGCAAGTTTAATGACCATTCCTTCATTAAACATTACAAGCTTTTTAAGACCTTGGCAGTGCTGCATTTCATTCAATAACCTAGTGCTGCTACAAAGTCAACACTGAGTGCCAAGTTAATCCCTCGTGTCCACTAATTATGTCCAGTGCTGCAGCTTCTTAGTGATCCTGAATCACTGGGGAAGAGCAGGATTTCCAGGCCAATGGATTCAGCACTCCAGCTATATCTCATGTCTTGACACTAGATGTCAGCGAAGGGTAATTGTTGTCTCAATTTAGAGGCCAGCCCAGGTAGCTACTAGCAACCTCTGTTAATGTTTTATAGCAAAGGTGAAGTATAGCTTAATACAAGCATCTGACATATATTACAATAAAAAAGGATATAGTTGTCTAGTGTTTTTAAAGTCAGTCATAAAAGATGAATAATGATGCAGTTTAAAGCTAAAAGACAGCTGCCAAGCTGAATGGCCATGATGGATGTCTAAACACCCAGTGTAGAGAAAACCTGTTCCCTGGAGACCACCATCCAAAAAATTAATTACTACGATTCAGCATCTTTAAATGTGCCACTTAATATACTGCCACCATAATTAAATTTCCAGCCCTGTGACCTTGAGACCATTTCCTGAGATAATAAATGAGATCAAGGTTTAATTGATGCAGATGCAAGTACAAACTGTCCAAGGAAGCACAAAACCGTCACAATGTAGTCAAGGTCAGGAAACAAAACACAAGTGAAGCTGCGAATCAACACTAATTGCTTTCTTATGATAAAAGATGTTTATTTTAATTTGCCTTATTTGCAAACAACAGTTCCATTGCATAATCTCTGACAGCAGCTTTTAAACTCCAGCCACAGATGAAGTCAGTAGAGGGCATATTTGCCTCCCTGTAGATAGCACTTTTTGGAGCAAATGAAGTCATATTCAGCAGCACACTGAGATCTGATAACCAAGCTCATCGCACAACAAACAGTACAAAGACAAGAAACAACTGAGTGCTTCAGGCACGCTTCTTCCTCTGTAATGCAAGAAACCAATCAAAAAGGAGAAAGTCTGGGTAGATAAACAAAGGGTATGGTCTCACTTTCATTGCTGGACTTTACTAAGTAGTATATCAGACACTATGTATTTCCAGTACCTAATAAATATATAACACCACCTAATAGAGCACTTATTATTTTACCAGAGATAAATATTATTAAGATTGTCATGCACTTAATGAAGTGAAAGAGTTTCTGCAGCTAAGTCAAGTCTCAAGTCTCACTGTTAGAGAAATTAGAACTAGCTGATGGTAGGGGGACCATATGCTTTAAAAGGTTAGATTTACTAACTTTGAAACCAACCTTGTGTAGAGGTAGGCTTCTTTTCATTCCAAGAAACCTGGAGAAGAAAAAAGCATATGATCTGACACATAAAACCTCGGAACTTCAAAAAGTGAAGAGGCCATCATAAGAGGACAGAGACCTAAAACCGAAACAATGCAGACAGTAGATCTTTAAATACTAGTCCTAGGACGTATTGTTTGTAACTCAGGTAGTAAACAACTCTCTCTGTCAACCCTGTCAAAACCAAATAGATTAAATTATGAGCCACTATAAATTACAAGGTTAAGATGTAACTAGTAGAACAGGAAACACATCTATAAATATCTCAAGCAAAACAAGAAGGCTGGGGTGATATACAGAACCCCAGCAGTGTCAGAAACAAAGATTGTAGAGAGCTCTGAAATCACATCATACCAGTAAGACCAACATACAAAAATTTGTACCAAACCCAAGAGAGGACAAAAGAGAACAGTCCACTACCCATCAGGGATTTGAGACTTCAGTTACAAAGGAGCTCAGAAGACATGAGAGCAGGAGGAAATAACACAGAGGCTGCTGCAATGCAACATTAACTTCACTGAATGTTTCCTGAGGTAACCATCGTCAAGGCATGTTTTTGGAGCATATGAGTCACATATTAACATTCATGTTAGTCCTGCAAGCGTGGATGTACCTGTGTAAAATCTAAAGACACATTAAACATGATTAAGACATTAAGACAATTACTTCCTGGTGAAAAACTACCAACTACCCTTGAGAAAGGGAAAGTATTGGAAACAAAATGATGCAACAAAATCACCTGGAGGACTCAAGCCAGCTGTAACTTTGAAAGATAGGTAGTAATAGCCTGGAAAAACAAACCAAACAAACAAAATCCCAAGATACTACTGTTTCACAAAACAAACAAAAGAAGTCTGGTGGATGGAGAAAAACAGTAGAATTTTACTTGATTTCAGCCTGAGACAATATATTATGAGAAACTAAACTCAACATTTGTTGAAACTTGTAGTTGATCTGCCTTTAATCTAATGCAATTCAAGTTGGATTTTGAGAGTTTCTTCAAGTTAATGCTTTCAACATTTCCACAGACTGTATTCTTGTTTTGTAGGTAAGATGGAAAATCCACTCTGCCTGACATGAAACTTCCTCCTGTCATTCTGTATGTACCAGTAAGATCTTTAGAGAATGAAAGTAAGGGGAAACAAAGACTTCACTCTTATCTGACAGGCTAGTGCTACAAATGAGGCACTGTTCTAAAACCATTCTCAAGAAGTCTCATTGCATGACAAATGCCACAGACTGTCAATACTTAATAGTTTCCATCTTTTCTTATTGAAAGATCTATTCAGATGCATCAGGAGAACCTGAAAGCTACTTCTGATAGAACAATGGGCAGTTTCAAAGGAGAACAGGCAACACTTCCATTACAAATTTTTATTTTACATTTTTAGCCTAATTTGGTTTCTTTGTGATAAACAAGATGTTTTACATATGCCTAGTAGGAATAATTGATAGTTCATGCTACTGTGTGTTATACTTGTTAAAATATTTGCATTTAAAAGCAAAGTTGGACTTCTAGCTCTAGGCTACCTATGTATCTTTCCTAAGGAGTCTCAACTAGAAGAAGCATTTTGAATTATAATTGTCTACCGAATCTCAAATTAAGAGAGACAGAACACTGTTAACCCTTCACTGAGATCACTTACCCATGTGAAAACAAGTTGTGATGTAGGAAAGTTGAGTAGACAAACTAGCAGATAGGCTGGGGTCACTTGACTCCTCCTGTATTCACTCAGTAAGACTAGACAGTAGTGCAGGGACAGGGAATGGGGGTTGTGACCATTTCATCACACTTTGTGTCTGCCAGTCTTTCTTCCTCAGTGGGAGGGCTCCTCACACTCCTCCCCCACTCCAGTGTGGGTCCCTTCCATGGGGTGTAGGCCTTCATGAATAGACTGTTCCAACATGGGTCCACTTGTCCTGTCAGGAGCTCAGTCCAGTGCGGGATTCCCACAGGGTCACTACCTCCTTTGCGCACATCCACCTGTCCCAGCATGGGGTCCTCCATGGGCTGCAGATAGATCTCTACTCCACAACAGACCTCCATGGACTGCTGGCAACAGCCTGCCTTACCATGGGCTTCATCCCAGGCTGCAGAAAAATCTCTGCTCTAGTGCCTGGAGCACCTCCTCCCCTTTCTTCTGCAGAATATCTGCAGAATTGTTTCTCTCACATATTGTCACTTCTCTCTTTCCACTGTGGTTTACCTTTCTTAAATATGTTATCTCAGAGGCACTACCACTGTGACTGATGGGCTTGGCCTTGGCCAGCCATGGCATATGCTCTATTGGGGATGGAAGAAGCTCCCCCTATTCCTTCCCACATCTATGCATTTTTGAAACAGATTTTGTGCCAAATCCCACCTATTTTCATCTCTCCTATTTATTGTTTCTTGCTGTAGTGAAAAAAAAAACAAACAAACCAAAAAAACCTGAAGCAAATCAAAACAAACCAACCGAAAAACAGAAGGTGAGGAAATTGGCTGGACTAGACCACTGCCTTCTTTCCAAAGGAATCACCTTCAGAGTCAGAGCAGATATAAACAGTTATCACATCTGTTGCAGTTCTAGAGTAGTAGATATCTTGGGTTGTGAGCTGACCATACTCAGCTTCAGTATCAGTTGCATACGAGCCTTTCTGTCACCCTCAGGAGAGCCTCCATCTAGTCCCAGTGTCAGAGAACATGCAGCCAAAGCACGAGAAAAACAGAGACTTTGTGCTGATGGAGTGCCATTTTTCTGTCCTGTCATTTATTCTGCAAAGGCATAAGGACTTGTCTTACTAGTTCACATTTTCATTTTTACTAGAACTTTATTGTTATTACTGTTAGATGGCAAATGAAGCTTGACTGTAACAAGGTGTCAAGCTCCCTACTTTTGTAGTCACAGAAAGGCATATTGTTTTGTAAGATCCCCTCAGGGTACACTACATTAAAATAGAGCAGATGAAATAGTTTGTAATGTTATTCTCTGGTCAATCACACGGATACATATATCTATATATACATATATAGATATCTATATATGTATATAAACAGATATTACATCCAGGTAAAGAACTTGCCTGAAGCATCCCAATCAAAAAAATAAGGCTTTAATTAGCTTTGAAATATTTAATGGTGTTTGGCAAATATGGACACCAATATGTTTTGCTGGAATGAGAGACTTTTTATTAATAGATTCCTATTCCACCTTCTACACCAAAGATAGACTTCTTATTAATAGATTCCTATTCCACCCTCTACACCAAAGATGAGAGAACTAAGTGCTTACAGTGAAACAGTAGGGAGGCTTATTAAATCAATATACATCTGTTAGATAATGGGCTCTAAGTCAAGAATGTTATTCTGAAAACCTCTCAGCAAAATGTTGCTTGTTTGGCACTGTTTTCCTAGAGCTATTCCCTCATTGAAGGATTTCCTCCAGAGCTGACCATCTATTTTGTAGCATTCAGTTCCCATCTCTTCCTCCCATAACAAAAGGTTAAGGCCCTAAGAACACCAGTATGTTAATGGCATCCAAAAGCCCCTCTATGCCAGTAGTAACAATTTGTAACAACTCTTTCTCAAAGTCACTTCTCAGTCTCTGTGTACTTTTATCTTATGTCTGTCTTGCTTATTTTTGCTACAAATTGTGTGCAGCAAAAGTTACCCCTTGCAGTATCTACAAAATGTTCAACAATTTCATTCACTGCCCCTGGGCACTCTTCTAATAAACATGAATGAAATAATATTTACCCAGTGAGATATGGGTAAATAGTTTACCTTTGTCACCTTAAAGTAAACACATAGCTCAATTCTTTACTAGTGTGTCTATATTCACTCAGAATGCAACAGTAAAGAAAATTAAACATTCACATACATTTAATAGATGCAATTTTAATGACTAGGAGCCTGTGCAAATAAAGTAAGATGCTCTGAAAAACGGTAGAGAATGGAGCAAGGTCAGCTTCTGTTTATGAGACTTCACTCACCCATGTTATTTCCATGGTATACATAAGTTTGGGTATTTCTGTAATATTTAAATTCACGTTTTACAGAGATGCAAATGTTTTTTTCTGCAGCAGAGAAACATAAATGAAAATACAGATATAAGGCTGTCATCTAGTAACTCACCATGGTAATTCCTATACAGTGGTTTCAGCAATAGCACTGAGCATGTGCAGAAAAAAAAATAAAGGATGGCTGATGTTTGCACACTAAACTGTGAACCATAACATGGTATCAGTATTAATCTATCCCTTATAAAATCTCAAGACCTTTTTATTTAATGAATAAGATGCTGCACAACAATATAACCTGTACTTTTCCCAATTAGCCACAAACCATCTGGTTTCTCTCCAATTACTTGATTTTTTTTTCTATATCTCTAAATGTTACTGACCTAAAAAAGATTTCATCAAAGGCTGTTGGAATCTTAACCCCTCCAGCAACTATTAAATTGGTCCACTCTGTGTCCTGTGCTGACAAATCATTATACTCCAGAGCCTTACAATCCATCGTAGTGTCTCAATTAGAGATAAAGATGAAGCAACAATGTTCCAAATTCATCCATCCATCTAAATATGATTTTATTCTTAAATAAAAATGGAAAATCTATATATAGTGGTCCCTACTCAGTCACTGCTAAGTTCTCTGATACTGCAGTACTCAGTGAACTAACAAGTGGTTTCAAATCAACAGTTTAAAGTTATATGAGGTTCCTGCCTAAGTTAAATAACAACAGCTTACTTTTCTTTCTTTCTTATGTTTCCTCCCAATCTGCATTAAGCAAACTGGATTCATGCAGAGCTTTTAATTGCCTTGACAAGTATTCTACTTAATCAATGAAGACTAGCTCAGAGAGGTAACACACTGAGATTCAGGGTATCCAGAAACTAATGGTGAACTGACTGAATTTCTTCACTTTTATTAACTGATCATCCTGGTACAGAGACGAGTCCAGCTCAGCTCTTCCATCTCCAATGCTAAAGCTATTCCCAAATATGTCATAAGCACCACAGAATTTATTACCTTTGGCACTAAAATACCAATATCATGCACCAGTAGTTCAGGAGATTTCAAGTAAGCTTGGAAGTGAAATGAGATTTTTTTTTTTCTTCTAATAGGCAAATATTATAGATATGAGTGAGCTGCTAAAGCTGAACCAGAATGACACAAACAAGAGTAACTATTCTCCTTTCGTTGGATCTTTCAAACTCTAGATTTCAGTATGCTGAAAAGCAGGCTCTCAGCATCAGCAGCTCTTCTGCAAGAACAGAGCACTACCTATGACACTTTTCTAAATGTTCAAATTCAGTCTGTTAGAGGTGGCAGCCACTAAATGACAGGAATTACTTTAGCTGCAATTAAGAAAAATAAGCAAGCCAATTTCTTCTCAGAACAGCTCTGGAGTGGTGTCTTTAACAATAAAATTAAAAAAGGAAAAAAATTGTGCTATTTGTTACAGTGGAACCTGTGCCATTTGACCAAGTCATCTCTGTGAAGTTGTGTCTTTTTTTTTCCCTTGTGGGACAACACAGAGGATGTTAAATACAGCCACATTTCACTACTAAGTCATTTGGCAGCTACCAGAACCTTCAGGAAACTATTTGGCAGTCTTTTTTTCACTCCTTTTTATCAGAGCATGAGAACCTTGAGTACAAGAAATTCTCCTTCAGGCAACAAACAGGTTCTAATTTGTCTACATGTTCAAGATACTGTAAGCCAATCAATGGAAAGCTATCTTGCAGTGACAGCTTTTCCACATTGCTTTGCCATCATCATCCCACACATGACAGGTCCAAAATAATGATTTTAAACAAAGTGGCTTCCTGGATGGGTTCTCTAGACAGCTAGATAGCATAACGTCCAGGGTACTTTGAACTTGTTTAGATGCTCAGCATATTTTGCCAGACTATTTTAGTAAATCATGAGATAATGCTGCAGATGCTCACATTCTTCACCAGCAGACTAAGTACTGATCTAATTACTAACTGATCTGATCTAATGACTGACAAGTTGCTGATCTAGGAAGGTTAGTTAACGATAAGTTTAGATATTTCCAGAAGTTCTATCTTTTTGAAAAACAAGAGAATTTGATGGAAACCATTCTCTATCTTTAGACCAGATTCCAATATCAGAATGAAACCAGTTGTGTATATAATCAGTCCAGTGGGCCATTTCATGCTTCTCCAATCATAAATACTTTTATCCACCACACACAGATCACTGTCGGCTTGTCACACCTAAGAAGGAACTTCACACATTTTAGGTCTAAAGTTTTATCAAAAACACACTTCTCTGACGTAACAACTCTCATCAACTTGAAAAGCCTTTGGAACAAGCCCTGATTCTGATTGAAAAACTCATTTGAGTCACATCACTCTCTGTAAGGGATGAGCATGATACCTACTGTGTAATGAATATTCCTACCATATCAATCTTTCTTAAAGTTAGTATCTTAATATGACCCATGACTTAAGTCACCTTTTGTACTACTTTCTGTTTGATTATAATTTTATCTATTAATCATGTTAATCCAATAGAATCTGCCTTAATCAAATGCAAGTCAATTACCCACTTCATCAAATCATATTTTTAATGAAAGACATTTTTTAAGATTGAATACCAATTAGGGATGTGTTTAGGGAAGTATGTCTAGCTTTAGACCATATGAACATTTGGCTCTTTACTGAGAAGTCTTCATACCCATTTCCAGGTCAAATATTTTGAAGACGACTTGAATAGACATGGAACTCAGCACAGTTGTTGCCTGCGCACATAGGCACTGTCCCACCTGAAAAGAGTATCTGCATGCTTGATTTTTGATCACAAAGAGGGATTAGGTTAGGCAGACTTTAAAGGTCAGATCATGACTTGCCACACAAGAATGACAATGAAGAGGAAGAATACACTGGCCAATGGTTGTAAACCTGGGATATGATAGTAAGAGGTACCAGCTCCAAATATACCTGGATATTCAGATCCCTGACCCAAAATATCTTACTCAAAAAAGGTTCCCTAACCATATCAGCAAATTTTCTCTCTTACATTCCCCTGCAGCTAAAACTGAGAAGAACAAGTTCTGTATTTGATGAGTATATTCCCATCCCTATTTAACAAAATTCCAGTAAATCCTAGTCCAAAATTCAAGGTATAAAGCATGTAAATGAAAAAATTAGGCACCCTTTCTTTTTGTTTTACCATATGATCACACCTGAAAATGAAGAGTGATTGATCTAATAGAGAGGGTGTCCTGCAGCTTCTTGCATTTCAGACTTGCTTCCCTGACAACTCCAGGGAATCTCTCTGACTGCAATGGCTTAATCTGCTGGGAGATCCCTATATGAGCCCTTACAGTAGCTCAGAGTCTGATCATCCTTCCCAGTAAACTTTTCCTTGCTATTTACAGAGTACAAAGTAGTCTGTCCACTAGATAAGACACTTCTATTTTAAGTTACAATACATTATGCTGAAGTCCTAGCAGTATAAAAGTTCTGCAGGGAAGAGAGGATGATTGATGTTAAAAGACAGACACATGTAGCTGCATCATGCACAGCAAACATTTCACTGGCTGTAACATCACAGATTCAAAAGTTCATTAAAACAAAGACCAAAATGGACACACTTCTTACACACAAAGCATATCTAGCATAAAGTAACCTGATTTTGTTCTCTCAGGGAGCAGGACGGTGCACTGCCTTTAGCATGCATGTAGTTCCTTCAGAGTTGCAGAAAAATCTGTGCAGTGCGCATATTTGTTAGTGTATAACTGAGATTATAACTGAGAGACTGGAAAGAATAAAGATAAATAAAAATAAAATCCCTGATGATGCAAACCAACGTCAGGGATCCTGTCAGACCAGTGAGAGAATCCCACAATCTCAGTATTTTGAAGAGACTGTTGAAGCTTTTGTAGCAATGATAGTCTCAGAGGAATTTTTCATTTACACTGACTGGATTAATATTTTTTAGGGGTAGAATTGATGAAGACATCTCAATTCTTAACAACCTGCATGGCTAGTTCTTTTTTTCCATGATCTAACACAGCAGACATGATTCCTTAAAAGTTATTTAGAATAAACTTTATTTAGAATAAACCAAACCAGGTTGGAAGAGACCTTCAAGATCATCACGTCCAACCCATCAACCAATCCAACCCACCCAAACAGCTAACCCATGGCACCAAGTACCCCATCAAGTCTCCTCCTGAACACCTCCAATGACGGCGACCACCCTCTCTTGGTGACCTTCATCTGCTTGGAAGAATGTCAACCCTGCAGTTCAGAAATATGACTATAGCCCTTCTAAGCACAACTGGACCACTTGAAGCTATCTGGTTGAAGAGGAAGCTATGCTGCACAGAAACACATACCGCTCCAGTCTCCACCCAGCATGCTGGACACCTGCAAAACCACAGTTTCAAGCTCTAATGGGTGGTGGTTTGCTTGCTTCTGATAATACTAAAAAGCTGTCTAAAACACTGTATGCAAAATCAGCAGTCCAACACACATGATATCAAAAGGCACTGAAGTTTCACAATGTACTTACCTATGCAAGAGAAGATCTCCTTAATAATTGGAGAAGCTTGTAAAGCTGCCTCTGGTACTTGTTCATATCTAGTTGAAAGGACAGTAGTGTGAAAGTGGATAAAACTACAGACCTTTGGAATAAAATATCCATACCAAACAGAAGGCAAGGTATTTAGCTTCTACCCTTGTTATTATTTAGTAATCCATTACAGATTTTCTTCAGAAAGCTAATCAGTTTTCAGTGCTTATTTTTGTCTTCCCCCCCTTTCTCTTCTTTTCTTTTCTTTCATTTTCCAGGTGGAGACACATAACTTCACTAGACCTTGAATAAGGCAATGACCACGATCAAACATTTTAGGCTCTAGGCTCTAGGAAAAATAACATGGCTGATTTCAGGAGAAGCAGGATTTGCATAAAGACCATCTCCACAGTTGTTCCTCTCTCCTGTAAGTCTCATTTTTCCTTCTTACTCAGACATTTCAACCTGATCCTTGGTCCTGTCTTAAAATATTCTAGCTTCCAATGCAAACATTTGATATATGATGCAATTACTCTGTTGTCTAAATGGAGGATATCACTTAACTAAGGTCATTCAACACAGTGTGTTTTCAAAGGATGTTTTTTAAGTCCACAGACTGTAGTAATTTCTTTCTAGGAGGACTTTGAAATCTCTCAGCTTCAATATTTGTGCCACACAGCTGACCAGAAAGGACTCTCACTGGGGAGGGGGTTGCTTATGTCCCTTTAATTAGCAGTAGACTTGGAAGGGCACAGCTTTCCAAACTTCGAATTTACACAGCAAAGCAAGCACTGAGAATGTAAAATACTTGGTCTAGTATTGTAGAATGCTGAATAAGATGAAGCACAAAATAGATTTTGTCTGCAGATACACTGCAAACACAAAGGTTAATATTAAAAAGAAGCTAACATTTATAAATTGCCACCTGTTGCTATTACTAACAAAGAATTACAGAACTAAAGATAAAAGAAATCAAATTATATCACTAATATCCAAGTCTAATTAAATTCAACTGCTGTACACAGTCACTAAGTAAGGCTTTCCTGTGCCAGCCTTTCTATACAGTCATTTTTTCAATCACATAGATTTAATCACTATGATTAGAATTAAAACAATATAAGTTTTAAAACAGCTTTAATGTTCTGAATTCTTTCACAATAATAAAAAAGAGGAGTTTTCATTTCCTGTTAATCTAAATAAATACTAAGCAACAGAGACACTTAGGACTTCTGAGAGAAATTATGCCAGTCAGAGCTCAGGCTTACTCACCAAACTGATTGATGGCATGTAACATAGTAAACAATCTATTTTCTAGCTCCTAACAGCAACATAATGTCCTTGTTTTTTATAGTAACTGGATTGCCAATACAATATTGACAAAGCATCACCAGGCTGGAGTCAAGCTGACCTCACACCATCATTTTTCTTTCTGGACATATAACATTGCACTGCACTGTTTTGAGTAACATTATACCCAGATCTGCAGCTCTCAGAAGGGCAAAGCTCTGAGTAACTTAGTAGACTAGACTTGCATTGACTGGATAAGTAATATAAAAGTTATTTAACTATGAGTCTGCTTTGTGTCACTGTTTAGATGCCAGAAAGACTCTGAATGCCAGGTGTTTTCCTCCTGTCTATATACAGCTCCCTGGATTCAGACTAGAGAGCTGCAGATGTTGGTTACCCAAGCACTCCCAGGCACCATTTGCTGTCTGTTGGACATTGTGGGAGAAGCCATAAAACTTGGCAAGCTTTACAAAATTTCTGAACAAAAATATTTGCATTCTCAAGGTTCCAAACATGAAAAACAAAAAAATCTTTGTAGCCCAGAACTGAATGCCAAGTCCTGGTTAACACAGAGCAAGATAAAATAAAGCTATTTTAAACAACTGCAATCATCATCAGGATTCTGTAGAATCTGAATATCCTGAATGTCTTTTGTTGAGGTCACGTGAACCCATCTTCCGAAAATATGCAGATAAAAATAAATGAAGTATAAAATGCTGTATATACATTAGCTCACTGAGTTGTGCTGTGTTTTGGAGAAGGAGGTTCTGTACAGCAAAGCCTCACAGACCTTCTCTCCAAAGGAAGCTGCGTCCGCAAATATTCTTCAGCTCAGTACCATAGCAATTCTTGTTTATTTTGCAAGTGTACATTACATTGCAGTGGTTTAGTCCTTTACCAGAACTACTAACTGCTCAAGCAGAATAACATGCTTTTTGAAGCAGTAACCATATCAGCATGCACTTACATTTTTACATTATAAAGAACATGGAACAGATTTATATAGAAAATAAAGGCTACTATAGCATATAATTAACACAAAAATGTTCTCCAGGATTAACTGTCCAACACGGTGACAAAGAAATAAACTTATGTTTTAATTAGCCATTATTGCAGAAAGCATTAGGCACAAATTTTTGTAGGATTATCACACACCAAACTGATCTCAAGTTCCAATTTTCTTCATCAGTTTTTCATTTCTGACCAATATTCCACCCCCAGTCCCACTCTCAAAGTTCTTAACTATATTATTTTTTGTGAAAACCTTTTTCTCAGTCAGTTACCATGAGTGAAGAGTGTTGGCATCTGTCAGTGATGTTACACTGTGTTGGGGATAAAAGAAACTTTGCTACTGAGTGCTGCAAAACTTCTAGACATACTTCCAAATCCTTCTACTCACCTATTTTCCTGACTTTTACACAGTGTCCAGTTCTGACTTTGATCTAGTCTATACAGGTCTGGAATTTTTCCTACCTTGTACCGCTTTTCATCATCCCTTTTTAGGGGGGATGTGCAGCTAGTTGATATTATAGGTGATTGCTACACATGAAAATGAGAAAGTCATGAAACTCTACTTAAATCTTACCTAGTAGCGCTAAAACAGTTGAAGTGTCCCCAGACAATTCCCACTCTCTTTTATATGACCTAGTTAATTTCCCCTCAACACTTTCAAACACAAAGACATCTTGCTGTGGGAGCAAGTCCAGAGGAGGGCCACAAAGATGATCAAAGGGCTGGAGCCCCTCTTCTATGAGGATAGGCTGAGGACCTGGGGCTGTTCAGCCTAGAAAAGACTTTGGGGGGACCTTACAGCTGCCTACCAATACTTGAAGGGATCCTACAGGAAGGCTGGAGAGGGACTTTTCATAAGGATGTCTAGCAAGGGGGAATGGTTTTAAGCTGAGGGAGAGCAGGCTTAGACTGGAACCTAGGAAGTAGTTCTTTAGTATGAGGGTGGTGAGATTATGGAATAGGTTGCCCAGGGAGGTTGTGGATGCTTCCTCCCTGGTGTGTCCAAAGCCAAGTCGGGTAAGATCTTGAGCAGCCAGTTCTAATTAAGAGGAGTCCCTGCCCATGCAATGACCTCTAGGGTGCCTTTGAATGTAAGCTATTCTATGATTCTATGAAATCTGGAGGAACAATCTCCACCTCATCCTATGCTGATTACCCTGGCCTTACAGTAACATCCAAAAGCAGTTTGGCTTCACAAGGAACTGCCACACAACAAAACCTCAAGTATGCTTACTCCCTTGAGTTGGTCGTCCCTGCCATTACAAATGACATCCAGATGAATTCCTGTGGTGCAAAAGGGTATTTCCATCCCTCTTTAACCCTAGCTGAGGATAATTAAACTACATGATTCTCTTGAGCCCATGGCAATTTAGCAGGAGAGTTTTGCATTTCCATCTGGCCCTACTGGAGAAGCCAAGTGCCTGACTAATTTTGTGCATGTGAGTACATGAGTGTCTGAGCAGATCCCTCTACATCAGACTACTTACATGCTTAGTATTAATTACACATTTAAGGCAGATTTGCCAGTGATTACCATTAATTGCAAATGTAGTGATTTAGGTCCCTCCATGAGAGTTAGCATAAGTGCATATGCCTTCTTCATTACTTTTTTCCTTTTTATTTAAACCAAATTACCTCCTTGAATTTATAGTTTTAAAACCAGCTAAGAACCCCCCTAATGTCTTAAGACACAGCTGTGCTACTGCAGTCAAATCTTACGAATTCCAGAGAAACATTTATGCACTGTTCAGACTGCCAATTTTGGTGATGCTTTCTGGGCTCTATCACCTTGTCATGACATAAGCAGATGTTGTGAATGTCTGAGCTACAGTAGAGATACACTGTAGTGCTTGCAAGCCTTCTATCTGGAGGAGCCGACAAAGCAATAGGAGCCAATTTCACAGGTGTATCATCATTGCCGTCCGCATGAAGCAGGTTTGGTGTAGAGCAGGTGTTGTAGGGAATTAATAGCTTGGCTGCGGACTCATATTACTGCAGAGACAGATAGAGATCAGAGGTGTGCTGTGATGTAGCTCTATGTATTCCTGCATCCTCCTCCTCAAAGATCAGGGACAGGGGAGATGTAGAAACTGTAAAAAGTAACTGCAGAGAGGAGATGCCATTATACTCCAAAAGCGAGAGACCACAGGCTGGCTGTGCTGCCACAAAGCAATTGCCGGTGTTAGCTCTTGACTAGCAGGTTTTTAAGGAATAACTATTGCAGTTGACAGACTTTTGCTACTACTTCATTTTTTTTTTTCCCCCTGATTCTCATGCATTATTATGAAACATTAATCTTAAAAAGGTTTCTGAAAGATTATCAATGACAAATGAAAACCATGCTATATTTTCATAATGTATCTAGTAGTGATATGACATTTTCCTACAATTTCTGCAAAGGGCTATCTTTATCCAGGAAATGCATGAGGTGCAGGCAGACTGAGGGAGGGAAAAGGAAAAAAAATAGGGCTAATAATGACATGAAGAGGTGTAAACTTTAAGGAGTCAAATCTGTTTTAATCTAGATAGATCATAATCCAAGAGAGCTCAGTGCTGTAAGACAGCATCAGAAAAACTTGGCTTCAGCCATCACCCTGACTGATGTTAACAAGGCAACTTTCACTAAGGCTTTGCACAAAAGGGTCCTAAATCATGGGCAAACAAATATGGAAATGGGAAATTATTTTGTTAGAACAACCCTGCCTAACACTTGATTGATAATCACATCACAGAGGGCATCATATATTCGGAAATGTAACAAGGAAAAATACTGAGGCTTAGTTTTAGTAAGCCCTTATTAAAAGGTGTTAGTATTTCTTAACTCTTGCTGTGAGCCTGATTTCCTGTCACAAGAGAGCCACTTTTAATGGCAAAATTATTTTGGCTGCACATCAATTGCTATTCTGGCAGTTTTGATATTGGCATTCAAAAATGATCAAATAAGTAGCTTAAGAAAGGAGAAAGTTGCACCTGTTTGCTTCAGATTATTTCCTCCTCCTTTTTTGCCAGTACTAAAAAATGTATACCTGTAAATATCAAACATTTCATATCTTCACTGGAGATATAATGACAGACTTGTTTTGGTGTAATCATCAACAAAATATAGTTATTGATTCAACTTCTGGCCACTAATCTGCTATATCAAAGTCATGTAAAAAGGTTCAAATTTGTAATGGTCCATCAGAAAAGAGAAAATCCTCTCCAGTGCCTCATCCAATCTTAACAAGTGGAATTTTTATAGAAGCAAGGACAATTATCAGTTCAGCACACATGGTGCCTAGATGAGGATGACTTGTTTATATTGTGACATATTGACATCTATGCAATAAATACTGTCATAACCGGTGTCTGATTTTTAGTGATTATCTAAAGCATCTTTCTTTGGAATCACAACTTCTAGAATAAATTCCAGCCAATAGCTCTTTGCCTATTCTATATTCAACTTTCCAGGTGATCAATTAGAATACTTTGCAAAAAAATGTGAATTTTGACAATGAAAAAGCATGTCTTTATAATGATTATATTAACATGTAAAAATAATTACATATATTAATTATATATATGTCTATCTAAAAAAATATATATGTATCTCTGTTTTCTAACTGCATAGCTAAAAGACAAGAAAATGAGAAATATATAGTTTATCTATACACATAATAAAGGCAAAATAAATACAGGATAGTCATTTTATATTATCCTTTTGATCTACAGGCTACCAGTAGAAGACATAATCTTTTATTTATATTATGTGAGGTAAAATTTTGAAACAGGATTTCTGTGTCTATCTTCCTGCTCACTTCATAATTAAGCCTGTAGGGCTGCATGGTTTATTTTTTAATGCGGTACTTGTCAATTTCTGTTATCACTAATTTAAAGTTCACAGCTCCATACATCATAAAAATATGAGGGCAAAACAATTTATATTAAAAAACACCAAAACCATGTCTTGAGTTGAGGGGGAGGCTAAGTTTTCCTGCGTGTTCTCTTGAAGCTTTCATTTCAAACTGTGCTAATTTACAAAGCCAGGAAGGGAATACAAAGCTCTAGTAACATAGACTTTCCTCCACACCTCTGTATCTCCACCACCTCCCCACTCCCTCTCCCCCAAATCTTTCTCCCTTTTTATGTCAATATATGTACACATGTATGAATAAGATACAATTTTGCCTTCATTAGTATATTAGCCTTTTTAATTTAGCTCCAAACTTGCTAACACAATCAGTCCTACCAAGATCAACGATGACACTCACTATGAAGAAAAAGCATCTCTTATTTCACACAAAACATTACAAGGTCAGAGCAGTGTCTTTCATCTCTTCCCACCTTCACCAGACTGAACAATAGGCAGCAATAATCCTGTGATATCCACAACTAATTTATCCAACAAGAAGACAGGTAGCACTCTGAACTGCACTGCTGCCTGAATAGGTGCAGTAAATAAGCAGCTTAATGGTAGCCTTTCAGGCAGGAGGGCAACATATCACAGCATGGCATTTTTATAATCTTCTTGGCATGCCTACAGCCAACAGCACATAGCTGAGCGTATGTTCCCTCTTCTGTCGGGCTTAGGATGCATGTAATCGTTAGATTGTGACACATTGTGCCTTTAAGCAAGTTTAACTGTTTTATATCCCCTCTGATCTACAGCTTTGTACATCTGTTAAGTTGCCTCTTAAACTTCAGTCAGCACATCTGTGCATCTGATCTTTCTGAAGCTCATCTCATGGCTTAGGTTTTGCAGTGTTTCTTTGTATCTGTCCAGCGTTTATTTGCAAGGAATACCTTTTGTATTAAGTGTTCCTGCTAGCTAAAGACCAGAGTTAAATCTGTATGGGACAGCTTCATCTGGCAAAGAATCAAATGGGGCACTAGTAACTTAGTCCAGTAACTTGAATTATAAATGGGTGAAGTCAGTAGCTCCATTTTCTTTATGTCTTTGAGCATAGAGAATGTCTCCACCCTACCCCAAAAAAAACATTTCACTCTAGAGGCATAAAGAGACAGTTACTGGACTTATCACACAAAGTTCCCTAGGAATACTGATGAAACAGCCCCAATTACAGGTGGATTGCAGGTGCCCTGACTAACCTCTTAATCTCCCACTGATGTTGGCCAGATTTCAGATACTTATGACATGGCTACTATCTTCTCAGCATTTTGTCCTCTGGTATGAAGCAGACCTGTACCAGGCGGCATTCCCCAAAACTACCACACAGTGTCTGATTCAAGTAGTGCTGGGTAGAGGATTGAGTCAGCAAAGAAGAAACCCCTGACTCCCAGAAATACTTGCAGAAGTCCTCTACAAAGGAGTATATGTCAGCCACAATGGCAGCCTGAAAATCACTGCAGGAAAGCTGATCCTAGATTTATTTTCTGCTACATTATGTTTTGAAAGCCTTGCTAGAAATTGCAGGCATATGGGAAGAACATCTGAAGGCTTCCTAGTATAGCAAGACTGAAACATGCAGAGACCAAGTGATGACAGGTAAACAGTCCTGTAAGCATAAACTCAAAGTCAGAAGGGCTTCACAGCTTCCACCATGCAGCTACCAAAATGCAGAGATGCTGCAATAAATCTTATGCTAAACCAGTTATCTCTTCACCTTGTTTTGTGCATTATTTTTCTTATGAAGCTTTTCCAGGTGTTGGAGGAAATACTGGAAACAAATAATGTAGAAGGCAATGAGTCCATAGATTTATTCCTACCTTATATTGAAAGATATGAACTCTTAGTCTGTCAGTGCAAAGTTATAAACTGCTCCCTATAAATTGCTAATTAAATAGAAGCCTACATTCCGCCAACAATAGCAGTGTATCCATGAAATTAGTTCTTGTCCTACTCCAATGATCAGTACAGATCAGTCTGTGTGGACAGTTAAAGAGAGCACAGCAAAGCTCTCAGGCCAACGGAGCAGTGGTTTTCCCAACCAAAATCTTGCCTACACTGACATCAATGACAAAATTCCCAGTTCCCTTTTAGTAAGCTATGAGAAACTTGGACATTAAATATCTGGTTTACTGCAGGATAGTTTCTTTTGCAATACTACCCAGACATGGGTACAGTTACTATGCTGCCAAGATATCAGTAGAGATGACATAGCTACTCACTTAAAAAACAACTCTGGAAAATTATATTAAACTACAGAAACTGCTTTTTTTTTGGATTACTTTCACACTTGGGATTTCATCCACTCATAAAAATATCTCCACTTCAAACCTAGAGGCTCTAGAACTGAAACAGAAGCCTTTAGGTTAGGCAAGATCACAAGAAGACTATGAGGAATGGTGTGGTTCTTAGAATTACTCCAAAGCAACAGTTCATTATCTAAAGGTAGAGTGTGCTGCTGGAGTGATAAAGTAGAGGCTTCTGCTTAGGTTTCCTTACTAGGATCCTTTCGTACACTTTGGCCCCCGGATGAAAATGCACATTTATGAGTGTTGCAGGATTACTGAGATACCGTGACTACCTTTTCCTAACACAGACATCCAGCCATCAAGTTTGCCCCTTTAAGCAACTCTCACACAGTTGTAATACTCCATTGCCCAGATAGGTTTCCCTTCTTTCCTCCCCATGACACTTTTCACACTCTTTCCAAAATGATACCCTCTGTTTATATATGATGAATTTTCCAGAAGAGTGAGAACAGACTTTCTAGTGCAACATCATTACCCCTTTGCTTGGCAGAGAAGTAGAAAAGAGCCTGTCTGTGCTGGCAACCATCAAGCTTTACAGTCTAACAAGTTCTACTACTATAATGAAAATCCAAAGACCTGGAAACAATATACAGAGCTTCCCTGACTAATTTTATTATGCAGACACACTTAATAACTCCTGTTACAATCACATTTATAGCAGGAAAACAGTATTGGATTGTGACTATCACACTAAATCGACATGGATTATCAGTCATTAAAAAGGAACAAAATTAGCAGCAAGCAGTAATATTTTACACTTATCAAATCTACAGCTGGTCAAGGTTCATTACAATACTGTGCAATAAAGTCAGGAAGCATTGGCTCATTCTACAGAACATTTAAATCTCTATTGTATTTGTGTAGGATATAATTTCTGATAGCAATAAAGCCTAATAAAAGTTACACCCCGATGAATAAAGTGTTAATAAATTGACCCAAGACATTTAAATGGCTAATTATATTTGAAATAAAGGATTCACTTGTTTCTGTAGATTGTTTGAAGCTGTATTCTAACCAGCTAACTAACCAACTACAAAATTATTTTATATAAATATATCTCTGTGGTATAAAATATTAATATTTATAGCTCTTTTCCAATAGATTAATAATTAATCAGAATTTCCTAACACATTTCCTATTCATCAAAAGACTCATACCTCTCTTTAAAATGTCCAAGCTTTGCATAACTTAAACTATTCCCTAGATTTTATTTTATTTAAAAGTATTTACACCAACTATGCTTAGCTTTTCAATAGGCCCTATTAGTAATAAAAAAGGATACTTTAATATAAAATAACAGCACACTATTACAATAATAATAAAGGCATTACAAAATATATGCAAGACAGACCAAAGTAGGCACACTGACCACATCACTGTATTCATGCAGGGTAATTACTGGGATGGGCCTCCAACGATCTGGGGCCTGAGTCTAAGAAGTCTTACCCTTTAAGACTGAATCAAGAGTTACAGCAGACAATACACACTTCCTTCAACTCATTCCTTATAGCACAAATACCATATAAATCTCCCTTATCTCTTGCTATTGTATATGCAAATGCTCACATACATCTAGGATCCCTTCCCCAGTCTCTGGGAAGGTTCAGACCCCAGCTCCACAGATGATATCTGTTTGCACAGGCAGTCAGGGAGGTGTGAAGATCAAGAATGAACTATATATTATTTAGGTCCACCAGAAAGATTTATGAATGGAAGGTAATGAGCAGTGAGGACCTGGCTAATTCTTCATTTGGTTTACCGCATGACTGCACAAACAAACATGAGGGATAAAAAGAGTCAGAAGCAGCAGGTTCACAGAACAACTTCTTCTGGTAGCATATACTGCTTTAAGTGTCTTCCAAACTACACCACAGAGTTTTGAAAGTCTTTAGTGGTTTGCTTCTCCAAACCACATCAGGTACAATAGTTAAAGTCATGAATGGAATTGCCCAGCAACATCGCTGCTTTTTTGGGTCCTGAGTTCCAGATGCTGGAGGAATAGTGATTTATGTATGGAAAACAATGGGCTGTACGGAAGGAGCTAAAATGACAAAGAAGAAGTCTATCTCTCAAAAAAGAGGGGAGAAAAAAAACCCCACACAAACAAACAAACCAGGAATTACCAAAATTGATGTGTCAGGTTTTGATTGGGATTTTTAAAATAAGTTGAAGGGAATTTTATGTAGGAAAGTGAAAAGCATCTTGCAACAATAATGTTTAACACATTGCAAATTGAAGTTTTCTACTTTCCAGCATAAGCTACAAAATTATAATATATTTTGGTTATCAATCTCAAATAATTTTTTATTTCTCATCCCATGTCAATGAAACATGTACAAACTGGCAGATTTCTATCACCATCATGGGACTGAAGGATATTTCTGAAGTCTTGATGCATTTGTTGCAGTCCTACTTTCATAGCAAGATGTCCATCACTGAAAAAGGAAGAACTCATGGCTTTTAAAAAGATTAGTCTCTTTTCAACTGCCTGTGCTTTTGGGTGTCTGCATCAGACAACCATACACCCTGCACTGTAACAACTATGTAGATATGCCTGTACTTTTGTAGACATGGTTCTGACATACCACAACTGTCATTGTCGTGATTATGCTCTATGTCATTTGATCTGTCAAAGTAGCTGTTCAAATCACAGCTGTTTCCTGAAGTGCCTAAAAAACTCCCCTCCAGTGAGACCCTCTCTCCTGGGCACTACATCACCTATACTAAGCAGACAGTTCTTCCTACTCCTTTTCTTTCTGCTGCTCCAGCCTGAATTAGCAATGCTCAGCCCAGAGAGATGGAGAAAGGGCAACCCCAAAGGGTTCTAGCTTCTCTTCTTTCAATTCCCTCACCCCTAGGATTGAACCAGCTTTATGTTGAAAGGTACTCCAAAGCACCATGACAAACATATGAAAAAAACACTAATCATCTATTTAAAAACATTTTAGTTAAATCTTGATCTTCTGTGTGACAATGTAACTACCAGACATCAAGTGAAAATCATCAAAAAATAACTTCATGTGCATTCCTTACTGAGCTGGCAAATTCACTAGACTTAACTGCAGCGCTATGAAAGCCCATCTTTGTGATTCTGCTCTGTAAATCTTCTCCCCACAGTATGAGAGAGAATACCATCTATTTTCATACTACATTTGCTAATGCATGGAAAAATCAGCCAATGTCCTTCAGTGAAAGCATTCATACATTGAAGAAAAATGACATTAGGTAAACCCACTAAGACCTAAACAAGGTGCTTACCTAGGGAAAATGCTTTCTTTGTGGAAAACCTGCAAAAAACTCCTACCTGATTAGCCTTGTTGAATTCTGTTACTAGATATATTAAATCAAGGAAAAAATAGCTGATAATATTTACCATAATAAAACTCTGCATGTTTTTAAAAGGTAAACAAAACTCACAGGTGGCCAAAGTTCCACCTGTTACACAGCACCTACACAAATGTGTAGAAGTGTAACAGCTTCAAAAAAAGCCTAAGGCACTCTAAACAGCTGGACAGCCAATCTTGAGTTCCTAGGTCATGCATTTCTTGTGGAACTGAAGGTTTAAGTTCAAGTACACCCAAGGCAAATGCTTTGGAACTATATTTATTGCCACCCAAATGAGACCAACTTGCCTACGCTTTCTGCAATTCGACGCAAAATGTCTGATTGTACATTCCAGAGCAAATGCTTATCTTGCCAAGGAAATCACACTGTGTGAAACATCCAAGTGATATTGCTGTTGTTAAATGGAATTTGAAGTGTCAATAGCTGCAAAACCAGTATTTACTTTTCCCCCTTTGATGTTTTTTCAAAATTCTGTACTAAAATCCCAAAAGCCTAAGGGTGTTTGTTCTTATTCAAAATAGCTTCAGTCTCATCAATGTGTTACCTTAATTCTTTGCATGCTCAATTTCCTTCTTAAAAGATATCTGCATTGTGTGTTTTTGAAATGGATTACACCAAGCAGGTGTTACGTTTGAAATGCAATACAAAGCAGAGACCAGCAAGCAAGCTTCCTGGTGATATCCTGTCTTCTGGGAACAACAAGGAGAGATCCACAGGGATCTCTCAGACTTCTCTGTCCATGCTGAACAGAAATAGTATGTTTAATATAGCTGCCATCACTTTGCTGCCTCTGGATCTCAGCACCTCCTATCTGTTTTATTGATACATTAACCCTTAAGAAAAGGAATTTGAGGAGGTCACTAAGAATGTTTGAGACTGAGTTACATACAACTATCTTCTATAGGTAAGAGTGGAAAAATATTTCTACTTTCCCTCAGGACTTGCAGACATGAAGGCTGCACTGTGCCGAGTACCATGAAGTACCCAGTTCTTATGGAAGCCTGGGAGCGTTAGACATCTGTCTTCTCTAGCTTTTGGGAAGTACCTCTTACTTCCCCAGCAGTATTAAACTGTTTGACTTACAAGCTGCATTACAGATGTTCAACATTATCCAAGTTCATCCCACCTACACATTAAGTATCTCCATATTCCCATAGAAGCCTCTGTGAAAAAGCAGCAGAAGCTCTTATCATTGTTTGTTTCAGATATAACACTTTTCCCTCTGTTGTTCTTTTTTTTTTTTAATTAGTGGTAGACTTCCACAGGTTATTCCTCTAGTTCTTCAGAAAATGTATGCTATGAAGGTTGGGCTTTTTCTGTCACATTGACCTAGCTCGAGACAGCATAATTCTGGGACTATAAATAGGATTTAAAACTTAAGAGCCTACAAACTCTTGAACAAGCACCTAATTCAGAGTCACTGTGACTGTTCATAATGTTTGCAGAACATGCTTGTATAGCCTGTCCTTTCTTTAACATACCATTAGTAGCCATCAGACTACAGCATTGGGCGGGGGGGGGGGGGGGGGGGGGGGGGGAGGAACTGTTCTAGAAGCACAAGCCACAAACATGAAGGGAGGGTCCCATGAGAGGCTGAGGAATCATCTGGGAAGACAGATCAGTTCAAGCCCCAAAAGGCAAAATGCAACAACATTTATTCAAACAAGACTTTGATCTTTTTGGTTGAAGTGTGAAGTTCTCAATTTTTAATATTTTTTTCTGAATATCAAAATATTTTCCTTACAGCCTGGCTCCTTGAACATGAAGACTACTAAGAACTTCATCCTACAAAGACCTGTGAGTACTGGAATTTCAACTATCCGTTTGCACTTAAGCCACTCCCTGACAAAATTCAGAAGTTCTGCATGCTCAGTTTATCCTTCGATTTATTTGTTGTAGCTAGCTTTTCTCAGAAAGTGTACTACAGAGCCATACTGAAAATATAAATTAACAGTGAATATTTATGGCCCAAGTTAATTATCCAGGAGCTTTCTCGAATAACCATCGGGCCGAAAAGAAGAAAAAAGCATCTTCAAAACTATGGCAGCAGTACTGCATGAAATGGGTGATAGGGCCTGCCATTAATTTGATGCCAGCTAGGGCTGAAGACACATCCTTTGTTTGTAACTTGCTTCAGCTCTGAGGAATCATAAGTTATAGTTGAGAAATATAGAACATAAAAAAAAACAGCAACAAAGAAAAAAAAAAGTAAAGGACTGTGAGTCAGAAAAACACATTACACCCAAATGGGCAAATACTGGTACCCTGGTGAGGAATAAAATGAGCAGATAAAAGAAAGATCATTAACCAAACATGCACCAGCTAGGCAAAAGTCATCTTCAAATTACAATAAAGTTAGAAAAGAAAATGGGACAAAGAAAAGCTTTAAATGGAAAAATGTTTATGCATGTGAACTATTGCACCAGTCAGTTTCCAGCAGTTCCACCCATTCTCTCTCTCCCATGTTCCATCACATCTTGGGATTCAAACACTAACTTGCACAGCTCTGTCATGGATATAATGCAGGTGCGCACTCTGAGAATATATCTAACTCCAGTCATAGTTTTGAGAGACATTATTCCTGCAAGTCACTCCTGTGAAATGGGGGGGGAGGGAAGGGGTAAAAAAAAAGCTTGAAAATTGTTCTAATAGCTGCAAAATATTTGGAATAGCAAAATGTCTAGCTGAGAAGTGGTTATTCTGCATCAGAAAGTTAGCAGTTTCTGGCACAACTTTCTAGTAAAGAAGCTGACATCTTCCAGGGTGCACACTGTGTGGATATTTGCCCCAATGAGGTCTCTAGGTACAATAAAACAAAACTAGCTAAAGCATACATGAGGAAATGTCAGAACACTGTTAGCACTCTTTACCATATTACTTTGTATATATTAAAAAAGTGTGTTGGAAACACACATCATATTTCATCAGCAAGTTTTCAAGTAAAGCAACAACTCAAATATTTTTATTCCTAATTAATCCAAACCTCAGTAAAAGGGAGACTGCTGCGCCTCAGTGTCTCCTCAGCCACCTTACTAGCAGTTTTCCTTGGGCCCTTGAGCAGGAATCAGACTATGCAGAGACACAGAGATAGTTTTCTGAATTCTCAAGGACGGACCATTCTCCCAGATTAAACAATATTCACTCTCTGTCAAAAGCTCAGCTTCAAAACTGCCAAAGCATGAGGAGAATGAGGTGCTGCTTAGAGTGCATGACAGGATAAAATGCAAGACTTCTCTGCCTAAAGGAATCCAGATAATGAAATAATCTTTAATCTTTGTCCCTTCAAGGCACACTCAACACCTGTTATCCTTGACACTGTCACAGGCAAAAAGTGTGTGAATTCATCTCAAGGCTGGTAATTATTTCAGTTAATTACTCATTTGGATGTGGGGTGATTACCAATGCTCCTTCAGGTGCAACACTGGCCACTTTTGTTCTAGCTGAGGTTTCACAAAGCAGGAGAGTTGCTGTTCCCTCCTTCTCTGTTCTTATGTGCTATTTAAAATCTGTAATGCAGTGAAACAATCTGGCCAGGTGGTTAAGACCAAATCTTAATCAATTTATTTTACAGTCAAACATTATTGATTTCATTCAACCTTATTACACACATCAATATCTCAGTGTTCAGTATCTTTCTGGATAAGATTCTTTAATAAACCATATTCCCAAGCCACACTTTTCTCAAGCCAGAATCACTTTTATTTCTTTAGATATGAACCAGATCTCAAAGTGATCTCTAACTACTTTGAGTTTTTTCTTCCCAAATCACTGGTGATTGCAAATCACAAATCCTGGTGATGAACACATAGCAAATACATGCTGAAATCGGGCCCTTCTGTGCAGCTTTGCTAAAGCACAATGATGCTGAGACAGTGCCTTATTTTCAAAGCTCTCTCAGACAAAAACTCTTTTCCAAGCTCTTCTTGGGACCACATGCTAAAACTAGGCCAAGTTATTTTCTTGGTTTGAGGAAATGCTCATGCTTCTCCTCAATTGCAAGCTGTCTTCAGTGTTTTACCTCTATCCACCCAGGCAAATATCATGCAAATGCTTCTCAGCTTTCAGCCATGGTGCAAGTATACAGCTATGTTTTACTGTGGAGACTGCTCATTTGTCTTAGCTACTAATTTCCAATTCACAGCAGTTCAGCTCATAGATGAGGTAGTGGTTGCTATATCCAGATCGGAACAGAGTCCATTCCAACCACAGCAATATTTATGAAGACTACTACTTACTGAAAGGTGATTGGCGGTGGTCTTGAGGAAAGATTTTCTTAAGTTCTGGTGGATACACCATTGAATCCAGACTCTGAAATGAGTGCTTATGTAAGAAGAAAAGCAGAAGAGTTTCCTCACTTATCAAACTGTTTGATAAGTCAGGAAAATTCACAGATCCCTTCAATGCAAAAGAGGATCCTCTTCCTTTATCTTATTCCCATGGAACAAGGAATCCTCTCTCCCCCACCTCTCTGTGCCAGAGGACGTCTGTGGAGCCTCCAGCTCTAGAGATTTTCAAAACTTGACTGGACAAGGCCATAAGCAACCTTACCGAGCTCTGAAATCACCTCTACTTCCAAAGGTTCTTCTCAACTCGAATTATTAATTAATCTGTGGTCCTTTGTGCTTGTTGAAGGTATTGGCATTGCTGGAGGTGCTCCTGCCTTTTCTTGAGGCATAGATGTCAGTAAGACAGTCAGTTGAAGGTCATGAGCCTCTTTTTGCAAAGTGTAAATGTTGAGGGTAGGAGGGAGTGGGCAGGAATACCCAGGGCTCAGGTGGGAAAACAACTCTACAACCAGCTGCTCTTCAATCAGCACACAGCTAACATTCAACAAAGGAAAGGCAGCAGCAACAGTGGTTCTGCTCAGCTTGAATTTCCATTCATGTGTCTGTACAAACAGCAGCACAGATCCTTCAGCACTGCTTTTCTCCACAGTAGGCCAAGCTTTTTAAAATTTATATCTCAAAGAAAAATAAAGGAATAGAATAGTCCTCATTTCTGTGAAAAAAAAAAATCACCTTTAAGATTTGTTCACAATAATTACTAACTTTTTTATGTGGGAAGAGGAGAAAACATTTTATTATTATTATTTCATTTAATTGTCTTTAGTTTTCTAAACATTAAATTACATAAAAACACAGTACCATAAACCAGTCATTTTAATGCACAATATAGCACATAGCTTTGATTTTCCTTTTTTAACACTCACCACTTGGAGACTGCTTCAGGTTCTTAAATAATTGGGAAGACAACTGTAGCCCCTCAGAATCCAGTGGTCATTAGCAGCTAAAGATTCTAAAGAGCTGCACTGCTCCAAGCAGCAGAGTGGTTTTATACTCTTAAAGAGGCAATTAATAGTTCTGTATTGTTTTGTTCTCATCCATTTGAGAATTGTCTGTGCTTTGGCAGAGGGCATTATTTGTGGTCTAGTTCACTATCAAGAGGGAATCACTGCTGGCTGATTGATGTCTTCTGACGTGTCTTATACAGAAGGAATACAAAATGGGAAGGAAAAAAGTAGCAAATAGTCAGTAGGTTCTAGTTCTGCTTCCTCTAAAATAAAAACTCCTTTGAGAGTCACCAATCAGTAGCACACTCCCTCATCGTTAACATCAGTACTACATTCTCTACAGCACCTGGTTTTGCCTAGAAGATAAGTGGGCAAGGGCAGAATTCTTTATACTATATTTAGGCAATTAATATTATATCACCACATGTCTCTTCAGGACACAATCTAAAATAATTATCTCTGTTCTCTCCATGCTTCCAGCTCACATTCTGACAACACCACAGGAAGTCCTCTTTACTTCTGCTATTTCCACAGTATGGATTCATTGCAATTGGATCCTCTGACTATTCTTCCCATAATACTAAACATATTCATCTTACCGCTTTAATGGTTCTGATCTTGTTCTTTATCTGTTAGCTGGTCAAACTGGACTGAGTTGTGGCCACTGCCACCAATACCTGATTCTTTCCTCAGGAAATTCTTTCCAACATACTAGTACCTAAAGTATTCCTAGGGACCCTCAAGCCCTTCTTTCAACTGCTGTCCTTCTTCTAGTCTACTTTCTGCTCCTCTGCTCCCTGAAGAAATATCTTGAGATGTACAAAGAAAAGGGCTATTTATTCTTTGCCAGGAAGCCTGTTATCCATTTTCCCATCTCACAATTACAGATATCACAGGCTTACATTTCAAGTGCCTTAATCCCCATTCCTTGCATCCAATCTTCATTAATACATCTGGGAAGATTTTCTGGAATCCAATCTCCCACTAAAACCCCTCCACTTCCCCTGTATCTCACCTTAGAAATTGTCCCTTTTGTCTCATTCAGCTACCAAAGATTTGGTTGGTGTCCTCAGGATTCTTTAACCTGCTTGTTCTTTGGATACTACCTTAATCTTCTTTGGTCAGAGTATAAATCAGATAGTACACTTACCAACAAAGCTTTGCTTAACATTGAATAGCTTACCACAGGGGACAGCTCAAATGTAGAGGGTAAATCCACCTGTTTATGGAAGAAAACACCTTCCTTCAATAAGATGAAGACAAGACTCAAGTGAGTCGCGTGGGACACCAAAAAGATGAAAGCAGGAGTACAACACTAATCTATAGGATGCGTCAAAGAGAGAATCAGTCTGCTCTACAATCAACTGCTTGTGGGAAGGAGTCTATGTGTTCTGCTGCACAGTTCCCATTACAGAGCATTTACTCCTCCCCACACCACCCCACTACAAATTTTGAGATATTACCTGCAGTTAACCCTAAGATAGCACACTGTGACACACATACACTGAGCACCTTTACTTATTCTGAAGGCTGGTAAAACGCAAGGAACTGAAGAGATAATTCCTGCCCAACAGCTTCCAAGAAAACTTCCTTCTGCCTGTAGGACAAACTCCTTTCACCTGTCTGAGAATGGCTGAAGCAGCAGGTGGTATGGCAAGGCATGAACATGCTACATCACAGTATCACAGTATCGCTTAGGTTGGAAAGGACCTCAAGGATCATCGAGTCCAACCTATCAACACAGACCCCATGACTAGACCATGTCACCAAGTGCCACGTCCAATCTCCCCTTGAACGCCTCCAGGGTCGATGACTCAATGGGCAACCCGTTCCAATGACAAATGACTCGCTCGGTGAAGAACTTCCTCCTCACCTCGAGTCTAAACCTCCCCTGGCGCAGCTTGAGACTGTGTCCCCTTGTTCTGGTGCTGGTTGCCTGGGAGAAGAGATGCTACTCCATAACTAAACAGTGGCTTTTATTCTTCAAAATTAAAGAGTCTTTAAAAGATTTATGAAATTAAAAGTTTTCTCCACATAAAACAAGAACCTAGGAGTATAGGTGGAAGCAAAGGTTTCAGCTTCCTTTAAAATGCACCACTATTCTAAAAGCCAGGTGTGTCAAACCAGGCTTGTTTTCCTAACATGGCAAAAGGCAATCTTGAAGTCAAGTACGTTTTAAAATGAGTAAAAATAAAGGGTTTGAGCCATTTTTTGGCTCATAAAAGGCTCTCAAAAATCATGAAAGCACACAACTCCAAAAAGATAACACCACTCATATCAAACGCCTTTACTTTGGCAGGTGATCCCAGTAACCCAATAATAAAAGGCAGCTGTAAACCAGTGACAGGCACATACAGCAAAGTCATATCCACACACTCACAATACCACAGCAACACTTTTAACAGCAGATACTCTGCTGTTCACACTAGTTCTTATAGGGACACAGAGACATATTGGGATGGTGTTAATATTTCAAATCTGTTTGCACTAACAAGCATAGTAAGATGAACTAAGCAGATATTTTCACAGATTTAATGAAGCTTTTTCTACTCAAACTGTCAAACATTTGTAATTCAGTTTTCAGCTTGCTGAACTCAGTACCTTTTTTCCTTTTCATATGTCAATACAATCTGTCTCTGGATGTATCTTTATTTGTTTCCCTCACTATCTTTCACTTAAACCCCTTTTTTTCTTTCTGACTAGCACATAAACAAAACTGTTGAGCTGCTGATTAACAATGAGACAATCTATATTACTTTTCTACACATTATGGAATTACCTAAACATGCAGACAGATCTAAGGTCGTAAATACATAGCAGCACAGTACAGTAGACACTGGCTGACCTGACTGTATTAATTAGACTAAACAAATATTACCTAATTTACTAATAACTTGCAAAAAAAGTTTGCTGTTAGTGACTGCCAAACATTAGTGACTCTCCATTTAAAAACATCCACCTCTTATACCTTTGTAAGTGAGAATACTGCAAAACTCTTGCAATGCAACTTGTTAACATGATACACTGGTATTACAGACTGAAAGTCCTTTGACAGGTTTAATGTGTCCTTTTCCACTGTAATGGCTTGGTGCATAAAAATGAATGCTGTTCTCCAACATGATCCCTCAGCTCCTCACTGAAGATTTCAACTCATTTTACAACACATGATGAAGCATCTTCCTTGTTATAATGTGACAATGGCACTACTGAGCACAACAATTTGAGTCTGAATATGCCACTGCAAGAGGGAAAAAAATCTGAAGAGGTAATTCCACCTAGAACTATACAGCAAATGCATAAGAAAGAGGGAGAAGAATGATTAAAGATGCATTAGCACCGTCTGAAAAACAATGCTCTCAACAAAAGAACCCTTGGTACCTCTGGTAAAAAAAAGGAACAGCACAGAGATTACTCAGTGAGAAACAGGCAAAGAATTTGAGCCAGTCTGATGGAGTCTCTTTGAAATAACCGAGGTGTAAATGTCTCTGTCAAATTTAAAACAATCCCATTATAAATCACTTTTAAGCCTAGCAAAACATATTTTCCCAATTAACCAGCTCAAGTATTAAATTTGGCAGGTGAAATACAAAAACAAATTAAGTATGACCTAGATACTGTTATTTCAAGCAAATTAACATACAATACATTGCATATCCCATACACACTACTGCTTTCTCCTCCCCTGCAGTGTGGTTCTCTGAAAGTTTGGAGTGTTTTGTAACCTGTGCTGAAATTATTAATTGCCTCATACCACCTCGCAACACATCACTTCTGCAGCTTCTATGTTTGGTCTCAACTCTCGATGAAAAAAAAAATCTCAACCATAAAAATCAGCAGCTGGTTAGACTTTAATGCAGCCCAGGTCACACCCCTAGTGATTAGTGCATCTTCAGAGAGAAGCAGCAGTTTGGATCTTTTGGGTTGATATGGACTGATACTGGCTTACAAAATACCTTTAGAGGGACTACCCTGATGAAAATATAAGTAGAGCCCTATCTGTGTTTGACACATTAAATTCCTTCAGTACAGGGAAGCAGAACCATGCAAATTTCCAGCCCAATTCATTAGTATGTTCTGCATAATTTCCTTGTGTTTACTACAGAATTAGCTTGTAAAAAGCATGGCAGATTTCAGGAGTGATGAAACACCACGGCTAGCCTGGTTCTGCTGCAGTCTATGAATGCCCTGCACCCTGGTGTGTCTCACAGGGATGCATAGCCCAAAGAAGGTAATCTGAACTGATCAAGATATTCCTGAGGGAACTCTTCATTAAATCCTAGCCATTTATAACACTAACTCATTACAAGAAATAATTACCATAGCAACCACTGCACACCAAGCATTTGCTAGCATGAACAACGGTGTGTCTTCTTAGGGGAGGAAGAGAGAGGGAAACAAGTCAAAAAAGAAACTTTCAGAGAGGTTTACCACAGACAATATTTGTTGGTATTTTCTTATTTTTGTGACAAAACCATTTCCTGTATTAAGAATACTCCTTCAAACAAGCATCAAACAGTTCAGAATGTTTAAGTGCAATAAAACCTGTCAATGTTTCACAAGGCTTTGTACCAAACCCCTTTGGTGCTTTCACTTAAAATGGCACACAGCATACTCCATCAGTGTTTACTCAGGATGCAAAGGCAAGCTAGGCTGCTAGCTGAAGCCTCAAGAAACGCCCAGCTTTGTTTTCTCTTTTCCTCTATACATCAGAACTTCTATGTAACTTCCATTTTAATCTAGATGCTAAAACACATTTTGAGGTCTATGTCCCAATACCTTAGAGGACCCAATCACAGACAACAAAACATAATTTCTCATCCACAAAACCAAAAATGGCACTTCCCTAACTGTTTTATTGCAAACATACCTATATAGACTGTGACATGCTTAGATGGTCCGAGCAGCATGATAAAGACTGATGCAGAACTAGGGCCAAAAGAGCTGTACAGAAAACAGACTGGGGGAGTTCAAATCTAGACAAGACTTCTTCACTGATGTGAAACACAGAAGTAGAGATAAACTGGTAATAGCTCAGTTGCTTTATGCTATCTTAGCCATCAGCACCAAAAATCCCTTTATGATCCTACGGAACTCACTGAGAGCTTCTTTTATTACCTCCCAAAGCCCAATTCTGTTTCTACTGGCCAGGCTTTCAAAGGCTACAAAATCAGCTGTGAAAGTCCAAACTCTAATACCTTGGGAGATATTTGAAGTGTCCAAAGAAACCCAGACAACTCTAGAAAGCCAGTTAAGCTTACATCTGCTGGTTTTAATGCCTAGTGCCATGGTTTAACCACACAGCTGCTCACTCACATCCTCTGCCTCCTGGTAGGATGAGGAGGAGAACTGAGGAAAAAAAGTAAAACTCACAGGTTGAGATAGGAACAGTTCAATAACTGAAATTAAATAATAATATTTAACATGAGAATAACAATAAACATTAAAATAAATAACATCCAAGAAAGACAAATTATGAACAATGCAATTGCTCACCACCTGCTGACCAATGTCTGAGCAACACCTGGCACTCCCAGCTAACTCCTCCCAGTTTCTATATGGAGCATGACATCCTATGGTATGGAAAATCCCTTTGGCTAGCTCAGGTAAGCTGTCTTGGCCATGCTACCTCCCAGCTACCTCTGCACCTGCTCGCTAGCAGAAGATGGGAAACTGAAAGGTCATTGATGTAGAATAAATGCTACTTAGCAACACCTAAACCATCAGCATGTTTCAACATTATTCTCACACTAAATCCAAAACACAGCTACCAGGGAGAAAGCCAAAACAAGAACACCTAGTTATCTCAGAACTGCTAACAAGTCCCAGAACTTGTGAGGAAGGTGCTTATCGTGTGCACAGAGGAACTGCTCAGCTGAAGGCTGCCCAGCCAATTCTACTTCATTCTTACATTTGACAATTCTGAGGCTTGCAAAATACCTTTGGACATTCTGGCCTCTGCAGGCTTGGAAGAGCATATTTCAGTGGGATGTTTTATAATATCAACTATAGATTACAAAGAGCAATAAAGCAGAAGGTTCTGCCTCCTCCTGAGCTCCTCCCACTTGTCAAGCTTTCTCATCCTTTCTTCAGAGAAATAAAAAATCACTATTATTTTACTTTGCAGGATTAAAAAAGCAAGAAAGTGAAACCCTGGGGGCTGGAGACTTGGAGACTTTAAAGGACTCTGTAATGAACTGTTTCATGGTAGTTAATCACTTTAATCGTGCTTCCTTTCCTCAGTAAAAGTTTCCCTGTCTGTACTCTCCAAGTGCTCTCCAATCCTTCTCTAATACAATGCCCAGAGGGTTAGTGTGTGTTCCAACACTGGCCTGGGCAAAGGGCAAAAATCCCTTTTGCTCCTGGCTGATTTTCTTCCAAATGTGTTCCAAGACTACCACCACATTTGAACTCCAGGAGAACACGCACTTCATACGAGTTACATCAGGATCTTGCATCACTTTTCAGTCATAAGCCTTCCATTTTATGCCTGGGTTTTTCAGTTAAATTTCACCAATGCAGTATTTTTTCACAACTTTGGATTACATCCTAATCTTCTTTCACGGCTGTAACTTGCTTTGATTTGGAAAAATAAGCTTGGGATAAAAAGAGAAAAATATGGATTTGAAACTCATTCCAATGGTTTGGACAAAGGGGAAAAAAGAAAAGAGAAAATACCTTAGAAGTTTTCATCCTTCTATCTCATGGGAAAAAAGGAGATGAGTTTCACAGCAAGATGCTGTTGTGCACCTACCCAGATTTGATCATTAGTGCTTTTCTGTAATGGGAAAGAAGGATTTGTGACAGTAATGGTGGCTCACTGGCCTGATTCAGCATGTTTCTGACCTCCCCTTCTGAAATGCTTAGTTTGTACACAATCACAAAGTACAAGCTTTCAAGAATTTTTCAGTATTAACAAATTATTAATCCTGTGTCTGTAAATCAGTGATAATTTTAGGGGGTTCTATTTTTAAAATGTATTTCTTTTATACCCTGCCTGTCTTCACTCATATTTTTAATTCAACTTTTAGTTCATTATTCCATTGGAATAAGTACATCAGTTCACAGCATGGAAAAGAAAACATTTCCCTCCAAACACTGTAATATAACTTAACATAGGAATAAGCATTGAAACTTACAGCAATGTCTTATGCCTCCACAACCCCTTCCTCCCTCCAACTATGCCTCTTGCCAGCTACTAACAATAAATGTAAAAGTAATCCTAGTTTTTATTTGAAGCTATCTCAGCTTTAAAAGAACCTTCCAAAAATGATTGATGCTATGATTTAAACCCATAGGTAACCCCTGAAATCTGCTTTGAATAGCAACAAATGCCTAAGAAGATCTCGAGCGCTTGTAGCAAAGAAATCTAATCTCTGAACTCCTAAAGGTCAAGATTTACTGCCTGGTAACATGGCTCAAGTGTAAATGCTCTGTAATGCTACACTAGGTGATTGCTTTGCTCTCTAGACAATGTCAATTTTGTCCAAGTAGCAGCAGATGTGTCTAGCATTAAGTCAGAATGGTGTCAAGGGCCCTTCTTGAACAGTACTGATTCTCGGAGAAACTGGTCCTAAAGCTCTAGTCTATTAAGACCATACCCAAAAGACAGACATTTAAAACTTAAAGGAGGCTGAAGAATCAAGGTGCATTAGAGCTCTAATGTTTCACAGTCAGAAAGCTCATGAGAAGAAATTCTCTTGTGACACAAATGCACATTCTCAAATCACACAAGCCATTCTAGCTTCTTCAAAACCACTGCGGTTAAAGTAACTTATGTCAGAAAAGTATTTGGCTCTACATACTCTTCCTCCTGAATTTCCTCAAAAAGGTGCTTTCATGGTGTCACAGCTCACAGCCTCCTGTACACTAGGTACCTATGCATCCACTGGCTCCTTTACCCAAGCCACTTATGCCCATGGCAGCTATAAAATCCTAACTTAAGGCTACTTTTTTAAATCGTTCATCATTGCTTTGACCTCTCTAAGCTACAGAGACACAATAATCAAATACTTCATTACATTAAATACTACCTGGTTTATTATATGTTCTGTGTCCAAGAATAGGAAGATAGAGAGAGCACATCCCATTTGCAAAGAAGTAGCTGTAATCCGTCTGCAGAGGATCCAGGGCCCTCTAGTTCTACCCCTGCAGAAATGGGTCCAAAACAAATTTTCTCACACACTTTCCCATTTTACACTGCCAACACTTGTAGTTGCAGTTCTGCTGAACTCTGTTCCCAGCATTTTGTACCTCTGACGATAGCCCTTCTCATATTGGTGTTGCAGAGCAAAGTACCCCCTATTCTTCTGTATTAGAGCCAGGCTTTTATTGTTCACAGTCATTGCTAAAACCACTCCAATTTCTCAGCACCAGGAGACAGAGGTCCTTCTGTCTCTTTCCTGAACATACTCTTCTAGGGATCATTAAGCCCCAAATCTTCAAGAAGAAAAATAATAACAAAAAATACATAGAGTTAATTTTGAGGAGGCAGCAAAATAGAAAACCAAGGTCAAAGTCAATTCCTTCACCATGTGGTGCACCCACCATTCTGACTGCCCAGCACAAAAGGCACTGGCTGACTGGGCTGTGTCCCACAGCACTCCGCTGGGCATTGTGATACAACCGGGAACGCAGTATGACCAATACAACAGGACAGGCAGCAAAGCAGGAAGACAGTTGAATTCAGAGAAGGAAAGAAACCTCTCTGAAATGTCTAGAGGGGTCCTACCATGGGTCAGTCAGTCAAGCAGCTTTGTGTAGCTCTGGGTCTCTACCTAAAGCAGGTATACATGAAGATAGTGGAAGTGGAGCCTCCAGACACAACTGAACAAACTGCTCTAAGGAAAGTAACTTCTATCCACTGGTACACGTACCAGTGGAACTGGTCTTCTATACATTTCAAAACAGGTCAGTGAAGATAAAAAGCGAAAGCAGGTATGATTCTTAGATGTTGCTGAGGACAGTGTTTCTTTCCATGACCTGATGTGGACAGATGGCTTATACTTGCAAAGGAGATGACACTGAATGTCTATACCTGGGCTGAACAACACAGAAACAAATTGGCTGCCAAACCAGAATTTAGCCTGTTGAGAAGGAAGTTGAGTGGAATATTCTCTGCTTGTTACAGAGATTAAGCTGCCATGGATAACTTTAGTTTTTATCTTTTCCTCTAAGAATATTCGGAGAAGGTTTTCCAAGGATTCATACATGATTAATAAATATTTCCACAGCTGTATAATTACACAATATGAAGGTCAACAAATCATTTGTCCCTCTCTTCTTTCACTAAGCTGAGGATCCTTTGAACTTCACCACCACACAGTTCCCCAGATAGGGCTCCTTTGTGTCACAATGCCTGTCAGGGGTTCTCTCTGCCAACTTAGCATACATAACTTTCACATCTGTAACATATTTAAGATATCTAGTAGGCTTTTACACACCAGTTATACACAAAATTCATTATACAGTGACTGAGGTCTTTACAGAAACACTGATGTTTGTATTTCAGGCTTCCCCAAGAGCAGAAAATATTCTCTCAAATTAAACTTTACATGAAGGTCAGTAAGTGGCCTTTTGAAAAAGCTCTGACAGAATCAAGACTGTTTATGTGCAAAAGTCATACTGGGGTAACTAGAAAAAAAAAAATCAATGTAAAATCCTAGTGCAAACAACAGAGTTTAAAATTAATTACATTGGCTGAGTTTCTGGCTTTAAATCATACAAGTAATTTCACCAGTGCTACTAGAGTAGGCATTCCTGCCAGACCTCACTGTGAGCTTGCTCACCTATATCATTTGAAGCAATCCTTTTGAAGTCTTATTTATGGATTTGTGAAAAGCATGATACCATCCAGCCTCATGCTGGGCACACTGTGATTAAGCTCTGAATGGCAGTAGATGTAATTTAACTTCTGTGAATAGCATCATTTGGAATAGGCCCAGGAAAACCTAGTATAAAACTAATTTCTAGTAGCATCAGATATGTAAGTATTTACAGAGCTCTTTGTAAACACACTGCAATTAAAAACATTTAATAGAGAGCAAACCCACTTTACCATATGGCAAATCATCTTCAGTTAAGGCAAGAGAGCTTTAGTGTCTGACAAAGAGGGCAAGAGAGACAGACTGTAAATTCCAAAGACCTGACAGAGAAGGGGCCCCCAAAATAGCTTATCTACATTGGAATTACAACAACAACACAGAAAAAGTAGCCCCAGGCCTCAAATCTTTGTCATGGGATACAGAAACACCTGTAAAAATCCCTGTATAGGACCATGAAAAACAATTGCTTCAAGAAGCAGTAAGTATGAAGTGCATCATTTCCCAGAACATCCCAGCCTGTTAGTGCTGTCAAGCATTAGGAGATAAATCTCCATCTATGTGAGGTTTCTCTTGAGTTAAAATTTCACATACAAAGTCAGTATGGAGGCAAAAAACTAAGAGCAGAGGGGAAAATACAGCTGATCCTTGCAGCAAAACTCTTGGAATTCTCCTTCAGGATCTCTTTGGTACAAGGTGAAGAAAAGGAGACTCAGCAGATTTAACCAAACTCTTGAAATTGCTCAGAAATACAGATTTTCCCAAGAGAAGCATATATTTGGGTGGAGGTTTTTTAAAGAAAAAAAAATGGCTTAAACAAAATAAATATTCCTTTGTTAACCAAGGTTTTTCATAGAATCATAAAATTGTTTCAGTTGGAAAAGACCTTTAAGACCATGGAGTCCAACCATCAACCTGTACCATAACCATTAAACCTTGTCCCATTTACAAGTTTTTTGAACATCCCTAGGGATAGTGACTCCAACACCTCCTAGGACAGTCAAGGAAGGGTCCTGCAGAAACCCCAGGTGACCCTAACTTTTCACACATTTCACAGAAGTCAAATATAGATGAGGTTTTCAGGAAGAAGATGAGATACTTAACATTCCCTGAAAGTCACTGAAGAACAGGAACATCTAGAATGACGGTAATCCTACATCCTTCATTCCCACAATACATGGCAGCTTGTGAAGCAGGGGGGGTCTGAACCTTCACCTGCCCTGCACTAGAATATCTTTCCCCTTGTGCACTGGAAAGCAAATGTCTTCTGTACAGGGAGACAGCACCAAGGTATCCATACAGTCAAGCTCTGGAACTCCCTGCAGCAAACATTTGGGTGATGACTGTGAAAGATTAGAGCCTGGACCAACAACTCAGATGTGGAAAGCACTGTAAAACACAAGAGAGTCAACAACAAGCACCAGTCTTCCTGACCCAGGTGGGCCATAAGCTATTGAAGGAAGAAGTTGCCCAATTTCATGCAAATGCCAGCCTGTTATTGTGGAACTTTTGCACTGGCAAGGAAGCACATCTGAACATATTCTGAGTGAAGCTTGGCATAACAAAGAAAATTCCTCCAGAAGACTAGTTTAGTATCTGCAGTGATCATGATGATTAGACAGTCACTAGAGCTGTACTATGGCTCAGAAACACCTGAGCAGTCTTCAGTGCTCTCAGAACAGGTCAAAGTTGAGTGACATTTTTAAGCTTCAATTTGTCCTAAGTGAACCAATATGCAAAATTAATGAGACCATAAATTTTTCCTTCAGTTAATGTGCTAGGTGGAGGATGGAGAGCAGGGAGAAGCAGGAAGATGAGAAGCTTTCCAAACTCATGAACTCGATTAAACTAATTTAATGTGCAACAAAGAATAAGAACCATAAAATCAGGGACATTATTCACTGGAATAGAATATTCACACAGAGGAAGGTTTCAGCTGCTCTGCCTGCCTAGGATCCAGACTAACCCAGGCCTTTTAAAGTTACAGGAAAAAATGAAAACACAAAGCTGTTTGAACTGCAATTTTACCAGTGTAGCATCCCTTTAAAACCATAGGGGTGGTCTAAGAACAGCTGTAACTGCATGAGGTCTGACAAGTTACAAATGTATACATCTACTGAATTGCTAGTCCTACAACTACAGCAAATAGAAAACGGAAAGCATAGGCCTGAATTAGAGCAACATCATCTGATACTTTATCTCCATTTACAGATAGCATGCATCAACAGATACAGAGGAAGACTTCAGAAGCAGCAAGTAGATGAGGAAGAGACCCAGAGAACAATGTTTCAGCTTACTGTACTAACTACAGTTATCACATACACTGAAACATGACTGTCTCACTGACAAAATTCTTGCAGGATTTATTTTTTCAGCCCTCACTGGAGATTCATCTGATTTGTATTTTCCAACCAGAAAGTACTGCTTTGATTATATTTACATAAACACACCCCAACTTACCAAAATTAAGCCTATTGATACTTGGGGTTTTTAAATTTTATCTTAGTAAAAAATCAGCTCCTTGTAAACTGACTGCTTATTTCAAAATCCAAGCTCATTATAGCAGCAGTTCTGAAAATCAAAATAATATATAATTAGATTTTGGTGTTGTTGTTGTAAATTCACATTTCCATTTGCTTGACTGTGAGAGTTTATAGTAAACTGTATATGGGATATTATTTAATCTAAATTTATGAGCATTGCTACAGTAAGCCTAAATCCTGCCACATCTGGGACAAGGCTGTATGTCCCTCCAGCATCCACCAAATTCTGCCTTGCAGGCAGGACAGAAGTACCAAGCCTGACAGCACAGGGAGTAGACTGGCTTTGTGCAAGGCATCCTGCAGCTGCTGTGAGACAGGCACACTCAGACTTCTAATGATCTGCCCTGTACTGCAGCTTAGGTATGCAACAGCCCCTAGAAACCTGGACTGTCTTACTTTAGTTGTTTAGGTGTTTCTCCAGTCTGACCAGTCACAGGATAGAATCTATCTTAAGTATGGTGCAATTCTGGTGTCATTCATGTGGGTCCTGGGGAAGATGATCAGTTTGTGGGTTCATCAGGACTTCAGACATGTAAGATAAATACTAGATGAACAAATTCCATATTTGTTTGAAAGTTAAGCCAGTTTCCTAAATACTCCAGTATGGGGTCATGCCCATTATGTGGAAACAGGCATGTTTACTCACTGCAACAACTTCTTTTTGCTTAGGGAGAACCAAAGTAATGAGTCACAAGGAAGCTGGAGTTCCCAGATAGCCTGAATTGAATACTTAGAAATGGAAGTCTGATCATGAGAACTGCTTTTCTGAGTCCCTTTCACCAGATTTATAAAACCTCCTATGTTTCTTTTATTTTCTTCCTAATTTTGTATTTACTTTTGACAGTTCAGGACTGAAAGAACATTACACAACACTCTCTGTTTCTTCTTTACCTGTTAGTTAATACTGGTTTGAGTTTCCTTCCACAACAATGTGCCTCAAATTTGCAATAAAGAGGAAATAAAGAGAGGAAAATGTCCTAGCTAGCATGCAACCTCAGAGCATGGGAAACCAAATCAGTCCCGGACTCTTTGGTGTATTCTGATACACTGGATACAGCAATATTCTCAAAATACAAGCTCCAGTCCCTGTGTCTTTTTACTATTACACCCCACAATATTTCATTTTTTTTACAGTAAGCTTGGTTTTCTAAGGATTACATTGAAGAGTTTAAGGTACTTGGCCTTTAGCAATGTGGTCAAAGTACTTAGACGAAGTTAAGGCAATAAGGCCTTCCGGGGGTAAAGCTAGGATACACACACACACACACACACACATAGATACTGAGAGTCAGTGAATGATACTTTATAGAATCTTAGAATTGCTTTGGTTGGAAAAGACCTCTAAGATCAAGTCCAACCATTGATGGTTTGTTAGCCTTTACTTCATTCATCACCCAGCACATATAACTCCACACACTTTACATTGAACTTAAACATATCCTTTCCTTGATAATGCCTAAATTCTTATATTGCACACCTGCAACTTATTTATTTGCTTTGTGTTGTGCATCACTTGCTATTAGGGATTGAAAGGAGACCAACCTATTTCTCTTATATCCTCGGATTTGTATCACAGAAGTGTTACAACTCCCAGCATGCGATCACAGCTGAAACAATCTAGTCCTTAATTAAACAGAGGTTGAAGCTCATTGTTTAATTAAACAGATGTAAGTGCCTAATCATTCAACTATTCTAAGTATACTCTGCATCTCATTTACTCTCATCACCCACACACTGAAGGCACAGCTTTAAGACTTGGCTGCAAACAAACTATTTCAAATAAGCCAGCCTATGCTTCTAACAGAAGGATTTTCCCAATGACTGGAATGGATAAGCAGGTGGAAGAAGAATGCATATAAATGCATTAAGATAGCCATTTCCAGTAAAGTGTGTGAAAATGAGAATCTCTGTATGGAGCAGAAATGGCCTTGGAGCACAATCACACCTCTTGCTTTTTCTGCTATACAGAGGCTACACTCTGAAAGGCTTGGTAACACCACATATGTCTTTCAAACAATGCTCCTGTAAAGTGTGGGGTACTGTGTAGATCCTTGTTTGAACTAAGAGAGTAAATTTTATTTAGAATACTTTAAGAAAGCCTGAGCTATATGCTCATAAATACAGACAATTCAAAGGTCTGAAATGAACCTACCTGCAACACTAGACATACTCTTGTATGTTCAAAGCAAGATGCCTGACATCAGGGAAGGCAGATACTTTTCTATATAGCCTTCTTGTGTAGCAGTCATAACATTGCTACTTTCTGGAGCAAAACAGTCTATATAAAGGATTTTGCTGCATGAAGGGAAAACAAAGTCTGGCAAGTTAGGCAATCAGCTTTTTACTGGGAGAAAAAGACCGACAAATTTCCCCAGATTCCTCGAGCCACCTGGCAAAAACAGGATGGTTCCCAGCATGGACAAAAAAATGTTGACAAAGACTCTGAATGATAATATTTAGCAGTAAAAGTAGCTTAAGACATAGACAGCAAAGCTGTGGGTGCACTTGCATGAGAGGATGGTCACCACAAAAGGATTTTCTGACTCCTGTCACTTGTTTCCATACCTTGTACCAGTGGTCATTGTCCTCTTAGACTGTGCTACAGCATACAACGAAGGTAGCAGTGTCACAGAAAGACCAGCCCCTTGTTTCCTTCATCTTGTCATTTCACTGTTAAACCTGTGCTGCCAAGCTGATACCCCAGCACAACAGCAATTTTTAGCTGGATCAGGAGAAGGTCTGGCCTTGACTGCAGAAATGCCTATGGCCAGTAAAGCCTAGAGAAGATATGAAGATGAGGACGGCACTGGAGACTGGTTTGGTGTCTTGTTTTTATAAGATGCATCCACACAGATTTCAAAATGCACGTCAAATTATGGACTCCATTTTGTCCATTCCACTGTTTGTAGATAATTTTAATGTCATTATTTTAAACAACAGTTAATTGTATGTGATTTAAAAGAAAAATGAATAGTTTGGTCAGTTTCTTACATGTGCTGCAGAGGACAGAGGAGACAGCAGCTTCACCACAGCAGGAGCAAGAGACAAGAACAGGAGCAAGAACTTCACATATTAGCTTTAGCAGAGGCTTCATAATGCAGAGTTGCCTGTGCCTACCATAGACTGACACCCTGACCTGAAGATTTAGATACCTACACCCAAAGAAACTTTGTTCTTAAAATAAGATAAACCTGTGGACTGCTTGCTGTTTTCTTACAGGGAAGGCTGGATCATAGATTCTCAAGGGAATAGAAGTCACTAACTCAGCAAATATCAAGCTGGTAGCCTTATGTACAGCCTGGTGGTGCCTAGGCAATCCACCAGTGAACAAAGCTAAGCAGTCCAGGGTTTAGCCCGTACAGATGTCTATGAATTGTCTGAACTTTTACAGATACCCACCTACAAAGATGATTACTGAAAAAGCGCAGCAATGAGTTTTCTGAAACCACATATCAGGTGGGAAATAAAAATATGGGAACTATTGCAAGGAGGATGAGCAAAGACATCTGGAACTTAATTGTTCTAACTCATCTTTCCTGTTCCTGATAACAGCAAGAATAGTCTTGCTGGCATGAGTCTCTCCACAATGGTCCAAATTACTTTGAATAGGTTTCAAAGTCAATACCACAATGCAATCACAGGGGGGGTTCCCATATATGTATAGTCTTCATAGGGGGGAAAAAAAATGCCAGTTCAGAATTATTCCACAATAGTAAATTTACAGTGGGTTCTTTTGCAAATGGTAAAGTAAAAAGGAAACCAGAAATTTAAACTTCACATCAGCTACTGCTAAGAAATTACTTAGTGCTGCCAGTAACATTACAAAGTGACAGGATTCCTGTTGTTAAACCTGATGATCAGCAGCGTCGCAAAGGAACTTGTAACAACCAGTGAACTTTCCACAAAGACAGTTTGCTTCCCATAGATCTCTATACATAACCTTTACTGGTCTCAGTAGGATCATTACATCCATTAGACTGTGGACTCAGCACTGCTTTAGCTCTTAGGTTAATATGACTGAGACTTTTTTTTTTTTACTTTCCTATTGGGAAGTAGCATGTGCAATTTTAGTGATTTCTTAGATCATTCCATAAGTAAATCAAATATTCTTTCAAGCCTAGTTATCAAAATTGTGTCCTTTGATACTACATCCTCCATCAAACTGCAGTAATCCAGATCAACACATTTTAAACCTCTACTATCTCTCCTAATATCATTCTAGCAGATAGAGTAATTAAATTTGTACTTTTTTTTTAAGTCCTACTCAATAAATCTGAATAAATTAACAACGCATTACTAAGGCTGCTACATTAAATTTGCATAGTGCATTTAATGAATATGCAACTGCAAGTGAAAAGGTCTGCTACTGTGAACCTTCCACATTAGCATAACTACTTCCAGCATGTTTCTTAAATAATGCACTCATTTGCACATCACTGACTTGGCTAATTCTGACTTCAGTCAGGGTAGCCTTGTAATTAAGACTCTTGCTTTAATTTTTAATGAAGTTTATGTTACATCAATCCTGACAGTAATGAGGGGACATGGAAACAAAAAGGCTGCTAATAATTAAATTCACAAACCAGTTTGAGGGATAATAATTCCTGAGGAGAAATTACATGACTAATTATTAATTAAATATTCATACTATTGCAGGGCCATCTCCCTTAACTGCTCTTTCTTGTTGGTAATAATGCTGAGATGTGGATGCCTTCCCACAACCATTCTGATTTTAAGGTCTTCGGTTAATTTTAGTGCGCCATTAATCAATATGACACACACACACAAAAAAATTGCTTTAATTGGTATCATTTTATTGTTTCTAAATATTACTACAGTTGGTTTAGTTGTGTAGAATTAATCTAGTTAGTTGGTGCCCATTTTATGGGAACATAAATCCAGTTTATATCCATAAACTTCTAATGGCAGGACAACTTGACCTTTTTTTGTAACATTACTGTTTACAGATAATTACACCAACTCTTTAAAAGGTTGTTTAATAGCTTTGCATTCATCATAGTAAAATGAAAAACATGCAATATTATTTAACTCCAGACTATTCTAAGAAGGTCTCCAAGACCCTAATTTACCCCTGCTGAAAAGTAAGCAATATTAATTTGTGTGTTTTTAAGAAATCTATGAGAGCTTTTCCTCAAACGCATACAAACAGATTGAAAGTGTTTGTGCATGGATCTCCACTCATCTTTTACACATCAACAAAAATAACAGCACAACAATGACATCTTTCACAGAAGATGTCAATGTGTAACTTCCTGTATGACACAGGTCTTTCAATTGATAGTTTTCCAATCCCTTGTACACAAATACCGTAAACTCACAGAGGAATTAGCCTGCTTAGTCCTAATTTACATCAACATTTGTACCAGCTAGGATTCTGCTTACTGAAAGCATCATAGTAAACCTTTAGGATTACGTGTTTATTAAAAGGAGACCAGCTTGCAGGAAAGTTCATCAAGAGATAAGAAATTATTTAAATGAAGCTTATTAGTCACCCAACTTGGTTGCACGATGAATTTGTTTCAAAATTTATGTTGGTGCTTTAAAGAGAGAACACTTTGCGCAGTGTAAAATGGATTCTGAGATTATTAAGAAGACGTAATGCATGTCCTTTTATCCTGAAGGGGCGTTTGCAAATTCTGAACCAGGGCAAACATTTCGTTTTTCTAATAATTCAAACCAGTTGATTCATCAAAGTGAAACAAGTCCATCACCATACATGGGGCAATGATTCCCTTTAGCTAGCGCTTGTCACATTACTACAATCTGACAGGTTTGTAGGGCATTATTACTAGATCTGATTTGTACCACTCTATCCCTTTTACTAAATCTTAAAAATCTTTTTAACTTTTCTTTTTTCCTCTACTCTCTTAAACTAACACCTGAAGGCAATTTAAATATACCACTCCATAATGAAATATCACTTTCATTCTCTCTAGAATTAAGATGTCGTTATCAGCCATCTGTTCCTGGTCCTGCTCTCTATTTCTTTCATCAAAGAAATCATTCCAGGCATGAAACACCTCATTGGAGCAACAATCACCTGAAACTACTGGAGTGCTGCAATAGAGGGGAGGGCCTGGCTTGCAGGGGGAACAGCAACTGAAGAGAATCTTACAGATGACTTGGTGTCACTGTATGCAGCAGGTGAGGAGACATGCTCTTCCTTCCCCTGTCACTGTTTCTAGAAGCATTCCGTCTTCATTGCTGTACTTGCACTCCCTAGAGTACAATATCTGGCATACAGGACAGAAGGCACCCAAAGTCTTCTCAGGTTAGGGATCAAAGTCTCAGTTTAAGGGTCAAAGACTTAGTGCCCATACTGAAGCACCTTGATAATGTTCAGTGGATGCTGAATAAGGATCTGATGCTAGCAGTCAGAAAAACATAACTCCACCTGTGCTACTCTGAAAATCACCAGCACTTTTACAGACACACAGACTGTAGGAACAGCACACAGGTTTGATTCTCAACCACACTTCCACAAGCTATGTACAGCTTGTCCTGATCAGAATTTCAAAGGGCAGGAAGAGTGCAAAGAAGGGGCCATAGAGGACTGTGCCCAAATGGCACTCTTCTCTCCAAAGTCAGCCACCAGGCAGCACATGACCATATGCGTTAGGCCTACAGTGTTTTCACCAGGAATTCTTCAGGCAAGTGTCCCAGCACACGTATTATGTGAAGAGACCAACCAAACTGGGTGCCCTTGACTTACCAAATGCATCAGGCCTCCTTATCTACTTAGATGATCTGTACCTGGGCAGTGAGATGTGTTATAGCCCTCACTGCAGTAGGTATAATACAGAGGATGACATACTATTGTATAGTGGATCTGATGCAGTGGACACACCAAGCCTATGCACACCGGCTAGATGCCCAATCCAGGACCTTGCAGAACGTAGTCTGCATTATACTGCTGTCCTAGCTGGATATAAGCATGTTTTGAAATCCTAACATAAAATATCTGAGTTCCTTAAATTCCATCAGCATAGGATTTCCAGGAAGGAAAACAGGGTTTGTCTGGTACAACTTGGCTGGAAGCCAACCCTATTAAATAATACCCACTAGATTAAACTGAAAACAAACTGGAAGGTTAAACTAACGTCTTGTTTTCTCTGAAATGTGCTGACATTTTACGCACGTTTCCACTTCCCTTGCTCTACAAGTTTCCGTTCCCTGCCTTCCCTTAATAGCTAATGTTGCCCTCTCAACGTTTATATCTTCCAACACACTGAACATTTACCAGAAGTTTTTTACTACTCTGCACTGATTAGCAAAACTTTATTTTACACAAGGAATACTGTAACTGAAATATATTCTTAATTTTATAACAAATTAGTTTTTAGGTGTGGAGCCATGATGAGTTCTCCCCATGTGCAAAAATACTGGCCTGATCTTATGTGAATGCCAAAGCAAGCATTAAGACAGCAGATATGATCCTCCAGAAACTCTTTGGCAAGTGAACAATTATATCATATTCCTTTTAAGAAACACATCACTAAGAATGAAAGACTGGAAACATATTAGTAGTAGGATGGGGTTTATATTGGAAAGTAGCCTTTAACCTGCTGTTTTCATGAACAAATCTACATAGTTTTCATAAAAAGCAGAGAACATAGTTTCCTGCTAGCACTGGGCTGCACAACTGGAACATTAACAGTATGAACTGCAGAGTGACAGCGTAGGATTATCATGTTACTGTAAATCCAATTAAAGATAAGGGACAGAAAATCAGTATCCAAACCATGCCACTCAGATCAACCACTTCAGCAGTCAGTCTCTCCAAAACACACTCTTCCATGAAATAATTCAATGTAAAAAGCTTTTGTATGTTCATTTTTCAGCAAAACAAGTACCAGTTATGCTACTGTATTAGTGCTCAGTACTGCAAGCTGTCAATATTTTCTAGACTAACTGCATCAGGCACTTTGCTAACCATCAGCAGCTACAACATGCTGGCCAATCTGGAAGCAAGGCTGAGCCCAAGAGTGCCTGGAACAAGAAATCAATTTTCATCTGAGAGATACCTAACACACTTCCCTTCTAAAGCTTCTCAATTTTGATAGTGCCATAAAAAGCATGAGAGGGTACAAGGGAACAACCATACTTGACAATTTGTGTGCAGCTTTTTTAGGAATACACAGACTCAAATTTAACATTTACCAGTTTCAGAAGATGGGATGGCTTTTTTTCCTCATAGATTCAATATTGTTTCATAGCCAATAGACTTGTGTGACCTATAAATTCCTAATTTCACATACACTGCAATGCCTAAGTATTGCTGCTTTATCCTGGACACCACACCTGCAAAAGCCTGTGGAGTCCAGATTGAGCATGCTGCCCCATTTCTCTTCTTTTTTCAATACATACAAGTATCTGTGGAGATGCTTGGATGATTCTATCAGTGCACATTGATTAGTCAGTGTCTCATCTGTATGAACAATATGTAAGCCATGTAGTGAAATGAAAACTTTTTGGCTGAAATCCCTGTGCTGATTTTCCTCCTGTGGTCAGCAAAGTTGGCTGCATTCAGTACAGGCTCATAGGCTTAATACAGATTTCAGGTGAACGCTCTGATCTGCTTTTAAGCAGGAGTCAAACAAGACCATATTGCTGGGACTTCATTTAGCTTTATTGAGTGAGCCACAAATAATTTCCTCCAAAAGTTTCTCAGCTACAAACAATGGGCAACACAAAAGGACTCTAACAATGCAGGACAGCACTGACTACATTGCCAAATCAATTTTCTTCATAGCAGCCTGCATGGGGATGTTTTGGATTTGTGAGCAATGTTGATAACACACCATTTCAGTACTTACACAGCCTCACGGCTTGCTCTTGTGTCCCACTGACCCCTCAGTGAGTAGGCTGGAGATGGGCAAGAGGCTGGGAGGGGGCACAGCCAGGACAGCTGACTGAAAGCATATTCCATACTGCACAACATCATGTTTAATGACAAAAGCTGGGGGAAAGAAGAGGCAGGGGCACCTTCAGAATGCTAACGTCCATCTTCCCAGGTAACAGTTAAATGTGATGATGCCCTGCTTTCCTGGAAACACCTAAACATCTGCCTGCCGATGAGAAGTAGTGAATTCATTCCGTATTTTGCTTTGCTTGCAGGTGCAGCTTTTGTTTTGCCTATTAAACTGCCTTTATCTCTATCCATGGGTTTTCTCTTTTGCCCTTCCAATTCCCTTCCCCACCCTCCTGAGGGTCAGCAAGTGAGCGGCTGTGAGTTGCCTAGCTGCTTACTAGGGCTACACAACACCCTCAGTATAAAACAGAAGGTGCATATTCATATTTGTGGTCATGAATAAGCCTACATTTGGCCTGTCCAGTTTCGCTAGCTGTGTAGCTTGATGAAGCTTTGGAGTTTGCATTTACAAGAGCTACAGTCCATCCCTCCATGCCAACTGCCAAATACCCCAGTCTCAGATGCCACTACTGCCCATTCCTCCTCCTTTCTAACAGAGGCATCCCAATCTCATAGTGGTTAACTTTCTCACCCTACAAAACAGCATGGAAGGCAGAGTATGTTCCAAATTCCTTTTCCGCCAGGATTTGGGTCTTTGGTAAGAATAAATTAATATTCTCTGATAGTCTTCTCTCTGCTCACCTCCATCTGGTAATGTTGAAGTTCAGAAGCTTTCAACGTCTTTAGGGGAACAAGTAATAATTTCACAGCATATTATGACCACCATTCCCAACAGCTTTGTGTCCACTGATGCCCCAGTCCTGGCTGGTTGTTCAAATTATCCTACATAAAGCATTTTCCTATACAGGGAAATCTTGATTATCCCACATTAGGTGCGGAGTTACTGCTTAGAAACTTGCTAACACCTGACCCCATCTGCTCCTCAAAAGTAAAACCGAACAAGTATCTTCCCAGGAAGACTAAGCAGACATGTCAGTGCCAACAGTTGTGCACCAGTATCTAATTCTTTGTCTCATCTACAGGTTATCAGAGGTACTTTTGAGGAACTAAAAAGAACAAAGGCAAAACAGTTGCTGTAAAGTAATCCTGAATTCTTGGTGGACTCATAAATGGTTAAAAATGGCACTTCTAAATCCCTTTAAGCCTGAATTAAAATATAAAGTTAATTCAGCAAATTACTAAGCACAACATGTATCTGACTAAACTACAGAAGGAGCTCAAATGCCCAGGTATCGAAACAGAACATGGAAAGCGCCCCAGGGAACATCTGCTGTTTCATACAAGGAGACTCACCGGGAGGCAGGAACAAAACACCAAACTGTACAGAATTTGTTGCCTGTTGAACTTAGGTCTCACAAAAACAAAGCAATCCACAACTGATTCCATGTTCAGTTTATACTGCTTGTTCTGAATCTACAGCAAGCATGGTACAAGCAGAACAAGCTGTTTCAGCTATGTTCTGGGCTGCAGATGGAAACATCAGGTTTAGATACTGTGCTATTGTGTAGGAGGTAAGTGTTTTTCTTGAGATTAATTCTGGGCCAAAGCTATGTCTCTCTGTAGCAAAAGTCCTCTTTTAAGAACACAGTCATATGGGAAATACAGAACTGATTGACAGATGGACACATCACTGCATACACCACTGCACTGCTTCACAAGCCAGACCAGAGGTTCATAGGCACCTTCCAGAAAACCAAGGTGCTCAAACTCAGCAGGGTACCTGCTCTAAGGCCTACGAAATGACAGTACTTTCTCTCTGCTGGTCAGCTTCATACAGCAGATGAGAACAATTTCAAACATATTGGGGAACTGGATTGTTGGTAAGACATTGCATTTGTCTCATTTTCACTGCAGCTTTAATCATAGCTTATAGTGCAGATACTAACAAATAAATTATTTTATAAATATAGGTTTACTTTTACATTTTCCATCAATAAAGCAGAATTTTCATCACATTTTACATGAACTTCATCTTCAAGTTTGTTTTTTTATAATAACACTAACTAAACAATAATGGGAATTTCTTTTACCCTTCAACTTCATCAGCTAGTCAGATGAGAACTTTGTATTGCATAATACATGATGCCCTGCTTTACGTGTGATATGCTTTAGAAAAATCGTAGTCTAATTGTGAAAGACTACTGTTACAAAACATTCTCATCACTGGCATGTTTAATTGAGCTCCTGAGAGGCAGTATCAGTAAGACTTAGGGATAAATAACCAGTAGTCCCATTGGTCTCACCAAGAATCCATTGATGTTTCATAAATCCTAGTCAGTACAAATCTAATTGAGTTACCATGCTGAATTAGCTTACATCTAAATGGCATTCATGTCTACAAATGGAATAATTAGAGTCTAGAAAATGGGATATATCAAGTGCTATCCCAAGTGACAACAGCAAGACATTTGTATTCATTCAATCAACTGCTTTAAAAAAGCAGATGTAATACTTGATTTGGGGTTGATGACAAGACAGTGTTATTGAGTCTAGCAATGATATTAGACAGAGAATGTTAACTATTTCTTCATGTCTATCTATTTATATTTATTCTAAACAATTCTTTGATTCTTTCAGATTTTGCTTTAGGATACAGAGTCATTACATGTCTACATACTCCCTATTTTTTATCTAGGGTAATGACATCAGCTACACTCATTAGCGCTCTTCTTTCCACTACTGGAATTCTAAGATGAATAGCAAATAAATCAATAAATAACAGGGTCTGCAACAGAACTTTCAAAGCTACTAATATTTTTAGCCCCAGTACCGAAGGAGCCTTTTAAGACAGAATAAAGCAAATAAGAGTGGTCATTTTGTCACCTTGCTTAACCACTTTCTTCTGTGTACTAAATTAAATAATGCACCATTACATTTTTGCCAGAACCCAGTGTCACCTGCGCTACAGACTGAAATTTATCAGATGCCACTAGTTGGCTGCTTCAGGTTTAGTTAAATACCATCTGTTTTTTTTCAGAACAAGCATAAAACATGGCTCTCTCAAACTGTATATAAAACCACTATTAAATTAGGATGAATCTTTGCGAAGCTGGATAACAGATTCCTTTAATTCTGAAAGTAGCCTAATTTGCATGCATGCTTTATTTATTACACCAATTAAGTTTTGCAAATAGTTTGCAATGAGGTCCCTATGACCTAATAATTCACAATTACTCCTGGGATATCCTGCCCACTTTAGCACGTTTTGAATAATATTGCTATCTCCTTGAGAAAAATAATGCATTTTTTACATGACAGATTTATTAAGAGTGTGCACACCTCTTTCTTAACCAATTTTACTCTAGGCAGGTTTATTGGAACTACTTCATAGACCTCTGTCGTGTTGGGTAATGAATGTTTTTCTTCAGTTTCCTGTCTTTTCATATACTTGTCTTCTAAGCTCTTGTAGAAATCCCATGTATATACAATCTAGATGAGCACTCTGGGTGGTAACGCAATATAAGTGAATAATAACCATTTGAAACTGCCAGGATGATATTCTGTTTCTGCTATAGCATTAAATAATGGAGCAGAGTTGACACTGTGGAGCAAACTTATCATGGTCAGACCTACTCCAGCCTGGTAAAACTTGATTCAGATTTATACTGCAGAATTTAGCTTACAAACAACTGCCTCAGAAAAAAAAAAATTGAGAGTCACTGGGATCTGTTCAAATAATGACAAATTGTATTGGGTTATTTTATAAGAACAAACTACTACTTTTCTCTGCTTTAATCAGCTTTATGAGGAATTTTATATGAGCTTAGTGTATATGGAAAATGCTTTGTTTTGGTAGTGTTGAAGTAAGACTGGCATTTCCTTGTACTTCATATGCATAGCTCCCTCCATGCAAGCATTCAGCTAGTCATGTGCATTTCTAGATTAATTTTTCATTCCATTACAAAGAACAAAACTCCACCATTATAAGAACAAAAAATTCTTGCAAAGACAGTTATGGAAGGTATTTGCTAAAAGGAAAGAAAAAAGCCAACCAAACACCAAAACAATGGAAAAAACCCAGACATCATGTATTTTGTGTGACTTATGCACACAAACTTGAATATCTGGCTTCATTTTTGGAGAAGGTGATTCCTATGGGAATAGAAACCTGCTCAAGAAATTAGTGCCCTGTCCCTGAAACAGAATGTAATTTGCTTTTTAAACTCTCTATACATAGTGGTATGAAGCATCTTGGTATTGCTATATCTCTTCTCAGAAAACATACTGGGACACACTTAGATGAAAACCCTAAAACTGGCATGATATAGTGAACAATCCAACTCCCCATGTCCTTTCAGTGCTTTTCGTGCAATATGTGTTTTCCAGCACTGTGCTAAAAGTATGGTGGGGAGTGCTAGAGGCCCCCACAAGAAAGGCTGGTAGCTGCCTGTCCGTAGGTTCCTTCACTGCCCAGGAGGTCCTTTGCTGAGAAATCCTCTATGGGTATTCCCACTCCTTTGGTCTATTGTGCTTTGCTATTTCACTCTGCTGAAGTACAACACTGAGTAAGCACTCCTTTTTCTCAGTGCCAATGGCTCTCAGCTTTGGTGTTCACAGGACACAGTCCTTTTGTCAAAGTTTACACACCTTGTCCCTTTCATTGTATGTTATATTTCTCTCCCTGCAAGCCATATGAGTTTTGTCTTTTCTTACTGCTTTCTCATTTTATATGGTCTTTTGACAGCAAACTGCTGAGCACTACACTGTGTAGAGCCAGATCCTGCCTTTCTATAGAGAACCTAGCTCTAGTGTAGAGCCAGATGATGTCTTTGTATAGAGAAATTAGCTCTAGTGCTCTTTGCACACAGATGGCAACAAGTCATAGCCAAAATAACAACCAAAGACCTTCTTACTGCCAACTTTGAGCCACTAGTTCATGCTAAGCCTTTGCAATGGCCTACTGTGGCCGGTTGACGTTGCCCCCTTAAGAAAGGGAACATGGTGGACGGAAGTTGGTAAACGGAAGGAATAGTCTAAACTAATTTCATTGGACAAGTGGGAGGAAGCACTTTTCGGAACTGGGAGTGAACTGGACATTTCCAGCACTTCTCAGTCAGTCTTGCTTCCGCCTCTTCTTCAGGCAACAGCTTTCTGTCCTGGGCTTTCTGCCAAGGCTCCGGCCTTGAGAGAAAAACAGATAACAGGCCTGTATTAACTCTTTTCCAATTAACACAAACTGCTTCTAACATTTTTTTTTCTTTCCTCTCTTTTCTCTCTCTTCCTATCCCACTCTGGGGAAAGGGGGGAGAGAGGGGAGAGCGGAGGTGGGGAACCCCCTCTGTCCAGAGGGGGGTCACTCTCATTTCTGTGTTACTCTGTTGTATATCTTTGTATATATTGTAGATATTGTAAATTTGTAAATAATCCCCTGCAAACCCTACATCGCTTTGTAAATATAGCTCCACTGCTTTGCTAATTCAGCTTGCGAGTTTTTTTTCTTTTCCCTTCAATTTTTTTTTCCCCTTTTACTTTACAAGGGGGAAGGGAGGAGGCTTCTCAGCCTTACCCCTTCCATCCCACCACATTTTTTTTATTGGCGCCCAACGTGGGGCCAGTGGCGCAATGGATAACGCGTCTGACTACGGATCAGAAGATTCTAGGTTCGACTCCTGGCTGGCTCGGCTGCTATTTTTGTAGTCAATCTGCCAAGCTTCACCATACTTGTACTTGGACCATCTGTCACTCTACCACACCTACCAAGTCTCCTGTCCCATCACCCATCCGCAGCTAACTATCACCTTTTCCTCAGTGTTTCCCATAAGTAAATCTCATTTTGGATTACTTTCCACCAGCAGATTCGACCTGGTCCCTTTTGCTGGGCAAGATAGGATTCATTGGTACCTGTTCTAACACCTTTAGATACTTTTCTTGTAAGAGGCCTACATGATGCCTTTCGTTCTAGTAGTACACAGCCATTATTGAATAGTGAAATCATGTGTTTTGCACTTTGCTCCACTGAAATTCCATTTTTAAGCAAGCAGGAGCCGTGCTCATGTGTGTGAGAGAAAAGAACCCAAACCAGCAAAAATATGCAGAGTAAAACCCTGTTATGCAATGTAAATCTTAAATGGCTGCATTCATTGGAGGAATAAGGACTGAAACTGAATCCCTAACTGAACGAGGTATGCAAGGAGAGGATCTTACAAAACAAGCTTAAAATAAAATATACTTGCAATATTAATAACACAAAATAGTCACAAACTACATAATATATCACCTCTGAGGTTTGTCTATTTTAATTCTGTGCAATTTCATTAACCCCTTTGCAAGGAGATGTGCTTGAAGGAACTCTATAATATAGGTCACTTTTAGTAGACATTTAGATTCTGTTGTTAATTGGCGATGCAAGGAGGAATGAAATAGCCTAGGAAGTATACTACAGGGAACAGCTTCCCTGGCAAACAAAAGGAACAAGTACTTCAGTAGGTCCATTTCCTTTCCCAAAATCCTTCTCTGGCACTGTATCACCGAGAGTAAGTGCGAAATACAACAGATTAGAATTAGTACGTTTTGTGCTATTAGTTAAGTTGTGTGTAGGGCAAATGAATCCAAACCCCTGTTTCTTCTGTGGACCAAGCTGGCAGTCAGATATGACAAAAACCAACTAAGATACCAGCCCAGAAAATGCTGTAGCCACCACCTGAAACTAGAACGCTTGTTTCACCATGATAGAGATTGATTTAGTTGGACTACATTTCCCACTGTGCAACGTGAAGGAACCTGACTGACAGTTTTAGCAACCCCATTTTAATAAAACAGAATTGTGACTCAGCTATGAGGAAAAAATACAGTGTGAAATTGCTGAGCGTTATTTAAAAGGACACAGACTAAATGATTGTTTATCAGTATACAAAATAGTGAGTGAAATTTTCCCACAGGAGTAGAAGCCTGAATAGTATTAACAGTGCTTTAAACTGTAATGAATTCCCAGTCTAATTCACTATGAGGTTTCAATTTATACCACATTTAGAGTACTCCAGGTTCAAGTAATCACTGCAGTAATTAGCTTACTTCCAGTCCTCCAAAATAAACCCACTAATTTTTGCAATCAGCCTTCATTTGGTTAATCACCAGTTTAATTGATTTAATTAGTTTGATCTGCAAAATTAGTCAAGTGTAAATACTGTTTTGTAAACAGAGTTTAGCTCCAAGCTGTAATATGGGGAATTCTAATTCAAAGCTAGAGTTAATAATAAAACCCAACACGCACTATTTTGTTCCAGTATCCAGCAGTTTTAAGTCTGCACAACACAAATTTACACTTTTAATGGAAACCACAATGTTATATTTGTGACAAAACTAAGGACATTGTCTGTCAAAGTTTTGTGCTTGACTAATGATTTTTACACTGTGACAACTGACAACAGAACTGGGTTTTCTTTCTTTAGGTTAAGAGCAGAATGTTTCCTTTTTTATTTTGCTTTTGGTTTCAAAAGAGGCTGGAAGGCATTTATTAATGAGCTAGACCAAAGGAAAAATTATATAAAGAGAAGTCTGATTACTCCTAAACAAACATTATTTTAGAAGGCACAGAAATAAAAGAAGAGAGCCAATCTGCAAACCTGGGCAGTAATACACAAGGCAGAGAGGCTGTCTAAACAGGAATAACACCCTGAAATTACAAGCTGAACAAAATCTTAAATAGCAAAGATTTGATATTCTAGCAAAGCTCCAGCAGTCATTGATACTAATCATCATAAAATTACATTCTGATCCTCTGAAAAATGCTGTGTATTTCATGACAAATATCCAAATTCAATTCATACACATTAAACCCCAAAATCATCCCAGAAGATGCAGAGCATGTGCTCAAAAGGCGAGCATCTTCAGGGTAGGCATGCTAGCTGATCCCTCGGAAGAGCAGAAAAACTGACAAACAGAAACCAGCATACACTGAATAGCATTTAGAGAAAGGAAGGGAGTGGGATTTACCATGTAAATGAGAGAGACAATAAGAGATTGTTTGCAAAAGAAAACAAACACAGAAAACTAAAATGAAAAATAGAAATGGCCAAGATTACATGAGAAATTTCTTTCCAAGGAATGCAAGCCAGTAAAAACACAAGTCTAGGACACATAAGTAATCTGTTCTTAGCTGTGCTGGGCTGCTCTGTCAAGTGGTCAAGTTGCTTAGATTTTCTGAATCTCACTTCAAATTGTAAGTTTAAATAGTGTTTGCTCCTAACATGTGCAGAGACTGCATCAATCCATTACAGACAAAGAGGAAAGAAAACCCACACCCTTGTATTGAAAACAAGATTACACAGAATCACACAAAGTTAGGGCCTGGAAGGGACCTTGAAAGATCATCTAGTCTAATCCCCCTGCCAGAGCAGGATCACCTATACCAGGTCACACAGGAACGCATCCAGGCAGGTTTTGAGTATCTCCAGAGAAGGAGACTCCACAACCCCGCTGAGCAACCTGTTCCAGTGTTCCATCATCCTCAGAGTGAAAATTTTTTTCCTCATGTTGCCATGGAACTTCCTATGCCTCAACTTCCACCCATTCCTCCTTGTCCTACCATTGAGCACCACCAAGAAGAGCCTGGCTCCATCCTCTCAGCACTCACCCTTTACATATTCATAAACATTAATGAAGTCACTCATTAGTCTCCTCCAAGCTAAAGAGCTCCCTCAGTCTCTCCTTGTTCCACTCCCTTAATTATTTCTGTGGTTCTGCATTGGACTCTTTCAAGCAGTTCCCTGTCCTTCCTATACTGAGGGGCCCAGAACTGGACACAATATTCCAGATGCAGCCTCACCAGGGCAGAGTAGACAGGGAAGAGATCCTCTCTTGACATACTAGCCACATCCATTCAAATACATCCCTGAATAGCATTTGCCTTCTTGGCCACAAGTGCACCTTTTGGGAAAAAATAAAACTTAACAACAACCACAAACACCACATCTGAACCTTTCAAGCTTTAGAAAAAACATTCTTACAACTCTGGCCAAGACCAAGAGATACAGGGCAGAAGCCGGCACACAGCCATGTGCCTAAGCTCAGTGCCAGCCTTTATTCCACCCATTTAATTGCTGCACAGCCCATGTTCCATCACAGAAAACAGTGAAAACTCCCAAGATCTAAACTAAGAAGGAACTGCAACATCTGCACCAGTTCATTCCTGTCATTTAAAGCCTTATATTTCATATCTTATGATGTACTAATTTGTGCCTTTGCAGAAACAACTGTGAATTCTGTTTTGTACATGTGGTGTGGTTACCACTAAGGAGGATTTGGGGGATTCACATTAAACTGAGTCCCAGATGTTTTTCTCCTTGTGATTTGCATTGATCTGTTCTTTGTCAATTCTAATTATCAATCAAAACGACTGAATTAAGTCAACCACTCTGCAGAAGAACTATTTATGCACATGATCAAAGGCACAACTGTGGTACAAAGCCTGAAGAGTCTCCCCAATGCTCCATGTAACTTCAGTGATAGGTCTCTTCATAGAAGACACAACCCTAACCCTGCCCCATCTCCTGAGCTAACACAGCCTAAGTCTCTCAGTATCTCTGCAGGACTTATGTGTGAATAAATAACATTTGCTGGATGAAAAGAAAACCTCTAATCACCAAGCCCTCGAAGAACAGCACCCTGTGGGATAGATTACAATATTTTAGCATGTTCATTTTATTTGGTGCTTCCACTAGTGCTCTTTTAACAATGATACAAACTGCACATTGGGTACTCATTACATCACGCTGGAGAGAATAGGATATCTTGTAAATATGCATTAAACCACCTAGATTTTCCTTCACTACCATATTGTGTCCGAGCTGAGGCACAAACATGTATACTTGAGAGTGGTAGTTGGGGTATATACTCCTGGCATGCTGCCATTGTCAGTGAAATATGTCCTTTTTGCAGGTGTTTCTTACACTAATGGGAGGAAATTGCTCATCCATACACAAAAGGAGTACATTCTGCCTCTCTGTGTTTGTATGAGGGGAAAAAAGAAAAAGTTTAAACAAATTCATTTTGAGGAGTACTAAGTTTACATGCATCTTAATGCAATGGATGACTTCTATTCTTCTTAAACACAAGTTAGAGAGAAAAAAAAAAGCAGCATGTTGAACTTCACAGGTGAGCTTAGAAATGCAGATCTTTAATCAAGCAAAACATAACAAGTTAGTTTGTTGGTGTATGAATAAGCAACATATTATTTTTTAATGCAATTTTTAGTTATGCATTCTGGTGGCTTGAAACAGATCTGCCATACAACAGTGAACACTGGGAAAATCCCTGAGTTCCTGAAGGCAATTCGTGCAGAAGCTACAGCATGTTTCATTCTTCTGGGAAGAAAAATGTGTCCCTATAGACTGATCAGATGCAGAAGGATCTGTTTGATGAATGAACTGGACAAGAACTTCAGACTGCACAGATGACTTGACATTGAAGAGCCCTGCAGGTAGGACAGCTTATTAGCAGGGACCTTTAACACTTTTTAAAGGGTTTTAGATTTTACATGCATGGAACTGAAATACTTCTGAAAGTTGAGAGGCTGGCAATCTGCTTAATTTCAGAATCCCTGCTCTGTGATTACCAGGGTTGAATTTCTGCATTTGATGTCATGAGGATCTCCACTATGACCTTTCTGTCAAAGGTGGCAGAATATAAGAAAACATTTAGACTGGATTCATGCTCTTAGTTTTATGCTATTTATGGGAAGATGCTGCATAAGTCTGCAGTGGTGCAGAGGTGTGATATGTGGTTCAGAACAAGCATTGCTAGTGCAGAGTTGTATTGTCAATATTCTTCACAAATTCAGATGAGTAGAATGAGCTTCATGTTGGATTAGCAACATGTGTAGAAGCACAGTTTTTGCTTTAGTAATTAGAAACCCTGAGAGAGCACTTATAGTATCATTGAACTGTGGCTCCAAAACCCTATATATATCCTGATCACATTTTAACTAATCTGCAATTATTTTGTATTTTATTTTTAGAGCAAGCTGTTTCAGCCTAGCACAATTTGATGGTCTTGTTGGAGATTTCTGTCATCTCAGCTCAGCCTCATCAACAGAGGTGATAAAGTGATGTAACATTAAACAATCTGTTCTGCAAAATCATTTTAGATTAGCCTTCCTGGTCCACTTTACTTAAGTGCAATTGTCAAGTAAACCATGCCAGCTGATGAAGAGAGAGGGTCCCTGTGTCCTTTTCAAAAAGGGTCTTTCCTCCCACCTTTAAAATGTGATGCCATCTTGAGACAGGATTCTAGATTTGAAAAGTGAGTTTAGTCCACTTATTGAAAAAAATAGAATATGCTAATTGTATTGCCTGCTTGCATGAAATGGAGGGTTTTGTCCAAACTATGTAGAGGTACTGAATTCAGTGGGGAACCTCTCCATTGGACCTTCTGGTATTCCAATCTCTGTTGAGACTTTTAATAGAGGTGGAATAGGTAAATGACAAATTTACAGGTGACATAAACATTGATCGCTTACTAAGCAGGAGCTAAAGCAATTACATGTACACAGCCAAAACCAAAACTCAGTTGTTGAACAAATGATAAAAGTTAAATATAATTATCATATTGAACAAATTATAAAGTTGTGTTTTCCCAAGGAGGAACAGTCTTGACTGTAAAAGGTTGGTCTCCTTTTCCTATAAGGCAAAGAACAAAAACTTGTCCTCTCTTCAGACCAGTCTTAAAAACGAGAGGACAATCCAGCAAGCATTGCTTCTGTGTTCCTTGCCATGGGCATCAGTGCCTACCCAGGCATACATATTCAGGCAGTTTCAATGCTAAGAGAACCTGTCCCACCTTAGGGTATTCTCCTCTGGAGTTTTCAGTGAGCCTTCTAAAATGAACCCACTGCCCACCTCAAGCTCACTTAGTGGAGATGGAGCATATACTAATTTACCCCCAACGTGAAATGTTAGCAGCCATTTTCTTTTCTCAAAATCCTTATCTGGTCCTTTCCACATCTTCACTAACAGTTCCCAATTAGGAAAGGTGAGGCCATCCATCAACTCTTTAGGTATTCCCTTACCAAAGCCCTCTCTACAGAGGGCTAACACCCTGGAGTCCTGAGGACTTTTCCTGAGGACTCCCTCCTAGATCTGCTCTACCTGCAGCTTGTCTCTAAGTCTTCCACCAAGATCCCCACATGACTACAGCTAATTAACACCTGAACAACACTCCCCAGCCCATTAAGAGAGGAACTTACACAGGCATTGTTGAGAAACCTACTCCCCCTGCCTGGGGCCCATGCTGCTCTCAGACTTCCCAGGGCCAGGTGCTGAGGTGGTTCTGGATTTGCATGGCATACAATTTCAAAGAGTCAGGAAGGTCTCTTACCAAAGCCTTTAACCACTTCAGGGAGGGCTGCTGTGAAATCAGTCACTCTTCACACATCAGCTGAAGGCAAGTTGCCCTCCGCACACCCCCAGACAACGAGTTCAAACCCAAGGATGGGATGCTCACCAACACCCCCCCCACACCTCTTTCCAAGGGGTCCAGGCCTCCCGCCCAGCATGTGGCTCGCCAAGTCAGAGTTCAAGGTGCACACCCATCCTCCACAGTCCAAAACACACCAAGACCCCAATATGTCATCAGGCCAGCTTCATCCTGTCTCCCCCAGCTAGAGAGAACCTCCACACACAGTCAGTCCCAGACTCCCAAGAGAGGTGGCTATACTTTTCCTGTAATTCTGTCAGCTCAGTTGCACTGCAGGACATCTCCCTAGCCACGACCTCATTGCTCCCATCATACTGGAATTCAATTTTAATAAGCAGATAAAGCTGAGGAGTAATACTGTCTCCCTGTTTAGGCTTTGCTGCTTTCTTTCCAGTCCAGGGATAAAAAGAAGCCACTTTCCAACCAACTAAATAAGGCTTTTTTAGCTGTAATATTGAACCCAAAAATCACTCTTGAAGTTCCCCTGCCACAACTCAGACAGTTCTAACTGCAGCTCTTGCTCTGTTTGATCTACAATATATCTATTTTCCTGTGCTGCCATCAGCACTGCTTCTCAAACAGCAAACCTTACCACACCCAACATTTCCAACAGGAGGGAGCAGTTAAAATCAAGCTGAACCTGGGCAATTGTGATCAATTGCCAGGGAACTCAGGCTCAGACAATTAAACTTCCTTTTCTTGAGCCTCCACAGAGCTTAAAATAAAACCATCAAACCCCCTTCACGAGGGACACAAACCAAAGCTGCCAAACCTGAGACACCAAGACAAAAAGATGCAGGGGACTCTTCCCTGTGCTCTGGTGTCACTTTTCCCTGAGAAAAACCTCATACCTGGCACACAAACATAGGTGGTCTCCTACTACCTGTATCCTATGAAGGTGGTAACATTAATACAATCTCCTCCTCTCCCCTTATCACTAAAGAAAGACCATTCCAAGTCACTGCACTGCTGAAATACGTGCCCCCAGTGTTCAAAACTTTTTAATTTTTTTAGTAATTTCAAATGCTTGGGAAGAAGAATAGTGAATAAAGAAAAAATTATCGTCTCCTAGAATGTTTTTAATGGCTTTTTAAGACCACCTTACTCTTCTGAATGTCTCTGAGGTCACCCTCCACAGCAGCTTTCACAAATGCTGACAATTACTTGCAAATACAACTAGCAGCCTTCTGCATGGGCACCCCCTTGAGTACCCTGAGCATCAGATACCAGTCCTTGTTTCTGAGATACCAAGGACAGAGCAGGAACCTGCATGGAACTTTTCCTTGGCATTTAAACAGGGTTTTAAACAAGTGAATATCACCTCAGTTTTTATGATCTATAACTTGCCTATAGTCATACTTTACTGTCCTGATTTATTTCTCCTGTATCATATGTCATCCTTCACTGATCTATATCTGTGGCTATAAGACTGTCAATTTGCCACATGGCATAGAACTATGTTAGGTAACCTAACAGCCAAAATGAGCACAGAAATGCATGTGAGGAAACCATACAATACTCTGCATTACAGACTTCAGACACAGGTTTTAATGATTAATCTATTCCTGAATCTTTCCCCTTAGGATTTTTTAATAACTAGGTAATATCACACGACTGTTATCTTCATATGGAAATCTTTATGCTGAGACCAACAAGCCACCAGGAGCAAATACTGATATTTTAAAAGATTATTAATGGAATCAAGGCCTGAAAACTGCAAGAGTCGGACAGACACTTGTAGGAATAATACAATGCAAATTAACAGCAACAGGTTTATATAATTGTATCTGTAGATGGCAAATGTCACCCATGAAGGAAAACGTTGTCAGCATAAATTTAGTAAAAAGTAATGAGAATAAATTAAGATATAGAAGCTACCTGGAGGTTAGCACTGTACGTTGCTCCACCTTCGGTCTGCACCATACAACTCAAGTCAGCTGAGCAGAGGGATAGTTAATAAGACCTTTTCATGCAGTCCTGTGCTTTCATGTTTATTTTTAGCTACATTCCACCAACCTTAAAAATAAAAAAATAAATCCTGTTTTATAATCCCCCAGAATGTATTTCCCATTTGTGAGTTCCCTTTTTCCTTTTCTAAGAGTACTATGATCTAATCAACCGATCAAAAGCAAGCTGAAATGCACACAGCATTACTCAAGATCTGTAACCAGAATTAAGGGATTAATCCACAAGAAACACTGTAATGAACTACATTGCAGTCTACACATTGAGGCTTAATAGCATTTTTAAAACACTGCAAATATTTCAGCAATTGCCATATTTCACTCTCTTTTCACTGTACCACAGTGGTACATCCACTTGGTTTCACAGCTTCATGACATCCTGTCGGTCACATTTTCTTTACAATGCTCTACAGAACTTAGAAGCCCATTTTCAAAAGCGACTTAAGTACCTCAAAGCCTAAACTGCGTGACTTTGAATGAGACTGCAAGTGCCAGCCTGATGGACGTGCACTCACACAGAATAGTCTGTGATTGCAAATAAGCACCGAAGTGGTATCTAAGGGAAGCAACTGAGACCCTAACTCCTTGTGAAATCAAAGGCACTGGGCTCCTAAGTGCACTGAAAAGCTGCTTTTTGAAGTGTATCACTCACTATTTTAAGGTTTAGACACACCTGTCAAAACCTGGACTGAAAACACAGACTTGGAAAACATTAGCCTGTTTTCAGAAGGGATAGCAATCTGATCTTCCACATGCTATAAACAAGGTACATATGCATTGTACATATATACACATCTATACATACATAGTACATTGGTTACACGTGAAAGAAGCTGTAAGACGTTTAATGGATCTTGGGTCTCCTCATCATTCCCTCATCTTCCTGCAACAGTGTCCCAGGACAAGTTGGCAGATGCTCTCACTCACTTCCTCCAAAAGCTACAGCTTTAGACCACCTGCAAGCCCCACTGCAGAATATGTGATCAGCCCAGATATGAAAAATACCATTACACTAATCACAAATGATGGTCACTGATGGCCACCGCTGCCCTGTTTGGACACACCACAGTACACCCTTTCCTGACCCAAGTCATCCCCTGGCTGGGTGGCTCTCCCTGTTATTACTGCTGCTTAACCTTCAGGAGCTTTCCTGGCCACAGAAGTCTTCATAGTCTCTGAAAATAGTTTTGCCCACCATAGGTCCTTAATCTCTCTAGTAAAACAGCTATGTCAAATAAACATGCTTTACAAACACTGGTGCTCATTTAACGCTGAGGAACCACAACCACTTGAAACCCTAAACTCCAGTCAACCTTCATTATGTCTTTTCTTCCTTTTTCTTTTTTTTTTTTTTTTTTTTTTTTTTGGGGGGGGGGGGGGGGGGGAGGCTGGCACCATTACCCATCCTTGTACAGCCACTGTGAATATTCAAATACCGTAATTGGAAATGATTTACTTTGTTTTGAATTAACTAAAATTCCATTGTTAAGCACAAATACTGCTTCACTAAATCATCAAGCTTTTAATGGGTCCACATGAGCAGGTTACCGAGCGTGTTAGGATTTATAATGCTCCTGGGGAGCTGACCACTGTATTATGCTTCCTGCTGCTAGGTAATATGCATGACACATTTCTGGACACTAATTCATTTATTTAATAGTAACAGTATGCAAAAACAGAGTTCAAAATGAGGCTGACAAAGAAGGTATAAAAGTTTTATTAATCCATAGCTAATCAAAGGCCAGAGGAAGGCATATAATGGTGGCATTTACAGACCATATCGAATGTGAATAAATTAAATTTTTGTTTCCTAAAAATCTTACTAATAGGATGTATTCAGCTTGAAATATTTATACTTTTAATTACAGTGGCAGCCAATTTAGAGCAGGTATGTGGTTGTGTTGTACTTAAAACTTTGCATCAGGGATCTCCACAAATCCTCTCATCAGCTCTTTTTTGAATCTGATTTGTTACTGTGTGCACTGTGTCCATGCTCAGAAAGAATAACGTTATTTACTTTCCCATGTAATTATACAGTGCCAGATTACTTGTAGGGGGAAAGGGCACTGAGGGACAGCATCCTCTTCCTGTGAGAGAAAAATCCCCTGAAAGCCTCAGCACCATGTACATACGATCTAACTTTATGGCTCTACCTTTTGAATGTTTGTCTACAGGAAAAAAAATCAATGGAATTACTCATATGGAAACAGTCATTTCTCTAGGCAAAAGTTTTCCAAGCACCGCACCCCCATTTCTAATGAGTTATCAAACATTTGAATTATGTTGTAAATTCAGTTTGGGGAAAAAACCCAAACAATTATTAATAAACATAAATAATGGGGGGAAAAGAATGTAAAGGAATGGGAAAACTAGCAGCAATACTACTTTGGTCTGTGCTTTGAATACCATTAAAAACCTATATTAACTTTGATACCAATCTTGCAGAAAGCAAGAGAGAAAATACTCTGGTTTAGAAAGGGTGGGGGGAAACAGAGTATATAAAATCTTTTAGATATCAGGGCAAATATCAATGACATTAAAGCTTCTTCCTGATCACACCCCCACACCCCAACCATCTGGTGCTGGACAAAAGAAGACATTTTGCTGAAAATACAAAATCGCTTTCTTCGGTTAGTTGGGAAGCAAATGCACATGACATTTGCAGATCCATACTGCCAATGAGCTCTTCTCCAGCAAAGAAGTCAAGGATTTCCAGAACAAGACAGTAATTTTATGGAAGTCAAGGTAGCTACGCGCTATCTTAAGCTAAAACAGATTGTGATGGGTTAATGCCCATCCTGAAGGGGCGGGGGGGGGGGGCGGGAGCTTGCAAGTGCTTTGTCCTCCCTGCAGTGTGTTTTCCCCCTGGGAAACTGAGTCTGCTCCACTCCCCCTCCCTGCCCAGATAGGGTATAAAAGGGAGGACACTGCTGCCCACTGCAGGCTTGAAGCTGTGCACGGAGGGGGAGTGGAACAGACTCAATTTCCCAGGGGGAAAATGCCCTGCACTTGCAAGCCCTCCCCGCCCCTGCTTCGAGGATGGGCGTTAACCCATCACACAGATGCTTCAGTACTCTGCTGAAACACAGACTGATACTTTTTGCCAAATTCAACCTTCTTGCCAAGCTGGACAGTTAAAGGCCAAGGGAAAAAGCTCTTACGAAGTTCTGAAGAAACTTCAAGGGTTGCAAGATGAGTCCTCAGGAGTTACAGTTCTTGAGCAAAGGCTTCAGCTTTACATCAGTGTAATTCAGTCTACAGACCTAGGGTAATTGTACATGTTTGCATTCTTAGCTCGAGGTGACAGTGAGGTATGATCTGGGAGTACAAATTAATACTTAAGCACATGAGTTTTACCTTGCATTAGGAACAGATAAAAAGAGTAGGAGAAACTTGTTACCTTGGCTCAGGAGCTCAATGATTACCTGTGAAGCAGCAGGAATTCAGCTGGGAGTCTAAGACCCAAAGCAGTAAGGCTACACATCTATTTGTGGAGGAGAGGGAGGAACAACAGCTATAAACTAGAACACAGAGGGTTCTACCCCAACACAATGAGACACTTCTTTACAGTAAGGGTGACGGAGCACTGGAACAGGCTGCCCAGAGAGGTTGTGGAGTCTCCTTCTCTGGAGACTTTCCAAACGCACCTGGTTGCATTCATGTGCAGACTACCCCAAGCGATCCTGCTTTGTCAGGGTGTTCGGACTCGATCTCTGGAGGTCACTTCTGACCTCTGACATTCTGTGAAGGACACTCACAATGTGCTGTGTCATAAAGTGTGGTAGTGTTTAGAGTCTCATCCATTATTATCTCCTGTAATTTCAGGATACAGTAACAGTGAGGCAAAGTGTCTGATGGGTCTCCTCTGCTTACATATAATCTAAACTAAAGTCAATTTCAAGTAAGTTCTTTAGATATTGAACTATTTATCCTCTGCAGGCAGGTAAGAACCACCCATATTAGAAGTATAGGAATATACAGGAAGTCAGAGTATACCCTAAATGTATTTGCACGAGCACTACTGATACAGTGGGATACATCATTTAAGCCTAATCTTGCAGCACAGGATCAGATTAAAGTTTATTCAGTCTGCTACGGAGGGACAGCAGCTCCTCGAAACAAGACAAGGTTCTCATTTGCACACCAAGGATGAAGAATGGTCTTATTTTAGCCTTTCTCATATAAAAGCTAATTTCAATTGTCAAATTATTTAAACTCTAGTGTCTAATATGGCTCACTTTGTAAAAATCTTCAGCTTTGCCTTCACTGAGGTATACTTGCCGCTAACTGAAGTTCTGCCTTTATTTCTTATTTGATTTTGTTCTTTAAAACTAATTAATCGTTGTTTATACCACTAGATCAGGATGAGTCAACTAACAAATGCTGAAGTTCAGAAGAGGTATTTTTTTGGTTCAATATTTATCAGTGGAGTTACAAGTAAAATGGCAATCTTACTGTTCAGATTATAAATACTGTTGACTCGCTATGTATGAGGAGCGGCAATCACTGCAGGTTGTATTGGGAAAGCCTAGGCAGTATTCACAATGGATTTGTTCAACATTTATGTGCAGCAGCAGTGAATGTTTGAGAGATCAAGTTATCACTGCCTTAAGTCCCTAATCATGTTAACACACACTTCATAAACCAACTGGACAAGCAGACAACATGGAAAGCCTAAAGGTTAAGTACACATTATTGACCTCAAGGAAGCTGTGTTCTACAGATCATTAAATATGTTGTGCTCTCCTGTTTCAGCTGGTCACACTGAAAAGTGCCCTGGGAACATTATTTAATGCTTAGATGTTCTACCTACATTTGTGTGACAGAAAATCAATACCTTTCCCCTAACCTCACTTGCTTAGATTATTCCCAGCTATTAGCTGTTTTTCAACCCCCAATGAGTTCAATCATTTGCATGTATGTGTTCAGACATACATTTTAATGACATATAGACACAGACAGGGAACTCATCTTCCCTACACTGTGGTACAGCCTACTTAGCTCATGTAGCAGTAGACATGTTGGAACAAGGTGGGGGGCTGCTTGTTGTTTAGCAGAGGCAACTAATGCCAGTGAGGATCCTGCTCATTGAGAAGCTCTATGTGGGTGCAGCACAGCTCCTAACAAATACACTGTCCATGCTTAATGCAGATGGGAACTGAGGTGCAAAATGAGATCATAGAATCATCGAATCTTCCAGGCTGGAAGAGACCTCCAAGATCACCCAGTCTGACCTATCACCCAGCCCTATCCAATCAACTAGACCACCATGGCACTAAGTGCCTCATCCAGACTTTTCTTGAAGATCTCCAGGGACAGTGACTCCACCACCTCCCTGGGCAGCCCATTCCAATGGCAGATCACTCTCCCTATGAAGAAGTTCTTCCTAATAACCAGCCTGAACCTCCCCTGGCACAACTTGAGACTGTGTCCCCTTGTTCTGTTGCTGGTCGTCTGGGAGAACAGACTGACCCCCACCTGGCTACAACCTGCCTTCAGGTAGTTGTAGACAGCAATGAGTTCTCCCCTGAGCTTCCTCCTCTGCAGGCTAAACAACCCCAGCTCCCTCAGCTGCTCCTCACAGGGCTTGTGCCCAGGCCCCTCACCAGTTTCATCGCCCTTCTCTAGGCACATTCCAGTACCTCAACATCTCTCTTGAACTGAGGTGCCCAGAACTGGACACAGTACTCAAGGTGTAGCCTGACCAGTGCTGAGTATAGGGGAAGAATAACTTCCCTTGTCCTGCTGGCCACACTATTCCTGATACAGGCCAAGATGCCATTGGCTCTCCTGGCCCCCTGGGCACACTACTGGCTCATGTTCAGCCTACTATCTACCAGCACCCCCAGGTCCCTTTCTGCCTGGCTGCTCTCCAGCCACTCTATCCCCAGCCTATAGTGCTGCTTGGGGTTGTTGTGGCCAATGTGTAGAACCCTGCACTTAGCCTTATTAAATCTCATCCCATTGGCCTCTGCCCACCCATCCAGCCTCTCAAGGTCACTCTGCAGGGCCCTCCTATCCTCTAGCAGATCAACACCTGCTCCCAACTTGCTATCATCTGCAAACTTACTGATGATAGACTCAATCCCCTCATCCAGACCATCAATAAAGATATTGAACAGGATCAGGCCCAGCACTGATCTCTGGGGTTCACCACTAGCGACTCTAGTGACTGGCTGGCAACTGGATGTGGCACCATTCACTACCACTCTCTAGGCCTGGCCCTCCAGCCAGTTCTTGACCCATTTCACAGTGAATCTGTCCAATCCATGAGCTGTCAGCTTTGCCAGGAGTTCGTTGTGGCAGACAGTGTCAAAGGCTTTGCTGAAGTCCAGGTAGACTACATCCACAGCCTTCCTCACATTCACCAGGCAGCAACCTGATTGTAAAAGCAGATCAAGTTGGTCAGGCAGGACCTGCCCTCCTAAATCCATGCTGTCTGGGCCTGATCCCTTGGCCATCCTGTAGATGGCCAAGCCTCTACTCTACTCAGGCTGGACCCCATGGCCACTCTTGTTAAGAATCATGCTTGCCCAACTCCTACAGACATGGCAGAAAGCCAACAGCTGACCTTCCTGAAGAGCACTCTTACTGTGCATGTCAGATCTCTCAGCCTATGATCCTCAGCCCAATGCTGGGATTTACACCATGAGGCATGCTGAATCCTCAGTCTAAGAGCTATGTGGGGAGGATTCCAGCTGAAGCCTTTGCATTGCTTCTGTAATTCCAGTCTGACCTCTGCTCTGACCAGCACTCCAACTTCTCTTTCTTGGAATTCTAACTGTAGGCTGAGATTTATGCCATGGGACACTCCTGGTTCCCAGGTGAGGAGTGCTTGGGGGGCAAAAGATGAATAGTAGCCCTTACTTTGGTAGCTCCTGAGCCCTAATTAAGATCTAGGACATGTGATTCTCAGAGCTTCAGTACTAATCTTGTCCTTAACTCTTGACTGAACACTAGTCCAAGAATGTGGTCACATACCTAGGTTACCTAGTGCTGAGGGGAATATCCCAACAGCAGTTCTCAGATTACTTGGGCAGCTCCTTCTCAGAGCTATTCTTCACCATTTTCCAGTTTACTCTTGGAAGCCTGACCATGATCCTAGATCTAAATCCTAGACCAAGATTTATGCCATGGTACACTCTGAGCTCCCAGGTTAAGGGCTGCATAAGGGAAGGGCAGTTCTCATTTAATTTTACCATTCTCTTCTGAGCTCCTGTGCTGCTGTCATCTGTCCCAGCTGTCTATTCCCTGGAACTGTTTCTTATGACTCTTTGGGACCACAACTTTCCCATTCAAAAGCAGATCAGAAGGGAACAGCCCATCTTGAACAACTGACAGCCTCATTGAAACACAAGAAGTGATAAACAGAGGCCAAATGAGAACCACAGAACATCACTGAGAGTGGTACACCCTCATGATACTCACTGCTTGTTTTCTTTGTTCTGTTTGGTTAAAGTAGAAGTGAGTCATATTTGTGCCCCATGAAGTGCAAAAAACTGCTCTGTGAACAGTATCTGAAAAGGGTTTTTCTATATTTTCAGCAGTAGCATTGCTTTTTCTTGTGACAATGACTCTCACAGAAAGCTTTTACTTAAATCTCCACTTCTTATGAAGAAACATTTTCTTATATAAGTCAAAAGCTTTGTCCTTTCATTTACTTTTAAAGTTTAGAAATAAAGAAGGAATGAATGTACATGTACCTCAGAAATATGAATATTTAAAAAGCATAAAATCCCAGATACTACAACATGCACTTCCTGAAAGGCTTGATTTACCTACTGACATCTGAAAACTTTAGCTGCCATATCTAATCTAGTGATGACACTGGTATAGTAACTGCTTATACTATGGGAATCAGTAACTAAACACAGAATTATAGCTACACATTTCTGGGGTAAATCTAGGTAAACAAGGCTGAGAAGAAATAACTTTACTAACTAGTTAATGAGACCATGTTGTTGACCAAACAGTGGGCCAGGAAGCATAGGGATGTCAGGGTAAGTTTAACACAGGCTCAGCAAATTATTACATTTAGATGTCCAATAACTAAACCCAAAGTGTTTCAAATCTAGTTCTGCTCTTGTGGGAATAACTGTACTTTCCTTAAGATGCGTCATTTTGATGTATACAGAGTCTCTAAATACTCAGGGAGATTTTCATTTACATCTTAAAAAAGTTGAAGCTGCTTATCACTCAAAACCCTTCAGTTTGTAACAGATGGAAAACTGACAACACTGATTTGATGTCAAAACCAGGAAGACACTGAGATCAGCACTGAGACTACCTTGAGCCAGTACATTGCTCTGGAGAATGACATATGAAATAAAATGCAACTAACTGTATGAATGGAACTGCTTCAATTTGTACTTTGAGATACACACACAGCATAGGAGATATACCCACATCTCTGACTCTCTTGAAAACCTCTGTATTGTAAATAATGTATTTAACTGAGGGAAAGCACTAATTACCAGCTCCACTTCTCACCTGAGAAGTTATGATTTGTTTGAAGATTTCTCTAAATACCAGCAAAGCTAAGTCATTCTTTTAGTCCTAATACCTGCTACCATTGTCAGCTTTCATTTGCTCATAGATGTTGTTTTGTGCACAGCAGGCAGATCTTGAACAGTGATAATATTAACCATAAGAACATATTCCAAAGTACAGACCTTGTATTAGATCTTGAAAGAGAATCAAGATGATTAGTAAACTTAAGCTTTAGAGCATCTGTCAGTTCCAGTGATCCATGTTTGAGATGGGGTGAAGATATTGTTGTAACACTTGGGAAAAAAATGCTAAATAACAGTTTTCTTTGTAAGAGTTTGCCTACAGACTGCATAGTTGAGGCCTCTTAAAGGGGTCTATGCATTCCATAGAAACTTTCAGGCCAGTTCATGAAAGTCCATCACTGTCAGCACAGCATCACTTTTTCATAAATGCATGAAAGCATGAAGTCTTTTCAAAGGTTCAGTAGGGAAGAAACAAATCCTCTAACCTACAAGCAATATGTATTATTTCTTTTATACAACCTTCCTGCATGTTGTGTCTTCATTTTTCTCACTTTTACCTTTCCATTTGCTTCTCAATTTTCTTTCTTAACTGTATTTATTCCTTGTCATTGTTCATGGTTCTGGAAGTTCACACAAATTCACGCACACTGTGCATCCACTCTTTCACCCTTCACATCTCTTTTCTAAATTCTAAAGGTCTCTTCCAACCTGGTTTGGTTTATTCTAAATTCTTTCTTTGTTTCTCATAGAAATATTTTTTTCCCCTTTGTTCAGCTTAGATTCCAAATTCTCTTTTGCAGTTCTCTCCTCAGCCTTTCTCCCACCTGACACTGAATAGCACCTTGGTATTTCATGGGAGCTACAGTTCAGCCATCTTGTGGTACAGGAGGCTAGTTTCTGAACATGTAGTGGCAGTCTTCTGGCAGTCTTCTTCAGCTTCTAACAGAGGGTGTCCCATCCCTCAAACACCATTATAAGCCAAACAGATAAGAGACTAACATGTTGTGAGAAAAAGTCATGTCCAATGAAGCACTGTGTATGTCGTCACAATCACAGCACTGCTGTTATACCAAGTCAATGTTACTCTAACCTTTTAGAGATTGTATTTGAAATCCCACTACTGGACAAAGTGAAAACATTTTTCTGCTGCCTACGCAAAAGGTCAGAATATTAGGAAGCTTATGGCAAAAATTGCCCTTTTGACCAAGTAAACAAATACTCAACAAGTCCAGAAACTATCAATGCATGACATAGAAAGGCATTTCCCTCTCTAAACACTCAGCTCAGGAACAATAGTTCTAGTAATTGTCTGTAGGGACTGTTTCACTTTATACTGTTCTTAAGATTCACCAAATAAAACCTAAAAGTCCACAGAACAGTGATCTAAGAATTATTATAAATTATACTCAATGATCCATGGTCATTTACACCACTATATTCTATCATTATTGACATTAAGATTGCACTTCAAATGAATTAGAAATTACTTTCTAAGAAAGTGTATTCCATTACACAGCTTCAGCTATGGTGGGCTGCTGCTAGGCATCCAGTGTAATTTTACATTTCCAAAGGAAAACTGGTTTTTGTGGCTAGTGACAGGCCAGAACAAGAGGACACAGTCTCAAGCTGCACCAGGGGAGGTTTAGGCTGGATGTTAGGAAGAAGTTCTTCATAGAAAGAGTGATTGGCCATTGGAATGGGCTGCCCAGGGAGGTGGTGGAGTCACCATCACTGGAGGTGTTTAGGAAGAGACTAAATGGGGTGCTTGGTGCCATGGTTTAGTTGATTAGATAGTGTTGAATGATAGGTTGGACTCGATGGTCTCAAAGGTCTTTTCCAACCTGGTTAATTCTATTCTATTTTTGCTTTCAGTTAAAGTGTTAGATACAGTACTACCAGATCTGCTGTAACAGGCCAGGTTTTGTTCTACAAAGCTCTGTATACATTTTGCAACAAAGAAAACAGTAAGTCTATGTATGTGTAGCTATCTGATAAAATTGGAGTGTCTATGCTCATCCCCAGTGTTGCAGTATCAAATGCCAGGAATAACCGCTGGAAATCGATTACCAAATACAACGTTTTCTAAATGATGAAGACTTGACTTTAAATGAACTTAAATACATGAAATAGGTCAAATAGATATTTGTAAAATAGTGGTGAGGGATGACACTGTCAAGATGTTGAGTCTGTATACATGCCAACAGCAACAGATTTGCATCCCTGAAGATTCCTCTCCTTTTATTTTCATACATGACTGTTTACTTTGCAGAGTTAGTGCCTTCACACAGATGCCATGCGTGCATTTCTAAGCCTGACGAAACCACATCCTGAATCCCAAGACTTCCATTTGATGATGGGTATCACTGATAACAGAAGCTGCTGTCACAAAAATGCCATTTCACTGAATATTCATTTCTCATAGTAGCCATTAACTTTCAACTGTGTCACACAGCCCAGAAAATGCAGCCCTCTCTAAGGACTTTGGCATTGGAGTAGAGACATGACAAAATGAAAAAAAGGCAAATCAGAGAGAGGAAATGAAGTGCAAAATGAAAGATATAAACCCAAGTTTTTTTGTTACCTTAGATTTATTACATTGATTTTGCTTTCATGTCCATTTCTACTGTTGTTTCTGTGTAAGCAAGCATAGCATGGAGCTGTAACTTTTAGTGTTACTTCGGTTGCTCTGAGGATATCTTGATGGTTCTATTTCATACACAATGTTATAGTTAAGTATACAGATACCTGTACACAGCCATATGCACGCATATACACAAACATAAGTGCATATATTGATATTACCAGAGGATCTGGTAAATTACTTTTCTGTCTAGGTATGTAATACTTTCAATTTTAGAGAGCATGTGACCTCACTTTGAAAAGTTCTCAGACCCATTTTGCACAGAAGGCCTTTGCCTTCAAGGCACTGAAGCACCATTTCTTTGTTTCATGAAATTCCATTCAGATTTGACAGAAATATAAAGTGTAGAATCAGTTTCTTCTTTCTCACCGCTTCTGCAAAAAGTTTGACAGCTTGCTCAAATTCCTGAAGCTCCCAGCACAGGCTTCTTATCACCAAAGGAAATTCAGCAGTTGATGCTGCACTGAATACCTCTCTAAGCCACAAAACAGAAAGAAAACACCACTCTATTCCTTCAACACAGCACTGACTTCTAGCACCTACTGCTCCCCTATTTGAGGCAGCATACAAGGGCAGTAGGATCCTCAGGTTGTCTGGGAAGAGGAAGAAAGGTAAGCAGAGAAACACCTGATCCCATCACCTCACCTCCCCAGGTTTCCACTTCTCTTTCACTGCCATGCACTCCTCCTTCCCATCTTTTGATTCTCTTTTCTCCGTTCAGCCTTTCTCCTTTCTCTTCTTTGGGCTCAAATGCACATAGGAGGAATAGCTTGCACATCTCTGTTATGGTTTGTTAGTGGGGGCAGCAGAGGCTGGTGAAGTTCTGTTCAGTCCCATGCTCACTGCATGCTCTCTGGAAAACGACCAAGATTTCCAGATTGTTTCCAAATTTACTGTGCAGGATTTCTAACTAGGCTGCCAGCTCCACAAAGCAATGACAAACGAAAAGGCCATCCTGGGAAACTCTGCAAACAGAATGGGATGGTTTAGGCAAGAAAATCCAGAGGCACATCCACTACCAAAAGGGCTGGTAGACTTTGAAAAACACCTCTGCACAGCATCTGCAATTCAGATGAGGAGTCCTCAAGTCTCCACGTTCCTTTGCTGCAAGCCATTGTGAAATGCAGAGACAGTAATAAAGTTCCTCTTTCTATTCTGCTAGCTGGTTCACGTGCAAGGAAAAGACAACCATTGTTTTGCTAGTCTGATAACTCAAGGTGCACAGATCTATACAACAAACATAAAAGAACTGCTACTAACCAAATCAGTATTTATTTAGTTTCACATGATTTCACTTTTTATTGTGGCTTACTTATTTTAATTGGGAAACCTTTTAAAGCAGCTTAATTGCAAAGTTAAGCACAGAAAAGCTGCCTAGACAGCCTTATTTCAGTGTCTCGTGGCTATACATTGCAATGTAAAGAAAAAACACAGAGCTGCCAAAATCACTACCACTGCACTTCAGTTCTGAAACTTTGATTTCAGTAGATGTTACATTAGTGACAGCAAAGCAAAAATCAAATGAGTTGCCTTTTCTCAGCCTAACTCCAAACACACCATCTGTACCCACAGATGTCTGATCTACATTGTCAGGTTTGCTTAAATTAGACCTGAAACTTGAGGAGCATCCCTGCTGGCCTACCGGGGGCCATGTCAGGGGTGCGGAAGAGCACATCCTTAGAACTTGGCATAGAGGGTCAAACTGCTGTAGTATTCATAGCCCATAGCTGAGAAGCCTTTATCTTCCTCTTTCCTTCTATCACAAGCAAGACAAACATCACTCAAGTATAAGGTTATTGCACATCTTTTACAGACTCATTTCTGCAGTGTAGCAAGCTGTAGTTACCAAGGATGAAAACCAAAGTGCCTGTTAATTTCTTAACTGTTTTTTGGTCTCACTTCAGCCACACATACTTAAATTTCTCTTGTTACTTGACTCTGTGGACTTCATTTCAGGCACCTCATGTAATTCAGAGGTACTAGTAGGTTAGACACTCTTTCACACCAACATGCAAACACTCAACCTCAGTTTTGAAAAAGCTGTCAATAAAAATACACCAGGAAATGTTTGGTTGAAGAACATTCCCAAAAGCAAATGGCACTAAATAGAAAATGTTATTATCTAGACATGGCCTTCCTGAAGCATCCTTCCCTTTCTGGGCAAATTCCATAGAAGCTTAAACTCAGCAAGGTCACTGAAATTATTTGCCTGGTTACTGTAACAGGGTCAGTGAAGCAACAACTGTTCCATGATACTAGATTGAAATACATGCCTGCAGCACTGTACCTGCATGATTCAGAGACCTGCAATGCATGAATCCCCACAAAGGTCCATCCTAAAGCATAACCTCTCAATTGTAATTTTAAACCAGCTTCTTCTCCACCTGTTTTCTTTTTGCACTGAAATTCCTTCCCCTCAGCTGTGAGCAGTGAATCTTCCTTTAGAACATGGCAATATTTATTGACTGTGTTCTTTGTTCACATCTGTCAGACATGGGAAGTCACCACTGCTTTACAAGACTATCAGTTTTAAGTAATGTCATTCATCACAAAATGGAATAGTGTGAGCAACATTTCCTCAACTGCAATGAATTATACAAGGGTCAGCAAGCTGGAGTCGCGGTTGGCAACACAAACATTGGCCTCAGGTAGCAAAGCCATCTTTACAGCTGTTCTCACCCATATGGGTTCAATGAACTGCAGAGAGTACAGGCCTTTGCTTATTGAGAGTATCTGCTGGAACTATTTCATCTAACCAGCATCATAAAACAACTAGGAAGTAAGGTGAATGCTATTCATCTAAAGCTCATCTGGTACCCAACTGCTGACAGAGGGGAAAATAGAGATGGCAAAGAAGGAAACAGATGTGATCAGGAAATGCAGGTGTTCCTGAATTTCAAAACTCAAAACCACAAGAAGTTGAGACAATACACCTGTGCTTCACAAGCATCTGGTCACCCCGATAGCACTATGCATCCTGACAAGCAATTTTCAGCATTCCTTAGTGAGTTTTCTCACTAGCATAATGCCCTTTTAATGTACATGCTGTCAAGCAGATTTGTTTGGCAGCAACACAATTACCCCTATTTTTGCTCTGAAACAGAAGATTTTGTTTATGCACATGGTTTTGCAAGTAAGGCTATTCTGTGATTAACCACAGAATAGCTTGTCACTTGTACACAGCACACATAAGGCTCTAATTCTCTCTGCCTTCCAATTTATCACAGGATTCTCTTCAGATTTTACTTGTAGTAATGGGTGCCATAAATTTGTTTTTCTAGAAGACATGGTTAACATCATATTGTTTTCCACAACCTTTATTTCCTCTTACTTCCTTTAGTGCAGACTGTTAACAGTTTTCTATTTAAAATAGTGAGTGTGCAAACTATTGACCAAGAATGTCAGAAGTTCTTACTGAATTACAGCTGTTGACTGCAAAATTGCTAAAGATCTGTCTCAAACTATGAAAACAACAGATTTTAGAGACAAGACCATCAGCTGAGATTGCTTCCATACATGAGAATCACAAAGGGGAGTCAATTTTCTTAATGTAATGGCATTCAACCTGGCAAAATTAATTCCAAGTTAAGTACTCCCAAGAAAAGACAATGGCATCCTGGCCTGCATTAGGAATAGTGTGGCCAGCAGGAGCAGGGAGGTCATTGTGCCCCTGTACTCTGCTTTGGTTAGGCCGCACCTTGATTACTGTGTCCAGTTCTGGGCCCCTCAGTTTAAGAAGGGCATCAAAACACTTGAACGTGTCCAGAGAAGGGCAACAAGGCTGGTGAGAGGCCTTGAACACAAGCCTATGAGGAGAGGCTGAGGGAGCTGGGATTGTTTAGCCTGGAGAAGAGGAGGCTCAGGCGTGACCTCATTGCCTTCTACAACTACCTGAAAGGTGGTTGTAGCCAGGAAGGGGTTGGCCTCTTCTCCCAGGCAACCAGCACCAGAACAAGGGGACACAGTCTCAAGCTGCGCCAGGGGAGGTTTAGACTCGAATTGAGGAGGAAGTTCTTCACCGAGCGAGTCATTCGTCATTGGAATAGGTTGCCCAGGGAGGTGGTGGAGTCACCGTCCCTGGAGGCGTTCAAGAGGGGACTGGACATGGCACTTGGTGCCATGGTCTAGTCATGGGGTCTGTGTTGATAGGTTGGATCCTCGAGGTCCTTTCCAACCTAAGTTATACTGTGATACTGTGAAAAGAAGCAGCAAAACTTGTAATAGAAATATCAGAGTGTGTTTGATATGAACAGATAAACACATCAAACTAACAACATGTCAGTTACTAACACAGCAATCGTTTTTGAGTAACATCATTGACCCAGTTTGCCTAGCCCACTAGCTGTAACATTTTAAACTGCTCTCTTGAAAACCATCTGTCACAAATACTCCTCCCAGTTCAGAGCTGGGCTAATAGAGCCAAACAACTGTCCCATCTAATGGCATTTCCTTTGGAATTGTAACTAATCTTGCTATTGTGTAAAATTAGCAAATCCTCTCAAATACAGAGGTACTGTACTGATGGATTGACGCAGTGAAATGATGAAATTAAAGGGTGGCTTCGTAACTACAGGTATATAAAATTTCATTCTCTAAAACATTTCCTGGGATGAATTAAATTATGTAAATATATGTTAACAACAATCCATAATATTTTAATAAAATCTTTTTATTTCTCTTGGCTTCTTAGAAGTGCAGTCCCAGGTGTCCTTAGGGTGTAGGGTGTTTTGTTTTTACCCTTTAAGGACACACAAGGTCATACACTTGATAAGCATGGAAGCACAACTATTGATATATAATGTAGATAATGATGCTGGGCATCCTTTGTCTCATATCGTTCCTGGTTTTTGCTGGGAGCACTGTTCATCAACAAAGTGACTTGGTATCAAGAAGGAGATTCACATTTTTCAAGTTTTCTGGCAGCTAGCTATTCTGGGAAACAAAAAAAGTATTTTGATTTATCTCTTTTTTTTTTTTTTCCTTCCTCCCCTCTCTAGTGGAAGATTAAACAGCAAAGGTGCTTTTACTGTTGTCAATTTTTGCATTAGTAAATGGAATCAAATCTACCCAAGATTCCTGCCTCAAGTGAACTTACTCACTGAAAACTACATCCCCAGAGACATTTTTCTCTACATGGTCCTCCTGCTCATTCAGGCTATGAAAGTTCATCAAGTTTAAGGTGACCCTATTTTCAAAATAAAAAATAAAATTAAAAAAAAAGGATAATTTTGTAACAAAGGAGCAGCATTTCATAGCAGATACATGAAAGAGACATTTTTTCAATGCTGGCATTTTCATCAGCGGCAGGATTCTGGCACAGGTGGGAGGCAATCACACTTCCTGGAACGCAAAAGGTTTTCCCACAGCAAAGCGTTTCAAATATATTCACATGTAACAGAGCACCAGAAGAGAAGAGCAGCCTAATTGGAGCATTTGGGCTTTCAGCACCCAGTGCTGAACATGAGTACGACTTCACTTGCTTTTGGAAATCACAGAACAAGTTCCCACCTCAAGATCAGACTTAGAATTTCTTTTCAGTTGGGTTTGTTTTGGGGTTTTTTTTTCCCCCCCTACAAACAGGCTCACTCCCTGTGACAATGCACAGAATAGATTGCTCTCTCTGCTTCTGCTCAGGTGCCTACAATGCTATCTTGAACAGGTAGTGAGAGGGACAGAATAGCAGACCTTATCACAGAAAAGAGAAACATTCATGGTCACAAAGGTTAAGAACATATAGGGTCATCATACAGGGTCAGATAACTCATGACTTTCACTTCCTTGATTACACAGCCTATAACTAGAAGCAGATAATTAAGGTTCAATTTTCAGTAGGTTCTGTCTAGCCATCTCAATTTAGAAAGATGCACCTAAGCATCAGAAGCAGCATGTGTTTTCAGTTTTCCTCTGATCTCACTCTTAGTTTCATCATAACTCCATAGGAAGTATTTGGAAATGATATTTCTATTTTGATCCATCTCTGTCCTTTGGGAAGGGCAAAAACTTATTTTTTTTTTTAACCCTCCTCTAAGACCCATTTCAAAAAGGAAAAAAAATTATTGACACAAAGATTTGTCTACTAGTAAGGCTGCCAGCTTGAGAGAGATGCTGGTGTTACTGAATGCTCACATTTTGTTCTCCTTAATCTAGTAAGCAAACATTTCCAAACAGCAACCTCTGCAGTAGCCATTTTAAAAGCTCAAACCTTCAAATAGAGATTATAGACTTTTAAAAATTATTATTTGCAACTTGTAAAAACATGCTTATTACAGCTGCTATACACAAATTTTGCTTGCAATATTCCAATAAATTAATGTCCAATGTGCTGTATTCAACAGTGTGCATGTGCCTATCGAACCTGCACAGCAGGATCAGGGCCCAAAACACTACTAGATTGGCAGCATGTTCATTGAAAAAACAACCAAAGCACAAAACAGGCACACACGTTTCCTCAAGCCACACTGTGTCACAAACTTCAAGGGCCATTCTACCCTTGCTTTCCGCAAGGAGCTCTCATTGAAGTCAGTAGGAGTGCTGCACATAGTGCTGCTGTCAGACCTGTCCCTGAGCATAAACGTCACCCTGAAATATGCCCTGAAGTTGAACTCCAAGTTCCATGAGACAAATAGACAGGGAATTAATCCCAGAGCTAAGCATCCCTTTTCTCACTGCAACAACTGTCTTGTCCACAGCCTCCTTTCAATAAAAGGGGTGGCAGTGAGCAATGCTGTTTCCTGCCATGGTATTTGAAAGCATAATTTTTCTGCCAATACAAAACCTAGATACAAATCCAATCACTAATTACACAGGGAGTCACTGAATTCTGTATCATACCAAACACCCAGCATGTCCAGCTGAAATGGCAAATACTACTGGCCACCAAACTTTTATTAGGAATGAAAGTTTCATTGCTTAAAGTATGCAGGATCAGCTTGCATTAGAAAACAATACTGCTTTTCTCTTCTTTTCAAAGTCTTTGAACAACTTGACACTGCACTGTTTTAGAGGAACTGTCTCTTCCTCAGCTCTCCAACCTTTCTGTACTGTGAGCACTGTTGCTGTCTGACAGTATTGATGCTTGGGTGAGAACCAGCTTTGCTAACGTGTTGAGTACAGAAATATGGAAAGACCACATCATTTACACAGAAATTCTTGTGGGTCTAAAAGCTTCCCTAATTTTTCTAGTGATAGCAAACAGTTTAAATTAACCCCTCCCATCTACAAACCTTGACCTGCCACAGTCTTCACACAGTCTTTGTTCCTGATTATGTTTTTATTCATTTTCCCTTACTGCAGGAAAAGGAAACTCCTAAACAATGTGAAAATGCACAAAGGCCATTTGGGAGTGTAACTCCATTTAGGACAGCGTTTACCAAATGTGTTCATCTCTAGGATTAAATTTAGGCACATGTTTGCAAGCCTTTCAGCAAATGAACTGAACAAGCCCAAGTCAAATTTCTTTTGTGACTTGGGGCACAAATAAGCAGCCACACTTTATGAAAATCTGCACACATATTTCCAGCTTGGATTATTTTGCTTGTAAAATCATCCACATGCAGTCATTTGACAAATGCCAAGATGAAGACCAGTGGCATGACGGATTTGTAAAACAACTGAATATCTTCAAGTGGCAAAATGTCCATGAATTTTCCCCAAAGTGTGCCAAACCAACCCTACTTTGTGTCTTAGAGCCTGGTGTGGACATTTTGATGAGCATTGATGCACAGCCTCCATTTTAACTGTCTGTATTCAAGAGTATTACTTTAGCATCAGATTAAATTGTCTCTGTACTCTTGCTCCTTAACAAAGGATCTTTTGAGCACCAGAGATCTTAAAGATAGGCTTAAACAGCTATACACTACTTTCAGACCCTAGGCTTTTTAAGGCTACATTAACTTCTGTCAGAATGTGAGGGTGGTCCTAGCTCCAGCATCCTTTCTGGATGAACTAAGCACATGCTGAAGCAAAGCCTTGTGGCTCTCTAGATAACAGGAAGTAGAACAGCAGGCAGGTTTTCTAGACAGGCATGCGTGGCCTGGGTTTAATGGTATGGAAGAGCTGTGTACAGCAATCTAGGAAACACCAATGGAAAGACTGCAGATTCTTCAGCCTACTCAGCTAACCAACTCCTGTCATTCAGAGATTGCACCAGTGATACAAAGGGGTCTGAAGACTCAAGGATTACAGCCAGCTGAGCAACTCAACCAGTCACAAGGCTTTGCATAGTGCGATTCCCAAATGACTGTTTCCACACCCACAAGTAAAAAAAATCAGCACCCAGAACCCAACAATGAAAAAAATACACTTGAATAGCATGATTCTCTAATATCAAACCACACATGATTAACACAATTCATTTTAGTGTTGCTAAACGTTAATACATCCCAAGACCCCTCCTTTTTTTCCTGTTTACTCTGTCCTCCTCTCTTTTCCTAGAGGTTCTCATGGTAAAGCACTTTTCACTCTAACAAGGTGTCTCCTTGAAATAGCATCTTTAAATTATTTAAACACTCATCTGGTAAACAACACAGTGTTTTTTGCAGTAAGGTAAAAATCATGTCTTTCTGAACTAATCCAGAAGGAAATGTTGCATTATGTGAACTGGTTTGTTTCTTAATCAATAACAAAGCACACTCAAGGAATTCTATGTATCATGACATTATGATTAAAATCAAACTGTTTAATATCCAATTCTATGGAAGAAGAAATGTCTGCAAAAGTCCTCTGCAGTAACTGCTGCATATACACAAAGGTATGTTTTTTATAGACTAACTATTATGAAAACCACACAGATCTCTTGCCAAAATAAAACTGTATCTTCAGCATCTGTGTAATAATCCTTTACATGCCATGGGGAGGGGGGTAAAAACAAAACAAAAACCATACCAACACAAAACTAACTCCCTATAAAACCATTACAATTTTCACCAGTTTTACCAGGGCAAAACCAACAAGTGTTCAGCTGACACATACCCAATCTCAGCAGTGAGATACACCTCCTAGAGGTTCCTGGGATGCCACAGCATAGCATCCTATGAAACAGGGATGGTGAAGGAACATCCCCTCAACCAGTATCAGTCCAACAGATATAAGATTGTCATTACAAGGAAAAGGGGAAGAAATAAAATCATCTGCCTATGCCTACATCCTTACCAAAGGACTTTGTAAATTATTAACATCACGTTACAGTAGCGACCCCGCTGCGATCGTGCCATCCCTAAACTGGATGGTGTGGTTTACTCCAAGTGAGACAGTAAGTCAGTGTCAAAGCTGAGGCTTTCTGCCTTAGTCTGTTCCTATGGCATCCAACACTGTCTGCCTGCTTCCACACATCTGTCCAAACACAAAACTCTCATTCCCTGCCCTTCTGTCCCATTGAAGCCTGCAGGAAACTTGAATGATGATGAGTACTTTTATCCTCTTTACCCAACAGCCTTTTCTAACTAGAAACAGACTACCACAAAAATTGAAACAAGTTAAGAAGGGAGGGCAGGTACACCTGAAGGGACAGTTTACCATTTTCACTATTACAGCCATAAAAATAAAATAAAATAAAAAATTGCAAAGACTATTTCTGTAGGAAAGGAAACCAGTTATTGCATTCAGAGTCAGCAGCCTCTGTGTAGGCACAAGTTCACTTCTGACATGGTGATTTAAAATCTTTTGCTGCAATGGTGATGTTGGTAAAAGCTTTAGCCATAGTTTTTATGATGCTATTAAGTTTTAGTCATTTGTGGGTTTTGCAGTATATGAATACTACAGATGCCACCTTAATTAAAAAGGTCTTGTCATCCTATGCAATTAAAAAGAGAAAATGTACTCTCCTATGAATACCCAGGATCAAATTGAACAAGCTGCATTATACACAGTAAGTACACAGCAATTTTGTACCCTTTCCTATGTAACATCTATTCTCTAGCATTCAATACTTTCTAATAGTCCTGTTACAATGTTGTATGTGTAACTGATTCTTAAAGTACTAGTGCCGTGGCATCTCTGGCTATTAATAACAAGTTCAACAAAGTTCTATTTTGCAAATACATCCAAACTTTACATGCACAGTGTGAAGAAGGAAAACCCTGCTATATCACTCAGGATTTTCATGTACAAACACCTTTAAGGGTCATTCTTTTATGCAGAAGAAAATATGTAATGGGTCAAAAGAATTTCTTCCCAAAGAGTACATAATGATATAAACACCACTTCATGCACTTATTTAATTGTATAACACATGCATACAAAGTAGATCACTCACATAGTGTTCACAGTCTACACATGAAAATGTACTTCCACAGCTACCTACAGTGAATCCCAGCAGATGGCCACCAGCATGTGTCTGCACTTGTCTGCTGCAAACACATTCACCTTCAGAAGTCTGGCTCGTTCTTTCAGTTTTGATTCCAACTCAAGGTCTTTAAAGATAATGAAGCAGCAAATGACCGGCTGCATCAAGGTCTGCACCCAGAGAAGTACTGCCTCCGGGATCCACTAGCACCTCTCAACCATAAGAAAATTATATCCTGCCATTTATCTGCTGCTTATACCCTTCATACCCTGGGACACTATTTTGACAGGGTGGCAAGAGATCCAGGCACATCTCCCTGGGCCCATTAGACTGAAGCACCCAGTTAACACCATCTTATCAGTCCAACATAGCTGCCAGGCCACAGCAGATGAAAAGCTCTGGGAAAAGTAGAAGGGCATAAGATTACACATTGTCTCCTCCACTGAGACTTGGACTTTTTCCATGAACCTCTTAGCATTGCTGCACTATACCACACAGCCACTTAGACTTCTCAGGATTTGCTATAGACTACAGATTTATAGAGTTTTGGGCTAGATATTCCTGTAGGTCCAAGCAGCATAGCTCTTGTACCTGTGTGATAAATAAACTGAATACACACTCAGTCAGAAGTCACATACTAGTCACATGTGAGTAGGGTAGATTATTACCATTTGTGAAATACATTGATTCCATCAATGTCAGCTAAAGAAAAAAATTTTTGCCTTGTTTTTAAGTTATATGGCTCCACTACAGAACTTAGCATTTAAAGGTGCTGCTAAGTTAGGCTCATCAGTATGACCAAAGGGATTTTTTACCTCAGAAGCCTTTTCCATTGACAGGCCTTGATCAGGCATTTGAGTGAAAGTGCAAAGTTGCCACACCTATGGAAAATGCTTTTATTTCCTTCTGTCTTACAAATAAGTACAGCATTCTGTAGGAGGACTGACACCTACCACCATCCAAACAAGTAACACGGTGAATTAAGAGTAGTGTAAGAGTAGAAAGTTGGGGACTAGAAAGCTTGATTCAAAGCAATCAACTCACAAATGGGCTATAAACCAAAGCACCTTTATTTTCACTAGCAGGGATAATCCACACTTACCAGCAACAGAACAGAAAATGCTCTCACCTCTCCAAAAAGAGAAACTCCTCATCCCTTCTTGGTGCTTTGGTTCACCCAGCAGTTCCCCACCCAGGAGCTCTAGCTTCCAGGAAGATCTTCACAACCTGCATAAAGGATCCTGGCTTGCTGCCTTGTCCCTGAAGTGCCCAGTGCTCCCCTGCAGAAGGAAACTCCAAAGCTGCTCCTTGAAAGGAGCTTTTCCTCTTACATCCATGCCAGCAGCCACCTCTGGGGCTTGCATCACTGCAAGTGCCTGTTTGCTGGCTGCTATGAGCCTGCAGCATCTACTTTGAAGTGCTGCAACCTTTGGGGAGTATCCTAGGGCTCTTCTGAGTTGCACAGGCAAGCAACAACTGCTGCATAGACAAGCACATGGTCCAGAGGAGGAGAGACATTCCAGATGAGGGATAAGCAAAGTTACAATCACAGATAAAGTTAAGGCAAGAGATTTTGGAAGGAACTGAAGGAATATTAAGGATACAGAAGGCTTCAAAGAAAAAAAAAAAAAAAAAAAAGCTTTTATATGGTTGTGATAGTGTAAATTATCTAGGTTGATTAACAGTCCTACTGCCAAGCTATTGATAATTAGAAAAAAATATTCTTATGCTTTGAGACCCAAGCATCAGGTCCACTGCACATGGGCGAAGGAGCCACATCAAATCCACCCACTGTACTAGCAGCATCCCTCAGTGCTAATGATATCCCCAGATAGGAGGCTGGTGGCATGAGTCGCCTTCAGAGTGTAAAACAAGTAAATATTACTGATATGTTTAAAAAAAAAAAATCAGATAAATGTGTATCAAAATGCAACCTCTTGCAAATCCCCATCAGTCTTCCCCTTTCTCAAAGTAGATATGGCTGCAATAGATGATTAGCACCCAACCACTCCTCTAGGATGCTTTCTAACACAGCCATCAGGAACCATATCTTTAAACTGTGGGCCTGAGACTGAAAAATATTCCCATATAGGCTCTCCTTGGAAGCTGCCACAGACTGCTATCACTGGACCCTTTCCAATCAAAGTCAATGATAGTAGGATAGAGTTAGTACAAAAACAGTATACAAACTGAACAAGAAATACAGAATAGTCATCACTAAGAGAACTTGCCTCTCCCTCAGTACTGATAGAGCAAGCACATGTCTTGTTCACAGCCTGTGAGCAGCTGCAATCCACTCATGATCTTTTGAATGCCACTAGCAACACATGTACACATTGATATACTATTCTTAAAATACTAGCCACCCAAAGACAGGACTGAAGCAGAAATTTTGAATACAGATAAACAGACTCACAACTCTACTCAAAAGTGTGCTACACACTGGGGAGACTAAGCTGGCTGCTACAACAGTCTCTTAGTAGGCCTCCCTTCATTAAAGAAAGGATAATTCACAGGAAGCAGCTTCAAAATAGTTCAGAGCATAAAGGAGAGAGGAAAAATTATAATTTTGAGAAAGGAGTGCACAAAGAACACATTTGGGCAATTCTGGATAGGTAAGGGCTATTTACCCCCCACCCTCCAGCGGAACTGCAGCATTTAGTCAGTCCAAGCAGTACAAGTATCCCTTGATACTAGCTATGCCACCTTCTGTATGACTCTGGGTAAATGGACACCACTACAGGAGGTACAAATAGAAATATATCTTGACCTACCACAAGTATGCACAGTACACTGGGGGTTTACTGATCATCAGCACTAGTCTGCACCACTCACTACTGTTATAAAGCATGAAATACTCTATAACAATCTTAAATTACAATGCAGGAAAAAGGATTACTACATCACTTAATATTTTATCACTGATGAAGTATCCTAGACTGCTTTTGTCCCTTCATTTTACCTGAACATGTTACCTGTGTCCACCATTCAGATATGCAACTTTTCCCTTCCAATTAACATGTGATCCCCAACCCTTTGTGACCAGCCATGAAAATCTAAGCATGAGGGTGGGGAGAGAAAATAAAATAGAATTTAAAAAAACAGCAGAGAGAAAAAGAAAGCAGGAAACCATGTGGTTCAAAACCTAGAGGCTGGTGCCTCATGGTACACCGTGTGTTCTAATTATAGAGGTCTCCTCGCATGAGCCCTTCCTCTAAAACGATGGCAGGTTCAGTTTCTGGAGCATGCTGCCTGGTTTTGAACTTGAGCTGCTCGGAGAGTTTATGAACAGAGCTTCTGTTTTATTTACTCTCAATTAATCATGCTCAACTGTAAACAAAGTGTCTGTTTTAGTTCTGCTGACAATTATCCACTTGTCAACATCTCCCTCAAGTACCTTCAGCATCTGGCAACAGCACAGAACTGCTACATCAAAATGAATGTTTTGTCTCAATAAAAAGATAGACGTATGGCAGGTTTTCATCTGTTTTCCAGCACATCAGCAGCCAGGCTATACTGTTACTAATGTAACCACATTTTTTACTTACAAAGGGGGAGAGAAGCCAATTGTTATTTACATTAGTAAGGCAGACTCATGGAAAAAACTAGCAGAGACCTGTGAAAAGCCTCCACACCTCCCCACAAAGGCAAAAGTGAGCTTTCCCCACAGTCCACTTAGTGCCTGCCATGGGCCTTCTAGTCTGATGGACTGGGCCCACCTTCACCAGCCAAAATCTACAGAGTTAATCCTGTTTCTTTACCTTGTGATGGTCAGCAGATCCCAGTCCAAATATAAATTGCTTACTGGTCCTTCCCCAAATACTTTTAATATGAAAATCATTCCACTCCTTGCTTCATGGCTTGGGCTTTCTTCAGTCCCCAAAACTCACTTGCTGTTTTGAATTTTGCCATTTTGTATTGTTAAAATCTAGTCATTCATATTACCTCAAAATCCTTCTTGCATTTTAAGAGAACCACCCTTGTGCTTAAAGTATCAGCTACAAGACAAACTGCTGACAGTCTGACACCCTTTTAGGCCCAGAGAGGTGACACTGGACTCACCTTTGCTTCTGAGAGGAGGAAGGCAGCAGGCGGCCTCCCTAACACATAGGGAGGATCCAGGGTGCTGGGCCTATAGAAAGCATTGCCTCATACCTCAAAGCACAGAAACGGCGTGGCATGGCTCTGGTTACCTCAAGTTTCTCACGTGCTTTGAAACTTTATCTTGCCTTTGTGAAATAATGAGGAAATATGACTAATTTCACCGGAAGGTGTCTCAATCCTGCACCTTTTCTCCACACAACGGACTTCACTTCCTAGAATAAACCACCTGGAAGTGCGGGGATGAGCCAGAGTTTCGATCATAATAGAGCCCCAAATGGAGAGGGCAGGGCCAAAGCAGAGGGCACCTTCCCGCACCAAAACATACCGTGCACAGGGTGACAGCGGGCTCTGGGCAGCAGCGGCAAGTCAGGCTCCATGAGGCTGGGACTGGGTGGCGGTAGCAGGCCCCCGCACAGGGAGGAGCGGGTGGCAGGACGCGGCGCCCTGACCGGAGCTAATCAGCCTTCAGCTGTGTAATTGCTGCTAATGAACCCGCGCACTAATGACCGCCCCGAGTATGCGCCGGGCTCCGGCCGGACCGACAGCCTCCCCTTTAACCTCCTCCCGCTTCCACGATTAATTGAGATATCTTTTATACGTGATGTCTTGTAAAATTAATGCCTAATTTATGTAATTAGTCAATTAACTTTAATTCTAGCATATGGCGCCAAATGCCCAGAAGGTGTTCTTGTTTCCCAGGTACTTATTTTGATGTCATGAAATGCAAGCTAATTAATTTTACATGCATATTAATTTCGGATCTATTTAGCGGTTCCCTTTGTGAAGGCAGATTTAATATTTGTCTTTCTAACCTTTTTGGGCAAATTCCGCGCTCGGTGTTGCAATGGTGGTGACTTTTTAAACACATTTCCATCAGTCTCCCTTTCCTCCGCAGAGCCTCCGCTGACACCGGGTCGATCTCTCCTGTGTGAAGATGCACAAGAGCTGATTATCTATATCTTCCCTAGCATTTATATCTGTCGCAAGATACGGCTATTGAATTTAAATCCAATTAATATTTAATATTAAATATTTCCGTGGGAATTTTTGTTTGTTTTTTGCAAAGCACAATATCCCACGGACATTTTTTTTCTAATAGCTGCTCTTAATACAATGATCCTTAGAAAAATTATGAGAATTGAAGTATTGGCTAATTAGAAAATGAGCGTAATCCTGCTCGCTGCCTTCTGATCTTCGTAGTTCTCCTGTGTGCACTGACAAAGTGCGAGCCCCCAGGCCAGCGCGTCCCGCGCTGCCCGGCTGCCGGCACCGGGGAAGAGCTCCCGGCTCCTCCCCAGCGAGACACTTCAGGTACGTAACACCCCTGTTTCTTTCGGAAAGAAGTGGCATTTGATTTTGTCCAGACTACTAAGAAAGAGGAGATTATCCCCTCTATTTATGCAGTTTGTGCAGAGATTAAGAGGTTAATCATATCGTGGGCTTTCCCGCTCCCCAGATGTTAAGATTGGGGGGGGGGGCGGAAATTTAAACCCGTGGTCTGCGCTCCAAATTCCCAGCGATCTCCCTTTCCCTTCGTTGCAGCTGCTCTAATTACCACGTTACACTTTTATCTCTGGGGTGGGGGAGACAAAACCGCGCCTGGGAGAGGGGCGCAGGGCTGTAGCGGGCGGGTGTGCCCCGCCAGCCCCGAGGAAGTACTTTCCCGCCTAGCGGCAGGGCAGGAGACTGCGTTTTAACACGTCCACGCGAGTGCTGTGGCGTCATAAAACTTTTATCCGCTTTTCTGGATAAATTAATGAGCAATTTAATTAATAAAATCAGAGAGTAGCGTAAGTGCTATGATAATGAAGTTAAATGAGCGCGCAGTAAAATATTCACTAATCCAGCACATTGGCAAATGCCCCCTTAATTCTGCTTAGCACTAAAAGGGTTTTGAGAACCATAATGAGATTCCTCTGTCTGCTAATTAATTGACACTCTCCTGAATATTCATATATGCTAGCACCGATACGTTCCTAATTGCACCGTGGAATGGATCTCAGAGGAAAGTAAATCGCCATAGACTTAATTAAAATAATGTATGCCAGATCCAGCTCGCTGAAGATGAGACATTTGCCATCAAGCGGTGTACGAAAGTGGCACCTGGTTTGTAGCGAAAAATGAGGAGAAAATCTTTATCCCTCCCAAGGTGAAGTCAGCAGGGGCCGCGGAACGCCAGCCTTTCCAGCCTGAAGAGCTGGAAGCGAAAGAGAGCTTCGCCTTCGATTGCTGGTGGTATACCGCGACCCGGGAGGGCGGTGCGGGAGCACGGCCAGCGACGACGGGGTTGCGCCCGGGAAAACCGAGCTCCGCAGCTCAGCGCACGGGTAGCTAGCTCCACAAGGCGAGGTGGAAGAAATCTGGCCAGGGATGCCCTCTACAGAAGCGTTCAGGGAAAACCGTTTGCGTCCGACGAGGGAGGGGAGAAGGGGGAGGCAAGGAAGGAGGGAGGGAGCAGCCACATCTGTAAACTTTTCCTTCAGGGGAATCCGGTGTCTTTGAAGCTCAGTCTCTGAATGGATTGTTCTTTGCACCTCCAGACTAATACTATGAGCTAATATTGTACATTTAAATTGTTCTGCTGTTAAAAGCGTGGCAAGTTGCACCGAGAAACGAGTGCCTGCCGCTAACGGGCTGCGGCCTTCTCCTCCCGCGCCGGGGAAGCAGGCGGTGGCCGCGCCCCGGGGCCCGCAGCTGCGGACAGACTGCGCCAGGGCCCGCGCGTGCTCCGCCGTTAGAAAGCGTGCGGAAAGCATTCTGCCAAGGCTCTTCTCTACCAGCTCAGGAAACGAATAGGAAAAGTGGTTTCTTTAAAAAGGCAGCTTTTTGAAAAATCACCACAGGTTAGAAACTAAAAAGAGTTTATTTGAAGACATACAAATGCATATTTATTATACACATGTAGGCATTAACAATGTAAATTACACCGCCAGCACTTGCTGGTTGTTTATTCATTAGATCTTTAGAAAATCTACATTGCCTCCAGACAGCGGGATGATAATGACGATACACAAGCAGTTTACCCAGGCAGCTCCGCGCAACTCCGAGCGGGGCTAACAACAGGTCCGCGGGACCAGGCAGCTGTGGACCGGACTCAGGGTCGGGGCGGCTTCTTTCGCCACCGAGGGGTTTCTTAAACGGGGAACTCTGCCTCGACGGTCGTGACAACTGAAACTGCTGTCAACCAAAACACAGGGGAAGGCCTTTTACAGGTCGTGGCCCAAGCGAGAGCAAACTTGGATGAAAATACTTCCTAGCAGAAGAAATCCAACGGGGCTCTCCTCTGAAAGAGCAGACTCACTCATGGTCAAAACAACTCCACCTTTCGCAGTGTCTTTTATTGCCCTGTAAAATCTTTCCTCACCAAAGGAAGAGAAGGGAAAAAAAAAATTCCCTTATCAATATCTTTGTTCTGTAGCTGATTAAATGCTGTGTGACTACAGCATTGCTCGATAATAAAGACAAAGAAAAAATATAAGGGAAGAAATCGCTGCGGGGAAATATTTTCTAAAGTTAGATCCAAAGAATCTCTTTCAGGAATGAAATATTAAAGAAGGTTAATATGTTTTTTGCTACAGAGCTGAGGGTTTTTGGGAAGACGTGATAGTAGCAGCCGGGGAGCTGAGGCAGGCAGAGGATGCCAACAGAGGCGTGGAAAGCCTCTAGTCTCGGCAAACGCAGCCAGCGCGTCACCTGTGCCTGCCAGGCGGCCCTGTCGTACTCCTGTCTTCCCCAGACTAGAAGGTGCGCGATGCTCCAGAGCGCCCTGCCCCGCGGTCAGCTCACCCCAGCGCCGAGCCGCCTCCCACAGCGCTCGCAGCCGCGCCAGAGGCTTCGCGGGCCGCGGCCGGAGCAGCCCCGCTACTGCTGTGCAGATACGGCACGGCCAAGGAAGGCACTACCCGAGCCCCCCTTCGTGAGATGGGCCTGGGCTCCCCCGAGTGCAAGCGCGGCTCCGGCGGGCTGTCCCTCCCCCGGAGGAGCTGGGCCCGGCCGGGGGACGGGGGCGGGGAGCCCCACTGTTCGGGAATTGTCCTCCCTGTTCCCGGGCAGCTCGGTGGGTGGCAGCCGGGCGGGGGGCGGGCGGAGGTAAGGGAAGGCGCAGGGCCCCGGCGCCCACACACCCACACCACACCACCCTCCGCACCGTGCGGCTGTAACTTACGGATCTGTTTGCAAACATGCCCCCTGCCACCAGGGAGAAAACAGAAGCATTCAAAGTTCTGACCCTAATTAAATCCCGTCTAGTTACACAACGGAGGAAAACGTTTCTCCTAAAGTTTGCGTGAGCTCGAATCCCGCCAGCGGTTATTATCTTGGCTTTTAAAGAGTGCGCCATTTTCCTTGTGCACATATAATTTAAAATCATCGTAATAAAAAGCATTTCACAATGTTTGGCTAAGTAATAACTTAGTGGTGGTTTCGTCCAGCGTCACGGGCATACAGTTCAGGAAATATTTATATTACCTATGGATTTTGCACGGCAGTTCTGACCGCAGCGGGGAGGGAACTCTACCTTCTCTTTTTCTTTCTGGTTTTGCACAGAACACCAAGGCAGGAACAGACGGGGAGAAAGCGTGAGTGAGATGAGCATGGCTTGGAAAAAAAGAAGCTGATGTTCAAAGTTTATGAAACAGACCTGTTTGGAAAGATGGGTCCTTTAAAAGGAAAAAAAAAGGGGGGGGGGGGGGGGGGGGAGGAGGGGGGGGGAGGGAAAGAAAGAAAAAGAAAGGAAAATCAAGTTTGCTCCACCCAGCTATTAACCAAAACACAATACCTTTTTCTGGGTGGTACTGCACAGAAGTTGATTCAGTTTTGACAATGTTGTTTAGCTATCATTTGCTATTTTGAATGAATGAGAGCAATCCCCCTTTTTACAACAGTTGTTTCCTATTATGGAGAGGTGCAGCAGTTGAGGGCAGACATGTGAAAGTGGCTGTTTGATTCCCTTTTTCATCCCCCTGACCCTGTCTTTGTCCCTCCTCACCCTGGGAATGTCACGCCTCACTACTTCACTTTGAGATGCTCTAGAAAGTGGCTTTGTTATTCCCTTTTAGACATACACGAAATTGTTCTCATTCCCCCTGCTGTAAAAGATACTTCAAATTGGGACTCGGTTCACAAGTGCAATGCAATTTGGCTTAGCTCAACCTTTGTTCTGCTTGTACAAATGACCAAACAGTGCACACATTATACAGTTGATCTACTGCTCCCTTTACACCAGAGTTAGGAGCTGGGAGAAAAGCAAGTTAATCCCTTCAATACTAAGGTGGCATTTTCAATATTTCCTACAATGCGAAAAAGAGAAGAGAGGGTAGCTTGAAATGCGACATTCATTTAAAGGGGAAGATTAAAAAGAAAAAGTTTGCAAGGCCTCCCCTGGTAGTTCTCCAAATAAATAAATAAGCAAACCAACAAACCCCAAAGGTGTAGATAAATACTACAGCGCCTGCAAGAAGAGAAGTTTACAACAAAGACAAGCTCTCAGGGCAATAATGTCGAGGCTCAAACCAGAATCCGCGCTTAAAGCACGACACTCAACCAAAGACTCGGGGAGAAGCGCGGAAGCGGTGGCTGAGCCGGCAGCCCCGGGCACAGCCCGCGGAGGTGGAGAGACGAAGCAGGCGGGCAGGTGCGGGCCAAGAGGGACGCGGGAGGCGGGCACGGCGGTGGGCAACGCTGCGTGCCTAGCCCGGCATCATGTATTCAGTGTGTGAGACCCGCCTAACTTCGGCATCCCTCGGCGCTGTCCCAGGAAGGTCCTAGCAGGTTATGTGTGCAGAGGGAGCCTGCGGGGTTGCCCTTACCCGAGCCTGGATTTACCGCTAGTGTCAGGTGGAGCGCAGAGGGAAAGAGATCTCCTGGGCAACGGGCTCCGGTCAGGAATCAGGTGCTCTGGGACAGCGTCAGGAGCGATAAGCGGCAATAGCAGCCTCCTCCAGGGGTTAAAACCGGGTAGCCTAGCGCAGGTTCTCATGGCGCTGGGCACGGGCAAAACGGCTATCTGCTGCCCGAAAGTGACGAACCCTGCGCCGCAGACCCGCTGGTGCCGGCAAAAGCTGCGGCCCCGAAGTGCGGACATGCGACAGAGGCCTTTGAGTTTCGACAGACTTTCGGGCCCGGACACTGCCCGACACAGCAAAGCCCCACGCACGACAGGATCACCACGTCCTCGCATGCAGACAGACACAGGACGGTGGCGAGGGCTGTATTGGGGAGCTCGGCGCCCCGGACCGTCTCCCGCTGGGCCGCGGCCAGAGCTGCAGCGGCCTCCGGGAAACGGTACACTGGCAGTGCCAGGGCCTCCTCGTCCCGGAATTGGGCTCAGGACTCACCGTCCCTCCAGCCATGAGGGACGGCGGGTGTTCCGAGACACGAAGACCGGCTGTACTGCGACCCAACCCTACCAGGGCAGTGGGGCCAAGTGCCCGGTCGGGCTTTGCTGCTTGAAATCCCCGACGGGGCGAGCAAGAACAGCGCATACAGGGAGTCTGCGTTAAGTACCGCGACAGCGATGAGGAGGCAGCGGGGGATAGCGGGGGATGGCAGGGCAGGGGCAGCGCAAGGCGCTGCCCAGCGCCGGGCGCAGCTGTGCCTGATTCCAGCCCCATGCACAAAGGGTACTGCAAATCCCGAGCTATTTCGGTGCTGTCGGAATTGCTGCAGGTCTGGAGAGTAGTTCTCAGTCCAGTCGTGACAGGCAGGGGGAGTTTGTTTAGTGCTCATCGCGAAAGGAATAAAAAACCTTTTTAAAGGGCGCTAAGTAGTTTCACGCCAAAGTGGCAAATTTGGTGAAGAATGTGAGGTGGGACAAAGCCCCGCCGTTACCAGAGTGGCCAGAGCGTTTCGGGAAACCGCTTTGGGAATTCAAGCACAGAGACAAGCGGGAGAGTCCAAATATCTCCACTTCCTTCTCCCTCCCGGCCCCCGAGATACAGAGAGAAACAGAACCATTACAAAAAACAGAGCGAGGCTTAGCCGAAATGCAGCCACAATCAGCGCCCGGAGCTGACTTTCCAAAACGAGGGAAGCTTGCTCAGAGCCTGGCATTGTGTTTTGCAGCCTAGGAAACCCTAAGAAGCTGGTACTTCCCCCCTCCCTTCTCTTTTCTCCCAACTGGTTTGTAAATATTAACAAACTTGTGAGCTTTTCTCTCACACAGAGTGTTGTGGGGTTTTTTTTATCTTTTTTTTTTTTATCCTTGGAAAATTTCTTGACTTCCCCCTACAGCCCCTCTGCCACTCCTCCCCCCTGCAAAGCTACACACCTGCTTGCAGCCACAAAGATTCAAAATCAATATTGTGTTTGTCACTTTTCTGTCTCCTTTTCCTCTCTCAACAGCCCCGCTTGCCACTGAGGCGAATTGTGGATTTATGGAGGAAAATTAGCATAAATTATTACCAAATCTGTAAACGTGTGTGGTCTTGATTGTGGGAAAGGGGGCTATTGCAAACCTTCCATGCAGAAAGGTGGTCCAAGATGGGCTCCATGCAAGGGTTGAATGGGTATTGCAAGAAATAGATTTCCATTGGGTCTGCACATCGATATAATTGACTTATGTGTATTTCATACAGTTATTCCTAACACTTCCCTTGAGCTCCTTATTTGAACTGGGCTTCAGAAAAACGTCTACTTGCTTTGGTTTTCTGCACAATGGATTGGGATTCACTTGCTCCCTCCCCTCCTCCCTAATCTTGGCTTTCAAAGTAAAAGGCAAATGATACAAATTACATTTAAACCCCGTATTGCCCAAGTCTGTCATCTATTGCATACTTAACACAAGGTGAAACTTTGGGTATCAATTACCGGGATGGCTTTGCTTGCCCTGCTTCTCCACTCACACATTCCATTGCACTGGAGGGGGAAAAAAAAAAAATCGGGCTTCTTACAGCCATACCTCATTCGCACTCGGAGTAGCAAATGACAACGGAAGTCGACTTTTCTTTAACTTTACAGCTTGCGGGTTCCCATTTGCGCCAGCGGCTGTTTTCTTTCTTTCTTCGAAAAGAAAAGGTACTGACAAAAAGAGGAAGAAAAGAATTTGTCAGGGTGTGAATTTTATTTACTCGAGTGCTGCTTCTGAGCTCTCATCTTGACAGGCATCCTAGGAGTTAACCTGGGCTGAGCAACAAACTCCGAAACGAAGGGTGTTGGAAGTTGGAGTGGGGTGTCGAAGATGTCCTTTAAACCCACATATTTTTATGTCATCAGCACAAAACCAGAAGCTGTCCTAGGTGGGAGGAATCTTTCCCCATTTCAGAGTAGTCTTTCCTACCCTCTAACAAACGTCCATCGGTTCATCACCTCCTACACCACCACCTCCCCCCCATTACCCCCTCAACCCCCTTTCCGAAAGCTTGGAGGCTGTCTTCCCGCCCTGCTCGGCTGGCACGAAGTATCGGGGAGCCGGTTCACTGAGCAAGGCAGCTCCCGGGCTCTGAACCGCGTGAACATCCTCGAGTCCCTCTCTTCAAGGGGGAGGACATGCGGCAGATCCCTTCCCCGCCCGCCCCCCCCAGCCCCCGCCAGGAAAAAAAAAAAAAAAAGAAAAGGACTCGTTAGCTCTATAACGCGGGGCCGAGGTCGACTTCTCGGATTCCTAGAAAAGCAATTATTTGCCCATTATTTTCTAAACGACATCCTGCCCCGGGAGAGGGGGATTAGATGAGACTGAGGCCAGCCGGGTTGGAACGAGGGGAACGCAGTTTAACACACACGATGTCGGAGCTAGTCGCAGTGTGAAAAGTGTTTTCAGGCTACTGCCAGATTTCAGGGAGCCCTGCTTGCTGGGGACTCTCTCTTCGAGAAGACCCCAGCGGGCCCACAGAGTCTCTTCGTACAGCCAGCCGGTGCTGCCTCTCTCCCTCCCCCACCCCAGCTAGTTTTACTGAATTAAGAAGGTGACATTATTCTTCTCTTCAAGTACTTCGGTTAATATTGAAAAACGTGCGCTTGCATTTCAAGCGGGCGCGCTCAGCCTCGGCTGCCATTTCAATATTAATGAAATTGTTTAATCTCCTAAATTCATCGTGTTTAAGTTACGTTTTGGTGAGTTACTGACCGACTTCAGAAATATTGTTCATAGAGCAGATGTGTATTCACCACAAAGGCTCTTACTCCCAGCGCTTGCAGCTTTCGAGACAATCTTTTATTCTAGCTCTGGGGTAACAGGATGCTCCATAGCCTCAGGAATACACATCATACGAACCTCCCCTATGCCAGGGCAAGGCTGAGACCTTCCGGGGCCGATCCTCCCTCAGGACACAAGGCTGGCATTTGGGCTGCTCATCTGCACTGCCGTTACAGGATCGGCCCATGGTTTCCGGGCAGTCCACGGGAGCCAAGAGAGCCGTAACTCCGGTGTTATACTCGTGCCTGCCCCGACACACACAAGTGCGCATCGGGAAGCACACAGACACACAAACAGCCTGAGACACATAACGGAAATCCTGCAGAAGGTGTCAGGCTGGCAATAGTTAGCACAGTAACCGGTGACACGGTCCAGTTACCCCAGACCGACTCTGCGCGACCCCCTGCCCTGAGGCCGGTTGGCGCGCAAGCTGCACTCCGGCGCTGCTTGCCGCCGTCCCCGACCCCGGCAGCAGGATAACGGCGTGGAGTGCAACTCGGTACCGAGCACACCGGGGCTGTGCCTTCGCCGCTGCCGTATTATTTTAAGACGACCCCCACGGCTTTGCACCAAGTCCGCGGAACTAGAGCAACAGTCCTGCTTGGGCTTGGGAGGGGGCGGGGGCAGGAAACTTCCCGGGGCGGCTGCGGATGAGCCCCGATCTTTTCTCTCCTGGAAAGAACCTTCGCTCGGGGAGAGCGGATTTGGCAAAGAGAAAGTCTCTCGTTACAGGGAAAAAGGCTCGCCTTAAGTTAGCCAACAATACAAATCAGATAACAATGCAGAACAAACAGAATACCACAGCCAAGCAATTTCCATGTCAAACATCCCACTGCTCAGTACCTTCAGTTGTAAGTGTGAATTGCAGACTAAGCTTCCCACAAAGTCCACAGAGAGGTTAGTGCATACCTTCCCCCCCACCCCCAGCCACCGGGTACCATCGCTCTGCAATTCCGCTGGCGGAGCCTTTTCACCCCTCGCCTTTTCTTCAAATGGAAATGGTTCCCATTGGCCCAAGGTGTCCATGTAAATAGGTGTAAATGAAACCAGATTATGGCTTTCTCTCCAGCCCCCTCCTCCCCGCTCCCCTCCCCCTGCTCCCAAGGCGATTGTCATATGATAGCAAAGAAGTGGCACATTAATGAAGCGCCTCTACAGGGGTCTTTTCTGCTCATGTCACCACATAAAACTATCAGATGGTTAGAGGAAGGACATGGAGGCAACTACTTAGCTCATCGCGGCTGCAGAGAAGCATACAAGCCTCTGCCACAGTCCAGCTGCCGGTGGTGTAAAAGAAGCTGATTCAGCCCGCGGAGGAGAAAGGAGGGGTGCGCGGGAGGATTCCCAAAACCGAGTCAGCTCGCTGCCTCCTCAGGACTAAACCGGAGCAGAGCGCCCGGGAAAGGAGCCGGAGACACACCAGCGGAACGAAGCGGGAAAGAGCCCGGACTCCCAGCTACGTCCCGGATGCGGACTGTCAACTTCCATCAACTTTAAGGTGGGCATATGCAAGGGCTAGCATGGAACGGGGTGGAAGACGAGGGGAGAGGATGGGAGGGGGTCCCCTTCTCCTCCTCGCAGAGACCAGAACTCAGATCTAGCACCACAGTAACTTTGCGGGCTGCTGTGGGGAGGCCAGGCTGGGCGAGGCTGGAGCTGGGAGAAAGGCACATCGCATCTCCCCTGCCGTCGGTGCAGAGATCCACGTCGGTTTCCCCTGCCCCCATCCTGTCCCCTAACCCCCACCCCCATCCCTCCCCGAGGGCCGAGGTCCGCCGTGTCCCTTGCCCGTGCTCTTCTTTTTCCAGCCCGGCCCCACACCCACCCGCTGCCTTGCCTGGGTGTCGGTGCAAATCCTCTCGAACTCATCCCTCTGCCCTCACCTCCGACCTCCTCCTTGTCGATGCCCTTCTGCAGATCTCCGCGGGTCCCCTAGCGAAGATGCCTCGCCCGGGCAGAAACACTTACAGTGATCAGAAGCCTCCCTACTCCTACATCTCGCTGACCGCCATGGCGATCCAGAGCTCCCCGGAGAAGATGCTGCCCCTGAGCGAGATCTACAAGTTCATCATGGACCGCTTCCCCTACTACCGGGAGAACACGCAGCGCTGGCAGAACTCCCTCCGCCACAACCTCTCCTTCAACGATTGTTTCATCAAGATCCCGCGCCGCCCAGACCAGCCGGGCAAGGGCAGCTTTTGGGCGCTGCACCCCAGCTGCGGGGACATGTTCGAGAACGGCAGCTTCCTGCGCCGCCGCAAGCGCTTCAAGGTGGTCAAGTCGGACCACCTGGCCCCCAGCAAGCCGGCAGACGCAGCACAGTACCTGCAGCAGCAGGCGAAGCTGCGTCTCAGCGCACTGGCAGCAACCGGCACCCACCTGCCCCAGATGTCCACGTACAACCTCGGCGTATCTCAGCCTTCCAGCTTCAAACACCCCTTCGCCATCGAGAACATCATCGCCAGAGAGTACAAGATGCCCGGCGGCCTCGCCTTTTCCACCATGCAGCCCATGCCGGCCGCCTACCCCCTCCCCAACCAGTTGACTACGGTGGGCAGCTCCATTGGCACGGGCTGGCCCCACATGTACAGCTCCAGCATGATCGACACCACCACCCCTATCTCCATGACCAGTGGCGAGTACGGCGCTTACGGCGTGCCCATTAAGCCGCTCTGCCATGGGGGGCAGACTTTGCCGGCCATCCCCGTCCCCATCAAGCCTACTCCCGCCGCGGTGCCGGCCCTTCCCGCCCTTCCCGCGCCTATCCCCACCATCCTCTCGAACTCGCCGCCGTCCCTCAGCCCCACGTCCTCGCAAACGGCCACCAGCCAAAGCAGCCCGGCCACCCCCAGCGAGACTCTCACCAGCCCGGCGCCCGCCCTGCACTCCGTGGCGGTGCACTGACCCGGGCCGCCCGCACGGACTCCACCGTCCTCCTTCCCCCGAAGTTTCCTTGGAGCTCTCCTCCCTCCCCTTCTCTCCCTCCCTCTGCTTCTTTCCTCCCTCCTCTCTCCTCTTTTCCTCGAAAGCAGAGACAACTCCCCGCGGGAAAGTGAGGTTTGCTGTGAGCTTCCTTTCTGCTTCGCCCCTTCCGCCGTGCCCTCCTTTGCGTTTTGGCTTCTTTCCTGCTTCTGAACTTTGTTTTCCACTCTTCTGAGGCAAAACGAACCGACCCGACCCAGTCCCCTCCCGGTAGGAACTGCCATACGCATCACTAGTTCCCCGAAAGTACTTCAGGCATCTTCGATTTGCCGGGGACCAGGCAAGCCTGACCAGGCGATGCCTCTTCCCCTTCTTTTGTCTGGGGAAGAGATGGGGTTCATATGAGACCGACCCTTAAAACCATAAACAGCGTGAAACGGCTGCACTACGACAGCGACGTTTCCAGCCTCCAAGCGGCAAACGCTTGGACCTTGGAAACGCCGGGAAGTCCTCGTGTCCTTTGTGTGGGTGCGTGCACGTCGGCGTCTGTTAGCCAAAGGGCGGGATTTCCGCGGGGGCAGCGCTGTGGGATCCGCAGCCTCCATCGCCCCTCTGCAGGAGCGGTGCTCTGGCAGCCAGGCCCATCTTGAGCGGTGCGCTGGCAGCCGGCCCCTGCCCGAGCGGTGCTCTGGCAGCCAGGCCCTGCAGGCGAGCGGGCAGGCGGGCGCGGGGAGCGGAAGCCGTGCAAGGGACAGGCAGCCCTTCACTACTCACTCCATACCTACATTGTTTACAAAGCGCTGGTGTTAATGTAAATATTGAACTTGCATCCGCACTGTAAATCAGATGAGATCCCTTTGCAGTACCTGTTGTAACGCGGATATTTACTGTAGTTTACAGGTGGAAGAGAAGTTAATTTGTCTGTTAACTTCTGATTAACCTGAAGTTTTGGGGAGCTGAGGGTTGATTTGGGCTTTGTTTTCTTGGCTTATTTTTTATTTCTAATTTTGTAGCTATTTATTTAATATCTTGAAAACAAACAATAATAATAAAACTGTTACCGAGCACACAACTCAGCATAGCTTAAGAAAAGTTGCTGAAGTTGCTTGTAGAATGTGGAGAAGAAATAAAACAGCAGGTACAAACTGTGGAGGTCATTCTGATTTCTGCTGGAGCTTTGCAGACAAGAGAGAGGGGGCTAGGGAAACTGTAAATGTTTGTGCATAGGAATGATTATAAAATGTGTAAAATGCACTTTTGTTTGATATACTCCTTCCTAGTTTTAGGTAGTTTGCTGGAAACCGAACTCTTTTTCTGTTGTGAACTGCTTAAGTTAAGGGGGGGGGGAAAAAGAAGAACAAAACCTCCACAAACGGCATCTGTGTCTATTGAAACTGTAAAGACATTTCTTTTATTTTTTCCTGTACAGAATAAGCATGGCATTTAAAATATTGGTGTTCTTGTTCCCAGCATGTGTGTTTTAAGACAAAGGTTATAAAAGTGTCTACATTAAATTATGAACCTAGTCGTCCAAATAATATTTTCTCATTAAAATATGTAAATGCAGATTTAGTTTCTTATTTGTCTGTTTAAGGAGTTCAAATGAGAAAAGTAAAAACATTAGTTCATGAAAAGGGAACAATGTTATCCCGATATTTAGACAATCTAAACAGCCTTTTCACGGGAGGTTACCATAAATACAGTTACTAACATACCATAACATGTTAGATGAAATTGTCATTATCACTGGCTTAGCGAAGAGATAACATATAAGCGTGTTCTGTAGGTTTAATATGTATAGATCTTTACCTACGGGCACTGTGCACACACACACACATATATGCAGTTGTGTCCTATACGCTTACAGCAAATGTAAACGTGTTACGTTTAGTCTCTGTGTATGCATACTTAGCACCTAAATACTCCCAGTCAAATTTTCTCTAAAAAGTGTAAAAATTAGTGACCCCCTACAACACAGAGCAAACATAAAAATCTCTAAAGAATTAGTAACTTTTTTTAAAACCGAGAACACTGATTTTTTGTCAGTTGTGTTTTGTCTTAAAAGTGACATCTCAAAATCTTTTGTTGAGGGGAAAGTGAGCTCTTGCAGCCTTCTACCTGTCGTTTAAATCTCCTAAATCATTGCAGTTACTCCAGCCACTGGAGAAATCTCTCCTCTCTATTGATCACACTTTTCAAACAGGGTAGGCTACAAACTGTAACACTGAACGCTGAACCATTTTTTCCATAATCCAGTATACAGTCCCTATTAAAAAACAAGGGGAAAGTAGTCACAATAAAAACTGGATTCTGGGCACCTTCCAGGGGGCTTTTCCAAGGATTCTGCAACTATCAAAAATGACAGAAGGAATCTAGTGAAATTTGTAAATGAGCCCCTCGGAGATGAGGCAGCCTGCTCCAAGAGCGCAGTTACGAGACAACACGACACTTAAAGGCTTATTAGGAAGAAACCGACATTGTATTCTAATGAACCGGCGGGATTCTCTAATTCCACATCAAGGATGTTACAGAGGCTTTGTCTCTGCCTGATCTCTCTGAATTTCTGGACCATAAGCAGCGCAAGTGACATCCCCACTTCCTCACTACACACCACAAGGTCCTTGCAAAAGTTTTAAGATTAATGTAGAAGGGTAATTAATCCAGTTGCGATTTTTTTTTTTTTTTTAAGAGAATGGATCCCACACACAGAAAAAAGGTGGAAAATACATGAATCATTTGGCTGATTAAAATGCATGAAGCTGCTAAAGCTTGTCAGATGGGGGACAACTGAACTCATTCATCAAGTCCAACCCACGATTATATCAACACTATCAGCTAAAGAAAGCATTCAAAACTTATCACCAGATCAATGGACACATAACTCGACAAACTTTTCCTGAACAAGCGATGACCTACATTTTCAGACGACGAGGATTCTTTTTTTCCACCCCCCTCCCTGCCTTCTCCTTCTTCTTTTTTTTTTTTTTTTTTTTTTTTTTTTTTTTTTTTTAAAGATGTAGCAATAAGAACAAATCCTCAGCGACGAAACCCGAGCTCAGCTAAAAAGATGAAACTGCACTTTCGGGGTCTTTTAAAAAATATATAGTAACCAACGGAGATTATGACCTGCAAGATTATGCCCCAAAGCAAAATATTTTCAAAAGGTGCAGTGGCTTCCTCCCCACATAATCCAATAGCAAGACTCGCCATGGAACTTTTGAAGTGCGATTTCCCTCTTTTCCCCTTTTTTCTGCTATTGCCCGAGACTGCCCAAGCCCAAGGACCCCCCGCGCCTCCCCTCTCCGCGCTTCAACGCGCATCCTTGCCCGCGCCCCTCTCCCGTTTGTGCTGCGGTGCCTATTTCAAACAAATATGCAGCTCAGCGCGTCGCCTGAATTTACTGCGTTGACTTGTTAAATCTCCCTAATGGCTCAAGTCCAATGTCAATAAACACAGATCTGAAATAGAACAGCAATAGACAACGGCACGAAGGGAAGGGGTGAAGAGAATGGGACAGTGAATCAGCCACGATCTGGTTTAGACATTTTGTGGGGGTCGAGGGTGCGTGTGGGAATTCTTTATTTTTTATTTTATTTGCCAGTGAGACAGTATAAGCTAGGCGTACTTGATGCAAAGAGACCGCTCACTCTAGGCAAAAGCTCTTCTCTTCCGGAGGATGAGCTTGAGCCCGGCTGTGCAAGGTAAGTCTGCAAACCCAGCCGTGCTTGGCGATTCGGGATTTTGCTTCATGTCAGTGCATGGTATGTGAATCCTTTCTCGTCGGGATATTTCTTTCTTTCTCTCTCTCTCTCTTTTTTTTTTTTTTCTTTTCCACCCCCCTCTTCTCTTTCTCTCCTCTCGACGTGTGACAAGACACCACCCCACAGAACTGAATCCTCTATTGAAGGACGCCAGCTCTTTCTCACACGGAGTATTTATTTTCTCTAGGACCGCGCCTCGTGGGGAAGGGCGGTCGGTGCCAGGTAGGGAGAAAAGAACTCGCCGGCGACCCCTGAGAGGCAGTTTCATGAGCCAGCCTTTCTTCAAAAGTGGTCTTTGGAAAAGGAAGGAAAAAACCCCAAAAAACGTAGCAGCTTCCTCGACTTCAGTGCCGAGTTATCTCAGAATCTTAATATAAATGTCACTTTGTGGGTCGGTTTTGTTTTGTTTTGTTATTATTAACAAAAAGAAAGGGAGGCTATGAAGCCATGGAGGGGCTGTATTTGTTTCTTTTAAACTAACAACAAATTATCTAATTAATATGTTTCAATTACAGCATGAAAAAGAGAGGCTTTGGACCGCCTGCAGTGGGTTTACAATAGCCCCAGAGCCCACTATAAGAATTTACAATAACTTCACATCTGTTTCTTTATTTCCCACTTTTCGAGTTTAAAACTCCTCTCGAAATCACTTCAAACCGTGGCCCAAGTTATGAAATATGGTCTCTCTGCCAGGGGAAAAAAAAAAAAAAAAAAAGGTGGAAAGAAAAAAAAGGACAAAACTTTAGAGATCGAGGCTTCATTTGCAAGCTAGAAAGTGAAAGCCCCATTGAAGAGCATTAAACAAATATATTAGAATTCTGTCACTTTATGCAATTGAGTAGATCAAATAAAGGGTCCCAGGCCACTTCATTCACTCTCATTCACTTGAATAGAAAATGCAAAGAATAGCAAACCTAGACTGGGCCACCGATGTAGATTTAGCCCTTTTTTTCTAAGAGACAAAAAGGCTGAATTTTCACAAACACATTGCTGACTCGGGGACTAGGAAACCAGCACTGAAACCCCTTTGGAATTTAAATTCATTTTATCTTCCTCTCTCATTTTGGGTCCCTTTGCGCTACAGGGCGAGTTGAGCTGGCACCCTTGCTTGGAAAAAATGCAGTACGACTAAACACTATAACAATTAAGGAAAAAAAAAAAAAAAAAGCTCCGGATTTATTAAGCAGAGCCACAGAAGAGCTTGGAAGGTAATGGTTTTTATTTAGAAAGAGAAAAGGAGGCATCGTTTTTCTGCCCCGCGGATCGCAGCCCCTTTGCAGGACGCCTGGGTTAAGCGCTCCTGCCCGGCGGCACTCTCTGCCCTAAGGGCACTGCATCGCACCCGCGGGCTGAGGGAGCGCGGGCGGACCCTCCGCTTTACCGTGTGCCCCTCGATGCCGGAGTCTGCGTCGGCCCCGGCCTCGCCTCGGCGATGCCCGTAGTCAAGGCCTGGCACCGCACCGCTCCGTGCCCCTCTTGGGAGAGGCCCTCGAAAGCGCGACCCGGCCCCGCCGCCTGCCTCAGGGCAATCAGACCCTCCCAGCCCGGAAACTGAGCGTTTCCAGTGGCTCTTAACAGAGGTGAGCCCGGAGGAGTGCAGACTACTGCACATGGACTGGGCGACCCTCTTCTTCCTTTGGCAGCATCCTCATGTGCAGGTTCCTTTTCTGTCACCCTTCCTCTGCTGGGGGCTGCAGCACTAAGGCAGCTGGAGCAGGGCTGGGCACGCCAAAGTGTCCAAAAGATTAGCTGGTACCTCATCTGCAGGCACTACTAAATAAAAGCTCTTATTTTTGTGCTATTTAGAAGGGCCTGGGTATTAAGTAGTAATGAGAGTATTTTGCATTAATTAGAGCACCTCCTTAGAGAGACATTACAGACAAGACTAATCTTATACCACCAGAAAATGCTTCACCATCTCTACTCCTCCAGCTATCATAGATGCAGCCAGCATGGACCACCTGCATGTACTGGTCTGGTTTGCAAACATTCACCTATTGCCGTCTTTCACAGTGATGGAATCAAAGCACTCTGGAGGCCTATGGCTTCCATCCTCCTTGTTTGTTTTAATGCCTACTGGATAGATAATAGATAAGAGTAAAGAGGGACCAAGCCCAAAACCTGGACCTTGTTCTACTCCTGGGTGTGTGGTATGAGGTGTCTTCTCAGCCTTTGGAAACCACTAGTAAGTGTAATGCTGTCAGAGAATTCAGGAGCTCAGCAGGTTGGCCTCCGAAGGAGGCCCACACACTGGTTCCATGTTTTAACAGCCTGAACAGGATACTTTTTTTCCTATGAGCAGTGCTGTTGGCACTACCAATTAAACATGAATCAAATATAAACTCAGATGCAATAGGCAAAATAACACTAAGGCCTATGTTTTGGAATGCCTGAACATGGAAGCAGACCATGTCATCCAACCACAGCCAAAAATAACTGCTTTAAATGTGAGGTCAGTACTAGGCCAGACAGGAAACTCCACTGCAGGCTATCTAGGTGGACCGAGCACCCATTTCAGAGCAGGGAAGACAACACTGTTCTCTTCCAACAATTGCAAGCCTGTTTCTTCTACACCACAGATGTGCAATTTTCTACAAGGTAGAGCAGTATCACCATCTCATTCTCTCCCATCTCTACCTGTGTTTATCTTCTGTGTAGTCTTTGTGACTGTGGCTGGCAAATTTCACCTGTAGCTTCTCAGCTTAATGATGCAGGCTTCTGGCAGCAGAGTACTGGCAAGCTGAAAGGTGCAGTCAGCATTCCCAGGCCTTCAAAGATGTTATTGCCTTGCTCCCTGGAAATATCCCTCCCCTCAGGCTAATGGGGGATTGGACAGTTCCCTCATGGAAACACTGCTTGCCTCATCTCTTCCTGTGTGCCTGCTTCTCCTTGGCTTTTCACAGCGTCAGGTTCTTTAGATCAGTGATAAAGACTCTTCACACACACAGCAGAAGGATGGGACCACAGACCTGCTGAAGACGACCACAAGCACACAAATATTTTGTGTTTCCTCTCAGTTCGTGTTTGATGTACTTGAGCTTTTGATGAACATAATTTCATAATTAACCCTCAAATTCCAGATTAAGGGGAAAGTAGGGAAGAGGATCAAGAGAGAGTTGATGCCTGTTACATGTAATTTGGCTCCAAATTGCTGTTTTCTTGGTGGCTTCAAGAACTCTAATAGAGTTATAGTGGAATTCTAACAGACACAGAAGCAGACATAATTTCTGCATCTGCAGAAAGTTGTTACTAGCCATGTTAATTTCTTTATTGAGCTACAGCTTCTTCACAGACCTAGAAGAGTCAGGAACATCTGGAGGCTCCAAGAAGCAGACCTACTTCTGGATGTACACAGGGACAAGCTGGGCTACACTGCTCTGGTAAACCTGCTAGCCAAAAAATGTATTTTTTAACAGGATCATAGAATTGTAGGGTTTGGAAGGAACATCTGGAGATAAGATAGTCCACCCTCCCTGCTAATGTGGGTATGCCTAGGTCAGATTGTGCAGGAAAACATCCAGGTACATTGTGAAAGTCTCCAGAGAGAGCGAGACTTCACAATCTTTCTGGGCAGCCTTTTGAATAATTTTCAACCACTGCTGATTTGCAAGACTGGCAGCAGTATTTCCTCCTGGAAGATGACAGGTACCATGTATGTCAGAGAAGACACACAACTCCTGTAACAGAGAGCTCTACAGCAAGGGAAGACCTTGTCTCTTCTGACTTTATCTGCTTATCACTGCTGACTTTTCTTATCGATCAGTGAACAGTACTCTTGCTGCAGCATGGCTTGCCTGAGTCATGTTTGCAAATGCCTTATACAGTAGGTATGGGTTTCATGTAAAAAAAAAAAAACCCAATTGCATTAAAATCCAAAGAAACTACCTAGTGAATTAAGGTCTTCACCATCAAGGTTTTCAGAAGATGCAGATGGTTTTCTAAATAGTTAAGAAATTTAACTTTCTCTCAGCTTGGGGATACAGGAGGTCATATACAGTGTGTACACAGGTGCCATTATGTGGTGCAAGCATGGGCAACCTGAAAACTTTACAAAATCTCTACCTTTTAATTTTTTTTCCTCAACTGCTAGTCTAGTGCTTTCAGATCATAAGGCAGAAATCTACTTTTTTACCCAGCCACAAAAGAACTCTCCAAGGAAGGACTGAATGCAGAATAATGGGTCCTATGTTCCTCTCTGCCTTCAACAAAGCTGTGGGGTTTTTGAGTTCTTGGAGGAGGACAGAACAGTTCAGAATCCATTTTTAGGGCAGCTAAGGTACTTTCTACCTCCCCCCTTCCCCCCACAAGCTCTGGACCAATCCGTCTGAACATTAATAAAACTGCAGTCCTAAATACTTCTGAGATGAAACTAGAAAGCTTTCAGAAATTTTCTCTTTTCTGTGCTCTTGCTTCACTTCCTTAATGGTGAGATTGTTTTTTTCAGTTGCTTTTGCATTGAAACCACATTATTGAGTATGACCTCCCTTTCAAACAACAAATCAAACACTGGAGATTCTTCACTATCTGGTTCTCCAGGATTGCTAAGCAAAGCACCAGGCACTGCAAGACTTTTGATAAAACCATTTGAGTTACTAATACTGGATTTTCTTCTGAAAGCAGCACTAAGAGTTGCTAGATGAATTCCTGTGATGGATTTTCACTAATGAAATTGGACTGTATTAGGTTCTATCTGCATTATAGAAATATTTGTTAATTTGATGTAATGGGGTGAAGGATTTATTAATTTTCTGTAGCATTTCTGTACAGTCAAAACCCCATGAAAGCATAGTTACACTGATATTAAAGCTGCTGGTGCCTTCACAGGGAACTTGCACTATCAGTCATATCAGTGAAAGCCCATTTTGTTAGTATAATCTATTTCAGTAGAAAGTGGCTTGCTGGCCCAGCTGCCATGGAGAACATCCATACAGACACTTTTCCCAGTTGCTGCCCCAGTGATAGTGTAGGCATTCACCCATAGATGCCAGCAGCCGCAAACAATCCAGAGTTAGCCACAGGACTGGTTATGATCTCACAGGGCAGACATCAAGTCTGAAGAAGAGCAAAAAAGCACAAGAGGGCTGAAACTCCTGCTCTGCCAGCACTGGTCAGCACAATCCAGAAAGTGGACATCACCAGTTGCATTCAGGGGTAGGCTATGCTGAAAATTACCTCATTCTCTTCCTTACCCATTCAACAAGCTCAATCAGGGACAATTACAGTCAAAGCCATTGTCTATACATTGTTACATATTAAAATTCTATTGCTGCCTATATACAATTACATATTATAAATCCCATTACTGTAAGCTGTTTTAGGACATGCCCTTTGAAACCACTGGCTCTTTTTGCAGAGCCTTGCTTTGAGGAATTTGGGGTAGGGTGTTTTGTTCATTTGCTCATTTGTTTGTTTTTTCCCCCCGGTCAGAAGGTATACAACGATCTGCTGCCCATTTATCAGCTTGGTATTACTCAGAGGTTCTTCCCTGAGCTCAAGATTAAGTGGTCTTAAAGTCATTTCATAGGAATCACCAGGGGCACCTATTCCATGTTCAGATTAAGGCTCTCCACTGGAAAATATATACAGTTCTGCCTGTAGTGCTACAAACTTCTTCACTTTCTCTATTGCAATTGATGTGTCCAAGTTGTGTATCAGAGAATGTTTTTATCCTAACTGGTCACAGGCATAAATTAAAAAACAAAATAAAATTCTAAAATGATGTTAAGCCTTGCCAGACCAGAGAGTCTGAGACTGAGACATTGCATCATACAGCCACCCAGAACATTAGAAAAGAAGAAATCATGAGGCATCTAGCACTCTTGATCATCCATTAGTGCTCCCTTTGCAGTAAGGACTGTATATATCTAAGTGCTGTTTTTCCTTTTGTTCAGAATATTGAAAGTCCTTCAACATTTTTCTATTTTCCAGAGCATTCTACTTCATCAGTTCCTACAACTAAATAAACCAACCCCAAACTCTTTCTCCATGATCAATCTATGGATGATTTTTTTTTCCCCTTTCGAACAGATACTGCTTAAAAGGACACTTTTGGGGTCAAATGCTGCTGTAAAGAAACTCAATGGGATGAATTTGGGTCAGTAACAATGCGTTCCTTAATTCTCAATGCAAGTCAGGGAGGTTATGGTTCTGTGAATGTGGATGTGGCACAGTTGGGTAGGAGGTCAACAGCACAGCGTTAAGTACTATTTTCAGCATTGTCTTCTCCTTCAGCTTTTGAGGATACAAAGCAGAGGCTGTCAGTATTCATCCACTTTAGCTCTGGAAATACCTATTAGGAAGGCTGGGAACTGATCCCATAGAAAACCAGCAAACACCATTATATAAGCCTGGATCCTCAGAGTATCCTGACACGAAGTGGAATTTGTTGTATCTCTCAGAACAGTGATGGTAAAAGCCTTTCTCTCTGGAGTGGGGGATGCAAATTATGCCTGTCCACTTCTTCACAGAGTCAGCTAAGGGGAAAGCCTGAGCTGCCCTTTGCACTGCAGACCTTTGGAGCAGTTTTGCTAATTTGTTTGGTGTTAGCTCAGGTAAGTCATGCATTAGAAGCTAATTTATCTTGCAGAAGCTCCAGACCCTGACCTCTCTCTGGGCCTTACAAAATGTTCCACTCTAAGAATGCTGCCCTTTCTCTGTTTGAAATACTAATTATTTATTCACTCTGCCTAAACCTTCTCTCAACTCTGAAGGAATTATGATTGACTCATATTGTCTGTATGGAGGGACACCACCCCCCCCCAATTATTGCTTTAACTATAATAAATTGACTGAAAAAAACCTTATCTCTTCAGCAACCTACAAAAATTTCCTTTGTGTGTTCCTTATTTCAACCCAGCAGAATAAGACCATCAAATAGAAGTTCATATACCTAGTTCCTGTGTTGCTAAATTATGTATGTAAGTATCTACTATGTTCACAGAAAACATTGTGTACAGTAGACTCCGGCAAATAGGCACGAAAATGTGACCAATTTTGTTTTGTTTTCAAAACAAAATCACATTTCTCAGTCTCTATGGACAATTCAAAACTCTAAGCATCTACTTACCTGTTCCTTAGAAGTTACCAAGCAATACAAAACATCATATACAACTGTGTAAAATGAATGATCCATACTATTCCTGGATGTTTCTATTTCAAGTTTTACTTGCTGAAACTGTGTAATTAACACAGTCCCTAAAACAAACAAACAAATCAATCAATTAACAGCCAGAGAAAGATCTGTCAAAATATTGCTATTCAGTGTTCTCTCAAATAGTGCAGCATCCAGACCCTGACACAATGAAAACTTGAATCTGTTCAGCCCTCTCTGTGACTTTGGTAAGAACAGTACTAGGATTTCATCCTTGCAGTTCAGCGAGGAGTTATTAGTGCTAGCACTCACGGACCCCTCTCTGGACATGGAGGCTTTTCAAGAATGTACATCTCTTTATGCTATTATCCTTTGAGTCCACAATACAACTCCCACTGATCTCAGTGGGGATGGCTTACATATTGTAGTGTAAGCACCAGAATAAATTTACTTGATTCCCTACAGATAATGTCCTTTGTTCCCTAAACTACACCTGCCTGAAGAGCCCTCCCTTTCCATTTCCCTTCTGATAGCCTACCCAACAAGAGCAGACAAAATGGTGAACTGCCTGTTGACCTGTCAAAGGATGTGCTCACTGACTGACTGGCTTTCTGCTGCCACATAAAATGAACAACGCTTGAGTTCATACTGCCTTTCTCTCAAGAAGAGACTAGCATGAGCCTGTCTTTCCTCTCCAGCCAACGTGTTAAGAAAATACTTAAGAAAACACTTCAAAAATTAAGGAATTTGACTAGTAGAAAGAGAACTTTCACTCCTCTCAAGTCTGTCCGATGCTGGACAACGCATTCAACATTGCTTGGGTTGACTGAGAGAAGATGACAGGCAGAACCCATGGTCTTGTAAACCCTGCTTTCTCAGTGAATCAGGATAAACCATTCAAAATGTAGTTAATACCACCAAAACCCAATTAGCCATTAAGACTGCCTAGAAAGCATTCTCTACCACCAAAATTACCCAGTTAGCCATTAGGACTGCCTAGAAAGCATTCTCTACCACCAAAATTACCTAAAAACCCAAGTGAGTACACCAGTCTCACCACTGAGCATTGCTGAAGCAATTCAGCTCATTCTCTAAATTCTTGTTCTGAATGGTGCAATTCTGAATGTATTTTGTCTCCTTGTCCTATTCTTTGTCCTAACAGCTTTAAACTCCTTGTTTAATAACAGTAGATTAATAATGCATCTTACAAAGAGGAATTTGGACGGATTTCATTAATGCTAACAACTTGGCTATGTTCTCACTGTATGAATATACCATAAGTAAAACATTTTTGATGCCAGATCTTTGGCTTATGACACACTACATCATTTTGTTCAAAGTCTCTGTCAACTTTCCATTAGTTACTGATAAATCAAACATGTTAAAATGATGCAGCAAATAATCTCCTCCCATTTGAAACGTGGGCTCTCTTTGGGACTGGCCTATTTACAGCAGCTACGATGTTCCACAGGCCTGCAAAGAACATGAGATTTCCCCCCTCATATTCTGAAAGTATTTGGAGATTTTTAAATTTTTTTTTTAAAGGTATGATTTAATTTTTTTAAAATTATTTATTTATGGTTTTCCTACATTTCCCATCACAGACTTGCACAGACTTTCCCCCTTTGATCTGCATACAGATTGAGCCTTTCAAGACTTATCTGGTGACTAAAGAATAGGTTCCATAGGAATTGCTTTCTTGTGTTAATAGCAATTCAGTTAATATAAAGCTAACCTTCTGGATATATAATCTCTGTCTCCTTCTGCCCTTGTATTTTCTCTGCCTGTTCACTTTTAGGGCAAGCTCTCTAAACTCAATGGCTTGGCAAATGCAGACTTTAGCTTTGTCCTGTTCCTTGGCTACAGCTCTCTTGAAGGCAATTTATGACTGGACAGAGTCTCTCAGCCCCAAAAGCTGCCTCCATCCTACCCAGTTTCCAGGTACCAGAAAATGTTTTTCTCTAGAAATAAGGATTCCTGTGACTGCCATCCAAAGCAGACTGGCCATGTGGGGGCTCTGGACTTTGTTGTTACTTATGTTTACTGATCTGTGCCCTTCTTCAATGACATGAATGACCAATGGTACAAAGAGGGAGAGTTGCCAAGGAAACAGGCTTTTTTAGCAGATGACAGAGAACATGGAGCTAGAGAGGAAAGAAGGCAGGGCTACTACACCTAGTCAACAAAAGTCTGACTACTGAACAAACAGTACAGCAGTCTATTACAGCAGCAAGAAGAGGCGCTGGGTTAGAAGAACCATGTCAGTATCACACTGCATTTGTGCATGAACATTTCTAAATGTACCTTTAAAGAAGGATGAAATACATCACTAGCAGAGATTGCGAACAGTCACAGTACTTAATTGCTTCAAGAGTCAGCAAGTTATTGAATATTGCTAAGATTTCTTATGAACAAAGACACTAAGGCAAAAGTGGATTGTAGTGTCAGATTTGTGAGACTTTTTTTTTTCCTGTAACCATATTATAGTAAAAAAAAACATAGGAAAGAAACAACCCCACATGCATAAATACAGGGAACAACTTGTAAGTCTTGGAGGAATATTTCTTTCTCGTACTGGCACATCCCCAATCCTGTATTTAACCCCTCATAGGCAAAGAATCCTGTCTCCTCCACGTGTGGATGGATATTTCACCTTTGTTCCAAATTATTATAGGCATATTGGGTTCAGATATCTATCTCTAGAAGACTCTGTTTCTGCATCAACTTCAGCATCAGTCATTCAACTGATAATACTATTTACTTATAGGATGTTACCATTTTGAGTATGTGGCCCAAATATCAGTCTGCGTATCTATGAGAAGATACAGAACTATTCTGCTCGGCAAGAGGAATTTCCTGTTTCTAAGGAACAGCAAACATTAATTTATAGTTACTGAGACCACTCATATTGGGTAATACTAATTAGTGCTCAGCACCTGCAGAAAATTGGCCAAGAAATCTGATGTCAAATGACAGGTTATGCTGCGTATTATGCCCATGAAAAATGCAATTTGTTAAATGTTTCTAGGCTGTTAAAAGGCTTGGCTCTTTCAATCCCTTGCGTCTCTTTCAATCTCATGTGTTTCACCAGAAGAATTCCAAAATCAGTCCTACATGACAGCAGAAATGGTGGCCATCATTTCTGTCATGTAACACTAACTGATAATTTCACCTAGGTGTACAGATTTAGCCATGTAAAGCTCACTGAACAACATCTTAATTCAAGTACTTTGTAAAGAGGCTTCAAAAGATTAAATCAGGCTGAAGAACTTTATGGATTTTTTTTTCCCCACATAAAAATTCCTTCTACCAGTTCAATGTGAAAGAAATAAATAAAAGTGAATCAAACCAAAAATGTTTGGAATAGATTCTAAAGTATCTAAAAACATGAAAGCCATTAATATTTATGACATCAAATATTAGTTATATTTGATGTCTGACAAAGACTTGTCTGTTTCATTGGAAGTAGCTTTCTTATTTTGTCATGAATATAGAGGCAGCCTTATTAATAAAACAAAATACCATAAAGGAAAACAAGCAGAGACTGAAGGTTCTGCTAGTTTTTCAAAGGTTTGTATTCTGCTATGTTATGTACTTATTTTTGATGGTTTTCCCCTTAAATTATGAGCTTGGGGAAAGAGAAGAAAATAACTTGAGTGTAAAGTTTAAACTGCTTATAAATAAGCCAGACATGTTTGAAGCTGAATTGTCTTGTCTAGGGGAAAAAAAAGCTACTGCACAACTCATTTGGGAATCATATAGCAGTCCACATACTCAACCCCCAAAGTTACTAAGTGGAGCGTTGCCCCAGCTATACTGGACAGAATGTAAGTCTGCCTTTAGCTACCAGATCACTGCTCTTGGTAGTTAAGAGGCAGGACAGTCCAAACATTCATGTGCTTGCCCACGACTTTGGAATACTAGCTTAACATTCCAACTCATTCATGGCCTCCCAAAGTGTCCTTAAGGCCTTGTAGAAAAGAAACAGGAAAAAAACAAAGAGCAAGCAGATCAGAATCCAGAAGATCAAAAAATCATCTTTCTGTACCCAAACAGTAGTGACAGGTGGCTAGATTGCCTTGAAAAGGCTTGTATATCCTCTTCTCTAAACATGCAGAGTGTTTCACAATCTACAATGCTTCAGCATCTAAGTAGCTTTATAGCTCATATTTTTTTATTGTAAACACTATGTTGAACTCCTTTGTGTCTGCTCCCCACAAAGAGACCAATGCCATTTGTCAAACTCACAGTGATATGCTTGCAAAGAATTTGAATCCTATGATAGGAGGAATCCCAGGAATACCCAAAACTGTGAAAATAACTTCTGGGAAATGTGAACCTCAGCTGTAGGAAGTCTGCAGGCTCAGGACAACAGCACGAAGCTGATCAGCTTTGGATAGAATTCTCTTACTACAGAAAGCCTGTCAGTGTCTGGAAGAAGCACGCTAATGGGAGAGTCTTGCTCTGAGTACCTGATTGTACCCTATAAAGCTGAGCTAAAGAAGCACCGGGAACAAAGACAGTATAAAAGCCCTGCACAGGACAGTTTCAATTCCTCAGATCCAAGCTTTCCTAGTATGACCCCAGAAAAGAATAAAATTCAGCCACAGTACTTGGTATGGCTCAGCCCTGACTACCAGTGCTTACCAAACACCACCCAGGGCCAGTCTCCAAGCTACAGCAACAGTGCCCTCACCAGCCAGAACCATTCTTACTGTGCTGTGGCTGACATTTAGATTTATCTTTCTGTGTATTTCACATCTTTTTCTCTGATTGAACAGAGGGGTTTTGGGGTTGCTACCCTATGTAAATTAGAATGCATGAATAAATTGGAAAGCTTATTTAATTATCTGTGGACAAAGGAAGCATGACACTTGCTCTGAATAGAAAAAGAATTTTGTGAATGAATTAAATTCCAGTAAGAAGAGACGCTGCACCTGCAGTACACTTAGCATGATGACTTCATCAAGTTTTCTACCCATTACCCATATTATAATCTTTAAAATATAATTAATTGGTGAGTTACATAATTCTAACATCTTGTTTCTCAGGTCAAACACAGTATGGCTGGAATTTTGCCAGGACAAGGAATGTCATGCTTCTAGATGAAAATAGTCTGTGCTTTAAGGGTTGAATTTTACTTTGTGTTTCTCAGATATGGACTGGTCCTGCATGACTGAGGGAAAAAAAAACCACAAAAGGCCTGCTTACTGCTCAACTTGGACATAGTCCAGATGTCACTTCTCAGCATTAGACACTTCAGCAGCAGGTGAATAACTAGGTCAAAATCTGGTCCCATTTATTTTTTGTGGTTAAATGGCTTTTGGGTTCAACACTGATGGCTGTGCATCATCTTATGTTGTCCATCATGACAGAAATGATGACACTTTAATTCAGTTGAAAATTCTGCATTGTTTCTCAGTATTGTGAGGATGCCCTGGTGAAGAAACAGAGTTAAAAAGCTACCACCATATAAATCTGGTATACAGGAACCCTTAGGAAATATATGCCCTTGTGTAAATTAAATCATATATACATGAGCAGAGCTGCAATACAGCAGTTCTGTAAAATTGTTTAATCTAGCAACAGTTTTAATTTCTCTATTGCTGAGGTTAGCTGATGGCTGTAAATGATTTTAGGACACATCTAAGTCATATTTGCTAGGCTTTGCTCATTTACTTCCCATATTTTTAAAGTGTGTGCACACATGTAGGCACACACAGACAAAACTGAAAGGTCTGGAACAAATCAAAAAAGGGATTAGTTTAATTGCAAGAACTAGTTTTCTAACCTAGAACGAGCTTTGACCTATGCATTGATATTAGCAATATTGCTAGTCATCTCCCAGTAAAGGTAGCAGTAACATAGATGGTTCAGTACTGCCAGCAGCACCCTTACATGCAACTATGAGAAATTTGCCAGTGACTTAAATAACTTCAGTATTTCCCCCGCTTCAAAAGTGCACCAAAATGGTACTATTTTTCAGACTCCTTTGAGGCATGTAGACTAATATTTTGTCCATGAACATCAGCATGACCAGACTTCAGGTTTCTTTCCACTGTGAACACAGTGAGGAATTTACCTATCCACCCTGTCATTTGTGACTGATCCCAAACCCTCCTTTGTTTTGGCCTGTACTGGTATGGAATGAGGTCCTGCTGTGAGGTGAAAGGCTTCCTTGCACGTGTTTCCCTGAGCTTTCTGCAAGGCAAGAAAGATGATGCCCACTGAAAATGACCCTGATTGTAACCTAACTGGCATGAAAAAAGAGATTGTGTTTTGTGCACAAGGTTTGCATAAGTACTTGTGAGAGCAGGTATTGGCTATTTATTTTCTGTATGTGTGCAAGGGAATGCCTCTGTGTGTATGTGTCTGCATGTAGGGATATTCCTAGAATTTGTTTTGGTTTCAAAATGTCCTGGAAATTCAACTGAACTCTCACATGGAGTCAATTTAAAATACTAGTACATCTTTCTTAACATTTGTCCAATCAGAATGATAATATAGACAAACTGTGGACTGCAAAGTGTATTATCCTGCAATATCTCATTATTATGCAAAAAATCAGATATTCACAGCAACTGTCTCATCTATTTATTGTTTGGTTACTCATCTGGAAATTTTAATACTTTCTTCAGGGGCAGGGGCTGGCAATAAAAAAATAGATCTATATATCAAACCTTTAACTTCCAGCCATCATTGTGTGCCATAATACAGATGGAGTAGCTATCAGCTCTCTTTACCATGTTGGTTTATTTACTTCAAGTAAGAATAAAGATGTAAAGGGAACACAGTAACAAACTCCACTGCCAGCTAAATTTCCACATTCCAAAGTGGAAAAAACCTTGACATACAATAATAATAAAAAAGATACAGCAATCAATATGCAGCTATATGATGGATTAATTTCTTAAAACTGTATACCCAACCTTAATAAACTTAAAACTTCACTGTTTTTTTCCAAGTACATGAGTGGCTCTACTGAAACACATCAACAGGCCTGCCCCTCTGTATGTGTAGGTCACACTGTGGCTACAACAGTAGCATTATCCAGAGACAGTTCGGCTTTATGGGGCCTGAATCCCCTTATCCCAGCTGACCTGACTGCAGCAGGATCTCTGTGTATTTGGAGCTCTTTGTAAGACTGGGATTTTACTGAAAAACAAAAAGTAAACAAAAATCACCCAACAGCTATTGTGCTTGGACAAGACACAGCTTCCCACAGCTATGTGTAGCGCTTTCTGCTCTCAGCCACTTTGCTGCGACCACCATGAGATAAGCCAGTCCTTCAGAGACTCCACCTGCCTCCTGGGCTACAGCTGGTGGTTCTCACTTGGTCCCAGACCAATAGGCTCTGGGTGCCAGCCTCCACCCAAGCACTCAGCTTCAGCCATTGCTCTCATTTGCTCACTTTGAGAGCAAGTCAAGTAAATCAAGATGCATGTTTATCAAATCATAGATTCATAGAATGCACTGGATTGGAAGAGGCCTTTAAAGGTCATTTGGTCCAACCTCCCTGCAGTAAGCAGGGACATCTCCAACTAGATCAGGTTGCTCAGAGCCTCATCAAGCCTGACCTTGAATGGGGCCTCCACCACCTTCCTGGGAAGCATGTTCCAGTGTTCCAACACACTTACAGTAAAGGACTTCTTCCTAATGTTCAATCTAAATGTCTAGACTAAAACCATTGCCCACTGTCCTGTTGCTACACATCCTTAAACAGTCCCTCCCTAGCTTTCTTCTAGGCCTCCCTTCAGGTACTAGAAAGCTGCTATAAGGCCTCCCCAGAGCCTTCTCCTCTCCAGGATGAACAATGCCAACTCTTTCAGCCTGTCCTCAAAGCAAGGTGCTCAACCCCTCTGTTAATTTTTGTGGCCCTTCTCTGGACCCTTTCCATGAGGTTTATGTCCTTGTGTTGAGGGCCCCAGAGCTGGACACATTACTCCAGGAGAGGTCTCATCAGAGGTGAGACGCATAATCACCTCTCTTGATCTGCACATACATTTTTCCTCACCAAAGGCTACTTCTAAGAAATGCATCAGCTTCTGATACCCCATTCTGATAGAATGGTGGTTAAAAATAGACAAGAATCCATAAAGAGATCCATGTTTCTTACAAGAAAAGAGAATGTACCTTCTGGCTGGCACAATACTTGTGCACTTTGGTTCAAATTTTCATTATATGAATTATAATTTGATAATAAAAATAATATTTTGAGAAAAAAAAAATCAGAAGTAAAAAAGTCAATACAGGAAATGTATGGCTCAGGAAAACCAGCCAGATTAAAACAATTTAGATGTGAAGCTGCTGTCACACAAACTGCATCATAGCCATTTTGCCACAAAGAATCTCTTTCCTCTGCAGTGGGACAGGCCTGGATGAAACCTATGAAACTCCATAAGTAATTCCCCTAGCTACATGCATATGGTTAAATGATTGTCATTTCACATCCACACACCAGGCTTTATGGGGATAGCTGACTTGGAATGGCCATGTACCTACAGAAATAGAAATTCTAGAAGGCTTTCAAGAAAGGAATCTATATGAATATTAACCTGATCCAATGCAACCCAGATTTCTCCTGTTTAAATATTTGGAGCAAAAGAAAATTTTGTTCCTACTTACCAATTTGTTTTGTAATTTAATTAATATAGAATTTAGAAACAGAATAAAATCATAGCAAACACAAGTACTCACAGAATCACAGAATAGTTTCATAGTTTCATAGTTTCATTCAGGGTTGGAAGGGACCACAAGGATCATCTAGTTCCAACCCCCCTGCCATGGGCAGGGACACCCCACACTAGATCAGGCTGGACAGGGCCTCATCCAGCCTGCTCTTAAACACCCCCAGGGACGGGGCCTCGACCACCTCCCTGGACAACCCATTCCAGGGTTTCACCACTCTCATGGTGAAGAACCTCCTCCTCACATCCAGCCTGAATCTCCCCACCTCCAGCTTCATTCCATTCCCCCTAGTCCTATCACTACCTGAGATCCTGAGAAGTCCTTCCCCAGCCTTCCTGTAGGCCCCCTTCAGATACTGGAAGGCCACAATTAGGTCACCTCGGAGCCTTCTCTTCTGCAGACTGTACAGCCTCAACTCCTTCAGTCTGTCCTCATAGGAGAGGTGCTCCAGCCCTCTGATCATCCTCGTGGCCCTTCTCTGGACACGTTCCAGCACCTCCACATCCCTCTTGTAATAGGGGCTCCAGAACTGGACACAGTACTCCAGGTGGGGTCTCACCAGAGCTGAGTAGAGGGGGAGGATCACCTCCCTCGACCTGCTAGCCACACTTCTCCTGATGCAGCCCAGGATCTGATTGGCTTTGCGGGCTGCAAGTGCACACTGAGAGCTCATGTTGAGCTTTTTGTCCACCAGCACCCCCAAGTCTCTCTCCTCAGGGCTATCCTCCAGCCAGTCACTGCCTAGCCTGTATTTGTGCCTGGGATTGCCTCGACCCAGATGCAGGACCCTGCACTTGCTCTTATTGAACTTCATGAGGTTGGCCTGTGCCCACCTCTCCAGCCTGTCAAGGTCCCTCTGGATGGCCTCCCTTCCCTCCAGCGTGTCTGCTGCACCACACAGTTTGGTGTCATCAGCAAACTTGCTGAGGGTGCACTCAATGCCACTGTCCATGTCCCCCACAAAGATGTTGAATAAGATAGGTCCCAGGACTGATCCCTGAGGGACTCCACTTGTCACTGGCCTCCACTGGGACATGGAGCCATTGACAGCCACTCTTTGGGTGCGGCCATCAAGCCAGTTCCTTATCCATCTAGTGGTCCACCAATCAAACCCATGTGTCACCAGTTTGGAGACCAGGATGTGGTGCGGGACAGTGTCGAAGGCTTTGCTCAGGTCCAGGTAAACGACATCAGTTGCTCGCCCCTCATCTATTAATTTTGTCACCTGCTCATAGAAGGCCACCAGGTTGGTCAGGCAGGATTTGCCCTTGGCAAAGCCATGCTGACTGTTCCCAATCACCTCTTCACTATTCTTTTGAGCGAGTAGTGACTCCAGGAGGATCTGTTCCATGATCTTTCCAGGCACAGAGGTGAGACTGACTGGCCTGTAGTTCCCTGGTTCCTCCTTCTTGCCCTTTTTGAAGATGGGGGCAATGTTTCCCCTTTTCCAGTCTGTGGGGACTTCACCAGACTGCCAGGACTTTTGAAATATAATAGAGAGGGGTTTAGCAACCTCATCTGCCAGTTCTCTCAGTACCCGTGGGTGTAACCCGTCGGGTCCCATGGACTTGAACACTTTCAGGTTCTTCAGATGATCACGAACCTGATCTGCACTTACAATGGGCAGTTCTTCCTCCCTGTCCCTGGCTTTGACTTCCATAACATCAGGAGTGTGGCTAGAGGCCCTTGCAGTGAAGACTGAGGTAAAGAAGTTATTAAGTACCTCAGCCTTTTCCTCATCACAGGTGACCATGTCACCATTTTCCTTTCTGAGGGGGCCCACACCTTCCCTAGTCTTCTTCTTCCCATTAATATACCTGTAAAAGTTCTTAGTATTCCCTTTAATCTCCCTGGCTAGATTCAACTCAAACTCTGCTTTGGCTTTCCTGACCAGGACTCTTGCTGCTCGGGCAGCTTCCTTGTATTCCCCCTGTTCTACCTGTCCTTCCCTCCACTTCCTGTAGAGTTTCCTTTTAAGTAATAGTGTGTCCAGTAGCTCCTTGCCCATCCAGGCAGGCCTCCTAGCATTCTTACCTGCTTTTCTCTTTGTTGGTACACAGAGCTCCTGGACACAGAGGAGGTGGTCCTTGAATACTGACCAGCTGTCCTGGGTCCCTCTTCCCTCCAGGGCTTTGTCCCATGACACTTTGGCTAGCAGATCCCTGAAGCCATCAAAATCTGCATGCCTAAAGTCTAGGGTCATGAGCTTGGAATACTTCCTCCTGATTGCCCTGAGGATGTTAAATTCAACTGCTTCATGGTCACTGCAGCCAAGGCCGTCTATGAGCCTCACATTGCTTACCAGCCCTTCCCTGTTGGTGAGAACAAGGTCCAGCATAGCACCATTTCTTGTTGGTTCCTCCACCATTTGGAGGAGGAAGTTGTCTTCTATGCAGTCCAGGAACATCCTGGATTGCTGGTGCCTTGCTGTGTTGTCCCTCCAGCAGATGTCCGGGTGGTTGAAATCACCCATGAGGACCAGGGCTTGTGACCTGGAAGCTGCTTCTATTTGCCTATGGAGGGCCTCATCTGCTTGGATCTGCTGGTCAGGTGGCCTGTAGGAGACCCCCACAGTAATATCTTCTTCCCCTGTCCTGCCTTTAATTTTGACCCATACACTCTCAACTAGCTTATCATCCCTCCCCAGTTGGAGCTCCACTGATTCCAACTGGCTATTGACATAGAGGGCAACACCTCCTCCTCTCCTTCCCTGCCTATCCTTCCTAAAGAGTTTATACCCATCTATGCCTACATCCCAGTCATGGGATTCATCCCACCAAGTGTCAGTAACAGCCACTATGTCGTGGCATCCCAGCAGCACAGTGGCACTTAACTCATCCTGTTTGTTGCCCAAGCTGCGCGCATTCGCATAGAAGCACTTCAGCTGGGCTGGCCCTGTCCTCCTCTTGTGCCAAATCCCCTCGGTTTCCACAGAATGTCCTGGTGGATCATTCGTGGCTTGCCTCAGGGTAGCAAGTTGATAGCCCTTACCAGCTCTCCTTCTCTCTACTGCTGGTGAGCTGCCCCTCTGTTTGTCACCAGCCAGCAGGAGACTATTAACCCCTTCCCCCTTCAAATCTAGTTTAAAGCCCTATCAATGAGCCCTGCCAATTCCTGCCCCAGGATTTTTATCCCACTCTGGGACAAGTGTGTCCCATGAGTTGTTTTCAGCTCAGGTGCCTTGAAAACCAATCCATGATTGTGGAACCCAAAGCCCTGTCGATGGCACCAGCCCCTGAGCCATGAATTGATCTGTCGGCCCTTCCTCAGTGTGTCCTCATCCATTGCTGACGTTAGAGGGATGGCAGAGAACACGACTTGAGCCCCTGATCCCTCTAGCATTTGCCCTAAGGTTCTGAAGTCTTTCTTAATAGATTGTGAGCCTCTCATTGTTACATCGTCACTGCCCACCTGAAAGACCAGCAGTGGGTAGTAGTCCGAAGGACTCACGAGGTTGGGAATTCTATCTACAACATCTTTTACTTGGGCACCAGGGAGGCAGCTGACCGCTCTATGAAATGGGTCTGGTCTGCATATTGGGCCCTCTGTTCCCCTCAGTAGGGAGTCTCCTATGACGATGACCCTGCGAGGTTTCTTTTCTGGGTAAGTTTTGATGGCTGGCCTGAGGCAACCTGTCACCCAGGTTGGAAGAGATCTCCAAGATCAAGTCCAACTGATCACCCTATCTTAACTAATCAACTAGACCATGGCACTAAGTGGCTCATCCAGTCTTTTCTTAAACACCTCCAGGGACATTGACATCACCACCTCCCTGGGCAGCCCATTCCAGGGGGCAATCACTCTTTCTGTGAAGAACTTCTTTCTAAGACCAAGCCTAAACTTCCCCCTGTACAGCTTGAGACTGTGTCCTCTTGTTCTGGTGCTGGCTGCCTGGGAGAAGTGACTAACCCCCCACCTGGCTACAACCTCCCTTCAGGTAATTGTAGACAGCACTAAGGTCTCTCCTGAGCCTCCTCTTCTTCAGGCTAAATGACCCCAGCTCCCTCAGCCTCTCCTCATAAGGCTTTCTCTCCAGACCCCCCACCAGCTTTGTTGCTTTTCTTGGGACATGTTCCAGCAAGTCAACATCTTTCCTAAACTTAGGGGCCCAGAACAAGACACAGTACTCAAGGTGTGGCCTAACCAGGGCAGTGTACAGGGGCAGAATGACCTCCCTGCTTCTGCTGGCCACAGCATTCCTGATGCAGGCCAGGATGCTATTGGCCTTCTTGACCCCCTGGGCACACTGCTGGCTCATGTTCAGCCTACTGTCAACCAGTAGCCCCAGGTCCCTTTCTGCCTGACCATTCTCCAGCCACTCTGTACCCAGCCTGTAACTCTGCATGGGGTTGTTGTGGCCAATGTGTAGAACCTGGCATGCTGTTGGACTCTGCCCATCTGTCTAGCCTGTCAAGGTCCCTCTGCAGAGCCTTCCTACCCTCTAACAGATCGACACCCGCCCCCAGTTTGGTGTCATCTGTAAACTTACCAATGATAGACTCAATCCCTTCATCCAGATCATCAATACTGATATTGAACAGGATTGGGCCCAACACTGATCCCTGGGGACACTGCTAGTGACTGGCTGCCAGCTGGATGTGGCACCATTCACCACCACTCTCTGGACCTGGCCCTCCAGCCAGTTCCTAACCCAGTGCAGAGTGCACCCTGCACCTTCAAGTAACATGAAATGAAGTGACTCTTATGCCATTTCAGATTCCCATTGAAAGCAAATTCCCTGTTGCTACAGGCATTTGAACACACCAAATAATTTACAAATTCCTAGCTCTACTTTTTCAAATGAGACATGCTTCCTACGTCCTGTTTGGAAAGCTGCTAACAGATCTGGCATGCTGGCACAACCTAAACAAAGCATACAACGTGACAGTATTACAGTCTCTGTTGCCATCATCAGTTGCACACACACTTCTGGCTGCACAGCACTGCATTAAAAAAAATATTACAAAATCTGCATTTTCTGTAGCTGTCAATAAAATACCAAAGGACTTTTCATTATCTTAGTCTGGTTTTGGTTGGAGTGAGAAAACAGTGAAATCAGTGAAATGTAACAATTAAAACCAGTTCTTCCAAGCTAATTCACAGCTGCCTTATTTGTTTGTTCTGGATGCTCTTCGATAGAAATGATCAGTCAAGAAAGGATGTGCTTGCCTTGGGGGTTATCCAGCTTGGCAGCTGAGGGCTCTGGACAACTTGTTGTATGTCTTTAAAAATAATCTAATGGCATTGCTTGAAGCTGGCTGTGAAACTCCAAGTGATTGATGGGGTTATTATCATCTACTGCTTCTGTTTACCTCAAGTTAATCTCAAGTAGAGTTACTAGTAAATTATTTAACTGTTGCTATTCACCACCTTTTGTCTCTATAGAATTGTCTGAGATTGAGAATAAACAGGCCTCCTTTAACCTAGCTCCAAATAAGAAAAACGGACTGTGCTGATAACAATTGGCTAATTTCTCCTCAGCGTATCATATTTGAATAACCAAATTTAGCCTATTCTGTGAGTATTATCTCTCATGAAAGAAGAGGTACAGTCCATTCAGAAGGATGACATTACCTCATTTGTGATGCCTTTCAGAAGCAATTCTTGATCTTTCAATAAAGAATACATATAAAATTGAGAATAATTTAGGCCCCATTGAAACAAGTGTGTAAGTGTTACGTTAAATCAGCCCCAGAATTAGGAAGAGACTTGTATTTGGTTTGCATATCAAGCTTTTGGTAGCAAGGGAACTATATGGGCGACTTTTGTGAGAAGCTGCTAGAAGTTGCCCTCATGTTTGGTAGAGTCAATGACAGGTAGATCCAAGATGGACCCACCATTGGCCAAGGCTGAGACAATCAGTGACAGCGGTCACCGATGAAGGAGAAAAAAACCTGCTGCACAGCCACAGCTGGAAGAGAGGAGTGACAATATGTGAGAGAAACAACTCTGCAGACACCAAGGTCAGTGAAGAGAGAGAATAAAGTGCTCTAGGCACCAGAGCAAGAAATTCCCCTGCAGCCCATGGTGAGAACAGTGGTAAAGCAGACTTTCCCCATTACAAAAACTTTATTTCCATATACATAAAGTAATCTTTACAGAATTCTTCAAGTAGGTCTTTTATCCTTTGAGACTAAATATTCAAAAAAAGGAACTCCTTGATTTACCATCTGAATCCAAAATGGAAAGAGTATAGCAAATTGCCTAGTTTGAAGTGATGATAGCCAAGCTGATCTTGAGTTTTGCCACTGATGGATGAATTACTGTTGAAAAAGCAACTGAGAAATTAACCTTTTCTCTGCTTGAACCATAATTTCAAAGACAATTCTAAAGCTTTAGTATTAGATTTCAGTTCCTAGGTAGGAACTCTTACCTCTAGTTCTCAGGTTGTCTCTAAAAAAAAGGTATCCTGCCACAGACTTTGTCTGTCTCTCTGTTATTGCTGTAACTAGAGTACAATTTTATAACTGAAGTTCATAACCAAGTGGATAGCTCCTTTGATCCCAAATTAGATTTTTGAGGTTAATTTTAGAATTAGTAGAGTAATTGTTTCCAGAGTGCAGAAGTCCATCAAGAAACTGTGATAGTTCTCCCTCAGAACTAGAAGATAATCAGTCTGGAAGCCAAAGCATCAGGTTTGGCTAAGCTATTTTCTGTCTTCCCTGGGTGAAGCTGAACTATTGAGCCTAACATAGGTACTGTCTGCTATGGAAAGCAAAAATGGTTTGTTCAATGTAGTCTCATGAGAAGACAAAATAATTGGTCTCATTTTCACAGGTATCTTCTTAATATATCATCACAAATCAAAGAACAGGACAATTAATTTCTGGTCAGCAGAGGCTTAGAAATATGAAAATTTGCACATGCATCTCTTTTATCCAGACAATATGCCCAAGGGCATAGTCAGTGTGTAGGATGATCCCAACTACAGCACTATTTTAGAATATTTTGCAATGGGGAGGTGTGAGTAGTAGTTTTCTATGCTAGATTTCAAGTATCTCATATGAGTACCAGGAACAGTGTAATTCTGCTATGCCCCAATAGAGAAAGCAGAGAGGGAAATTCCCCCAGTACTATTCTCCTATCCAGACTGCTTAAGATATGAAATAATCACTGAAATTAATCTTTTATTAACTCTAAATATGTACCCATGCTTTTCTACTTATTTCTGCTTATAAATTCTGATCTTTGGATTTGCTTAGTACCCATTTTGTCACCTAGTGCTACAACTTTTTAGCTGATTCTCCACGGCAATTTGATGAAAGGGAAACAGCTGGGCTGCAATTTTCTTCATTCTGCTAACTCTGTTCTTTTGTGGGGGTTAAAGCAGCAGTAGTCATGACTAGCTTCTCTGATGATTAGATGTGCAAGGGTAAGACATGCAGTTGTTGAATTAGCCCTTGGAACAACGCTATCTTCAAATACCTTTGATACGCATGCTGTACGTGGTTTCTCTGTTGCTGGTGCTGAGAACCTTACGTTAGCGTGGCATTGTGCCAGGCAGGAGGCACACTAAACCCATTTCATTCACCCGTATATGTCAGGCAGAAGCACTCATGGGAACTATTCTGAGTCCTTTGGTTTCAATCCCTTTCCTTATATCAATAACGTCCCATTGGTTCCATAAGATGCTTTGTTCTTTATCACATGAAACACTTCTGTACTAAAATAAGAATCTCTGACCCATGGAGAAAGCCAGACAGAGGGCTTGTAAGCACTGGTGACTGCCAAAAAGACAGGTTGTGAGAAGGCAGACACTTGGGAAGCCTATTGAAACCAGATGGCTTGTCAAAACATATGCTATATAAGAGCACAGCCTGCAGGCATCATGAGGATGACAAGCCTATGGCAAATAATGGCATCAAGGAGTGACTAAAAATACACAGGAGTGATTGTAGATTCACCCAAGGATGTGCAGATGAGATTAAATCTGTTCCAAAGTGCAAATTAAAATTCATTCCCCAAACAGGAGATACAAAGAGATGCAATGTTCACATGCCAGCAAATAAATATTTTTCAAGTTTCTAAAATCTGGCTCTGTCTACCTAGAATAAAACTCATCACACATTATGAGCATTTTAACTCATTTTCACAGTAACCGAAGGCTTTACTTTCTACTGCAGAATGTTAAATTCAGCTGCTGTCACAGAAGACCTTAGAGAAAGCTATGAAAACAAATCTTAGAAGTTAGACCGATGTCACATACACAGTATACTGGCCATTCCTTTTCACATTGTACTTCAGATGAAATAGTGTGTAAATATGCACAAAAGCATGATTATTCCTGTCTTCATAGAATGGTTTGGATTGGAAGGGACTTTCGCCAAAGTTGTTTCCCATACATATTGCTAGAAGTGGTTTTCACGGTAGGAGGTAACTACATGGAAACCACAAATAACTGTATGGTACAAATATTCCTTTCATAGTTTCATAGTTTCATTCAGGGTTGGAAGGGAACACAAGGATCATCTAGTTCCAACCCCCCTGCCATGGGCAGGGACACCCTACACTAGATCAGGCTGGCCAGAGCCTCATCCAGCCTGGGCTTAAACACCCCCAGGAATGGGGCCTCGACAACCTCCCTGGACAACCCATTCCAGGGTCTCACCACTCTCATAGTGAAGAACCTCCTCCTCACATCCAGCCTGAATCTCCCCACCTCTAGCTTCATTCCATTCCCCCTAGTCCTATCACTACCTGAGATCCTGAGAAGTCCTTCCCTAGCCTTCCTGTAGGCCCCCTTCAGATACTGGAAGGCCACAATTAGGTCACCTCGGAGCCTTCTCTTCTGCAGACTTTCAGAGGAAGCAACAATGAAGAAACAGCATCAAAGAATCAGTGATGGTGAGACCAAAAGACAAGCATGAGATGGATGAAACTATCTGCAAACAGTGAATTTAACGAAAAAATTCTCATTTACTTCTGGGGAGGTACACCTTGGCTGATGCACAAGCTGCAGCCAGCCAGAGAGTGAACTGAAAAGAAAAGGACACAGTATCATATTAGATCTGTGGGGAAAGAGAAAGGTACATTCCAGTATGACTGAACAGAGATACACCTTTCACTTATGTTTTATAGGATCCCTGAAGGAAAGGACCTGGATAGATGGAATAGAACAGATGTCAAGAGAAGCAACCTTTGCTATTTTCTGCCACTATGCTTTTTAACTGACTGGTCAGCTTGTCTGTCAGTTGGTGCACATCTGATGACCATTTTTATTCTTTGGACTCTGAGAAGCCACAGAAGCTTCATAACTGCCAAAACCAGGTAAGTAACAAGAATGAAATAATAAACTCCAGCAAAAGGCTGAAGAGAAAGGGCACATACATTTCTGGATTTCACATGTGGGGCCAAGGATGAAAGAATTGAGAGGGGGCAATTACTGTGCTTAACTTTTAAGAATCAGAATCAAGTGAATCATTTGGTCTCTGTTGCTATTCCTGTTAGTAAGTTACTGGTCCTGTCTCTGTGGACAAATTCTTTCAAGGTAACAGCATAATTGTTAAGCTGAGTTGCTATGACCTGACCATTTTTAAAAAGCCAAAGCCACTTCAAAACAACATACTAGGGACCCAGATAATTCTGCTGGTTTACTATTAACATAAAATGCCAAGCAAGTGAGATGTCCTGGGGAAATGATCTACTTGTGTTTGTTTTAGAAATTACCAATACTACACCATTCTATAAATTCCTTCAAGACTGCTTTTCCTTGTCCTGTTTGTTGGCCCTTGCCTGCTGCCAGAATGATAACTTTTCATTGAAGAATCTCATTTCTTAGTGCTGCAACAAAATACAAACATTTTTCAAAATTGCCAGTGATAGCAAGGGTAGCTCTTTGTATCTACTACTTAAATGAATTAAACCAACTCAAATGTGTGATCTCTCCAGACAAAGATGAAGGTTACATAGTTTAAGGATGAAATATAGACCATCCTCTACAAAACCACTGTGTAGCAGTTTAATTAAAAGAATTCATTAAAGTCATGCCCCATCCAAGGTAATTAGTATGCATAATTTATGCTTTGCTTAATACACAAGGGCAGTAGCCTGAATAATAAACTCAAGTTAACCTTAAGTGGAAGAGATTGAATGGTCAGATGTTTATTTAGTTCAGGTTTGCTCAAGAGCTAAGGTTAAAGAGGTGAAATTCTGTTATAGTTAATTAATTTCTTAAATATTCTTCATAAAATGCTGCCTATCCAGCAGGATGAAAGTTGTGGGGTTTAGTTTTTATTTTTTCTTAAGGAAGGATACAAGTAAATGTCTCTTATCTTCATCAGCTACCAGAGGAGTATCTGTGATAACATATGTGCAGTCTGCAGCAAGGGTGTGACTTGAAGGAAGGTTCCCCTGAAAATTTTGACCAAGTAGCAAACACAGCAAAAGGCTCCAAAAAGAGCAATCTTCAGAGGTATAGTTTCACAATCCAAAGTCAGCAGCCCCTATGGCATCCTGATCTGTTACCACTACCTACTTCCAATTCTTGCCTCTTTCTAGACTGATATCTTTTCAGCTGCATGGTTTCACTGCAAACCAAATCAGGAATCTCATGTGACCAAGGAAAAAAAAAAACCCCAACCCCCCCCCCTCCCCAACACTCCTTATTTTGATGCACTGTCTTCAGCAGGATTCATTTCTTAGTGTGACTATACTTGCCATCATGTCAGTATTACTGAAGGTGTCCACAAAAGGATCAACAGTATCTTGAGCTGCCATTACTACTAAAGACCTTACTAACCTTGTAACAATCCATTGAGCATTAAGCAGCTGTAAGCATCTGTGCCACAGAGCAAAGTGAATCAGCTCCTTTACATATAAATTGTTACATCTGAGCTATACTACTCTGCCCCTTCATGACTGACACCCCTGCTAAGCCCCAGGGAACCTGGAGTTCAAGTCCTGAACAACACTACAGTGTTCTTGTGACCCAGAGTTCTTCTCTTGTATGAAGATGTCAAAGCCAGGCCTACAGCTGTTGGATTCTGTGAGAAGACACTGGTATGTCAGGCAGATTTGTGATAACAGGATCTCAGTGTTTGGGGACAGAGATATAAGGCAGGTAAGACAGTCACACATTTTCTAAAGGCTTTGTAACTCTGGCAGAGGAATTGTGAAGTTTAGTGCCAGAAGAGAAAGCCCCAAAGTCTTCTGCTAAGAGCAAGGAGACAGATTTAACCAGAGCTCTTTTTAGCTCCAGATCCCTTTTCAGATAGCAGTCAGTTAAGCACACTTAGGAAAACCTGTAAAACACAGATACGTAGTTGTTGATAAGGCAGGACAGGAACCACATTCACACCTGCACTGACTTGCAGCACAAGTTCAACTTTAAGGCACATGGGGGAGGCCATGGGTTGGTAAAAGTGGAAAGATCTTGTGGGGCAAGAGAAGGCCAATGTAAAACTAGAGGACTCTGTAAGATTTCAAGTCCAAAGCTCTGAAAGAAGTTCTATGCAGTACTTTTTCCTCCCTGACCATTTCTTCAAACAGCAGGGCAGATGGGTTGGCTGTGGCCTATTCATCTCTGGAAAACTTCAGAAATGTTCATTCTTGTCAAAGGCCACCTGAACCAATGTGCTGGAAATATAAATCTGACTTTGTTGGGAGAGAGTTCTCTCACACAGTAATTCATAGCTGCTACAAAGGTAGAAGATTTCATCCAACTGTCTTGTCAACATGTTTACCTTGTTCACTCTTACATTTCTCCCCAGTCTCTATCCACATCAAGAGGCCTTAATATTTTGATCCTTTGAAAAGACTGTGGTTGATTTGGTCATTTCTACTGCTGCTTGAGTGGGAAAACTCCTTGAAGAGTGTGTGGTTGGGATTAGGCATAATGCAGAATGCTGAAGGAATGTTTTCCTCTCTTTGAATGTACATTTGATTTTTGCTACCTGTTTTCTTTACGTTCCAGCAACAGTTCAAAAACAAAAGGCAGTTGTCTGAGATAACGCAGAAAATCTGCAGCTGGAAACAAATCCAGCTTTTTGTGCACCATTCTATCCATGTGCCAACTTATACCCTAAACAGACAAGCATGAGACTATGCTAACTCTCAAATACAAAAGCTCATGTAATCACCTCCATATGCTTTTCCTGAGTTTCAGAACTAAGCCACTCTGAAGCATTATCTGCAGTAGGATTTTTGCTCTGAGATGTTACGTATGACATTAAATGGAATGTTTAGGATCCCTATGACAAAATAATCCTTATTTGCTTTCTCTTACTTATTTGTATTAACAGCCAATAAGTGAACTTCCTCTACAGGATTAACTTATTTGGGGAAGCTACTCCACAGCTTTAAATGATAACCCAAATGTTGGCTTAAACATCTCCCACTACTGTGCTCATGGTAGAAAGATGAATTCATAAGAGCAGTCCTGTAGAACTAATTGATGTAGTATGGAAGGCCCGGACTCAATCTTACTGAAAGTTCTGGCAAAAGACAGGCTAGATTTTGCTCTTAAGGAAATTGAATCTATGTTGATTGAAATGAACTCACTAGAGCCAGCAAAAAACTGCTTTCCTTTGGATCAGAATACTCTGATCAGACTACTCTGTTCACATGAGAATCCTCTAGCTTCTCCCAGTATCACCCAGCTAAAGCTTGGTCCCACAGTCACTAAGAAAAAAAAGAAAGGGCCACTAGAGCTGAGGTTCAAGCCATAGATGTTCCAATTTCATAGAATACTCTTAAAACTAATGGGAAATTTAACTAAAATTTATCTTATTTCCATGTAATATTAGGAGGAACATTTGAATAATATTTTACTCAATAATACTCAAATTCAGATTATGATCTAAAGCCAACTGTTCAGACATTCAGACCTTGGGGAAGCAACTAAATGGTTTTAGTCAACACAATTATCCCACTGAAGACCAAAAGCAGAGCAGCAGGCTTCTATAATTAATCACTATACATTTAATAATTGTACTGTTGAACCTTAGTAGAAATGGTAAGACAAAATGACAGACTTTATTAAGTTTATTAAGTTTTCAAAATTTGTTCCTAGCTTTGCAGCCCAATTTATCCTGAAAAATCAGAATAATTCCAGTAATTTACCTGTTTTCCTATTTCTCAGCTATCTTTTGTTGGAATATTTTCCCCGAGGTGCTTATGCCCTTAAAAGATCATAAAGCTTCCCTTCAGAACCTGTCAGCCCCTCCTCCTCACCACAGCACTGCCATCTAGTTCACTCCCATTACTTTTAGTAATGTGGCACATGTCCAAAGCTTTATCAGTGTCAAATTTGTGGGGCAACTCAGTGCGTCAAAGGGTGCTCAGTGTATTAAGCCTTACACTTCTCATTCCTGAACTCTATTCTTAATTAAAACAATAAAAATTGGCATGAATAGCAGTAACTGTGAATGTAGAACTTATCCCAAACATTCCTTCAAGGAAGACGTGTAACAGCAGACACAGCTTCATTCAACTTACAAAATTGCACTTCATCCTCTGTTTTCCCAGAATTAAAGCACACTTATCTGAGTGCCTAACATCAAGCAAGTAAACAGACTGAGTGAACACAGTGCTCAGAGTGAAACTCCTGTGTGTCCTTTTAGCAGCTGGAGCAACACTATTTACAAATCCTCTCTAGAGTGAGTATGCAACACACTTACATCAATCTTTATCTATTCCAATTACAAACAAAGGTAATATCACAGTCAAGCATACATTTGGCATTAGGTGGCATGTATCTGGGCAGACCCAAGAAGCTGCAGAATAAATATTGATACATTAAAACAGTCTATTACTTGCCTTCTGAAGAAACCACTGATTTTAATTTACCTACAATTTTGCAGTAGCATCATTCCAGAAAGGAAATTAGGTTTTTACATATCATAGCAAATCAGAAAGCCAAAATGTCAACTTCATATATCAAGCAATTACTTGTACTGTTTATTTTTGGGGAAACTTTTAACACATATTTACTTAGAAAGCCACATGGGTCCTTCCAAAATAAATAGGGGCTATAATTCTTGCCAAAAATATCCACAGTTCCAGAGATCTACTCATCAATTTCCTGCAGCATTAATGAGGAAAGGCGCTGAGACAGTCATTTATACTGTCTTTATGATAAGACTAACCTACAGGGCAAATCAAGATTAAGGACAAAGGGAAGACAAATGGATAGAGTATAAAACTAGGGCTTTTTAAATACATTGCTTGAAATTTTTGTTTACTGTCTTCAATTTCAATATTACACTCCAAGAGCACATAAAAATTAAAGATATCCTCCAGACAGAAAACTACATAAAAGGAAGAGTAGTTGTTTTTACCTCAAGATTTTTCATCTTGAAGCATATCAATTTATTTGGCTAGAGCTGGGAGGGGGCAAGAGAAGCCACACTGCTCACGAGTTACAAAGAGCTCCTGAAACTGCTACAAGTTATCCTTATAAGAAGAAAAAAGCTCAAGATAAGAAAGACAAGGTCAGAAGGTCACCATAATCTGGCTCTCTAAGGACATACTTTACCACTACCAAAGGCATATAAACTTGCTAAAATCTCAGGAAATTCCTTCCAGAGATATTTGCACTTATACTTTTAAGTACATCAGAGTAATAATCTGTCTGATTATCTGGTGGGTATCTGCTTCTGTGCTACTTGGACAGGAACTAGTGACTTAGCCTACTTTAACACACATGTTGGTCCCGAGGAGTCTTACATACTTAAGAAAAAAGGATTAGAAAGGATGCAGCAAGTTCACCTCCAGGTATCTGACAATACAACTCCTTATATTGATCATTAGATGCTCAAGGCAGGCATGCTGAATAAAGTATGCAACTCTGTCAGTATAAAGGACAGTGCCAAACAGAACCCTCTGTCATAAACTCAACTTTCTTTCTACTATAACCAACACACCCTTCATCCTGAGATCCAGACATTACTTTTTTACACCCTGTGACATTTTATTTTCTCTGTGCAGCTTTACCTGGATGAGAGCATCTTTATTTCCAAAAGAGATGTATCAGCACTAGAAAGTTACTAGCTTGCTGGACTTCAGCTATAGACACTGGATATGGCTCTGCCAGTGCTAACTGTGGCACCAAAAGTTTTGGGGGATCAGTACAGACACACTTAGGCTGAAGTCCAGTAACAGTGCAGCAATGCTGATGCTGGACAAGCCAACAAGCCTGCTGAGGGTGCTTATCACTTCCCATCACTGTAAACCTGCCCTTTGCAGCTTACAATTTAGCAAACATAGGTAATACTGTAGAAAAGGTTTGGCTTCTGTTAACTAACAGGAGAGGCACCTGGTTACATGGAGTTTTAAGTAGCAATAGCAACGATTTTTCATTTCAGTCATGGCACAACACTTCTCAGACAACAAACCAGTCACAGCATTGCGTGAAGGAAGGTGGTTATATTCTTACTCAAATTCTACAGAAATAGAGGCAAAAGAGATATCATTTGAATTGCTCCCAGTGACGTAGGTTTTTATTAACAAGATGGGCAAACAGCATCACCATTACTTTTTATTCTCAGCATATATTTTAACTGTATTCTCCACTTTCTTTTTCACTGTTTTCTGATGCTTTTCCTCCTCTGTTTCATAGACACCATCTCTGCCTCTCTCACATTAGCTGCTGCCACTTCACTGGAAATAACAAGATAGCATTGTGCTGCTGGGATGCCACGACATAGTGGCTGTTACTGAAACTTGGTGGGATGAATCCCATGACTGGAATGTAGGCATAGATGGGTATAAACTCTTTAGGAAGGATAGGCAGGGAAGGAGAGGAGGAGGTGTTGCCCTCTATGTCAATAGCCAGCTGGAATCAGTGGAGCTCCAACTGGGGAGGGATGATGAGCTAGTTGAGAGCGTATGGGTTAAAATCAAAGGCAGGACAGGGGAAGGAGATCTTACTGTGGGGGTCTCCTACAGGCCACCTGACCAGCAGATCCAAGCAGATGAGGCCCTCCATAGGCAAATAGAAGCAGCTTCCAGGTCACAAGCCCTGGTCCTCATGGGTGATTTCAACCACCCGGACATCTGCTGGAGGGACAACACAGCAAGGCACCAGCAATCCAGGATGTTCCTGGACTGCATAGAAGACAACTTCCTCCTCCAAATGGTAGAGGAACCAACAAGAAATGGTGCTATGCTGGACCTTGTTCTCACCAACAGGGAAGGGCTGGTAAGCAATGTGAGGCTCAGAGACGGCCTTGGCTGCAGTGACCATGAAGCAGTTGCATTTAATATCCTCAGGGCAATCAGGAGGAAGTATTCCAAGCTCATGACCCTAGACTTTAGGCATGCAAATTTTGATCGCTTCAGGGATCTGCTAGCCAAAGTGTCGTGGGACAAAGCCCTGGAGGGAAGAGGGACCCAGGACAGCTGGTCAGTATTCAAGGACCACCTCCTCTGTGTCCAGGAGCTCTGTATACCAACAAAGAGAAAAGCAGGTAAGAATGCTAGGAGGCCTGCCTGGATGGGCAAGGAGCTACTGGACACACTATTACTTAAAAGGAAACTCTACAGGAAGTGGAGAGAAGGACAGGTAGAACAGGGGGAATATAAGGAAGCTGCCCGAGCAGCAAGAGTCCTGGTTAGGAAAGCCAAAGCAGAGTTTGAATTGAATCTAGCCAGGGAGATTAAAGGGAACACTAAGAACTTCTACAGGTATATTAATGGGAAGAAGAAGACTAGGGAAGGTGTGGGCCCCCTCAGAAAAGAAAATGGTGACATGGTCACAAGTGATGAGGAAAAGGCTGAGGTACTTAATAACTTCTTTACCTCAGTCTTCACTGCAAGGGCCTCTAGCCACACTCCTGATGTTATGGAAGTCAAAGCCAGGGACGGGGAGGAAGAACTGCCCATTGTAAGTGCAGATCAGGTTCGTGATCACCTGAAGAACCTGAAAGTGTTCAAGTCCATGGGACCCGACGGGATACACCCACGGGTACTGAGAGAACTGGCAGATGAGGTTGCTAAACCCCTCTCTATTATATTTCAAAAGTCCTGGCAGTCTGGGAAAGTCCCCACAGACTGGAAAAGGGGAAACATTGCCCCCATCTTCAAAAAGGGTAAGAAGGAGGAACCAGGGAACTACAGGCCAGTCAGTCTCACCTCTGTGCCTGGAAAGATCATGGAGCAGATCCTCCTGGAGTCACTACTCGCTCAAAAGAATAGTGAAGAGGTGATTGGGAACAGTCAGCATGGCTTTGCCAAGGGCAAATCCTGCCTGACCAACCTGGTGGCCTTCTATGAGCAGGTGACAAAATTAATAGATGAGGGGTGAGCAACTGATGTCATTTACCTGGACCTGAGCAAAGCCTTCGACACTGTCCCGCACCACATCCTGGTCTCCAAACTGGTGACACATGGGTTTGATTGGTGGACCACTAGATGGATAAGGAGCTGGCTTGATGGCCGCACCCAAAGAGTGGCTGTCAATGGGTCCATGTCCCAGTGGAGGCCAGTGACAAGCAGAGTCCCTCAGGGATCAGTCCTGGGACCTGTCTTGTTCAACATCTTTGTGGGTGACATGGACAGTGGCATTGAGTGCACCCTCAGCAAGTTTGCTGATGACACCAAGCTGTGTGGTGCAGCAGACACGCTGGAGGGAAGGGAGGCCATCCAGAGGGACCTTGACAGGCTGGAGAGGTGGGCACAAGCCAACCTCATGAAGTTCAATAAGAGCAAGTGCAGGGTCCTGCATCTGGGCCGAGGCAATCCCAGGCACAAATACAGGCTGGGCAGTGACTGGCTGGAAAGTAGCCCTGAGGAGAGAGACTTGGGGGTGCTGGTGGACAAAAAGCTCAACATGAGCTCTCAGTGTGCGCTTGCAGCCCGCAAAGCCAATCAGATCCTGGGCTGCATCAGGAGAAGTGTGGCTAGCAGGTCGAGGGAGGTGATCCTCCCCCTCTACTCAGCCCTGGTGAGACCCCACCTGGAGTACTGTGTCCAGTTCTGGAGCCCCTATTACAAGAGGGATCTGGAGGTGCTGGAGCGTGTCCAGAGAAGGGCCACAAGGATGATCAGAGGGCTGGAGCACCTCTCCTATGAGGACAGACTGAAGGAGTTGGGGCTGTTCAGTCTGCAGAAGAGAAGGCTCCGAGGTGACCTAACTGTGGCCTTCCAGTACCTGAAGGGGGCCTACAGGAAGGCTGGGGAAGGACTACTCAGGATCTCAGGTAGTGATAGGACTAGGGGGAATGGAATGAAGCTGGAGGTGGGGAGATTCAGGCTAGATGTGAGGAGGAGGTTCTTCACCATGAGAGTGGTGAAACCCTGGAATGTGTTGTCCAGGGAGGTGGTCGAGGCCCCGTCCCTGGGGGTGTTTAAGCCCAGGCTGGATGAGGCTCTGTCCAGCCTGATCTAGTGTGGGGTGTCCCTGCCCATGGCAGGGGGGTTGGAACTAGATGATCCTTGTGGTCCCTTCCAACCCTGAATGAAACTATGAAACTATGAAACTATTTACCACTAAAACCCTCCAAATATGCTGCTAAGCCCTTCAAGTCCTAATTGATTTAGGAGGTTGGCCCAGATGATAATGTTCTCTAATCCAGACTCCATTTGTTTGACCTTATAAATATAAAAAAAATCTTTGAAGAGATTTGAAATGCACTCAGGTTTCATTTGCTGTAACCCTGCTCTTGGTGTATATGCCTCTACCTTTCTCTGCTGAGCACTTTAGCAGGAACATGACACCCAGAGCAGTCTGTAGACCACTGTGGGCTTCTTTACAGAAAGTCCTCCTGGAGAGCTGTCTGCTTGCACCTACTCAGCAATACGACTATGCAGCACAGTATTTTAACACTTCTTTCCTTCTGTTTGCCTTACCTAAGCAGTCAGAAATGATGCAAGTTACAGCTTGGTTTTCCCAAAGAATTTTAAAGTTCACTCGAAAACTCACTCCTCATTAGTTTGGCTGCAGTTTGGTAACACAGCAGACAGAATCAGGCACTACACAGCAGATTGCCAGCTGATAAGGTTTCTTGTCTGTGAGATCTCATATAGCTTCACTGCCAGGTTCTCATTATGCAAAAATATCCAAACCAAAAAATTTTCCCTTCCAGCCCTCTCCTTCTGGCCTAACCAGATGGCTAAAAACAAACAAGTAAATAAATAAAACAGTGAGAAAGGAAACCAAGACCCAACAAAAATAAATTCTTTTTTTTTTTTTTTCTTCTTAGTAAACAATTGATAAAATCTTCAGCAAAGCCAAGCTCAAGTGGGCAAGTCCACGCATAGTTGAAATTTGATACTTGTCAGCCTTGACAGGACAGAAGTAGGGCAGCTTGTCACCAATGAACCTCAACTCCAGGAGCCCTGCCTGCTGATCGGTAGAGGATGTGGGGAAAAGGAGTGGGTCTTTTCAGTATTTTGTTTCTTTATATGGGAAAAGCAAGTCCAAAAGGCAAGCCAGAGGGCTGTTCAGAGCGTAGGGGAGACCACAAAGATCCCAAAGGTACCCCAATAATGCTCTTGACAAAGCCAAAAATGCTGACACATTGCCTTGCTGACAGAGCATCAACCATTTTAGCCTGTTTCATTTCTTCCACTAAATTCATGTGAGCACAGGAGGCTGGAAAATTGTAGGTTGACAAAAAAACATCCAGCATATCCAGAGACTGAAGTACAATAATAGGGAGGTGACAGTCAAAGAATACAATGATTTATCAGCCAGACTCACTGCACCATCCACACCTAGTCTGTTTCTTATCAGAATATTTTCTTCTAACTACTGATACCAAACCTTGTCAGATTCTTGAAACTTTTCTCAGTGCTTTCAGTGCTAGAAAACATAGATGATATCCCATGTTACTTGCCACCTTTTTATATTCTTGATGAGGTAAAACATGAAATTGAGGCCAATTCAGGTGACCCCAACTGTGCAGAAACCACATCACTGACTAAACTTAAAACACAAACTCTCAGATGCCCTCCATACTGAATATGTTATTTTAAAAGCAGATAAGCTGGCATATATGTTATTAAAGACAAAACGACGTCTTAGGGCTGTTTTTACAGAAAGACTTTTCCACCATTAGCCATAGATAAAATCATGCAACTATCAAAAAAATCTCAAACTAAGCCATACAATCCATGGGAATGGGATTTGGGGAAGCTGCTACCTATAAAAGCCGGTATTTGGTGCTTTGTACAGAATTTCCACTGATGGAAGGCAAAAAGCCCCTGTTTAGGCTGGACCAAACAGCTCTGGGCATGCAAACAGCATTCATCAAAACTAAGGAAAATACTCCTGTGAACTGCTGCAAAAATGGTGAAAGAAAAGCCAAGGCTTCTGGCAAGGCCACAGGCTGAGCAGGAGCTGTGTTGTGAACCACTCTGCACACTAAGCTTCCAGTTTGAAATCTTCACACGTCCCTGAAACAGCACATCTGATACCAGCAGGGTTTACTCAGCCCTCCATCATTCTGTGGGGGATATAAATTCACTTCTGCACAATTTACTGGGTGTCGTTCTTTTGGACTTAAAAAACAAATTCCTTTTTATTCTGAACGAACTTTAAGGATCTGGCGCATCTCAGACAGAAGGACTTGTCCAAGTGTCTTGGCTAAAATCTCTTCCCTTTCCTCTGCTGCAGTGCTACATATGCCAGCTAGATCCTGCCTTCCAGTTCAGTGTAGACAGCATACCAGTGGGCTGTAGATACACAGGCTGAAGAAAAGCATCTGGAATCCTTCCAGAGGACTAGAGATCCGTATATGTTACTAACCTGACATAGTTCTGTTCATGACACTCCTGTCAGATCCAGGGCTAAACTCTGATCCAGGGATGGCAAAGCTGAAGCACTGGACTTCAGCCATAGCCTGTTCTGGAACACAATGAATTGAAACAGGGGTGTCACATGGCTCATAACTATCTATTATCCTCATCAGGGCTTGATAACAATCCAGATCTTTCAGAGCTTCCACACACACAATACTGGGAAAGCAGCAAATAGGTATTTTTATGTTTGAGTTTGTTCTCTTCAATAATCAGGTGCCACCAAGCCCCAGAACAACTCCTCTGGCAGCCTTCTCACTGATTCCACCACGAAGCTCCTGGGAACATTTTTGAGATGTGCCATTGTGGAGTGGCTCAAGATCTGTGAATAACTATTCAAAGCCATTCTTTTGGCTTTGCCGTGACTTTTGGGTGCCTTTCAAGAAAAACAAAAGACTGTTTCTAAAGCAAAATAAATCTGCTCTTTCACCACAAATAACTGTACTTTGCATGGAAGCAGAAGAAAACTACAAAACAGAGAGAGAAAAACCATGGGTTCTATACCTGCAAGATTTTAACTGTATTTGCAATGAAAAGACATTTATGAGGTGGTGTTTGACATGATTATCTGAAGAAAGGCTCAGGATTGTACTTGACACAGCAAGGTGGAGAGCAGCACTTTTCAGAGTGAGCTGCTGGCAAAGTATGCCATTTCCTTGCACAGCAGCCCTAAGGCAGCCCACTCTGGCCATGCAAGAACCATGAAAAGCCAAGCTTTCTGCTGTGACAGAGGAAAGAGGCCACAGGAGGCAGCTGTCCTTTCCGGCTTCCTCGGCCATCTCCACAGCTCACCCCAAGTGCTCTGTGCCAGCTGCAATTTTCTCCTTTCCTGTAGCAAAGACAACCTAACCCCAGACATGTCACATTTTCTCTTCCTCTTTGGCATGACAGCCTTACACTGTCCTAAGGGGCAGAGGTTGGAAGACTAACAGGACAATGAAGATGATCCAAGCCTCTGTCCTGTTTCTAGCAGGTGAACGGTCTCTCCCTGCCAGCACACTCAAAGATTAGGTGCATACTCAGCTGAATTTCCTTTTAGCCTGAGTGATTTCCTTTTAGCCTGAGTGGTGGCTGCTTGGAGTCAGAATTGTAGCGCTTGAGAAAAACCTCTTCACCAGGAGCAAAGCCATAACAGCTTTTGCACTTAAACCACTCAGCAGGACAGTTACAATAGAAACATTTAAATAGTTTAGAGAATGAAGCCATCTATTCCATACAGAAATTATGAGAAAAATCTGCTGGACACAATGAATTAAGAAAATTTAAAAAATTAAAGTACAACTTCTTCTGTAAATGTTCCTGTCCAGCCTACCAGTACAGCCAGAGAAGTGATCAGGTCCTGCAGAATAAAGGGCTGCAGAGTTTTAGCTAGCCCCAGTATTCTGCAAGAAGGTAGCAACTTCCCTTTGGGTGGCTGTGAAAAGGCCTTGTCTTCCTGATTTACACAGGTATGGTGTGAATGGCTCAGAGGCTGAGGCCTGCTCAGCCAAACACCCATGTGTGCATGAAATTAGAATGTCAACATTTGATTCATGCTGCCAGGCTGTGACTGTGAAACAAATTATGTCAGTGGGTGGCAATTGCAATATTAGTCTAAGCAGATAACATTTAGCTAAAGGGAGGGGCTCAGTTCACATTCTTCTTTCTATCGTTTTAATGTGTCCACGTTATTAGACTTAGAAGGCCTGGAATTTTGTCAGGATGGAAAAAAAACAGAAGCAAGTAAGGACATTATAGGTTTGTGAGAGGGTTTACAATAAAATGTGAGGCAGCACAATCCATATAAAGGTTCTTCAATGTCATTACTGCCCCTTGCCACATACCTTTGCTATAGAGTTCAGAGTCCTTAAATTTTGTCACATCTACCCCTGCCCCCATTTAATGACTTTTAAAAACAGTGACTGAACGTGGTGAAATATAAGTGACAATCAGCATCACCTACACTATGTTAAAAATTTCCTCTCTAGGGAAGAAATGCCTTTTACTAATTAATTTTTTATAAAGAAACCCTTGGAAATGTTTGGCTTCAGCTATCAAACTCTTCAACACATGAAAATAAGGATCAAAATCTGGGTTATTTTCAATTAAAGAGAAACACCAATTTGCTTTTTAGAAGACATAAGGAAAATAAAATTTTCTAAGTTGCTGCCAACATTTTGAAATGATCTCCCATGAGATCAACAGTTTTTGAGATTTGAAGTCAATATTTTGTAGTAAATTAGATTTTAGAAAAAAAAAAGTAAAAACTGAAACCAATACAGGATATTTACACTTTTATTACAGAATTAATAAACACACAAAAGTCACTATGCTGTAAAGGTGGAAAAGCTATCCTTAGAAGCAATAACGGTTGTTTTCTTCTGGCTTTCTTAATTCATTCTCAGTAAGACTCTATGTTTCAGAAGAGTATTTTACCACCAAAACCATCCTAATTCTAGATCCATTTTATTTCCTCATTTGTTTTAACTAGCAAAATGGCAAAGTATCAGTTTGAAGTTTTATTCTGCAGTGAACACCCATGTTGTTAAAGTTAATGCTGTGAAAAATCCATTGAAATGTTTACAGAAGTGACCATTTAGTTGTACAACTAGGGAACACCTATCAGCTTCCCAGTCAATGTTCAGGAAGACGCAGTTTTGAGATGATTCTGCCAAAAATTAATGCATCAACTTTATCTTCCAGCCTATAAAAACTAGTTTCATTTCAAAGTCATTAAGAGGGAAATGGCTTGTAGCCACCTCCTTTGCCCATCACCCCATGCAACGTACTCCAGAGCACACCTTTGTGTGTGCCTACATCCCAGTTCAGTGGGCTGAATCACATGTTCAGCAGTGCTTTCACTGAAGGCAATGAGAATTTTGTCACTGGGTCAAATTTTCACTACTTTCCTCACTTGAGAAGTTTCATTTAAGTTAATGGGCCAAATTAATCACTGGCGTAACTCCATTGACTTCACCAAGGATCAATTTGATTCAATAGGACTATTCTCTTCAGTAGACTGGGACTGGATGCATGGACTTCAATGGAAGCAAGACAGGGAACATAATGAGAAATCCAGATCATTTATTTTTCAGACTTTGCACCGATTGATTTAAATTGACTTCAGAAAACACACATTGTAGTAAGACATGTACGTGTGTGTGGCCCAGCTCTCATTTCACGAGCTCAACATTCCTAAACTGCGTTGCCAGTGCAGCTACTATGTGGTACACCAGTGACTTCCAAAGCCCTGTGGAAGCTCTTACCATGCTTCTCCAGTAGGCAATCATTTAAAAAAATGTTTGTGTGAAGGGACTGCAAGGATTCAGATTAGAATATCTTGCTACTTGGAGAAAGCTGATAGCAAATGCAGGTGTAACTGGCTCCCTTAATGCAATCAAAATTTTTACTTACTGTGACACATGTTACAGTGCACCTTTACAAATAACAACAAAAAATGGAAAAAAACCACAGTAGCAGATTGTAGTTTTCCTGCCACTTCACCTACTTCAGGGTATCTGTTTTTGGAATCTTTTCAAAAGGGAGGATTTTTCATCCAAATCTTTCAGAATTGTCCAAGCCTGCAAAAAACATTCAACACTGCTTACTCTCCCTTTCTGTGTGATATAAACTTTTAAACTCATCTCCTGAGTTTCCAAAGCCCTCAGGAAAAAAAAAAAACAATTAAAAAAAATCTGTTTTCATTAAAAGTTACATCTTTGTTAACAAACAACACAACACTGAAATGTCTTTCTTCAGTTTAGCACAACACACCCTCTCCACCCTCCCAGTAATTAATAAGCACAAAAGAACTGAAAAAAAACCCAAAACAAACCAAAACCCAACCAACCAAACACCAAAACCCAAGGGAACGTAAAGTATTTTTTTCCTCTTTGGACTGCTTTATAGTGAGGAAAAATGCCTGGGGAGAACACCACAGCTCATTTTAAAAGCTCAGCTATTCATTCTGTATAGAAAAATAAGTGTAAACCATCAAACTTCTCCAAAGGTAATTTGGTAACAGTGCTTACAAAGAGAAAGCAGAAAAGACAGCACTAAGGCTGGAGGAAAGATTCTTTCTTTATGGTGTAGTGACAGCCCTGTAACTTCTCCATTATGATGGGAACCACAGCATAAAGATTGCATTATCATCTGTGGTTAACTGTCAAATGCATTTTAATGCTTTATTTGGGAGAGCTAAGTTAAAGACAAAACAATCCTCCTCCTCTTAATCTATCCATCTTTGAGAATGTAAATACAGCTCATACTTGTGTGTCAGAGTGTGGGGAGTTAACTGTATTCTTTCAGCTTCATGTAAATTCCTGAAGATCAGAGAGCTGAGTAAACAATATTTTGATGTAAACAGATTATCAACATGAGAGGAATGACCGTCTGGTCACCCGTGGGGGTTTATTCACTTAACACTTCCACCCCATAAAGACAATTGTGTGCAATCAATGCATATAGGGCCTTTCACTGGGTTGCTAAGTGATACGTAGTGTCAACAGAAAAATGTGTGATGTACAGAAGGGCTGCTGAACAGCCAAGAGAAAACAACACACATGGATGATATTTTAAACTTAATTCAGCACTTTATGAAGATTGTGACAGGCACAGTGGCTGACCAGAAAGCACTTGAAAAATTTGACTTTATAAAGTTGGATCTCCCATGTGTGTAAAGAGTTTAATTTGGTAACAAGTGAATCACAGTGCTGAACAGTAGCTGGTTCAAATAGGAAAAGCCAACCCAGCAGGGAAGCACTGAATATTCATTCACTGGAAGGCACAGCAGTCATTTTACAATCCAGGCTTCAATATATGAGCAGATCATTTGTCTAAGATTGTATATGCATTCTCTCATTTTCCTCATCTCTGGAAACTATTTTAGTAGAAGCCCAGAAGCTGTTTTCAACAGTTTCTTCAGAATTTCTAAAGAAAGGAAAGAAAGTTGAATGGCATCACATTGCCCCATACAACCATGAAAACCTGTTTTGTGGGACATTCTTGAAACCAACCCAGAAAGAAACCCTTAAGAGGTTTTGTATTTATTTACCCATTCTTTCCCCACCACCCACTTGATAGGTTTTATATTCAAATGCAAAATATAGCTGCCTTTGTTCTAAGGATTCAGTCAGATTTTGGGTTGATTTACAGAACAAATCCTGAGAAATTCAATCTTTTGCCAAATTTTATTTTCTAATAGCTGCACACAGTACACAGAAAACTTCCAGCCTTTCCAGCTTTTCTACATCACTTGTGATGATAGTTCAGCTTACTGTCACTTTCCAGGTTTCTGAGGAGCCACAAAGTTGCTTGCTCAGTCACTACTGTTATTTTCTACAGAATACATTCCCCAAACTTGCAAAATCTTTTTCTTACAAGGTGTTACTGAGCGCTGTGTTCCTCAAGCTGCTCCTGAAATGTGGGCAATACAAGGCTCTGCATTGACAAAAGTCAGTTGACCATAACTCAGATTGTAAATCCCTGAGCTTTTGAAAACCAAATTTTTATTAATTTATAGAGTATTCTTTTTCTTCATAGTTGTAGCTAACATGTTCTGGAAGAATTTTACTGGAGCATGAAAAAAACTCTATTGAGATAAGCTTCTTCTGCCATGCTGCCTAGCTTCAGGTTGATGAAGGTTGTTAACCAGAGTTTCTGAGCTACAGATAACCAGACAGTGATCTATTCAGGAGACTCAACATCCCAAATGCATGTCTAGACTTCAGCCCCGGACACACAAAGCAACACCAACCTGAAGTACATACTGCATTGGTCCAAATCCAATGGGGTAAAGCTGAGCTCACACAGAAACATTTACTGTTGCTAATAATGATACAGTTCCTGTCTGGGTAAGGCCTTGAAAGCTGGCACATGGCATATTTACTCTCTTGAAAAGGCAGAAATTGGAGATGGTCCCTGCTGTCAGAGCTTGTAAGGCAGCTAAGCAATCCAAGTGAGAAAAGGATGTAGCAAGGAGGATCAGGACCTGACTCATCATTCTTGAAAGAAAATACAGGTAAGTTGGTAAAAGGTAGAAAAGTGATGACAAGAAAGGATTCAACCCCTTTGAGGAAAAGAGGATAATTAGGTGTGGAATATTTCAGTAAATCATCTAGGTTGCTGGATTTCTAAATGGAAAATATAACAAATCAATAAAGAGTAATTTGGGACTCTATCTCTGGAAATATACCTGGATTTGTGAGAGTGTTGAGGATAATAAAAATAAAGTTCCTTAAACCATCATCTTGTAGCTGAATTTTAATTAATAGGTTGGATCTGACTTTTAATAAATGTAACCAAAAATTATTATTTCTTTCAATACTAATAAGTAATTATTAACTTCAAAATAATAATAAAAATGTTACCAAAGAATTAGCAGATTATCTGGAAAATAAGTATAAAAAGATCTGTCTTCTACAGATGAAGCTCCCACTCTGGTCAGAAAAGCTCCATACAAAAGGTGAAGTTAGAATACCTGCTTTATATACCTGAAAAGAAACTAACCATCCCTCAGTCAGCCAATCCCTCCCTCCTCTCCTTCCATATACTGTGGTATTTTTTGTTTACAATGGTTTTAAAGAATTAAGTGGGGAAAAGGAGGAAGTGGCAGGACACAGGTATTGCATAGCTTTCATGTCATTCACTGTGGCCACCTTAGCATAGCAAACAGGGCACTGCTCTAAAGAGAAGTTTAAAGAAATGGGATTGAGCACAGATTCTGCTGATTAGCTGTACACACAGTTTATGGAAATATCTCACAGGGTGGCAGCAAAGTAAATTCTTACAAGGAACTGGCAAATTGATATGCTACCTGGAGCTAAGTGGTGTAGTCTGGATTTTGCTGGTTCCAGCCCCATTGGTCTATCTGACAGGGAGGCATCATAGGATCCTACCTCTTTATGTCAATTCTTCTGCAATAATGAGCTGTAAATCAGACCTGCTAGAAGAGGTGGCTCAGAGTTACAACAGCGCCAGAATAATGTGGGAATAAACTAACTGTATCTTTAGCTCAGAAAATGTTAGGATAAAAGGTTTCCTTGGTTAGCAATAGTACTCTATGCAATATTAGGGGAAAAAGTGTCTTTCTGTGTTTACTTATCACTGTCACATGATACATTTCAAGCCTTGTTTGAGAATTCTGTGTCTAAGAACTGCTTTACTAGACAACTTTTTTAGTCTTGGGCTTCAGTACATAAAGATACACACACACACAAATCTACTTGATAGCAGTTTATATTGCATTGAGTTGCAGGCTCTGTTCCAGTTTCATTCCTGAATCCCCAGAAATGCTGACATTCTGCTTATTGTAACTGTCGTGTTTCTGTCTTTCTAGATGCTTTGCAAGACAACTCAATCAACAGGAGGAAAGCACTCATCCTCCACCAAGCTCTGAAAACCAGGGAAAAGAAGGCAGATTACTCACAGAGCAGCAGCAACCCTGATAGACAAGCTATCAGTGTCATCTGCTGCCTTTTGTTAGAAGTGAGCTCCCAAAAGTATGTTCTATTCTGTGTTGCACAGCAAACTATGGGCTTCATTCTGTCTGCATCAGCAGATATTTTTCTTTCAGTAAAACAAAATTCAAATGGGTCCAAAGTCACAAATGTACAAAAATCTACAAATTTGGTCATCTATTTCTTGGGTCAGCATGTTGTTAGTCTGAACACCTAAGTGCAGGTAATTGCATAGTCAAGCAGTAATCCATACAGGCTTTAGTGTGAGATTGCGCTGTATTATCCAAGCTAATCTCAGCAACACCTATTCCAGTCTGAACTGCTCCCCCCTTCCCAAGTAGAACATGAACAAAGAATGTGAAATATTCCTACACAAGAGGTTCATTCCAAGCAGCTTGTTCATTAAAACACAGAACATCTCCAATACTGCCTCAGGTCCCACAGAACTCATAGAATGCTAGGGGCTGGAAGGGACCTCCAGAGATCATCGAGTCCAATCCCCCTGCCAAAGCAGGATCACCTAGGGCAGGCTGCACAGGAACGCACCCAGGCAGGTTTTGAAAGTCTCCAGAGAAGGAGACACCACAACCTCTCTGGGCAGCCTGTTCCAGTGCTCTGTCACCCTCACCATAAAGAAGTGTCTCCTTGTGTTGAGGTGGAACCTCCTGTGTTCTAGCTTGTACTCACTGTTCCTTGTCCTATCACTGGGCACTACCAGAAAGAGACTGGCACCTTCATCTTGACACCCACCCCTCAGATATTTATAGGTGTTGACAAGATCCCCTCTCAGCCTTCTCAAGACTAAACAGCCCCTCTTAGTCTTTCTTCATAGGAGAGATATTCAAGTCCCCCAGTCATCCTCGAGGCTCTCCTTTGGATTCCCTCCAGCAGATCCCTGTCTCTCTTGAATTGGGGAGCCCAAAACTGGATATGGTGTTCCAGGTGCTGTCTCACCAGGGCAGACTAGAGGGGGAGGAGAACCTCCCTAGACCTACTGGACACACTTTTCTTCATGCACCCCAGGATGCTGTTGGCCCTCTTGACCACAAGGGCACATTGCTGTCCCATGGATAATTTTCTATCTACCAGGACTCCATAGAGAAAGTTCCATGGAGATGCTTTCCAGCAGGATGATCCCTAGTCTGTACTGGTACCTGGTGTTATTCCTCCCCAGATGCAGGACTCTGCATTTGTCCTTATTGAACTTCAAGAGGTTTGCCTTTGCCCGCCTCTCCAGCCTGTCCAGATCTCGTTGGATGGCAGCACAGCATTCAGTAATTCTGCCATCTCTACATTGTCTGTCACCATGTCACCCACCTCATTTAACAATGGAGCCACTTTTCCCCTATTCTTCCTTTTACTATGGATGCATTTAAAGAAGACTTGAGGAGCAAAAGATGTATTGTCATGCATGCAAGGTCTCACCAGCCCCCAGAACACTGCTCTTTTCACTTTTATTTTTTTAATAGCAACTGGAGAATGGTTCTCAGCAGCACTGCAGTCAGGGAGTTCCCTATCCCTCTCCATCCTCTTAACATATAAACGAAAAGGCTTACTGCAGCTATAAGGAGCATTTCCTTAGCCCACACAGAGGGGTGTGAACTTTGGCACCCTAGTTGCTTGGAGGAAATTTCCTAGGAAGAGAATGAAGGGTTTCAATCTATTTCCATTTAACAGGAAATCAGTGCTAAAGTATTCATTTTATGTTAAAGCACTGAGGCAATTAAATTCAGATTAGCTTGAAATACCAGGCCAAACTCAGCAAGACAATAGATGAATCTTAAGCTTGACATTTTAACAGGTAGCTTGAAAAGCTAGAGTAGAAACCTTGGATGCTGGAACTCATTAGGATTGACTGCATATGGTTAATAATATTGGAAACTAGGTGGTAAGGGCTGAAATGGAGGTGTCTCAGGGGAACATTTGGCCACCACTAGAGTATGGCAACCAGTCTTGGGGCAATCTATCCTCAAAACATTCTCAACCTCCCTGTCATCAGAAACAAAGGAAATGTTTGCTACTAATTTCTGAGCCTATGAACAGATGAAAGGACTGTACAAGTGTGTTTCAACAATACTGAAAAGCTTTTCCATATAAAGTAGCCAATTTACTGTTATGGATACACTTAAGTCAATTAAAATGTTTTATTTGCAAGGATTTGAATCTCTTACCTTCATTAACATTTAGCAGTAAATGGGAGAAAAAAGGTAAATAAAATATTATCTGGCTTTTTAAAGGTCATTCCAGCTTGATCATTATAAAAAGCTAGCAAGGAATACAGAATATGCCCCTTCCTGGGGATTTAATACAACTAGCCAGTGCAGAACAGTATCACTAGAAAATAGCAAACAAAGTCAGTGGCTGGAGTGTCTGTAATGCTGGTTGTTTAATGAATGCTTAATTACAGCACTTTTTGTTCATCTGACTTGAGATAATTTTCTTTTGTCCTTAAACCTGCCATCATAAATCACCCTCATCACAGAGCGTTTAACTGATGCACACATTCTTAGCACCTGCTTTTAAACAACCCTAGGCTAGCAATCCAACCTGACGAAATGACATGCCTAATACTTTGCATGCCTTTACGAAAGGAATAGTCAGCTAGGTTCTGGAATCTGGGTCCTACCTAGGCTGGAGGGTGCTTCGGAGGACAACCCCTCCATTGTAATTAGCCACTTATTGCCTTACTTCAAGAGCATTCACATATCTGTTTATTAAAAAGAATAGCATGGTATTCAGAATGCATTGTCACAACGTTTTTTTTGTAACAAAGATTTCTATTATTTGCAAATGGATGTAGAGCTAGCGATGCAGGAAGCCTCTGTGTTTGTCACATATCAAAAATTAGACTAGAAAAATAAGAAATATTTGTGCTGTTAGCAAACATTTATTCAAACCCAGTTTATATTAAGCTTGCTTCTTTCTCATTCCAGTTTACTACATCCCTCTGCTGAATCTAAAAGGAAAACAGAAATTGCCCACAAACCACAGAACTGCCATAACACAACGCCACTCAGTAGCATGTACAAAGTCATTTTCTGTTGTTTCACTGTAAACAAATTATCTTCAATACAAAACTACAAGTAAAAGCCCACAACAAATCAGTCCTTGTCTAACTAAGTGTTCAAATACAGTGTAGCCAGCAAGTTCAAATGATGCAACATCCATTCTGAAAGTACACTGAAAATGAATCCCTCTACCACCAAGGCCAGAGAAAAGTAGTACCTTAAGAACCTTAAAATTACATCACCTGAGACACCTTAATGAAGAACTGAAATAATCATTCAATAGTTCTATAAGCAACTGAACACTCCAAAATCCCATAACAGGAATCAAGGAACACAAGTTGCAACAAAATCCTCAGAGATCCAAGGAAGGGGACTGAATTTACACATGGGCATAAACTAAAGCTATAATGAATATTGGGCTAAGGACAAACAGCTCTGAATTGAATTTCCATAACCATGAAAATTTGAACAGGAATTCCTTAATTTCAAGAAAATTAGAATTTCCAGTAGAAGTTCAATATTCTAGGTTTTTGCAGTGGATGCTTCCTATGGTTCTACTGGGCAGGTGTCTACTGTTCATGTGTAAGATCTGGTAGGGTATGCTATAGCGATGAATAGATTAGATCCCAGTTTCACCATTTTTTTCTCCCTTCTCCTTGGTTAGCTTTTCTTCAGACAGGTGTTACAACCTCTGCATTTTACAAGGGAAAGCGATATTCTGGGAGTACATGCCTTCTTAAACTCTTATTTCAGCTTCCCCTGCTCTCCTCCACCAGAATATGAATGTGTGTAATTTGACAATGACTTTTGTATCTGTAGCATAATACAGATTATCTACCATGGATAGCTAGTATGTTGATAACAATGCATTTCAATGCCTTCTGTGTGAAATCTGTGGTGTCATATAAGGCACTAGAAGAGTTTGGTAGGAATTTTTACTGAATTGTGATTTTTTTATTATTATTTTTTTTTAATATTAGCAAAAAATATTGTTTCAGTAGCCCAGTAGCATTTCATAAAGTTATGTCAAGCTTGGAAAATGGTATGCCTGGAGAAGTTCAGTATTTTCTTAAGGCATGGTTTTATTTGGGCTTGGGGGTTGGTTTCTGTACTGAGCCTTTTGCTTCCTTTCTTTTATATGGAAACTACTAATTTCAGATTTTGTCACAGTTGGATCATAGAAGAATTAAAAATAATCAAGCACTTTTCAAAGGAAAATATTTGGTGTACCCAAAACATGTTTTCTGGACTTTCTTTCAGAACTGCAAATGAACAGACCAAAAATACAGTAATGGGCCCAGCAGACACTAACAACTTAGGTTTTAGAGCATCCTTGAGAGGTTAAGGGTAATGAAATGCTTACTCATTTCCACAGGAGCTGCGGTTGAAAGAGGGCAATAATTTGAGCAGCAGGATTAACAGACAGAGACAAGGATATAACCTGGATCTCAGTAAGCAGACCTGAAGCCTTACAATTAAAGCTTTGCTGTATCTAACCTAGTGGACAGTACCTATTGCATTATTAAAATAACTACACAGTGCTATATTTATATACAGGAAAGAAGACAATGTAACATAATTAAATGCTATGATATTTTTCTAAGCAAGCCCATTGGTGATCAATGTTGCAACAGTATTGGGCCAACTTTGTGAATACAGAACTCCACAGGCAAAATGTGTCAGCAAGAGTCCTTTGTCAGGGAGCAGAGAGTGAGCAGCTCCCGTGGAAGGGAGATGGGCACCTGTGGAAGATCTGTGATCAAGCACCAGAGTGTATGCATAGACTTTGGCTCAACATAATTGGATGGCTTTAATAAAGCAAGAGCTGACCTGAATATTTCAGTCAAGCTGAAGGTCACTTCTTAGAAACAAGTAATAACAGATTCAGAAGTAATACAAAATAATACTGCTGAGGAAAAAGAGGTTATTAGCTATCCTGAGATCAAGATTTCACCTAGTTCTGTAACTATTGTCATCATCACAGTACACACTGAAATTAAATGTGACTTTGAGGACAAATGAGTCAGGAAAGCTCTCGGCTAGTTCGAAAGGAAGCCATTCTGAAACTGTATTTCACAAGCAGATGCCTAGAAAATGTTTATACAAGACTACTGCAAGAGCTGCTTTGGGCAAGGTTGACCATTACCTTGGGCCCACTTTCTTGGAGGGAGCAGTGTGAGGAACACAAATGAAATATTTTTTCCCTTTCTGCTGCTGCTTCTGGAATGCAAAAAAACCAGGAAATCTGGAGGTGAGGTTTTAATTGCTGATTTAGGAATAGTTAGTAATTAACTTCATTCTTTTTGGAATGTAGCTTTCTGTATGACCCAGTAACCAAGCAACAGAAAATATAACAATGCAGAAGTGTGATAATCAAGCTCTTCTGGTTTTGATACAGAAGTTATATTTTGAGGCTAATCATTATTTCTTATTCCATGCATAAATTTATTTCTAATACTGAACTATAGAAAGAAACACAGTTAACATTAAATAAATGGAATAGTTGGGAATGACATCTTAATGTGAGCTGCTGCTCAGTGTTCACCAATAAAATCTTTCACATGCACCAGACAAGTAGGAGAATCATTGTTCTTGTTGCTATGTTTGTCATCACTGGCTTATACTCACAGAAGAGAAAGAGAGCTATGCTGCTCCTGCTCTAACCCCAATTACGGTGACCAAATGCCGACAAGTTTCGAATTCAAATCATACACACTGATAGAAGCTTATAAGGGACAATTCTCTACAACAATATTTTTCACTGTAGCTATGAAGATTCATGGTCTGGTCTACTATGCCTGCATGTGTCCTTCTCCTACACGAGCATTTAATGTAGGCCAAATCCCTGAGAGGTTTGTTTAGGTTGGCTCAGAAAACAACTCTTCAAAAGCCAAATCCAGACTTCTGAGCACCACTGAAAGACTGATGAAGAAAGACCATTTTGGCACAGAAACATCAGCAAACACAGTTCAGTAGAGTGTGGGAAGGTTTGCACAGCCCTTAGGAAGTGTTTTCTACTCTTTAATTTGAGGAGCTCTTCCTCAAGAGCTTTGCTATTAAAAGGAACCAATTCCCAGCTTTCATGTGCTATGTCTTTAACAAGATGGGCCTAATCAAGTCTTCAAACATAAGAAAGATCAAAGACTCTATCTGTAATAAACCAAATGATATGTGTCTGGCATGTATTGGCAAGGCTGTGCAGCTTTGGCTGTTCAGTTTCATTATTACTAACATTTATCACACAAAAATCTGAATGGCATACTAGAAGTTCCCTAACACTCTGGCAAAAATATTGTCAAACAGTAATAATATTTGACTTGACCTCAGTTTTACCTTCTTAATACCTGAAGTGATCTGCAAGCTCAAACAACGCAGCAGTGCTTAGAAAAAAATTAAGCCTGTCATTAACACACAGTAAATTTGAAGAACAATAATTTTAGAGCAAAAACATAAGCTATGCATTGACAGTAACTCACCACAGAAGAGCAATACAATTCTCTTGATGAACTCTTTAAAGTACCTTCTGAACATCAGTTAAGTCTGCCTCCCCCCCTTGAGGTATGTTGCAGTAACTGGGGTAATTTTCAAGATAGGCCTGTCTGGGGTTTGACCCTAATTGAGCAGAATATTAGCTCAGAGATCTGATTCTCCTCTGCTCTAACTAATCAACAATGGTGCTTCCCAGTTGAAGGAGCCTGCACAATCTCCTGTGTTGCCTGGCATACAGAGTCTCAGTTTTATTCTTATTCTTCTTGTAATTGTCTGTGTTTGTGCAACAGTTCTGTGAACTTACAGCAGAGAGACAATCATAAGTTTTGCTTGACTTTTAAATAACAACTGTAACAGATCGGATAAAAAACAATCTTGAATCACTACTTAATCTTTAATGTCTCCACTTTACCCCCTGAAATAATACAAACCAAGACCTACTGCGTTTGTATGACTAATGACATTAACAGGACACCCTGCTTTGTGAATGTAAGCCTTCCGTGGAACACAGGAGGAACAGGAAGAAAAATAAAACTATTTACACCCACAACACACTTCCTCTCATATTACAGGAAGATACAATGTTGAAAACCATGCAGAGTGGAAAAGTGACTCTGCTGATCCCTCTAGATGACCACATCAGCTGGATTTCAGTTATCTGTTACTCAGCAATGACTTCAAACCTGTGTATCTTGCACTAGTGGCCCTAGAGGCAGAAGTCTTGCTGACTCCAAATCGCATTATAGCATGTATCAAATGCTTCATTTGTGGCCCATATTTTGTGTGCCATGGATTACAATATTAGTGCCAAATAAAAAAAAAATAATTAATAAAATGCATTCAAGGTGAAAACTAATAGCAAATGATTCCACAAGTCCAGGAAACAAACATTTCAATAGAAGGTTTATTAGTAGCTTTCCATTTCCACTGTGCCACTGTTCTGCTTGTTCTAGGCTGTATCTAAATACCTGCCTTTTCTTAGGTGGAACAAAGTTCCACTTCATCCCACACACTGTACAACTGCACAACCATTTGTTAGGTCCTGCCTTAAAGCAAATTCAATCCTTTCTAAGACTTCTCTTCAGAAGTATCAAAGTTCTTGCAATCTACTGAGTAGTCTGTATTTTATGGCAAACTAGCTGTCCACAGATTATACGAGCCTTAACTCCTCAAATGTACTGCATCACCTACCCTGCTAATTATATGTCAAAATTAGTATGGATTGGACAGAAACCAAGCTGTCAAAGGGAATTAATCTAATTCTTATTCTCAATTTCTTACTGCGTGTCATACATCAAGGCATATCTTATCCTGGCACATCACAAAAAGTTGGCACATAAGAGCAATCCAACACACCGCCTCAGAAAGACTTTGAGAGCTTTTTGTGCTGGACAGCCACCTAATATGGGAATTTCCTGGAACAGATATACATATACACTGTGTTTTCACAGATGTCCCGGTATGTCTGTCTCAGTGATTATTCCATGATTTGTCTATCTGCTTTACTTTCACACTGCAGTTCCTTTTCAACCCTCAGTAAGAAAAGTTGTCCAGAAAAGGCTCAGCTATTTCTTTTTACTTGCTTATTAACAGCTCATAGAGATGGCAGTCAGAAATGGAGTCTAGACAGCCCTCAGTTTAGTGCTGCCACCATTTACAGTCTATAAGCAAGCCAACAGAATTGAGAAGGAAAAACAGCATAATAGAAGTAAGCATGCATTTTATCATGGATGAAATAAATCTAATTTCCATACTCCCGCCCCCTCCTTGTTTAGTAACAGAAGGCAGACTCCTGCCAGCACTATGGATTCAAAGAAGAATGGGACCAGAGCAAACCTGTATTACAGGAGAATTGAAAAACCTCACACAAAACCTCTGGCACTTTCTAAAGAGAGGAGGATTCCAACATGCCTGGTCTTTACTTGTATTTTAACAGTGAGAGATCAACATGCACTTCAGAAAACAGCCAGTCAGACTTCATGTTATTTGCCCTGCCCCAGGTCGCTCAAGTGTCTCCTCTATGATAAATCTTAGAGGCTGAGGTCTTCCCAAGGAAGCTGGCTAACAGACTAGAGAGGTGCACGGACACCAGTGGGCACCACGATGATGCATCTGGTTTCCTGTCTCACTCTACCACAAGATCAACATTTCCCAAGGAAAGAAATTTAGCTGTGTTTTTTGCCTGGAGAAACTTCAGTATGGCATCCAAACATACACTCTAAACTCTTTTAAGCATCTCTACTTATTAAAAAAAACAACCCAAACAAGAACAAACCTGCTTTCAACTCCAAATGCAAACTCACTTTTTGCTCAAGTCTAGTAAAGCAGAAGTGTATCAAGGATAGACATTAATTCTGAACCTAAACCTTGATTGTGTAACTCCTCACTACTGGGCTTAGAGCTTGACTGGGGGGATCAGGTCTCTTCTGTCCCTAAAGCAGGTCATCCTCAGGATCAGGCCCATTCACGCATAACTAAGACATGTATTCACTCATTCTCCTGTATAATTTTGCTCTTAACTCTCACATTCTGAGAAAGCCTGAAATAGACATGTGGTATTTCAAAATGCTTTTCTTTTCAAGAAGAAACAACAGCAAATTAAATGTTATTTCGAACAAATAAAGATCCTAATTTCTTCAGCTTCAGAATATTAACAATCACCTGGACTCAAGACTGATTTTAGGAGTTATGATGAGAATTTATTACAGCTCTGTAACCTGCTCTTCTTGCTAGAAGAGTTTACACAAACAATTTCAAAGCATGACTGGAGATCCAGCCAGCATATCATTCTGGTCAATTATTTGCCGTGCTAGAAATGCATCAGGATAATGACACATTGAGGGATTGTAAGGCAATATTGTTTCCCCAGAAGCCTTTGTCTAACAAGGTAATTTATGACCTGTTCTGGAATCCAGTCTTTACAAAACCATAAATTCACACTTGTACTCGACTTCAAAGGGACCATTATCAGTAAAGGTGGCAGAAGGCATCAAACTGCTGCAAGCTAGATAAACAGATAAGTGAGACTTTCATGGTTTTCTTCTCTAGTTCTACTAACAGGACAAAGGCACCTAAGGGTGCAGCTGCTCCTCAGCATTTGGCCCTGTTATTTGCAAAGTTCACCACTGAATGTGCTACTTCCCTTTTACAAGGTGAGGAAAGCCTTACTCACTCAAGTGCAAAAACTCACAGCACTACCAGAGCTTTGAAAACTCTTCCAATAGCCTCTCAATGCTTAACTTGGAGCTGATGCTTTCCTACCAACACAATGATATATAAAGCAAAAACCAAGAAGAAACAACAAATGAACCAAAGAGTGCTTTGCACCCTGAAGAAAAATAAAATGCAAGCCTTGCAGAGCAGCCAGATTTAACTGTTTGTGTCCATAACTGGAAAACCTGCCAGGGTGCTTGCAGTGTTGCTCTCTCCATAGCACAGGATAAGCAATACATGTGTTTGCACTGGTGCTGCTAAGTTCAGCTGAACCCTGTCTCGATGGTGGGAGATCAGGGGCCTCTGGGGTGAGTGCTGCATGCAAAAAACTGCCAGATTTACGTTCACTGCCTTTCAAACAAAAGCCTACCAATTTTGAGACAGTCATTCTTGTCACACTGGAAATTCACAGCTCCATACATTTGAAAACAATACTCAAATAATCCCATTTTACTGTAGCAACAAAAGGGTGGTAGGGAAAGCAGGCAGCTGTCCCAGGTGATTAACTGTTCTGGATACCACCAATCTGTCTGATTAGCCACCCAGACTGCATGGGCTAGGTCAGTAGCTGTTGACAGAGAGCCGTGCTTTAGAAGTACTCCCTTGCCGACAGTTAAAACTTCCACCTACCCTTCTATCTGTTCTGCAGAGATTAATTAGTTAATGTTTGCACAGTGCTATGAAGATCTAAAGAGCTGAGTGTGATCATGGGTGCTGACCAGAATTGCTTCTAATTACTGTATTGGAAGTGAACATGGCATTGCTACTCACACAGAACAAATGCCTTTTTTCCTGGCCCAACTACCAAGCAGCAATAGTGCTCTCTAGTAGAGGAACAGAGATTCAGCGCAGAAGCTGGAAAGCACAGGCTGCAGAGTAAATGAAGCACAGCATGAAGGGAGGGATTCAGCTGAATAATGCCAACCCACAGAATATAAACTGCTCTAACCCAGGCAAAGAACTGCAGATATTCTCCTGCTGAGGACCATTAATCTACCAATCATGTTTTTCATTTCAGATTCACGCAGAACTGTCTTTTGATTGAAATTCATTCCTCTCCAGGATGAGACTGGAGGAGTTGTGTTTGATTAAGTTCTCTGCACTGAGAGAAATTTAGGCCACTAGATGTGTATCCCTGGCAGACAAAAATGCCTAGTAAAAATACTATATGTGACAAGATTATTGATGGATTGTGAGTGAAGGGCTAGATGACAGATTCAATACAAGAAGCATTTGATAAGTTCCATATTCTGGAAACCAGCCCTTAACCCCATTATTATCCATGTTATAAATTTGTCTTTTAGTTGAAGTTATTAAGACATCAATAGCAAAATTAGCTGGTGTCCTTTGGACATTTCTTTGGCCTGGATAGTCAAAGGAGCTTGTGCTATCCTCATTAATAGACAAATTTCCTCCTGGCATCAGATATGCAGTAGAGACAATGTCCAAGTAAACTTTGAGGCCAATGAAAGTGTTGCTAAGACCTTTATATATATATATATGGAGAAAATGCAAAGTGGTGGGCAGGTGTAGAATGATGTTGAGTACAAGTATCCCAGTAAAGATTACCAATTCCCTGCATCACAAACATTGGTTAGCTGCAGTTCCTTCCCTGACTTCTACCTGTCCTTAAAATAAACATCATTCAGGAGGAAATCGTTGTCGTTCTCAGCAGTACTTCTTATACTTGTTCTATAGTCAATCTAAGAAAGACCTAGTGACGTGGCCCCTTAATCTTCAAATGATAGCAAAACTCCTTTGTTCATAAATAACAAATGGTTCCTAGATTAAACTGCAGAAGAAAAATCCACAGGCACAAAACCAACAAACTCAAACCTAGACCAGGAACACAATCACATCCGCAGGATAAGGAATGTTTTCTGTCCCACCTCACTATCTGCCTCACACTGCTCTTTCTTGAAAGTCTAACTTTCCTGAGCCAACACTGATGCAGTAGGACATATCAATACTTGAAGCAAAGAAATGCTCATAGATAACTGTAACAGAAGCTCTCACTCTCCTTTAGCAACCTCACTGCTATTCTGCTTTTCCTTCCCCCCTCCCCCCCCACCTTCTTTATTCCAGAACCCTAATCTTTGCTACTGCTAAGGCTGAGTGATAAACTACCTTGTTATATGTACTCTCATTCCTACTCCAGAAATGTACAACAGAGAGTGCAATGTTGCAAAAATTAGGTTATCAGATAATCCTATTTCCAGCATAAATTATTAGTCCCAAGATAATACATATACATATGAATACATCCATATATATATAAATACATAGAATTACATAGAATAAACCAGGTTGGAAGAGACCTTCAAGATCATCACGTCCAACCCATCAACCAATCCAACCCACCTAAACAACTAACCCATGGCACCAAGCACCCCATCAAGTCTCCTCCTGAAAACCTCCAATGACGGGGACTCCATATGCACACTCGTGCTGGTTTTAGCAAATGCCCTTAAATCAGCTCTATCCTATCAGCTATACATGTAATATTTTGCATCCTCAAAGTCTGAAATTGTTTATTGCTATTTGCATCTACATTTTAACATTGATACAAATACTGAATATTAAAGCTTATCAAAGCAAGACAACTGCATGGTGTTCCCCAAATTTTTAAATTAGGACATCAAGTATTTGGCTAACAAAAAGAGAAGAAAAGAAATGTAATTTTAAACAATGATTAACATTTATGAATTCTCCTTCACTGCCTTAAAAGCCTCCCAAAGAGATGGTTTCTCAATTCAAAGATCATATCTTGCTCTTTGATTTGAAAAAAAAAACAAACAACCAAAGCCTTAAAAGAAAACACTAAAAAACCTCCCCAAATGATATTTATCATTAATGTGTCAAATTATTAGAGAATTAGTTTCTTCCCAGGTGATACTGCAGTTTGAGCTTCTTTAAAAATCCATTGTAGTATTAAATAGAGACAAATTATTTACTTAAAAGCTAACTCACAGAACAGGTATTTCTGCATCCTATCAACTCATGAACAAACATTATGCCCAGTTCAGAAGAGGACAGCAGCCATCCAACATTAAACCAAATACTTTTATTGTTGAAACAATAACAAGTCCTACCTATCTTACTGGGAATCAAAATGATGCAAAATCTTGTACTGTAGATTCCCTGTCTGCATAGTCTGCTACCAGTCCTTGTCACAGATGACCAGATCACAACATTTTGTAGTGTGGAGACTGAGCTGTTATGAGTACACTGTTTTAAATGGTTTTCATGGTCCCATCTTCCTCTGCTCACCCCATTCCCTACATGATTCGTAAACTACAAGTCTTGCTATATAGAATATGGGGAAGAGGGGTTGAATCTATCACCTGCTTTTCCAAGGTTGTTTCTTCCTTCTGTATGATTTAGAATCTGCCCTGAAATTTCATACATAAACTTCAGTCAGAGTCACTGTGTCTTTAGCCCTCTAAATGAAAGGTCTGGAAATTGTATCTTGAAAAAAGGGTAAAAATATTGAAATAATATCACAGTATAATTAAGGTTGGAAGAGACCTCGAGGATCATCGAGTCCAACCTATCAACACAGACCCCATGACTAGACCATGGCACCAAGTGCCACGTCCAATCTCCTCTTAAACACCTCCAGGGATGGGGACTCCACCACCTCCCTGGGCAGCCCATTCCAATGACGAACGACTCGCTCGGTGAAGAACTTTCTCCTCACCTCGAGTCTAAACCTCCCCTGGCGCAGCTTGAGACTGTGATAATGTTGAAATAAAGGTCAAAAATATTAAAACCAACATATCCATGAAAACAAAAATCAAATCCAGCAGCTCACAGAGCATTTTGTGAAACACTGCACGTCAAACTGCTATGTTTACAGACAATTCACAGATAGTAGCTCTCACCAGCCACAGAAACAAACATCAGCTGTAGCACCAGCTGCAGGACAGGAGGAACAGCAATCAAGTGGCACGCCCTAAGCTACACAGCAGAACTGTTGGAGGGAAAATATGACTGCAAAGGAGCTTGGCCTCTACAGTCTTGTGTAAGCTGTTGGAGTACCAATGATTGACAAATGCTGAATCTAGAAGGAACTTCTGCCGAGTCCTGCCTAGCCTCCTGCATGAAGTCCAGAGCACCCCAACTGTCAGCCTATGTAAGGATGTAAAATGAGCAAAGGTTTCAACATAACTACGTCTCCATTTCCAGCCACCAAATGTCCATCTGTTTTACTTAGCATCCCGAGCCTTGTATAAGGCTACTGTTCATGCTGAACTTTTCCATGTAAAATCACTTCCTCACTCCAAAAACAAATGAAAAAGAGACCTGCACCCTGTCCTATCAATCACCAAAGCCTTTAGAAAAAAGGAAGTAACAGTTAACACTAAGAATGTGGATAAGCCCTGAAAATTGAAAAGTGACCAAAAAAACCATAAAAATCATACATTTTGTCAATTTATTGTTTGTCATTGGTCAGTAGCCCAAGATAATGATATATCTGATTTTTTAACAGGCTCACACGTCAAAATGAAATTCTTGGTGCAGGACATCCTCCATTTTCAGTGGTGTCACTGGGGAAAGGCAGGTAGGCACAATCACAAGTGGACATGGAATTTTTTTGAACAGGTTTTATGCACACACACACTCCCTGCAAATCAGCTCTCAATATGAGGGTGGGGGGAGGCAGGGAGTCAGTTTCCATTTCTGATGTGATCTAGTGTAATCTTGGATTCATATATAGGGTCAGTTTTAAAGAAAGGAGACTTTTCTATTTATGCAAGTAATATTAAGCCATTTCATAGCAGCAGGTACTTCTCAAACACACACCTCTGAAATTCACTCTGAGCTGCTATACAAACACAGAGCACTGATGTGCAGATGGGGGCTCCAAATGTATCACCACAAATTGTTCTGAAAAAAAGTTAAAAAATTCTAAATAGTAGACAATACTCCTCCATAACTAGTATTTCAACATTAGGATGACACTGAGTTCTCATATTTCTCAGTGAACAGAACTTCTTTCACAGTAGCCAAAATCTTGCTCAAGTAAAGCTTAGACAATTAAAACCATAAGGACACACACTGAAGGCTTATAAGCAACAAGCAATTTAGGGCAGGTTAGACTATTTGTCCATGTAACAGGTCAACCTCAGCTCCTCTTAAGCAAGGAACAAGAAAGCTCACAGTGAGGAGAGAAGGGATAATCTGTGCCTGCTACTGAGGTCTCATCCCACCTCCTCTCAGACACCTACACTGCTATTGAAAAGCACTTTGGCTAAACCCAGTGTATTGAAAGTCATACCAGGTGACGCACATTGCCAGACCGGTCACTCCCAGTGATCTAGCAGCAGAAAGACAGGCTCCATACAACCAAACACTTTGCTTCCTTATGCTGCAACTCACTAATCTTTGCCATTGAAAACTCTCCATGAAAGCTCAGCCTGACGAGCAGAAGACTCCAAACAAACCATACAGCCTCTCATGCTTGCATCATCCTGTGTTTAGAAAGAAATTCCAAAAACTTCAGTGTAGTCTACTCAGCGATCTCAAATGCCCTCAGTTATCACAGTTTTCATTGAAAAAAAAGTTATCATTTCATTAACCAGTGAAATGTTTTGCCTTTAATAACCCTAATGGCACAACCCTTTAAGAGACTAACACTTTAACCAAGAGAGTACATCCTAGATAAAGTTCAATAACAATTGAATTTGTGTGTTGTATCACAAGCCAGGTAGTCTTTTCTCTTCTTACAGTCACTAGCTAACCTCATGTTTTCTTTTCGCAGTTTATTATACAGAGTTTTTTCACTTGATACAGGTTCTCACCTTTACCTATATACTGCTTTGCATCAAAAAGATTGCCATCAAAAATGATCCTATGACAGATACTGCTGTGAAGTGAAGGGGGAAAGCCTGTCAAATGCTTTCAAGTGGTAGACTTCTGAGCATATAAAGTCAACAAAAACCAACCAGGAAGCCTTACAAACTCCCAAACCACAAGGTCTAAATGCAAACAGCTAGCATTCACATGGCATTAGCAAAGGAGAAAAAAAAAAAGCTTGAGCAGCACTGTTCTCCTGAAAGGAGTAGGGAAGTTAAGTCTGTTTTTCATGGTTAAAAAGAAAGAAGTTAGGATTTCCCCGGGGAGCAGCTGGGATCTGATCACCACCAACAGATATAATACCAACACCCACAGAACTCCCATTAACAAGCCAATGCATCACTGCTTCCCACATCTTGTCTGTTAGCTTACAGGAGCACAGGGGTTGCACTCTAAGTGCCCGAGTGCCACAAATCACTAGCTAAAATAGTTCTGCCTCTTCAAAGGGGAAGGAAGAAGATTTGGGGGGGGGGGAGGGGGCAGTGGGCAAGCAGGAGGAGAGATGTTTAAAGTGATTTACGACCCCCCTTCGAGAACAAGTCAGAAGTGGGAAAAGTTTCTTTGCACCTGGACCATTATGAAGCAACAAGGATGATCTTTCAAGGAGCAGAAGACATTCAAATGTACAAGTCTTTAAGCCTGGCTTAAAGAAAAATTCTGGGAAAAATATATGTCTCTCACAGGGTAAAAGGGAAAGGAGATTAGAAAATGAGAGGTCTTCTGTATTCAAAGTGCTAATTCAGAACTTCTTTCTTTAAGACACTCATGAAACATTTTAATTGTCTGACTTTGCATTCAAAAACCTTGTTTGCAACTCTTAATTGCAGGCAGCTTTGAACAAATAATTGAAATGCATGACTTGTGAGGCCTGCTTAAACAATTATAATGTGTTTTGCCAATAGGTGCTTTGTTCCATTCTCTCCCCCCCCAACCCCCCCTTTCGTAATGAAAATGAGCTAGCATGATATTTGGAGCAAAGTTAAAACCTTGCTAATTTACAGTACTGAGATCTGGGACTGTGACAGTGGCTGTACCCTGTACAATTGCTTATATCAGCAAAAAACATACTAATAGTTCAACTGAATGCAAAAATGACCTTTTCATTTTCTGCTGAGAGCAACCCACTGGGAGATTCTTTTCTAAATACAAATCCTTCATATGTCTGTTAGTTTTGCATTTCCTAAGATTTATGGAGCTATTTTCCTGAAAATTCCCTTTGTATAGTTTAGGCAAAACCTCTCATAAACACATACAATCTTTCCAAGTAGAGTTTGGAAAACAACTTGAATAAAACCATATCCTGTTCAGAAGACACGAATAATTTTGGCATGGCACAGTCAAAACTGTTATAAGCAAATTTCTGTGTTGCAAAAGCTGTAATAACCTACAAACCTAAGTGTATTTTAATTCACATTTATCCTTATCCTCTGCTCATGCTTATCCCCGAAGTTAAGAGTGCATTGTGAAAAAAGGTAAATTGGTTAAGTTCAGATAATAACCTAAAATCACATCTTTTTATATTTTTACTCTATTGGAAACTCATTTACTCATTTATGTTCAGATGCAATATACAATTCTCATTTTGATGTCTAAATACATGACAGTTAATCCAAGCCCAAGAAAGACTCACAAGTATTTTAAACAGCATCTTACCTCAGACACTTGTTGGTGCTGGATGCAGACAAGACGCAGGCTCTAAGCTGGTATTTTCACTGAAGTCTGTTGAATTGTTCATGTGCTGACAAGCAGTGTTGACTAACACACATAGCAATTGGGATTACTACTTTTGCCAAAATCAGAACCACATGTGTTTCAAGGAGGGAGGAGAGCAACTAATGAGGCACTCACTCCCTTTTAACCCAATTTCCTCACTACATTTAGAGTCTCAGCTGGGCACAGGCAGCTTGGACACCTGATAATCACAGTCACTCAGCCTCCTTCACCTTCAGCACAGTCCTGACGTTGAGCAGAGATGTAGAAACTGAGTGATTTAAGTAAATAATACCAAATCTAATTTCATGGAAAAAACCACACCCTATAACTGGAAATAAAATTTAATAATAATAATAAAAAATCATCTAATCAAATTAGGCTAATAAGAGCTGTTCTAGCAGAACTCCAGAAACTGGAAAAGCTGAATGAATTTTAAACAGTACAGAGACATGTAGCATCCATCTGTCTGCCACTACAAGGTAAAGACCTTCTGTTGCTGTTGCCCCTAGTTAAAAAGAACCTTTCTGTAGGGCCAGGTTTGGTTTTTTTTCCCCCTTGTTTCGAATCCACTGTGCAAGAAGATGACTATCTTGTTTTCCCACTGGTATTAAAAAGCATAAAAAAGATTCAGAACACTACAAGATTGGACCCTTACCATTTTTGCAAGTAAATTGCACTGAGATTTTAGAAACAGGAGTTTTATCCCTCTGTGCCACAATTCCAGTCTAAATAAACATCTCCTGAATATCTTGGCATAAGGAACCTACCATATAGCAAGTGTAGTTATAGCTTCCTTTCTCCAAGGAAAAAATTTGCACACGTGCATTAGCAAAATTTAAGCCTAAGTTTATAAATCACCATGCAAGTTTATGGGGCAACATAACAGTTTTGTGATAATTATAATAAATGCAAGCTCTGGCAGGAGTATAATAACTCATTCTGAAAATGCTTGCCATGTTCACTACCCATTTCATTGGCTACTCCCATCAATAACCCCACTAACACAAAAACAAGGTCAGCCAAGCAACCAAAAGACTGAAAAAAACAAAGATGTTGAGAAGATCAAGTTCTTACAAGTGCACTAGAGTCTGATAAACTGTTTCAGAATGCAGACAATAACAAAACCCAAAAAATGGCACAACTGGAACCCATTCTCCTAAAAAAAGTCATTAATGCAACAAAACTAACCCACAGTCATTCACTCTGATTCTCACAGTGTGTTGTGCAATATGGGCCCATCAATGTGGCATTTCATTTGTAATTTAATGAGCCAATGTGGGGCACACTATGAACAAAGTAGCAATCACTCCCCTCCCCTGCAAGTACCGTGATGACATCATTTCCATAACAAACTAATCCTTCACCAGCATGGGATCTGGATATTTGAGTTCTCTCTCAGTACACAGCCAGCTCTCAGAACCAGCTACACGAACATGAAACTGCAGAAAGACATGAGAGGCAATTTTGCCATTAGTCACTAGGCAGAAGACTGTGACTACTAAATGCAGAGTTTTACTGTGATGCAGGTTGCATGAGTCAGTGAAAGCTGTCACTCAGAAAAGAAACTGAGAGTTATAGTACCCTTTAGAAGAATCCAGGTATGAGGTCTTGGGTGGTACAAGTCTAATCAAAATAAATACAGTTAATGCTAACAGAGGTCTTACCTCCATGTAATGGAGTCTGTATTTACTATTTGTGTTTTAATACAATGTGTTCAGATTGTGGATTTGTATGGACAAACTAGAATGGGAATTTCTCTGTCTCAAAAGAGCAGGAAACCCCCCACATACTGACCTATAGCTTAGAAAGTGCATTTCCATGGAAGAAGAGAAACTCACCATAGTGAACTGGGCAAATAAAGAACTGTGCTGCAGAGTTGTGATAGAAAACCACTATGTGGAAGTATTTTGTAAGAAGAATTAAGCAATAATCTGTTCTCTCAGATGCCCTTCCAAGATCAGTCCCTGATCCTGTGAATCAGGCCCACTTGGGGGAATTCCTGTGGACACCTAGAACTGTGCATTCAGAAGGCACAGGCCATACAGTTGGATGAAGAGACATATTTTTTTTCACTTAAGAAAAGCATTGTTTGAATGTTAAGCTGGCTAAATACATTAAGGTGAAAGCATAAAAAGATTTACCATATGAATTGCTTGGTACAGACCCAAATTTTGAACCTTGTTTAGTGGATGATTTCCCATGAAATTACTGCAATTCCACACAGGCCATTTAGTCTCACAGCTCTGTCTGTGAGCGCTATTTGGAGCAACTGGGCCTCCTGTTTCCTTGTTGCTTCCTCCAAGCATCAATAAGGCACCTCACCGCTAAAGTTAAAGAGCATAACATGTGAAAGAGGAGACTGCACCTGGCTAGATTTTGTTAAGCCTCTTTTATGGGGAAAAAACCCCAAACAACCAAATAAAACAACCCAATAATTTATCTCCAAACCGTAAGAAAAATTGGCATCTTGATTTGGATTTGGGCATGTAATGGGATAAAATGTATTTATGCCAATGCAGCTTTCTAAAACAACTTTATGTATATACCTCGGAAAAAAAGACAACACCATACCTTACAAAATTTTGTTAACAGAGCAGGATGATAAGTGCAAGCAGAAAGCAAGCAATGGTCAGCTGATGGGCCTAGCTGCCAGCTTTCTGTCCCATTCATGCATGCTATGGTTGTTTCAAACTAGTTTGAATTGACAATGCTCTTTTGAATTTCTCAAAAAACAGGTTTGGAATGAAAGTGCCAACAGTTATTGCAGCTCAGGCACCTGGAGCAATAGAATTATTGCAGAGGTGTTAAAGTGACATGTGATTTTCCGTTTTATTTTCATAGAGAAGTATGATTGAAGTATCTGCTGCAATTGATGTGCAAATTTTGACACATTTTGTGTGACAAGTGACTAGCCCAGTGGTACCTCTGCAGATCAATAATAGTATATCTCAGTTACCTGACTAGTGGGTGCTTGGAAGAAGAAAGCAAAGGTTTGCAATCATGCCCGGCAGCAAAATGATTCCCAAAGGCTTTTGCTCCCGACATTACTGAGCACCTGAACTGTTCTTATGGTATTGGCAATTCCCTGGTGTGAAAGGTTGTGGTGCATAAAAGCAGAAGTCAGAAATACATGGCTTCACAGATTTTAAAACATTCACAGGTGACCTACTAGTTTCCATATTTCAATGGGATATGAATTTCAATTTAACATAATATGCAACCCTAGGTATGTCAGGAAAATGGCTTCAGTTCCCTTGAAATTCTCTGCAGATGTAAAGTCACCCACCTCAAAATGATTTTTCAAAGAACTGGGATAGGAACCTCAAGTCTCCTTGAACTTATAAGGGAAAAGTATTGAAAAAATATAGCAAAAGAAAGAGCAGTAAGATACATCAAATCTTTTCACGTTGTGCAAATGGCAGATAGTTTCTATTTATGGAATACTGGAAGTCCAAAGAACGCTCAATACGGTGCATTGCAGTTGCTACTTTCGTTCTTATGGTCATCTTCTCCTCAAAGTTGAGAGAGACATTTAGAAATATTTCTTAATCCCAAATATTATATTGGCTTTTAAAATTTTTCCTCTATAAAGAGGAGGAGGAGGAGGTAAAAACCCATGGAGACTGCAATGGCCTTCATATGTAAAACACTATGCAATTTTCTCCACTAACATCTTTTAAGCACAGAAATTTACTGATAAATCTTGGCATGCCTCCATGAAAAGCAGTGTAGGAACGATCAGTGCAAAACAATGATAAAATAAGACCGTATCTACTCTGGTTGTTTTGCACACTTTCTTTTTTTCCATGATTAAAAAAGATTCCAAAAATTGAAGCATTTAAATATGTTCATCTCAACAATATATTTTATGAAACCAAATAGTAATTAGGTTAGCAAAATGAGGAAGGCTATACCTGTCGGAAATATATCAGCAGAATAAATCATTTACTGCAATTTAATTTCAGTAAAAAGAGGAACAAAAGAGGTGAATCAGGCCAACTGGTGAAGAAGGTTTGAATACAAGTCTCAGATTGTCTGGGAACTGGTGGTAAATGACTGGCTACATCATGAGAGGCACCATTACCTGGTGCTACAATCAAGGCTACAGCACCTGTCTCTGACTTCAGCAACACAGTGTTTATTCACATAAGGGTAATGAACACAAACATAGATGAATTATTCCATTTTACCTTACCACTATACCTCTGAAAGAGCAGAGGCTGGGACAGAGTTGATATGAAGGGCAACAGGATGAACTCACACGTAAACAGTCACAATTTATTTGTTCCTAACTATGGTTCTATCCTACGTAGAAGCAGCATGGTAAATTCTCTTACTTTCCACTCAGTGAGGTGCTTTGTAGAAGAGTTTTAGAACACCATCTTCTAAGACTGCTCATCTTTGTTTGTTCCTCTCTTCAGCCTTTCTAGCACAACCTTAACATATAAATTAATTAAGAAACAATTTCCAGTGCTACCATCAATAATTCTTTCTGTACCACTGTAAATATGCACATAAGTTCACAAAACTCATAAGGCAAGTTCCTGCCCTAAGGGCCTGAGATATTTATTGAAGTCTTTGTACTTATTACACTAATATTCTTTAATGCAGATTTAAAAAATGAGTTATTAAAAAAGGTCAAAGTGAAACAGAGAAAGAAACTGTTGAGACACACCTACTTACAGATCCCAAATAAGGACTGGACTCAATGATCTTAGAGGTATTTTCTAACCTTACTGATTCTATGATAAATAAGAAAAAAAGACTGTTTTGTTCTGACAACAGTGTCCACAAATCCTTAGTGTCAAGAAATGTCAAATAATATCCAAAGCCTTATTACCTTTAGTTCAGTTATAATTTACTGGTAAAGTTCACCAGCACCTGGCACAAAATGCACAATGCAATACAACTGAAACAAAGTTTCAAGCCATCCACACAGAGAACTGTCATTCTGTCATCTCAGCACTGAAAAGGAAGAAAAAGGCTTTCTCAAAAGAAAAAGGCTTTCTCAAACTTACTGTTATCAATAAGGCTCGCTTTCCCATGCTATAATTCTTTATCTCCTTGTATGCAGGCAGGACTCCAGGCCAGCACATGAAAAACAGCAGGCTGGCTCCTTGTATTCAATTTACTATTTCATTTAAAAACAAATTCATGTCAGTTGATGGGACAGCCTTGAAAATATGAGCCAAAAGCAACGACAGTAAGATCTGCCAGCATCTGGCAAAAGCTAACACATGGCTCTGACAGGAGTGGCCTGGATAGACTGTTTCTAGTAGTGCTATCAGTCAGCACTGATGTTGCTATGCTGATGTTGTTTTGTACCATGAAAATGTGAATGACAAAGTGGAAGATCCACATCAGAGAAAATTCCACAGGAGGGAGAGTGAGAAAATGCAATCATGCTGTGTACATGTTCTTAACCACTTTGACTGGTATATGTGCATGAGTGGAGTTCATCTTGTAGGAGAAAGAGGAGGAGGAAGTCTTCCGACAGGATAGACAGAGAATGAAACTAGGGTAAAAGGAGGTGGTGAGATGGGACAGGAACAGACTTGAGAAGTAAGAAAGGAGGCAGCAATTCACACAACACAGGCAAAAGAAACTCTAGAATTCCCACCATTTCACAGCACTTGCACGGACCAAAGATTCTTCAAACCTTACCACTTCTCTGTTTTACACTGCTTTGGCAACAGTACCGCTTGCTCAACTGCTGCAGAAAAAATGTACTACTGCCACCAGCTGTAGTGTTAATGCAGTTAGCAGAGGTATGTATGATGGATATAAATATGACCATCAGATAAAAGACTGACCATGGTGAAGCAGGCTTAAAGAATTTCCTGTCTCAGGATGCCACTAGAGAAAAAGTAGAAAAATCAGAGGTGACATGAGATACCAGAAATACAGGATATACAAAAAAAAACTTGAAATCTTTCAGTCCTACAAAGCCAAGCTTCCAGAGGCTGTTTAGCACTGGGATAAATACTTCCCATATGGAACCTATTTAATTCCTCCTATGCATATGCTTTCTAAAAAAATCATGTGATCTGTACTTTTATTCCTTAAAACAAACTGGGTTGTGCTTTGAAAGTATTATTGTACACTAGTCTAGCTATAGAAGCTGCAGTTTGGGTTCTTGCTGAAGTTGGAAAACATGAAAGAAGGGGTATTGGGAAGAAAATTAAATGAACAGTTATTGTCTAATGAATCTGAATCTACTTTGGAAAACTAGACTCTGTTCCAAACCACTAAATTCTAGAAAAGTAAGATAAAATAAAACTTTGAAGAGATTATTTTCCATAGCACATACTTCTTTTCAAGGTCATTATTTGAATCTTACTTGCTGACATCTTGCTGAAATCTTAATTTGCGCCCAAAATCACTGGGAGTTGTGTCTGAATACAAACATGATATTTAATGCTGAAAATGATAAAAAATAAGATCTTTGCATCTTGAATTGTGCATGCAAACTCAGAGATTATTTTTTAACACTCTGTACCTCAAGTAGTAATCTCTATAATGGGGATAATCCTATTCATTCCCTTGATAAAGGTGAAAGCAATTTCATTAATGTTTGAAAAACTGAATAGCCCCCTGGGCAAATTAGTCATTCTCTCTTCAAAGCAAAGTTTGAAAAGCACGTACTAAATAAATATGTCGTGTTTGAGTAAGGAAAATAAGCTACTAAACTGCAAATATCATATATTCTGGGCCCCCTAAGCAGCCAGGATCTTGGGGAAAAATAAATAGTATCATAATACTCACACACATATAAAGTTAGCACTACCTACCATAAAGGTAAAGAAAGTTAGCATTCGGTGTTTGATGTAGCAAGCTTGGTCACGGGTTTTTAACGTAGCTTCCTGTGTATAAGTAGACCTACACAGATAAAAAAACCTACACTTTGCTAATCACAGCTTTGCCAATTTTCCTTCTCTATTCTCATAAATATCTTAGAAAAGAGGGCAATGCCTTGTGAGGCAGGAAAAGATTATCTGGTGTGACAAAATTCTATCATGTCAATTTAGTACAATTTCCTGCTTGGTCAGCATCCTTTAAATCGTTCCTCTCCATGTGTCCATAAAGTACTGCAGTATCTTAACCTCATTTAAACTAGCTGCTTACTTGTCTTTGCCTCTTAACTCCTCCTTAGCATTCACTACCCCTTGTATTACACAGTTCTTCCTGAATCCAATGCATATATTTTGATGTAGTCCTTCCTGGCATCCTTAAACTTGAATTTCTATCCAATGGGATCAGTACCTCACCCTTCCGCATACTCCTTGGCTGTCAGCTGCCACCAAAGCCCTTTTGCTTAGCAAAACGTTACTGGAAATCTAATCCCTCCCTAAAAAGAGGGAAAAAAACAAACAAACAAATGAATGGGTGTGACACAATAGGGTCATTAAAATCTTCAGTGCCTAGGAATTATTGCTTAGTTTTCTTTCTGAAATACAAGAGACATAAACCAGAGTGAGGGAAAAAATTAATAAGAGGCTATTTCTGGTTACTATCTCATCAAGTTTATGATATAGATGGAAGAATCCTTAACTTCCATCTGTGAGACCAACAGGCACCCACAAACAGCAACTGTCAGCATGTGCAGGGTGGGAACGCAGGTTGTATTCCATCTCTAACAGTTCCCTGTAAAAGAAAACCAAATACCGTCTTTCCTCCCAAGACATGGATCTTTTCTGTTATTGCCTGGCAGGCTGAACCTCTGATATCATCACAGGGTTTATTCCTTCTAATTTTCTCCCTGCATAGCTTCACAAGATCCTTGCAGCACTCCCATGGTGCCTGCTCCTTCTTCCAAAGTTCATAAACTCTCCAACTTTTCCTGAGTTCCAGACAAAGCTTTCTGTTCAGCCAGGCCAGACTTCTTTCCCACCAGCCTGTCTTTTGGCACATAGGGAAGGTCTGGTCCTGTGCTTTAAGACTTCTTCATAGAAGAAAGAAATCAATATGAAATAGGATAGGAACTGACAAGTTTGGTAGGCCAGACAGTAAAAACAATTTCTAAGCTATGTATTTATACAACTACTGCATATGGACTCCCAAGCACTGTCCCACTTCATGTCTTTATAATCTACAAAGAGGACAGAGAGCAGTCAAATTGCTTGCAGTGCACAATGAGACCATCATGGTTTGTACTTATTGAAGCCCAGAAGGAAGTAATACAACTGCAGTAGGGCTCATTGATGTCAAACATCTCCCTGTTTACACCTTCGCAGCCAGGAAGAACAAGCCAGATCTGTGGAAATGACAATCTCACAGATATGATGGAAATAGTGAATCCAGCAGCTAATGTTGAACTAAACATGAAAGGTCTCATCAAAAGTGACGTGAATCCTCTGGCAGATTTGATCAAACTTTGGATCAGGCCCTAGTAGATCAGCTCCCAGGCTCTGACTCTGGTGACCAGCTTTAAGGCTCCTGTTCTTGATTTTAACAGTTGTGTTTCCCTCCAGCTCATGACCTCACCAGCAAAAGCCAAGGTCCCCATCTGAGACACAGTGATTTCACAGAAACACAAGATGTGACTAATTTGCTATGATAAGCAAAATACAAGACTCAAGTTATAATAGTCACACATACTACCATGTAAACCACTTAATTTCAAAATGAGCATAAAAGTAAGTGCAGACAAGAATAACTTTTGTATCAGAAGACAAATATCACTGGTATAATAATAATGTAAAATTAAAATATTAGAATCAGCTAAACCTAGAAGATAGATAGCAAAATGAATAATATATGCAAGTACAATCCAGAGTTCTGTTTTATGCATACAAGGGGAATAATTAACTGATCTGGAAACATGTAAATGAGGGCTTAAAAGCATTTTCAAAACAGCACATCCAATTTCAGTTACACATGCAGAAGTTGCTACATTATAATAATTAGATTTTTTTTTTCACAAAAGATTTATTTATTTTGAATAGGAGTATTAAATATTATACTAATTACTAGTTATTTTACTTTGTATCCAGGGAAAAGGAATGAATATTCATTAATTCCTCAAGCTACCAAACCCCAACAGACCAGACAGATTCCAGCATAGCTACCGATAAGTATGGAAAATATTTAGTACAAAATCAGGCTCATTCCACAAATCACAGCTCTGCCTTTTTCACATGTTAAATGTACTACAAAAGCAACAGAACAACAAATAAAACCAGAACACATCAGTGAGTTTCCTTTTACTTTTTAAGTGCCTTCTTGTGCAATGCCCTCGAGAAAGCTTTTTATTAGTATTATTTTGGGAATATTATATCCATTTTGCTGCAGTAGCAAAGGTAAAACTCAACATATTCTGGAGATAAATAATCTCTTAGGCTTATTTGCCTGTTGATTTTTTTTATATATATATAATGGCAGGCTCTACTGTCTTCCTGCCCATCAGATACAAACTAGCACATCACAACCACATATTTCTCAGTAGCATGTCAGGATGACTATTTAGCTTAAATACAAGAAACCCCGTATAATTCCATGCTTTATTTGTTAAATTAGGAGCTTTCAGTGATGAACAATCCAGGAAATAGTCATTTTTGGAAAGCCCAAGAGGAGCTACCATGCAGGTGCTTTATTTTTCAGAGATAACACAATGGGCGATTTCTGAAATGAAGCCGTTTCATGGCATTTGCAAATCACTGCCCAACTCATGCTCTGCAAGTTTCTTTAAAAGTATCTGTTACCAAACTGGCAAATGGCTGAGCAAGATGTAGAGAATCTATCAGTCACCAGAATGAGAGCAACTACATAGCTAAATAACTGTAGGGCTTGCTGCCTGTTGTCAGCCATGTCTGGGCTCTCTCCACATGTGCATGGATAACCCTTTTCAGGCTCCTCCATACATTAGTCATGTCCACCTAAAGATCTTTAGAATACTCAAAGACAAGACAGAATAAAACCATCTGCTGGTAAGTTAATGATGTAACTCCCATTTTGTGCCATTATCCCTCAAATGCACAATAGCTGCAGACTAACTAAATTTATTACTCAAACTAGACCTAAAACTTCCTGGAGTTAGGTTAACTCTCTCAACAATGCCTCAAAAGAAGCTATGAGTTGTCATGAGTTCGGATGTTTTCTGTTACTCTGACAGTAAGTATTATGCTCTTCATTTCAAACTGTGTTTATTTTACAGTATACACAGTGCTAGATGAATTTTAACAAGCACAGTGCAGAACATAATCACTGACATAATATCCAACCCATTACCTTCTATTGTTTTATTAAAATGATACTGTTTATTAAAACATCATTGCAAAAAATCCTCTTCAAAATTAGTGATTTTTCCCCCATATTTCTTAGAGCCCAAAACTTAAAAGGAGATAAAAAGTGATTTAAATAAAAAGAATTCTTACTTTAGCTGAAATGTAAATATTTAGACTTTACACTTTGAAATCAGGCTACTGTTCCATGTTTAGATGCTCTCAAGGACAGTTAAAATCCCTATTTTGAGGCTAAAATTGATACAAATGGACATTCAAAAAATTCCAACTGCTCCCTACAGACAGGATGTATTTATGATCTGATCTAGTGATTTAAATGAAAGATTTACACAGCTTTGAAGAGTGTTTAGTAATGTACCTAGAACACTTTGAGCAGCACAAATCTACTGAGCCTCTCATTTTACAATAATCCAAAATTATGTTCTCTGGTAAAGACACCTCACACTGCTGCCCCTTTTTAAGTACAGTGTAAAATAGCTTTTCTTCTTCTGACTGTTTGCACATTGCTTTCCTTGTACAAGCACATAACAATCTCTGCTTAAAGAATGAACACCATATCATCTCTTGAGGAATTCATTTATGTAATTTTATATATCCCATTCAGAAAGGGTAATTACTATATTAGAAGAATGTATGTATGTACTGAAGCTAAAATGATAGCAAGCACCTTCAGAAACACCAGCCTTCTGCAAACTGAATATGCCTACTTTGAGTCCAGGACTGGACTAACTTTCACCACAATGAGAAGGAGGAGGGCTTTTTTGTTTGTCTTGCCTGAACTAACATCCAGAAATACAAACACATTAAATCCCAGGCGTTAATCGCACATTTCACATGCAGTTACAATGTGGTTGAACCAAATCTAGCTCTGAATAAAGCATGGGAGCATATAGTGTAGGATCTAAAAAACATATCAGAGCTTGATTACAGATGTGCATTAAAAATACAGTGCTGCCAAATTCTTTACATCTTGGCATTAGATCCTCAAAGGCTAATACTCTAATCCAGGGTATATGATCTATTACAAAACATTTAAATGAATGATGAAGTTCTTTCCTGAACAAGAGGGTATGTGATGAATTGTATCATGGAGTTAAGCAAACTACTTCAATTAGTCTGCTACCTTTTTTTTTTGGTTAAACTTCCCTTATTCTTTTGTGTTCATGAGGTTGATTTATGGCATGCCATGATTGGTAGGAAACAATACCATGACATAAAAGGCACCACTAATACTTTTAAAATCTGTTTGATATATCTGTATGGATAAATAACATAAACCAATTAAAAGAAAGTCACTGAAGTATAAATAATATTAAAAATTATCATTCAGCAAGCTGCTGAAATAAACTAATAATTAAGGTATTTACCATCAGTCTATGAAAAAAAGAGTCAGGATTGGTTAAGTGAGCTGCGTGCATGTGGGGGGGATATAATGGTCAGAATTATCCTTTCCTAATTTGAGACAGTACTATAAAACATGCACTGCAATATTTCAAAGAACATGTTATTATATTAAATGCTACCTTTTTCTGCTACTCAAGTAATTAATTATTTAAACTGTTATGAGAAAGAGAAATAGTCTAGATTCACACACTTGTAATCACTAGGAGGATATTTAAAATTCATTACAGTACATTAAACTTCCACTGATTATTTAGCATCACTGCAAAATAAATAAATAGCCAATTTGCTTTGATCAGCAGAAATTCTGATAAAATCAGCAAAACACCAATTAAAATGTGAAAAATGTCACCTACTGTCATTATTCTAATGGAACTAAGGCACACAGAAGAAACTGATTCAATGTTTATTTTCATATCAGCTGTGTCTTCAAACTGTAAATCATTACAGCTTTTACTTGCATCTCTTCCTCAGCCTCCCAGAATTAATTCTGTAGATGGATTTACTGTGGACCCCATTGTACTAGAATAGACTCTCCTATCATAAACGGAATAATAAGGTCTTGCTGCACTTCTATGAACTCCTGTAGGGAGGGGCAGTGGGGAGTAGCAATTCACTCAGAAATATGTGAATAGAGATGAAACTTGACATGTGGGATTTTTGCCTGAAACTTTGTTCTTTGGAAGCAGGTGGAAGGGAATGAAATGATTAAGTAGAGGTACTATATTTACAGTTATTACATTTTTTTATTTATTGAGTTCTTAAGCTTTGAGGCCCTGAGCCTGCAAATAACCACACAGTTGCCCGTAAATTGGCTAGGATACTTTGAAGACACAGAAGGCAAAATCTCAGTAACTAGCCTGCAATTTTTATCAACCATAACTTTTCTCAAATAAGGAGATTTCGTACCTACACAAGTTTCTGACAATGCCACTGCTTCTAGTTTTCCATAAGTGATCTTCAGCTGGAGTGACTTGTGGGTATCCAGTTAACACAATCTGAGTAATTCAGTTAGGCTCCTGGCTGTTTCAGCTGAACACAGACTGAACTCTTTGAGCATGGTTATACATTGATTTGAACCACTGCATACTTCCTATCACCCTAGAAGTCTCAACAGCTCTCAGAAAAGAGCATATCCTACGTACCAGTTGCCCATAGTGGAGCATGAGGAAGACAAAAGGAGAAACTGTGGCTCAGTAGAGATAAAACATGATTAATGTCTATTTTCTCTCTCTGGGTGGTCATTTTGGCCAGACATCCTTCAGGTGAGACAGTCTTCCATTGAAAAATGCTCCTTTATGTACACATGCCAGTTTGTGATTTATTTGTATTTTAAAACTTTGATTTGGGAAATTTTCATAATATCTGGAATGGAAACTGAGCAGAGTTTGCCACTTGATGCACAGTCATCACTCAGCCCCTTACTGACTACTGTCAGGAACAGCTGGCACTTGCTTAGAGTTGAATCATGAACTTGCAAGCACAGGAATACCTTGTTCTGGAATAAAATACTGGCTAATGGGGAATCAGAAAGCTCTAACACAAATATATACTACTCTTGAAGAAGAGCTCCTGTGAGAGATTAACTCTGAGTGCCAATGCAAAATAGGATTCCTATACTGGAGGAACTTAACAGAAGAAAATCAGGAATCTGGCACATGAGAAAAAAACCCCACAAGCTATCGCAGGTATAAAGAAGTTAGCACAAAGATACGAAAAGGTGATGTGGCAGGTTGGGGGACTTGAAGAGAGAAAATCAGAGTTTACATACAAGTGTGGAACAAGGCAGAACACACAGCAGCTTGAAGAAAAAAATACAAAAACTAACCTTGGAGTCACTGAAGGAATTCAATAGTGTAGACCTGTCAGTTGTAGGGTATAGCTCTTGAAACAACCTCACAAGGTAATTTGTGTTTTCTCAGCTCTCACTACCCTTGCCATGTTGACAAATTTTGCTCAGATGGCAGAGCAGCAAACAAAATCCACCACACAGCTTCCTGAAGTGTGAGCACAAGGGCCTTGGCCCAAGGCTTGCTTTCTCTCACCACCTCCAACTGTGGCAGGCAAAATGTAAGCAAGCTAACTAAGCTGATGGCTAATCACAGTATGGATACATACTGCCCTTCCACAGTCAGCATCAGGTTGCCCTGAGCATCTTAAGAAGCTCATTAATTTTGGTCTCATGAAAAACCAATAGATGCCATACAGTTCTTTGATTGCTATTTTGATTTCTACTGAAGGATCATAGTCCAAAACATAGATAACCCATAACCTATATTCATTGTTCATTTTTGTTCAATTTTTTTTCTTTTTAAGCATCAGGGGAAGTAGGCTTTATTTGTTTAAATGCTTATTATCTAATACACTGTAATGCCTGAACTACTTCTTCATGATGGTCCAGGTCTGTTTGAACATAAACACGTACACAGTAATGCCCAAAGAAAGGAAATAGTAATATATACATGTGGTTTTCTAGCTGCCAGTCTTCACACTTGGTTTCAGGGCATGGAAAGGCAGAAGAAGTGCAGTCATGAGATACAGATCATGTAATCTAAATTGCATACCCCATCACAGAATCCTATCACCAGAACAAAAGATAGCTTTGAGTCATATGCAACTACTTATTAATACTACTTATTAATAAAACTTATTAATACTACTTATTACTTATTATACTACTACTTATTACTTATTACTTATTATACTACTTGTTGCAGTTTGAGCTGGGTGCCCCCCTGCAGTGTTTACTTCCTGTGTCCAGAAGTCCAGCCCAGGGGACTACTATTATACTACTAATACTACTTATTAATAAAACTACTTATTAATAGGTTTTGAGTACAGCAGGAAAAGGTGGGAAATATTACATGTTTTCTGCTATGTGCTTTTTCTGTGTCCAGCATTTATAAGCGTCATGATATAAACAGGTATATATAAACAGTCATGGTATAAACAGGCATATGATTTCTGTCACCAGTCCATGCCAGTACAAAATTTTGTGAATGATTACGTTAAAAACAAGGAAGGAACTTAGTGTTTAGCCTCAAAAAAATCAAAAGAAAATTACATTCTATGAGAGGACAAAATACTGCATCAGATCCACAATACAGGTAATGAAAATGTGCAGGTCTTCATGTGCCAGCATATGTGATATGCAAAAAGAGACATGAAAGCTAATGGTTCTGGGTGATCAAGAAAACCTTACAGTCTGTGGAACCTTGCTTCTCTGAGAAATTGTGATTTTTAGAAGGGTGTGAGACAGTCACCATACTTAATGTCCTTGGGTTTAAGTCAGCCCTTTAACACTATTTCCACACAAAACTTGCAATTTATTAATGTGTGTTCTGTGATGTTCATTGTTTATGAAACCTAGATCTTTCAAAACATTTTTCTTGACTACTGTAGTGTTTTCTAATAAGGGGGAAAAACAGGTACTCAAAATGTTACTCTCAAGTTCAGCAATTTGGCTGGAAAGTTACAGATACACTGGTAATGGGAAATGGTCTGAGGTTTGAATGGTTTCTTTCCACTCCAGTTAAATACGGTGAGAAGTATATTGAAATAATTTAAAAGTGCTGGAAATAAGCCCTATTTGGAATTAATAGAAGCCATATATTCGCCCTGTTGCATTCATTATTTTTAAATTATAGTTCCCACAGATTAAGAAGTTTAAATGAAGCAATTTTGTTGCTAAATATTGTCATTTAGATTAAAATATACGCGTCTGTTGAATCCCAAAGCCAAACAGTTCTACTGCTGTTGCTTTTATTATTTGTAAAATCTAAAATCAACTGCTGGCAACCAATGATAAACAACTGGGAAAACATTAAAAAATAGAGAATAAAACCCCCAGCATCCCCATCTCCCTGGGTAACTATTTTCTTACACAGCATGGCTTGCCAATCATACGACTGGCATCAGGAAAGTCATGTTATGTAATTGCATGTTCCTAAATGGTTTAATAAGGGATCCATACATTATAGATTCTGTAAGGTAGGGTTGAGAGTTCAAAAGGCTGCTAGGGTTGCTTATAACCTTCTCTTATCCATGAATTACAGGCTAACACCCCTTTTTCAAATGCACAACCTTTAACATATCGGTAAGGCAGTAAATAATTTAAGACCTTTCATAAGTCATTTTAAAGGGAACATGAGTGATTTGAAGCAATAATTAAGTGAAGAACAGAAATTCTTGTCCTGCCAAGAGTTTCACAGGAGCTGGCTCATGCAAATTCACAGGCCTACAAATTCAGATAGTCGTCTTTCAAATCCTCAAATCCACGTGGATTTCTGATCATTTCCGACTGGACACTTTATCCAGAGCAAAGTTTATTTGAAGCAAACTACTGGGCAATGTTACATCTATCCTCTAAGGATATTTGGCAAACTGCTGAATGCTAGCAACCTTTGCTCACTGACCATGGAATAAAGGGACTTCCACAGAACACAAACCCCTTCACTTTTAAATAGAGTTTCACCGGCAAGCACCACATGAAAGAACACCCATGGCTGATTTTTTGTTTACATTAAAAACTCCACTGTCTGCCTTTGATAAACAGTTTCATCCTAATGCAGTAAAGTTTTATTGTGACCAATTTTCCATTTCAAAAACTTCAGTACATTTTGAAGGCAAACATATAAAATGGCTTTCAAATTCATTTTCCTTCACATTCGTATAGAATTTACATAAACGTCACCAACCAGGTTTTACCACATTGCTATGGTTTCATATAGACCTTCTCAACCTTTTTTTTTTCATTCCATTCAATGAATTACCATATTTTATATCAAATTTAATCAAATCAGCAAAAGCGAATACTTTTATGTGTGGTAGTGTGTCTCCTAAATGATATTGCCAAATACATCACCATTATTAGCGTTTTCCTGTACTCTTTCCATGATGTCCTACTTTGGCACAATCAGAGGCAGGTGAAGCACAAAAATACTTTAGAATAAAACCTCTTAAACCTCTCCAGTGTTTTTATCTAAAAAGTGATCACAAAATTTCAAAAAATCCTTGAGAACACCCATTCCAAAGACTTCACCAGTGGCACAAAATGAAGTTACATCTGAAGAGTTCAACGATGGTGAAATGGAAGTATTTACCTGGCTCAGGACTTCTGGGCTGAATTGTAACTGCAGTATTCTCCATTGATTGCCACTCATCGTTCTCCTCACAGCAGCTCCCGAATCAATACGCTGTTAGTTAGCTAGAAAGAAGAATAAAAATTAAACTAAAATGAATTTAAATGAGACAGAAAGAAACAAACGATAAAATTCACCTATATGTTTTAAAAGTGAGAAGAATGTTAAATCATTTGTAAAGAAGTAATTTTCACTGAGTACATACTCAGAATACTATGAAATTTTAAAGGGGTATATGACTAACAAGTCAAGAAAACAAGTTTTCTTTTTATGCTACTTGGTTATCCTGTTTATTTCCTAATAGTTCTACATCCATAAAAGGCCAAAGGACTCTGACCTTGGCAAGCTAACTAAGCAAGAAAAGGCAATCATGTGTGCAAGGTTGTCACCTACACTACAAATTATGATAAAATATATCTCAGTATTGGAAAAAATAGCTGTATGTCTTCAGTGACATCCACTGTAGTACATTTAAGGATTTGAATAGGACAGCAATTTATTTTGCACTAAAATGTTTTATGGTTATCATAAAGCATTATGTCTTCAGAGACTGAAAGGTGGTATTTTTATGGACTGTTGCTTCTTGTTGCATTATCTTCACAGATCAGGAATTATCCCTCTTTTTTTGTCCTTTTTTTTTTTCTCCAAGTGCCCCCCCTATTGCCCCCTAATAAAAGATATGGCACAACGTTCAGTCTGATAAAAAGGAAACTGTGTTAAACAAAGGGTACAAGGAACATATTTCTAACACAGAAGAGTTTTACAATGAATGATTATCTAGCTAATTAGTGAAATAAATAATAATAATTGCCTGTCCCTCCTCATTAGACTCCTAGAAAGAAAATGGAGACCCAAAGCAGACTTCTAGCTTTTGATTTGAAAAACTGGAGCCTGTATAATGTATTGTCACTTTGTCAAAAAGCCAGTCCTCTTGCACAATGACAGGGTGAAAAAATGGCAGGCAGACAGACTCATGCACAAGATGTCCCATTTTTAGTTTAAGAATAGTTTTGAGGTAGTAATTGAATAACCTGATGTGGTTAGTTTGCTCCTGATTTATCCCTTCTGAAGAGGCTGAACTACCAGTGAGGATTAGGCGGAACAAATATACAGTGTGTGCTTTTGACACGTTAATTTGATGGATTTCAGGCTTATCTATGTAAATTGTAGACAGTGTATAAATTGATTATGACTGAGTATTATTAATATATCAAAACCTCTTCCCAGTCATCACACCTTCCTCAGCCTTTGACCAATATCATGCTTTCACATGGCTGATACTGGTCCATGCTTCCACTTTTGGACTGTTCTCTTGTAGATCACTTTTTTTCTAGATGTTCCTTATAATTCTACATTTTACACAGAAACAGAGTGCCTGCCAAAGCCACCATATCTAAACATATTACTCGATGCTCAAGGAATTTTGCTGGTTTCTAATGAGGCAGTGAATTAGCCTTAAGGGGTCTAGTTTCAATTTGATGCGTGCATTAAATGGAGTTACGCATGTCACATAACTAATCAATTTATCTAGGCATTAATATAGTTCTCATCACTGTCATCTCCAAGCACTTCAAAACAAACCCACAGAGGCCTTCAGAGGACCACTGTGGCAAACAGGTCCACAAGAACCTTTTGCTCACTAATATGGTATTTTGTATTTCCCCACTCTTACCCCAGCAGGTACTGGCAGCACTTTTGTGGCTCTTGAACATTGTTGTCCAACACCAGTAAGACAGAAAAATCAAGATACCCTATGTAGCCTGAAGGCGATGAGACTAAAATATGCATAGGCTTTTAAGAACAAACATGGAATTTTTGTTTACTGCTATTAACACCACTCCTTGCATCACACAGGCCAGGCTAGGTCTGCTATTACTGGTGAGCGTGGACTAGCTTGTAGGGTCAAAGGAAAGCAACATCTGCTACTGCAGAGCTTATTTGCCTTGTTGTGTAAGTTCAGAGACCAGTTTTCTTCTACTAAAACGTGCCATACATACAGTTGCTAAAGTGTCCATTTGAAGAACATGTTCTACATTTATTTTTGTTATTATTTGAATTGAGCAAATAACATTCTTGTATACCTAAAAAGCTCAGCAAAAAACACTGTAAGAAACTCTGAAGTGTTTAGAAATGCATCAATGTTCTCATTCCCCAGATGAGAACTTGGTCTCATTTCTGATCCAAGCTTGGGAGATCAAACCGAACTAGACTTTTCTGTTTGTTATTTTAATAATCACATTACTGTCATCTCCCTGTTCCAAGATAATTTAGTGCCAGCAGAATCAACCATATCATCACACCACAGTACCACAGAAAGCTAATACATGTTATTTCACTTTTTAGAGTTTCTGATTCCTCTTCAATTAGAGTATACAATATGGCTTAGCACAGCTTTTGAAATGAGATGCTTTCCCAAATTATCTTGAGTTTGAGAGCTGTTCAGTTTTGCAGTCCTTCCTTTCCTTGATGCCATGTCACCTTCATTCAAAAGCTGATCCTTTGAAATATTCCTATCCTGACCAAAAGCGTATGTGGAGGGTCTTGGTGAATACGCATTTGATAAGCTTCTACATGTTTGAAAGATCTCATCCCGCAAAAGTTTTCTCCAAATTAATGCCTTCTTACTGATCTAGCAGAGTTAAGAATACCCAATTAACCAACCGCAAACCTCTACACCTCACATCTCCCCAGATACATACACAAAACCCACATGAGTAAAAAAAGAGGGGAAAAAAACCCCAACCAAAGCACCACAAAAAGCTTCAATTCCACCACACCCTAGAATATAAAAGACTCAAACTGCTGCACTGCGCCCTGCTAAGGAGACATTTCAAGCTGATATCCTCAATAAGTTCAAATGCTTAAAAAAGAACCAAGAGCAACAATCAAGCTGCACGTGAGCAGTCTTGTGCATCCCATACACAGAACAGGGGAAAAGAGAAATCTATAAATGACTCTATTCCTATCATCCTGCCTACTACCAGCACCCCCAGGTCCCTTTCTGCCTGGCTGCTCTCCAGCCACTCTATCCCCAGCCTATAGCGCTGCTTGGGGTTGTTGTGGCCAATGTGTAGAACCCTGCACTTAGCCTTATTAAATCTCATCCCATTGGCCTCTGCCCACCCACCCAGCCTCTCAAGGTCACTCTGCAGGGCCCTCCTACCCTCCAACAGATTGCCTCCTGCTCCTAACTTGGTGTCATCTGCAAACTTACGGATGATGGACTCAGTCCCCTCATCCAGATCATCAATAAAGATATTGAACAGGATCAGGCCCAGCACTGATCCCTGGGGACACCACTAGTGATTGGCTGACAACTGGATGTGGCACCACTCTCTGGGCCTGGTCTTCCAGCCAGTTCTTGACCCATTTCACAGTGAATCTGTCCAAGCCAAGAGCTGCCACCTTTGCCAGGCCTTTCAACAGGCCTCATTAAAAGGTTTCTCTATTTTCACTGATTATTATGTAGAGACTACAAGAACACCTATAAATCTGACTGAATTAGGTTTTCAGGCCTTTATTCTAGATAATTTCTTCTCCCTGTGTGGACTTTCTTAGGAAATGAGATTTAATGAGTCATAGTCCTCACTGATAATCACAGGAGAGCTCATTAGCTTTCTGTCAATTTGTACCCCCTATTTGTACCCACAAGCCCTCAATATTCTTGTGACTTACTGAGCTAAATATGACACTATAGAGAAAGCAGACACACTCAGATGAAACAATACAGTAGAGTTGAAATACCACAGAAATAAATATTTCTCCCTACATTATTATGAGGATTTAAAGGGAAAAAAAATCAACATGCCTTCTCTCCTTTCTTAACCTTCTTTCTCTCTTGTGATGGCATTGCTGACAGCAAGACAGAGTATTAGAGAAAATTAAGAATGACATTTAAAGACTCCTTGCAGATACAGTAGCAGAGAACTAGTCTAAATAGTCTGTAATACAAGGCTCTGGGGACTAGAACACATTTCTGTTCTAGCATACAAAATTGTGGTTTACCACTATCCTGCATAATCTTCAGGGTATCAGTGACAGACTAATGCATGAGGTAGTGCCCCTCCCAGGGGAGGCAGCTCTCTGTCACCGTTTAAAGTATTTCTAATTGGGTTTTTACCTCTTGTCCCATCACTTTCATGGCCTCCTGGTTCTGCCTGAAGGGCATAGCTCTGAGCTGGCCCAGGCAAGGGAACGCATAAGCCCTATGGCTGTGAAAGATGCTTCTGTTCTCCACACAGCACACTGTGGAACAGCAGCGTTTATCTGATATGAATGGCCTTAGTCTTTTTCCACCTACAGTTCACATCTCCCAAAAGGAGAGGAAAAATGAAATAATGATTCTTATTTCCTGTGCTGTTGGTCAGCTTGACAGGATGCTGTTTCTTGCTAAGAGCACATTGCAAGGTGCTGGTCTAAGCCTCCTCTTCACAACTAGTCACTTTCTTAAGTAGTGTTTCCTTTTATCTTAGGTAGTGTTTGTTTCTCTCATAAATGTTTTCAAACATGTCTTAAGGACAGTCCAATAAGCAGGCACCAAAACCAGAAAGGTATTTTACCAGACTGTACTATGGTAAGTACTCATCTTTTCCAGGAAATCATCTATAACAGAAATAAAGTAAAAAAAGAAAATAACTACTTTCTCAAGCAATTCTGTGCAGTGCCAGTCCCCAAGGCAACCAGCACTCTTCTTAGGGTTGTTAGGCAATAATTTTTATCTTTAACTCTCTCCTACCACCCATCCATAAGAGGTGGTGCTGGGCTGATATACAAGAGTTGGGAAGGGAAAGGGAGAAAAGGGAGTTTTCTTTTTCATATCTCAAGAGCTTGGCAGAACCATCCTGAGTTACTTTGCTTAGAATATGGCCAATTTCTGCATATTACTTTAATATTGTTAATATTAAATTAATACTGTAACTTTATAATGAACCAACCCTTCAAACTGACTGGGCCATTTCAGTGCAAGTGCAACCAGCCAATTCTCCTGCAAGGAATATGATGAAAGCAAACAGCTGAAATTATCCAAATATTTTTTACACTTAAGAATTCATGGCATTCTGCATTAAACATAATTTCTCTCCAGTTTGAATAAACTTCACAAAAGTCAAAATGGCAATGAGATATATACCCGTCTCTGGCTTTTCAAAGGAAACTGCTTTGTCACAATGTACATTGATGGTCAAAGCAACTCAGTGAGACCAGGAATTACAAATTCTGTCACTGCTTCAGGTCATAGCTCTGAGCAGGCCAATACACCTCTTCCTATTTTCCTTTACTATAAATGCAGGGGGTGGGGGAAACAACTTGTAAAAGATTGAGATCATCGAGTGTAAACTTCTATTTAAGCAAGTTATAACAGCTCTGCATTTTGAAAGGGTAATTTAGCTATTTAGTACCAGTGCAATAGGATTCATAGATGTGTAGCAGTTTTGCATATCTCTTCTTTGCAAAATCTGGGACCTCTCACCTCCTGAGAAGCTCCATATTGAGGTGGGCTTTCTTTTCATTAAGAGCCTTTCTTGTGGGACCAGGGGGCCACTGAAGCTGCAAGTTCCCTAGCATGACAATTCCAGGTGACCAGGGAGCAGAGGGTCAGCTGCATATAGCAACAGGTTATGTTGACATCAGATTTTCCTGAAGATCCTGGACTACTTGTCTAATCAGACCAGTTGCACATTTATGTATTTTTTTGGTCTGTCATTTTTCACAGCAGCAGAAACAAACCACTTTTTATGGCATTATAGAAGCTCTTTTTCCCAGGAAGTGAATGGTTTTAAAGCTTGAGACATGACACATAAGGATTGCAGGTATGATTCCAGCTCAGGAATCCAGAACTTCAGGGTTCCAGTGTCTATCACTAATCACTAGTGCTGCACTTTCTGGGTTTATGATTTTGACAAAATCCCTTCATTTAAATTATGGCCTTGTATTCATCAGTAGGGTATGTATTATTCTGTGTATAATTTTTAAACACAAAGAGAAACAGCATGGAAAAATTAGAATCTATGACTTAAAAGTCTAGTCCTCTTATGGCACAGGCAAACATAATGCTCTTGACTTTAACCTATGGGTTCCACTTCACATGTGGTTTATTTTTCATACATCATGGGGTTTTATAAATTTGCTGTATAAAGCACCAGAGCTATGTTGCCAGCGAAATATAAGGAAAACAAATATGTCAGGGTAATGATGCCAAGACAATTCCTTATTGAAAAAAAAAAAGCAGTTTATTAATACCTTATTGCTACAAGCTAGATCTTATTATCATCTTGGGTCATTTAGAATCTTATTAGGTATTCTGATGGTGGACGAATAATCCTGTGATAAATTCTTTGCCATGTCCTTCACAGTTGTCATAGCAGGATCATAAACAGCATTTATAACAATCTAGCCTGGAGGAAAAGGCTTACAATGGTCTGTTTAACATGCAGGAAATATTCAGATCGGCCGTGTCTGGTTAGATTTGAGACCCACAGGAGAGATACCAAAGTTAAATGTAGCATGGGTTTCTCTGAAGATTAGCTTTAAAAAAGGCTTTGGGTCAGGGGCATGGGGACTAATACCAATGATATGGCCACAAGAAGCCGTCTTTCATAAAAGCAAACTTGAATAAAGATGGTAGCTGCAAATTACCTTCTCACTGAAAAATGCTGTAAGGTTACTTGAGCCGCTCCTTAAGAAGTATGGTTGAAATAGTTTACAACTGAATGGCTTGGAGCTCAGTCATCTACTTCAGTGGTTATTATACGAAAAAAAGAGTGTATGACCTCACATAGTGAAAAATATGCAGATTTTTGCAGAGCTGTAGGGTAACTTGCCTGCACTGTGCAACTTCTTGGACTCTTGCCAGCTCAGACCTGAGCGCTTTAGAACTCCTTCAAAAGTAACACAGGTAAAGTAAATTCTATAAAAAGGAAATTTACATTGCTTTGAGTATTAAAAAACCCCAACCCCACACAGAGTCTATGCATATAAACATAAACACCTCCTTACCACCAAACATGGTGAATTACTCGTACCTACTGTCATTCAGTGTCATGTTCCAAGGTACAATACCAGTTTGGCAAGCCTATGTGCAGAAAGTGCATGTCAGCTGCCAGAACTTTTCAGAACAGAAGTTATTTTTAAATGCTAACAGCAGTATAAATTAAAGCTCAGTGAAAACTAATTGTGCAGGACCTGCCAGGCACATTTTCAGGAAAATTATAATAGGAATGGCTGGCTCACTGGAATGGATTGTGTGATAGATTTGAGCACAGCCACATAGACACAAACACTTTCTCCACAGCAGGTGTAGTCACTCTCTTGGCACAAGCAACTGAGACTATGGAAAGTGAACAACAAGGTCTGATTTATTTTTTTTTTTTAGAAGAAGATAAATTGTTTCTTCCACCTGAATTTTAAATACACTAAATGAATGAGTTCAGTAGCTCTAGTACCTAAAAGAGACTTTGTCTGTGAGAAAGCTAGCACGAATGTCCAGGACATTCCTGCTGCAGTCATTTGGACACATCCAAATTGAAAAACACCACCATATCTTGGGTCTTGTATGCAGCTGCAACTACCATCTACAAGGACTGGTTGTACAGCTATCTATGCATGCATCCAATCTTAGCACCAACATACAGCTTATGATACTTCCAAAGATAGTACATATGACAGTTATATGGGTGCAAATATAGTCACCACTTGAAAGACCATAGACACAGCAAAGTACTGTGAATTGCTTAGAAAACATTCTCAACTAAAACCAAATTGTCAGTAATTCTAAAGCTGAAAATTTAGCTCATAATCTAGCTTCTTCAGCCTGCTTTTTAACACTAAAGTCATGTGAACTTATGTTTAAAAAAATATGCTTATTACCATTTCCAAAACATTTGCCCATTGGTCAGCATTTTCAGTTTGCAGAGCACACCAACAGAAGTGCTCAGAGAGATTTCACACATAGTTTTCTACAAATCTATCTGGGGAAGTTAATTTCTGTTCTGCTCTCCCACAGCCTTTTGAAGATCTGTTGGTGGTAATAGGTGCATCTATAACCTGTTGGCCAAGGTAAGTTGAGCCTATTCACACAGATCACACTAGCTTTAGTTCACTGCCACTCTAAATTGAGTTACAGCAGCCTGCTCTCAGGTAGGATGATAGCTATGACACAAAGGCCTTACTTCTAACCTGCTAATTCACTTCAAAACCAGCTCTCCAGAGTATCTAGCAAACTGCTATGAAGCTCTGAAGGACCCAGAAGAACAGTTTTTTCTCATGATCTGGCACCATCAACTCCCAGGTCAGAGGTTAAATGCTGTATCAGAAATTTTGTGACTTCAGGAATTAATTTCTCAGCTGATACCTGTAACAAAGTCTGTAATACCAACAGTATAGAAAGTACATTCACCTCAGTGCAAAGGATTCTCTTCTTTCATATATATAGAAGTAGCTTGCATTCCTGATTACAAGGAGGAAATTAAAATGTGCTAACCCAGTGTGCTGGCCAAACTATAAGCTTTACTGCTAAGAGTTTCATTTCCATCCTAGACGCTGATAAGAAAGCCAGCGGCTCAGGGAAGGGAAGCTGACTCAGGCTGGTCCATGTTCCGGTGCAGATGGTAGCAGCCCAAAGGGAACTGAGCTCCATGCTGTGGCTGCAGGCCAGGTATTACCTGTGGTTTGTGAAATGAAGCTCAGCCCAGATGGGCCTGCCTTGCTGCAATCAGTGCATTGAGTAGACTCAGCAATTTTACCCAACCCTGGTTCCTGAGCAACCACAAGCCACATTACACCTTCTGTGGGCAAAGTACCTTAGCATTAATCCTTGCATAAGAAAAGCCTGTAGCACACCAATAGGGAAAGTGAGGACTGGGTCAAATCAGCTCAGCTGCCCAGCAATACAAGCACCAAGTACCAAGCAGCAAGAATACACATAACATCTTTCAATACCTGTACCTCACTGCCAGGATGCCATTGCACTTCTGTCTGACTTTGTCTTCAATTCAGTATGTATATGTGAGAGCAGTTTACAACGGTGCAGAATACTCTACACAATATACTAGCTCCCAGGTAATTCAAGTAACAGATAAACGGTGTGAAAAACTGGCTTCCAAATCACTTAGAGCAAATCACAGAGATATGGCAAAGACTACTGAAGGAAGAACAGATTCCCAGTAATTCCAATGAGAAAAGATTTGCAAAATTTCCCTTTTTTTCCCCAGGTACCTCATATTTGGTTCTGTATCCTCCTGAGTCTCTTCCCCTCCCCACTCATACCCTTGCAAACAGAAATACTAGTAATCAGGTTTCCTGAGACCTGGCTTGGCATTGTCAGTGAACCTCCTCTTTAATTTCCTCATCCATTGAGAGTCACTTACAAAACCATTTCCACTGAGAATGTTTGATGTACACCATAACTCACAATGCACTCATATACATATTTCCCACTGTAAACCAGCAAAATGCCCAAATGGTAGCCACGGTCTTTTGTGCCTTGCTGGGTATCTATGAATACCTAAGCCAGTTATGTTTTAGTATCAGAGCCACTCAGCTGTGAATAAGTAAATGCTTCTGGTGTACAAACTGCTGAGTAGATCAATTGCCTTTACAATTCCCTGAGAGTGAATGCTATATGCATTCACTGATTGTCTTAACTGTTGCCAATTAGAGTTTAAATGTTTAATTAACAAGAAACAGAGTTCCACTGTTGACTTTGGAAGACTATGACCAATAACTCTCTACCTGTACAACACAGTGGGTTGAAGAAATTGAGAAAGTGAAAGTGAGATGAGTTTAGAATGTCTGAACAACATTAATGTATACATATGTACATTATCTATAGCATAGATTAAAACTTTCCTAGCTTATTTTTAAACACATAGTTTCTCCCAGAATATATCATCACTGGTTTCTACAGATTTCTGCTTAATTTCTGTTGACTTCTCCTAGAAAATACAGTAACTTTTGAACATAAAGTAACTGCTAAATAAGAATGTACAACACTTCTATCCATACACAGTCAGTTTTGCTACAATTTCAAGCTAACATATTCATGGCCCTGGTGTGTTTTCAGAAGTATTCTTGAAAGCAAATAATGTGCGCACGAGACTGTATTTTGTCTTGAAAAAGAATTTATATTCCTCTTACAATAAATGAGAGAAAGAGCAGAGGAACAAACTCTACAATGCAAACTTAGTGGATACCTTGCTAATCTGAACAATACAGATTTTGAACTACCCAGATTTGCTATAGAGTCAGTAGCTAACTATGCTGGGTAAATGCCTTGATCATGAAAAGCAACAGCATTATCCTTTGGAGTTCAAAGCAATTTTCACCTCTTGAGCAGGATTAGATTATACAACTGCCCAGAGCTATAAGAATAAATGCAGCTTGGTGCTACCTAAAGCAGAAATCTGCTGAGAAAGACATCTGAAACTGGAAGTAGACATAGGCACTGCAAATAATTTTTCTGCAGAGATGGATTATGCACCAGAGACCAGCAGTTATCATAAAAACTACAATAGCAGATGTCAGTGAAATAATATTTAGCAATGACATGGACATTCTACAAAAGTCAATGAGAAGAAAAAAAAAGTCTTTTCAGGTACAAGTGTATGTTGTTAATCATAATTAAGGCAGGTGTGACAGTTTCTTGGCAACAGACACTGAGTTCCCTTCCCTGACAAACAAATCCTGCAGGAATACTCTCTCTTTCATTGCATGAAGCCTGCAGTTCTTTACACTAATATCCTTCACTTGGAACACTCCAAGTCATAGGGAAACTTCTGTCAATTGCTTTTTGCTGGATAATCACATGATGACCTCTTCAAAAGAAGGGAGCAAGTTTCTCATTAGTAAAGTAAAAAGAGATTTAAAAGCTGGTAATAAAAACAAACTCATGTACTATTGTAGACAGGGGCAGAAGAGTGGGGACAAAAGAGATTGACAGCATCCAAATAAGGAACCTAGCACTATCCTTATCCTCAAAGAAGATTCAGAGCACAAGTGCAGTAGCAAAGCAAGACTACCCTAAAAGCAGTGATAGTCCCTTTGAACATCTATTTTTACTTGCTTAATACAGTATCTACAATACCTAACAGTGAGCACCTATTTGCAAATATTTCTAAGAAAGCAATTTACAGGTACATTTACTATTGACCTTTCAGTAATTAGAGGATTTCCATTTCTTCAGCAGCAACAAAATGTTGATTTGGAGGGAAACAAACATTCAGAGAACTCTCTATTTTATTTTATTTTTCTTCAAAAAACAACTTTCTGATGATGAGCTTTAGGCCATCTTCAAGTTTTTCATTCAAAACCTGTCATGTGCTACCGCAATTAATTACTTCTTCCCCCCACAAAAGGAAAAAGCATTGATTAAAGAATACTGAACCATTTAAAGAATACACTCTAGATGCACATATTGGCTAAAATGGTTGCACAGAAATATGATTATGATTCTAAAAGAAGGTGTAAATACCACCGAGAGAACAGAAATCCCTTACAGTATGCATAATTACATTACTGATAATTATATGTCGGTAATGAGAAAATTACAATAGAACACCAGCAAAGCCTCTCACAATAAACTGCACAAGTTTGTGGCACAGTTTTTTTCAGGGAAGTGTGTGGAAACTCCCTACATCATCTGAAGGACCTAAGACATGGGAAACAAAGCACATTCAAAGTGTGCTGTGGGGACAATATTCAGCTGGAAGAGAGATGGATTGGTCTTTCCCATTTCTCAGTGCTATGCCACAGACCTATGAGCGGGGTTTGGAATCAGCACTTCTGCTGTCTTCTGATTTTGTTGTCTGTTCCTAGCTGTATCTCATGTTAGTGAGATCCCATAGGGTTTAGCAATTAGCATGAGGAAAGCAGTATGATAATCAGAAGAAATTAATGGTTTAAAAACATAATCTTACGCTTCCCCTGAGATTTGTTCTATGCAACTGGATTCACAAAGAAAAAAAGAAAAAATATCCAGGTAATTGATTCTTATTAAGAGAATAAGAGAATGATCTGCCACAAAATGCTATCCATATGAAAAAGATGTTACTTTTAAAGTGCTCTAAGAGCCAGTGTGAACCTAGGCTCTGACCAGCTTTCTAAGGAAGAGAGGCTAGAATCCTCCAAGACACCCTTCTCCTTCATAGAATCACAGAACCATAGAATTGATAAGGTTGGAAAAGTCCTCAGAGGTCATCAAGTCCAACCTGTCACCCAACACCTCATGACTAACTAAACCATGGCTTCAAGTGCCACATCCAATCCCCTCTCAAACACCTCTTTGCACCTACTTGGATCAACTGAGCAGAACATGGGTCTTCTGTACTAACAACCAGTATCTGGAAAAGAGGGCAAGATGTGACAGTAAAATAGCAGTCTCTAGATTTTGGTCAGTAATTTCATTGGGAAAAGTGGAAAATGATCATGCTCTTCCCAGTCATTTGTATGGAAAAGCTAGGACAGCTCATGAGTCACAGATATTATCAAACTTCATAAGCTATATATTTTATTTAACTATGTCCAATGCTGAATTTTTATACGCTCCTTGGAAAAGACTGAGTTACAGAATTTATTCCCATGGTTAACTACACTATTAAACGTGTTTTATTTATTCTGGCTTAATTTCCTCTTTCAATGAATTGATTAATAATGTCAAAAAAGCAGTGGTGTAAAGCAGAAAAAAAAAAAAAAACCCTCAGTAAATGTCTGGTCTTACTTCAATGAGTGTAGGAACTAAGTCTCTCAGGGACTTTTCTGGAAAATGAAATAGATAGAAACACTCAACTACTTCAGTCCAAAATAATGCTTCACATACCCTGTAAGTCATCCAGCTCTTGCTTAAAATAGAGAAAAATTTCAAGACCCTTCCTAGGGTTAGGGGGGAAGTTTCATATATAGTGTTTTGACAGGGCAGTACAGGTGCTTCGATTCCATATTTCCTTGACACACTTTCATCTATACAATACAGGTGGTTATGTGGGCAACATTTCTTCTGTGAACACGTTCATTAGTAGTGCCTGTTTATACAAAGCAGCTCTGCCTCAAACACTTGGTCAAGTCAAGGAATTAGGCTGCGTGCAAACTTCTGTTGCTCACTTTGAGATATTTCATAGCAACACTTCCCAAGGTAATGAGCGCATCTTCCCACAGCTGAACGTCAGCTCGCACAGCAGAACCATCACCTGGCCGTCTATGTGAAACAGCACCACCTGGTGATCTCTGCCATAATGACAGCGTGTCTTTCGAGGGGTACTCCAAAACTGACCCTTTCTCTTTTCTTCCAACGTTGCAAGGTAAGAAAATTTTAAAATGGTAGAGAAAATCCCCAAACATGAAAAGCTGTAGTTAAAATATTAAAATGTATATAAAATGCAAAAAGTTAACATTATTCTAAATCTCAAAAGCCCCAAATATTGCAGACCATCTTAGAGAGGTAACCTCTAAAGTAAAAGGTAGATCTGGAGTGCTCTTACAGTACCATGCAGCATCATGTCCTTAATAGCTTGAAACAAAGAATCCTTAGTATGAGTTCAGGAAGAAACATTAGAAGTACTGTATTCAGACAGATGTCAAAACAGTTCTTTCCCCCCCAGGGAAAATCTGCCTGACTGCCCTGCTGCTTTTGTCATTCCAAGAGCTCAACACAACTCTATTAGGATAAATTTTGTCATAAGATAAATTGCATGCTCAAAATGCCTCCTGAAGTTTCAAAATCCACAATTAAAAATTTCATATTCATAATGGTAAACATCAATACATCTTCCTCAGGAAGAAATTACCATCTGCATAAATTTAATGAGTACTTTAATACAGTGGTATTCTGGTAGCGTACTCATGCCACTTTCTCTCCCGTGAAGTCTATCAACGTTTGCTAGAAAAATGCTGATGGGATTGTGGTTTCTGAAATTATTTGTACAGGTTAAACAAAACAACTTGATGTGTTCATGATTGCATGAGAAACACACCTAACCCTCAGAGAGTGGTACCACAGACATTGTTTTTTTTACATTATAAAGGCTGGACATTCAGGGTGATTGGAAGCTCACAGGATCAGCCATTCTGTTAGGTCAATTTTCTTTTTCTTTTTTTTTTTAAGTTTATACTCTGTAACAGAATTTTAACCTGTAGAAAAGCTACTGAAAGAACTAAGGCTATCATATAAGAAAAATGCAACGCCTTCTAAAATTCAGTGTATTGAAGAGGAAAGCTAGATCCCTGGATGCAAATTTGTCAAGTATTTTTCCCGGATGTCATCATTCGCATTTTAGAAAATATGAAATGGAAAAATATTCTCCTTGGTTCTGCTTAATTTTTCAGCACTGGATCCTTGTATTATCTGCTTCAACTGAGTAAAGTTACTAGAAAGTTATTGATGAGCTAGGCTTCGGCTTCCAAGCATTTGATGCCAAGTGTCACAGTAAGCCCTTTGGCATTAGATTCCATAACAGATATATAGAAGCATGATTATGTATGTGCTTGGATAGAAACAAAGGAGAAGGTTAGAGAGAACTTGAACCTTGTAGAAGGTATGGAAGGTATGACTGATGGACCTTCCACCCCCACCCCCCTGGATATGTAGCATCTTTTCATGAAAGACTGCACAAAGCATTTTGAAAGAGGATGCACAGGCAGAAAGAAAAACTCAAAATCCACATGAGCTTTTTTGGAACTGGAGATAAACACTTTGACAACACAGACACCAGATGATAGAAGTGCAAATGGAGTAGCACAGCTGGCAAATTGATCTGTTTTGTCCCAGACCATTCTGCTTATCTCATTATGCTCATTGCATACAATAAATGCTTCTATCTGTAGCACAGACACCTTGCCCCCTTCTTTATAAAAACTATTTATAGAAGAGACATTCCAACAAGTCCAACATATTTTATTAGAAACATTAATATTTGCTATTTCCTTTTATAAAGGAAGGATTAACAGCCATATTAAAGAAGGGATGGCAACAAGCTGTTAAAGTCTTTGATCCTCTACCACATGACTCACCAAGCCTAGCTCCTTAACACACTTCTATGATTCTGTTAGACAATTCCATAATTTGCAGACTGAACAGGTGTTCAGTACTTTTTGAAATACAAGTTACCTCAAAGCATACAGAACTGACAACAAAAAGAATCAGTCAAAACTGATAGCCACATCAGAAAAACTTTAGGGAAGGCTTAATGTTTTTCTGCATTTCCAAGAAAGATGCTACACTGAGAAGAGATGCAGCGTTTCAAACCAGCTGGTTTGCTGCTAGAATTTCTGAACACAGGAAAAACAAGTTTAAAAGGAAATTTTCTGTAACTGCATAAATTAATAGGATTCATTCTCCAAAAGACAATAAGCTGTTAGCTTCTAACACATTGATACTGTAAAAAATCAAGGATTTCTCAAAGTTTTGGCAAGAGTAAGCAGCGATTTTCAGAGTTCAAAATCATGGATAGGCTGTAAAACAAACCACTGTTCTCCAATATTCTTTTACTTACCATCTAGTTTGCATTTTTATTATGAAGACTGTCTTCAACTTAGGATTTTCTAATAAACTGAAACAGGAAAATACTAATTAATCTAAATGATAACATAATTAAAATGAAATCAGATGCGCCACTGATTGAAGGCAGATATAATCTAAAGAGTGATTGGTGCCTTAAAAACAGCATTCTTGGAATAACAACAGGGAAACTAAAAGGATTTCTAATGCTAAGGTTACAGTTGATAAGTAAATCCTATGACATACAGCCATTTAAAAAGATAGAGGGCAACAAGACTGGGGTGGAGTTTTTGTCACAGAATCTCTTAGTTCTTTGTTTAAGTCTCATGCATGAAGGAAAAACAATTTCATAAAGGTTTTTCATTATTACAATATTTTGTCTACCTCTCTTTCCAAATCACTCCAACCATGACTTCCCTCAAGATCACCTGAAATTTCTGGGTTGTTTCCTGACCTGGTATAGGAAATCTAGTTTCTCCCAAATTAGCTTTCAGTCCTCTAGAAAAAGAAACAAATACATCTCAGGTAGCTTCTGACATTGGGAATTCATAAGACAAAGATAAAAATTATTGGAAGGCTATATATATATATATATATATATATATATATATATATATATATATATATATAAAATTGGTCCTGATTTAAGTCTGGCTTTATCAATTCCCAGCCTTTATGCTTATTCTGGGTATCTAATGACTTGTTTTAAAAATAATTTTCTAAATTAATAGTCATGTACTCAGGTGATGATTTAAGAAGTCATAGCACAACACAACCAAACAGAAGAAACTAACCAAAAACTGGACTAGAATTATCTGGCAATAAGTTCACTAGAATTAGTAACATTGTAATGTAAGCTTTCAAAGACATCAGCATTTTTGTATTCCTGGCCCTTTGTAGGTCTAGATTCCACGTTTTTAAAAAATACCAGCAACTAAACTTTAAAACTAGTAACTAAAGGTTTTAAGAGACCATGTTTAATCCAAATGCAAGTCCCCCATAAACTAACAGGGGAAAGAAACCCCACAACACCCCAGCAGCTTAGCCATGCAGTTGCTATTTTAGAAACAAGTATCTGAACATCACAGTTACAGAAGGCAAGTTTAGGATGACAAAGCACTGAGACATGCCCATGCTCTCCTGTGGCAGTTCCATTCCATGCCCTGCTTCCAAGTGACAATGAACATGTCATTCTCCCTTCCTTACATCCTAAGCTGCTTGATTCAGGGCATGGGAAATCACTCTTTGCTTATTGTTTGTTCATAGACACACACATTTTAATTATGCCAGAAAATTATTTGTAGTATAGGTGGCATATCATAGCCTCACTAAGTGAACTCCCTGCCTCATTTATGGTTTGTTTGTTTGTTTTCTTTCCTTAACCAACTCCAACATATTCCCACTGTCTAAATTCCCTTTCTGGCAGCTGAATACCATATTGGCGTCCACTACCTTACTCCACAATGCAAACTGCACTGTCACAGAAACGGACTCCAGTTACAACTGTATGAGCGCTTGGATGTTGCAACTGGCTTTTGATCCACCTTGTTATGTTGCTCATTACTCAAATTCCCTTAGGGTTTACCCATATTTTTCTTGCTTTGGTTTTTACTTTAGCTTCCATGCAGGTTTTAGGTTGAGATTCCTAAGTTTACATAACATCAGTTCAGCTCTGATTCAAAGGTATCTTATCTGATCACATAAACAAACAACAGGAGCAATTTTATATTTAACTTCTCTTTAAGTATCATTACAAGAGGAGTCTATCAGAAGTACAGATAGGTCATTTTTCTGACATGATTGTTTCAAGTCACCAAACTGAGCACGGTGATGATGCATTTTGAATTTGCTGCTCAAGCATATTTTGTAGATGCTTTTTGATGCTGGAAGGACCTGAAGAATTTTCACTGGTGCAGCAGACCAAACCAACTGCTGTCCATCTGGCTAGGCCATTTACCTCTAATAATAATTTTCAAGCTACAAATAACTTGGAGTCTATTGTATTTACACACAAATAGATGCTATTAAAAGAAAAAAAATACAAAACTTGGGATTTCCTTTCTCTGCAATAATCACTGTCTGTAGCATTTGTTACCAGTAGCTGAAATTCCACACCACAATTCTAGCCCACCCCCATTTTAGAGCCTCTGTTATCAAAATTAGAGCAATCTATAATCAAATACAGGCTAAACCATTTTGATACAAATGTATCATACTGAAGAGTGCCTCATGTGACACCTGAGTTCTCTGAACTTGTGTTTCCCATAATACAAAACAACCAAAGGTGCGCTGTATTATTTTTCCTAATCTTTCATAGATGATAATTGGAATTAGGTCTCCAATGGGAGGGTTTGAATGTTTATTTACCAGCAAAAGAACATCAATGCTTGATCAGAAATAAAATCAGACTGTTGTGTTTAATTACTTTGTTAGCTATCTGAATATAACTCACATTTTATTTAAAATTGTTTGTCTAGAAAAACAAGATTGCCACTGGAAACAAGAAATCCCTTAGCTTTCTTCTTTCCACTGGCAATCTGCTAACAGCAGCAAATTACATTCAAATTGCACATCAACTAGTATTAGTATTAATTGTAAACTAACCTCAGTTCACTTAATTGTGGGCATAATGAAGTATTACAATTAGCCATAATATATTATTTAAATAAGAAATATCAATATTATTTAGAGCAGGTGCCAATTACAGCAGGCAGTGAAATATGCCACCAAAAAGGATTTCAATTATAAATTCAATTTCAGCAGAGACAAAGGTCCTCATCTGCGGTAAAATGGCTAGCAGCTCTAATGCCCATCACCTCCTGGAGGAAGGGAGGCCAACCTGGAGCTCACCTGCATCTTGCACTGTGAATTTCAGAGGCTGTTCTGGTGATGCATGCTATGGACAACTGCAGACTTCTGCAAAACAGGCTTATACAGCACTGTACAGGGGAAAGAGATCACTGCATAAACCCACCAGGTTCAAGATGCTACTGTACTGTTATTTGATCTTAAAATTACTTGGGTCAAAGTCTACATTTCATATCTGCACAGCCACTTTGAAATTCTCTTTGCTCAAGAGCATGACAAATACAAAACACAGTTTTCAATGGATTTGACTCTAGGGCTAAATACTTACATGTCCTTTTCCCAGTATTTTTAAACTTTCAAGATTAGTTTCTGGCTTCTTTTCCCAGATCTCTGCAGCTCTGAGCAAAGTATTAAAGGCTGAAGTTAAAATCCCCACTGACAAATTTGGATTTGATCTTTAGTATTTCTACCCCCAGTTCTCTATCAGAATAAGGACATTGATTCAAAATACTCATGCCAAACTTACTGTCAGATAGCATAACCAAAGTTTGTTGCAGAAGAGATTTGTCTTTCCAGTTAAAGAAATTGCATATAGCAGAAAAGTATCTGCCAAAGTGGAAACAAGCTGTATCTATAAAACTACCTAGACTAATTTATAGTAGTTAAACTTTATGCTAAAGATGACTTATGCTAGAGCTGCCAAAACCTAATTTTTTTTAGATTTCCTACATGCTTACTGCCTCATATCTCAGTTTGTAAAATTATGGAGTAAAAGTAGCAACTTGAGGTTAGCAAAACGTGGAAAATCTCAGAGGAAAACCACAAAATAACAAATACGTTGTGTGTATTCTATGCTTCCTAGAAATGTTCCTGGGTTATGCTGAGCCCTTATATTGGGTTGTCATATCAGTGTTGCCAACAACAAAACATACCACAAGGAATTATTTTTCAAAACATCCAAAAGCATTAGTCACTTTCTGACATCATGTTGCAATAACACAAAGTAAGGAAAAGATTTTGATTAGCTAGGAAAAGTTGAATAGAAAAATTGCAAGCTGAAATACGCTGCAAGTATGCTCAAGTTTCAGCCACAGGCCCATGGTGATAGAACTTTTCTTGCTGTACATTAAGATAATTTCAGTATACTACAATTATGTGCCTAATTAAAATTAAGAAATTAGAACACAGTTAAAAGGAATGATATTTTGCTCACAGCTAATTTCATTAAAGTATTAATGAACAGGACTTATTTTATGGCTAGAGGGCAACTACTTTCTGCAAAGTACTTCCATGCTAGCTAATTTATTCATGCATGAAAAACAATCCAATGAGAAATGAGCAAGCCGGGAACTGCTGGTCCTAATTAAAATATTTAAAACACCATGTCTATTCTGTTCCATCTAGCCAAAGACCTAAGCTAGGAGCCAGCACGATACCAATTAACATGGAACAAGCAAACACACAACACCCACAGATTCTGATTAAAGTGCATATTATTGCACCATACAATATATTGTTCTACACATGTTTGCAAATGTTTAATTAACCCATGCCTAAATCTCTATAACATTCTGAAATTGATACCTTAAATCCTAAACAAGTGACAATCAGACTGCATGATGATCACTTTTATTTATCACAATGCTTTCTTAGCAAACTCATTGGAGTCATCCTGCAATTCAGAGAGTAAAGTATTTCTTAAGGGAGGGAGGGGAAGCAGAAGCAGAGGAGGAAAAAGAATCAGGCAAAAGATTTTCTTCTCTGCATTTTAGACAGCAATGAGATTGCTGGTTGCCAAAGGCTTGGAAATGGAACGCAATGTTGGGTTAGCCTCAGGTAATACAGTATTTTTCATTAATAATTGAAGGAAGAGCCTGGGACTAAACCCATTTGTCAGTCTTGGATGGCAGCAACAAAAACAAAATAAAAATGCTTCCTTTATAAACCAAAGAGCTGTTTGTGGGGGAAGAACCCAGGGGATGGTTCCCACTAGAGAAGAATACTGTAAAGACTCAGAGAGAAGTTGGAGACTCGCAAACTTAGTAGAAAGCAGGATCAGAAAAACAGAAAATGCTCTAAACTTTACTTCACACACAGATGAGAAAAATCTGAGTTCAAGGAGACTTGAAAAAGCTGAAATTTGCCTCGGTTTGCACCATCGTAGGTCTTCCTTTTTGTAAAGTTTCTAGTTTCCCCTCTCAGTTATTCTTCAAGCATTTCATTACAAATCTGGCTCCCCACAGAGGTTTTTCTTCCCCTTTTCTATTGCATTCCTCTATAACACTCATACACCACTTTCTTCATTAAACACAGCCAATAAAAGAAATTTAACAGCATTCCCTTGCTTTTTCTGAATGATTGGGTAGACTTACTTCTGCCCTTCCCTAACTGACAAGATTTGCAACTTGTTGATGGAAGTGTCAAGTTAAAAAGAACTCACAGTTGCCAGAAATCCCACTGGAGCAGCTGTTATGAAATGCTTCATAACAGGGGAAATGAGGAAGACTGGAGGTTGGAAGGCAGATGAAACTGGATGCAGGGGACAATGGAAAGGCTGCAAGGAAACTTTTAAGGAGAATGCTTAGGCCAAGATCAATTAAAGTTGCTGGCAGAAGGAGTGAAGAGAAGTGTCTGGAGGTGAAAAGAGAAAAGAGATCTGAGAAACTGATGAGAAGACAGCAAAGGAAATATGGGTGCAAATCCAGTAGAATCAGACATCCTCATGCTCATGCTTCACAAGGCACACAAGCATATATCCCCAGTTTAGGTGAACCAAGAGAGCAGAATAATCACCCAGAAGGAAGTACTAGAATGAACTGTGCTGCTATTGCAGCATAGGGGTGCGAGTCTGATAGTTTGAATCCACCTCGTGGCTTTACCACACAAAACATTGCAGCACATTTAAACCACTCTAAAAATGTCATCTGTGCTTCAATAATACTAGTTTGCAGTCAGGAAGTTAACTTCTCATTAAATAGATGTGCACCAAAATCAGAAACAGCAACCACCACTGCTGCTGCCATTTACTGACAGCAAGCCAGAGATGGTGGTGGTCTCTGCAAGCAAAGGCTCTCTCATATACTTTTTGTCAGGTGCCTAGCTCAGCTAACTCTTCAATCAGCTCTAGCTGTGTGGGCTCTGTCATAATAATAATGTGTGGGGTCATAATGGAATGTCATGAATGAAATGGGTTGTAACATCTTGGAAAGCTTTCAGTGCAGTTAAAATTCAGGCTTTTCTAGGACCTGCAGAAAGTTCCTCTTCCCTTTGGAATATCTCACCAAGAGAAACATAATGAGCAAACTACGTAATGAGATGTCTGGAGGATTTTTCTTTTCCTCCCAAGTTCATTCAAGTTTAAATCAGAATGGATTTTAAATTTAAATGCTAGGACTTACAAGTGTTGAATTCTAACTGTTCCCTAAACACCAAAGACAAGAGTTTGTGGGGAAGGGACAAGGAAAGGAACAAAAGAAAGATATCAAGCCATTGAAAAGACAAGAAACTACTGAGCACTATTAAAATCTCTACCAACTCCTTTCTTTTGCAAACTTTCTTTCAAAATTACAGTTACATTTAAAAAGGGAAGATCCACATTTTGCTTTCTACTTTTTTTGTTCAGGATTTTGACAAACTAGCAAGAAAAATCTCTAACAAACAATCAACTTTAGAACACAATATAACAACTATGCTGTGTTACAAAACTTTACAACCATGATAACTTCATCTACAACTTTTTCATATATGCTGGCAGAAACTGGGCAAAACACAGGTAGTAGTAAAAGAGGATATAGTTTAGCAGCAATGGCAGTATGGTGGTATTCCTGCTGGACTCAACACTCTACTACAAGTGCACTTACAAGGTGTGGAAAAGGCATGAGTATTAATTGGGAAAGAAATACAAAGAAGGGAGGGGGAAAGGAAGAAACAGAGATAAAACCAAAATGGATGAGAGGTGAAATAACTAGAAATTAGATGCATAAATAAAAAGGAGTTGAGTCTAAAGAGACAAAAAGAACACTCAATACAGACAAGAGCAGCCCTTAAACAGTCATAGGGAGTGCATACTGAAGCCAGGACAGCAGAACCATCCTAAAAATAAAATACATTTCTTCTGATAGCCCTAACCTAAGAGGCTAGTCTCTGTTCAGTCTCAGTTCCAATCAGTACTACCTGCACTGCTCTTAAATTAGACATCCCAGTTAAACAAGGATAATTTTGTTTGCTTTAGCACATGCTCCTTATTGCTGTTTAAGCACTTTTCACTGTTTTGCAAACCATTTTTTAGCCTGTAGTGTCATCATCTGTGGCAAAACAATTCTATAGCCTCATATAATGTCCTCAGCCTCCACAAATCTGGTCTATTCCACTAACTTAATGAGTGAGCTATGTTGTATGTCCCACTTGAGTCTCTCTCCATTGTTCTGTCTATCCACTGCCACAATGGCATAAAGAAGTCTGATTCAGAATCTGGCTTGGCGTACCAGACAAAAAGATGACTTATAGCTAACCTCAGTTCATTGTCACCTTCTGTCATTCTTGACCTCAGCACATCATCTGGCTGAATATACACCCCAGGTTCTAGGCACAATAATTTTCAGATATTACCATTGTTTTAAATTTATTGCCAGCTAATGTTGTTTTTCTTTGTCAGTATTTCTAGTGCTGAACTAGAAAAACACTTGAATAAGTTCCCTAGTTCCACACTCTAAAGCCTGGAAAAACACCTTTACAACCCATAGGAGACTAAAAGTTATTGCATCTCTGCCCCCCTCCCTGGACACTTTTGAAGTGTTAGCTGCACATCACTGAGTGGTAACACATTTGGGACTCTTGGAACTCCATACATTTAAGATAAAATCATGTCTAATGCTAAATAATTCTGCTGCCTGTCCTGTTATACTTCACAAGGGATCCACTTAAAAAGATCTTGTGTCCCATGGTAACCACTAAGTGAATTTTGCTGCAAACTACTCCACATGGAAACAAGACTCTGCTCACTCAGCATGACTGGCAAGATCAGGACCAAAGAAAACTCTGGGATGGTTTTTATTCTTCTTTTCTGATTTGCACCACATAGATAAGAGTAGGTATAAATAGTCACAAGATGTAAATGGCTTCATCAGTGTTGAAGAGCCCCTGTTACTCAAAGTGCTCATATACCAAAAGCTTTTGCCTTGCCTCAAACTCTGGTTGAAGCAAAGGAAGTTCTTCCAAAGGGTTTGTGGACTTGCTGTCACTTTGCAAAGACCTAATCTGTTCCTTGATGCGTGCAGTGGAATTTGAATAGCGTCATACATGGATAAATGTCACCTCTTCAATTTACTGATGACAAACAAACCTCTACCTCTATGGATTTTGTTACATTACTGGAATTTTAAAAGACATTGTGAAATCAGTGTTTATCCAAGAAGCCTGACTTTCTGCATTCTCTAGGAAATAGTGCTTGCATTTGTGTTATGAGTTAAGCAGAATAGGATAATTCCAGCATTCTCAAGTAGCAGGAGCAAAGAGCAAACTTCAAAGATGACACCACATTTTTATGCATCTTTAGCCAGACAAACATTAGTCCTTTTCCCTAACTGAGGCAGCTATTCTAAAGAATGCTAACTTACTGTTTTCTAAATATGCAGATGTTCTGTTGTCATACTTTCATAAAGTAATGAACAGCTGCTTAATATTTAATAAACCTTGCATGCTGTCCCCAGGCAGGAAGCATAGACTGTTGATAGCCAGCTACTAAATGCCCATTAAAATACAGAATCTTTCCTTAATATGTGCTTAACAAACAGGTTATATCACCTGCAATGACATGTGAATTGCTTCAGCCACAAAAGTGAAATTCACCCTACAAGAAACCTAGATAGGCCAAGGAAAACTGATACTTCCTGCACTCTACTGACGCAGATAAAATCCTTCACCTTGTGACAAATGCTGGTCACTAGTGCCATTCAACTCAATCTGCTGTATGGCAAAATGACAGACCAAATGACTTGATGTAGTCCAAGAATGCTACAGAGAAGCTATTTATAAGGCTGCTTCTTGGGAATCTTGTTTATTGTCTCTTGTGTGCCATGTAAGTCATAACACACTGCAATAATGATCTCACTAATTGGATATAGAAGTCATTAATAAAGAACGATAATATTTGTACACTTTAGTACGGGCTTCTTATGTTCTAAAAGGAAAAATTAATGCTAATGAGATTTGATAGAAGCAAGGAAAAACATTAATGCAATTAGGACTGGTCATGAGGATAGGGCTTTACTCTTTACAGTGGTGCCCAGTGATACGACAAAAGGCAAAGTGCACAAACTGGAACATTGGCAGTTTCAGTTGAGTTTAAGAAGAAACTGCTTTGAGGGTGACAGAGCTGCCCAGGGAGGTTGTGGAGTCTCTTTCTCTGGAGAGATTCAAAACCTGTTTGGATAGAATCCTGTGCAACCTGCTCTAGGCAAATCTGCTAGTTGAACTTGATGATCTCTGGAGGTCCCTTCCACCCCCATCATTCTGTGATTCTGCAGTTCTGCATGCAACTATCCCTACATTGCCAACACAGTTATCATCAGTTCAAAAGAAAAGAAAAGAAAGGAAAGGAAAGGAAAGAAAAGAAAAAAGTACATCACTACCAAAAGGCCAAAATTAAGTAATTGGAAATAGCTATGGAAGGTAACTACTCGACTAAAGCCCAGTGTAGCTGGCAGAGGGTTTGGCTCTGGTTTTATAAGAAACATAGAAATAGAAAAAGAATAAACATAGTGCTTTTAAGAGAAAAAATTAAAGACTCTTTAAAACTAATCTCAACTAGCTCTGTAAAAAATCTGTGGACTGAACTTTGGCTTTTTAGGCTGTACTTTTTGGTGTCTAATTGGTTTGATGCCTGAAGAGAAGGAACAAACATGATTAGAGAAAAGAAATTTGTCTTCTAAAATCAAGGACCTCTTTAAATCCTGACTATCCTTTAAAAGTGAATTGCAGCCAGCTAGCTTGTCCAGTGCTTTTTGAGTTACAGGAGTCTAACTGGACCACATTCATTAATTTAAAAGTTTGCAGTAATTATAGGGTAAACCTTGCCTAGACAAATGCACATGGAATACAAAAACTCACATGTATTCCTTGCAAAACATTGCAACCGTAGAAGAGGGGTGAAGTTTGCACAAGACATTACTGATTTATTCTACCACAGATCAATATATATTGGTTATTTTCTGCAACAGTATGTAAGCCTGGGGTCGTGCAAGCCCTAACCAACTAGGAAGCAAATTGGAAATAATAGAGTTCTAAAAGGATTTTACTCTGACTTATCCATGAAAAATAATAAAGAAGTTGGCACTTTGCATTTCTTATCAAAGTATCCTTTGTTTCTCATTAAGATTCTGACATAAAGCTTACCTATAACTGGCTATTCTGAAAATGTTCCTAACAAGCTGTATTCAACCTGTGGTGCTTTTAAAGACGTGCTTTTAAAAGATGTGCAACGGTGGCTTTTCTGCAATATTCTCACAGATGTAGTTTTGAAATCAGGATGCTATCTTTGCACCTGGTCTTTTTCTGATCAAGTGAATTAGAAATACAGCAATTTGAGTTATTCATAGGCATTACATTGCATGAAATTAGGCATGGAGAGAGTCTGCATGTTTCTAGGAATGGAGGAAACAGAGAAAAAGCAAAGGTCTTTTTTTCCCTTCTCATAAGCAAGGACACATTTGTTCTATACTTTTCAAGTGAGAGATCTAGTTTCTGATTTTATAGAATAGCTTGCATTGGATGAGCACTTTTGTCAGTGAACTTCAGATGCTGGGAGGAAATCATGGACTCAAGAATATTAATATTGAAAGCACAAAATTGTTTGGTCGCTGGTATTTTTCCCCCCCTAAAAATTCCAAAACCATTAAAAAGATGAAGAGCCTTTCTAAGAATTCAGTTTTCAATCACTCAGATATTCTACATCTGCTGTGGTTCTAAGGCCTGGAGTGTCAGCAAGGAACTATGTAACATTGACACAAACAGAAAACAATGTGATAGTAAAAATATCTGTACAGAGACGTTTTAACTTACTAAGGGAAACATATCTCAAAGCAGATCAGATGTTGGTCCTTTCCTGCTATGAGATGCAGTGACAGCAGATAACTATCATACTTGGTGAGTTTGGGCCCCAGTTTTTCCCACCTGTGACCTTGTAGCAACTGCTGGGATCAGTAGCTCTATTCTGTTATTGTCCTTGCTTATAAATAGGTAGGCATGGATAGTACTGCCCCATGCTTAAAACTGAGGTCTAAAACTAGGTGATGTATCCACAACTGGAAACAAGAATTAGAACACAAGCCAAAGTGCAGGAAAGGTGTGTCACATCCTCGGGCTGTGACAGCTAAGCAGGAAGGACGCATGATAGCAATCTTGGAAGCCCACTGCTAAGTGAGTCCTTCAGAGTTGTTTGCTAATCAGGAAGAATGTAGATATAAACACAGTTACCTATTCTGAACAAATGAACTGGAGCCAAACTACACCACTGCTATACAGTAAACCAGTTTGGTTTCTCACACAATTCACTGGACTCTTTAGAAGTTGCACCAAGTTCCTGATAAGAGGTCACCTCCTGCAAGGATGCCTGGCCAATAGCTGTACTGTTGCCAGAGAGAATTTCTATCATATAGATAACTACACACTCTTGTTTCACACCCTAACACTGACTGTGGATTATTATGGAGGAATGCAGTTTCAGCCTCTGAACTTTAGAAAACAAATACTTATCACACATCAAAATATTTTCTCAGTCATTCAGAGACCTTGACACTTCAAATCTTGAGCTTAAATGACCTCCCACTCTGAGCAGATAACTAAGAAACATAATCAAGAACTGGATATTGAATAAAAGTTATAACTTAGAGAGTGGGCAGGGAAAAGGCTGAAGAATAGAATAGAATAGAATAGAATAGAATAGAATAGAATAGAATAGAATAGAATAGAATAGAATAGAATAGAGTAAGGAATAGGATAATAAACCAGGTTGGAAGAGACCTTCAAAATCATCGTGTCCAACCCATCAACCAATTCAACCCACCCAAACAACTAACCCATGGCACCGATGTACTAGCATCAAAGTCTTGAAATTCTTCAGCTTTATAATGATCAAATTTCAAAATACTGGAAAGTTCCAGGCACTAGGTGCTTCTCTGTGCTACACTTAGATTTTTTTTCCTGGCATAATACGGCTGAAAAAACTCTGCATACAGAAATAGGTTTGTACAGTGGGCTTTGAAATTGTGTGTCCTAATGGTGGATTTCCACATCACTGTACTTCCAGCTATCTCAATATGTATGGATACCATTAGACCACATCTGTGAAGAAGGGTCTTTAAGGCAAAGAAAATAAACTCTAAACAGCCTGAATTGAATAATAAATGAGAAGTTTTGAAGCTTCCAAGCAAACAGAATGGCTGACTGCCTTGTGGAAAGCAGAATCTTGAATAAAAATGCCATTGGTGCAGCAGTCAGAATCTATCATTTAAAGACCTTACACAGCACTCATTACACACAAAAGAGTCTATTGAAATTATATTGCTCAAGCCTACAAGCAGTTTTCCTGAGTAAGGAATGCTGAATAGGGCCCTAGTGAGTCAGTGAGTTGTTAGCAAACATCAGCCCTACTGTTCCTTAATCTACCTCTAGTGAAAAAAAAAAAAATAACCAAGAAAAACTTTTCCTCCTGCCCTTGTGATCTGAGTTTGATTTTAAGTGTACAAGTAGTTTTACTGATATCTATTAATTTATTCTTCCAGCTAACAGTCCAGCACACTAGCCAATTAGATTTTAAGAGTCTTCACACAGACACCTTTGGCATACTCATGGCAGGTGCCTATGCCAACATTCATGGCACAGCTGCCACCACTTTGAAAGGTCAGTATTTATATCCCACATAAGAGCATGTGTCAACACTTGAGGTAAGAGCATATATCTAAAAATCAACATTGCTAAAAGCATTTTATCATCTGTCTGCTTGTGATTTGGGAGCTTTTAGAATTTTTAAAACTATAAAACCTTCTTTGTTTTATGCTTGAGCTGAAAGTTTCATGAGGATGAGTATCAGATTCTGTCAACACCCTTAAATGAAGATCAAATTTCATTCTCATAAGAGTTCATATAGAAGTAGTTTCATATTCCTACCACAATGCTACAGCTAACAAGCTCTTTCTACTGAGGAACATTCTGGGGAATATCATCTTCCAAGGAAATTAAAGTGCTGATTGGCTGTTGATAGTCTTAGTTGTCAGTAATGTATTTATCTAAGCAGATATCTGATGCTTTATTTAGAAAATAATTAATTATTCCTATAAACAGTCATTAAAAATACACACATGTTGCACAAACTGGCAATGCCCTGAGCAATGTTCCAAACAGTAAGCCTATCAGAGGAAACACGTCAACAAGCCTGTCATTAAAATAGCCCACTCCACCAGCCACACACATGCTGCACTCTTATTATAACTTGGACTAACTTTACAATATATATAACCACTACTAGAATTTTAAGTAGAGAACAACCTTTTACAAAATTTTATGTTGATATCACAAAAACAATTACAGACAACCTTCTCCCTCTGAACAAAAGGACTTTACGTATGTACAGTAACTCTTTTCTCTGTGGGTTTGAAATTACACACAGCAGTGCCAAAGGTAAGTCATTTCTGAGGGTTTTTTTTTTTTTTCCTGTTTCTCCCTCTTGTGAAATATATTTGTGGCCCACAGCAATCACTTTAGACTTTTTAGACACGTCGGGATAGAGATAGATGACACAAGTAATCTACTTATCTTCCTTTTCCATCACCAATAAAAGTGACAGCCTGCCTAATTAGGCCTAATAAAGCAGCAGCCAAGAGAGGGGCTCAGCAGCGATCTAAAGAGAAATGGCATTGACCCACAGATACAGGTGCCGCCTTGAGGCAGTACTGGTATTGCTTTATCTTCAACACATTACATCTAGCTCATACCATATTCAAATGCAAGTAGCATGTTTTTCTCCTCAATTCTTAGATCAAGAACAAAAAAAAAAAAAAACCCCACCACTCATCTAATCAAAAAAGGCACTGACAATTTTTCAGCCTCACATTAAAAGCAAAGAGTCATTCAGAACACTGCACTCCATATTCTATTTTATAATATCACTTTAAGCTATTTCTTTGAATCACAGACATTTCTTTGTTAAGAAGGAAAATCAAAAATTCATCAGAAGAAGTTCTCAGGTTTTTTCCCTTTTTTTCCTCGCCCCGTTTTCCTTTCCCCCCACCCCTTCCCTCAAACAGGGCTATTGCACGGGGTTTTTAGCTGGAACCAACATTTATAGAAGTTAGGGATCCTTAAGCAATTATTAGCGGTGAGAGTTTGACATGCCGGAGAGTTGTCAACAACTGACTTTAAATAAAGTAGAAGGAAGGGGAAATAAACGGTGCTCTCAGCAAATTAATACACAGCCTTGCAAATTAAAGATGTGGTGTTTTTTAAACAAGGGGAAAGAAGTGAACTTTGCATGAAACAGCATTTTAAGTGTATCTTTGCAAAAATTATCAGATTGTCAAATGGCATGAAAGTAAATCAAGTCTGCAGCTACATGAGATATTTCTACATTTGCTCAAAACAAAACAAAAAATCTTGGGCTTTTTTTGTCTGCAAGTATTCTCCATTCTTATTAGCCCAGATTGCCAGAGGCTGTTTTTGTTCAACCAGTACTGGAATACTACCACTTTCAGTACATTCCTTACTCGAGAAGGGTCTGTGTCAGGAGAGTTGAACAAACAAAGGACTTTATTTCAAATTATTATTCAAGTGTCTATCATTTCTGAATGAAATACAAAGGCTACAGTTCTGTGGTCCAGAAAGGTTGTCAATGTTTTGTGTAAGAACACTCCAAGCGCCCTATCTCGAATGCCAGCTTGTGTGTTATTAGTAAATAACACCACTGGTATCGGTCCCGACAATATTTGGGTTTGCTGTTCAAAATGGATGCATAGTGTTGTGAGTTAAGCAATCTTCTTTAATTAGAGAACTACTGCTTTGAAAATATGCAGCTTGAGTCAGTGGAACCAATTCTCACAAGAGATCAAGACTAAGGCCACTGGAGGGGAAAGAAAAAAAGGAGAGAGAGTGAAAAAGAGAATACAATATAACAATATCCTGCCAACAAACTCTGGAAGGAAACAGACCTCCTAGTTCAGGGCATTAACTAATGTATGAAGACCAAGAATTACTGAAAACCACCTTTTTTTTTTTTTTTTTTTTTCTTTTTCTCTTTTAAATTGTTTCCTGATAATGGACCAAATGATAGGCACATTTGCTTACTAGGAAGAGTTTGGTTCAAACCCAAGACTTCAATCAAAAGATTTTAGTTTATTGTGATCCAGATCCTTTAAGATCACAAGAGGAGAATGTTGTAGAAAATTGGAACACAGAAAATCTGGCTGGTTGTGTATGAGAATAGAAATAAGCATGATGACATTTTCTATCCTTTTCCTACCATATAAAGATGACCATTCAGCATACAAGGCACTGGATAACGACACACTAGTGGGTGCCAAAGAGCAGTTTTAAGTAACTAAGCTTAACTTGTTTAAACAGTCCTTCTAAAGAAAGGTTTATCTAATCCCATAGTTATTCTTTCCATTTAAATTTTTACTTAGCATAAAACTAAACAAAATAAATACTTCCTATGCAATCAGGGAAGCAGAGAAGAGCTTCTTGCATACCTAAATTCACGGTGCAGGGACTGATAGATCTGCAGGCACAAAGAGCAGAAGGACATACAGAAGAATTGGGATCCATTATTCTAATATGACCAATTCTGCTGAAATCTAATGTTCAGCCTAATACTGAACTCCCTACTCCTCATTCATCAGTATGATATCTTCTTGCTGTGGTTTAAGACAGCTCTTTTTTAAAGGAAAAAGGTTTTCCCAATTTGCTGGTTCACGAAGACAAACAATGACTGGATATTCAGAACTTGGACCTCGCTAAAATGTTAACTACCATAGAAGCTGCAAAAAAGGCAAAAGAACCACTTCTGTTTTTAACAGCTTTCTTCCACAATTCTATTTAAAACAGAATTAAATTAAAACCAGAAATTCAACCAGCTCTAATGAGCCAAATGATGTGCAAGTTATGATGAGCTGTAACATCAACAGATGCGTAATTGGAAACCAAAGCTAAGTAATGAACAACAGCTTTTGCTGATCCTTTTTTTATCTAGCTGAGAATGTAGGTGTACTAACAGAACCACTTACACACACTGGGAAAATAGGTCTGCCACATAAAAAAATAAAATACCATCAACATGAAGAACACAGAAAAAGCAGGAAACTATGTGAACGACAAAGCACATTTCCCCCACAGGTTAACAGTAAGAAACGCCTGTGAGTTATTCATACGTTCAGCTTGGAAACCAGTTAGGGAGGGGGGAAATTCCTATTGTGTTAGGATGATCTACCAGAATAACTAAAGCTATTTTTAATATCAGCTATATTGCAGTAAGTACTTGGAGGCCTCCAACTTCAAAATGTACAGTTAAATCACCAAAAGCGTGTATGTGGGCTGAGCAAAAGGATTTGCTTAAAGAAATCTCCCTGCATAAGAGCACCTTTCATCTGCTTGTATAGCCACCTCTTGTTTTCAGTGGCCACTGTTAGCTCTGTTTCCTATCTTAAACCAGTCATTTTGCACAGAAGCTCTGGAAAGTTATCTAAGGGGATCGTGTGAAGGGGTTGCAGTGGTTCAGCAACACAAATTCAGATGATCTTAACAGACAGAGAAAATAATCCCTCTTCCTTAAATTCAGATTACCTGAAGAGTCGACCTGTCAACCCATAGTTAATCTCACTGGTTTAGGACTCATGGAAAGAGAAGAGGATAGAGGAAAAAGAGTAGTTGCCAAAAGATGATGTCTCTGCACAACTACAGGGAACAGGAATTAGCTTATTATATATATTATTTTCTGTTTTCTCCACATCATGGAGGGAGAGTCTTCTTCCTGGCTCCTTTTACATGATATTGAATTTGTTACCAAAGGGAACCAGGACTTCTTTGATAAGAATGTGGAAACAGCTCAGAGCAGAGAAGCACTAAGTCAACACTGGCAGTTCCACAGGGTCTGCAGAGCTGACAAAGGTACTGATCCAATAACATCCACAAAGCAGAAGTTTTGGGATGAACAGGGTACCATTTTGGGCCACTTGCTTTGAGAGTCACAAATTTGAACATGGAATAATTTATTAGTGTGCCAACTGCTCTTGCTAATGGCACTGCCCTTTTCTGAACCCTCATTTGAACCAACACTCACAGTTGTGCTGAGAGCAGAGGAGAGATCTGCACCAGCCTCTCTGTATCAGCCCTTGATAACTGTAGTGTATGCTGTCTCAGCAGTGCTACCTCGGTCTGAATTGGTAATAGACTGATATAAAACCCTTAACCCTTAATGAAGTGAAATAATGTGATTTGCTGAAAGTGCTGGGCCTTCTTTTTATTATTATTATTTGAAAAGAAGTAACAGATATAGGTCAGCTTATGAACATAACAGATGAACAGCATTTCACTGCCTCATGCTGGTCAAAGCTAAAATGCTCTGCTGGGACTCTTCTACCTGCAAGTTTGCAACAAACAACATCTTACTCATTTAAGACTGTGGTTTCCATTTCAGTGCATTCATGATAGAAGGCTTGTCAATATAAAAATGTATGTCCTGAATGTTTTAAGACTGGAAAGTTTTGGTTATCACTAACAAGCACAATTTAAATGAATAAAATGTTATTCGCAATTTCTTGCTGTAATGAAACTTCCTATGAGCGAGGCCATAGTTCCAGAAGTACAGTGAAGTTCACTACCAGATCCTGCATAAAGAAATGGAATTTTAATGAATCAGCTTTCAAAGACACTACAAACCTTCCTGACTTGACTGGAGGATCTGGTCTCTTGAAGACATGGCCCAAAAGACATCTCTTAGCAAATTGGTGCTATGATGGATCTTCTTGTCACCAATATGGAAGGCTTGGTCACCAATGTGAGACTCAGGGATAACCTTGGCTGCAGTGACCACAAAGCAATAGAATTTAAGATCCTCACGGCAACTAGGAGGATGTATCCCAAGCTTGTAACCCTGGATTTTAGCCATGCAGACTTTGATCACTTCAGGGATCTGCTGGCCAAAGTATTGTGGGACAGAGCCCTAGAGGGAAGAGGGGCCCAGGACAGCTGGTCAGTATTCAAGGATCACCTTCTCCATGCCCAGAAGCAAAGTATACCCACAAAGAGGAAAGCAGGAAAGAATGCTAGGAGACCTGCCTGGATGAACAAGTAGCTCCTGGACATGCTGGCCCACAAAAAGAAATTCTACAAGGAGTGGAAGAGAGGACAGCTGGAGTGGGGGGCATATAAGGAAGCTGCCTGAGCAGCAAGAGACCTCGTTAGAAAAGCTAAAGCTCAGTTAGAAGTAAATCTAGGCAGAGAGATCAAGTGGAACAGTAAAAATTTCCATAGGTATATTAATGGTAAAAAGAAGACTAGTGGAGGTGTGGGCCCCCTCAGAAAGGAAAGGTGAGCTGGTGACAAGTGACATGGAGAAGGCTGCGGTTCTCAATGACTTCTTCACCTCAGTCGTCACTGGCAAGGGCTCCAGCCACACTCCCAGAATAATTGAAGATAATGGCAGGGACTGGAAGAAGGAACTGCCCATGGTGAGTGAAGGTCAGGTTCATGACCATCTGAAGTACCTGAAAGTGTTCAGGTCCATGGGACCTGATGGGATATATCTATGGGTGCTGAGGGATCTGGCGGATGAGGTTGCTAGGCTGCTCTCCATCATATTCCAAAAGTCATGGCAGTCCAGGGAGGTCCACACTGACTGGAAAAGGGGAAACATAACTCCCATTTTCAAGAAGGGAAAGAGGGATGACCCAGGGAACTATAGGCCAGTCAGTCTCACCTCTGTACCTAGTAAGAACATGGAGCAGATCCTCCTGGGGGCACTGCTGAGGCAAAAGAATAATGAAGAGGTGATTAGGCACAATCAGCACAACTTCACCAAGGGCAAATCCCGCCTGACAAACCTGGTAGCCTTCTATGACAAGGTCACAAAATTAATAGATGAAGGCTGAGTGACTGACGTCATTGACCTGGACCTGAGCAAACCCTTTGACGCTGTCCTGTACCACATCCTTGTCCCCAAGCTGGTGCAGAATGGGTTTGATGGATGGACCATTCAGTGGATAAAGAACTGGCTTGATGGCCACAGCCAAAGGGTGGCTGTCAATGGGTTCGTTCATGTCCAAGTGGAGGCCAGTGACAAGTGGAGTCCCTCAGGGATCAGTACTGGGACCAGTCTTGTTTAACATCTTTGTTGGTGACATGCACAGTGGCATTGAGTGCACCCTCAGGAAGTTTGCTGATGACACCAAGCTGTGTGGGGCAGCAGACATGTTGGAGGGAAGGGAGGCCATCCAGAGGGACCTTGACAGGCTGGGGAGGTGGGCCCATGACAGCTTCATGAGGTTCAACAAGACCAAGGGCAAGGTCCTGCATCCGGGTCAGGGCAATCCCAATCATCAATATAGTCTGGGCAGCGACTGGCTTGAGAGCAGCCCTGAAGAAAAGGACCTGGGGGTGCTGATGGATGAGAAGCTCAACATGAGCCTCCAGTGTGCACTTGCAGCCCAGAAAGCCAATCCCATCCTGGGCCGCATCAAGAGAAGCATAGCCAGCAGGTCAAGGGAGGTGATTTCTCCCCCCTCTACTCTGCCCTGGTGAAACCCCACCTGGAGTACTGTGGCCAGTTCTGGAGGCCCTATAACAGGAAGGATCTGGAGGTGCTGGAACATGTCCAGAGAAGGGTCACAAGGATGATTAGAGGGCTGGAGCACCTCTCCTATGAGACCAGACTGAGGGAGTTGGGGCTATTCAGTCTGGAGAAGGGAAGGCTCTGAGAAGACCTAATTGTGGCCTTCCGGTATCTGATGGGGGCTACAAGAAAGCTGGGGAGGGACTTTTTAGGGTGTCAGGTAGTGACAGGATTAGGGGGAATGGAAAAAAATAGAAATGGGTAGATTCAGATTGGATATTAGGAAGAAGTTCTTCCCCATGAGGGTGGTGAGACACTGGAACAGGTTGCCCATGGGATAGAAGCCCCATCCCTGGACGTTTTTAAGGCCAGGCTGGATGTGACTCTGGGCAACCTGATCTAGTGAGAGAAGTCCCTGCCCATGGCAGGGGAGTGGGAACTAGATGATCCTTGAGGTCCCTTCCAATCCTAAGAAGTCTATGAGTCTATGAAATTCTAAGACAAAGTTACCATATTAAGTTAAAAACCGTTTTGTTTGCTCATACTGTACAAAGACACATCACTAACTTCAGCTGAAAATAATTCTTAGCCTCTCAGACGCTGCTGCTTTCACATAGCTTTCTTATTCCAATTAGCCACATAAAAAAAATCTTGACATGATCATGTGAAATTTTGTAAATAGGAAGGAAAACTAAAAAGCTTTTCACCCACAAAACCCAAAGAACGATTTTTTTGAATCTGACCATTCCTTGATACCTAGGCAACAGATTTCTTAGTCTTTGTTTTCAGTAGGTTCTGGTTAAGAATTAAAAGTCCATCTCCCACAAAATCCTGAAAGTACATGCTGATGGTTGAAGATGTTAATAGTTCCACTGATGGCAAAGGCTAGTCCACCTAAAGTTAAGAAAATGTGCTTTGCTATATTGGATTTTTGGTGCGTTTGTCATTATCAGCAGAAGGAGGTCTAGATGGAAATGGTGAGCAATGCCAAGTGGTTTTCTGCATGTTCTTGTCTCACCTACGCCTCCCCTAAGTCTATTTCTACATCACCTCACCTCAAGCTCAGAAAGTACATAAGAGATAAGTACTGGAGAAAGCTCTAAAAAATTCCTGCATATTTTATATCAAGCATATCAAAATCCAGCTTCATGTCTACAGAAACATACATTCAAGTTGCTCTGTACACTTACACTTTATGATCCTGTACCTCAGAGTTCAAGACCATGAGTGTAAAAAGATACAAGGCTATATATATTTATGAATTTGTCATGTGTCAGATAAGGGTTGGTTTTGTTGCTGTTGTTTTTAATTATAATTTTTATTCTCTCTTTTTGTGAGGGATCGGGCAGGTCTTCTAGACAGGCAGATATTTGTAACAATGCCCTGAGGGTTAAATAATGATATTGAGGGAGGGAAAAGTTAGGTCAACCTGCATAGTTTCATATGGCCTTAGTGACCAGTATGGAGCTGATCACCACAGCTAATGATTACACAGAGAAAAAAATTCCCTCAGTGCTTCATAAGTAAATAGAAAATGCTAACCTTAGCATATTCAAAGGAGCATTTTAGCATGCAGTCATTAAGTTATCTCTTGGTTATTTATTTCTTCTGCTTGTTATTAGCTGTGTGAAGAATATTATTCTAATTATGTCAGCCCAATCAGCAGTATTGCATGTCCAGGCTCATTTCCATTAGTCTGAGCTTTGTCTTTCACACTGTGATACTAATTCAATGAGACATCAAACATTTAAATCGACCCAGGATGCCGAGGTCAGGCAGTTTTGCCCTTCCACTCTATTAGCACTCGAGTGTAATTGTGTTTGTCACTCCCTGCATGACTAATAGTATCAGGGTGACTATCAGAGCACAAATGAGCAATGCACTAATATATTATTTTGTTCTATAATATCAATATGTGTTTATACAGTGGTTGTGTTAGCCAAGTTGAAATGTTCACTTTAATATAGTAACCGTAAACTGTTCGCTTAAACAGGGGCACTCACTCATACAATTACTTTACAGCAATAGAATTTTTACTTTGCAGCAAGAGAATTTTGCTTAAGTGAGAAAAATGAAAAAAAACACCCTCACTTTAAAAATAAGCTTTCAGAGCTGCAGCTTTGCCACCTCCTTTGGCCTAAAAGCATCAGTAAAACTATGCGTAGTTCATACACAGAGTATATATAACAATTTGCAGTGTATAAATATAGATGTATTATGAACTGTGTGTAATCAGTGAGTGCATAAACCATTGAAGCAATTTAGAAGTAGTTTGCATCTTTATGAACAATTGCTACAAACTTTGAAGCACCAAGCCTTCAACTAGAATATAGATACTTGAGGAAAAGGACACCAAGGAATTTCCTTTACATCACTGCAATGGTGGGATCCACTATGGAATTTCAGCATGCCACTGACTTGAAAGATGCAGGTAATGACCAGCTGATGCTGCTCATGTACTTAGAGCTACACATTTGCCTTAATAAATTCCTGAAAGGGAGACATGATTAATTACCCCAAAACTTACATAAATAGGAAGAAGGGAGGAAAAAACCCACAACTAAACCACATAAAACCCCCAAATTATTAATTTAGCACATATGATAATTATCAAATCTGATAATTTCAGAAAACATTAAATTCACTCTCCTCAGAGCAATAAATCCTCAGAGTATTTTAACTGCTGCATCATTTCTTTAACAGATGGTTTCAGAATAACTACATCAATGTCCTTGTACATTTACTTTTCTTGTTTATGTTTCAAAAGAAGGTAAAATTTATTCTTTACAATTTCCAAGGCAGAGCTTGCCCCAACTTCAGGGGAGGCTTAGCTTTCACCCACAGCATTTGTACTTTTGCACTTTCATACTTTAGTGCTGTGGGAAGAACATACAATGTCACTCTATACCAGTTTTAAAAATGCTAACATTACACAATTAGCTCAAGATTTGAGGGGGAAGGCGGAGTGGGTCTTTTTCCACTGCGTAAATACAACTTTATTCTCAACAACATTTTTTATACACTACATAAACTTCATAGAAAATAATCCAAGGCTTTATCATCTTAAATCACATCCATTAAAAAATAGAAACAAAACTACAAAACACACACAACTGGCCAACTCTAGAAGCCATTGGGATAATTTCTGGGTTAAAATTCTGGGATGCTTTACAGACAGTCATTGTGTGTGTGCACCCATGCCTCCAGGCAGGGTTTCAACATAAGACTTGAACGCATGCTAAAGTTAACATTATAGTTATAAAGTTTCGGTGACTCAAAACAAGTATGTGAAGGTTTTGAGGACTCAGAATAAAACAAATGAACAAACAAACAACATTCTTTTGATTGCTCAGAGACAACAAGTCCCCAGATTTGATGACAGAATCTGAATATTAGAGAGATGAAAGATCCCATCATCAATGTCTGCCTCCTCCAGGAAAGTACACTATGTTTATATATACTGTTGCCAGCTTCACACATACAGATTTAAGGGCAGATAAGTTTCTTCCGATGAAAATGTGTTCCAGAACATGTCAGGAATTATTTCAGAAGGAAGTGTTTGTCCTGTGATGTTAACTAGAATAAGTAACTTCTGAAATTTCAGGCTGAGCAAAACCCACTCAGTAAAAGTCACTTCAGCATGACAAAGTGAAACAAACAAACCCACCTGACCCAATACTTTTTCTTCTCAACTGGTTTTGTACTTCTTGCTTGTCTTCATCAGGAAAAACATAAACAAAAACCCCACAACCACAAAAACAACCAATCACCAATAAACACAAACCAATAAACCACATCACAAGATCTTCTGAGTAGGGACCTGAATATAGAGATTTGGAAATGTCTTCAAGTTACAGGAATAGTACCTGAGATGAACTTGTAGATGCTTGCACATCACTGAACATTAGCAATCTGTATCCTCTTTACATTCTCAGCTTGTGATGAATCTGCAGTAGAGCAAATTTGGCATCCTGCCCAGTCTAACTTATATATCTTCTCCAAATCATAAACTTCCTAAACTAATGCTTCCCTGTGCAAAGATATTGGGAAGAGTATAAATCTTGAGTCTTAGCATGCTGTTTTAATTCATTGAACCAGTGTGTTAACTGGAAAAAATGGTCCTTATAAATACAAACCAAGCAGACAAGTATATTTTAATAGTTTTTTATTGACCTTTTGCTATCTGAACATCTGAGCAAGTACATCTAACTTCCTGCCCCCATCACACTTTTTGCTTGCATTTCCAGGGGAATTGGAAATCTGTGCAGAACTGTTCCTGTTCATTTATATACCCATCAAAAAAAAATTATTTGTATTTAACCTTCGTGAGTTGCTCAAATAATAAACAACCCCCACAACATACCACCTTTCACAGGAAACATAACAGATGGGACAACTGCTTTCTAGCTTCTGCAGGAGTAGAAACTCAAAAGTATTGTTCACCTTGACACTGATTTACAACACAGTATTGGATCAATTACTTTAAAGAGTCTTTGTATCGCACTGAGCCCTGTGTGTTGAAGATGTGCTATAAGCCTCCATGTGAAACTCAACATCTTCATCAATGACCTGGATGAAGAGATGGAGTGTACCCTCAGCCAATTTGCTGATGACACAAAACTGGGAGGAGTGGCTGGCACACCATTAGGCTGTGCTGCCATTCAGCAAGGCCTAGACAGGCTGGAGAGTTGAGCAGAGGGGAACCTAATGAATTTCAGCAAGAGCAAGGGTAGGGCAAGAATAACCCCAGGCACCAGCACAGGCTAGGTGTTGACCTGCTGGAAAGCAGTTCCACAGAAAAAACCTGGGAGTCCTGGTGGACAACAAGTTCACCATGAGCCAGAATTGTGCTCTTGTGGCCAAAAAGACAAATGGTCTCTTTGGATGAATTAAGAAAAATGTGTGTCCAGATCTGGGCCCCTCTGTTCAACAGAGACAGGGAACTACTGGAGAAAGTCCAACAGAGGGCTACAAAGATGCTGAGCAAACTGGGGCATCTCCTTTATGAAGAAAAGTTGAGAGACCTGGGGCTCCTTAGTCTGGGGAACAGAAGACTGTGAGGAGATCTTATCAAGGTCTTAAGGGCAGTTGTCTAGACAACGGGTCTGGAATCTTTTCAGTGGTGCGCAGTGATAGGACAAGGAGCAATGGACACAAAATGGACAAGAGAAATGTCCACCTAAACGTAAGGAAAAACTTCCTTCCTGTGAGGGAAATGGAGCACTGGAATAGACTGCCCAGGGAGCCCGTGGAGTCTCCTTGTGAGAGATTCAAAAGCCCTCTGGATGTGACCCTGTGCAACCTGTTCAAGGTGAACCTGCTTTAGCAGGGGTTTGGACTAGACAATCTCTGAAGGGCACTTCAGAGCCCTACCATTCTGTGCAATTCAGTGTGACTTGTCTAAAGTATATTTATTTCTCTACCATACAAATGCAGCATGAGTAAAATTAGCTCTTTTTGCTTTAATTTCCAAGTTTTTTTATCTTTGTCTGTGACAAGCAATTGCTATCTGTGGTAGAGTTAGCACATATTTTTCTATCAAAATATTTATTTTGATTAAAAAAACCATGGAAGTGTGGGTGGCAAGAAAAAAATGCATTTTCTGCCCAATTCTAATTATGTATGTATATACACACATATGTGAAGAGTAAATGTACTGCTTTGCATACTTTGTTTTTGCCTACCCATTCATGGTAATTAAACCCATGTGTATTATATTTATTCCCACGAGTTCAACCCTTCCTTTTGACAAATCAAATGATTAAACATATACTTTACTTCTAACAAGACTCTATGCAAAGTTAAACTGCTGCCGCTTAGTTACAAGAGCTTTGCTTTTTATTGTAAACAGATTGTTTTCTTTAAAAAAAAGCTAAACATCCTTCTCTCTTTTTTCCTTTCCACCTTTCACTCATGCTCTGACAAGCAGCAGCTCTAAGCAGACAAAATTCTGCTTCCTATGCGGAGAGAACTGCCATTCATTCAGCATTGTACCTTCTATATGGCATCAGAAGAACAACTGAATACCTATGAGGATGCTAGGGCATTTTGAGGGTTATGCAGCCATTCCTAACTATACTCAGGAAAGGCTGAGAAGTGATTATTACATATGCAGTCAAACCAGAGCACAAAAGAAACCACTGCCATTGGAAAGGCCTTACCTTTCTATAGAAGACTCCTCTGCAGATCCCATGCCATAGACAGCAGGCAGCAGTGGCAGCTTCAGAGGTTCTTTCCTAAGAAGTTGAAGATATAAGAAGGTTAATGACACAATTTCCTGTTCATGCTCCACTACACTTTTGTTGATTTCAGTTCAAGTTTTCATGAAGTTGGATACTAGTTCTTTAACTTTCTTACAAAGATGATGGTAAGTTAAAACTGCCTAAGGCAGCCACAGTACTTGGATACCAAGGCAGTAGTGCAACAGAAAATAAATTACTCTGCAAATGAGTTGTGCAAGTATTCTGTGGAATCAAGGGCTTTTCAAGACAACTCACTATTACTCTAGAAACAAGCAAAAGACAAATTAAATGCCACTTCACACCAAAACAATATGGCCTCCTGGGATCAAGTTTATGGACTGGTGCTCAAGCTTACAACACAGGCAACATGAGCAAGGAATATCAATGCTAGGAGGAATGTGATGGTACGATACTTCTGTCCACCAAACTAAAGAAGGAAATGTTTGCCCCCATCACAGATAATCAAAGACAACATTGAAACAAAGCCTTGAAAATTCTTTATAAAGACTACAGTTGTTACAACTTAAAGTATATTTTTCCTACTGATTTGTAAAACAGACTATGTGTGTGGAAGGAGTTCAAGTACTTGAAACATGATAAATTGCTGAAATTTTTTGCTAGCCAAAGAATGAAAATATAGCTTTGAGCTTTCTTCCTAAGAACATATAAAATGAAAGGGGCAGAAGGAGCTGGGTGGAACAGATAGTTTAAGCATCTGAGTCCACTGTACTCCCTACTTTTATTGGGAAGGAAAATGTTCACATTCTACTTTTTGTACTTCCTCTCAGTCCCACAAAGGTTCAAGGCCTGCAGATCCTTTACAACATATTCAGGACATGTAAAACATTGGCAGTTTGGCTCACCAAATAATTCATAATAGTACAGCAGCAAAACTACACAGGTAGTTGTCCAACCCAAGCAGAACTGCTGAGTCTGCAATTTCCCATCTCCAGTAGTGGGGCTTGTGGACTATACATGGCTACTCCCAGACTCCACGCATTGTAGAAGAGGACATCTTTCACATTTGGGGAAGATAGCAGTTCATTTGAAGGATAAACAAAGGTAAGTGTTAAGAGGAAAGCCAATGCAATGCAAACAAATCCTGGGTGTTTTTAAAGTAGTAACTCAGGAATTCAAAACTCAATAGTCTCAAACCACTTCTTTAATGCAGTCTGCTGAAAATCTTTATCTTTCATATCCTTAACTCATTGTTTCCTGGTTAGTATTTATATGCAGATTAGAATGTATTCATATAAAATGCCCCTTGCTGCAGCTTTGAAACTCACTATCCATATATTTATATATATACATCTCTAAGATAGGATACATTTACCTCTTCAAAGTGAAATGCACAGGTGTGACACTTAAAAGGATTTGCCTTTATTTACCAGACAAAATTACAGACATATCACATTTGCAGTAGTGTCTCTGATTCCACTTTATGTGAGATATGTTGTCCCTTTGTTTGCTGCTGACAAGCGTAAAGAGCCACTTTCACTGCAGATAATAATGGTTAATTTATCACACAGAGCAGTGCCTGACCTCTGTGCGTCCCTGGCCCTCCATCACCTTCACACCTGCTCAAGCTAATTGTTAGAGCCAAGTGTAAATGAAAATCAACTGGGCTAATAATGAATGGAAGCCATTACTCACAACAGCACGTTGCTTTACAAAGGTTTATCAAGCTATGATATAACTAGTCCCTTAGTCACAGCTCCCTGTCTTACAAATGAGGATAAAGCAAACTCTTCAAGCCGGAAAACTAGACAGTAAGGCAAAACACTTATGTTTGGCACTATTCCTATAGACCCTTAGCACAGCAAATAATATACATACTAACACTAGAAAATGCAATGCCAGTTCATAAAGCAACAGTAGCATTTTCTAAATTCTAGAGCAGAGAAAGATTTTCCTCTTTATCTATTTAACATGATACTAGTCTCCTAAGATTCATAGATGCAAGTATACTAATTAACAGCAAACACAGGTGAAAATCCAACCCCTAATCCCCTGAAAAGAGCACAAGACCACCTAGTGCTTCAAACACCAAAATTTCAAGGAACATTACCTAGCATGTACTCTTGCTCCAAACAATACCCAGAACTCCATATAACCCACTTTTAGTGAACTCAAGCTTCTACATTTACAACCAGCTACCTTCAGACAATAAAAAATGATGTAAGTAAACAATCACTTGGATTCATAAAGAGAAAATAATTGTAAAATTCAGGGGGAAGGTTATCTATAACTTCAGAATGGAGAATATGGAGGACATGAACAATATCGTAAGAGTAAAGTAATTTTTAAATCCCACTTCTATAATTTTTTTCTCATACAGAAAGAATTTTCAGGCCATCATTACATTTTGTCTCTCCTCCAACCCCACCAAGAGAGGAAGGCAAGAGTTACATTCAAAATCATGCAACAAATAAATAAACAGCTTGATAAAGATTAAAAAACCCTCCAAACCAAATATGATTCTGCTTCCAGTTTCTCATCTACATTTGTTTTTCAAGCAAAATCTAAGGACCTACAGAAAGTGAACATTCCCATACACCCTGCCACTCAATTATCCAGCATTGGGGCAGACCTCTCAGTGGTATACTTGAGAGAGTCCTGTATTGCTCTGAACAAAACCTATCATGACAGTAACCAGCACAGTAACAGCACAGCTCTAAGCCATTCCCCTGAGACAACACGCAACACCAGAAGGAATATATACAGAATGCCAGCACATCGGTACCAGCTGTCCCTGGAAAGCAAATACATCAACTCAGTGAACACATCACAGAAAAGAAACTTACATAAAACTCTCTTAACAAGCCTCAAGCCTTACGTGAATCCTCTTGTTATCTTGCCTCTCATTATCTCAACCCTATCACCTCCTGCCCAAATCGACTGTCTTCATAAAGACAGCTGCTTTCATGCCCTATGTCAGGTGTCCAGAATGTAACAGGTTAGAAGGCTGTGAACAGGTTAACCTGCCTCTTTCCCCCCAACACAGAGGTGAGCAAAAAGTAAAACACAAAAAACCTCTGAGTTGGGATAAAAAAAAGGTTAAACATAAATGTGATAATGTAACACACAGTTACCTTAGCCTGTTTACAAAAAAATCACAGCAGAAAGCAGCACCAAGCAGAAGCCGGCAAGCTAAAAACTCAGGCCAGGGAGCTAACCCATCCCTCCCTGTCTGGTTGCCATCCCAGCAGAAGAAAGCCAACATACAAAAACCTGGAACCCAAAAGCAGCAACTGGAAGAGGAAACCTTTCATGTTAGTCTGAACTTCAAGCCCCATAATGCTTTGCTCCAGCCAGCACTATCATTTTAGGGCTGGCATGAGGCAGCATGATGTGAATAGCACAGAAGACTTTACTTCACACACAGAAACCAAAAGCCCAAGCAGATGTTCCATCTTCCTACTGGGAAAATACTTTTCAATATGTACCAAGAGTCTTACAAAAGGAAGTGTAATTAATTTTGCACACCTCATGGCCACACTTATTCAACAACACTTAAAACGTCGTACACTGCACTAACTAGTGCCGAAAGTCCAATATTTTATTTGATGTGAAGGTATGGGAACTCTCTTCAGTCATTTCCAGGAATACAGTTAAAGATTAAAGAAATGTAAGCATGTGGAACTGCTGATTTCCAGTGAAGGTTGTCTGCCACTTCATATTACTTTCAGATGGGAGAGATTTACACAGCTGCCCAGGGTACTCTTATTCTCCAGCAATTGTTATTTTCCATCCCACTTAGATATCCTGTTCTTTTCCACACATTGTCAGTTACACATGCTCTCACTGTAGAATCTAACATACATTTTCTGTAATTTACTTTGAAGTCTGTATTCTTTATTCAGTTTTAGCTGCCAATAGAAAAAAAAGTTCTCTAAAAATATAGAAGGGAGGAAAAAAAATCTACAGAAAGTTGCCAACAAGCTTTATCCCATGCAAGCCATGCATAACATCCCATTATCCCTGTGACCAGGCCTAAGGATCTTCCCCATATGTAGGAAATGCTGCATCAGGATGCAAAGTCACTTGTGTACGAGTGAAGGGCACACGCATTCTTTTCCAATACATAGATGCCAATATATTTTTCATAGTAAGAATAGATTCTTATAAAGAAGATTTAGGTTTTCTCATGATAGACAAAGCCTGCAGTGGGCAGTAGTGTCCTCCCTACTCTAGTCATGAGGTCTATGGTGACAGGTTGGACTCGATGATCTTTGAGGTCCCTTCCAACTTTAGGAATACTGAATACTTCATTCTCCTTGTTACCTTTTGAGTCTATTTAGAGGTAAATCCATCGACTCAAACAAGCCTATAAACCCCATGCTGCAAAAGATGAACTTTGGTATATCACCCATTTCCCTGCAATTGTTACATTGGCTGACTACATATTTGACTAGGAGGTGGAGTACTTTCTTCCCATCCCCTCCAGCTCCCCAAGACACATATATTACTATCTGTAAGGGTATTCTGATTTAAAAAGTGCTCAAGGCCTCCTTGGCATATCTAGCACCCCTCACCTTCTCCCCAGCTCAGAATTCTCTGTCTCCCCTGCTCGTGCTCTGGCAGCAATGCTGAGCATGGAAAGTGCATCTGTGGAAGTAATTTTCCAGGTATTTTTCCAGGAAGACACCCAGACCAAATGAGGATCTGTGAGTAGAGCAGAAAAGCCTTCTGCACAAGTGCCCAAGGCATTTCAAATACTACAGCAAGCATTCCAACTATATGTGCCAGAATGAAAGAATCTGATAATGAAACTAGTATGCTTATACTGGCAAATATTTGATATTATACTCCAAAAGCAAAATCCTTCCAAGTATATAATCTGATTGTATTTTTGATTTTTATGCCCATCAAAACTTCAAAGTATTTTATGAACAGAAAATTAATGCTACATGTCTCATGAAGCTGTGCTAACCCTTTAGAGAACTAATCATCCCATGAAAAAGATTTTTCCCTCTCAGTAATATTTAATACAGTAGAGAGCTTGATTGTGATAGCAAAAATATGTTTTACTTTCCTAAAAAAGAAAAACCACTCAAAAAGTCCATGCTTGAGCAACTGTTTTCCTACACACTCAAATTAATGAGAGAATAAAGGTTAGAGCAAGATTTATTTAAATAGCATTGCATACTTCCATATTAGCAAAAAAATGTACACTTGCAAGAGGGAAGTAAAGCAATCATTTTGACTATATATTTTATGGGGAGCACACAATTCATTAATGGTAGGGATATTCAGTAAATCCAGTTAAGAAAGGCAGCCAGAAACTGTTGATGCAATCAGAATGCTCTACCCATGTATTAGGCACACAACATTTAAGAAAATTTACAAGCACCAATGCTAACTAGTGTTCCTGGCCTTTACAATCCATACAATGAACTCAGCCTTCGAGAGGGAGAATAATTATGCTACTAGAAGAAAAACTTTCCAAAAGAAAAAAAAAAAGGCAAGGAAAAAAAAAATGAAGGCAGCCAAATCTAAGAGACCTGTCAATGCTAGTGTCATCAGTGGAGTGATAACTAGTAAAGAGCTGATATCAAAGGCTGTCTTTTTCTTCCCCTCCATGCTCTGTTCTGTTTGAGCCCATGGTGGTCACAGCTCCTTTAACAATATTTATAATGAAGGAACAACGTTGGAGATGTCAACCCTGATTATTCATAAAGGCTCCTCCTGCCCAGCTCTCCCCTTAGGCTAACTGTAAAAGTACCTGATTCCCAATTCTCAAACACAAAAGCGCACAGAGCTTGAAAGCTGAGCTGACTAATAAAGTTTGCATATCCCTAAGAACAAGAGCACACAATGAAGAAGAAAAGGAATGGCAAGATTAAACAAAAACAGTAAGCTTGGATGGGAAATAATAAAAATTTAAAGAGGCAAGAACTTAGATTGCCCCCCCCTCTGTACTCCTAGTCATTTACATTTCAGCATGTCCTAAGAAGCTTCTGCTTTGTCTTCTGGCTGCTACATGAAGGTATAATAGTCACCACAAAACTTAAACCACACTTTTGGAGCTGGAACCATGAGAGTCTGTGAGCAATATAACTTCTAGGTCATTGAACTTCAACTCAGGACGAACCTAGAACAAGGGATAATACTGACCAGCAAACAATTCTGGATTACTGTTTCACTTTGGGGCCTTTATCAGTATTTAAAACACACACAAATACAGGAAGTGCCTTCAAACAAACAGGAAACTGGGTTTACAACAGGATCATGATCTGGTTTTGATGGCTGGAAAGCTTCAATGCATCTCTGAGCACTTGACAAACATTAGAAGCTTGAGGCTAGACTGTCATCTATTTTTCTTAATCACACAGGGGACTAAAAGAAAACAAGGCCTTCTTCGTCCCTCTGTTCTGCCTTGCTTACATTATGAATGACTGCTAGAAAGGATAGGGATCACCTGCCAGGACAAGCAAGTGGGCAGGAGGAAAATAAGGAGTCCATGCTAGCCCAAGTAATCAGCTAGTGACAGAAAGATAAGCCTCTTCACCAGTCCCTTCTTAAGGCTGATTAACACTTCAGCTTTGCCTTGCATTTGGAGAGGACTGTCTAGTCAAATGAGATAAAGGAATATTATAAGCTAGCACTTCCTGATGAGAGCCATGAAGCTATTTGACTGCACACAGCAAGTTGCTTAAGGCAGGAAGCAGTAATAACAAATACTGTGTCACAAGAAAGCTATAAGGGCATTTTGATGCAGGAGTAACAAAGTACAGAATCATCCAGTACAAGGTTTGAGCAAGACCTGGATGAACTCCCTAAATTGGAAAAACAGACCTGGGTCTCTCCAGAGTTCCTTACTGGTATTTACTTCCATGAGAGAAGGGTTCCACACTTTCAAGAGGCTGTATTTAAAGTGTGAACAAAATAGAAATAATGAAGCAAAAGGAAAAATATATTCATGTGTAATACTTTAAAACAACTGTTACAGTGGCAAGTCCACAACTGCAGTTAACATTTGGGGTTTTGTAATCACAAGACATTTCTTTAAATAGTGATACAGAACTAGCATAGTTAGTTGGCATACAAAGTAATGTAAATCTTACACAAAAGGCAACAGGGACAAACTGACCTCTGTATTTCCTTTGGCACATTGAAGACCAGCTACCCCTCTCAGTAAAGGCAGCCTTGTACTTGTAGTCAGTCTACAGTAGCTGATCTCTCTACAGACATGTCCTCCCAGTAGGTGTGGCAGAAGTTACCACCAAACAGTTAGCACATTGTTGAGAAAAGCACCTGAGCTTTATAAATGAGGGAAACAGTGGCAACAAATTGAGCTGAGTTGAAACCTGCAGCAACTCTGCAGGCTCTCTCTATAAATCCAGACAGACTGAAAACCCCCATATTTTTCTTAATAAGCTCACATTATTCATAAAAACTTGGGTGGACTGAAATGGTCAGCAAGGAAGGACCTACTTTTTTAGCACAACTGTAGACATTTTATATTTTGTGATACCTCTATGCTATGACAGGAAAACAGGCAAGGCCTATCTCAGCTGGTTTTGCCAACACGAATACATACCCTAGCGCCTCCTTTGTTGGCAGGAGAAGAGATGGGCAAAACTGCAGAATACCTCAGCATAGACTAGGTTTCCTGTTAGCATTACAGCTCAGGTTATCCCATCTCAGATAACAGGAACATCACAGTACTGATTGTGGGACTCACTGTTCTGCCCTCACACCAGCATTGCACTGCTTTGATTTACTGTAAATCATGCAAGGAGAGGGATGCTACTGTGGGCAGTTTACCCACAGCGGGCATGTTCTTTCTTGGGATATGTAAGCCAGTGTTGCAGGAAGGTCAAACAGAACATGCCTTTGAAATCTGGTTCACTTAATTCACTGTTTGCAAACGTGTCAGAAACAAACTGGCTTTATCTACAATATATTTGAAAATTTTGTGCCTTTGAAATGTTACAGCTACCTAATTTCAGGCTTTCAAACTCTCCCTGGTGACTCCCCTACATACAATAGTGATTCTTTTTCAGTGAGATAGTTTTTCTATCACAACCATACTAACCTGATCTAAACAAGAGATGACTGCAGGAACAGTTTAAGCATTGAGAAGTCCATAGAGCCTAGAAACTGACAAAGTATCTCAATTATCTTCCAAATGAAAATATTTCTGTTAAAGGATCAAAACAATCCATTTCAAAATTCCCACTTGTTTTATCTTTTCAACATTTTGTCTTGAATTATAAGGGTCTGACATATCTAGTTCCTGAAAGGATTTATAGACCTTCATCTCACTAGCTAAACAGCTGTGTCATTTCTCATGATGTGCATGTATTTACAGTCTCACTGTCCTCCAGAAGAGTTCCATCTGCTCAATGTCTTTCATAGAATAATTTGCACTGGAAAATATCTGTAAGATCACTGAGTTCAACTGTTAACCAAGCACAGCTAAGCCACCACCATACCATGTCCCTAAGCGCCACATCTACATGATTTTTAACCCCCTCCAGGGACAGCGACAACCACTTTGTTGGGCAACCTGTTCCAGGGCTTTACAACACCGAGTGAAGAAATTTTTCCTAATGTCCAACCTAAACCTCTCCTGGCAAAACTTCAGGCTGCTTCTCTTGTCCTACTTGGGAGAAGAGATCAATCCTCACCCAGCTACAGCCTCTTTTCAGTGTAGCTGTGGAGAGTGAAGTCTCCACTCAGCCTCCTTTTCTCCAGATTAAACAGCCTCAGTTCCCTGAGCCACTGCTCAAAACGCTTTTGCTCTAGATCCCTCACCAGCTTCATTGCCCTTCTTTAGACATGTCTATCTTTGTCAGCTGGGAACTTAAGGGGACACATTCATGATCCCAGTGCAATTCTACCAGGAACGTGTTTAGCCCAGTATTCATGACACGTACCTCACATCTTTAGCGACATATCAGTGGTGTGATGAGATGAGGAACAATACCTGACTCAGCTTAAGAGCCAGGAGGTTATGACCTTTTTACTAATTAGCATGATTTCAAAAATAATTGGTCTTCTTGACTATGCCACAGTGCATCAGACAAAGTTAAGCAGAAGGGAAGAAGTACAGTAAATTCATTACTGTTTACTCATTCACTGCCAAATTGTTCAAAGAGGTCATTTAAAAGGTTGAGAATGATATTACACTACATGAGAGCTTTAATCTGAACATGTAAGAATAGGGAGCAGCATAATTATGAAACCAGAGTTGATAGGGAGATGGTATAGAACAAGAAGATAAATACAATCCAGTCAGAGGAAAGTAATTAGCCCAAACAGTCTTATTACTTGAAATAAGTCAGTGATACTTTTCTAGCCATTGTAGGTTATGCATACTGCACATGCAGTCTGTACGTCCAAGGAGGTTCTCCTCCCCCTCTACTCTGCCTTGGTGAGACCACACCTCAAATACTGTGTCCAGTTTTGGGCTCCCCAATTCAAGAGAGACAGGGATCTCATAGAAAGAGTCCAGCAGAGAGCTACAAGGATGACTGGGGGACTTAAACATCTCTCCTGTGAAGAAAGACTAAGAGAACTGGGGCTGTGTAGTCTTGAGAAGAAAAGGCTGAGATAGGGTCTTAACATCTATAAATATCTGAGGAGTGGGTGTCAAGATGAAGGTGACAGTCTGCTTTCAGTGGCACTCAGTGATAGGATAAGGAACAATGGCTACAAGCTAGAACACAGGAGGTTCCACATCAACACGAGGAGGCACTTCTTTATGGCGAGGGTGACTGAACACTGGAACAGGCTGCCTAGAGAGGTTATGGAGTCTCTTCCTCTGAAGACTTTCAAAACTTGCCTGGATGCATTCCTGTACAGCCTGCTGTAGGTGATCCTGCTTTGGCAGAGGGGTTGGACTTGATCTTTGGAGGCCCCTTCCAAACCCTACCATTCTGTGCTTACATATCACTTCAGTCTTGCCCAATTTCAAGCAAAAGAAAAAAATAATCTCTTGGAAATGATCCTTTACCCTAGGGTTGCTTTTTACCTACGTAGATTCACAAATCCAACATCCATTTATGAAATTACCTTACAAATCTCTTGCCTATTTATTATTTTCCACTGCTTTTATCAGGAGTATCCTTAATAAGGCACCACCCAGTGAAAACAGGAACTGAATAGGAGTCCACTGCTATTGCAGGTGGCTTGTACTTTAATAGATGGCTGCTCCTATTTAGTGTTGTTTTGGGTTTTTTCAGTGTTAAATTTACATCCAACCCAGCTGCTTGGTCTCCACTCTGTCTAAAGCTTGAAGACAGAAAGGATAACGTCTACACGTGCATAAAGATTTTGTAACGTGCAAACACATTAGAAATTCATGCATGTTCTGAAGTCTTTATGGGATCTTCAGTCTCTCTTTTCAGGCAAATTCTAGATCTTGTGAACCCAGTTCAACAGAACTCATGGCTTTATTATTACTGTGTTGAATCCTGCATCGAGTAGAACAAATTTACAAGTAGCACTATCACAATGACCTTGTGCTCAAATATCTCCGCTAAAATATCTTGCTCAGTATCCCTCCCTGTAAAAACACTGTGCCTTAAAGAAACAAGGAGTGGGGAGGGGAAAATCATGTAAGCAAACTACTCAACACTACAACCACCATAAAAACCTTTTAACGCTTCTCCTCATGAGCTCCTTGTCTCAGCTGTCAGGTGCTATTACCTTTCTTCAACATTCCAGCAAAGCAGTGGCATTTTTGCAAGAGTGTCCATTAATCAACACATTGGAATTTCCCGTTCTACCAAGACAGAAGCACTTCTTTGCATCTGACTACCTAGAATACTTAATCAAATTCTTGCTAGTAGTTAAGGACAGTACATGAAAGTCCCAGAAAGTTTCAGTGTGAAAATAAACTAGCTTTTTAAAAAATCATTAATTTCCTAGCAAGTCACCAGAGGTAAACTTAGCTTTATAGCATCTAAAGCAAAACATGCAGATATATGTGAGTGGAGGAGCCAGCTCTGCGTTTCCTAAACCACACATGCAATTTAGAGTTAATAAGACAGTAATTGCACATTATGTACTCATTGATTACCTAAAACATAGTTATTAAGAAATAACAGCTCTGTAACACATCTCTGCTAGATACAGACCTATTACAAAGCTGTCAAACAGCAATAAATGTTTATCTAAAAAATTAGCATTTGGCCATACATATCCTATTAAATTCAGCTGAAATAGATTCTGAAGACAATTAAAGCTCCTGTCTGCCTGCATCTGACCAATGCTATTCTCCCTACATCTGAAGTCACACCACCAAACCTTTCAACAGCAATATTTTTCTTGAAAAGATTCACAACATTTTCAAGAAGAAATCTCAAACTTTTTAAGAAATTCTTCTTAGAGCCTCATTTACTTGGTGACAGCATGTCGCCCTTCACAGCTCTGCTACTCCTAACTCTGTGGCACAGAGGAGGGCTCGTTACCATGCCCCATCCTTCAAAGCAGTCAGGCTTGCAGGCAACTGGTTTCCACAGGCAGCGGGGCTGTGCTCCTGTTGCTCTTCTTGGGTTGGCTTGATTCTGTTACTTAATATAAAGATATTCTGAAACTCTTAGAAGGAGACAGCAAGTGGGGAAATGTCCGTGGAGTTGATAGCAGCTGAAATGAAGCTCCCAGAACTATGACTTTGGATGGAAAAGGTATTTGTGTATTACATCCTTATTTATGTGTCAGCAAGAAATGTACATGCCTCTGCTGAACAGGTACACACCAATGAGATAACTGAGTAAAGAAAATTGCTGTCCCTAGGGACAGATTTCACAGAAATAAAAATTATGAAAGAAGACAGACTTCTGAGAAAGAGTTGGCAGGAGTCTGGTAAAAGACACCAAAACAAACACTGAAAGAAAGAGACTGAAAAGGGAGTGTATGGACACAAGTGACCAGGTCTCCACACAAATAGGAAATACTGAACTAAAATACATACAAAACAGAAACTTCACTCTGAACATTTTCTTTAAGCCCAAAGAACTGCTTTTTAGATACAAAAGAGCTGCTGGAATGAAATGAGAAATGTTCTGTCCAGTGGGCACTCCCTGGAATCACATCTGAAGCACCTATGTAGGGCAGCATAATGAAACTCTATTTCTATTGCTCACAATTCATCAATTTTCTGGGTAAGTCCAAAACTCCTACAGACTCACTGGCCTCCTGCTGCAGCAATTAATTCTCTTTTCCTACCAACCTATTAATTAATTTTAAAAAGCCCTTGTTGTTGAACAATGCATATACCTCATTAACATCAGAGAACTATTTTATTACACTAGTGTTTATTAAAAAACAAAGTCAGATAAAAGAAATTGGGAAGAGTGAAGGTTATAAAGGAAAAAAAATGCAGAGATGGGTCTGGAACATAGGCATACTCAGTCATGGAAATTCTGTTTGAAGCTTCACTGTCTGTTTTATTATGGATTCCATAGGCAGCTTCTAATTTAGCGCAGCTGTTAACACTCCTGCTACATCAAAAATTCCCTCTGCTGAACTTTTGTAGAGGTTTTGTGTTAGACAAGCACCAGTCCTTTCCAATTTCACAGTTTCCTAATTATGGTATTGCAGTTCTCATTTGTACTGTAAACCTGATCAGACTGGGGGGGAGGGGAGAGGGGTAGTAGGGGAGGAAACAACAAAAAACAAGTAGTAATTTACAGCTGTTGGTCATATTGTGTTTCCTAGCTACTGCATTTACCTAGCAATATAAAAAGTGTTCAACAGCAAACTGTTTCCAAGTATATTGCTGTGAAATGTGTATTATAGCACCTTCTGTGCAAACCACTCTGTAAAAGCTTTGATCTTCAATTCTCAAAGTGTTACACTAATTCTTTTAACCACACGCTAAGAAAATTAAGATAAACAAATACCTCAATTACCAACAAATGAAGGATAAAAACCTGTAAGAAGGATTAAATCACTAATTGAACACTTGAAGCTTTAAATAGCAAACGAAGTCTAAATGACTAATAAAAGGCTGCCATCAATAAAACACCTTTGATAAACAAGATACTTTTGTTTTTCTTCTTGTATGTTTACAATAGCCACCTTTCCTTCCAACAACATTCACAGAAGTGTTTCCCTTTTCTTGAACATATTGAGTTTATTGTAGACCACAAAATTCATACCTTTTCCCAGTAACAGTGGTTCAGGGCCCTCTGAAGCATTTGTTCTGCAAAGTGACATATTGTGACAAATCCAGTGATAATGGAGAAATGTGGGAAATCTGACAGAAATACTTTACTCCTCGTTTCCACTAATGAGAATAAAACAGTAAGAGAGATACCATCAAAAAACTGCAGTAAGCAATTTATTTGGTTGAAATACAAGCAGTGCTTTTTCTTTCCCTACTCCCCTTTCTCTTACTTTGCTTAGAGCAGGCTTTTCATTTTTTTCATTTTGCTTTATATTGTCAAGCGAGAACAGAGTTCCTGAGGAGACAAACAGGGGGTAAAGAAGACAAATCTGTCTCCTTTGTGCGGGAGCTGTAGGCCAGAGTTATCAACTCCTCTGCTATTCAAGACAGATTTGCATATCCAAGGCCACCCGAGGCAGGGAAGGCATTTGGAGTCTGATTTTTTTCCACAAGAACACATTGGGGAGCAAAGTAAAATAAGGAAACTCCCAAAAAGATCCGAGAAACTATATTTTAAAAATAAGAAAAAGGCAAAGAAATCACAAAACTTTGTGGAGGGGAAAAACTCCCATTCAAAAATTTCTTTCTTGGAGAAAAAAGACATTTTATACATATAGGAATTTCCAAATATCCTTAATAGAGTAACTTCATGGACAGCAACTTGGCACAAGAACTTCAGATTGTCATCCATGCTGTTTCTGTCTATATCTTAATACAAAACTACTCCTCTGCACACAGGAATCAAGGATGATGGAGTAGCCAGCCTGCAAAACAGGGAGGGTTACTTTCTCATCAGTCTTGTGACAGACATATAAAGCCACTATGGTAGATACATTATGCATTAGTACCTACTTACTTGGGAATACTGGAGAAATGCAACTGGCAGGGGGTAAGATTCCAGTACAGCAAATTCCTAATCACAATGCTCATCTTCCTACACATACAGTACTGGAATTAATGAATGACATAATGACAACCTAGTCATTACAGAAATTAGTTTCAGAAATGCTCTCAGGAAAATTCCAATTAATAGAAATATATTTAAGTTAAAGTAGCTCTGCAGGGTGGGAAATTAGAGGTCTTTTCCAACTGAAACAACTCTGTTATTCTGTGTTTCTTTGAATGGTTGCACTTGATGATCTTGCAGGTCTTTTCCAACTAAAACAATTCTGTGATTCTATGATTTAATTGAGCATATGTATGTGACATACCCAATGCTATTGAGACTGGATAATCTATACAGTACTTTTATCAACTAACCAGATTTACCAGCTAGTTAGCTGACAATCTCTCCTCCTGCCATGTAACCCATTTTCACACATGCACTTGCTTTAATTTAATACAGCGGTACTTTTGGACTGGATTTTGTCATACTTCCTCACAAAAGCAATGTTTAATGCAAAAAGCTGTCACTGATAATGACACAGTAGTACTCTATCAAATCAAGGTGCTATTAAACCTGGACAAAGACAGCAGACTTTCATTCCACAACATACAGCCCAAAGACCCTAAGGTCCTGATTCTCATCCATTACTCATACTGAATAGCTCTTAAAAAACATATTATTGACTTCCACAGAGATAACATGTACCATAATTGGTTCTTGATCTAACGAATACTATCAACAGCTATCTCAGCTAGACCTAAAGCACTACTCAATTACCCAAAGACAAAGTCTTTCATAATAAAGCATGAGACAGCATACTACACAACAGTACTTGGCAAAAAGTAATACACAAAGACACAACTTGTTTTACAGATTAAAAATCAAAGTCCTGAGGCTAAAGCTTTTAACCTGTGATTTGACTGGTTTTAAAAGAATGGTTGTGGATGTAACCAATTTTCCTGAGCATTTATCAGTAGCATCACTTCATAGAAGCTATTAGACCTCATTGTGTTCATACTGTACATGAGAGACTTCATATTCCATTAATTTGTTAATGTATTTATACCTAGTTTTCTAAAGAAAGCAAGGAATTTTGACTTGCTGAAGTGGGATATGCACTCAACATCTTTACCAATGCTTCCAATATTTCTCACAGAGTTAGACATCCATCAGTTCAGGTACAGTTTCATGAACGTTGACCACCTCCTGACATCTAGAACGTCTCCACTTGCACCATACTGGTGTTCTCAGCAGCAGCACTGCACACATAACGAAATCTTGCTGCTAGTCACACAGGCAATGACCTGCACATGTGAGCTAAATGGCACTAGACAGGTACAAACTGCATTTCAAACAACTGTTTCAAGTGAGTTCCCTGTTGCTACATCTGAACAATACTGAACCTTCAGAATACTTACAGCAATTTGGAAAAATTAGCTTCTAGAGGCTAAATACATGTTATTTCCTAATATATACATGACATTTAACAATGAAGTGCATGCTTACATCTAGATAGGAACAGCTATGGCTTTTAGTTCTAGTCTTTTGGTTGAACCCAATGAGCCAGCATGCCCTGATTTTGTTCAGTTCTAGAGGGTATGCAAGCCGTTTTCTTTGTGCTTTCTCCACAGACAATTATTTTTCAGACATGAATGGACATAAATAACGCACACAGAATCTGAAGCAATTAGGCCCTGCTCTCTCTTCCTTCAGGATCTGCCCCAAATTAAATGTATCATAGTAAACAGTCTCTGATTCGATACACTAAATTTTACTTTATGATATCACTTAGCATACATTGCTATCTCTCTGCAACACCCTAACAAAAGAGAGTTTTATTTTAATACAGAAACTTTGCAGGTAGGTGGCAAATTTTCTGATCTGGATTTTACCCTTAACAATAAATTTTTAAAGGCCACAGTATAAATGCAACAAACATGGATTATCAAATATGAGGTTACTGTGGTAAAAAACAGGAACTGTTGAAGAATAAGACATGCAAATAAATTCAAAAGGTAGAGCAGTAGAATTCTGTAAGCCAATCTCCAAATCAGTCTGACCCTTTTAAAATAAAACACAAATACATTTGTTCCTTTTAATTTGCATTTTGGGGTTAAATTAAGTGATTTTGAAGTATTTCTCTAGAATTGGAGTTCTGAAGGAGTGTTTTAAAAGTAGCCCACACACAAAACCAAAACCACTAGCACTCTTTCAAAATCATTGATCCACATGTGACAGAAGTTGAAAAAAAAAAAAAAAAGAAGAAAGAAGAAACTCAGAGATCCATCAAACAAAGCCAAGTATTCACAGCCCAGCAGGCAATTTCCATGCTTTCCCATACTCAGAGAAATATTAGTACTGTCTCAGATTTAATGTCAACATAATATGAGCCTTCTTCTGTGTGAATACATTGCCTGGTAGCAAGTAAAGCAGCAAAGCTGCTTTTTCTGATCTTTTCATTGACCATTGCCACAAGGAGTTTAAGGCTGGCAGACGCATAAATGCAAAAAGATGAGAAACCACACCAGAACAGAATAGAAACTTTGACCACATGAAGCTTTCCCTCAACAATTCAATATAAGACCATGTTTGTTCTCATAATGTCATTTAGCACCTGGCATATTAACTATGAATACAGAACTCAAATTAATCTGTTCTCTCTTAGAAAGTCCACAGAATTGGTGTGACTGAGGTGATATTCCTCCTTGGGTGCCCATTTTGGATTCCCCTAATCTGTTTCCTGTCTTGAGGATAGCTGCTGATAAAAGTGCAGTACACAGTCTGTAGCTCCTACTGAGTACCCAGAGGACAAGTTAGAAATGAAAATTGAACGAGGGCACTGCTTTGCAATAGAATAGAATAAACCAGGTTGGAAGAGACCTTCAAGATCATTGCGTCCAACCTATCATCCAACACCACCTAATCAACTAAACTATGCAACCAAGCACCCTGTCAAGTCTCCTCCTGAACACCAATGCTGCCATGCATTCAAGAACAGCAAAACTAATATAATTATCAGAACTGGGTTTTAAATCTATGAAATTACTTTTTAGTATCCTCTAGTTAACCTGGGAAAGGTGTAAGCTCTATTCTTACTTGATCCGTTTCTTAAGTACTGACCTTCCAGGTATTAAAAAAACGCATAGAAAACTATGCAAAACTATCAACTATACACTGTTAGCTCTTCTTTGCTTGGTACCATTGTGGGTGTACCTTCAGAAAAACAAATTGCTCTTTTTTTTTTTTTTAGAGTTTCCATGAAAATTGAGCTATGGTTTCTCAAGCATTAAAAATCCTTTAAAAAATAACTGCTAAAAAGCTACACTAACTACATTAGCTACAGAAGAGCATACACAACAGACAAGGTTAAGGCTTATGATAAGCCTCAGTTCAGGCTAATCACAGTCAATTCTTTTCCCTATATTTTCAATATTGAAAAGATATCTTTCTCTACAGCTTGGAATTGCTAGGATTGGTTGACTCTCTTATACCTTTTTAAATACCAGTTCCTAAACTAAATACTACCCTTGTCAGTGAAATCAAGTCAAGTAATTGGTCATGCTGTTACACCATAATGGGCATTTTTTCAGCTGCTTGAATCAATATGCTCTGTAGTCACACAGACGTACGACCCTTCTGGATTTCATAGTATCATAGTATCATTCAGGGTTGGAAGGGACCACAAGGATCATCTAGTTCCAACCCCCCTGCCATGGGCAGGGACACCCCACACTAGATCAGGCTGGCATAAGAATTTGACTTTAATACTGTATTCTTTCACACATGCCCTTAAAAACATTATGTCACATAGACCTGCAAGCAAGAAGCTGTACCGAAAATATGACAAGACAGTGGGAGGTTCTAAAATTCAGTTTAAAAATACCTTGCTCAAGAACTGGTGAAGTGGCACCATTTTCACTTCCATATGCTACTTTGCTATTTAAAAATTCAGGAACTTGATAATAGCTGTTTTTAATACAGTTTGAAAACATAATGAAAAACATTATTTTGAACCTAATGCAAATACAGTCTCCCTGTTTCTTTCTGCACCAAATATATTTTTACAACCATTTGCACAGCAGCAGCTGCATGTAGAACTGGGAGAGCTTGAGGAGGATTTAAAGATATATGTAAATATCAAAGTCATTCAGTTGTAGTGCTGCTTCAAATATGCAATGTTCAAAGCCAGTAATATAGCAGGAGAAAATTAACTTTTTTAAAATTCATGTCTTTCCTAAGCTCAAATGGATTAGCAGTAGATTTGAGGTAATTAATTATAATTACAAGTTTCCTAGGGAAACGTGGCATAATACACTCATTAACTGAAATATTACATTTGTTCTGTGTTGATTGTGAGATTATTTTAACATAGTGCAACATTTACTAGAAGTTTTTTGGGCCAGACATCTTTACTTACACTGAACGGTTGCTCCCTCCACGAGTAGCCTCAACTGACTTCAAAGAAAACCCACTTGGGCCCTTAATTAGTCATTTTCAGCATAGGAAGGTAAAATTCCCTACTTCTCAGAAAAATTCTGTAGTCTCTATTGAACATGAGTCAGTGGGAGTTTTTCCCTGGGAAGGACTATTGAATCTGGCCTCACAGTTACTTCCTGATATTCTCTTCAGTCCTGAACAAAAGATACACCACACCTAACCAAATACCTAACTAAATAGTACATGCTATTTCAGAATACAGTTTTGAAATAATCTTAATAAGGCCTCAATTATATTTTATTTTTTCAACTACCTTCTGTTTGATGCTATGGCTAAGCAATGGAAAATTTACATCCTTGTTTCATTATGGAGAGGTAAACGTCATTGAACTCCTTATGAACCAAATACACAGAGAACTCACTGCAGCCATTAATACAACTAATATATAGAGAACTCCACATAGCTATTAATAAAACTCCTCATAGAATCCACAGCACTCCCAGTCTAGACAATGCCAGGAACACTAAAGCTGTCTCTTGGGGCATGCAAAAGATCCCCACTTTGATACCGTTGTATCATTGTCCTTGGTTTGGAAATCAAGGGAAACCAATGATGCACTTGTAAAAGAAAGTAGCTGCAAAAATGAGGAACTGGCTAATTAAAAAGAGACTATTTATTTTATGTTCTGACACACAGAAGAGAAATTAAACAACTTTTCCTTTTGTCTCTATGCTTTGAGAACTTTGCCCAGTAAGATTACAGATAGGAGAGTGATGGGTCCAGCAGGGATTTCTACCAATTAAGCTGCTACACTCTGGGGGGGTAGAGGTGTTTTTTGAACCATGAGTTATTTTTACACATACCATGGGCTGCTGTGTCTAGCCACAAAAGGGCTACATTAAGAGCAATGTTACAGGCTTTGCTCAGAGGTATCACGCTTTCCTGCAAGTCCAAATCTCTAAGAAGATTTCAGTGAGAGAATTGAGAATGCTTAGTTCTATAATACAATCAAAAGGATGATAGGAGTGCTTTTACCTACCCAAACTTTCATTTTTGCAATCAAGGAGGAAAGCAAAATAAAATTATTGTAAGGTTTAATTAACAACAGATACAGATCCATGATGCCAGATTTTGCTCCACTGCAAACTTAATATTTTCTCCCATGTGCCACCTAGCATTTCAAGAAGATACAACTCACAGTCAAGCTAAAACAGAGCTTGCAGACTACCATTTCTCAGAACTGCATGCAAATTAGACACGGGGCTGAGGGGAGAGCTAATTCCACATAATCTCTCTAAATATTTCTTTTTTTCACAAAGTTTTCTGCCTTTTAATTTTACTCTTTCAAAATGCTAACTGAAATCCTGAAATGCAATTTATTCTGATGCTCACCTCAGAATTGGTTTATGGTAAAAATCAGCCAGGATCATTCTTTCCCTATTTTCACTTATTTCATGTGAGTTATCAAAACTCAGGCACACCTTCTTTTGCTTTCCTAAGCCCAGAAGGGGAATCTGCAATTCTGCTGGGATTCATGTTTGGCCTAATGCCTGAAGAACAAAAACTGCTTCAGTCGCTCTCAGCACAGAGCTGCTTTACCAGGTTGATATATAAAATTAGGCTTTCCTCCAGTTAAACAACAATAATTTGTTTTACTTTGATAGGTCCTTCTAAATAATGGTGTCATCAGTAAACATCTGGCTTCTTCCTAGCAGATTAGGCCTCCAATGAGGAAAGTGTGTTTATAATTCTAATTTGAAACACAGCACATTAATATGCTGATTCTCATAATGTTTGCCTTAACCTGTTTGGAGAAATTATGACTACAAATATCTTGTACACAACACCTCTAAACTACCAGCTTGTACAAACAACACAGGAGCCGAAGCAGTCTCATACAGATGATTAGAACCACTTCAGAGGCAATCATGATTAGTGCTTTGGCTTGAAGCCATATTTTACACATAAACAAAGCATCTGTTTCTGAGTTCCTGTCCCAAGCTAATAGATCCACCTCCCTTATTACTAATAAGCCTGTTCAAGAGAGCCAGATGGCCTAGCTGAAACAGCCCTGGCTTTTTCCTGAGCTAGGCAAACCAGAGCCATGGAACCAGAGTTGGCTCCAAATCATATTTCCTTGGGCTCCAGAAGCTGGTAAAAGGACACAAAAACTGCCTTCACAAAAGAATACAAATGCTGGTACCATACATTATTTAGAATTGGTGTGAGGCCAACATCTGCTTCTCCAGATGATCCTTTCATGTAGGTACAATGAAGGAAGATGCTAAGTACAGTACACTTCTGCAGGAGTTGGTGTATTGCAATGCTGACTGTCACCATTCCTTGCGGGATTTTTTTGCAGACTTTGCAAATCCCTGCCTGCAGCAAGCAGTGCTGCTCAGCTGTCCTTGCTGTATATTGGATGTACTTGACAATTGAGTGGTTTTACATATTTAATAAAAGTGTCACATTCAATTAGTAGAACTAGGTTTTTAAAAGCATCTTGTGCTCCTTAGCAGCAACTGGAACTGTTGAGAGCCAAACAGAGCAGTACTTGGCTGGTTCAGTTCTAAGATTTCTTTTCTTTCCCATGACCCAGGTTCTCACTTAAGTAGCTATTTTTCTAAGCATGTTAGAGTCAAGATGCTCCACAAGCCAAGAAGTTAATGCTGCAGGGGAATCCATAACCCACCTGGACCTAGGAAGACTAAAGAGAGAAATTGCTTTATTTAGAAGCAAACAGACAGGTGGCAGTTAGTGACACAGAGAGAAGGCCATTTAAGTCACCTGCCCCACCAAACCATATGTGTCAAGAGAACTTCGTTTTTCCCTTTCCACTATGGTGCATAGGGTGCTTTGTTCCATTATGTTGCCATCTGAATTTCAGCAGAGTGTATGCCTGTATGAAGTATAAAAGACAATTCACTACACCAGGAGCAAATGATCTTCACTCCAAGAGCAGCAGCAGGTCACATCACCCCTGCAGAAGTAAGGAAGTTTTACAGGGAGAAAGTCTTTTCAGAACAGCACAGCCACAGTGAGCAGGCTTCTTGTGTGCTACTATCCTGAAGCTACAGACAAAAATCCTTTACTTCTGTCTCATGGGGATACCAGCAGATATGCAAAGACATAAACCTCCCTAAACACAGCTATCTTCCCTCCCTTCCTTGTCATCAGAGACAGAAAAATGAATTACTGAGTGAGGGGAAAAAAAAAACCCTCACAGAAAATGTGCTGGAACAATTGAGGCCTGTCACTCCTTTTCATTAAAGGCAGGTTCCACAGGAGTTATTGAAGCTCGCTGGGATCTCCTGGGACAAAAGCCAGAATAGAAATGTGTAAAGTATTGTTCTTCATATATTTTTCCCCTAACATAAGTCTTGTGAGCTATACACACAGGGCATTTCTTGATTTTAAAGGAAAGCCCTGAACAACAGCCATACTTCAAAGCCCAGATCAAGTGTGATCCTGAATCTGTGTCACTGTCCACACTGGAGGCTGAGAACTCAGGTAAACTTCCTTTCAGAGCACAAAGAATTCAGTGAAAGGTGCACAGCCACTATCATCCTGCTCCTGCAAGGATTTCAGCTGTTTCTCCTTGAAGGGAATGCTTCAGTGTAGGTAAGTAGGACGATAAGAATTGAATTTAAGCAAACAAACAAACAATTTCTGCATTCCTACAAATCTAAGAACACACTAGCATATACATACAGAAAGAACGACACGCATGTTTCAGGGTTTCTCAGTATTCTGAGTTGCACAACACTAGGCATTTTGTAGGAGGAAAAGAAAGGGTTGGGTTTTTTTTCCAACTGAGGGCTAAAAGGAAAAGGCTAGGAACAAAAAGGAAGAAGGGAAAAGCAATCAGAAAGAAAACTGAACCCTTTGTTTCAAAACTGTAAGGTTCTTGCAAACTTCACATGAGGAACAAAAGCAAAATGCATACCACTGACACCAAGCACTGGCTACACTAGGCATTATGGAGATTAGCATTTTCCTGCAGGTTTTACCAAATCAAGTTATTTTGGTTAACTCTACCCTCTGAACAAGTTGGTTTAATGGGACAGTTGGGAATGAAGTCTTAGTCCTGAGCTGCCCCTTCCGAAGTGTAATGGAACTACCAAAGCTTTTACAGTAGCTCACAGATGCAAGACCCTTTCAGCCTGCTCCTTACAGAAGAGGGAAGCCCTCTGTGTATGCAACTCTCTGTACCTCTGCTGGACAATTATACTACGACAAAAGTGCTGTTCTCACACTCCTCTGTCACAGCACCCTACTTTAGCAAAGGGAATCCCCTCATGCTGCCACTCAGTCTTTGTTTCCTCTAAGACTAATCATGAGATCTTATCAATTCCATCAGAGCACAGGGATTATCAATCTAATGCGAAATCTCAATGTGTTACCATTTTTCAGAGAAGTCTTCAAATGCTATTTCCACTATTAATCTGTATGAATAAGAGCACACTAGACATAATGGTATGAAACACGCAATATTGCCCCTTTTAAGCTGAAGAGTTGAGATTTCTTTCCTTAGTACCAAATGTTAATGCCCAAACTATGTAATGCTTAGTTTTTGTATGCTGAATTAGCTCACAACGCAGCTGAGTGTCCCTTGTGAGCAAGGGCTGCATTTGCACATGTCAAGCATCCTAGACTATTTAGTCCTATCTGAACTGCTTAACGTCTGAAACAGAAGCAACCACTACATTCTTCGTGATCTAAACAGCTAATTTAATACCCTTGGACAAAAGGAGCCTGGTGTTTTGGTAAGCTCCCATGGGCCTAACTATCACAAAGAAGGGATTGTTGAATACACACATTAAAAAAGGGAAGAGATAGGAGGCAGGCGGGTCTGATCTTTATGACCCACTGATTATTCTATCAGTAAGTGGAAGCATAAATCTAGCTCCTGACCTTACAAAATACTATTTTACTTCCCTTTACTCTGTATTTTATGTTTTATAGCCAATAAAACATTAAACATTACAAAAGGTTATGTTCTCACCAATATTTTCACTAAATGACAATAAATTGCAGTTGAGTTAAGCAGAGGTTTCAGCAGCAGCTATCCTGACAGTTGTTTGACACTCTTCCTGCAATTCACTCTGCATAGGCTAGCACCACTAATACCATCTGGAAAATCTGACACTAAAGACCCTCTTAATGGAAAATCTATGCACCAATACAAAAGCTCTTTTCCAATGCTCTGGTATACTTTTTATGCCTTCATAGCTGATCTCCCTGAGCTCTAGACTTGTCCTATTTTTGGCTTTTTTGCACCCCCCATTATTTTGTTTTTGTTTAACTTTTTTGTTGTTTATTTTTAATTTCACGTGACTTAAGATGGGAAAACTAAAAGAATTGCAGGTGGGGGAAAAAAGAAGATGAAGGGACTTCAGAAGGATCAAGAAGGGAGCAGACTAAATTTTTCATCTGCAGCAACTCTAAGTACTCCAGTTACCTGGACTACATGTGTATGAAAGACAGGCAAAGTGCAAAATGCATCTGACAAAACTATAAGGATTATATGGTCCACTGATTTGGGAGAGAACAGCAGAGCATGCAGTTGTTTTTAAATGGGTACAGAAAAAAAACCCACTCAAACCAGCAATAACCTGACTCCCAAAAGACAGAAGATAGGACAAAGATCACTGACAGGACAGACATCACAGGAGGGACAGAAGAATTGTATTGCAACACAAACCTTCCCCAAACATTTCAGTCTAAGGACTCGCTACATCACCAGCTGTTCTATTTACACCATGAAGCACTGTCTATTGAAGTGTGCATTCTCACCTCAGGTGCCTGGTCCCAAGTTTTCAGAGAGTCACTACTGTCCTGGTGCAATGTAAGACCAAGACCTGCAGCTCAGACAAACATGAAAGTACTTGGTCATCTAAGAAAATGTGCTCAGACACTTAGGCTATGAAAATCAGATCAAAGCTTCAAAACACATTTCCCAGGCAGCATCTGAGCTGAGTTACCTAATGGTCATCAGTCCTCAAGAACTGAATTTGGAAATTGAAAATATTAATAATAACAGCTCATCACCTGTTGTAGTAGTAGGTTGCCATACTAGGAATTACTTAAGAATATTTGGGTTTTAACTAAAAAAAAAAAAAAAAAAAATCAAAATCTCTAATTTAAAAGAGAAACTGAGGCACAGATGTGTAACTTAGATAACATCACAGAATAGTTGAAGACCAACAGGGAAATTGCAATCAGATAATTCTGTTCCACTTGCTTCTTTTTTAGCTCTGTCAACAAGTTCAAACTGCTGTCAGACTAAACAGAAAACAGTATACCTTAGTAAGGCTGTTTTAAAACATGCAGACCCAGCTACAACTAGGAAAACACAGTAAATGTTAGCTACCTGCTTGTTTGGAAAGAGAACAGCTATGCTTATAAAACATTAATTACTGTATTAATCCTGAATCATGAGCACTTTGACAACACAATTCATATCTATTTATAACTGGTGATGACTCATATGATCCTTGCAGTTACAGTTTTTTTCTAAAACAAGAAGAGTTTGTAGTGGCATGAATATAGGATGATGAAGATTAGTTAAGAGACAAAGAAAATCCAGCATCAGAGTCAAGACATCTGTAAGCCCAGTATCTGCCAAGAGAAACTCTGAACAAGATGAGTGGAACAATGTCCTAGCTGCAGGACCTGTTACACTTCAAAACTGGTAAACACCCGATCTTAGGCGGCAGTCATACAATATGAGCCTCAGAAACCAAATGGTATTTAGACACCTAATTCACATTGGTAAAAATGACAGGTTGAGCTCTTTGAAGACACTGGAGTGCCTATTACTCTGCATTGAAGACTGGAGATAGAGAACTGGATTTATAGATGACTGAGGCCAAGCATCTCACATACTTGAACAGCTCAGGCAGATTCTTACAGCTTAAAAGACACATCATACCGGGGATCACAGTATTACTTTCACATCTCATGGGTTTCATTTGACAAGTTGCCCACCACATACTCCCTTCTTTTCTTTCTAATATTTAATCACAGCAAATCAATCTATATATGTGAAGTATCTGCTGCTTACCCAGCTTCATGCCCTTTTAAAATACAATTCTCAGACATGGAACCAAGAAAGGCATTTCTGCAGTCTGTTCACCTAATGCTAAGGTGTTTTCTGAGCTATGATCTAACGCTAATCCAAAATAAATGCCACACAATTCATCAGAACAGAAGTGAGAGAGAAGTTGATTGTGGCTTCTCTTTCTAGGTTCTGTGCTGCTGTCTGAGCTCAACTCATGAACTCTCATACATGCTCAGCTTCTCAATATTTTGCCTATCAGTTACCTTGCTGAAGTTCATTATTTTGAGCTTTTTGGCTGCTACCCAGTTCCAATTACTTTTTTAAAAACACTGCACAAGCATCATCACCTATGAAAGATACTGCAGCTTATTTCTGAAATAACTGCACTCCTGATTTCTCTCCACAATCCTGTTTTCTGTGTATAGCAATGGATGGTGAAGCAAGGAAACAACTGAAGAAGTCACATCTTCTATTTGACACACACAAACTAATACAGCTTGTATCCAGGCAGGTTTTGAATTGACAGGCCAACCCTATTCTCTCAAAGTAAAATAAGTTAGCCCAAGACAGAGAAGGCACAGAAAAAGAAGTAAAACTTCCCATCTACTCACATCAAACAAGTAGCACGAGACTTGGACATATAAAAAACAAGAAATTGATGCTTTAGTAAGAGTTTTCTGTTAAAAAAAAAAAAAAGAAAAAAAAAAAGGCAAAACCAGCCAGTCTGCCACTGTCCCTGATGGAATTATAACTTACATGCAGCTCTTCTCATCTTGATTTGCCAAAGTTTTCCTATATAAGGTTCTTGAATATGAAAGAAATGGGGTTTTCGTTTGGTTTAGGTTTTTTAAGACCACCACTATTAAAACCTTGAAATGCTGAGTACATTTGCAGTACATAAATTTGCAAGTGAACAGAAAAAAATTGATCAATAGCTTTATGATGTAACTGTAGTCCAGAACCACTGTATAGGGCAATCTGTTTTCTGCTTTCCTACTTATAGGTAAAAACCGTCCTACAACAAGGAAGGGAATTAACAACTAAGAGTTCACAGTAAAATCTAAAACACTCTCTAAAGAGTTCCTAACACCACTCCTTTTGAATGGAAACACAGGAAAACACAGAAAGGGGAGAAAGTTTAAATCCTCTATTATATGTATTTATAATACAATGACAACTGTTGCTTTAGTGATCTATTTACATACGTCACTGTTAATTTCTCTGTAATAAGTTAACTGCAGTACCATCACAGAAACAACATTTAACTTACAATACAAGCAAAGAAAGCCTACAAAGTAATATTTAATGGTTTGATTACAAAATAGTTTTTAAAATTCCCCCCCACAATATTTATACATCTTTAGTGCCTCAGACATCTGAAAGATTTTAGAAATGTTTTTCTTTGCATTCATTTTAAAATTAAATAACATGAAAGCTATGTTAAATAAACCTTTCTCTTTCATAGAATGTAATTCTCAAACATGTAATAAAATCAGCATTTCATAAGACAGCCATTTGGGATGAGTTAAATCATCATCTTGATTTCTACACATAGGTGATGAAATACAGTTAACAAGCATTCTTTCAATAATAAAGTAGATTTCAAAGTAGATTTTAAAAAGTAGATTTTCAGATCAGATATGTGTGTGCGCGTTTGTGTGTTCAGAAATAGCCTTCTCAAGTCTTGAAGCTTGTTTTCATCTTACAAATAAACCATTACCTGAAGAAAAGTAGGTATAAACCACCCAGAAAAGAACATTCAGCAGAGGAGAGAACAGTATCAACCAAATTACTTAGCAGTTATTCAATCAGGACATCACAAGTAATATACTGTTCCACAATTAATAAACCTGCATATATTGCAGTCAGTTATCTTAAATAGCAAGAAATGTGGGGTTTGTCTTTTTTCTATTAGGCATTAAATAGGACCTTAAATAATCCATACTGAAAAATAAAATAATTGGTACATGTCTTCTGTTCTTGAGACTAAAAATGCATAAGCTGAACAAAACCAGCCCCCTCACAAAACTGACAAATTCTTTCAGTACCAAAATTTTAAAACCATTGCCCGTTGCGAACACATCAGAGTGAGAAAGATTAATAGAAATGAATAAATGGTAACATCTCTTTCAGAAAAGCTACTCTCAGGACATACATGTTTTATCAGTAGTAAAGAGTGAAAATGCAAAAAATGCAATTGCAATTAGATTCCATACTGGTAATATGAATATAGCAAAAAAATATGGTCACGTATTTAATTTTCTACGGAGAAAATGAGTACCTGTTTGAAATCAGGAAGCAGCAGACCATTTCAACATCAAAAACATTTCCTGTTAGAGAAAGGGGGGGAAAAATTCCTTTACAGTTATTGCCATTATTAATCCACTCTTTAAAGAGTTATTTATACAAAAGCTTTCATATTTGAAGTTTCATCATATAATTAGAATATAGAAATCATTTGGGTTTTCTACGCCTTAAAAAGAGCAATTATACATTTGGCCAAGTATTCCAAACAACACAGCCAATTTCTAGATACAGAAAAATACTGGATGATGAAACTGAATTTTTTGATATGAAGGCTCAAAGTCAGGGAATGTAAATGTTTGGAGAGAGCAAAGTTCATAATATATGGGGAGATATATTGGGATTTTATTATTATTATTATTTATTTATTTTACTATGGGAATACTCGAAGCTTTCTTTGAGCTCCCTCTCCTGAGCACTTGCTGACAGTGCACCAAAAGCATCACGGCAAGCAGAAAGGGCGAGCTGTAATTTCACATTGTTACTTGTTTATTAAGGCATCATGCCCCAAAGGGCCTCACAAACAGAAATGTTTGGTTCCACAGATATTATCCTTACACAGTTATCTTTGCCTAAAAGGGACAGAATACAAAGACACCCCATCCCCACAACAAAACCCCTGAATCTGCTTCTGAAGAGCTCACCACTCCCCTTTGCAGTGAGACAAAATTATACTCGAGGAAGAATCTTCATAAACATTCATAGCAGTGTTGGGATCAGAAGCATCAATCATTTCAGAAGCATCAATCATTTTGGAGGTAACACCCCCCCACCCCCACCCCACCCCCCGTATTTTAAAAGCAAACACTTCATGAAAGCTTCTATCTTGCAAGGAACTGTTCCTTTTACCAGGATGTAAATGTTGTCTTATGTTTTGACTGAACTACAGTTTATTTTAAATAAACCGCTCTAAATCTGTTTTCTACTTGTAAAACATCTTGCATTACTCCTTATCACTGTGCTGCAACTGTTCAGATTTTAGGATGCTGTGCAAATGGAGATACAAATTGCAGAAACAAGTAATTTTGCACCAAGGAACTAGCACAGCCAGTACAGGCCTGACACCTATTCCACAGCAGCAAACATTTAGTGACTCAAATTAGACATTTAGTGACTTGAATTAGACTCTTCAGAGTCTGAGTTAGGCAAATTCCTTTGAAATCTGAGGAAGGGAATTCTGTGTTACCCTTATGCATACAACTAGAAACCACAGAGAAAACTACCCACAGCCATTCTAGAAATATCATTACTTACTTAGGTATTTTAAGTCAATACTTGCCCAAAGGTACCCTTCTTTATCCCAATATTCCAATGTCTGTGTTACACACCAGGTCAAATAAGAGGCTAGTATCAAATCCAACTACTGCTCTTTGCTGTGTAATTTGGGATAACCAAGGAAAGAATGCCAATGAAGCATACAATATAAAAGGAAAACTTTTTGTTACTACATGTGTTAAAGAACAGGAATTTCAAGAAGCAAACACAATAAAGTGAATCATGATCTGTCTTGAAAAAATCCTGAAATTGAACCCTTTCTTCACACACACTTGGGACAGCAAAGACCTGGAAAGGTAGACTTTCATAATGTTTTGGTGTTGCGGTTTTGTGTGTTTGGTTGGTTGGTTTGTTCTGACGGTAAATAGAGTAGCAGTCTAAATGGTATCACCTGCAACTGAAGGTTTGGCAACTAAAAGAAAAATAAATTAAAAAAAAAAAAATGGGGAAAAAAAAAAAGTGTTCAATTTTCCAGATGGGAATTATTAGTAAAAGGCTGCAACACTGCCATTCTTCAAGGCATTCCTGACTTCCACAGTTCTTTTTCGGCTTTATGTCTCCACACACAGGGACCTTACTTACAAATTAGTGGGCCTGCAATCAAATGACAGGATCAACACCAGAGCTTGCAAACATGTTCCTGCCTGCAACATCAGTAAGCCAATAATTAAAACAAAAACAAACAAGCAAATCAACAACAGCAACAAACAATTTCATTAGAAAGTTTCTAGATCTCACAGGAGACTAATTTGATTTCTGGACTACAGTCAGCAAAAATGGTCCTGGCCTTTGAGATCATGCCAGTTTATTTAGCATTGCCTTGCTCCCCAAAAAGGACTGGCTGTGATTTTAAACATCCTGTAGCAGTGAGGCAAAGCAGGCTAGCCATCAAATTCTAGTTATTTATTCCATGGACTGGAAAAATGTCTGCCATTTGATTTCTTTTATACAAGTACATTTGAGCAAGCAAAGTTTATAGAGATGACTTACCTAATTAGATTCAGAGTGATCTGCTATCTCAGCAATAGTTTTTAAATGTACAAATCTAGATAGAGAGGCATTTTGTAAACAGGTGTCAATGACACTGCTCCATCAGGCATTAAATTGGAGCTGCTCCTGAAAAATACTATCATTTGTGCATTTAAGTTAACAATATTTTATCAAGTGCCACGCTTTTACACCAGCTATTCCTTGTGGTGTACAGCCAATGATATTCCATCAAGATTTCTCACCCTTTTAATAGCAATATGAAATGAGATAGTGTGCTCACATCTTTTCTGAAAGGTCCATTTAAAAAGTCTCCAAATGATCTCTGAGGATTTCATCAGCCTTTGAAACAGGGCTATAAACCAGGTAATGCCTGAAGGAAAACAGCTGAGACTTAACAGGCAGTCTTCTATCTCCAAATGAACAACAGCTGTGAAAGAAGAAAATTATTTTCTCTTATTTAATATTTAAATTGCAGATGTACCTGCAAAAGGCCTCTATGTGAGGCAGTGTGGGGATACACAAACGGCCTAAGAGCGCTGATCCCACAAGGAAGGGGTGCCTATCCCACACGGGATGCCTGTTTAGCGGTAAGGAAACGCTGCTTCCCGCACGGCGTCAGAGGCTGGGTTCTTGCTCCAAGATGGCTGCTCCCCTCAGCCGTCACAGGCTCACAGCTGGAGGGAAAGCTTTACTCTTAACACCTTTTTTTCCTAACATATGAAGAGAGTAGTAGGAGATATTACAGCAAGAGAAGAAACGTGCACTCTGCCGAATGAGCTTACTTCACGGCGGCAACAACCACAGTGGGGTGCCTATCACCACACGGGAACAGAAGCCGCTGTGGGATCCAGGGTTCCAAGTCCCCTCAGCAGGACGCGACTCCGCACCGTGCTTACGAAGTGCGGAGGCTGGCTGACTCGGCGGCGTCTGAGGGGCACCGCTGCCGCTCCTCAGGCAGCAGCTGAGGGCCGCAGCTAGGGGGCCACCACGGTCTCCCCGGCCCGGCCCCCGACCACAGACTGGTCTCGGGGAGTGGAGAGGGCGGGAAGGCGGAAGGTGGGAACGCACCTCCTCACGGAAACAACCAGCACCCGCTTAGTCTCTCCACGCTTGCCGGCCTGGTCTCACATGTCCACACAGCATGCCCTAGCGCCAGGGCTTCTGAAGGACCACTTGTGTTACTGACAGGCTGGTTTAAATGTTTAACAGGGATCCCAATCTCCCCCACTGAACACAGGCAGCAAAAAGGTGGCTCTCAAGTTTTACTGTCACTTGTTTGGGGAGAAAATTTTTAAAAAAAACAACCCCCAAGAAAATGGTTTTGCTTCTGTTGAGAAATTAAATCGTTAAAGAGGGGAAGGGCTTTGAGGGATGAAGATAAAGTCAGCCACAAGCACAAAACTGAGAGGTCTGAAAGTCGTCTTAAAGTAAAACTTCAGTTTTATTTCTGTTTTATGAGAAACATTGCACAGAGAGGCAGTCTTTCACAAGCACTTGTAACCTCATTTATCTTTGGAAGCTTAGTTTCTTTGGCTATACACTGTTAGGACTTCTGGCAGAGCCAAGTAGAGCACGGCTGCTGGGAGGGGTGCACATAAAAGCATACTACATCAAATGGTCTTGCAGACATGAAATCAAGCCAAGGTTAGATAGGCAAGTCAATATTTTTGTGTATGTTCTAGGATTACAGTAAAATGAAGAGCAAAAAATGCACGTCTCAAATTGGGGTTCTTCCATCACAGTTTTCAATCGTCTCCACCACCACACAGATTCAGCAGTGCCCTCTGGTAATCCCCTTTTGTGTCTTGCTGTAAAGTAAAGGAAGAAAAACTTAAAACCATGAGGAAACAGCAAAAAACAACCTGTGGGACAGACAGTTTCTACAGTTGAAGCCTTGTCAGCTTGGAGACTATCAAAGCTGAATTTTACTTATGCACATATTGAAATTATTTATTGTTCTTGCAATACAAATGCATGTCTAAGAAGGTAGAGAAATTTTAGTATGAAAAAGAGTTAACACAACAAAGGAAAGCTGAAGGACCCGGTTCTGTTTCTTCTCACTGATCACTGCAAACATCACACATCAAGTTCACTATTTTAAAAATTTACTTAATAATCTAAAACTGACATATTCAAGAAAAGATTTTGACTCAAGGAATCATGTATAATACACTTTTGTGAGGGTGGGTGGATGACTAGTTTTTAAACAGACACACAAGTTCTTTACCTATGTTCCAAATTAAATAAAACCTAGCAAGTATATCTCCTGCTCACTCACACATATGGACAAAAATCACTCTAGCTAAAAAGCACTGAAATGAAAGACAGCAGCCATTTAGGTGCTCTGTTTTCATTCAGCAATCACAGAGCAATTCTGTCTTTTATTTTGATTTGAGGGTAGGGACAGGTGAACAGAATTTTCTTTCATAACACATCAGCTGACTGCACAAAGCCTACATATACTGTCAGGTGGCTGTCACGAGTTCTACCAGCTGCAGACTGTAATGTTCAAGGTGGATTTTTCAGTTGTGCATAGATAACAACATATTCTCACTGCCATCTCTAAAAACACCTCACATGAATTATAATGGTAGAATGGTGTTTAAGACCAGGCTGGAGGAGGCTCTGGCCAGCCTGATCTAGTGTGGGGTGTCCCTGCCCATGGCAGGGTGGTTGGAACTAGGTGATCCTTGTGGTCCCTTCCAACCCTGAATGATACTATGATACTATGATCAATCCAATAAAGACTTCCTCATCTTGTCCCTCCCTTGTCCCTCTGCAGCAAAATTTACCTGGATAAAATAATAGAGAGATTTTCCATATTTCCTCTTGAATTCACTCTTAATTTTCAGCATATCAACCTCGCAGCGGGAGACCATGATCCTGATCAGCACCTTGTCACGAGTTCCCTTGCCCTACAAGCAGATACACATTTAGAACTGTAACAGATGAATTGCATAAGATGCCACCATACCTAGTGGTAAAATAGTAAACTACAGGCAACTGAGATGTAGCAATAAATAATACAATGCATCAGAATTTCTAAGTAAGGTAATTATTAAGATTCAGGAATTTCAGCCTGAACATACCTTCCTAATCAACAGTGTTTGACCAACCTTCAGTCACAAATCTACTTAGGCTGTAAGCAGCAGTTCTGGTTCACCAGGAGGTCTTTCTGGTAATGCCTAATATCTGTTACCAGGCATTTCTTTTTCATTCTTTTTCTTGGGAAAATGTTTTGAGGCTAATTTAGTGTCTTATTTGGCCCTTCAATAAACAGCTTTTTCTGCCATCAGCTCTTAATTACCTGCAAAAGATATGTCTAGCTTTGCTAATTGTAATCAAGTGATCTAATATAGATCATTATTCTGATACCACTCCCTGTATTTCCCTATACCAGATTGATCTGAATAGATGATCTTGTCCAGTAACTGTTAAAGTATGTTTCTGAACAATACTAAGTCACTGTTCGTTTATTCACATGCCAGTCACAAATCATGATTAAAAGTTCCTAGGGAATCCAAACTTGATGAAACAATGGCAGTAAATAAATAGATTTAAAAAAAAAGAAAAAGAGTACAAGGAAATAATAGTGTTCTCTACCTTCATGGAATCATACAGTCTGTCTGCAAAATACAGCTGCTTGTTCTGAATGCACTGGACTGAAAGAGAGATAATAGCAGTTAGTAAAACATCCTGCTCATGCATCGAACAACAGAACACACAATCTTAGAGCCATTTTATAAGACATAAGCAGTCACAAGAAGGTTTTCAGTAAAAGTTTCACCAAAAGGTCACATAGCAAAATTATGTTTCCCCAAAGTGTTACTTGGAAGTTGTTTGGCTAAGCTTGTGATTGAACCACAAATACTTACCACCTGAGAAAGCATTCCCCTCCACACACACCACAATTCATTCCTGCACTTCTATAAGCAATCTCTTTTCTGGAAACATTCATTGTATGCTAATCCTTAAGAAGCCTCCCTTTCAAAGCTGAGATCTGTTTGTTCTCTATTTGCATTACAGAGCTCTCAGTTCATCCCTAGTCTGAAAAAGATTTTCCTCAAAGAAATTCCTCTGAAACTTGGCAACATCCTTGTCATCTTCATCTCATGCCACAGTACCAACCCTACACCCTGCCTCCCCTTTTCAGAGAATTCAGTGTCAAAGCAGCTCTTTTATTAGCCTCTAGCATCCTCCATTGCCCATTTTCTCCCCTCACACACACGCTGTTCTTCCTCCAACCTGTGTCTGTATTGAATACTTTATGCATTCAGCTATAATTTCAACATTTTTGTTTGGGGAAACAAACATTAAGCCTCTGTATCAAACAGAAGTAGAACTAACAGCAGATCACAGAATACATGCATTTTTATTTTCATCTGGAAAGCAAGGGTTATATTTTGCACAGGAAAAAATTATGCTACTTCTTAATACCTAGACTAGTGGATACAATAATGCCAGCACATCCAGCTTAATTTCTTGTCCAGCAACAGAGAGGAAGCTGGGCCCTATCCTTATCACCATACACTGTAAGAGCACTGAAAAGATCCTATCTAAAGATAGTCTTTACTTCAGGGTTACTCACCAAGATTAAGGAAGGCATTCTCCAAATCTCCTTTAACCTCCTTCTTGATGCTCTCCAACATATCATATGGGCTGTAGCTCTTGTACCTTTCAAACACTACCACAAGAAAGAAAACAGGTGAAATTAAAAGCAGACCTATGTTTTATGAGTGCTTTTCATACTAATTTCAATCATATCTGGGACAAAATAGATACAACTCAAGTATATTTTTCTCTTGCAGGAAAAAAGAAAATCTGACTCTTGAATAGTACCTTTCTGCAGGTGGGGGACACTTCTTTCAGTCATAATGTTGATCCACTTGGGGACATCAGTTCCCTTTCTCTTCACACCTGCATCATAGAGCTCCTAGGGTTTTAATGAAAAGCAGAATCGTGAAAATCATGAGTTACACAAGAAGCCATCACAAACACATACAATTTCCTTATTGGAAAGCAAGCACTACTGGAACTGTGTCAGTGAGAGAAACACAAAAGTATACATGATCTGGCAGTCCTCCGGGGAAAAATCTAACCTGACACTAGGACTAATTACTTTATCTTTACTCTTATCTATAAGCTCTACTCTGTATTTAGCTGTCTTTACCTCAGCAAAGCTGCTCGTTGCAGATACAGGTGTAATAAGTGTTAAGAGTCTCTAAGTTCAATGGTACTTCTCTCAATCTTACACAGTTACTTGGTTTTAATGCAAGTAGTTTTTGCAAACGATGTGTTTCTTTTTGTTAAACGTTCTCTTTCTCAATATGTCTAAGAAAAATACCAGAGAATTTCTGTATAAGTACTAGTGGTATCAGGACTGCAAGTGGCAGATACCCACAGTATTTGTACTCTCAGTGTCTCCAACAGCTTGATCAACTTAAAGAAATTTAACAGTCATTGCCAGCACTTACCCTAGCATCTTGGTCAATCAGCTCATAATCAATCACAGAGGTATCTTCATTCCTTTTGCCCTTCAAACAAGGATAGTGGTATTTAGAAGAGGTTAACAGATAGTAAGCTACATACATATTCTTTTCTCTTTAATTTTCTGAAATCTGAATTTGCTAATGAGTAACAGTATGCTTTGTCCCCATTATGAAGATGATCCTGTGAATGCTGTGCTCCTGTCAAAATACTTTGTTCTTCCACATTTGAGTATTTTTTTCTCCGCAAAAGACAGTGAAAACACAAGGAAATTTAAAATTGAATCAGAAATTCAATTGTTTTACTGGCACCCACTAGTCACTTACCAAAGGACAGGCACATCAGGAAAAGTGGAAAAACACAAACAGGCCTACCTTGGCCAGGGCAACCATCAGCTTGCGGAAGTCACCAGATGTGTCTGATATAATGTCCTTTTCCAGTTCTGTCTTGTACACTAGGAAACAAAAAATATTTTCAAGTAAATGGTGTTCTACAAATACTCTTACAAGAAGAAGAGTTGCTAATTATTGTGTGTTAGGCAGATAAACAAACAGGTACAATTTAAGTCACATGAAAGACAATGAGAACTAATGCATGCTTGCATACAATGAAACCAACATTGCTACCCTTAGTCATGACAGCTCCTGTGTAATCAAAGTCTGCCATGGAAGGCTAACAAGAAAGCCTGTGACTATTCAAAGGATGGGAATATTGGTTTAAGCTCAATATCCTTTTAGAACATTCATAGCTATTAACAGATGTTTGCTTGTGTGATATAGCATTTAGGCCTTCTCCACTCATGGATTTGTGACTGGACAAGGGCATGGTGAATGCAAAAGATAAAAGCTCCTATGATAAATCAAAGGAATGCTGGATGTGATTCTGCTCTGGTGTCTAAACATTTTCTTTGCTTTCCAAGTGGTCATACACTCTTGCTACAAAATCACATTATCTCTTCTTTAAAACAGCAACCTAATCTGCAGCAGCAACACACTCTTTGCTGACACATATGTTGTTTACTTTTTCAGAACCAGCCATTAAGACTACGTTGCTATTGCTTGTCCTTTTTGCTTAGCTAGCATACCTTAGCAGAATTGCTTGACAACTATTAAGCATTAGCACACAGTAGTTTTCTACATTTCAGTCTATTTGTGATGCACCTCAACTCTAAAGCTCAAGGAAACAAACAGGCACCAGACAGCTGCACTACTGAACTGTGATAAACCCAACCAGAATGGCCAACACAAAAATTTAAGGAAATGACCTCCCGTATGTGTACTTATAATCAATTAATTGTAGCTTCAATCAGATAACATAATTTAGAAATTTGAAAAGCAGGATATATGCTTTTAAAAGTTTTTTATTTCATGTATTTTCTAGTAGGTGTACCAAATCAACTTACAAGCATGCTTCAATAGATTTCAGATTCACCTACTTAGTACATAATTGATCCTAGAATCTATAAATCTAACATCATTAATTCTGTTACTGCGCATGGAATACATGTAAGTAAACGTTCTCCAACTTGGTTGCTACCTAGCAGCAAGATGAAACTACATAAACACAATTATTCAGGACACCAATGTATAAAAGTATTTTATGTCCAGATGCCCAAGAATCAAAGCAGATACTGTATAATAGACTCTAATAATCAAATTCACATCGAAGGGAACTTATCCAACTAACTTAGTGTAAAAACATGCTAAATTGAAACTTCAGAAGTAAACTTACTCTCCCTGTAGACTCTGTTAATTTCACTGAGCTCTTGATTTGTTCGTGAGCAGATGATTTCAATGAGCGTGTCTTCATCAGTTCCCAGACCCTGCAACACATAATTCACTTAGGTGCTAGAAATGAAAAGGCATGCTTGAATGGTTTAAAAATATTGTACAGACATCTCCTTTCTCCCACTTTAACAGTTTCACAACCATTCAGGGATATTTTTTGCTAACTGTGCCTGAGAAAGCCCAGATGGAACATTTTTAGTTGCCAAATACTACTCCAATAGCTTTGAGATACTGTAGATGTCATCTCTGGGCAATATGCATTTGCTGTGAGTATCACACTCAGCAGCTTTCCCACCAGCATAACTGCATGAGATCAACCTATCACAACCCATGTGTGACTATTCCATCCATTGAAAGCACAAGACGACGATCTGGTTCTCAGCATGCAAAGGGGCAGCCAGCAGTCTGTTCTTTCCTGCTTCCACACCTCCCTTCAATACAACTTCTCCACTGTACATACAAAGCCAAGGGTGACACTATCATTAGCCTTGGCCTTATCTCCAAGACTGCAAATATTTAAGCATGTTCTGAATTTCTAGCTAACAGCCCCTCTAGAATTGTCCGTGTTTTCCATGTACTTCACAATGCACAAATCCTGATGAAACATTACTATTAGTTATACCAAGAAATAAAAATGTATTAGCATGATAAACAAAAGAGTCATATTTCATATTTTTTTAACCAGTTGAATAAATTAAGAGGTTTTATATACTATTTGAAAGCCACTGTTGTGAGCAAAGTCGATCAGTACTTTGAACTAAGCTGCATTACTACTGTTTACAAAAGTTCTATAGATATTAATCACTAAACTACAAAGCACGTCAAAATATATCAGGTATTAATGAAACCTCATTGTAACTCACTCTGAAACAATGTGGCTTGATCAATGTGCTCTAAATTTTGTTCAATTATTCATAAAGATCAGAAGCCAAAAAAAAAAAGTTGCTGCTAACAACAGTGCAACATTCTTGCTGCTGGAGAAAGGCAGGAAACTCTGAAGGACAGACTCAGAACACAAGACTAACTTGTATGAGCTGAAGATGCTTCTCTCCTGAGACCACTAAGGATGTTTGGGTTACCAGCTGGCAAAGCCATCTGGCAGCCAGATGCCTCAATATTTTGAAAATATGGGATTTTTAGATAGGCTCCACTGGTGGCTTTTTAATTCTGTTTTAGTTCTTACCTACCAATGAATCATGTTCACACTAATTTTATTACCCTCATCTTCTAGCATCACCAGCAGACAGGAAACACACTCTTGTGCCTCCTGTTAGGATGCTGTTATGTCCACCTGCAACGGAAAGGCATTTGTAGGTGGCAAAAATGGGCATGGTTTCCACAGGACTCCGAGGGCAGTATGCCGAGTAGTATCTTGGGAAAACTCAAGCTTGCAGTCTTTCACTTATGGAAAATGGAGGTAATTATGTGGAAAACTACCCTGTTGGAAAAGCTGTCTCTATGGAAGAGGGGAAAAAAAAACCCAAAACACAAAAGAGGACAAGAAGACTGAACCCAACCAATTTTATAAATATTGGTTTAGGAAAAAGAGAATTAGGAAAACTTTCCACAGAGTGGTTCTAATGGGTATCTGGAGTAAAAGGAAACCTGACAAAATTTAAGATTTGCTAAATATTTTTAAAACATTTTTTAAAGAATGTGTACCAGGAAAATAATTAACAACTCCTCCTAACTTTGCTTTGCCCAACTTGCATTCCTAATTTCATAGGTTATTATGCTCTGGGTATTGCAGCAAACTTAAGATCAGGCAAATTAAGAGCATTACTTAGGAGGTGGAATAGCTGATCTAGGGAGAGAATAGAATATTCTACAAATGTGGCTACTCTGAGGTAATGGCTTGGTCTTTGGTCTGTAAAGACAGCATAAATGCTATATAAGTACGTGGTCATCCTAAATACAACTGATCAGACATAAGACAAAAAAAACCCCAAAACCAACAACCACAAAACCAAAACCACGAATAAGCCAAACCCAAACTAATCTGATTTACAGTAAATTCTGGGTAGCCTCCACTTATACCAGAAGAGGGCAGCATCCGATTACACAAAGAGGGATTTGGCCCATAATTAAGAGAGTTACCATCTCCGTACTGCAGTGGTTTTGGGATGCTGGAGGTTTGAGGGAGTTTTGGGGGGGTTGGTGGTGGAGGATGTGTTTTTGTTTCTTGTTTGTATGTTTAACTCACTTTTCATAGTCTGGAGACATAAATTAGTTGGGCTTTTTTTGTCATCATCTGAATTTCAAAGGGTGTGTTTTAATATTTGACTGTTTAAAAATTAACCTGATCAAGAACATGAAGAAATTCAGTGATGATTATAAATACAAATCCCCAAACCTTAATTTGCTTTGAAAGGTGATTGCATTGGCATGGGCACCTCTCAAAGTCTAATTTCAGGGGCCTGCAGTAGATATTTCTAAACCAGCAATCTATTCCATGTTTGCCTGTGATTGCAGAGGACTGAACACAGGGACTCACTGCTGTGCTGTTTCTCCAAGAACCGCTTTTGATGCCTTCTCCTCTTTGTGTTTTATACACAGGCTGGTTTTGTGCAGAATGTTCTTTCAAGATCAATAATATGATCCAGTAACTGGAAACTACTATTTAAGCCTACAAATGCTAGCAGAGGATTTAATGGCTTCAACTAACAGCTGCTTTCTTAATGATTTTTTGCAACTATGAACCTGTATATTGTTTTTCAGAGCACTTTACTGGTTACAAAGCAGCAACCAGTCAGAACAGAGCCTATGAGTTATTCCTGACCTGATGCCAACTTATTTTTTTCCTTCAAGAGAGGATTTAATTATCATCTGGTTTCAAAATTCCTGTAGTTTTGGATGTAGCTGGATACTTAACCTGTAGTACCAAAAAAACCCCCACCAGTCATCAGTGGACATGTTAGAAAACTGTAGCCTTTAATATGAAGTCCATACTCATTCTTGAGACAGAGATACTAGACTAACATACTTAAACTTCCCAAATCATTTACCTTCATGGAGGCTTTCAGTTCAGAGGCATCATATTGTGCTGGTGTCTTCAGCAAGCCCAAAATCACTGCCTCCAAATGACCTGAGAGAGCAGATTTGAGTGCTGCAGAAAGTTCCTGTAAAAAAGGAGGAGTGATGGAAGAAATAAAAATTAATAATTAAAGCTCACTTCTGATCTCCACAGAATTTAGGCTGTAGTGCTCTAAGTCTCCTAGTCTTCAGTAGTGTTTCTCGCACAACTGACAAGGAAACAGAAGGTAGAGAGCTTTTCTTGGGTGAAAACCTAGGACCTTAGGGCCAAGGAACTTATTCTCATCCTCCAAAAAGAGGAAGAATTCCACTGGTGGCTGATAAAGTGCTAGGAAGCATGGTGCAGCCACCTCTCAACAGCTCCACTCCAGTCTTGCAGGACTGGCACTTTGTTGGCAGCTAACATGCACAGACAGATCTGAGTTTCGCTCACTGCGGTCTCCATCACACTCCCATAGTTTTTTCCAGTAGTGGTGTATTATTTGTGTTTTTCCTATTATCCCAGCTCTTTACTAGCCAAGACATGACAAAATTGAGTGCACAGTTATTCCACTGTACGGGCCCAGGTCGCAAACAGCTAGCTAAAGGAGAAACAACAAAAACATCCCTGAGAACAGAAAAATTATCCCTGTCTTCAAGGAAACTATCAGAAGAGTGCAGCCAAAGACTCTATTGTCGATTGTCCATCTATTCTAGAGAAAGAAAGATTCAGGTATGTTCACTTTGCAGGATGTGTGCGAATTTCCAAGAAATAAAATTTTTTAAATGGGTTTCAGATGCCATGTGAATAATGCCAATTAATCAGCTTCATCATAGGGTAGTTACAAAGTTGAAATCCCCACTATCAAGTTCGGGGTTCATGCAGATCAGTGTTTCCCCCGAAGATGAGTGAAGTCTGTAGCATTCAGAAGAGAATTGCTGCATTTCAGCTGCTGGTTTCTACAATAATGATTTGTAAGCCTGAGGGGCAGGAGAAGAGTAGGTAGAGAAAGTGAACTCAGCAAAACTGCAGTGAAGTTTGTACCAGAGAAATAAAAAGCCAAAGCACTTAGTTAAATTCCAGAGTCACCCATTTAATCCAGGACACGAATATGCTAATACTGCATGCATTTAATGGGTAGATGGACTAAGAGAGTGAAGGGGGCTGTTGGGCATCTAGCTGCTTTAGTCTAAGAAATGTTTTATTACAATAATTAAATTCTGAGTACAATATCCTATCATTTATTCATATGAAAACAAGTTCCTCAGACATCACCTGAAACAGCAAAGATACTGAATATCTCTATAATAAATTTTAGGATGCTGCCATGAATTCCAATTAGCTGAGTGAAGCTTTTGCAATCTTTGCACTTTGCTGTGAAGGCAGAAGGGAACACAAAATCACTACAGTAGGATTTACCCAAATAACTGGAGAAAAAAAAATCCTCAAATTGAACTAAGCACCTGCCCTTCTATTAGTTCTAGAGAAATAAAGTCTTCTCCCTGCAGGATTCTCCACTCTGACATTCTTTGCCGTGGCCAGGAGACCTCTGAGAAACAAGTGGGAAGCAGGTAACTGACACAGTGCCTTAACTCATGAACAGTAAAGAGAAAAGTTTTCACTATGTGTTCCAAATGAGCAGTTAATTTCATAGTTAAGAGATTATTTGCAGCAGTTAGGACTGACCAGACACTGAATACAAGTACACACATGTAGAGCCCCCAGTATTCACTGGCAGTTTCACTCGCACTTGTGATGGGGAAAGACTACACAGATCAAACTGTTTCTCAAGATTACCAACAGTCTCCATTAGACACTCAACTCAAAAGAATGAAGAGAGGAGGATCTGCCACTTTTTGAAATTACAGTGGTTTACTGAGAAATCCTGCAACACACAGAATGAGCAGCCTGGTGCAATGCAACACACTGCCAGAAAAACCCATGAGACAACGTCCCTGAGAGATACACATACATGTCTTTGCATGCCCCACTTCCCCATCTCTTGCCTTTCACTTTATTTCACTGAGTTGTGTCCACTGCAAATTTGCTTTGTTTCTATAGACTCTTTTATTCTTTGCCACGTGAATTCAGTTTGCCCTTGGGTCAGTGCAAGGAAAAAACGGTGAGAGAGGGAAACAGATGAAAAAAGTTGCAGATTTTTTTTGACTGTGCATTTTTGTAGTCATGCAAAACAGCAAAGATTTAAGTGACATTTCACTACTAGGGTGCACTTCTACAGGCGATTCTGGCAGCACCCACAGGGCATGACTGCCAAGGTGCAGACGTGCACACACACTTGTGTTCAACCTGTGCCTGCTTCTGCATGTGCCTATATGAGCCATGCAGAAAAGCCAGTGAATCTCTAAAATACAATTCTAGATTTACATTCTGTTTCAGTTGATCATTCTGAGCTGCTATTGAAGGACTACCATTTGGAGTCTGGCAAACCTGAAAGAGATATAATCATTGTAATTGTAACTATCACCATAATTGTAACTACAGAAATATCCTGGTTTTCATGGGCATACAATTTCAACCATAGTAAGACTCTCAAAAGTTCAAAAGCCAAGAGAACATCTCTTGCCTTAAAGATCACAAGACTCATTATGCAGAATTCTGCAGACATTTTACAGTCTTCTCCCTGTCACCAGGTTGGTACCCAAGGTACTTCTAAGGATAATACCTAATGATAATTCCATCTGTATCACTCCAGTGTTTGTACCACAACTGACTGCAGTCCTTGCTCATTTAAGCAAGCTTTGGTAACAGAAACAGAATACTTCCTTTATTCTGAGTTGTCTCAACCAAACCCCACCCAAAAATATCAGGAAAAAAAAAATTCCACTAAAGAATCTCCCATTTATCTCTTCCTTCACACAGAGGCATTTCACATCAATGACTATTCACTATTACCATATTCCACCAGGGAATCCTGTGGCGTGGCTGGATGGTATGTCACCTATCAGGATTTCTGGAGGTACTGGGAAACCACTGTCTCCCCAACAGTGGGGAATCCCAGACAGATTTCTGTCCCAGTTGGAAGTCCCACCAGTCCTAAGCTGTGATGGCATAGACAAAGTAGACACATTTTCAATTTTAGTGAAAAAAATAAACCAAATACTACTGATCTCCAGTTTATATCCACTTAACTGTGAAATACACAAGCCCTGAAAACAAAAAAAATCTGTCCACAAGAAAATATTAAATACTTGCTATTTCTTAATACCAATTTTTAGTATTTTTCCCCCCTAATACAGATTTCTCATTCTTTTTTTACCTTTTTGGTTCTCCTCTGATAGGCAAAAGCAATGTCCTGCCTCTGTTCATTGCTGCGGTTTGTCAGGATGTTGATGATGGTGACTTCATCCACACCTAGACAAACAAAAGGCAAAGAATTGAAGAAGCTTTCTTAATACTGTTCTGTGTGTATTAATATGCTCTTTGACACTCAAAACATAGCATATGTGCTGTTTGGAGCACAGCTCAACAGCTCTCTTTAGTTAGCATATGTCTTGTCCTGGCCTTGGAGAAAGAGCTCAAAGTTTTGATGTGTTGTAGATGCTTGGGTACACAAGCACATATACACCTCAAAGAAGGCTAGTTTGTGACCAGCTTTACTCCTCCTTTCTTTCTTCACTTGCGTGCCGATGTACTTCTATTTAGTCACTCAGCATTCTGCAAAAACTTGATCAAGAGCACAGGCTTTAAGACCAACATGAACTTGTATGTACTAAAGCCTGCCCCATAATTTTGGTATGCTGTTTCCCATGAAAGCCTCCTAATAAAGAATATTTTCTATTTAGCCCATAGACATTTAAATATCATTCTTAACTTAAAAATGGGAAAATCCACCAGTATATTTGATCTCTCAGCAGCTCAGATGGAAGAACTACGTACGTGCTTTTTTTGAAATCACCACTCCAAGATGCATGCTGAGTTTTAACTAGCATGCCCTAGAGGCCTTGGATGATCAAACTCTCAATCCATCTTTCAAGTCACTGAACTGCAGATCAGTAAAGGTTTAGTTTTAAAAATCCCTACACTTTAATGCAACTGCAGGCTGAATACAAGGAGATCGCTAAGATTTACTGTAGGTTAAAAGCCAAAGCATGCATCTGTGATTACTCTGGCTGTTACAAGAACCTAATGTACACCACAGCTTTGGATGCTGTAGGGGTCAGCAATACAGGTCAGTGCATACAGAGACAAAGCTCAAGCTGTCTAGGAAGCAGGACATTCAGATTTTTTTTCGAGATACAGCCACTTGCTACTTAATGTTCTTTCCAACACAGGCAGTACCTTATGACTTGTCCACTCGCTTCTGGCTGCTGCTACTAACTTGCACTTAGATTCCTTCTCATTCTTACCACTCCATTTGCTCCTTTCCAACCTGATTCTCCTGAATCTGCACTCCTTGGACTGGCACAGTTGTTCTCAATCATAATTGGCAGCAGCAGCTTGGTTTTGGCAACTCAAAAGCTATCCCCAGACCCTGACTGGACTCGACATTCTTCATCATCTTTTGTGTTTGCACACAAGTGATAATGATGACTTTTCGATTTAAAAAAAAACAACAACAAACAATAGTAAGGACTGGATCAGCAGCTACTAGCAGGACTCAGATCCCTGCCAGAATCCATCTACATTTATTTTCCTTATTACTCCAGCAACCTCAGAGGAACTTGAAACAAAGGACTGCAGCAGATATTATATAATTAATCATAAAAAGTGTGAACGCTGCAAAAGCCCTTTTAGCCTTTAGCTACAGAAACCTAAAATGATGAATCAAATCCAAAATTCTTTTCTCCCTCTTAGCCGCATTTTTCATGATGAAAAACTGTACTTAAAAGCCTTATGTCCTTACCTCGTGCTGAGGCAGAACAGTATCAGCGCTCTTACTCATACAAGCTAGGCCTGCAAAAGTCAAAAGGCCCTGGAAAGCATCCTATGCCTTAGGTACAAATTTTGGTTTGAAAACATGCTGACATTTCAGTCATAATCTACTCCTGCACATATTAAAAAGGGTTCCTATTTTGTAAAGCAACTTGTCCCAGTCCAGCAATGGTCACATGCAGACAGATGCACAGACACTGGACCTTTCAGCTGTTGCAGGACCACAGCAAAAGCCTATGCCTTCAGCTTTTTAGTAAATTCTACACTTAAACCATTCTTGGCATTCAAGAAAAGGCAAATGAAATGCTGAAGTTTTACCATAATTGTGATAGATTGGAAGCCCAAGAATTACTGCATTAAAGCTTATTATTCATATGCTTAGTGGAAAGAAATATGAAATTAACTCATTGCTCTGGAATTTAATGGAAAATAAGCACTTGTACTTCACATTTGGGAATCATGCTGCACAGACAGGATGCTGACTCACATCTGCTGAGGTGGAGTGGAGCAGGAGAGCAACTCAAACACATTTTACTGCTGTGCTCTAAAAACAGCTCAAAGTTTCAGGGTAGTGAAACAAAAGTTTATTTCCGAATTTATTCTGGCTGGGCAGATTTTATCAGTGAGCAACTGAGAATTAGACACTGTGGCTTACTTCAAAAACACAAACCCAAACCACCCAATCAATCCACCCACAAAAAAGCAAATGCAAAAATATTCCTTACCAATGGAAATGTATTTGAGATGAGTGAGAAATAGATCTTAAAGAAAACCCAAAGAACCCTTTGATTAACAGCACCTTTTCTTCTAAAAGATATAATCCGTTAATAAGACCACAGTGTTATGGCTCAAACAGCAAATAAAGAGGAAATAAACATCAGCAAAGTTAGGAGTTTTAATGTTTTTGTTTACAAGATGTGGAATCACAGAATGATAGTGGTTGAAAGGGATCTTTGGAGATCATCTAGTCCAAGCCCCAGGCTAAAAACAGGGTCACCTAGACCAGGTTGCACAGGAAGGTGTCCAGGTGGGTTTTGCAAGTCTCCAGAGCAGACTCTACAGAGGAGACTCCACAGAGGAGGCACTGAACCTGAATTTCCATGTGCAAAACCAACAGCACCCTGAATCGAAAGGAATCCTAACATGCACTCTAATAGCCTTTTAGTTTGTTAGTCTTCTATTTAGGCCCACATATTATAGCTGATCAATACACAGGGCACAAGGGAGCATCATACGGAAACCAAGCAGCCTTTTGTGCCATGCAGCAGAAAGCCAACATTTACAGACAACATGCTTAGGCACTGGATGAACTTCTTACAGAAAAAATAAATAGCATAAATATGAAACTGCCACAGCAATGACATTTATTACAAAAGGAAGAAGCTAGAACTGTAACAAGTTACTTGCACTGCAGGAACTCCAGGTTGAACTCACTACAAACTGGTTTTATAGCATCTAGGAGCCTTTTTGCACATCTCCCTTTGTAGGTTTTAGATATACGTAAGCCCCTTGCATTTAACTCAACGGCTCTTTGCTGGGCTTTGAGCAAGAATTCATGCAGTATAGTTTTTGCAGACAGACCTACACCCCAGTGAACATGTTACAGTATTTCTCATAGAAGTATTTCCATAAATAGATAGCTAACTTCCGAGGTATTAATTGGAAGACGACTAATGAACACTGCAGAACAGTCAGATCCTCTACACCTAACACACAAGGCTGTTGTTCAGCCACTAAAGTAAGTTTTACCCGTTTTACATCCAGTCATTGAAGTGGAGATTCACAACTGAGTCAGGGAGTTTGCATTACTGGGAAACTGGTGCATAAGCAATCAGATGGAAAATTTTGAAAACTGGCCTGCCCTGACTGCCAGACCCCTCCCTGCATACTGCTGACATCAAAATGCAGAAGGTATACCCTAATGATTTCTCCCAGAGGTCAGACTCCACAGGATTCAATTTCCATAGTAGTGCTATCAAGGACACAATTCAAAAGACTACTTAGATGATTGTGAAATACAGGCCCATTATAGCATGTAAAGAACTGGATTTTTGAAACAGAGAAAAGGCAAGGAGTCCTTTATCCTGTATATAGTAAAGCCCTCAAAACACTTGGTTCTTATGTGGCTTCTGCATTGTTTGGAAACTCACCATCTCAACAGCAGAGAGCCTGCCCATTGCCCATGTATTTATAAGCTGTTACATCTCTCTCTTTAAATAAGGTGAACAAGTCATGTTACTCTTCACAGTTCCAAAGATGAAGCAACATACATTGCTTACTTCCACATACAACACTAGCTGAATGGTAGAGAACTGGGGAAAAGGGATCTGCTGTGGGTAGGTGCTCTTTGTTCATTATGAGTGTTACATTTTTAGCTCAAAACCTATTAAGATATTTCCCAGAAATAATTTTAAAATATTTTCTTGCAGGAGAACTTCCCTGTGCATCACTGTTAGCAGAAAACCAGCTCTTGTCTGGATGATTCAGTATTTGCATTAGAAAAAAAAAAAAAAAACCACACATATATCCTTGTGGTCCCTTCCAACCCTGAATGATACTATGATACTATATTACAGAACTCACATTTTAACAATCTTCCTGAATTAGTAAATGAAAATATCCCACAACCAAGCATTCATTTTGCACAGGAAATGCCTGGAAGATATGTCCTAACATTCTTGCTCTTTATTCTCCCCAGGAATATTTCATAGTTTCATAGTTTCATTCAGGGTTGGAAGGGACCACAAGACACTAGATCAGGCTGGACAGAGCCTCATCCAGCCTGCTCTTAAACACCCCCAGGGACGGGGCCTCGACCACCTCCCTGGACAACCCATTCCAGGGTTTCACCACTCTCATGGTGAAGAACCTCCTCCTTTGAGACAGTCTTTATGGTGGAAGAAGATTCAGTATTAAAACCATAAACAGACCCTCCCCTGAAAAGCTGCCTTCTCCAAAAAACTCATGGATAACAAGCAGAAATATGCTCAATCCCACAAATGTGCTTCCCTATTATTTGCTCAAATGGTTGGGAATAATTTCTCTAATGAAATGTTCCACGCATCTTAAAACCCAACCTCAGTAATTGCTTATCTTTGCTGAAAGTGAAAAAGCGACATGAGCTTGACTTTCCTGACTGGAAAAGCTTCTGTACTGCCTACAATATTGCCATTTCCTTCTGCACTAATTAGGAGTGTGAGTGTTCAAATGGGTAAATTTGTACGTGTCCTCTAAGTCTGATGGTCTATTTGACATGTTTAGGATTTGGCCTGTAATTAGAACTGTGAAAAATCAAGCCTAGACAAAACTGTGTACACACAATGCATCTTCTGCCATGCACAATGACATTTACTCCTCTCTTGCAAGAGAATTTTTACAAATAAAAACAAACCATAAAATTATTCAAAATCAGAACTGAACCTACCTTAATAAGCAGACAAGGATTTCTCCAGTGAAATTTGCTAAGTGGGGCAAATCTATTTTAAAGCAAGTCAGACATGCTTTGTTGGCACTGATGAAAGACTGCATTGCTTTCTGATGAGAAACTGACTCTTAAATTTCTCCCTTTCTTGACATGCAAGCAAAAGAATTGGCAGTTCCAGCTATCCCCAGCTGTTGCTTCTCTGGCATGGAGGAAGTCTGGAAAAGTGTGGCACACCCTTTCTTTGTCAGAGCAGTACAAGGACAGGGCATTGCTGCCCTGGGAGTACCACCAAGGTATTACTCCAGAGCTGTAGTTTGTACTTCCTGTAATCCTGATTGTTTGAGTGTACCAGGCATCCCCATGTAGCTGCATCTCTCCCCTGCTCCGTCACGGTTTCCTGCCAGTCAGCAATGTGGTGGATCCTGGAACTATTATAAGCAGATTAAAGCCTACCTGAAAGCCTGACTCAGAGAAGCCTCTGAAATATGGCAAAGAAATTTCAGAAACTGCATTCTGTTGTTTCTAGGACTTTCTTTTATGCCAAATTAATAGAAGGCACATGACCATTTAGTTCATAACCCAAAGAAAAAATGTTCCAAGTATCTTATTCAGCTGTCTGGAGAGCAGAAAGAAAGAAATGTCTAATCCAATAATTCAGTAGAAATCCATGATTCAGATCTTGGTTACAAATCACTGCCACAGAAGCTGACACTTCATTCTCAGTGACAGAGATAGTAGTAGAATTTGAAGTACTGGTGGTTCAAGAGAAAGAAGTGGAAATTTTCAGTCATAACCTTGGTTGCAAAATTCAAAAGTACATCCAATGAACACGTTTAGAGAGTTCAAAATCTAACACAGTCAAGATTTCATTGGCAATGTCTGAGAAATTCACTATCTCCTAAAATAGGTATCCTTGAATAAGGATATTAAAACAGTGGTCTTAAAACACAGTAGATTATTTTTTTAATGCCAGCATTCTATCTTACAAGTGGAATCAAAGCCACAGCCCATGTTCCTCACCTTTGGTCTTGATGGCTGTTTCCAGGGCTGCAGCATCCCGGTCAGCATCAAAATTTGGGTAGGCCTTAACTGCAGCATAGGCACTTGGTGGAAGAGAATGCTAGAAGAACAAGAACACACCTGGAAGTGAAACCATATAATCCTATCCTTACTGCAATTAGTAACACACAGGCCTCTCCATTAACTGGTATTTAGCCATTTGTAAATATAATAACTACCACTGGGTATCTGAAAATGGAGTTCTCCTATGAGCTGCTGAATGGGATTCTCTTGATGTGGTTTGTCTGTGCCATGCTTATTCTAACAAATAATATATAGAAAATCACATTTTTATTATTGCAGCAAAAACCTAATACATTACAAGTTTACTCACTAAACTTCAATCTTCTAAAATCTGGAGTTTTCTGGGTAGGTCAGAAGGAAATTGACTACAGAAAGCTAATTCAAAGAAAGAGTAAGTTTGAAGTATTTTAGGTTTGAAGCTGATACTTTACTTTGGATTACAGGCTACACATTTATAAAAACCAAAAATCTTCAAAAGCAGAAGTTAATCACAACTTCCCTTTGAAACTCTGCCTGCAGTTACCTGGTTTAAGCAGCACAAGGCTAACAAAAGCAAACGATGTTTCAAATCACCTCTGCTAAGAATAACAAGACTTGCAGGTAAGTTCACTTACTGAACAGTTGCAACATTTTAAAAGTTAGCAGATGTTATGAGCTGTTTATGCCCTCTCCTGAAGACTGCAGCTTCAAACAGGAGATCACCAGAATAGAGATTCAGCTCTTCTCTGCTGTTTCAATGTAAGCCAACTGTTCAGCTCATCACCTACCATGGGCAAGCTAAACTAAACCACAGACTTTCATATGAACAGCTGAGAAACACCCACAAATCCCACTCTGCTGAGTTCAGAGACCCAAACTTCTGGCAAAAAGGAGTAGTGGCTAACATCTGGAATTACCATAGCTGTTTCCTAAGTGAATGACTCAGATTTAATGATAAAGATCCCTGGAAACTTTTGTTTCGGCCCCTAACAGAGTTCATAAATAGGACTAAGCTATCTTAACAACCCTGGAGGATCTTTTTGCATGCAAACTGTTAAATGAAGGATAAATTTTAACTAAAAGATTTCATGGGCTTTGACTGCATTTGATTCTATCCTGTAGAGATCACACTGTCCCAAGTAGATTTCCCTGGCAGCAACCACTGTGCCTTCTTGAGACAATCTGTATTACACTATGGAGATGGGAAGTCAAAAGGCACTGTTAAACTGAACCATTCTTTCCTCTGTCTCTTACCATCAGCTTATCTAGCAAAGTGGCCCCAATCTGGCCCACGTCCATACCACAAAACACAGCCTTTCCTGCTAGCAGATCAAACTGCTAACAGAAACAGCAAATGAAGATGCAGAATGCAGCCTCAAAGAAGTGTATGTTCCTGAAAGAGTCCCAAACCAAAGCCCATTAGGATACGCAATCATGTGGCACTTCTGGATTGTCTTGGGGTAATCTTGGTTGCAGTGACCATGACATGTTAGAGTTTAGTATCAGTATCACAGTATCACCAAGGTTGGAAGAGACCTCAAAGATCATCGAGTCCAACCTGTCACCACAGACCCCATGACTAGACCATGGCACCAAGTGCCACATCCTGTCCCCTCTGAACACCTCCAGGGACGGTGACTCCACCACCTCCCTGGGCAGCCCATTCCAATGGCAAATGACTTGCTCGGTGAAGAACTTTCTCCTCACCTCGAGCCTAAACTTCCCCTGGTGCAGCTTGAGACTGTGTCCTCTTGTTCTGGTGCTGGTTGCTTGAGAGAAGAGACCAACTCCCTCCTGGCTACAACCACCCTTCAGGTAGTTGTAGAGAGCATCTCCCCTATGAAGAGAGGCTGAGATCCCTAAGGCTATTTAGTCTTGAGAAGAGAAGACTGAGAGGGGAGCTCAGTAATGTGTATACATATATGAGGGGTGGGTGTCAGGTGGAGGGGACCAAGCTCTTTTTGGTGGTGCACAGCAATAAGACAAGGAACAACAGGTTCAAATTTGAACATAGAAGATTTCACCTCAACATGAGGAGAAACTTCTTTACAGTGAGGGTGACAGAGTATTGGAACAGGCTGCCCAGGGAGGTTGTGGAGTCTCCTTCTCTGGAGACTTTCAAAACCCACCTGAATGCATTCCTGTGTGGACTACTCTAAGTGATGCTGCTTTGGCAGGGGACTTGGTCCTGATGATCCCTTGAGGTCTCACCGTCCCCCACAGCAAACTCCTTGCCAAGCTGTCAGCCCGTGGCTTGGACAGGAGCACTCTACGTTGGGTTAGGAACTGGCTGGAGGGCTGAGCCCAGAGAGTGGTGGTGAATGGTGCCACATCCAGCTGGCAGCTAGTCACTAGTGGTGTCCCCCCAGGATCAGTGCTGGGCCCCATGCTCTTTAATATCTTTACTGATGATCTGGATGAGGGGTTTGACTCCATCATCAGTACATTTGCAGATGACACCAAGCTGGTGGCAGGAGTTGATCTGTTAGAGGGTAGAAGAGCTCTGCAGAGGGACCTTGACAGGCTGGGCAGCGTCCAAAGGCATGAGATTTAACACATCCAAGTGCCAGGTTCTACACACTGGCCACAACTACAGGCTGGGGTCAGAGTGGTTGGAGAGTGGCCAGGCAGAAAGGGACCTGGGGCTACTGGTTGACAGTAGGCTGAAGATGAGGCAGCAGTGTGCCCAAGTGGTCAAGAAGGCAAATGGCATCCTGGCCTGGATCAGGAATAGTGTGGCCAGCAGGAGCAGGGAGGTCATTCTGCCCCTGTACTTGGCACTGGTTAGGCCATACCTTGAGTACTGTGTCCAGTTCTGGGTTCCTTATTTTAGGAAAGATGTTGACTTCCTGGAACATGTCCAGAGAAGGGCAAAAAAGCTGGTGAGGGGTTTGGAGCACAAGCCCTATAAGAAGAGGCTGAGGGAGCTGGGGTTGCTTAGCCTGGAGAGGAGGAGGCTCAGGGGAGACCCTATTGATCTCTACAACTACCTGAGGGAGGCTGTGGACAGGCAGGGGCTGGTCTCTTCTCCCAGGCAACCAGCACGAGAACAAGAGGACACAGTCTCAAGCTGCTGGTTTAGGCTGGATGTTAGGAAGAAATTCTTCATAGAGAGAGTGATTGCCCATTGGAATGGGCTGCCCAGGGAGGTGGTGGAGTCACCATCACTGGAGGTGTTTAGGAGGAGACTTGATGGGGTGCTTGGTGCCATGCTTTAGTTGACTAGATGGTGTTGGATGATGGGTTGCACATGATGATCTTGAAGGTCTCTTCCAACCTGGTTTATTCTATTCCAGTCTACACTATGATAACCTGAAGCAAGTCACCTTGTGAGCTCAGAATTGGGTACCTCTCCTTCCATCTAGCTCAAAGTATTTCCTGAGTATTTTTGTTGTGTGCTGAGAAAATGCATAGCATTATATTTGCAATTTGGGAATTGGGCAAGTCCTTTATGCAGACTAGCTACTCAATAATTATGGCTTCTAACTTTGAATCTACAGAACAAACCAACTGCCTCCTATTCTTAAGCTCTGGGGCAGGATTTCTGATGAAAATGCTAACATGGGACAGTGTTCAGATTTGACATTCACAAGCATCTTACAAGCATCACAGAAGAAACATTTCTGCCCTTGAGACCAGATTGCTCAAATGTTATTCCAAAAGTAATTCTCTGTTGAAACAAACAAATCTGAAGAGATGACTGCTCTTGCAGTATAAATCAGCTTTGCTGCTTACCTACAGTGTATTAGCCAGCTCTTTGCAAGAGCTCTTTCACAAATGGTATAATTTATTTTGCAACAAGTAACAAAACCAGGCAAAATGTTATCTTGTAATGAGCTCAGATTTGGAGTTACTAGCTATAAAATTTAAAAGTGCAGCAAGTTTATAAGCAACATGATGAAATAACACATGGGTAGGACTCACTTCCCCTTCAGTGACAATGAGAGAAGCAGAAATTCATGGTGTGATACCCTGACACTACACTGGTAATCCGACCATCTGGTGTTGCAACATCAGAAATAAAACTAAGAGAATGTGGCTTTTGGTATTTCAATAAAACGATCAAGTGCAGATGTGGTAGAAAATACACAATAAACCCCAAGATTCTTTAAGCTTTTCAAAAGAGAAAATAAGCTTTTTCAAAAGGTAGTTTGGTTTTGGTGACAACCACTGCAGGAATAAGAACCTCAATTATTTAATTCTCATTAATGGCCTCCATTTGTAAGTGAAAAAAAACATAGTTCAGAAGGTATCAGTGAAACTGAATACATTTCCATCTTCTCTTTTGATCCTTAATTCACTTGTTTCTTTGGAAGGAGGGGACACAGATGTGAACTGGCCATTCAGGTTGTCCTGTGATCTCTTTTCATATGGCCCAGCACATAAATACTGTTCATGCTGCTGGCCAGTGAGAAGCACTGTCACTATATGTAGTCAGTTCATCTAACAGTCCTATGGTTTACAGCTGCTTTGTGGTTGAAAAACGCCAACAAGTTCTTCACTCCTTGTATGTTTATGTAGGCATGTGGACTCTTGTAAACTGTGCAACAAAGAAACAGGATGTGGCACCTGAATAAGACAAACTGATCTTGATCAGATAATAATACTTACATCTCCTTCAAGGCTGAGCTTGCTTAAAATTTCGTGGACAGTAGACATTTTGAAAGAATGCTGCAGGAAGAGAAAAAAACAAACAAACAAACAAGTAGATTTAAAATATGTTTACATCTGTGTGTTATCTAGTACTGAAACATTGCAGCAGTGAAAATGACAGTCCAATGAATCTTGCTAATCCCAAGCAAGAAAGCTGATGTAAGAGTTTCCAAGCCACACCACCATTAAATGCAAGCGGTCTTATTTTGATTGTACAATAAAAATTTCTCTCTACTCCTTACCAAAAAAACAAAATCAACCCCCCAAAACACCCCAAAACTGCCTTTTAAATACTTCAACTTTTGAACTTGAAAATCTCTACCTTAAAACCAGAATCAGTTAAGCCTTCAACTCAGTACCAGGAAAATTATACCAAAAACATTAGTCTGGTCAAGCTCAAAGGCAAAAAGCAACAAATAGTAGCATTTAAATCAAATGCTCAGTTCCTCAGCACTCATGGGATACACTGAAACTATTTATATTCATGCAGACATCTTATAAAATCACAATGCTGTTAAGTCTTTAAGCCTGGACAGAGGCTACAAATGCCTCTAATAACCTCTGCTTTTGTAGTGGCTCCCCAGTAATAAGAATCATAGAACAAGCAGCAAACACCATGTAACATGATTGTCAGACACTAGGTAACAAGGACTGTCTTAAAAGGATTAGCTCCAACAGTGAGTCATTGAGGCAAGCCAATCAATATCACTGTTCCATTGCAAAACCCAAATAACATCTTGCTAACGGACAAAAATGGACAACCCCCCAACCCTGAGCCAGATTACACACACTGCAGAAATGAACACTGATGTGGTATGCTTGTGTTACACCACCTTGCCCTTTTGCAGCAGGTTTCTGGTCACAAGGTGGCCAGAGCTGTACTGCTGTTCTATTGGACTGGTCTCTCAACTAAGGAGGACATTTTTAACAAAGGTTGTAAGCTGGAGGCAATATGTAAGAGGCTTCATGTATTCCTGAAATCCTGCTTGCAAATTCCTCTACTGAAAAGACAAACATTGCCATTTGCATTACCTTCTAGTCATCCAAGTTGGCACCTGCAGCAAGCATTATTTTATCTGTGGAATTAAAGCTTATTTCTCAGGAACCCTACAAGGAAGCTGTAGAGTATTATCACACAGGGAAGAGTTGACTTGCTGAGAGGTAAGAGAGAAGGGACAGCAGGATGAGTGATATTTCACTACCAGGTAAGTGAGCCTGAAACCAAAATGGAACTATTTTCAGCCTCACTGGGTGCCACTCCCTTCATTTCCACACTCTGACCAGTTCCCCTAAAGCAGCTCTAAGATACCATGCCCTCTGAGCCAACTCCCAGCTATTGTGCAGTCAGTCCTGGGCAGGTTTTCATACTTTTTTCATCCTTCATCAGTCATCCTTTCAATGGTACAGGAGCTTTGAGGCAAGCAGTACTGGCCATCCAGGCAAATTTCCCAGACAAACCAAACTCTTCTCTCAGTGATCAACCTGAACCCAAAAGCTCAGAGAATGAGCAAGAAGTTTCAAATAGTTTCTTAATACTGTAAACGTGGTTAAAAGTCTAGTACAAATGTTTATTTTTTTGGGTTTAACTCCTGTAAACTTCTTGTATAGAGGGAGAAAAGCAGAGAAATCCTTACTTTTAGCAGGTATAGCAAGTGTTAAGGGAGTAAAACAAAGAAACAACTACACAGCTTTAACAGTACACAGAATGACAACCTTTCATCTTCTGAAGCAACCTAGGTATAAGTAACAAAAGCAACTGTACTTTGTAAAGATTAAAATCCTAGGAGAGGGAAAATAAAATGGAGAATGAGTATCAGTCAGGCAGCAACTTCTTCAGTGCAGAAAGTCCAACCCAGCCCTTGAAAGTCAGGCTACAGAACCTGTAATAAGCTACTACCCACTGTTTTCACTATTCAACCCATATATTACCGAGTCATGAAATTCTTACTGTTTACTCTTAATAAAATGAAGTGCCTAACAATGAGACCTTTGTACTTTGACAGTATCACAACCAACACCAAAGCAACTGAGCAAACTGAAGTCCTTTAGTCTTGCTTGTCACAAAGTAGTAAAACACACCAGTGAAGGCTGAAGCAAATCAATTGCAGTATAATCTTTCACCAAACAACCACTGAAAAGCTTTTTGCAAGGCTCCTGTTTCTACATCAATTTAAAACCACATTGAACCAGGCTTGTTGGAACAAAAATCTTGAACAGAGTCCAGGAACAGAACTAACACACCCTCATGTAGAGCTGGAACTGGGAGGTTCATATCGTCAGCACACAACAATGCTATAGCAACTGACCTCTCATCAGCCACAAGCTGGCAAAAGAAAAAAAGGGAAAAAAAAAAAAAAGAGGTTCTGCAAGAATTTCTGCAGAGAAAGATTTTTACCCAGAGAACAAACACATCTCTTGTCACACCCTGCTTCGTAAGGCACTCATGTCTGAGAACAGACTCTCACTGTTCCATGATAGAGTGATTTTATCTGATGTTGCTTTAACAAGTTCTGGGTGGGTTTGAGCATGCAGATAGAGAATACTTGCACTAACTTGTTCTTCCTCATACTGGAAAAGAATCAACTTTTACCTTCCAGCTGTAAACTAATACTTCAATGCCTTAAGGCAAGTTTCTACAACCAGTTTTCCTCCTTCAGTCCATGTTATGCAATACTGAATCATGTTATTCCACTAAAAGATAGCATCTGTTTTGATGTTGACCCCCACAGTAATCACTACTTTTGCAATCCTGTTATTATATTGGGCCTAGTCTATATTCACTACCTCATCCCCAAAACTGCTGGCAGGCAGGAGAGTGTGTACTTAAAAGCAGCCCTGCATCTTGATTCCCAGGGGCAGCTCATGTACATGACAGCTAAAAAACCCCATGTGAGCCATGGAAAAAAAGTGTCAGGTATGCACAAACAACTACATTGCTCAATAAGCAGAGTTAGCATTTTAAGAAGCACTTAATGTATTCCTGTAGACAGAGACTGAGCAAAGGGTGTTCCCAGACATCTGAGCCAAGGAAACGGCATCCCCGGAATGAGAGAATGGAAACTCTTTCCCTTGGAGCATATTTGTGTTAAGTCTCCAAGAATTAGGGCAAGGCTTTGGCAATAGAAGAGATGAGGGAGAGCAGGGAAGATCCACAACATCTGCTGCAAATGAAATAAGGACTCAAAATCACTCATTTATATAGAATGCTAACTGCAAGTACAAATGAGCCAGGCTGTATCTCCCCAAATCACCTGATGAAAGTTTAACAGATCATTTACAGCCACTACTTGCACAAAAAATTACCTTTACAGAAAAGGATTCCAAAGCCCATTAAACCACACCACCACAAACATACTTTAACCCTTCTCTTCCACAGACACTGCTAATAACACAGAAGATGTTCTGTTCCAGGGAGATGTTATGCACACACAAAGTTCAGGACTTATTTCTTTAAATGCAAGTTACTCCCACTCCTGAGACAGTACAGGAATTTTTTTCCATCAAGGCAAACCATTGGAAACTATATTCGGGAGGGCTGCTTATCACAACTGGCTCCACCAACAGAGGGCACACACATAGATGGACCACTCAACTCAAAGGCGTGAAGGATTCTTTCACTCTTGACCTATATGTTGGGGTCTGCACATCTCTGTGCAGATACAGCATTTGAATATGAACATAAAGACATCTAACGTTAAACAGAATTAAAACTGTCATGTATACACAACTTAATTCTGCACAGCTATCCTGAAATCACTTCACTTTTCTTCCAGTTACAATACATGACAATATTCCTTTGTCCTACTGCTCCTCCTCACTGGAGGATGAGGAAGTGGTGTGCAAGCTGACTCATAATCCAAAAGGCAGCAGCAAGATTTCAGCAAGTCTGCTCACAGACAGGGCAGGGTGGGGTGGGAGAGCTGTATCCAAGCCTGGCAACGTAAGCAAGGATCCACACAAGGCTCCCTGGCACACCGCGGAGAAGAGAAAAGGCAAATCTTGTGAAAGAACTGGCTACCCACAACATGCCCTGTACAGGGGCCTCTCTCTCGTAGATGCCAGCGGCTAAGACTGCATCCACAGCGGCGCCAACAGCCACAGCCGCAGCCACACCCTGGGGGAGAAGGGAAGGGGCCACTACCCCCGACCAGGCTCTAGGCTCAGCTGTAGCTGTATAAGGACTGCCTCCAGCCGCGGCTCTGCGAGGCTCTGTACTGAAAAAGCCAATGTACAGCATCGTCGTTGCCAACTGAGCCTGTATGTACCGCAACGAAGAGAAGAAAAGAGTGTCTGGGGAAGTTTGGCGGAGTCCAGGTCCAGTTCCTCTTTTCTCAGAGTTGCCACCACACCCAGAGTTGGTATGGGGCGCACGAAGCCCTCCATGGGCAGCCCCAACTTTGGAGACCGCTGTTTCGGCGTGAAGCCGCGCACGGAGAAGTAACGGGAGGTAGTACCGAGGCAGAGCAGAAACGCGCGGGGCGCAAAGGCGGCGGCCGCACCCAGCCACCGCCCCGCTCCGCGGCCGCACGGTGCCCGCTCCGCTCCTGCCGGGGAAGCGTCTGTCGCGGCCCGACACCCGCCCGCACCCCTGGCCCGGCTCCGTGTCGCCTCCACCCACCCCCCCTTCAGTGCCACCCGGCGAGGGCTCACCTGGCCGGGACGGGCAGGGCAACTCTAGCGACGGCTCTGGCGGCGGCTGGGACCGGCAGCGGCCCGGGCGGGGTTTTGTAGGGCCGGGCGAGCTCCCCCCCCCGTCCCGGCGTGGCGCTGACTCACCCGTCCGCGCCCGCCTCTCGCAGCAGGAAGGGGAGAGGGACGGGGTGGGCATGGGCATGGGCAGGGCAGGAGCAGCCGCTCCCTCCACATCCGTGTCCCGCAGAGCCCTGTCCCCATCCCTTGGGGCCGCCCAGGGCGCTCCCGAGGTTGTGGAAACGGCGCCAGGAACAGCACCCTGAGGTTCTGGTGCTCAGCCCTCGCCCCCGAGCACCGCTCTCCGCAGAGCTGCCCACCTTTCAGGTGCGGGGAAAGCTGTCCCCACCGCGCTGCCCCCGGGAAAGGCAGCCCCGTAGCCCGGTCCTCAACTCCTGCATTACTAGGACAGCAGGTTGTAGCTGCAGACCGTGCCTGTGATGGTGCTCGGGGAGGGCCACCTCATTGCCAGGCGGGCAGGGCACAGCCCTGGCTGCACCGCGGCGGCCCGGAGCCCTAACCCCCACAGTTCCCCGAGTTGGGCACTCGCGGCCACCGAGTCAGAACTGCACCCTCCCTTTCTGGGCTCATACACGGGAAACCGAGCTCCCTATAGCCTGCAGCTATAGCCAAGCCTGCTTCGCACCAACAATCAGAGCGTAGAGTTCAGCTGTGAGAAGTCTAAATGACGACTGCCGTAAGTAGTAAACGGGGCACGATCTCTGCTCTGAGGCCCGCTGAATCATGCTCAGATAACCCCAACAGACATACCACACCCACAATGGGGGGAGCGAAACTGCTGCTAGTCTGATTAAAAAATACATAAATCATTGAAGCCCCTACATTACACTGGTAACAAAAGCAAGATACTGTTAAAAAACGCAAAGAACATCTTTGGTCAGATCACCTTAAATGCTGTTTTATGACAGCAGCGTAGTGATCACTCTCAAGAACTTTAGAAAAAAACTAAGTGTTCCCCATTCCAAAAGCATACAGTTATCCTGTAATTTGTGGAGTTTCCCCCACAGATGCATACCTTTAGCTAGTCCTTTTAAGAGTATGATGTCATGGAGAAAGGTTTTGATTCTCCTACTTTAAAAAAACCCAACCAAACAAAAAAACACCACCACAAAACCAAAACCAACTGAACCCTGGGTATCTCACTTCAACCAGTGTCACTAACAGTTAAACAGATAATCTCCCCCTGCTTTTCAGGTTTCTTAGAAAAAAAATAATCACTGGCAACTTGGAAAGGTGATTCACAGATCAGAAACAGTGTCTTAAAAGTAACAGCCATTCTGCATTGCAGTATTCACTAGGGGCTTTAAAGACGGATAAGCAAATGAGCAAAAGCCAGACAACCACTTTGCCTACTATGGGATTGCACAATCCCTCAGGGATAGTTTTTTTTAACCCCTATCTCTTCTCAAGCATTCTTAAAGCAAAAACTGGAAAGTGTAACCACAAGACTCTCAGCTAAAAAAAGTGCTTCACATATGTAATATATTGCCAACATGCAATATATATGTTGTGTTCTTGCACAAAATCTGCTGAGTAGCATGCTGCTGAATTATTTCCATTTCCTTAGAAAACTGCTCTCTTTTTAATAACCCCATACATCTTCAAACTTGAAGTAGCTGATATACCAGTGATAATTTTGGCTAACTAGATTTTCACATGAACAATTTGGAAAAAGCTTTGAAGTGAACCATTATCATCACAGCCACATGATCTGCAGCATAGAAGAGACTTCCCAGCAACTCTACAGCTTCAGAAATATTCTAATACCCAACTTAATAATAAATTATTCAATTTCAGAGTCATACATGCACCTCAGTTAAAATAGACAACCTTTTCAAACTTACATAAGCTTCAGAGACTGCTGAAGTGATTTCAAAAGAAAAAAAAGACTGACAACAGGGAAAAGAGCGAGCAACCATATTCAGATTCATGAAGATACATAGTACTCGAACATATGATGAATTCCTTCAATTGCTTTGTGCTTATCTAGGTCAATTGACATCAAAGGCACTTGTACCACCAGCTGGGACTCTTCAGTAGTATGAACAGTAGACCACACATTAACACTTTTAGCAGAAGTACTAACCATCCTCTAATACCAAGCCCTGGTGATCATGCCCATGGAAATATGATATACCCTTCATACCTTTAAGAAAAAACTCTGCAAAATCAATTAATCAAAGAAGGCCACAGTCAGACTATGGAAATAGGAAAGGCTTCTGTTATCTGCCAAACAGGGAAAGGAAATTCATCCATTCAGAGAACAGCAGCCAATGCCTCAATCACTTCTGAAAACAAAAAATAAGCATCTAAATCATAGGGGTTCTGAATATTTACCTGAAGCTTGGAAGGTTTGTACAGCACCACTGCTCCTGTACACTACGTTAAAGTAACTACTGTTAGCATTATGCTGGATAAAAGACTGGGACAAGGACTGTACTCACCACAAGCCCAGTGTCTGCAAGGCAGGCACATATTGTTCACTGGAAGACACACCCGCAAGTAGTCTGCAAGTAAGGCAGTGCCAAGAAAGTTTTCAATTTGTTTGCACATTGCTTAGTCCCCACATTCCCTTAAAGTATCAGCAGAGAAGGTCAATAACTGGCAACCACTTCAGCTGCAATTACCTCTTTGTGATCTCTGTCTTCCTGCATGCTTACCACAAAAATCAGAGAGGAAACACTTTTATTGACTGGCACTCCCCAGAGTCCAGTGGATGGAAATCCAAACATAATTGTACTTACTTCTTATTCTTCTGACAGCTCACTGTGACCATGATTCACCCTAAACTCTATGGACATGCTGTTAATCCATTTATTCCATCCTCTCAGACTCAATGACATTACCACTGCTAACTTTCACATTGTTTTCTTACTGCTTTATATTAATTTTATCTTCACACACACCCCCTTTCAATTCAACATAGCAATGTCTTCCACCTCACCAAAACCTTTGATTTTTTGTCATTACCTTCTTTTTATGTTACACTACTGGAAGTTTGATGTGCTTTAACTTCATCCCAACACAAACTTTATCTTTGCAATAACATTAGTGCACATCAGGTCACTCCAGCTCCCCAGAGATTTTCCTCTCACTTCTGCCTCTGACAGTTTGGCTCTTTCACCTACACAGATCTTACTCCACCTCTTTCAGGATGCTGTCTACAAAGAATCAACACTGCATTAACACTGGAATTACGAAGACTAGAATTCTGTCAATATGTATGGCTCACTTAAACTTCTTTCTTCAAGACAAAAGAAAAAAAAATGGAGGGAGAATCACAACAAAGGACCTTCTGGTTTAGGTGTGGCTGAGTCCCTGCGTAGTGTGATTTCCCCGACTCTGTTATGTTGCAAGAGGGTAACAGAAATTCCATTCAGATTAACATATGTGATCAAGCAGACCTCTGGGTACTATTTTTGCACCTTGATTATTTGGTCTAATTTGGAAATTACCATGATACAAATACACATAGATTTGTTACTAGTAATTACAGTAATCACAGGTTACTGAGAAAGTTAAGCATAACTTAGAAGTTATGCTAGCTGGGTTCCCAGGGTAACAACTTGGCAAGTTATTGTATCTACAGCTACAGAAAAAAGGAGGAAGGACTCCCTAATGCACACCTAGACCACACTAGTAAAACTGTAAACACTCCAAATGCTTAACTTGTTTTGCAGTTGTTTTGTTTGGGTTTTTTGAGCAGGGAGTTGGGGCACAGGGAAATGCAACAGGGGTTTTTTAACATCCATAGTGATTTACTCTAAATCTTACAGAACTGTAATCCCAATGTGTGCTTTTGAAAACAATGACTGAATACCAGAATACCAATGTCATCTTTTATCTAATAAATACCAGAGAACCAGACATCTTGTTAGGTGCTCCACCTAACAACCTAAGCCCTCGGATCAATTCTATTCTGTGTAATCTCATTCCTACATTACATGCACATTCCTGCACAAATGTTATTCTCTACTCAGAATTTCATTTACATTAACCCCTTTTAAAGAGCTAGACTTATCTCTGGAATAATCTTGTGTGCTAGCCAGGCCTCTAGTATTTTGTTATGTATTTTACAAATGAAACCTTAAAATAGGTAATGTAGGAGGCATTTGCTGGTTCAGTTGGAGTACAGAGAGGTAGTATACTTATTAATAGGACATCCAACTTAAGAACTTGACACCTAGACTGTATATCTTACAGTGAGATTGCTTTATTACTAGATTTGTCTTCAGCTGCTTCTCAACTCTGTATTTGCAAATTAATTTCTGTATGCTCTTCAGTATCCCTTCTCTACCACTTTCACATATCAGAACATAACTCTTGTTCAGACTTCAATTTATTTTCAAATGTTTTTCTCATCACCAGTGTAATAACATCATCCTCATCTTTTCATTTCACAATCTCAGTGGATTCTTTTACTCTAAGCCTATAGGCATAAGGAGTGGATTCTTTGCCTCCACAAAGAGCCAGATGTCTGGGTAACTTGGGATCTAAAACAATACAAAGGAGTAAATAACCAAAATATTAGCTAATACTATAGTTACAAGACTCAGTTGTGGGAAAAACACACAAACCCCAAATCTCCTGTAATTATGCATAAAGGCTAGTTACAAAGAAAGCTGTTTCAGGGCATATATAGAGCCTAATTAAAGTCACTATCAATTGCCGAAAGCTGTCAAGTTTGAGTCACCATGGTGGAATCCCACTGTACCAGCTGTTTACTGTTAACAGAAAACAACATGGAATCATCTACGCTTTGTCAAGACACTCAGAAGGAACCAAGATCCTGCTGGCACAGGTAACAATATGGGCCAGCAGCTTCAAAGGTGCAGCAGGCCTCATGACAGTCCAGGCTGCTGCATTGTCTTTCCTTCTGTTTGGCATGTTAAACAGAGTAAGTCAGAGAGGTGTATGTATTCAAGTGGCACAGAAACTCACTGTGGAATATGCATCATGAACAAATGATGTATCAGCAATTCAGATGCACATGTACCTAAGCACAAAGATTTAACTTCTCTGACATCAAGAGTATTAACAGTGTCTGCAGCCCAATTTGATTTCTAAGCTGGAACATGAATCACTAGCACTTTGGTTTTTCAGCGTGCCTCACAGAAGTAATTATCTAGCTACGGCTTGGAGATGTTGCCTAGATACATACATAAACATAAATGAAACACAGTTGCCAAATCCCATCTACTGGCTTTGGCAGCATGAATAAACTGGGCCTCCTACCCTGAATGGAACAGTCACAGGATATACCAACAGTCACTACGTGTGTTAACTGTGCTTCACTGAATTTCCTCAGCCTCTCAGGGACTTCCTGATGCTTTGCTTGATAGCCAACTGCCTCTTTATCCCAAGATCATGCAATCTGAGTCAAAACAAGGGCTGTAAAGCATAGTCAGACATTAAAGATGGTAATTTTACTTTCTGTTCTCAGGTTATGGTAACTATCTTCAAGCACAGTTTAACCTACTTAAAAGTCAGAGAGCTGCAATTTCATCTGAGCCCAGCTACACTCTCCTTGGTTTTATATACACTTAACAGATTAAAAAGCCACATCTCAACGCAACGCTACTATGATGAGTTCAGCTTTGTCAGCACAACATTGCTAGCATAAGCAGACTACCAACATCTATTACAGCATCAAGAGAGATTTTGAACCTATTAAAGATGAGAAGGTGCTTGAAATGATCACAGCTGCCAGGTCTACAATAATGTTCCCCAGACTGCAACCATGCTAGAAAACACTGTAGGAAATACTAACAGTGCATGCCCCTGACATCATCCAGAACTGACCAACATGAATAATCACTTCAGAGCTTGGGCTGTCTTGCCAAAAGACAGAAACAGCTATGAAAGATGGAATCTGCCAGAAGTCCTCAGGGAAATTTTCCTAGGAATAGTGTCAAAAGGCTTCATCTATCCTGCTTCATTGTTTCCCACTATTATGTGCTTTTTCCACTTTAATGACTCCGAACACAAACAGTCCCATGGTTTTGGATTAATTGCCTGGCCTCTGCCAAGGAACAGGGGAGGCTGTCACACCTTATTTATGTCCCTGAGAATCCTGGGGAATAATTCTGGAAGTTTGAATGAATCTAATGAAGCACCATCTAAACTTACTGTAAAAATCCTTGAAGAACAGGTTCCTATGGCAAATCTGCAAGCTGCAAAACGTCGAGTCTCCTCTTCATTCAACATCATGTCACTTCTGAAAGGGCCCATCAGAATTAATTTAAAAATAAAGTTCACTGACAGAAATCAGCATTCTAGTACTACAGGTATCAGGAACGCTTCAAAACCTGTATAACTTCAATGAAAAGCAAGGATTCTATGAAATGGCAGGAAAATCTGTGACTCTGCTTTAAAACATATAATCCTTGTTTTAGCAAAAACTAACATAAACCACAATTTTAAGTTCTGAATGATCTGAAGTTAATTACCTAATTAGGCTCAGCTAAAGTACTAGCTGGGGAACAAATGATGCCTTGCCACAGAAAAGAATGTCACAAATTCGTGATTAAATACAACTGTCTACACTGATGTATTTTTTTTTCCTTTCAAGTGTCATCTTATAGCTTTAAATAAAATGTAAGGCAAAGTACTTGACTTCAAAAAAAAAAATGCTGTTGATTGAGTGAAAGGGAATGGCTGTCATGAAGAGATTTGTTTCTGCCAGGCAAGCTAAGACTTGCTTTTCCAGGTCAGAAGCATAGTTTGAATTCTAAAAGCAGAGCTCTCTTCCTTTAGTGAATCAGAAAAATACATTAAAAGCAGCTGATTTAGCACGAAGCAGTGCTTTCATTACTGTTTGAAATAACCCTTCAGTAAACACATCTACTTGAGGTAAATAACTTTCATTGCTGTGTCCTGCATGGTAGCAGCTAGTGCTCACAAACCCTTTAAACTTTAAGAAAACAGAACAAAAGTCCGTAGTGATAAGTCCAACCACAAATAATTATAAAACAGATCCTCAACACTAAGGTTTATTTTTTTAATGCTACTACTGTTAAAGAAGTCATTAACACAATAATGAGCAGCCATCACAGTGTGCAGAGAATAACTTGAGTTCAAAACAGGAAAGGAGTAGAAAGCTAGCTGATTGCTCAACATGAACAGAGAGAGAGTGACAGACAGCTGCCATCCCTCCTGCAGAGACCAAGGCTGCTCTAAAGCAAGCCTTCTGAAGGTTTTGCCAGTACAGAAAGTTACAGCTCAAAACTGAAACCAATCCGAAGGTACGTACAATCTGTACAACATTTTACCTTCTCAGTTTGTCTGTTTGGGCTGGTAGAAAACATTTAAATGGAAAAGAATGCATTTCTCTGATAAGTATGTTGGAATGTGAAATATCTTCACTGGAGAAGGCAGGAAACAAACTTAATTACTTACATGCTTGCATGCAAAAAATTAATACTGCTTATTAATAAAAAAACTAGAACAGGCTTCAGTGACAGCTCTATTGACCCACAAGCTGCTTTTCCTCCAGAGATGACAGTGTCAGTACAAAAAAGTCTCTTCAGGTTTCACCTAAATGTGCTGCTTTGGGATTAAACAAGTCAGTCTCATCAATCTAACTGTGTGTTCTGCTTAGGTTAGCCACAAAGAAGCCAAAGAATTTCAGCTGAGAACAGTTGTTAATTTGGAAGTGGCTGCAAAATCTGTACAAAATAGCATGTGCAGCTATGCAGTATTTACAACTCCTTTTTATCTTACGGCTCTTGCTATTAGAATATCCAGAGGGTTGCATGAGACTACTGTTCTCTTGTCAATTGAAGGTACAGATCTGCACCACTGCAGTACTGGGTGTGTTAACTATTTGGTTCAGGAATAAATATGTTTTGACTGCTGAGGGAGCTTTTAACATGGCTACATGACCCACAGTGCAGAAGCAGTGCAGCTCTGACAGCTACGTTCTTCCCTTCTTTTTAAAGCGCAAACTTAACCAGCCTATTAAATGATTTGCTGAGGTGCTACATCTGCCAGGTAGATGGTCTTACAAGTCATGTGTTTCAGAGGGAAATTTTTTTGCATTCTTCCTGGGTTTATTTTTATTTTGAACTGCTTGTGCAAAGGTTTGGTAGGCAGAGTTTTTATATGTAGTGAAATGTCAACTGCAGTGGGCCTGGCACAGGATAGCACTCATGTTGTTCAACTCACTGTGGGATAAACACATTTTGAAGTCTGCATATTAAGGTAAGACCCATGAATCTTTCAAGGTTGTATCATTAGTCTGAATTTGATTTTCATTTATGAAATGAAGTTCTAAACAAAGATATTAATTTGATTAATACATGCTTTTTAAGAGTTTATGAAAAATGCACTACAAGAACTGATCTGAGTGAATTTGCCTACAAATTCTTTACACAGTCATAGAATGCTCTGGGTTGGAAGGGATATTTAAAGGTCACCTAGCCCAAATCTTTATGTTCCTCCTTCTACACTGAAAGTATGGCAGAAGGCAGAACTGGCATGTGAAGAACTAGGGAATCTCAGAGGACCCAGGTATGCTGCATGATTCCTTTAAAACCACAATGCAAATTCACTACAGCAGCAGCTGTGGTACCTGAGAACCTTAGAAGAGGCAAGATTAACAATCAGGGGCAAGACTTCCCATTTGGGAAAACAGTCAAGCTCTCAGGTAGATGGATGGGTCCTTGGAAACATTAACACAGAAATAGAAAGGTTTTAAATTGAGAGTAACTGCTCCCAACAATTCTGTGCCCAGATGTATCTGAAGTAAAACGTGACAAACTGTAGAGGTGTGCAGTTCAGATGCTCTGTACTTAAATAGACTGAGACATATAATACAAGAATGTATCTTTGCAGACATTTAATTAACAAAATTTAAGAGTCTCTGCAGAAAAAAGCAATTTAACAGCAACCAAAAAGACCTAAACATACTTTCAGCACAAAGAAATATAACTTATCAAGCAACGACAGTGCTTCTATAGCTTACCAGAGAAGCATTAGGAAAGTTACACATCCAGTCAAACCTAGACAGGAGGAGAGACTGAAAATGTTGCAGTTCCTTCTACTAGCAGAACACTCAAAGCAGCTTAAATGGAGGTCAGCACTAAACATTCTGAAAGACAGTGTTTGAACAGTTAACTGATTTTTAAATTATTTTGGAGGAGATCAGAAGCAAAAGTACCTCTTCAGATGGTTCAGTGTCCACTACTGAACATTACTGCATGGGGCTGGACAGTCACTTGAAGCTGCTGTCTGCTAGCACAGGAATGGCTGTCTGGTCACTTGGTCCTCGTTCACTACATTTCTGGCTGCTGGGCTGCCTTAGAAAACAAAAAGGTCCACCCAAACAAAACCACAGTAAATCTATTCTTAACTAATTTTACATAGAGAGTGTCCCTAAGAGGTTTTGCTGTCAGAGAAGGTGAAGAGCTTTAGCCAGTCATGTTTGGGAATGAAAGCAGTTCATGAGTGATTCGGTAGTATGTAGTGCAAATAAAGTTTGAAAGCACTTAATTAATGCAGAAATAAGTTAGACTTCACACCAAATAACCCTTTGCAGTTATTCATACTAATATAAAGAACTAATAAAGTTCCATGGTTTTGAACGTGTCAACCAGTGGTCTCCAAAACTAACTGCCTGAACGTAACACGAAGCCATCGATTTAATCTCCTAACTCCAGCAAATGGGGAGAAAGAGACTTAATACCAGTGGAATAATTATACAGCATGGAAAACCTTATGTTCTCAGAGAGTGAAGTTTTAGTGAAGTGGATAGTGGCTCACTAAGCAGTGGCTAGGTCAGTGGATGAACAAGCAGGTCACAACCAGAACTTCTCAGGGGTTGATATGGGTCCAGTATTACTCAGTATTCCCATAAAATCCAGCAAATACTACCCAGCACATTTTCTAGCTTTACTGAAATCTTTTTAAGCAACTATTTTTGACTGACTTTGTTGTGTCAAACTTCAAATGTTACTGTCTGAAATGTGTTATCCCTTTTCTTCTTACCAAACTCCTTTACACGCTTATATTTGCACCTAAAATGAGTATACTTTGGTACTCCTGCCTGTGATATATAAACAAAATAATACACTTCAATCTCACTTAATACAAAAGAGAACAATCATATACAACAGTGAACTAAAACACCATCTCGTGTGTTGTATACAAACTCCAGATTCCTTACCTGAATATGTAAGAAACTACAATTTGTACACTATGATGAATAGTACACTATCATGGTAGTGTAATATAATAGTATACTATTAAGAGAAAGTCTTTTAGGCATAAAGAAATACTACTAACATATAAAACTGCACTGAGAAACTGAATTCCTTATGTGCTTGGAAAAAGATTTTATACATACAAACTGAAAACTGCTTCGAATCCCCACACAGAGTTTGTTATCTGGCAAAAATGACTCACAGCTAAAATATTCCTATTATGAGAAGCCATTAAGACCATTTAGTAGAGTCAGAACTCTAAACTGCAAACAACTCTACAGCAGTTAAGCTTATCATTAGCATATCACTAGAGCTAAAAGCAGCAGCGGTGAAAAAATAAACTAATACTATAAATGTATCTAACGGTGGGGGAAAAAAATATCAGAAGATGCTTTGTATTTTAAACTATTTGTATTTAAATAATTTGTATTTTAAACAATTCATTGTTTAAGTCTACTTTAAAAAAAATGAACTGACCAGGATTTTTTAACAAGTATCCCAGTAAATACTTTATATGCTTTATCTTTATTTTCATGACATTAAAACATGACACGCTCAGTGCGCAGAAGAATGTTACATTTGTATACCTGGTGACTTCCTTTGTCCAAACTAAAGGCCTGGAAGAACATCTTCAAAATCTTTAGGGTTTTTTTTGTGTTGGCAGTTTAAGCATGCAGGCAAACAGCTCTCCAGAACATCATTCACACAAAAATTGGCTCAGACATTTTAAAACAGTTGTGTTGTTTAAACGTCAAAAATGGGAAAGATTTTATTCGACTCGAAGCTTTCAAGAATTCATGTGCTCTTCTGAAAACAATACTCTTCAAGGAAAATACAAGCAGAAATCAAAAAACCATGAAACAAAACTGATGAAAGAGAATGTAATTTTCAAGACTCAAGTCAAGGATCGTTTCTGCTGAAATACTGTCTGATGAAACACTGGAAGTACAGAATACCTGTACTACAGAAAAATCTGCTCTCACGAGCACTCATATTAGTTACAAACATCACAGAACATGTGTCTGTATACTAACATCCAAAACCACTTTAAATGTTTCCACACAACTCATGTTCAGTAGGGAACCCCATGTCAAGCTGCTAGGCCTTTTCACAGACAGTAAATGTTCCCTTTTCCACCTTCACTCTGTCACTGTGGCTCCGATTTTCAATAAAACTGCTTATGTACAGCTTAGTCTGGTTGGATTTTAGGCGTGATGACTAGGGTCTTGATCCTATAGTTTTTCCTCCAGGCCAACCTTAGTAGCTCAGGTAGGCACTACTGCTTGTCAGTGTGCAACCTGATATGAGATTTAGGCTGCAGCTGCTCAGTGATACAGTACAGAACTGCAATCATCATTTTTGAAGACATGCCAGAATCCAAACAATTTCTGGAAATCATTTTTGGCAAACACAAAAGTTAAGTATTTTAACTGTTTAGCTGTACTCCTGAGTTCTCCAGTACAAATTTATCACACATATTATTCAAATATGCCACAGGTTTTGATCCCCAAAATTGATGTTAACCATCCTACAAAGTGTTTTTGTAAGTAGTATAAAAAGCAGTGGACACTATGTGTTAAAGTAATTAAATCCATGTTGTACTCCCTATGCACACTACACAAAGTAATTGTAAACCACATCAGAATAAAAATCTGTAGCAATGCTGAAGAATAAAACTGAAAAGTCCTTTTTTCTTATTTTATGAGATATTGCTGTCAGCCACCATTTCATTCTTCAAGCTGTAATCTCACTACAAAAATCATGAGACTAACAGAAGATACTTTTCTTCCCTAACCTCAGCAGCAGACATACGTTCTTTTTCCCCTCAGAGTGAATTTGGAATCTTAACTTGAAGTGTGTCCACTGAGGTAAGAAATGGTTAAAAGTTTATAGGATGTTTCAGCTATGGAGCCATTTCCCCAGCAAACATGTTCTGGCTCCTTTGAAATGTGCAAAAAAAGCCTCAGATCATTCGATTTGTCTTGCCCTTCTCCAGGACATACTTAACACAGCATGGTTCAGCTACACCTACTTCAGGTGCATTTTGTTGTACTTCATTTTCCACCTTTTCTTCATCATCTTTTGCTTGCAGTAATTCTTGAACTTCTTTGTAGCCACACCTTCATTTCTAACAGGCTTAGCTGGATTGCCTTTTGTTTCCACAGCTACTGGCTTTCCCTCACAGGGTGTGTCTGATTGTCCTTTCACCCCAGTCATCTGGACACATATGGGGAGAGAAAAACAAACAAACAAACAACTAGAATTAATGATCTTAAATCTGTAAGAAGCAAAAAAATGCGTAATTACTGTCAGAGAACTGCCTTCTACTTCTTGTTCCAGCTAGGCTCAGAGGTCACATCTGGACAGGGCAACAGACACAGCTGGTCTCTGACACCAATGAGATCTGACCAGTCCTGTCTCTTTCTTGTCTGTGCATCTGGATTTCCCTCCAGCAGAAAACAAAGTGCAAGAAGTAATGAGGAACTGATGCACAACTCTGTCTGTCCTCATATGAAGTCAAGATGTGGCTAAAACATCTATGCAGGCCTAAAAAGCATCTCAGGGTATACTAAGCTAGAGACTTTTACACAGATGCATAAATCTATGCTGGAAAAAAACGATGCTTGAAAATTTTCTTCAGGAGTTGTACTGCCTCTTGAGAACATTAAATCTGTGAGTGGGGCCTTTGGGAAGTTTCCAAAGCATGTTACACATCATGCATCACTTCAATCACCAGTGTCAATGACAAAGATGACTGTGTTCCTAAAAAATTGCCAAAAAATTCTATCAGATGTTTCTTTAGATGCAGACAATTAATTCTTCTCAAAATCCATCCTATTCTGTTTAAAAATAACTGTGACAACCCCCCTGGTGTTAGTGACTTTTAGGCTATATTAACTTTTACTTATCCTAATGACCTCTGGAAGGAAGATCACATTCAAACACCTAAAACATTGTATTTCTTCAGATTTAACTGTGCTCTGAAGAAATGCAGAATATAAAAGTGTAAGGTTGTTCAGTTTCAGTAAAAAGGAGCAAGACATCCACACAAAATTTTGTATTTATGTTCAAGACAGAAATGATGTTTTCCTAAGTTAAGGTACTCCCATGCCTCTAGACAAAGTATTACGTGCTCCTATGCACAATTCCACGTTGCTCTGATTTTAGAAGCAGCATGGCATGTACATTGCTACTAAAGCTTCACTGTGCAGGGAACAGCATACCAATGAGGATTTAAGTTCCTGTATGTCAGGGAAGCCACTTGAATTGCAATTAAAGATCCTCAAAGGTGAAGGAGTTCAGAGCAACCAAAGACAGATGATCAATGGCAGTTTGGCTGAGCTACCACACTTTACAAAGGCAAAAGGAAACCTTATTTTCGCTGTGCAGAATCACTGTTAAGCCTACATGAATTTTGCTTTAAATGACAACCAAGGACAGATCCAAGATGCCCCACCCTAGCTGCTGAAACCAGGAATCAGTAAATTAAGACATGAAAGATTTTAAAGAGTGGTATGAGGGGACCAAGGAGAGTATTTAAAAAAATTCAGTGAAGATTCATGTTATTTTTCAGCTTGCCATACAATTATCCCACACCCAGAAATGTAAAAGCTGTTTTTTTCTCTTTGTATGTATGATTTTATTGTAACTTCCCTTGTCTGCATGAGATTTTGAAGATCAAATATTGCAGGCGAGTGTTCATTGCTATCTCCACAGAGGATGCACCAAGCTGGATCCCCCTCTCCTACCTGGCTACTTATTTTCACTAAGCTAGTTAGAATTTGACATGGTAGACATGTAGACCTCCAAGACCCGTCAATTTCTCCTGAAACTGACCAACAAATTTTGAGATCTACAGGAATGAGAAGGACAAATGGAGATGAAGGCAGGATTGAAAAAGTAGGAAATCAGGTGAAAAGCTTCTTCCTGCAACTAAGATACATTAACAAAAAGCACCACCATAGTGATGAAGTAAAAAAAAATTCCTTATCAATGCAAATACTGTATCTGTTTGAGCTGTACTGCAACCCTTCAAACTACAAAGATTTGAATTAAGCCAAATGCTACATTCTTTTTGCCCTCTAAAAGTATTGTTAGCTCATACTAAAGATGCAAAACCTTTTTCAAAGCATGTTGCCATCAAATGGAAATAAAGTGTATTTACAAAAATCGCCAAACACAGCACACTGGAGGTGTCACAGAGAATTGCAGTCAGAGCTCAGTAGATGACTCTGACAGAGTTTCTCTCACCTGATTTTATCTGTCTAAAGCAGCAGTAATCAGTCTTCTGTAGTAATCAGAGAGAAAATGACAAATCTACAATCTCAGAGGCCCATCCTGGTGTGGAGATGCATCATATAGAACATTTTATTTCCCTCTTAAGAGGACAATGATCTTAAATGCTGTTTTCCCACACTATAATGCTTAAAGCTTGGTGAGATGAATCTCATCTGAAGTATTTTTCAGGGAAAAGCCATTCCTGTTCTTGATAGTAGATCCAGAACTCTAAAGGATCTCTTCTGAGGCCCAAAGATGAGAGATAAATATACCAGCTATACATTCAAGAGACTGAAACAGATTATTTCAGAACTGTTAATCTGCCTTTCCATCAAATGTGACACTGACCTTCTGTTTCAACACAGTTTCCCGTGGTGCAGGTGGAAAAGTACATGGAACTCTTCCATGGTTTATGTGATAAGGCAAAGGGAGGCTGGGATCTAGTGGAACCCATGGGACTGAAAGAGTAGCAGGTACAGGAGGCAGATCACAATGAGCTTTATGTAAATTATATGATGCTCTTGTTGTATTGTCAAGAGAACTCTTGTAGATTGCAACTGATGAATCTCCCGCAGCATGAGCCAACAGGTAAGAGCCTTCCTGCAAACTAAAAAGATAAAGTTCAGAGTGGAAAGTATTTACATGTTTTTGTTTCACTTGGTTAAGCCAGTACTAAGTTCTTAATGAAAAAGCAGAACAGCTTTAATCAGGCCTTGTTTTATAAAAAGAATGTGGACAAAAAAGCATGAATTAAACTGCATCGATAAATCCATGCTAATTCCTGTGTTTAGAAGGTATTCATAATATATTAACTTCTCATCACTCTACAGATTGGGATCATATTGAACAAAGCATGTAAGCATACACTGGAAACCACCCATATCTGGCAAACTGTGATTCTTTAACCAGTGCCTTACAGAGTCACAGAAACATCCAGGTTGGAAAAGACCCTCAGAATCATCATGTTCAACCGATAACTCTAGTCTACAAGGTTCACCCCTAAACCATATCCTCAAGCACTACATCCAAACGACCTTTAAACACATCCAGGGCTGGTGACTCAACCACCTCCCTGCGTGGCCCATTCCAATGCCTGAAAGCATTATGCATACATGGACAGAGACACAAAGAAAAGAGGTGTTTTAAATACATGCAGGATTAAAAATTTTTCAGGAAAATAAGTGTCATCCAACTGCCCACATCAGAAGTCTTAGCCACAAATCTCAAAGCCACAGAAATTACAAAGGGTGGTAAAACTCTTCTATAATTCAAATTAATATGCTTCACACAGTGTAACCTGCTTCAAAGTTAAAGGACACTTGCAGACTGAAGTCCTTGAAGAATCTAAACCAAGGAGGAGCAAGAGAAAGGCATATGCTCTTTTAAGTCAAGCTAAGTAGAAAGGAACAAACAGTGTTATTTCTCAGATTAAGTGAAGAGACTAACAAAACCCAGAAGCCCACATTGTAAATATTACAACTCACTCCTGTGCCCAAAGTGTCCAGTCTCCTCTCTGAAGTAGCTGATAAAAAATGAGTTCTTACTATTTTCTGTAATTTCTACAAAACCTGTAATCCTAAACACATTTTACACAGTAATGCATTATGTTATACTAGACCTAAAAGAATCTGTGAAGTATTTGATTTATCTGAAGAGATAAAAATCAAAGAGTAGACAAGCACTCAACAGATGAAACAAGACGAGCTGTTGCAAAGAAACATGACGACAAGAATGGAGCACTTACTCAGACACTTTCTTCAAAATGTTATGAAGTATATTTAGTGAATTTGCAGGCCTGCAAAAAAATAGAAAAAAAACCAATAAAAATACAGAAGTTGTAACTTGCAAGGCTTGTTAGGGCTTCAAACTCATGGCTATAGAAAACTGCTAAAAATACTCACTTAACCAATCCAAGTTTTTCTCTTAGGGTTTCTGCAGAAATCTTTTCTAGCATAATCAGCTTTGATGTAAAAGCATCAATATGACCTGAAAAATATTCCTTTAATTAATACACTAAACAGAGAACAAATGCAAAAGCATTGTTTTAGGACATGACACATTGTATAAAAAACGATGCTCTTTCACAGGGTAGGACAGAGAAAGGGATTCATCAATGGTGCACAGCAGTGGGAAGTAAAACGCACAGCTGCTTTAAGTACAGCCACCCATATCTGAGCTGTCTTTCTAAACCAGGGAAATGCCCATGATTCCAGTGAATCTTTTATCTTGGTGATGTCTGGGGTCATTATGCTTCCTCACTGGACAGATCATAGGTACAAAAGGTATACTTCCAAGTTTAATATACTTGGTTTTCTATTCTGGTACATTACAGAGGGAACTGTGTTACTCAGCTGTCTGAGGACTATGCACCTCACTTCTTGATTATCTTTTCTGCCTCACCTGAAAAGATACAAATTACAGCCCTTGTATTTGAGAATTGTCTGACTGAAAGCACTTGACATTCAGTAAGTTACCCATACAATAAGTACTTCTTTCCAACCCATTTTTCATTTGCAAATACATGAATAATGGTCAGGGTAAAATGTCCCTACTAATCACAACATTTTACTGCTTGGATCAAGTACAAGTATCTTGTTTGGGAAACAGGCCAGAAATTACTCCCTTTGTGGATGCAGGATTTCCTATCTGAGTGGCAAGAGGACTTAAATCAGCAACTGAACAAAACACTCTCCTACCAAGAGAACAGCACTTGTAAGTTTGTTTGATGATAGTATCGTGACTCTGTGTAAACAATCGCTTCTTTGTGAACATACAAAGTAAAAAAACTTGCCTTAATCTCACACATTGCCCATTCTGCAAGAGACCATAGTTACATTTCTGTCTTCCTTCTTGTCTCCTAAACTGGCAGCACTTCTGAGTCACTGTGCTGAGCTATGAGATTCTTCCTTCAGCCACACAGAATAATACAACACTGAATACCAATGCAAGACAATTATGGGGCACTGACTAAGGTCCAAAGAACTTTGCATCCATGCTTCTTTGGCAATACAAAAGATTGTTGAGACAATAAAGCTTTTCAAGATCTAAGAACTCCAAAGCAATTTAATGCTGAGGTCTGGCAGATGCTCAAATCTTCAGTTTTAAAAGCTCTTTCATAAAATGGATCATTTCCCTGTATGGCTTCTTAACCTGGCACTACCAAAAATCTGCAGTCCCCAGTTTGCCTACCTGACTAAATCACATACTCTGGCACTATAAAAAAAATTTACAGGGTTACATGCTGAGAGTTCAAGCCCCTGCTTGTAGGAAACTTGTTTTTTTTTTTCCAACAGTGATGGGAGAGAGCCTGCCCTACATGCTGGGAGTATTAATTCACGGTGCATGATAATGACAGCCCACAGTAATTCTGTGCATCTTCAGAGTACACAAAAGAAAACACCTTTGGACTCTGGAAGAGGTGCATCCAAGAGCTGATAAAAAAACGTCACTGGAATAACCAGCAATTTTTTCACCCAAGCACATGAACAGAAGGGTGTGTTGGAGGCTGGGCCACTGAAGCCAGCCAGCCTAGGGCTTCATGCCCTTTTCACAGCTAGCAGGTATCTACAAAGCAGACACTGAGGAAACAACATATGAAAGGGGATGCCTGTTTATGCCCGGACAACTCCTGCAGCATGCAGCCTGCTTTTTTCCACACCCATGAGAGCATCTATAAAATGGGTGTTGGCTAGATGAGCTCTCTGCAAACTTCTGCCCAAGTGCTAAGTGTCCTGGAACTGATAGGAGATTAGAAAGAGATGCATTCCTTCAGCTTGCTCACTTGGCAGACAGACTGGCCCTCTATACATTTTTGCTATTTCCTCACACTGCATGTGACTCTGGACATGTTATAAAAATGTTTATAAATTTTTCTGCAGGGGGTTAAATTTCAGTGTAATTCAACGGATTGTTCTGCTTGTTAAAACAAAACTGTGCACGCTTCAGTACTGTACAGTAACATATAATTAGAAATGGAGTTCTGTGTATAATCATCTCTTGGTGAGAATTTTTTGCAGAGAAGAACCACAGCAAACTTTTGCTTTTAAAATTAGAAATATAATTTCTATTAAATAGATAGAGAAAAGATGGGTGCAACTGGCAAATCTACTACCTCAGACACATTAGATTTCACACAAACCTCCTAATTCTATGAGAGGAAGCAAAGTTTGCATGTAAAAATTAAGAGAGAGCTCAGCATTTCTGATGCAAGCCACCAACATCAAAGGTGTAATTCAGGGCACAACTAGAAAAGTTAGGCAACCACAGGCCACAACTGCTGCCATAACAACCACAAAAGAAGACAATTTGCTCTACCACAGGATAGCGAGGCAGCCCCCACTGCAGAACATTCGTTCACTGTACAAATAGGATTGCACTCACTCCATAGCAAGTGCCAAACATTCTAAAATGCATTTTGGCTAACCCTTTTGTTGCAGATTTTCCCTTTTAAAACCTTATTAATTACAAGATAATTGGTATCAGAGAGCTCTCAATGATATAAAATAATCTGGCCACATTTTCTATATGCATCTTTTTCATTTCTCTACAGGACTTACGTATCCTAATAGACATAAAAACTTCCCTGATGTTTAAAATGCCATTGAGTAAAAGCACAGCATTTTCTACAGGACACTTGTGAGTGAAACTTTCCTTGACACTGCATTCCTAGTGTGCTTGTGAGTTTAGACAAATGGCCTTCACAAGCAAGATATCTTTCTGCTAACATTTTCTTACTTTTCTATCCCTGTCTTATTGCCTTTTTATTTTCTGTGCTCTGAATTACAGCTGTCATCTCTTTTAAATGAACGCTGTAGTTTCCTGCTTCACTCTGACAGAATGTATATTACTCATTACTAGATTCTACTACATTACCTCCTGTTTCCATCTTCTGCATAATATGGGACAAGAAGTATCAAAGACTATCCCTTCGGCAGGGATGTTTCAAGTCACATCACATATTAGAAAATTAAATTTCATGGATTAGTTAGATATGGACAATGGAAAGCATGGAAAATGTGTTTAAGTAAAATCATCCAGTGTTTAGAACTCCTGAGGAATATCTCAGCTACAGAAAGAAGTTTTCAACAAACTTCTGCTAGGTATTTTTCTTCTTTCTGTTAAGTAACTGCACTTATGCAAAGCCAGAGAATGGTTTCTAGTAGCTCAGCTGTGAGACACATGTAGACCATTTTCAACAGACACAGTTTTTCTTATTTCTAAACAGCAGAACTTGGTTTAGCCCTACCTTGTTTGGTGTTCCTCCTTCTTTTGTATTTTATCTGTCTCTACATTATCAGTGTAGAAGTATGAGGAACAGTGCCTGTTTTCACAGTAAAGTAAGCAATATTTTATCTGTCTCCAAGACTGCAAGCTCAGAGGTCAAGGAACCACTATCCTGAGCCTGATCCTCTGTTCATCTTATATTTTGCTATGTAGTAACATACTAATTAAAGTGATTTCACAAAATGCTAAGATATTTTTCTAGCTCACATTTAATCAAGAAATACTTTTACCATGCCTGTGATAATACATGCTGTATACGACTCATTAACACCACCACCAAAAAGCAAACAAAAGACTCTCCCCCAAAACAAAAGACACTAAGTCATTAAGATTACCATCTTCAGAGAACTAAACGTGCACTTACAGATACATTTTTCTTTGAAAGGCAAACAAATGCAGTTCTTGAATAGCATGCAACATTTTCCTGTAAAACCTAAGCTGAAATATTCTCGTTGAGCATGCAACAAGAATTTTAGGCAAAAGTACTTATTTAAATGAAAAGTAAAATTCCAAAGTTATTCTATGAGTAGTCAAACATATGTGTTCCTTAAGACAAAAAATATTAAAAACAAAAAACAAACACCCCCAAAAAATCAACATGGGAACTCACCAATATAAAATAAGGATTCAGAATGCAACATACTCTCTGTCCACAACTGACACGCTTCACTTTCTGTAAGAGCTTCAACACCGTAATAGGCTTGGTATTCTAGTTTCGGCAACAGGAATATTGGAATATGCTAGAAAAGTGAAGATCAAAGAAAAATCAGCACTCACTATTCAAAAAATGTCCACAACTAGACTGCATTTTTCAGTTGATAATAATCATAGACTTCCAGTAGTGGCCAGGCAAGAAAAACTTTTCACAGGTTCTTAGTGCCTTTTCGCATTCTGTAAAGGCCCCACTACAAGCTCTGGGCTGCAGAGACTCTACACAGAGGAAGGTGAAATGGACTAAATGCAGCAGTCTGGGCAAGCCTTTACAAACGATCAATGCAATTAAATTGAAGCTCCTATTTATGTGCTCTACTGCCCTCTGCAGGAATTAAAGAAAAAAAAAAAAAATTAATCATGGTTTTCCTCCCTGCCCAGCTTGTTAGTGGAATCCTGCCATTTATTCTCCGTGTTGGAATCTCACTGGAAATCAGAATCTAATTCCTGGATTTCCAGTTGAAATCAGAGGCTAACCTTTGTGTGCTAACACTAACAGAGAAATTAAAAGCCTCTTCTCATTGACAAATCAATTTAAATTTCAGCAAGAAGCATTTATTCACAGGCATAAGCAGTGGATCAATAGCAAAGAGATGGTATCTCTTCAAAAGAAGGTTCTGAGCACTGACTTGGCAAGTAATCAGAGTTCCAAAGATCTATTTCCATTTCAGTGAAGCATGAACACCTCAACAAAAAGCCTGTCTACCATAATTCTGGTTTTCTGGAGTGGGAGATACCACATAATTACTGAGGATCCCAGAATAAGCAGTCTTTCTTCTGATGTTATATGGTGTATTTGGACTGCACTTGCATTTAAGCATTTCATTTCTCAAGACAAATAATTTGCTAACACGTATACCATACTTTCTTCAAGCGGAACAAATAAGATCTCTTTCTATCTTTAAATGTGTCCTCTGTTGTTCATTCTGTCTCCCATTTCTCTGCTTAACTAGGCATAACAGAAAGACTGAACCCTGCTTGAAAGTATTTACAATTATGAACATTCTCAAAGCCTTGGGCCAAAACCAGAATTACTGCATTAACTTTTAAGAACAGTTCAAAGTGACATTAGTTTACATGGCTCCAATTACCTACGTACATTACTGTAATGCAGCCGCAGCAAAAAAATTGCTGAGTCACACTTGCTTATCTTCTAATCAAACACATTTCAAGAAATCACAAGTTCTTCTTTCCTCTCTTCCTACAACAAATGCTTACTTAAAGAATACACATGCTGTAGAGTTAAAATTAAATGTGCTAGTTGTCTGAGCAAACCCCCAAGTACTATGCAAGACTGAGAATCCTAGAGGTGCCCATTGAGCACAACTTTTTAAAAACACAAAAGAAAAAAGCTAACAGCAAAATCTGTACCTTGTAGGTTTTCTTCTTTTTATTCTTTCGTGGCAATGACTTCACTTTTTGCACAGTACAACGCACAAGCAACAAGAGATCATTCAAACTGAACAGCTTATAGACAAGGTTGCCATCTTGAGGTGCTTCATACTCTGAAGGGTCTTCTTCAAGCATCTGCAGTTCATTTGGCAGCTTTCCTATAGAAAAGAAATAAAAAATTACAAGCCTGTGCAGTCTTTAGCATTAACTAATTAGCTTTTTGAACTTGCAGTAGGTTTATTTTGCCTTTTTCCATTTCTAATTGGATCTGTCTAGCTTCCTAAGATTTTGGTGTGAAAAACTCTCATTAGGCACAAGAAGTCACTTATGTATTAAAAAAATTGTATTTGGACAAAGACATTAATTCCCACATACAGAAGGTATGGTTAAAAAAAAGAATCAAAAAGTCACATTTACAGTATCACTAAGGTTGGAAGAGACCTCGGGGATCATCGAGTCCAACCTGACACCACAGACCTCATGACTAGACCATGGCACCAAGTGTCATGTCCAATCTCCTCTTGAACACCTCCAGGGATGGTGACTCCACCACCTCCCTGAGCAGCCCAGGGATACTATAAGTAAATGTAACAGAGGTGCTATTAGGATACTCTCCAGATGAAGGAGTTAAAATATTTTACTGCTAAGTTTTACCAAAAGCTCAGAATTCTACTTTCTACACAGTAAGCAGAACTACTTACTCTTTGGTACTCCCTGAAAAAGCGAAGTCCAGGTATTTCTGCAGGAGCTGTTGAGATTTGTGGCAGGGGCTGGCACAGTTTCTGTGCTGGAGGTCACCAATGGCTTTGGAGACTGAGACACAGCATTAGAATTACTGCAGCTCACCACTGGATGCTCGTGGGCTTTTGGGGAGGGTGACTTGAGAAGTTTAGTCTGCATTTTTAAAATCTGTCCAACAGGATCAAATTGTTTGGACAACTTTCTGTTAGGCTTTCTGGAGGCATTTTTTCCCTGCTCCATGATATGTGAGCAATCTGTCATGCTTGCTAATGGAATCTGGGTGGGGAAAGGCGATTTGGCAGTCTCTGCTGGAGTATGAGGAACAGTGTTTGGTACAGGTGTTTTGCAAAAATCAGTGCTTTTACATTCTGTGTCAATTATCAAACGCTCTTCATCTGTGTCACTACTACATAAAGATGTGGAAGTCCCATTTTTTTGTGCAGCATCAGACCCTTTCTTGTCACTAACAGCATTAGATACAGCATTTAATTTTGCCTGATTGTCCAATACTTCTTTGGTCATTACATGCTGTGCTTTGCTCAGTCCTACCTCCTCTGAATTAAAGCTTTTATGAGATGAAGTTTCTTCACCGCTGATGCACAGAACGCCATCTAATGATGAAAGCTGCATACTGGCACATGCTGGAACCCCTTGCTCACAAATGGTGTTTTTGCCTTCTTCATCTTCACTGTTTGTGGTAGTTGTACATTTTTTTCCCATTTTTGGGCCACATGAGAGAACTTTAGTACTTTCTGGTTTAGTTCTTGAGAGCTTGACAGTTGCTCCAAAAGTTTCCAGTTCTGTAACATCATCATCAAAGTCCATCCCCACGTCATCTGGAAGAGGAATCTTCCTGTGCTCGTAGGTATCAGAAGATATCTTAACACAGGCAGGAAAAAATAGTATTATAAAAATAATAGAAATAAAACAAATCAAGAAATAGAATGTGCAAATCACAGACATGACATTGTCAAATTGAAAGAAACAGGAAAAATGTTCTGCTATCCATATTTTGACTGTTGAGAGAGTTGCATTTAGTGTCCTGTATTTAGCATATATCTTAAGTCCTTAGATAAACAATGAGAATACAATGAGATGCCAATGTAACAAAAGTGTTTAAAGGAAACAGACATTTGGAAACTGAGTCCATAACTCAGCAGTAGAAAACAGGTAACCTAAGTTTTCCCTCACTGTCACAGAACAAGTATCTTAGAGATTATAACACAGGGGTTTGGTGGTATTTGTTTTTAAGAAGCAGAGAAGCTACATACATCCCACTGAAACAAGTTGTCCTCAGCTGGTTTGTCCATCGATACATCAGAAATTGAAACATAAGACGTTTTAGTTGCTAGGAAGTCCATTGGAATTTCATGGAAGATTTGGTTCCTCTCTCTCACTGTCATTTCTTTTCTCAGCAGAGGTGAATCAACATAAACCACTTTAGCTGGTTCTCCACCTTTGTAAGAATGGAAAGAAGCTGAGTGCATATGGATTGTGAGGAAAAAAAGACCGCTGTGTAATTCAAGTAAGAAACCTTTCAACTTCCAATTACAATGAAATCCATTCCATATTTACACCAGAAGAACTGAACAATTATTCAGTAACAACAAAACATAAAAGTATGTCCAGATACAGTGTGAATTACTAGGATCCTGCAGCAGTAATACACACCACCTTAACAGTTGATCACATTTTAAATGCAGTTATGAATACAGAATGTGTAAGATTTTACAACTCAGCATTCCTTATACTGCATTATATGATCAGATGTATTCTGTTTTCCAGAAAGATCTTTTTCTTCCTATGAAGGACCTAAAAAAAAAAAGTCTTGTAGACCAAAAGCAATGACTGCAGTTTATAGTTCTTAGCATGTCATCATGCCCAGGTTCTGCTGCCCTAGTCTTTTGTTTACACCTTAACCCACTTATATATGAATCATTCATAGATTCAGCCAAAAATAAGTGTGATGTCGTACCCAATTTTACACAGAAAGCCAAAGCACATGGTGAACAAAGTATCACTGATTTAGGGGGGAAAAAGCATAAAATTAATGCAAGAGGTGAGTTACAGGGAAGGTGGAAAAGGAAGAAGAAGAGAAACACTTCAAGAAACACTATGTATTGCTAACATATTCTGAATGCCCTTTAGGTGTTAAATTTAGATCTAAAAATTAAGTTTAAAAAACTGTAAAGCTGATGCAAAAGAAGTGAGGCCTATCTTTACAAATAACACAATTTCACATAAAAACCCCACAAAACTAAGATTTGCAAATATTTAACAGCTCCTTTACTACTACCCACAAGCCTGCTGTAACAGTTTGTACAAAACACACACAATGTGGACATTCCAAGACAACCATTATACTCACCATGAAAAACCTCCTAGTGTATTTTACAAGGACAAAAGAAGAAAAGGTAGCAAGATTGGAATCTACCCATCCCATTCCAATGGAATCTGAATATCTAATCTATATTCAGATTACTGATGGGAGTGCTGGACAACTGAAGTTATAGCATTCAGATGAGCAGATCAGCTTATGCAAAAACATTTTGTTGCAATTAAGAAGTGATCTCCACAGCATTCATTATTCTGTGATGCAAACAGGTACTTTTAATTCCAGAAAATGTGTTTACTCTGTCTTCTTCATAAAAGTTAAGAAGTCCTCTTTTTCAGCTTCTTGAAATAAGCTCACTTGACAATTTTAATAGCTTCATGCAGTTGCTTTCTCTCCAAGGAGCAGAGCTCACAGTTTTGTCAGTTAAATGTCCTTTTGCTCTCTCATGGTTTTTATTTCTCCCCCCGCCCCCCGTTCCTGTAAGTGGAAAAATCACTGTATGTCCAAATTCAATGTTAATGGTGATACCTCTAGAGGTTGTTACTATTCTGAGTAACAAGGTGGAACAAGGTGTAGGAAACTACAAAATGACCTTCCTATCAGCTTTCCTCCTTGAAAAGAGGGCAAACTATAGCAATGGATTTAAGTTCATTTTTAGTGATAACTGGGATGAAACACTTTTTTTTTACAACACCAAGGTCTGAATCTTTAACAGACTGACAGCTGAAAACTACCTGCTTCAGATTTTTACCCTTTAAGATGTAGGAACTAAGTAAGTAAAATGTTTGTTATTTTCTTTGATTCCTTAAATTAAAAGCATGTTAAGTACTTAATAGAAGCTACCTTTTTCATAGCTGCAATCCAGAGAACTGCTTCTTCAGAAAAGGTTAAAGAAAAAAATCTGAGCTTATCATTACAATTATGATTTTCATTTACCTCAGCTTCTTTCTTTTCAAACTCAACACAAAGTTAAACCATTCTATTGCTATGTGAGCTAAATCATGTGTGAGCTTCGACATTCCCACAGTTGGCTCCACTGGATTTTCTAATTTCCTGTTCTTCAGGCAGATCAGAAAGGCTTATTGAGACTATGTAAGTGTTTTCAAGGACAAAAAAGTCATTTTTATAACAAAAATGTACCGTACCTGCAACAGGGATCCTCTTAATGCAAACTGGGATTTCCCATTGCTCCTTGTAGTTTAGTCCATGATTATTCAGTAAAGTAAATAACGATTGATTACTTAAAACAACTTGAGGGCCGTATTTCAAAGCAAGCTTTTCTGCATTTGAATCTGAACTAATATCCTAAACAGAAAAAAGGATAAGTTTTAAATATTAGTTTTGGACACACAAAGCTAAGTTTAAATTCATAGGAAAAACCCAAACAAAGCTGGATTATCATCCCACCTCCTGCTCCTCCAAATAACAAATGCCACTGCATCACCAGGCTTCAGAATCAAATGAAAAAGCAGGAAGATAGAATAGAAATAGAAATAGAATAGAACCAGACCAGACCTTCAAGATCATCGTGTCCAACCTATCATCCAACACCATCTAATCAACTAAACCATGCAACCACACACCCTATCAAGTCTCCTCCTGAACACCTCTATTGATGGTGACTCCACCACCTCCCCAGGCAGCCCATTCCAATGGGCAATCACTCTCTCTGTGTAGAGCTTCTTCCTAACCTCCAGCCTAAACCTCCCCTGGCACAGCTTGAGATTGTGTCCTCTTGTTCTGGTGCTGGCTGCCTGGGAGAAGAGACCAACCTCCGCCTGTCTACAACCTCCCTTAAGGCAGTTGTAGAGAGCAATAAGGTCACCTCTTCAGTTCCCCTGAAGGTTTTTGATTGACTGATATGCACCTGTCTTGCAGTAGGAGAAAAATATATCTTCTTAACATGTATATTTAATTTCATTCCTATTGATTAGTACAACCAGACTGAATAAGAATTTGGATGATTGTAAAATATGGGAGTGCACTGAAGAAGAAACACCAAAAGAGAATCACTCACAAATATTACAGATCTTACAAGTAGCACAACAAAAACATCTAACATTAAAGTATCATTATAACTGCATGATTGTTTGAATACAGACTACATATAAAGAATCTTAAAATGACTGAAAAATACAAATTCAGAACTGAAATGGTAAAATTATTAATCATTATGATTACAGGTTTCAATTAAAAGAGAAGGTTGGCAATGCTCAATAGGTGTGATAAGAATATGAAGGACAAAAAAGATAACAGAAGCCCAGAAGCACCAAGGACCATGAGAGAGAGGTAAGATAAATCTAGCTATGTTCTTTTTTCTGTCACATGAGACATCAGAAATATTCTCTGCTTATAGCTATAACATCTCTTGAGGCATGTATCATTCTCCTGTGCCACCTGTGCTACTTTCTTAAGCAAAAGTGTCTTTGCAATCACAATGCCTTTGTCAAAAGTTTGGGTTTTGGCACATGAACAACTTCCTTAAATTACTGGATAACAAATTAAATGAACAGCCACACAATGTGATTTCTACAGAATCAATCACTGTTCTCTGTGGAAGAACACAAGCTGAAACATCAGATATTTCACAGTGAAGTAGAATGGAATCTAAAAATTCTTCAACTCCTAACTCAAATTTCGATGTTTAGCAAAAGAAATGTCCAGAGCAAGCTGACAGTCTAAAGCATTTTTACTTACTCTCAGGACTTCCTTCTTGAATCAGAAGCCTTTATACCTGCATGCATTCACACATATGTGTACATACACACACACACCAGAGGCCAATTTAGAAACTGCAAAGCAATGTCTGAAAGGGACAGCACTGAAATAAAAAATTCTACCTAGGTTTGACAGACAGTGTGTTCCAATTTAAGGACCTCTCTAATGTTTCACTGAGGGAACAGAGGAAGCCTCTTCAAGGGACACCAGGTCACTATAAACGAAGTACTACACAAATAATGATACACTACATGCTCCTACGCTACAGGATGTGCAAGATTAGGGGGAAAAAACTTTAAAAGAAAGAAACAATGCTACCACATGAAAAGGACCAAATTGCTCTTCTCTACTAAGTATGCTTTAAAAATCACAATAAAAAACACATTACTCACGCTGTGCATACCAGAAGCCCTTTTTTCTGGAGTTATAATAGATGTAACAGTTTTATAATCTGTGGGCAGTTGAACAGGCATAGCAGGGAACTCTGTTCTACCACGTCTTGCTGTACCCTTGAAGAAACCAAGCAGTACCAGAAAACAGCTTTAACTGAAATCATGCTGACACAAGTTTGCACTTCTTATAATGAAAAACATTAAGAATTTATGCAGGTATATTATGAAGGCAGTGTTATATTAAAAAAGTATGCTATTAATGTAATATTTTTATTGCAAGCATACAGTGAAGGGTGTTAACAGCCTTCCCACCAAAATAAATGAATTATTGTTTGCACTAACAATTTTAATTATAACCTCTAACCCAAACACTGAACAGTACTTTTGAAAAGCCTGAATCCTTGCCAAGAAAATCCAGACATAATTCTGCTTATTTGAAAATAACACTGAAACAATACAAAAGATAGTACCATTACAAGAAGATTTTTTTCCAGCTTAAAGGTCAACTGTGTATGAAACTTTCCTCCCATGATACTCATCATCTCCTGAAGTGTGTAAAACTCAGGATACTTCTGCACATGTCCAATGCAAGCATGTAATAATTCCTAACAGAAAAGGAAAAAATAGTTCACTCATTTGTGTCTTTTATAAGAATTGAATTTAATCAAGTTTTTTTCTACAAGGGGGAGTTGCATTTGGATATACTTTGTCTATGTTTAGTCTGTTTCTGGAGCTAAACTATAGCAGTTGCTCCATCACCTCATTATCCCTCCCCAGCAAAGGGGAGAACTGGGAAGACGGAGTGAAATGAAAATTGATTTAATGAAATATCCAAACTGACACTAATGTCAATACAAATTATATCAAGTTATACCCAAGTCAACAAAACTACAACAGTCACACTGAACAGGAAGTCCTCAAAGGCAGGAAGAGGTGCAGGGTCAGAAGCTGAAGCACAGAACCCAAACATGAAGTCCCACTCTCCTCAGGAAAGCTCCCCCTTTATACTAAGTATGATGCTTACAGTTTGGGTTACACCTGTGAGCCAATTCCAGTCAACCATCCTGGCTGACTCAGAACTGCTAATGGCCTGCAGCCCATGGTTGGCCTGGGATTCTGTCCCAGCAAAAGCAGGACAACTTTCTCTACAGAACACAGATATATTTAGCAGATTATTGCTAACAAACTTACACAACTTTTCCAGTTAGAGACAGTATTTAAAGAACAAAGAGATACCAACACAGGTCTGCAATAGTCTTACAAGTATCAGAACTGAAACACATTATAGGTTCTCCTTGCCCTTCATATACAAGGCTAACAATGAATGCACACCAGCTCAGGCCAAAAAGTTTAGTACAGCTTGAACTGTATTAAGCCAGCTAATTATTTCCTTTTCAGTTTTATCTTAGCTTTTAGAGGGATTTGTGGTTTCTTGTGTTACTATCTAATTTACACTAGGCTTCAGTAAAAAGTCATAAAGGTAAAGACAAAGGAAAATTCCTTGTTTTGAAACTTGCTTTCATGGCCACTCTAGATCCTAAAATAAATGCATAATTCAGATACAAGAAAGAATTAAGACATTTAGGTTTGACTTAGGAACTATGAGGAGTTATTTCCACAAGTATTACTTGAAACTTAGTACATGCCTGCTGGACACAATGAATTTTTGGAAAGACAGAAAATGACAAAGCTAAACCCATTTTTGTTTTTTAAAAACAGTTAAGTATTTTTTTTTGTCCAGTGTGTATGAGAACAAGTTTATTGTGTGCATGAAAAAGCCTGTGACAAAGTGCTAGAGTGAAACAGAAGCAATCCTTCTGAATTATAACTAACCCCTCCGCTCTCTAGTAAACACATTTATTTTTCTGTTTTATTCCATGAAAGAAAGGGATGTGGCACTTCAGAAAAGACTGAAATTTTGTGAAGAAGTATAGAAGTAGGGCATTTCAATTCAGGCAAGACATTACAAGGAGCTGATGGGAGTTTAATGAACCTCTATCTGGAATTCTTTTCCCGAAATGTGCTATTAAAGCAAGAACAATATATCAAGTTGCATTCATGTTTGATTTTAGAATCATCAAAGTGAATATTTAACACAGCATGAACTTGCAGATGATTATGATTAAAGCTTGAGAAACCTCTGATTAAAGTGACTTTCTATCATGCCATTGTGAGGGAAAGCTTAACATTCTGTTCATTAGTGAATTAATGCTTATTAATGTCAATGAACATTTAAAATGCATTTTCTCCCTTTCCAAATATAGGGATATAATTTACTTAATTGGTGAGTAAATCTATGTGCAGTACTGTATTCAGTAACTTCACTTACATCTTATCAACTACAGCCAAGCCATGCTACACAGCATAGAGAAAAGGGAGACTCCATGAGGAGTCTCATCCCAACATGGAAGCACCAGAAATTCAGAGAACTTCAGATCCCATGAGTAGTGCCTATGCATCTTAATCATGATTCCAGTACTATTATTATTTAAGAAGAGATGGAATTAAACACATGATTGGTAATTACCTCAGTATAACGCAGTGCATCCTCAGAGATGGCATCATAATCATGGGCACAGCTTTTTGCAGCATTTTGGGCAAATTTCATGAATTCCGCAGTTTCCTTGTTTACAACTTCTTTCATTTGCTATGGGGGAAGGCAGAAGGAATGGAATGCTGGGGGATTGGTTGGTAATCAACAACATTTCCAGAGGCATAGTACCGGGGATGGTATGAAGGAGGGCCCAGATTCCACTTGCTGCTCTATTTGGCAAGTCTGCATATGTTCAGAGTTTCATTTAATTTAAAGAAGGATCTTTTGTAAGGACCATTTCCTTAAGAAAAGTTCCCCAAAACACAAATACACACACCAACCAGCAAGATTTGTTTGATTGTACTCTGCTGGTTTACAAAAAGAAAGGTTATATGACATTGTTGGGGCAAGTTTACATGACAGAGCCACAAAGATACCTGAGCTCATAAGCAATTAAATTATAAGTAACAAGAATACAGCAGGTGCTGATTCACCTGGGAATGACATACCCATTCTTACAGTATAAAATAAAGGAACTGGCATTAACAAGGAAGGATGGGAAACCAAATGCAATGCCTCAAAAATATCTGCTGGTTAGTTATGCTATATAGGACTCAACTTAAAATTCTACTGCCCACCAATGTGAGACACAGTCTTTTGCAACTAAACTAACACTGCTGAGACTAAGCAGCAAGTGTGAAGCACAGAAGGTTAGCACACAGGCCCCTCACATGCGAATGGTGAAAGTTGCCATAAAGAGTGTTGCCATCTCTTAACATTAAATGAGAGGGCTCTATGCCATTATAAAATGCTACAATCACTGTAAGATCAACTCTTAACTTCCTCCTCATTAAAAAAAGTAGGGGTCTTTGGAGGTGGGTGAGTATATGTTCAGTTACCAAAGATTTACACTTTGTCAGTTGTTTAGACTACTATCAAAAAAACAAAATAAAACTTCCATGAATCCCAACCACTTCCAATTAAATAACCAAATACACTTTCAGTTTGTATTCAGAACGTTATCCTGACTACTTTAAACCTTTACTGTGCATAATGCTATGTTAAAAGGAAATTTCAGCATTTTTGCTACATTTTCCTTAACTCTGTGTAAAAAACAAATTGTGTGACCCCTGCTGTGATGTTGTATGTACCCATATGTACACTTACCAGATATGTAAATAATTCTCTTTGATTTGCTGCATTAACTTGAAAATGGCTTCCTTTCTTTGAGAACTTAGTCATCAGATGTAAGTATGTTTCCTGCTCCTTCTCAGTCAGACAAGAGGTAAATGGATAAGGGAGTCTAGGTTCTGGAAAAGGATGATCATCAGTTGTGCTTTTAGCTCCCACCTCATCTGGATCTGCAGCTTGCACGCCACAAGTCTGTCTGCTTTCTGAAGAGTTTGCCAGTGCCTCCACATTTTTCTTTGCTGCTCTGAAAGAAAAATACCAAGTGAAAAGAACTTATACTTTTCACATAAATATTACTATTTGTCAGAATTATTAAATGCAGTCATGCAAGCCTAAACTTCAAATCCAGCAAAATGCACTGCTGAGGAATTGTACTATTCCAATTCCTAGCCTACGTCACAGGAATTTTCTTATTCTGAAACTTCAGCTGGGAGACTCACCTTTAATACAAACAGCAGGTCTGCCACTGGCTTAAAGATAGAAAGAAAAAAACAAACAACCCAAAGTTTGCTATTGTTTTTGTTGATGATGTATGTATGTCTGTATGGTCAATACTGAGGTGACCATCTAAATATGAAACACTTCCTTTGTCCTGGAAATGCTTATTATTAATGAAAAGTTGGCTGGTGTTCAGAAGCTGTTTGACTAATATGTTAGATTCTGAGTGCAAAGTTATGATAGTAAAGGAGAAAGGCTTTTCTAGTTAAGTCTTTCACTATAAAAGAAATAAACTTACACTACTTTGTTGTAACAATTTAAATTCCAGATGTCAATGAAGAAATTCTTGACAACAGTACACAATTCAAGAGTTTCATTTTCTAAACAATGTTGAAATCGGTTGCCAAAAATAAGGCTTGCTGGGGCAAAGGGTGTAGCTACCACAACAACAAAGAAGCAACATTATAAAGCTGGTTCTTAAAACAATTCCAGCTGTTGGAGGCCATGAAGGCCATCTTATCCACATTCTCTTTAACATAAATGTTCTTAGGACAACGTATTTTGTATTAGCAAAATTAGCATTAACTGCTGTGGAAAAAACAATTTTTAAGACAGAATTTCAGCAGTAGAAAACATCTCAAGTGTTATTCAGACCCAGCAGTATCACGGCCATAGCTCTTAATAATACTTCACAGCTGTCTCTCTGAATACGAGAATGTGTCCATCCTCATGGCACAAAGTGGCAAATTTAATTAAGCTGCAGCAGCCATAAGATGCTGACTCAGATATGCCAAAGTAGGAATATCAAGAAATTCTAGCAGCTTAAATTGGCTATATTCAGCACTGAATGAAATGGCAGCACATCAAGATCATTTCAGCACGCAGTGCTGTCACAGTCTTCATCAGGGTGCAAACCAAAATAATCTGACAGAGCTTTTCTGTCCATATTTACACCATTATACTTTATTTCAGCTGACAGTTTAAATTTTTGCCCTTCATTTTATCACCAACCTGCCTTCACAGCTTCTATGGTGAGAGAATATACACTTTAGTAAAATATCTATCAAAAACCCCAATATAAAATCTGACAAATTTCCTCCAGCTTTTGCTTTCACAGTTGCCCCAACAGGTTTCATTTCTCTACCTTTTGACTGTGGCTGTGTAACACAGTTCCATCATTCTCCGATTTTTTCTGCTTGTAACCTCTCTTCTGGCTATAAATCCACTTCCACTATGCACAACTGAACATAATGCCACTCTTGAGCGGTCAGGTCTACCCCAGAAATCCTTTTCCTCATCACCTGAAGGACAAATGCTACAGTGTTCCCATGAGCAAGCTGTGAGGACTCTGCTTGTCTCTGCCAGTTCAAAGCAAATCAACAGAGATGAAGCAGAAAAGCCTTCTTTAGCTAAAGATAGGGAATATGGAGTCATGTGATACACAGCATTCCCCTCAAATGTGTTTTTCTCAGCATCACTTCATAAAAACACAGTAATTCTCCTTTAGAACAAATTATTTCTCCACAGACTGAACTTCTTTCTTAGAGTACAACAGCTACCTTGGTCTCCCATCCACTTTATTTGTTGTGTGAATGTTCATCTACCATGACACACTTGTCACTTGTAGCTCCCTACCACCTTAGCAACTTCTGAAACATCCTAATAGCCTAAACTTTTCCAACTTTTGAAATACAGCAGCGTGAGTCATGCTTTTCACTATGTGAAACATATATTAATTCTGCTTGCTCAAATTAAGGAAATAAAAATGGACATCAGAACTGCACAAACAACACTACCACCTGTGCTGAGGTAATTCCATCCCACCTTTCAGCTAACCTGCTGTACAGTTTCTTCAATATTCAGGGAACTCACCGCATCTCCACTGCACCTAAGTCACTGCTGGATCTATGCAGACAGTTCCAAACACACATGTAAAAAGGATGTCAGTATATACTATCAGACTTCTACAAAGTAAGAAGGTATGGACAGAGAGCAATACATTTCTAAAATAGAATTAGGTCTCCTTTGTGGCATACAGGATCCTTGCTGTGACCAGCTAACAGTGCAGGTCAAACTTCATCCCTCTTTAGCACAGAAGAGAAAACAAAAAATAAACAAGTGCTACCCCTAAAAAATAACTCAATGCCCACCTCGAAAACCCCAAAATATGACCCCACTCCCAAAAATACAGGAGAGACCAAAGGTCCCAACCCAGACTCTTCCTTCTTCCTGAGGTTTCACAATAGATAAAGCATAGACAAGGAGTCAGTAATGAATCCTTGCACGCTTGACCACCTGCAGATTTCCCCCCAAACATTAAGGGCATGTATTAACAGAATGATGACAAACAGCACAAAATAACGGAATATACCTGTTTGATAAATGCCACAGTTCAGAAAGGCTTGGAGCCAATGAATATTTTTCATAAATTTCATGTGAGAAAAACACTTCGTGGCCATTTCTTGGTGACACATCCCTGATAATGAGAAAAACAAAACCAAAGTCAAAGAACATTACACTTGAAAAAATAAAAAAAAAAGGCCACAACTACTTCCAAGGAACAAAGAACAGAAAAACTCATTAAGAGAGCAGAATGATTCATTTCAAAATCAGGCAAAAAAAGCTATCTGTACAGTGCTTCCCCATTCCCTCTTTATAGAAGTTACACGTATACTCTCTAATTGAAACTCTCTTTTTCTCAGCAAGAAAAAGCTCTTCACAAGTCAAATTGAACAATCCAATTAACGCAGGAAATAAATTCTAGATATGGCGAGGAAAATTGTGACAGTCGTCTGCTTTCACGTGTCCATTGATCAAAGCCAACTCTTGGGCTGGACTTGCTGGCATTTTGAGAAAAACATGCTTTCTTAATTTTTCAGAAATGAAGTATCTTTCACATCTTTCACATGGACCTCACTCCTTTTTTAATTTTTAATACGCCCCTCTCAGCGTACAGGGTTTACACAATGCCAAACTTCCCGAAATATCTGGAGAGGCGCGAGGAAAGATTTATTTTGGCCTTCCTCACAAACAAACTAATTCAAAACGAACTCACCTCTCTAGGCTTAAACCCCCCAAATTACTTCGTTGCGTGGCTTTTCGCATTAAGAACGAGAACAACGTCACTGCCCTAAACCCACATCGTGGACGTGTATTACTGACTCGTCCCTCACGTCTGAGCAAACACAAGCTGACAGTCAGACTTCCCCTGCGAAAACACACCCCACTGCTCACCCCTTCCACTGACAGAACGACAAACATAAAACCAACCCCCACCCGCCTCGGCGACGGGGCGGGCTCGGGCCACTGAGACGCGCGTGAGAGCCAAGCCCGCCCCACTTCCGCCGGGCGCATGCGGAGCTCGGCCGCCCAGCGCGCTGAGCAGCGGGTTCTCCTCGCGGCGGCGCGAGGGGATGTGTTTTCGCCTCCCACCCTTCACACGCGCCCTGCTAGGTTAGCGGCAGAAGGGGAAACGTACTCACCATGTCAGCAGCTGCCCTTTGGCCGCCATCTTGACGGACCCCGTAAGGGCGCGAATTCGCCTGATGCTAGTCTCCGCCGCCTGAGTCTGCCTCAGGGCACTGGCCAATCAGCGTAGCATAGTGCCCGGCGCGTGGGATGAGGTGTTCTGAGCCAGCCAATGGCAACGTGGGCTCGAGCTGCTGCTGGAGGGACTGCGGCAGCCATCTTGTGGCAGGCAGCACGGGTGCTGGGAGTGGGCGGAGTGCTGCTTGCCGGGGCTTGTGTCAGTACCGACTGCAGCTCGCCTCTCTGGGAGATGAAATGCACTTAAGGCCATTCCGAGCTGTGGGCTCCACCGTGACTGTATACGTTCTTTGCTAAGGTGCGGCCCTGACGAGGTGTTGTGTTGTCTCGGTCGAGTGTGCAGAGGTGGCTCAGCCTGGCCCAGCTAGGTGGCTTATCTCTAAGGGGGCCTGAAGCAGGTACCTCGTGGAGGTTGCTTTTATCAGCCTCCCTCCTGGCCTTCTGGTTTTCCTTGCTCATTTCCCAGTTATGTGGACAAAAGCACAAACCTTTTTTTAAATTTTTTTTCCCCCCTGCTGTAGTAAAACGTGGAATTCAAGCATTCTCAGTACCTGTGGGTCTAGATACAGAAACTCATTTGTGGTATCAAGAAAAAGTGATCCACCTCACAGCTCTAAAACAGAGAAATGAAGAGGGAGGCTGTAGCAGTAACGCAGTGCTATGCACGAGTAGACAAAAATACAAGATGCAGAGTGTTGCCCAAATCCACCATCAAAGCCTTTTCAGCATGCTTGCAGATCAGTTTTAAAGGCACTGCTTGATTTTAATTCAACCCTTTTTTGTTTTGTGTATCTCAGAGAAATGGAAAGGTTTGAGTCTTCTGAATCCCAGAGCCCAGTTCTGGAGGTAGCCTTGTAAGGAGTACTCACTTCAAAACTCAGGTATGGTAACAGTTACATAGCCAAATGATTAGCAGATTTATCTCAGATTGTGATGTGGCAGGTTAAATTCTACCTCAGTCTGGATCTCTCTAAAATTTGCAGTGCCTTTTGTTTGGCTGTTTTATTTTTATTAATGCTGCTACTTCCTACACGGGATCTTTCCATGACGGATGTGAACATCAGGAAACACTTTTTCACTGTAAGGTTAACTGAGCTCTGGCACAGATTGCCCAGAGTTTGTGGAGTCACCATTTGTGACATAAAAGCTATTTGGACATGGGCACGTGCAACCTGCCTCTGCCATGGCCTTGATTGTCTCTGGAGGCCTCCGTTAATCTTAGCTGTTCTGTAATCCTGTGAAATGGTCAGGGGTCAAAACCACCACCTCCTAGCCTACAGTTCAGCTTCCCTTAGGGACAGGCCTGGGAGGCCTCAGTTTATTGCTTACTTGAGAAAAACTTCTCCTTTTTATATTGAACATATTGTTTATATAGTTGTTGCCTGATCTAGATCTTGGTGGTTAGGAACACTCCAGTGAGTGGAAAGACTTCAGCAGGAGTAATGTCCTGAGGATGGGAAAATCAAGCCTGCATTTTCAGGGTCTCAATGACTGGTTCAGTGATGGAGCTCCTGTTGAACAAATTACACTGCTTAGTGTTACTGTTCTAACAAAGTGATCACTTGCAGTACTTTTTTTTTTTTTTTTTTTTTTTTTTTTTTTGTAGACTTGGTCTGTAGGTGAAGGCTCTTTCCAGATACAGTGGTTCAAAGGTGAATGCTTATACCTGTCATTCTAGATCATGGTCAGGCACTCAAGACCGAGGCATTTCTCTGTAGGTGCAGAATTCAATTTTGCATGCCTGAAGTCTTAAGACCAAGCGTGCTGATGACATTCAGGTCCTCCCAAAGTTAGCACAGCAAAGGGAAACTGTGACTTTGCATTTTTATATCCAAAGCCTAATTATATCAAGCCCAAAACAGTACTTCTGAAATCAGGGAAAGCCAGATTTCTTGTATCTTGCACTTGATACAGTGAACAGGAAAATTAAAGCTCTTGTAAGCCATAAGGGGTGATTAAAGGATGCTTGGGAATCTTGTTTCCTTGTTGCCAAAGACTGCAGTCTTTGCAAGATAAAAAGCTTGTTAGACATCTGGGCCAAAGAGTAGTGGTGAACCAAGTTAAATCCAGATGGTGGCCAGTCACAAATGGTGTTCCTCAGGGCTCAGTACTGGGGCCAGTTCTTTTGAATACCTCTATCAGTGACTTGGATCAAGGGCACTCTCTGAAAGTGCAACACCACCGAATTAGACAGGAGTGTTGATCTGCTGAAGTACAGAATGGGTCTACAGAAAGATCAGGACAGATTATCAGTGGGCCAAGGTCAATTTGTGTGAGGCTCAACACAGCCAAGTGCGGGGTCCTGCAGTTAGGTCACAACAATCCCATACAACTCTATAGGCTGGGGAAGAGTGGCTATAAAGCTGCCTGGTAGAAAAGGACCTGGGGGCATTGGCTGACAGATGGATAAACATGAGCCAGCAGTGTGCTCTGGTGACCAAGGCGGCCACCAGCATCCTGAGTGGTATAAGGAATAGTGTGGTCAGCAGGAGTAGGGAGGTGACTGTCCCCCGTACTCTACACTAGTAAGGCCATACCTCAAATACTGTGTTCAGTTTTGGGCCCCTCGCCACAAAAAAGACATTGAATTGCTGGAATGTATCCAGAGAAGTGCAACAAAGCTGCTGAAGGGTTTGGAGAAGAAGTCTTACGAGGAGCACCCGAGGAACCTGGGGTTGTTTATTCTGGAGAAGGGGAGGCTGAGGGGAGACCTTGCTCTCTACAACTACTTGAAGGGAAGTTGGAGTGAGGGCGTGTGGGGGGGGGTGTCAGTCTTTGTACTATCAGTTGATAGTATGAGAGGAAATGGCCTGAAACTGTGCTGGGGAGGTTTAGGCTGGATATTAGGAAAAATTTCTTTACGGGAAGAGTGGTCAGGCATGGGAAGAAGCTACCCAGGAAGGTGGTGGAGTCACCATCCCTGGAGGTGTTTAAAATACATGTACACTTTTTTGCTTAGTGACATGCTTTAGCGGTGGATTTGGTATCTTAGTCTTGTCTGCCCTAAAAGATTCTATGATTACATGATGTATGTGCTAGGTAGGTCTGACATATGTGCTTGTGAGCACAGCCTGTTTTTTTAAGGATGCATTCCTTAAGAAAGAAATTCAATAAGCTGCAATTCAGAAAAAACAAACAAGATGCTACTGACAAAAAAAAAAAAGGACAGATTTTTTTTTCCATTAGAAGCTGAAGTTTTATTACAGGATAACAGTACATAAAGCACATCTAAAATCGATGTGTTCAATGCACTTAATAAAGGTAATGTAATATTAAAGGTACAGTTTCTAAGTACAATATAACAACATTCATATTAGAATGAAAATTGGAGTATTTAAAAGACAACATTAAATCTCTTATTTTTACAGTCATATTTACAAAATGAATCAAAATACTTTTTTCGGGACTGAGTAAAATAACAAACTTGAATATAAGCAGGCTATCGAAGAGTGAGTTGGAAAGGTCCATGAACGTGAAAAGTTAAGTGATTGGGTAAAGATCATTAGCAAAGGTTTAGTACAATACCACTTTAGTATTCCTCTTGATGGCTTACATTTTATTGTGGCTAGAAAAGGAATTTATACATACTGTACACATAACAGACAGCAAATATTTACATGTACAGTATAGTTGTATTGAAACCTGTGTGTATTTACAGCAATTTGACGTTTTGAAGCCTATGTGCTCACTTTCCAAACGGATGGGTATTTGTCATCGGCATTTATTCGGGTCATGTTACCGTTGAACATTTAGTAAAGAGGGAGAATATAGGTTAACCAAATGGTTTTGCATAAATACCTCAAACTATTTAAAACAACGGGGAGAATGTATTCCTGGTATTATGTGCAGGTTAATTCATACAAATTCAAGAGCAAGTCCTTTTGTCTTTGAAAATATCAAAAGGTGACTTAAATCAATAAGGGAAAATAAAATTGTCATGGCTTATATTTAAATAAGATTGTAGCTTCAAGAGGTTTTCATAATTGTCCTGATAGTGTTTGCAATTAAACATTCCACTTATGAAAATATACCCACGGTGCAGTAAAGTTTGTACTAATTTTTAGGACAACAGTATGCTTGCTGTTTAAAAAAAAATATTTATATATATATATTCCTTGGATTGAGGGTATAAAAGCAGTGCATGGAAGCCAAGAACCATGGCTTTAAAATTCACTACCTTCTATTATCAAAAAGTGCAGTAAACAGAAACATTGTATTTAATAAATTGCTCAAAAATCTTTGCTAAAGATCTTATAAATTCAGTAATATTACAGAAAAATTCTAATAAATATTTAAAAGGTTAATTACCTCCTTAGTTAGATATTTGATATCCATTAGTTGTTAAGAATTAACATGAAAACAGTATCTAGAATGAAAGGAGCAGGGGACAAGAATACTTTTAAGGGTAGATGACTAGGTAAGGTGTACATGGAAAATAAAAACAAAACCCCCAGACCTGACAAGACTTTGCCAATTCCACTTCTTTAATTAATTTTAGTTGCTAATGGCTGTCCTTGGATATGCATGCATGATTTCTAAAGCATATCCAAGGACTGAATTTAGCCATCCATCGTGGAAGATTTACAGAAAATTCCTATTTACAGTAACTGGAGTTAATTGTGTAGGCATGGCCTAGTAACATCTGCAGTTTGAGTGTATACAGATCCTATTTAAAGTCAAGAGGGAGGAAGGCACCCAGCAGAATAACATCTATAAATATCAGATGTAACGACAGAACTCTCCCAACAAGCCAAATAGCTACCTCCCTTTCAGACAGCATGTTGTAATTACTTTACACTGGCAGATTAGATGTTTTTCTTTTTTTCTGATACAAGACAGGCAGACTGTTTTAGTAACCAAAAAGATAAGCTGGACAGAACATTTTTAATAATGTTAATAATTAATAATGTTAGTAATGTAGAAAAAAATTCTACATTTGATATCAAGTATCTGTACTGGTGAAGTAATTTTCTCCTTATTAAATATACTATAGAATAATTTATATGACACTATGCATTTAAAGAGAAAACCATGTCCCAAATCTTGTACTCTGATACAGGTACTTGTTGGGCATATGTTGGTGTGTGTATATATATATATACAAATATATATATATTTATATATAGTTATACTCAGTGAAATTAACAAGACCCAAAGGTGGTATTGTCTAGGAATAAAAGGGGTTTGTTTGCTTTTGTTCACAAAAGTAACTTATCTAGCACCACACATCAGAAAAACACAAAAATAGCACACTCTAGTTCTAAACAGCTATGTCTAAAATAGATTATATAGTAAAACAGATATTATACAGCATAATGTGGTATTTGATAAACAGATAAATATTTGCACTGTGTAGGCTGTTTATAGTATAACTTTATCTATACAGAATGAAAGCAAAAAGTTAACTGTATAGAGGTGAGCAGAACAACATTAAATATTATGACTCCAAAGCAGAGACAAAGTTAAGAGTTGAAAGAATAGAGCAAGATAAAATGTTTACAGGCCATTACAAGTCCTTAAATTAGTAGTAAAATAAGGAATCAGTTGCTCAAGTTTAAGAAAGCAGTAAACAAGAGATTGCATTTACATGCAGATGTCTAAAACTTGTATTTCTTTTAAATCTATGCACAAAAAGTCATTTGTTTTTATTGCTTGACATTCAGTTATGGCTAGAGTATTTTTAACCTTTTTTTTTTGTTTGTTTTTACTTTGGAAACAAGAATATTGTTAAAGGTGCCATAAAAATGGACAACATTGAAAACAGTTTGCAAATAAACCACCTAACACTGCAGTTCTTTATACATTTTAAAAAGCCTTGTCTGGGGTTTGTCATATGTTAAATATATTTAATCTGGGAAAATACATTGTAGCTTGAAGCCTCCCATTGGCCCAAACATCCAATACAAAAACACATCTCCAGAAAAGGAGCAGGCAGACAATACAGTTACATATAAAGAAGCAGCCAGTTAATGTCCTAATAGTTCAAATATTCACCACTGTTTTGTAACTTGTTTCTAAATCAGTGTAGAGATGAGGAGCATTTTGGATTTAGAAAGGTGTACAGTACGTATGCCTTTTTGTGAAATAAAATTCACTGTATTGCTTATGAATTCTCTGCATTAGATATAGCTAAGTGTTACAGATTGCAAGTTCCTGTATAGTTTGTGCATCTACATTAAGACTTTGTGGGGTAATTTGGGTAGTGTTTCTCAAACTGAAAGGCACAACAATTTGAAAGTTGCCAGAGTATATAGATTGTTATCAAAACACTCTGGCAAGCAAATGTAGCTGGGTTCTATGAGAAGCATGTCAGCTGAGTTCTCCAGCGCAGAGCCTGTGGCTGCAGACAAGCTCACTGCCCAGGGAACTTGTCCCTCTGACTGTGTGCAGCTCAGCCGCTTCAGCGTGGAGGAGCTGCAAGAGGTGGCTGTTGGCTGCAAGCGTTTGTAATGGCCATAGAGTTAGCATTAGCAGCAGCTCAGTTCCTTCACTTAGGAAATGCCACCAGTTGGTTCACACTCACTGCCCCAGAAAAATAAAGTTAATTTCCAAGAACAGAGAGCCCTGTGAATAAATACAGCCCAGAAGAATGTGCTTTCAGAAAGCTTGAGAAACACTGACTTACAAGAAAACAAGTATATAAAAAACAAAAGAACACCAAAAACATGCACATGTTAACAGAAAGGCTGGATGTCACACATCAAGTTCAACTTGACCATGAAGTTCAGCTTGAAGAGTAATGAGATTATGAGGGAAGACATACAAGTAAATATTGTGGCAGAAGAAATTAACTGATGAATATGATCTGAAGCCTTTATCATGCTTTGTTTCTTATTTGGATAGCCTACTTATTGCTATAAAGTTATTGCTATATTCTACCAATGATAAAGGCAACCACCCCACCCTCCCCAAACTAAACAGCAATATTACACATGAAAAAGGTAGAATACAGCTTTTATTTTGATGTTAAAATTCTATTTAGTACCTGAATAAAGTTCCAAAGATAGACTGTACATTATCCTAAACATTATGTATTATTCCCCTCAAGTCCAGTAAGTTAGCATTATTTAGCAAGCTATTATCACAGTACTAGGATTAAAGCACATACTGCAATGATTTCTAAATAAATATTCATTTAAACTTTAAAACTTTTGTTTCTTCTTGTTGTATTTGGTAGCTGTATGCATTTGCCCTCATTTCCACCAAATGATTTACTGATAGGAATACTTAAGTGGAAAGAAAATAGGAGGCTTAATAGTCAAATATATTTCATGGATGACTTTTAAAGTAATAAATATTAATAATGAAAAAAAAAAACGAGTAGTTACCATTCTCCAGCTAAGGAAAACAAAGATACCTCTGTGCATTCTGAATCAGCTAGCACAGGTGGAATTCTGACATTGCTATTAATAAGTTATCTACATTGGGGAGTTTAGGAATGTGTAGAGAAAGAAAACCCCACATTGTTTGCACAGCTTACACTGTGCAACCTGTTTTGTTCTTTAGGTACAGACTGGGGAATGTCTACGCCAATGCGAAAAGAGGTAAGTCTAATGTTTGATTCACCCCACTATATAGTGAGAGCATCTTACAGACTGTACCTATTAACAGCATCTTTAATTAGTATGCAAGTATGTAAAGAACAGGTTCTATTGTGAATCAACAATAGAATTTTTCATCTACTGAAGATGCCAGAACACAAACTGACCAAGAGAGCATACTTGCTAAGCAGTTGTCAGCCTTGGAAGGCCATTCTAGGCTGAACTCGGCAGTCAGCTTCTACAAATGTACAAATGTTTTCCCTCTTTGTTAAGCAACCTAAAGTAAACATCTGGAAGCTGTGTATTTGGTGAAAAGTCCTCAATAAGCTAAGATACTGGGGAACTGATGCTTTTTTTTGCAAGAAGATGGACAAGTTTGATGGACAAATTTTGCTCATTTTGTTTGTAGTTGCTTATTTATTTTTATACTTCCATTTTCAGAACAATGTGAAGCCATAAACCGAGGCTAATCGGGACAGGCTTCCAGAGTCCTACATTTGGCACTTGGGAGACTTCCTACACATTGCTGGATTTTGGTGCCATTGTAATCACTGTTGTTGATGTACTAGATATGAAAATGTCTTCAGCCTCAGCATTTCCTTCCAGCCAGGTTTTTTGCTTTACCATGTAGCACATGTTGTAACGACAGACAACATGTGAAGTGTTGTTCTTGTATTCCTGCAGATGTGTGTTCCTTTCTATGTGATGTCATTGCCGGAACCTAGTCATCACCTTTTCATTCTTACTGTGCTGTCATAAACTGATTTGTTTTCTTTGACAACAATTTAAATACTGAAAACCCACTATTGCAAACGCTGAAATTCAGCTGGCGAAATAGTCCTATCATTACATAAAAGTCCAGAGGTTATTTAAACTAATTTCACTCACTGAATGGGTCAGTATTAATTTATTTTCTAAATTGTCATTACAAAACCTTTGCACTGTTTGGAGTACTTTGTTTTGAACAAAACCAAGCCCAAAGAACAGCTATACTGCAAAACTGAGTACGAGAATGAGTCACCCGTAGAGCATTTAGTTAAAAAGAAAATAATCCAGTTCTCTTGTGCTGGGGGGGGCAGGAGGGAAGGGGAGAAATATTAGCATGTGTTTTTAAAAAGTAATTTGTTCCACCAGTAGTACTGGCCACCCTGTTGAGAGTTTTAGAAGATCCCTGAGCACATTAATTTCTGACTCTTAACCCCAGCTCCAAAATGATAGGGCATCTGTTGCTGATAACGAGATGGATTGTCATTCACAGTTAAGTCAATCGTAAGGTGCTTATCTATTTACCCTTTTTTTCACCAATCAGCACAAAGAACTGTCAGAAAATAACTTTTATTTTTCTTTTTTAAATAATAAAAGGGCACAGAATTTAAACAAAATCAATGTTTTGTGACAGTGGTTTAGGATTATTATCTGGCTGCCCCTCAACAACAGACAAGTGATTCAATTGACATTCCTTATCAGGAAAAAAAAAAAGAAAAAGAAAAAGGAAAAAAAAACCCAACAAAACCAAAAAAGAAAAATCCTGTACAAATATGTATTTTTCCCTGAGGGATCAAGGTTACACCCGCAAGTGCTCTATGTACATATTGCACTGTAGAGGAATGAAGAACATGTGCAAAAAAAGCAACAATGATTGAAGCTTACTAATCAAACCTTTTAATTGTGACTGCTATGCCGTCTTGCATTTTGGAATGTCGGAACACAGCTAATTCCTTTAGTCTAAAATGTAAAAAACAAAAACAGAAAGAAAAAAGAAAAACACACCTCTACTATGGCACATTCAATGAAATAAAAAGTTTTTCAAAGACAAATAGACAAATTCCATCAAGAAAATAATACAAAGTTCGTTCATTTGTTTTTTTTTTCAGTTTTTTAGAAAAATTACATTACTTTCTTTCATTGTTTCACATTACAAAATTTTTTTTTTTTTAATGTTTACACAAATCACATTTTATTGCAGGAATATTTCAAGTGCCATCAAACATTTATAGAAGGGTTAAAAAAATAGAAGTCTCTCTAAAGTGGTCCAGACAAGGCTTTGTATAGAATAAATCTTTTTTTCCACCTATTTTTGATTTAAGTATTTTGAATACATTTTCTTTATTCCATTGACACTTAACAGCCTAGAAGCAGCCACTCAAACATACCCACACATATATTCATGTGCGCACACAAATGTACTCTCTCTCACACACACAGGTGCACATACACACACAGATATCTTGGTATCCATACTAAGACAGATAAGCTTTAATAAAGAACAACCAAACTTAAAAACAGCCTCCCTTTTCACCTAACCCATAGTTTAAAAAATATCAAACAGTGCTGGAGATGTTAAAGTATATTGGGCTGATTCAAATGACAGCATAGTACTGTATCTCTTTCCTAGAAAGCCAGACAACATCTCTGTGGATAGCTGTAACACCCAAGGTAAAAAGATAATTTCAAAGCCAATATATTATTCCTTTATATTCAGCTATTCTCATGTTTTTGTTTGAAGGGAACTAGGCAAATTACAAACATATTCATGTGAATATCCAGTGACCCCCCCCAAATATTTTCAAACTGAATTTGGTCAATCATCTGATGCCAGGCCATAGTCTCAGAGGTTCTGCAGAGTACATTTCCTCTACTGCACTTGGTTCTTACCTGGCCATCACTCTGACCAGCCACTGACTTTATTGTGCATCCCCAAAATAATATTCTGTTGCCAAGTGGCTGTTAACTGTTATCAGGAAAGCTGAGTTTCTTGGGGTATGTTTGCAGAACCTCTTTTAACAAGGTGCCAGTACTTGGGAACTCCCACAGACTAAAAGGACAGCAGCTTCTGGCCTGGAAAATCATGTCACATGCTCTTTTCAGATACAAAGGGCTTTCAGCTAAGGCCCCATCTGGAGACTTTTTATGGTTATGTATTTTATTAGTAAATGCTGCAAAAATCTGTTGTCAATGATTTACGGGGTGGAAATATGCTGATCTAGATACCAAACAAAAACATTGGCCCCTAGATGTCTGATAAAGTACTAATATTCATCAAGAAGAGGTAAGAAAAATACATGACTGAAAATCCCCAAGTGTTTTGTCTGGTAGTCTACTTATTGTCAGAAGTGGGAGTTATATCTCACTCTCTAAGATCTTACTTCATTAAGAATTAGTTGACACTGAAATTAAGTTTAGTTGATCTTTACAGACTAGCACCTAAGGCTGGTCACATTCAGAAAAGATTTGTTATTTAAAAGGGTTGCTTTAAAAATGGGAACACACATTAGAATGAAAGTACCATATCATGCCAGCTACTCCAATAAAGTAAACAATGGTTCCAGGAAAAGTGTTTCAGTGAGACTGGAGAGAGCATGAGCTGCCTCTTGGGGAGCAGGCCAGATGGAGGTGTGAAAGGATGACTCTGGACTTTTTTTCAAAGCCCTCTCATGCCTCTATCCCCGTGGTCACAGAGGTGCAGGTGTTCCCCTCCTATACTCCAGGGACATACAGCTTTGAAGGGGAAACACAAGATATTCATGTCCCTCTCTCTTCAAACCCCAGAGATGAGTGATAGCTGTAAGCTTCCCCAATGTAGCAAACTATACAACTCTAAAAGGGTGTAAGGGTGTCAATAGCTAAATGTTTAGCCCCAAAGGATACACGTTCAAATCACAGGATAAACCTCTTGCTTATAATAACCCACTGATCTGAGTCTGCTTTATAAAATAATTAGGCTTCATTGTGCTTCTGTTCATTCCTGCTACTTCTCAATGACTATAATGTACATAAGAGATTGTTCATCCTTAGAAATTAAAGTAGTGGAGCACATGCTGTCTCATTCCTTTTTTAAAGTTCCAGTGCTTCTTGTGCAGGCCTGCAAAGCATTCACAGTTAGACATCTTCATCTCATCCAAAACAATTACGCACCTCTGGCTCAAATAGCCACAGTTTATTTTGTGATGTCATTTATTGTGAATCTGCTTCCTCTGGAACTAAATTTACTTGCCAGATTTGCTCAGATAGAGCATTTTTCCTAAAGGGGATGGTAACTAATAATAAAGACAGCAAGATTAGGCTTATTGGTTGATTATGCAACATGGGAATCACAATTTCAGAATGCAGATTTATGATAGCAAAGATTTCCAGGTATTATACAGAGTACAAAACAATGCTTTCTAGCAACACTGTGCCTTTGTTAGTCTGTCCTCATGGGACAAACTTTAAAGTGCTTCTTTTTCAATAAGGAGAACAATGGTCTTCTCTGTTCAGCTACCTGAAACTAAACTGCTGGATGCTCAAAGAATGTGGGTCAGTGTCTTGTCTCTCTAAGTCAAAGCTAAACCTCTATGGAGTTTGATAGGCTAGAGTTTGGAGTTTGAAGACATTGTTTACAATATGGAGTACAAAAAGTATGTCATACTATGTATAAAAATTGCTTTTCCACATTTGTGTCATACACATACTTTCACTGTAGATACAGACTTGAGTAAACACCTTCAAACCTGTGTTTAGAGTGGGCAGAAATACACTGTATTTAACAGCCTTATTTTCAAGAATGCTGTGTTACTCATTTGTAACTGATCTGTAACTGCCTACTTTCACCAGGGAAACTCAGCACCTTTGAAAATCAGGCTTTTGACTTATGCACCTAAACTTTAATTTAGGCATGTAATTTTAAACACCCAGGTTTGAATGATTTGAAAATAAAAGTACCTTTGAATTTAACAGCTTGAAAAGCCAATTTTAATTTAGAAAGCTGTCATTATTTTAAACTCTAAAAACGTCTGTAACCATTTCAGGATATGACCAGCCTCTCTTTAAAAGTAACATGGAAAACAGCAGCATAAATACCTCCCAATGTACCAGTACCTGCCAAACCTTTTTCAGTTAAACTTGAATTTCTGGTGCACATGCAACACAACAATGAACACGCTAGCATTTAATTTAAAGAAAAAGGTGCAAAATGAAAGTGCCTTATCAATTCAACAAGAAAAGCTATACCAGTAACTACATTTTATATTAATTAAAACAATATATAAACAATATCTCTTTTGTTATATATAGTCTTCATGCCCATTTACCCTGTAATATATTATAATGCTATTGTTGCTATTGCTATGGACCCTTTTCATGCCGTTCTGTCTACTGGCAAACAGTGGTAGGTGAAAAAAATCGTCCTTCATGAAACAATGAGCAAGTTGTGCAAACTGATGCTGAAATCTCTGCAATGCACACCAGTCACTGATTACTAGGTGGACTCTCTGTTCTGATCAGCAAATTGATTGTTCTGTCAAAAGTCTGGGCAGTGAACTACAAGAGAAAACAACCTTCTGACATTAGTACCCTCAGTCTGTGTAAACAGAGGTCAAGGATTGAGAAGTTGAGACAGAAAAAGGGTCCATATTTGTAGGCATAATGGAAATCATATGCATGAGAAAAACAAGTTCAACTTTGTTTCATTGTTTCCCATCCTTCGCCTGACCCCGACCACCAAGAGATGTGCAGTGTGTTGGCTCCCTAGGTCTGTGCAGGGCCATATAAAGTGTCTTGGTTTTCTTTTTTTTTTTTTTTTTTCCTTTCCTTTTTTTTTTTTTTCCTTTTCTCTCCTTTCTTCTGTTTTAATGTTTGTACTTCAGACATTCTAGAAGTGCTTAGGTGATACGTTTACCCATCAATTTGCATCGCTGGCTCAAATTCTGAAGTGAACAACTCCTTGTAAAGTGGAGGAAAATGCAGTCGTACAATGTCTGGGTATATTGCTTTAAATGCCATAAGCTTTTCTGTATGTCGTCCACACAGTGCTCTTAAAGTAGACACTTTGCATATTAACTGTAAAAAAATGAACGTAAGTTATATGGTCATACAAGGAATCAGGCCTCCCAATCTCTCTCTTAGGATTAAATATCTCCCAAATACTTTTTTAAACACTTCAGTGGTTTAACATTTCAGATGCATAGTTGTGGATGCTTGGTTAAGAGTTAAAAAAGAAAAACAGTAAGCCACTGAAGAGCTGTTTAAGCAATGGATTAATACTATTTGTGAATTAATTTTCTCTAAGTTCCTTTGAACATGTATCACGGGCTTTTCTCACTTGCCTACCAAACACTGGATTGATATTTAAGTACTTAATGGCTGGATCTTCATTCATGCAACTTAGTCATTCTCTTAGAAGGTGCCAGTCCTTACTAATTTTAACCCCCACTGTATTATGGAGGGAACTGGCAACACAGCAGATGAGGTGAAAAGGAATAGGCCAGAATAATATGTACTTAAAAATAACGCTTAGGGTGCTCCCTGAACTTACTGGCTAAATTATTTGTATCAAAGCACATGAAAGCAACTTTCATCTAACAAAGGTATCCAAAATGTACACTGGGAAACAAATTAAATGAGGTAAGGTTTGAAAGAGGGACAATCTGCAAAGCTTGAGCTGGACCATTCTGCTTCTATTGTAATTAATTCTGTGGTGTGAAGCTAAGCATAAGCTTTATGGCTCTGTAAAGTTCTAAAAGTAACTGCCTCTGTAAGGAAGTGCCAATCCTTCCCCAGTTCTTCAGATTCATCTTTTTTCACATGGCATCACTTTACCATTGTTGAAAGATAAGGTGAAGATACTTTAGATTAACATAAAAGTAAGTACTATCTCTTTTATTTTCCCTAGGCATCAGTGTTGGAAGAACTGCTAAGAAAAAGGCTGTATGTGGAACCTATGGAAAACTGAAACACAAGGTTAGTTTGGGTATTGTACATCATGTTATTTTAATTGTCATGCAGGCAGAGATTTCACAAGGATTAAAGCATGTATGTTGCAGAACTGAAAAAGTTTTCTCTGTGGCAGAAATGTTGTGAAGGAGAAGTACAATAGAAACCTTCATGGCTTTTTGTGAAGTCCAGCATTACAATAGCTCTTTTAAGGCCCTGATAAGCCTTGTCTGCTGATTTCACCTTTTCTTTAGTATATAGTTACTACTAAACACCTGGATTTTGAACAAAGAATTCTGGGTTTATAAATAAACTGTGTAAAAGCTTTTACACTCTAATTAGGATATTGTTGTGGTGGTTTGGCCCTGGCTGGGGGCCAAATGTCTACCAAAGCCACTCTATCACTCCCCTTCTTAGATGGACACGGGAAAGAGTAAGCATACTTTCACAGTGATGTGAGAGCACAGTATGATTCTTACCTTTGTTAGAATTCCATCCTCTCGGTGGTTCTTCTGTAGGACGTGCTGAAGTGCTAGCTGGATCTTCTGTTGGAGTTTTTCAATTTTTACTTTCTCCTGAAGCCATGAGCGATCTAAATATAAATGGAGTTAACACCTCTAGTACTGCACACATCAATCACAGTGCACCAGGAAATACTGTGTCTGTTACAGATTCATCCTGTTTGCAGCCTTCCCTCCACTTCTTATATAACCTCATATAGAGTTTCAAATTTGATGGGTTTTAGAGTATACTTGTGTGCATTTAAAATCACTTCAATAAAGCCCTGCATTAGAAGAATGCAGTGTATCTGAATAAGACTTATCAATCTTTTGCTAACAAGTTCTCTAAAATGCATGGCATTTACAAAACAAAGCTAGCAGCCTTTTAGTGGGAAATTAATAGATCACAGAATTAACAAGTAGTTGGAGTGATCTCCTAGCTAATATCTACAGAAAAAAACAGAAGGAAGGATTCAGCTTTTTAAAGAAGAAGGAAAAAAAAAGGCAGCTCCTGAACTTCCTAGCAGAAAAGTAGTAGTAGTTGCTGCATCCTTTGTGTGGTGGCAGAACTGGGGGATTCTGTGTCTTATGTTCTAAGACATAGGGCTAGCAAGCTTCTGATCTGGCAAATAGCATGATAATGTATTTATGATAGCCTCATTAAACCACTGTTGCTAACAGATTCTTCTGCCACCAATCCTGAGTCCACTATGCTGCATTCAAAAGCAGAGGGTTTATTCCTCTGGGTGTCGTGCCAGACAAAATTACTTTCTGCAGAGTTACCTTGTTTCACTCAACTGAACAGGCCTTCCCAGGACCTAGAGTACTGTGCGTATCTACTTGAGACTATCAAGCTGTTTTGATCATGGTTATGGTAGATGCAGGCTGATTCTTATGGTGACTTTTATGTCTGGCACAAGAATTCTCAGTGTACCATTTTGTGATGAGGTCAGAAACCTAAACTTCCTTGCTACCTTTGTACTACACTTAAAATGGCAGCCCTCCTTAACAGTCCTGAGGTGACACTGGAGTCATTCTGTCATGTGCTTGAGATAATTCTGCTACAGTTGCAAGTTCACAGATATTGAAAACTGACTGTATAAATTCAGTGGCTACCTTCTGCCTGTCTCACCTAGATTGACCCACTCACTCACACTATCTCCCTCACATGCATTTAAGCTGTTGCAAGGAAGCTGAGTCCTCAACTAGGTGAAAATTTGGAAAGCGAGAGCTTAGATTAGAATTTCCAACTTAAGAAATGTATTCCTAAATTTGTTACTTTAATGTGTGTACTAAATAAACATTTTGGTCAAGAGGGAGACAATCAGAGGATATTTCACACTGTCCAACAGCCTTAACATTATCACTAAAAAGACTTCAAAATAAAGAGGACCTCTACCAAATAAAGTTATGGGAAACCTTTATCTCTTACCTGCTGACATTAAAACAAACGCAGAAAACAAAGCTATCTCGTCTTCTGTCAGGTGCATAGAACATAAACTTTTTCCAAATTCAAACACAAAACTAATGAAGTCTTCACAACCTGTCAAAAAGAAGGTACAGCTCATGCCACAACACTTAAAACTACTTTAGAGCTACAGAGTTGCTGATTTACTTCTGATAGAGGTGAAAAACACAGATGTTAAATACTTCATAGGTTGATGGTCTTCATCTTAGTAACTGTGGAACGATGGTAGCGAGATATCACTTGTGCCTGAGCTTACTGCTCCATCCCCACAAGTCCCCAGCTCCCATGCCCTGGCAGGCACTATTTTGAAGATTTTGCACACTGTATCTTTTCCACGTTTGGTTCTTTTGGGGTAAATATGGATTAAACTGAAGCCATTTTCAAGGTCAAAATTGGTTTAACATTGTTTCTGTTCTGAGTGGAACCTTCTCATGTCGCTGTGACCTGGAGGGTTGAAATGTGCACTTGAAAAGTGCTGATTTTAGGAGTACTGAGCGCACAGAAGAAAGGGAGAAGAGAGGCATACAAGATACATGCATGAGCAAAGGGAGAAGCCCAGGTCTGAAAGGTTTTCATGCAGAAAAGGAACTCTGCTTTCTTTTGATCCATTCAGTTGTTCACACAGGCTTAAGTCAGGTTATTGCTGCTGTTACACATGCTGTTAACACAGTTTGCAGAAGTGGAGCCCTACTTTGAAAGGGACTGCAACCTGATTGAGGAGGGCTCTCTTCTGCAGATCACAATCATAACCCAGCCTACTTTTCTGGATGTAGTTGGCAACGGATGGGTTATGTTTCACTGAAACCCACACTTGATACTGCATTCTCTGAACTGTTTGCCCTTGGCCTACAAGATGTTTTAGAAAGGCAGAAAATACTTCAGTAATTCTATGGCACTCTCCACTACCTTATTTTCACTGTCCTCCAAAATGGCTTACATCCCAAATCTATACCCAGTGAAATGCATCCTTTTAAAATCAGCAAAAATCTACAGCAAATAAATATCAAAATCAAAATGTGGTGTAATAAAAAAAATGATTCACAACATTTTACCTGCAAATAAATGGACTTTGCATATTGTAAAACATTATTAACATCTTCAAAGCAGTGATGTCAGTATATCCAAAATTAGCTTCAAATCTACTGCCTTTTCCAACAGGGTACATAAAATATTATGCTAGATCTGAAATCTGACCTTCTGTTCTCAACAAATGTTTGCAAACTGCTCTACCCTGATCTAAGACTTGCATTTCAACACCAACAGTCCTTTACTGCGTAGAGTTAAGGTGTTTTAGCTCCTGAAATCAGTTGACCTGAAATAGAGCCAGCCTGACTGCTTACAAAATAAACAGTTTGAACTTTATCACTCTTTTATTTGAATACTGTAGTCTAAGTTTTGAGAAGCAGCTATGTACCTCCCCCAACTGCCTTTTTCTTTTTAAGACACAACACTTGGACATTTCCTTACCTAAGGACTTGAAAACCTCTGGGCTAGCATACTTGCCATCAAAGTAGACTGTGTTGTTCTGGGAGTCAAAGGCACGGCACATTCTGATGAACACAACCTCTAAAGACCCTAAAACAGAAACAATGTATGTTTGACTATTTAAGTAGAGACTTCAGTTGCAAAAATTAAAAAATGTCCTATGCTCATTCAGCTGCATCTGGGTCGAGGCAATCCCAGGCACAAATACAGGCTGGGCAGTGACTGGCTGGAAAGTAGCCCTGAAGAGAGAGACTTGGGGGTGCTGGTGGACAAAAAGCTCAACATGAGCTCTCAGTGTGCGCTTGCAGCCCGCAAAGCCAATCAGATCCTGGGCTGCATCAGGAGAAGTGTGGCTAGCAGGTCGAGGGAGGTGATCCTCCCCCTCTACTCAGCCCTGGTGAGACCCCACCTGGAGTACTGTGTCCAGTTCTGGAGCCCCTATTACAAGAGGGATGTGGAGGTGCTGGAAGGTGTCCAGAGAAGGGCCACAAGGATGATCAGAGGGCTGGAGCACCTCTCCTATGAGGACAGACTGAAGGAGTTGGGGCTGTTCAGTCTGCAGAAGAGGAGGCTCCGAGGTGACCTAATTGTGGCCTTCCAGTATCTGAAGGGGGCCTACAGGAAGGCTGGGGAAGGACTTCTCAAGATCTCAGGTAGTGATAGGACTAGGGGGAATGGAATGAAGCTGGAGGTGGGGAGATTCAGGCTGGATGTGAGGAGGAGGTTCTTCACCATGAGAGTGGTGAAACCCTGGAATGTGTTGTCCAGGGAGGTGGTCGAGGCCCCATCCCTGGGGGTGTTTAAGAGCAGGCTGGATGAGGCTCTGTCCAGCCTGATCTAGTGTGGGGTGTCCCTGCCCATTGCAGGGGGGTTGGAACTAGATGATCCTTGTGGTCCCTTCCAACCCTGAATGAAACTATGAAACTTGTTCTATCCAGAGTAACTAAGAAGGTATATTACTTCAAAGACAAGCTGTAAGGTTTCCCCTTGTATTATTCTAAATTGTTGTTGCACAACATACATACACAGTCTGTATATAGAGTCACTGTATACAGGTAACATCTCAGTCATAACTATCAGAAGCAGACCTTAAAACTGACCCACATACCTGCTTTTAAAAGCACAATTTGATCGTTTTGACACAGTTCCATAAAGCCATCAATGCGTTTGGCAAATTCCACTACATACTGTATAGCTTCTGTTATTTTGACTGCGCATAACTGCCACATTACCTCCCTTTGCTGTCAGAGAGAAGAAAAAGTGAAAAATTACTGATCAAAGTTTGGAAAGGCCATTTTCATAAATTAAAACTGAGTTTAAAAAAAATGGAGTGAATTCTCTCCAGCACTCCTGGCTACAGTGTGCTTGTATGGGAAGGGGAATTAACCTCAAAGCCAAAGCCTCATGTGGATGCATGACAATGCAAACATGTATGACTTCTTCAGTGATATCAGAAGAGATCCAAGTTGGAGCATTTTTATTTCATAAGCCAAAGGTGTCAAAGTATGATGATTCTGGTCATTTCAGTGGGAAAGATGATCATATTGTTAACGACAAAAGGCATGCAAATAGTGATTTTTTTCATATGTAGACAAAAATTCAGAATGAAATTAACTAATGAGTTAAATCTTTTTTGATGGAAATGAAGAGTACATTAAAAAAACAGTGTGCTTTAATAGTGTTTTCCAAGTCAGTTTTCCATAAGAAGCCATTTGGTGGTAGTTTGTGGATGGAAGGCATGTTGGAAATGTAAACACTGACTGAAACAGGCAGGACCCACTGGTTGGACAGCAGCACTGTGCTGCTCTTCTGAAACTACATCATGGAGAGACAACTGTAGAATTAATCAGGATTGCAGGCCAGGCACTGAAGGCTGGAAATCTGACACAGTTCTGTGTTTATAACCTCAAACAAACCACAGCAAATTACAAAACTCGGTGGCTTCAGCTTTTGTTATTGAGATGCCATTTAGGATTGAAAAAAATGTCTCTGGTTTCTTATGCCTATCAGTCACAGACAGACAGATTTTAGGAGTTACCTGTCTTCTAAAGAGAGAGCATCTCTTTAGTGGCTTTACCTTTTCCTGTATCTGTAAAAATCACAAATGCAAAGGAAATCCTAGCTGTTTTGGTGCTTTTGATTCTAGCATATTATTCTGTTGAAAATGCACCAAAAAAGTACACATTCCTGACAGTGAGTAGAAAGCAGTGAAAAAGTGAATTTTACAGTGTGTTATGGAAATACCATGCTTTAAAAAAAGCATGCCACAGCTTGGTGTTCTTTTATACCTTGTTCTGATAGTTCTCGATTTCTTCCTGCAGAAAAGTCTGCCATGTTATCTGCTGCAACTCCTCTCTTAAGTACTGGCAAGTTTCCATGTGTGACTTGGAAATATTCTGTGCAAGATGTTCTAAAAAAAAGACCAGAAAGTGACACACATTAAAAATGCAAAGTGATACCTTCAGACGTAAGAAAAGGAACATATTCCAGGTGCAACAAGGGGGTGGGAGAGGATTATTTGTTAGCAAGAAGTACTTTCATTTCAATCTCCTTGGATGTTGCTTAATGAAAATCAACCCATTTAATGCAAAACACTAGAAAACCTGAAGAAAACAAAGCAGAAACCTGGTTCTTGAGGCTGCCAGCCCAGCTGCTTGGGGGCTGGTGCACCCATTAGAGGGCACTCTGGGCACACACACTCCCCCCTGCAGAACCGGGCTGGGGCTTGCATACCCAACACCAAGCAGAGTCCTTCCACTACGTGGCAAGATTGGTGTAACCTGGGAGCATTCAAAACATTGCACATTCAGTAAGTGGCCTTTGCTGCCTTTATTAAGATAATGTCAGCTTTGAAACTAAGGCTGAGAAGTGCATTGTTAAGTAAAGCCACAGAAAAAAAGTCCACATGAGCAAGGTGATGGACCCCTTGAGTTACAGTGCAGGAATGTCTGTGGGGACAGCCTTGCTGAATATAGGACCCTATGTGTCATGTATAGGGAATGCAATAGCACTGCCAGCCACACAAGAGAGCTTCAAAAGCTAAAATCACTTGTGTTTTATACAACAGAAACTTTCCAGTGAAGAGATACAGATAGTTACCACCTGTCTAGTGTTCTGACAAGTGAGACACTACCACATGAGGCTGCCTGTGAGGGAAAGGTTTCTTTTCTACTCTCATATAATCTGAAAAATGTAGGAAAACACACTTATTAGAGAATCCAGGTAATAAATATAACACACTAAAGACTCAAGAGTCTTTTCTTCAGCTTTAGAATGGCTGTTTGGTTAACTGCTTATGATTTAAAGTTTCCATACAACATTTTAATTCCAATTTAATTCCAATTTCTTCTGTTGTACTTGGCTGAAAGACCCACGAGGCAGATTTATTAATAAAACTTTATTCCATAAACTTTAGGACACCTTCAAAAGCCTGAATAGCATTTAGACATCTGAATTCCACTTCTACTTTGTCTGTCTCTTTTCTACCATGACTTGTCATGCATCTGTTCTCCAATTTAGCATGTGACAAGCTAGAGGCCTGGTAGCTTGTATCACTGAGTTCTACAGCTGGTTAGGCCACTGAAAAGGGAGGCTTAAAATGAACAAGAATGGTGGTCATTAATAACATGGGAGTATTCTGAGAGACTATTGTGAAACTTGCTTTGCTAACAACCAAACCTAATACTTTACAAATTGAACTGCTGGGCCAATCAGTCTGTTTATTATCATGTCTACTATACTAATAGTTTGATGTAAGACAGTACGTGCAAAGCCCTTAACATAGAGCTGAGGTAAAATCAGATTATATATGCTACCTTGGCAATCGATAACATAGAACATAAGGTAGTTTATCTTTTAGTTGCCATCATAGCGTTCATGTACTTCAGAACCTTTTCTTTTTCTTAGAAGCGTGTACTTAAAACATTTGCTCTCCCTAGCAGCAACTGACAGCATAACATCTGTGCCCTTGAAGGATACAGAAGGTGAAATGTTACCCTATTATTCACAAGCCTCAGCTTCAGTTCTGGACTGTATTTCAGCACACACCTAAATACTTCCAATGAACAGCCACACCTTTCTAAATTGAAACCTCAGTCTCTAAGACAAACATTCTTCAAACATTATTTGGTAATGTCAACCCTGGGCACCTAAATCATACTCTGTAGGGTTTAAAAGTTACAACTACATAAATAAAGGTAAGCAACATGACACACATTTCAGGCCAGTGTTCCAAACTTGACACCTGGCCTAGGAAGGAAAAGTCCTTTTTCCTGTGAGTTTAATGTAGATCATTTAGTAACTCCCATGAGAACATGTGCAACCATTTGATTGAGACAAAGCTGGGAGCATAGCATTGATCCTAAATTTTTAGTCTCATTTTTACTTATCTGTAAAATTTAAGTTATTGAAACTCAAGCCAGACACAGTATGTTGGCTGTCACAATAAATTACATTGCAGAGAACTGCATACTGCAACAAAAGAACATAAATATACTGAGCAAAACTGTGTATCATATACTTGCATCTCATTAAAAAAAAAAAAAAAGAAAAAAGGGGAAAAAATTAACTTGGAATACTTGCTTTTTCAAATTATTTTTAGGCTTTCATAATAAATTAGCAAAAATGCTGTGTAAGCAAGAAAATCAGTTTTAAATACCTGACTGCTTATATAATTAATAGAATCGTAAAGCTACTTCTCTAATGTGCTGTTCCAGTTTGTTTATAACCAGTTCACACAGCACGCTCTAACTTGAGTCTCAGATGTTGACAAGTCATAGTTGTGGAATTCAGCCCTAGTGTAATGATTCAGGGAAGAGTTTCAAGTAAATTGTACTACTTAACATGGTTGTTGTAAGGCTCTTAAGGAAAATATCAGAACTTCCTACAGTGAAACATTTTCTTAACTATCTGGAGCTAGATTCTCTTCAACCAGTGGCAAGGAGGATGGCCCTCAGACTAGACTGGTGTTTTGCTTTTGTATTTCCCAGGCACAGGTAAAGAACAGAACAAAATCAGCCTCATCGCTCTTCATTAGAAAATATGAGTACTGTGGTGATGGAAAAAAAAGATAAAATGTTCAAAAATAATCTGCAAATAAATAAATACTCTGGTAGCTCAGCACTAAAAATGAGCTTGTTAATCAGGATTCAAAGGATTCTATTACAAAGGCTGAAAACCAAATGTTACTAGAGCTGATCAACCACAAGCTCCTGGGATTTTTAGCCCAGCTGTGTAAGATGTTCACCACGTACCCTGGTTAGGGTATTGTGCACTTTGCAGCAGAACTGCACTGAAACAGCATTCTTGCTATTCCCTGCCTACATGTGTCACTTTAATCCAAAGGGTACTATTAAGACAATTACAATGGAAGCTTTTCTGTCTCATTACCTAATTCTGCCATGGACACAGTTGGAGAGGTCTCCCCATTTGTAAAAGAACAATAAGGGAAGAAGCCCGATGCTGGTGTGTAGTCACATATTGGTTCTGGTTTGATTCCATTAATATCAAGACCCGACTGATCTGGAGAAGGCTGTATGTCTAAGTAGAAGCTGCTAACTGCAGAGTCTGCTTTGCTACCTTCAGGGGTATGCCCATCAATGTAATTACTGAGGTCATCATGTAGCTCTGTTAACCCATTGGTGGTGATATTGTATGTTGGTGTTAGTGGTTCTGCCTCTCCTGGTTGCTGCTGGTGGTCTCGCTGCTGCTGCTGCATTCGATGTTTCTGCACCTCCGCGTACAGGCTGTCCCTCTGCTTCTTTGACATTCGACCAAACTTTACAGCTGAAATACAGACACACAGCGTGTTACCTTTCTACAAACCCACTACCTTCATTTGTCTTGGGGCTTTAAATGCTACACAGAAGGACCCAGTAGAAAAGGAAAAGGCAGGAAAGGAGGAGCAGAACTAAGAATCACTTTTGTCAGTTATAGGTAACATAGCTACGGCATCTACTCTTTAAAAAGACAGCTTTAATGAGCTACTAAAATTGGACTATTGGAAGTCATTGTTTTAGCTTAATTAATTTTCCACTTCCCTACAAAAATATTTTATGTTTCTGCAAAAGCTGCCAGATACATCTCTTCAGCATTCAAGTACTACCTAGAAAACTAGAAGCCGAAGCACAATATAATGGCCTGAGGTGAGCTGCCCAGTTCCTGCTGGCTGAATGTTCATACTACAAAGTGAACCTAGATGTAGATGTAAACATGGGGGGGAATCTGTCTCAGAGTATCAAAAACAAGCTTTACAGACAGCACAGGGGAAGAACCAAAGAACCTGGTTTCAGTGCAGCTCGTTGACAAACAAAAATGTTGATACCTGGTAAATGATTGCTAAAACTATGGATGCTGAGTTCATGCACATGTATATATCTCATCATAAAATTATTACTACTTTAAGCAGTAAAGGGAATTCCTAAGAATATAGTATGTGATTTCTGGGGTCTATGTCAGCTGTAAAAGCCTCATAGTTTAGGGAGGTAACTACCACCTTGTACTTTTCTGCAAGAGAGCAAACATGTCAGAGGGGCATGGTCAACCATTTCGGGTTTTTAGTTTCATGCCCAATAAAACAAAAACTAAGATAATGTAACTCAGGAAGTGTCAACTGAAAAAGGTCTTCTTGAACAGGCCTCATGTACGTAGGGTAATACACATGCATTTGTAGAACATGTGTTGTTGTCACTATGGCCGGGAAAAAGACTGAGTCAGATCTTCAAACTGGGTAAGTGATGGCAGCTTCATTACATCTATGGGGGAGGTGTGCCAGTATCAGCTGCAAATCCAGTTCTGATCGAGTTACATAAGCTCCCATTTTACAGAGGTGGGTTTTTGTCATTACATTAGGTGTAATTTTGAACTTAAGATTAACAGCACTGGAACACATTTTCTTCAGATCTCTCTGTCTGAAGAAACACCGTGCTATTTTCTCTTATGCAATTTTTCTGCTGTTCATTATCCAAATGCTTCAGCTTCTCAATGCATTGTGAATCAGTTCTGATCTGTACCAATGCAGCAGGCAAAGTGCTACCTGCAACTAGAGTACGTCACTTAAATTGGAATGAACACACTGAGAAAGCATTAATATAGACTAAAACCTGCATGTTCAAGAAGTGACCAGAGGCAATGCTCTTAATTGGGAGCTAGAATAGATGAGCAGGGGGAAAAAGAATAATAATAAAAAAAAATAAATCTAAGAACTTAATACATGCCCTGATCTATAGGTATTTATGTGAATATATACCAGTATACCAAAACCCCTTGGTGAGCTTTCAACTATCAGCTTGATGCATGATTAACTCCTAGATTTCAGGTTCTTTTAGTTGAACACACCACATACTAAACACAATTTTGCTTTCTGCATGTCATTCACACACTAGCAGAGCTCACCATCTCGAGACATCCCCACAGCAAGGCATTTCTGTAATCGACAGTGCTGGCAGCGGTTTCTACTAGTTCGGTCAATCAAGCAGTTCTTCTGCCGAGGACAGGAGTATGTAGCATTGCTTTGCTGACTCCTTCTGAAAAAGCCCTGCAAAAAAGAATTGCAAAATAGAAGTCGAGAAGCCGTTAATGGATGGAGCACATAAAGACTCCAAAACATTCAATACCTAATAGTTCAAATGTACTACAGTCAACTAAAGGAAGCTAAGAGGTTTGGGTTTTTTTCTCTCCTACAAATAAACAGAAACCAGTACCTAGTAGGAAACAATTCATTAAAAAGAGTTATGACAAGTACAGAAATTACTTTCTTTTTTCACTGACTTTACAGATCCCGTATTACCTATGGCACACCAGTTCTTTCCAAAAGAAATAAAAATGAAGTGCAGACCCAGATTTCCTTATTTCCTATCTTTCCAGGGTCAGCACAGATCTTCCTGTTCTGCTCTTTGGAGATGACAATGGCAAGCTCTGATGTCCATCCTCACCAGTGTGTGTTATGTGATTAAAAATACAGAGTGTGATGCTGAGCAGTTCCTTCCACAAAGAACAATTTTTGCACATGTTTTTTCTTAATTACCTTGATGCTGACATTCAAAATTTTGTTCAGCTTGGTGCAGGATTTAGCTTTTTAAGGTGAGGGGAAGCTGAAATAGATTTTACATATTATCACTCTCCTGAGTCAAGTGCAATGGTTAGACCATCTCCAGAGGGTAGCATGGAAGGTTACGCAGTTGCTGCAGCTTCATTCTTTCCATCAGAATGGTACATGTTACTAAGCACTATGCCAGCTGTTTGCTTTGAAGTTCATTTCATCTTTTTGCCACAGACTGTCCAAACACAAGCTGGTGTGCATGTAATACCTACTTCACAAGGATTCCGTGAAGCTGTAGTCATTCTAAAGAGGCATTTGAGATCAGCGAGCATAGCATTTTAGTTTTATGTTGCCATATACTGGATTAATTAACAGTGCTGCAAAGAAAATACTTCCTCAGAAAGGCTGGGCACCTTTTAATTAAAGCTGGATTTTACCAATGTTTTGTTTATTTATTTGAAGGCCACATTCTCAGCACATGCACACTCTGTCCAGATGCCTGGTGAAATAAACAACAGGAAAGAATACTACAAGACAAGTAAGAGACTTTCTAGAAAACTTCATGCAGACAGAAACATGACATAACACTGACATAAAACCCCTTGCTGGGGAGGGACTTTTTACAAGGGCTTGTAGTGAAAGGATGAGAGGGAATGTATTTAACTCGAGGAGGGCAGATTTAGACTGAGGATTAGGAAGAAATTCTTTACAGTGAGGGTGGTGCGACACTGGAACAGGTTGCACAGGAAGGTTGTGGATGATCCCTCCCTGGAGGTGTTCAAGGCAGAAGGGTTGGAACTACATGATCTTTAAGGTCTCTTCCAACACAAACCATTCCATGGATCTTATGAAGTGAGCACCACTCTTTGACGGTTATGCCACTTTAATAAAAGCTTTAGTGAAGAAACCTGGAGTGTAGGAAAATGAGGAGATTTGAAGGTGCCTGTCTTGAATTCTGTTTTCATGGACATTGTTCCTTACCCATTTATTTTGGTCTTTGACTCTGTATAACTGAACTTTCAACTGCTTTTTTAATGTTTGTCAACAGTGAGATTGTCACTGAGATGGACAATACTGCACATACTGAGCTCTGACTGAGTGCATTTCACCCTAAAGAACAGCACAGAAATTTGGAAACATCATGACTGAAACTGCTGGAGGAGCCAATTCTTAATTAAGTAGATAACTGAATTTCCAGTGCTGCTAGGACCCTTAATAGAGCTTGTCACTGCAGTGCAAGCACACATCTGAGTGTCACGCAAGTCTTTAGAAACAAAGAATTAATCATTGACCTGAATAGAAACCTAATGATCAAGGTTCTGCATCTCTGCATTACCTGTCCCTTAAAATTTCAGTTCTCCAAACACTTTAACAGATGCACTGTTGCACTAAAGGACACGGTCACAATATAAACTATATGGAATCTTCTGCCACCACTGAGCTTCTGAAAGTCAGCTTAATTAATATGTAAAGTGAACCTGGCCCAGGAACATCAAAGATCTATGTTTTCCTGAGACATACACAGAGTCTGTATTGCTAGCATGGCATATTTCTCTTTAGTAAGAATGGTCTTGTCAAGCTAAGGATTATTTTTAGTATTATAATGGAGAAAATACTTAGCTTTTTGCTTTTCCAGATTCTCCCTAGAGATACAGCTGCTCAATACATTTGAGTGTACAATGTATCAGCTAAGTTACAGCTTGAGGCTAAATTTTCAATCGAGCAGAACTTCCTGAAACTAGGGCCTTTAAAAGCACTTGCACTTTATAAACCAGAGATGTAGTAGAGAGCTTTTAACAACAAACCCTATACTGTCATGTAGGCATGTCTAAAACATCAGAAGTAGCTTAAAAAACCCAGCCACCCTTGCCACAAACTTCAAATATTTAGAAATGAATGTAAACTTGTCCAGAGAGCTCCAAAACACACATATCTGAGATTGGGGATTAAACCGACAATTAAGTTAAACTACTCCTTTTTTTGTTTTACTCTCAGAGTTCTTTTATATTGTTGTCTGATATATGTCAATTTTTAAAACGTTCTGGTGTTCCTTGGACTCTCATATCACTGTAAAACCTGTGGGGAAGCCCCTGTTGCAGGATCCTTCTGTAATAGTTTCTTCCTAGGTCGTTTGCACACACACATACCCACCCACCCTCCAACCCCCTTTATTAGGAGAGAATGAGAGATGCTCTGTTCTGTTGTTCTATTTCCTTACTTTTGGCAGAGGCACAGAGCTAGCTGTAAATTTTCCACCAGGAAGGAGGAGGTGGATGCATGTGTGGTACATGTGTATACACTGAAGCATTATGCAAACCAGCCCAGGCCACATGTTTTTAATTGCACGTATGTTCACAACCATTAACATTATTTCATATTCGGATGATTACTTAATGGGCCGCAGGCAGAGTGGACCCCTATAGATCCAACACCAATGAAACTACTGCTGCACTAAAAACGTCACCGTGTGACACCACTCTGACTGAGGGCATGGTATGAACCAAGGCCTCTAGTAGTGAGTGCATGGAGCCCTGCCTCCTTCTCCTGTCAGCAGAAAGATCCAGCTGATTTTGATGAGGCGTCACTGAGCTTTGCACACCACCCTTTTTATGGAGATGTATTAACACAGCACCAGAAGATCGGCAGAGCAGGTTGCAAGCCATGGCTTCATCTCTGCATTTCAGACTCCTATTGATGCACACAGCACAATATATGGGTTTTCTTATGCTGTCAAGAAATCAAGTTTGGGAAAAAAGGGTGCAAGGACTTTTCATCTGCAAAGTCAGTTTGAAAAACAACTTGTTAAATAAGAACTTTGAAATGTAAATAGCAGGTTTTGCAAAGTCTATTAATAGTGTCAATAACTTCACTGTGCAGTGGCTCAGTGTTGCAGACATTTGTGTCTAAGCTTGCTCCTTAGCAGGGGAAAAGCCAATTGTGTCCCCCTGATGCTCCCCACGGCACATCACAGACTCCTTTTCCATCACAGCACAGGCTGAAAATGCTGATCTCATGTTTGGTCTTTTGACAAATTTTCATTTAATGAATTGATTCCTACAGTTCATTAACATACCCACTTCCACTTCTGTATACACATATGTCTTAATTAGCTGCTCATTGGCTGTTTAATTACAAGAAAACAGCTGACAGCTGCCTTGCTGCATCCTAATGGCAGACATTTTGGAATGACTGTATGCAATCCTGTGACAACAAAGGCTTATTCATAATCCCATGATTTATGGCTAATACTTAAAGACTTCCACGTATCATTAAGTTTTGCAATATTCTCAGCAATTAACAATTAGTTGGTGGGGGTGTCATTCTTTTATTGTTTTCTAAAGCAAACTATTGCAAATTTTCTTCAAAGACACATCAGACAAATGCACTGCAATGTGAAAGAGAGGTAAACATTCAAACGGGATTTTTAATCCCTTTATGACAATAAGCATATTTTAGTTGCAAGGCTGCTGTGACAATATTGTTTAATAAACTTTGTTAATGAAGTACTGGATAACAAAGCTATAGTGCCACTGAAAACTGAAAAAAAAGAATAGTCAGTTTTACCTATGTAATAAAGGCAGGGGGAAACCATTTTTATCAGGCTATATTAAGCTTCTGACTAGCCTTTTATGTAACATGGCTCATTTCTAACATCCTTTGACTGAAACTGACTAGGCAAAAAATGGAAAAAAAAAAAAGCTTCCAAAGCATAAATTTGAGATGAAAGTTTGCAACAGCAATAAGACCCACCAGGTTCAATAATGAAGAACTGGTTAGTAAACCAAGTGAATGAATGGAACACATAAACAAAAGTAATGCAAGATGGGAAGTGACAACACACCAGGTATTGGATTCTGAAGCAACAAACACAGACATTCCTTGTAGTTACAAAGAACAAGACCTTCTTAGTCTTAAAAGACACAAGAGACAAAGCCAGCACCCACAAACCTTTGAAAAGATGAGAAATGCCCAGAAATGCCCTGCATGGATGGTTTTACAGACCAACTGCATATGGTCAAGAAAAGAGAGAAACCACACTATCCTGGGTCAGTTCAGCATGAACTGACACTATTGACAGCAAAAGCAAGCAACTGCATCTGTAAATTAAAGGACATAGTTCATTAACAAAAACATGACTTCAAACTAAATGCTTTGCCACGTCCTTCTGACATATTCCAGGATTTTCTGACAATGCTGAACTGTACTCAACTTCCAGCTATGAGCAAAGAATACAGATGTGTAGCAACCAGTCTCCTTTCTCAGCATGGTCCCTAATGCAGAGCAAAAGGGTGTTAATGGGTTCCCACAAGTAACTGTTCAGGAAGTGCTCCATGCTAGTTTTTTTCAGCAGTGCTAATACAACAAAAACATTTCCAGTCTTAGACAAGAGAATGAAATTTTGTTTCTGAGTTATGGTACAGTCTTTGTGCTGTTCTTCATCCATACTTCTGAGTAAGTCTTATATGGTGTGTACTGAGTATCAGCAATGGTCAAACTCTCTTAAAATGAGGCTACAATAAGCCACAGAAGCCCTCGTAGTTAAAGTATGGCTAAAATGGTACTTACTTTGCTAAGGGGGAAAAAGAGCAAGGGGTGTTAAATTTTATTTTCTGAATCCAGAATCAAATTCAGCTAAGCAGGTTGATGGTGTTAGCTAAGCAATCAGTGGTGCTAGTGCAAACACAGCCAGTGACATCATAGCAAGGTAGGAAATGAAAACTTCAAGAAAGACCCATTGGCTTCATTACAGATCTTCAATTCTACTTATGTGAAATGCAATATAACAATAAAAACTGGTCAGAAAACTTTAAATTATGTGAAATGTAAAGATCATAAACCTGTAGAGAGCAACAGGGTTAGTGAACTTAGGTTTGGCAAGAACTTGTCTGTGATTTTATATATGATAACAGATTAGGATTGCAGAGTAGGTCTTTATGTTCTGGGTAAATTATATTTCTGGACATTCTTAGTATTTACACAGTAACACTTAAGTTAATGTTACTATTAACATTCACACCAAACTGGAGTGACAAACATAAGAGCTGAAACCATCCCACTCTGCTGCTGCTATTGCTGCCAGTAGATCATTCTTGACAGGTCTGGCTTGAGAGGGCAGTAGCACATCTGTTCCCTTCTGATGACTAAGGCCCTGATCCTGCAATCTGATGCACATGGATGGGTTTATTGCACCTCACTGACTTCTCTGGGACTGTCTGTGGTGCAGGACATCAGCTTCAGGAGTCAGAGCACACAAGTGGGAGATGGTTCTTCTCACAAAGTACTTTTTACAACACAAGGTTTAGCATAACATGAAGGAGAAATGTAAGCATGCTCAAACCTGCAAAGATCATAGCCACAGAGAAGCTGGGAGAAAAAAAAGCCCATACCAGCACACACCTGGCTCATTTTGCAGAAGCCAAGCTATGCCAACTTTTTCACCAGCCAAAATAGTTCTGTTGGGTGAGACTTTGTTGGTATTACTGTGGAAGAGCACAGCACAAACAGAATTCATTGGCTGTGGCAGGGCATTCTAACTGTTGTCTAGGCCTTCATAATTTAAACTCTTCCTGTGACTTGTGCCCACTAGCACTCCCCTATCTGTCACTATGTGCAGGCCAGGTCATCTTGCCCCTGGCATAAGAGGAGAGTGAACTTCTAAGTTGACGTTTGTTGGCTTTAAAATTCTGCCTGAAATTGTATGGGTGGAAAACTTTTTTCTGCTACTCCAAAAGAAGGAGATGCCTCACTTTGTTCATTGGGCCACTGTCTGTCTGTTTCATTCACTCACACTCTGCTTTTGAGGCTTGGATGGGTTTCAGTGTGCTGAGCATAATTAGCTACTTGCCTTGCCTTCTGCACTGTCCCACCAGCTGACAGTTCTGGTGGGATTCTCAGAAGCAGACTGAGGAGGGCACAGAGTTCCCAGAGAACTGGATGTGTACAGAATTCCAAAACTGAGTGTGCATTTTGCATGATCATGCTACCACCTGTTATGACTGCTTGCAGGTACACAATGGACTTTTCTCCTACTAACTCACATTTGTACTTACTCCCAGGAAAATATAGTCACTGCTGGAGAAATGCTTGATGGACATGTCCGTGCTAAGTACTTACCTGCTAAGTACTACCTAATGTGACTGTTGTGTTGCTTCCTTCTGTGTGCAGCCATTCTGCTGCTTCTGGTGGGGGCTTTTCATAAGTACAAGATTTAGGAGAAGGTAAAGCCAAAGAACTATATGAAGATGAAGCAAAAGTAACAGGGCTGGCACTTTTCCTGTCCTTTGGCAGCCTGTTCCCATTCTGCAACAAGCCATGTTGAGAAAGGCCTCTTTCCTGCAGATAAGCATTAGTGCTATATGAACTCTTAGCCTGTGGGCAACGGTGTTCAGCAGCGATCATGAGGCAGTTTCAGGTTAAAGAAGTGTTGGACCTTGATACTCTTTGAGAGTACAGTCCTACAGGAGACATCTCTCTGCAAATGTCTGTCACTTCACAGAGCTGAAATTTGCTAACTGCTGCTCAGCCACATTGTAGTGCCTTTCTTACATTTTCCACAGCAAGAGCAGTTACGAAGAGCAGAAGGTGCTGTTCCATACTATTCTAACAGTTAGGGAGTTTCTCCCCCTTCCATCTTTTTATCAATACTTCAGTACTTCCAAAAGACTGAGAGAAATGTATTAATGAATATGGGAAAATCTGCCTTGTAAAAACAGAATAGAATAGAATAGAATAGACCAGACCAGGTTGGAAGAGACTTTCAAGATCATCACATCCAACCCATCAACCAATCCAACCCACCTAAACAACTAAACCATGGCACCAAGCACCCCATCAAGTCTCCTCCTGAACACCTCCCATGATGGTGACTCCACCACCTCCTGGGGCAGCCCATTCCAATGGGCAATCACTCTCTCTATATAGAACTTCTTCGTAACATCCAGCCTAAACCTCCCCTGGCACAGCCTGAGACTGTGTCCTCTTGTTCTGGTGCTGGCTGCCTGGGAGAAGAGACCAACATCCGCCTGTCTACAACCTCCCTTCAGGTAGTTGCAGACAGCAATAAGGTCACCCCTGAGTCTCCTCCAGGCTAAGCAACCCTAGCTCCCTCAGCCTCTCCTCATAGGGCTTGTGTTCCAAACCCCTCACCAACTTCGTTGCCCTTCTCTGGACATGTTCCAGCAAGTCAACATCCTTCCTATAAAACACAACAGTAATCTCTATAACGTGAAAGTGAGGAAGTTCCTTTTGGAAGATGGATGGTAGCATCAAGCATGTCAGGAGGGATGACAAAAAAAACTCATAAATACAAATTCTTTGCACCTGAAGTGTAGATTAACAGTAGAAAACCTATCAGCAGGGGCTTGCAACATGTACATACATGAAGAAAGCAACAAACTAGAGCACAGCTGTGTGCACTGTCAGCCCAAACTAGCACTAATTCCATACCAGTGATAAAAAGGAATGATTAGCTCCATAGCATTCTGGCTCAATGTTAGTGTTGTCTGATTTAGTTCTTGGTTGTGATAGGCAAACTAAAAATGCAAATGCTTTCAGTGCAATCCTTGTTCTCTAGTTACTGTATGTATAAATTCTCTAGTTACTGACTGTAAAAATCCAGGAAAAAATACAAAGCCTAAACCTTACACAGCAATGGTTTCATTGCAAGGAACAGGCACAGCTACCAGGAAGAGCTGAGCATGCTGAACAACAGTAGGCATGGGAAATTTGTGCATCTCCTTCTATACAAATGGAACAGATCTATAACTGTAGCAGGTTACAAAAGAAAACCCCAAAGCTGGAGAGGCCTCAGGTATTTCAACACAGCTTCTCAGCAATTTACAAGGCAAAAATGAAGAGGGAGAATCAGGAAAGGCACAAATTCTCTCTCTCTCAAGTGAATCCAAAGAACAGATTCTTTGCAGTATGCTAGAAGTGGATCATCTTTCTGCACCTCTTCTGCTTAGTTACAGAGAGACAGTTTACGGCACACAAAGCACAGCTGCATGACGTGAGGCGTGTCCCAAAATCTGGGGCGGGGCACATGGCACAAAAATGCCCTATTTAAATCCCCAGTCAAACCATTACTTCAGAATCCACCAATCCTACTTCAGCACAATGCTTATGCTTTAAAGAAGGAAAATAATCACTATCAAAAGGCTAAATGCTGTTTTAAGACTTAATATTTTAGAAGCTTACCTTGCAGCCTTCACATGTAATGACACCATAATGGATTCCTGATGATTTGTCTCCACAGATCTTGCATGGAATAATTTCAATTTGAGCTGCAACAGAAGCACGCAACCAGTTAATTACATTTTCTTTTAAACACCTTATAAAAGCGTTCCCTGATCAGCATTTGTACAGTGAAAACTAATAACCTGCTAAACATTATACTGCATTAACTATTCATTGCTGAACTGCAAGGGTCCTCTAGAGCTTTGGACTAAATTATGGCTGCTCGTTATATAATAGCTTTTGGGTTATTAAAATGGGTCATTTGAGAAGGTGCTTAAGAACCCACAAGAAGGCTAGAATCAGCATTTCAAAGACAAAAAGAACAGGAGAGTTCACATTTTGGCCAAAGAGCTAAGACGACACTAGAAAGGTTTCTTCCAGTCTTACTCATGTGAGATGGTAAAAGGCAATTTTGAAGTCTGCCCTCACTGAAAATGCAGCACCTTTACTCGGAAGGCCACCATCATGCCATCCATCTCACATGACTGGCCAAACCTAGAGAAGTAACAAGGTAAACAGCAGCTGCATTTTACAGGAGAAATCAAAACATCACATATCTTAATTGAAAGCGGATTACCAGTACCATATTTGTGTGTTAGCTACCACAGAACAAACCGGGACGGAAGACATGGCGGTGTTCTAGTCAACCTACCAAAACCAAAGGAGTTGGCACAGTCTGCAAGATGCCACAGGGGTACATGATGTGAAGGCTCCAAATTTTTTCAATTCAACCTTGTATGTATAAAACATACCTGCTGAATTCAGTTTCATGTGTGACAAAACTCTCTGCATCTATCTCTAAAATCACAGCACCTTCCCACCTGAATACACGGATTTAAGAAGGGACTGCTGCACACTCAGGAATACCTGTTCCAACAGCTTCTGGAGTATATGGCTGCTGTTACTTTGCCATCAGGTCTTTCTGGATAGGACCACGCTGAGGTGGTGCTTTGCAGTTCCAAAGACCAGTAGCCCGCATCCTACATATGCTTGTATGGGCTCACACCAATTCAGATTGTATGCACCACCCCCCAAAAAAAAGAAAAAAAATATCCCAGGAAAGCACTTTCTCTGCCTCAAAGATGCTAGGATCAGGCTACATCAGTTTCCTGAACTGGCTTAGTCCAAAGAGGAGCACAAACATGGCTCTTGCTGTGTCTCTAACTGTGATACATTAATGTGGCAGTTAATCTCCTGTGAGGACCTGAAATCCATTCACAAGATGTCTCCCTGTTTCAGATAGCTGGTATTTCATTCTGTTTATGGCTATCCAGACTGTGACAACACATAAAATTACTCTAATGCTGTCTTGTAAAGCACTAACGTAACTTAGTTGTACTCTTAACACCAGTTTCAAAAAGCCATGTCCACTCTTACAAACATTGCCTTTTACATCTTTTACATACCATTTAATCCCTAATCAACTGCTTATTATTAAGCAGCAGTCATCTTCCAATGCTGTTGTGTCCTCAGGATCAGGGCAAAACTACAAACTACCATACCAGAAGACTTTTAGCACAGTAATGACTGTGCTAAAATACTCCTTTCCAAACAATTCTCCAGACATCATCAAATGCAATGATTGGAGCAGCTCCCAATAATACCCATTTGCTCCCAGGAACCTGACAGCAGAAAAATGCTGAGGAAAGCAAAGCCCAGCAGCTACTGGACTATGTGGCTGTTTTCCTGACAGTTTCCAAACAGCAGCTTTCAAGATACTTTTCTACAGCCAGGCATCAATTGCTTCTGCATCCATCTTAAGGATCTTTGCTTTCTTGACCTTTAATCCCCCACCTTCCCTGCCACAACAAAATGATAGGCTAAAATTGAAAGGTCTACTTAGAACACTTAAGGAAGGAAATATTTCTTCCCTGCAGTCCTCCAAAAACTCCTTTAATTTCACTTTGCTCTCAGCTAACACATTAAACGCAATGGAGCGGGAAGTGAACTAATAAAAGGGAAAAATAAAGTGTATGCTATTTTATTAATGTTACATGAATTATTACTAGAGCATCATATGTTTACGAACAAAGCTTGGAGCAGAAAGGGTAACATAACTCCACATTAACAAACTGATCAGACTCAAATTCACAGGAACTCTGAATGTGTGTAAGCTGCAGTTCAAATTCAGAGAGCAGTCCTGTGGGTAAAGTCTGAAAAAGATCTGCCCATTCTGAGTTATGTCTCCTCAATATGTGATTATTTTTCTGCTCTGCTACAGCAAATCAGCAGACTTCTCCAGTTCCTTTGACAGGGCAGTGACAAGGCTTATCTCAAAAGCTACATGGCAATGTATTTTTTACATTTCACTCATATACATAATTACTGCCTTATTTTGAATAGGTATGATATAATTGGATCTTGTTTATCTACAATCTCCAGCACATTAGTTAAATCACCCATGAAGCCTGCCAATGCAATCCCTGTTTCTTAAGCAACAGGACATTTGCAGAGTGTTTCTGAAGGAATGTAACATGTCTTCAAAGTGATGGCCTAAAGCTAGGTTACTAATAGTCTAAAAGGTGCCATAATTAGTCCTAAATGCATATTCCAGGGTGCTTTACTGTTAGCAGCTCGACAGATTCACAGGCTCCAGCTGTGCCAGCATTTGCCAACCACTGTGTGGATGAGCAGTGGCACCAAATCAAGTATAGTTTTAGAATTGAGATTTCCTCAAATTCACTGTATCTCCAAGGTATGTACTTTCAATTACGTATTTAAAACGTCAACTTACTGTTTCCCTCTGAGATACAGGACAGTGGAGTGAATCTCAGAAGCATAAATCACTTGGGACTGCCATAACCAATTGTATTACAAATTAATGCATTGAAATACATTGGGATCAATTACTGCTCCACATGGTTGCCTTTGAAAATCAACTCATTGAAATGGAATCCCTGTCACAAGTTCGTACACCTTCCATATAGCATGAAAGGACTTAGATACTTTAAACTTACTAAATGCAAATTGCCTGTGCCAACATTATGCATTTTTCTTACAAGGGTGAAAATATTTTCCCCACTTTTAACTTTGACATGCAAATATGTACTTGCTAAAACCTTGTTCTTATGCAAACAAGGCAGGTGGGAAATATTTTTACATGTCAAGAATATGTTCCAACTTGGTTACTCGCATTCCCAGAGTTACTTAAAGCTTCCTACTGTGCTCACATTAATTGTACCTGTTCTGTGCTTACATATATTTATATGGTTTATTTTCTAAGATTATATAAAATACTCTAATTCATGCTTTAGACTAGAATTAGCCTAAATTACAGTTTACAATTTCTGTCTCCTGGGGTGGTGCTCAGGCTGATTCCCGTTCATGCATGAGCAAATTATTTCTTAAATATGAATTGCTGAAAAAAATAAACTCTTGTGGTTGCTTAGAAACCGCTACAGATACCCAGGTGACAGATGTAGTTTGTGTTCCCTGATTAAAGGCCTAAGAATCTTTTATGCCCTGAAATAACTGTGCTTCAGAACCAGAACACTACCAAGGATGTCCTGTGCCAAAAGCAGCAATGAATAGGAATAAAAGCCCAAACAAACCACCAAGAGCAACAAATGCAAGCTCAAGCACAGAGACCCACTGCAAACATCAAACAAGTTGCTACAGACACACCTTTTGAGAGGTGACCATTAAGGACCAGAGGTAGTAATCATTGTAAGGCAAACTCATCTCCATGGCAAAGGGCATCTGACATCCACTAAGATACCTAATTTTTAACATGATTATTTTCCACAGACAAGACTTTTCCTTCCTGTTAGTGTCTGAATAAATAATTTGTTTCTAGTGAACTAATTGTCTCAGGGTAGAGAAAGGATCTTCCCACTCCTCCTACTTTCGCACTGGTATTTTTAAACTCTACGTTCACACAGATAATACCATTTTTTCCAAACTGTAACGGATATGACACCTCAAATTTGGTATCCTGGGAAGACCTCTTCAATGGAAGCAAAGATTGGTCCCCATTCCTGCCTTTTAGGTGAGATTCACCTAGTTGACCTGGGCTAACTTGGAAGTTGGAATTAATTGTCTTGTGTGCTTCTAGAATGATGAGGAATGAAGGAAGAAGAGAGGAAAAGAAGGGGAAAGAGAAAGTGAGAAGGAAAAATAGAGAAGGGGCATGAGACATCTTATTCAAGGCAAGCAAGATGAACCCCAGAGTGGGGGTGTCTCCTCTTCGCTCACCAGAGAAGGAATTTAATGCCACTTTAATTACAAGCCTAACTTCTAGAAGGTGAAATTCAGGTGAATTGCACTGCCTCTTGCTATTTCTGAATTTAAAAAGTTAGAATTTTTCTGGAAAGGAAAACCTGCATAGAAAGTGCTCCTTTTCCCTTCCATGGTACATAAGTTCCCAATGGCCCATATATGCTGACACCATTGAGATGAAAGCTATGGGGCTTCCCCATCACAGCTCCTGTCCTTCAGCTCTGAAAGCAGCACTATCAGGAAATCCCACATAGACCCTTTTTTTTGTTTTTTTTTAAGTCAGTACCAATATAAAGATAGACTTCAGCCTATACTGGTTAGTCTGCCATTTCTTAAAATCTCTGGGGCACTAATCATCCTTCTGCAACCCACTGGCTTTCCAGGGAAAGCACCACAACCAAAATTTTTAGCTGAACTGAGGACCTTCCCCCAGGCTAGGTGTGGGCTAGGCACAACAGCCCAGACTGCAGCTGGGTCTCAGGGTACTGGTTAAGAAGTTATGCCTTCTGTGACTGCAAGAAAGGTTTGACTTCCTGTTCTGGGATGTGGCTTGCCTGTACCCCACAGACTACTTACAATTTTGCAGCTAATTCAGAAGGGCTTTGAAATAAACATGATCTATATACAAATTGGGCTAACCTGCTTCTACAGGGATGCAGTTTGTGCCAGACATCACTGCTAGTGTTGTTTGTAACTATATTGATTAAATTAGGAGGCATACATATTCACTGACACATTCATACATATTCATTGACTCAAACAAGGGTACTGCATGTAATGTGGTATTTAAAGCAACATAATATCTGATCACAAACTGAATTAACAAGGAATGATTTTACTATATAATATTCTAATCTTCCTACATTTTCAGCTTCATTACCTAAATAATTTGCCCTGTCATGTACCCTAAGTAATTTGAGCTGGCTGCAAATTACTTGTCTCTGAACACCTGCAGCTCACCAGACACTGTAATTCCACTGCACTGAAAGCTAGTGGCAGCACAGCTCTGCCCATTCTGTTACTACACTATGTAAAGTGACCATCTGCCCACTCATCTAGAGTAAAATATTTAAACCTTGTGTACTTCTAAAGGATGATGGCAGATTTCTGAGGCCTTTCTGGAACACACAGCAAATGTTTTGATCAGGAGCTGGTGGAATTTACCTGCCCAATCCTTGTGTGAAAGGTGTGTTTAGTTTCTATAAAATCCCCAGCAGGACAGCATTCTGGCCACAAGCAGGCCAGTGGAGATTGCAATGACAAAGCTAGCAACAAGTACCTCCCAAGAAGAGCTAACAAAGCCTGGTACCCTAGAGATTTGCATCTCACAATTGGATTTCTGAGGACCAGTAAGGTTGAAATTCCATTACAGACCTTTGCCATACACGGGAAATTCCTTGCATCTTTCTCTCCTTCAGAGAGTCTCCTATCCAGCACTGACCTCGGGCTGTACGGTGTCCCACAGCAGGGTGCTACTTGGGTATCTTTCTGTCTATGTTTTTTGGTTTTCATGAAACATGTAGGAACACATCTGTGGGACTGCTAGTGCTCTCCAGCTTGGCTGAAATGTGTTTTGGAAATGAGGAGGACTGGGATAACGAGTAGAAAACGAGACAAACACAAACAACCTCTCCAAGCCTTGTTTCCTTAGGAAATCACACTTGTAATAAAATAAAATAAATACTGAGGTTATGCTGGTACAAATCCTTTGAAGTCCGTGGGTGTGATGGGTGGAGTAGAAACGAACATGGCCACCAAGGTATTAATTAAAGTATGAGCAACACCTCAAACAAACAAGGCAGAAATGCTGCAATGCCAAGACTAGATGTTTGGGCCCAAACACAACTGGATCCCTCCTAGTAGGTCAATTGATACAATGCAGCACTCCAGAATGATAAAAACATTTGGCTTCAAAGAGTATGAAAAGAGAGGCATGATAAATAGTATGGAACAACTTGAGTACTTCTGGGGCTTGCAAGATTGACTTTTAAGAATTAATCTAAATTCTTTCAGCCTTTGCTACTGATTTGGACACATCAAAGAGAACTGTGCAGTAAGAGCTCATATTTTCATGCCGGGATCACTGACATTTATGTCTATTGTTTTACTTTAAGACACAATGTTTTACTTACACAAATTTTAATTTAATGAGCTAAAACTTTGCTATTACATAAAGCACTGGCTTCAACAAAAATGCCTGATACCTAATAAAAGAAAGCTATATGGGAGATGGTTTGAATTCTCTAATAGGTAGAACTGTTCCTATGAAGTTATAGTAAGGTTTCTGTATGTTCCAGTAGAAAATTACTGAAAACCCCCAACAGACCATCATAATATTCTTAACTCTTATAAAGAAAAAATAAATCAAGGAAATAGCAGCATAAACAATCTAGGACTTATGCAAGTGTTTAGGCACAAAAACATACTAAAAATCCATGTATGGTTTTCAGAGGAACTCTGATGTTTTTTTCTTTCCCTTCTCCGTCATGTCTGAAACACTAAGTGATTTTATTTTCCTTCTGTATAACAGCCTTATAACTCTCCACTGTCTTGATGGCTTTATCCATCCAGAAATATTCTCACTCTGGTTTTGACACAGCAATGCAACTTGTATCTCAACATGTGTATCACCAGGCAACTGAAGATGTATTTTCCCTTGTACTTTTGAGGGAAAAAAAGACCAGTAATCTAGTTGGCAGCTGAAAACTAAATGATTTGTCTTCCCTTGTTCTCTTGTAGAGACAACTCTAGCTTGGGACTCTGGTCACATTATGAAACCATACCACAGACCAAACTGTATTATCAAACCATTGAACTACAAGCCCAGGCTCAAAATAATCAGGATGTGTTCAGTTGTCCAGAAGCTCAGAAATGTAGTTCTTTGGAGAATCAATCTCTCTTTACCTCCAAGGGCATACAAATAACATATTCTCAGTCTGCAAAGTCTAGGGAGTCCTGGAAGCTGCGGCTTTGTTATTACTTTCATGACCTTAAACCAAACAAGTAACAAAGATGGCTGAAATACACACCAACAGATGCTCACTGTGGCATGAGAAGGTAACTCTTCTGGGGATAAGATAAAACCAAGAAAAACTGAAGCACTAATTCTGGATACAAATTCTGTCTTTTTATAGTGGAGATTTATTTACTGGACACAACACACAGGCACAATAACAAGACAGAGTAACCAAACTTAATGGCAAAGAACAAGAACAGGGAAAGAACAAAGGGAGAAGGCTCAGTTGGTAGCACATCAGACCCTTAATGGGAAGGTCATGAGTTCAAGCCTGCAGTGGGCAGTAGTGTCCTCCCTACTCTAGTCATGAGGTCTGTGGTGACAGGTTGGACTCGATGATCTTTGAGGTCTTTTCCAACCTTAGGAATACTGAATACTGAATTTCAAAACCAAAGCATTTGAAGACTGGTTAGGTTATTTCAATGGGGTCAGAAGAGACTTTCCAATTTCATAAAATACCAGTTTTGTCCCATACTATTTCAACTTCTCTCTTTGTGGCTCAGGTACTTATGAATAAATATTTATCTGTTGTTAAAGAAATTAACCTCTTCTCTGGCTGAAGAGTAGTTACACTGGCTATGGTGAACACAGTTTGGAGTATGATTAAATTTGAAGCCTAGGTTAAATGTAATTCTAGTTAAAGGAATTCAGAAAAGCAGTTTCCCACAAGGAAACACACTGACACTGCAGTCATGTGACTCTAATGAAATCCAAGACACTTTTAACCAAAGCCCTGAACTCCATGTCAAGAAATAGATCCTATAATCCTCATTCTAGTGCTGAACTTCTGTGTGAATGGGGATGCTGGTTGGTGTCTCTATCTATGTAATTGGGATAATTGTTCTCTATCTCTACTTCTACCTACAGCTATCTTAGGTGAATGGTATTTACTGACTAATCTTGGGTCTTGGTCTCATGACCCAAGAAACTAAGTGAGCAGACCTCCACACAAACAAATCTCCAGCACTTCTTAGATGAAAGTTGCCACAGAACTATACTACAGGACTGATAATTGTCTGCATTTCACCTGCTTGCTTTCTTTCAACTTTTATGAGCAAGACTTACAGGATTAATTACACATCAAGGCAATATGGACAAGTACAATGCTCAAGACAAAAGTTACACAAAATAAGGGGTTTAGAAGCGACAGAGGTGTGAGGTATTACCACAGTAACTGCCAGACCTAGCAACTTCTGCTCTAATTTGCTACTGCATTTATTCAGTAAGCATGTTGTATATTTTTAACATGATTACAGAATTCACTTAGGTTTTGATATCACTAATTTCTTCCTAAGATAGCCACTAACTTGGGCATTTGTGAAGAGAAAGATCTGCAGCAGGGGCACAAGCACAGTTCACTCTGACACAATCTACACCACACCAGTGTGCTGCCAGAACAAACCAATGCACATTGTCTGTCAAATAAAGAAAAGAAACAAAGCGAGCTGGCAAGCCAAGATGCATGTGCACCTTGAGGCAGGGAGAATGCCCTTAAACACTCAGTCACACTGAGGTCTTTACAACTTACTAATCTCTGACATTGGAAAAAGCAAAATCTACATTGATTTCTACCCCCTAGTGTCTATATATTGGTCTTTCATTTTCTAGTATTAATGGAAAGGAAAACCAAAGAGTGAAATCTGGAGAACAACAATTCAGAGCACATGTATTTCCTGGAGCTAGCAGGACAATACTAAATGCATTCTCCCCCTTCCCATCAAAAAGTAACTTGTACTGAAAAGCTTTAATATATTTGTACTGAAGTCCATTTTCCCCCAACTCTCTTGAAGAATATACTAATAATGATTTTAATAAATATTTTAATAATTTAGCATTTCAGAGTGCAAATCAAATTACTTCTGCAGATTAATGCACAGAGCCCCCATTTTATGTCAAATTTTCTACTTTCAAGTGTTGGACCTGGCCTTCTGAAGACTGGAACTTGTTAAATCCAACACTGCCCTCCATGTTTCTCTCCCTTAATTAAATGTACTGGCTCAGAGGAACATCTCAACACTTCTGCTTATTTGCTTGCGGTAGGAAAATACAGAAGTTACCAGCCATTCTTCAATTTTAAGCACCATTTCATCATCACAGCATAATAACCTTGACTTGAATTATGTTCCATAGGTTGCAGACAACATTGAATGATCAACACTTTTGAAGGCAATCATTTCAGTCCCTATTGCAAAGTCTGTTGTTACTCCATGCAGGATTATGAGAGGAACTTAGTTGCTAGCTGAATTACACTGTGTTCATTAAGGAGAGATCTTTTGGTGACTTGTTAGAACAGTGGTGAAAGGGTACTCAGAGAGTCTTAGACTCCCTTTTATATGATATGAAACCTCTGTCATTTGATTGTGTTCAGAAGCTCCAATTGCACTGTCCATTTGCAAAATTACATCTCAGTTCAATAGTCTCATTAGGCTGTCTACTAGCACAAATCAAATGGCAGCTACCCTTACTAGAAAATAAAAAAAGCAAAACCACCTGGGGAAAGCTAATCACTTGCAATGTGGTGTGGAAATTATTAACAATTTCAAGTAAATTAATTAAGAAGGCGACAGGCTCCTGAATCCTTAAAGTGATATTAGGTCAGTGAGACCTGAGCACAGGCTAACTGTGGAAAACGCTGTAGTCTCATTCCTTCTACTCACACAGTTTTCAGACCAAGCATTCTTAATTCCTCACACAGCTTCTTAGAAGGTTGTCTCTGATTAGCAACCCATTACAATGCAAACACCTTCCTTTATATTTACTATTTGGCCAGATCCATTTCCAGTTCAGTAGTATGACCCTCAAGAGATAGCAAGTAATTCTGGCAAAAGGAATACGGAATGAACTCAGAAGAGGCAACAAGCAGAGGCAACTGAATATGCTAAGTGTCCCTTTAAACCAACTGTCATGATTCAGCTCTGCCCTGATGTTTTGCCAGGCTGCGCAGATTTTGTGAAGGGTTTGGCCTCCGCAGAAAGCGCAGGATGTATCACTTTGAGTACGCAGAAATGGCATTTTGTATGATTAAATTACAGCCAGGCAGAGACGGCTGGTGCAGAAGCCACTTCCTTATAAGAGAGCTCCACTTTGACAAAAACCACTCAAAACCTTAATTTACTTTGAGAAGAACAGAAGTTGCAGGAAAAAAGGTTGATTATTTTTTTTCTTACCCAGTCTGGAAACTCCATCATTCTGAAGTGACTACATCTGCATTTTTAAGATATTTTCTCTTCCTTCTTGGCGGTACATGAATTTGATGTCATTAAGAAGGCTTTGATGCTGTATGCCAAGTAGAATCATTAGTTTCTCACAAAGGTGTGCTCTAAATGTCTAGTTTAGATTTTCATTTTCAGATGATTCATCTAAGAGATGAACAATAACAACCAAAACCAACTTCAGAACTCTAAACAGTAAAAAGCCTTTTAGCTGTACTCATTTATTAACTCCCTCCAACACCTTCTTTTTGGATTCACATAGCAGCAACAGTGAGCACAAATTTTGCAACTCTTCTGTGACATATGGCTATTAGAAACAAACCATGCTCAGGTTCCCTCAAACTTCACGGACGTGATCTTCTGAAGTCTGTATCATCCACCTTTCTATCTGACACAGGCTCACATTTTTATCCAAGAATACTCTGCACTGACACTGTTCCCAGTGCATATGTGTTCTTTTATCACAGCTCCTCTTCATGAGCCCTCTTCAGAGGTGATTAGAAGATTCATGAAACTGAGGGACACTCCAAGGGAAGCTGCATCCTCAGCCAATGGAGCTATAGCTAGTCCCTCAGGTTTTGAAGAGGGGAGCACAAAAGACATTAATTATGCCCACATATCCTGCACTTAAAGTAAATGTCACTGAAGTCAAAACCAAATCACCTCCAGCTGATACCTGTTTACTGATCCATACTGAGACACTACAAAGTACATATGTATCAAGAGCTTATAGCCTTCTTTCTAATATAGGGTCCAATCTCTGCTGAACAAATCATCATGCTTTCTTCTCCAAGACAGATGCTTCTTTTAGCCTCTGTCTCAGAGGAAGCAGTATTAGTGTGCATGTGGAAGCCTACATCACATCTAGAACTGCCTAGAAGACAGTGAAACACTTGACACAGAGTGTAACTTTGCTGCCACACTTCCTTAATGTGTACAAGTGTGTGGAGCCCCTAATCATCCTGTTTACTCGCTGCCCAACACACCACTCAAGACAAGCCAGATGGGGTGCACGGACACTCACCAGGCCTGACTGCCACAGAGGTCTACAGAAAGGGACCTGCAGACACTGCATTATGTGGCCACACAGACTTCTTGCCAGTGACAATTGCTACCCACCCACAGCTCTTGTACCAGTCACCCATCAACTACCATGGGATTTAAAAGGCATTTCTGTTCTATTTCAAACTGACAGCCTTTCCTTTCTCTCAACTGTTGACTCAGGTTTCATGGTGAGAGAATGTTTTTCTTTTTAATCTTAGTGGTTCTTTATTGATTTGCATGAAGTTGCATGACGGTACTTCACCTCTATGAATTGGGCTGCCCAAGGACTGGGGGGAAGCTACGGGAGTGCAGTCAGTTCTGCCTGTCTGCAGCTGGGCAAATGCTGTTCTTCTCACTCAGATATTCTCTTAAAAAAGGGCCTAGGAGGCAAATGCAATGACTGGTTTCCAAAAACTGCACCAGGAGGAAGAACATGCAGGATGGTATCAGAAGAGGTAGAGATTTTATAGGTTCTGGCTTATAACAAAACGGAATCATCACCATTCTATCAAACAGCTTCAAAAACACTCCTGCCAGAAGTTTTTTTCCCCCAACAAGTTCTTCAAATCATGTATTACAGTGTTGTCTCCCACCAACCATGCTCACTCCATGTCCCTGAATTTGGCTCTGTTTCTATGCTTTTTTATATCCTCAGGATATCTGCATATACTGTACTTAGTGTTTCAAATCCATCTTCATTTTGTGACCATGATCATGAAAGAAAAAAAAAAAAGAAGAAAAAAGGAGGTGCCCACAAAAGTGTTTTAGAAAATTACAAGCTTATGAAAAGGTCTAGCAAAAGCTCTTCCTTTGCCACAATTAGATTAGGTGCTATGACCTTCATTAAAACCCTTTCTTTTGCCTACACATTTAATTTCCTGCCTCTCAGTGATTAAACCTACTGAAAAGGAGTAGATAAAGCAAGTTTGTTTGCTGTTTCAAACAGATATATGAATGCTTTATGCTTAAAAAGCTTCCAAAGTGTATTCAGACACTGATTAACAAACACTGTACATGAAACCATGTCTGAGGTCAGACCATGGCAGCAGATATGTGACTGAAACCTACTACACAACAGCTCTGTTGCAGTGCTGTACCACAGAATACCTCCACTGCATACATTAAGGAAGCTTAAATCTAAGCTTCACATATTTAAACACTAACAAAGTCTACTTAATGGCAGTCTTCAAAATGACAGCAGCCTCCTAATCTGCTGGAGATAAAGAAGTGCCAAGATTAATGATTACATAAGTGCATTGCAGAGCCCAGAAACAATAATCAGCTCTTCTGTTGTTATTTGTGTACAAAGGCTATTAGAGTCATCTGACATTCCAAAATCCAATTTAAAGTTGTTAAACCCCTTTCACGTAGTTATTTGAGGATGGAAAACTGAGAGGTTTGAAAAGGGAAAGGAAGGGTTTGATTTCCTAATTCTTTTCCCCAAGCCAAATCTCTTTTTAAGAAGTGGGGGGGAAAAAAAAAGAGAGAGAAGCTTTTAAACAATGGCTTGAATAACTAATAGTGCTGCTGAAAGAATAATACCAATAAAACTCTAACATACTTAGATAGCAAATTTTAAAATCATGACTACAAGCAAACCAAGTAACTATTTTGTAGGAAAAAGATCTCAATATGTTGAGGGTGTCACTGACATCAGCTGATAATAATGGCTGTCTTCAGCAAACCAGCCGGGCAAGAAACTGAAGGTGCTGAGGCACCAAACACTCATCTCACTCTTTGGCTTCACACTGGCACAGTATTGTTTGCAAGACACTAGACTGCCCTTTGCAAAATTAGGTAAAATTACAGGTCTGGAAGAAGCCACTGCAAATATCATACAATCTACTGTTTTACAAAAGTCTCTGTTTCTGGCACAATTGTGAAAAACAAGTTTAGAAATGAAATCGACAAATTGGCCTTCTCCTGGTTCTTACACTGCTGCTTTGCCTCCACAGACAACACAGTGAACGGGGCAGGAAAAAGCTGGCTATCTCCCTGCCCTCTCCATCTGATCAATGAATCAAGCCTTCTGCTCCAGGCTGACCAGCCAAGTGGGACAGCCAGCATCTGGGTGCTTTGTCAGCAGCCATGTGTACAGTGGGCAGCCAGGCACACGGTGCATCATGCTCACCTCTCTGGGGAGCTGTCTGTTACAAACCTGTTTGTAGCACAAACTGCTGCAGCCCTGAATGCAGAATTCTCTGCTGGCTTCAGAAGTCACAAAAAGGGCAGCTGAACAGGCCCTGGATCTGAGCCAGGAGGGGTGCACATGGCACACAGACCTACAGACCAACTGCTGCACCTTGATCTTTTGGGCAATGAGCCAAAATGGCAGTTACAGCAGCTACTGCCCTTCTGGGGAAAAGACTAGCCTGGGAGCATTCAGCCTCTGAAGACCACAGGCCCCACTCCCTCAGATTGGTGGTGACCTTCTCTCCTTGCACCAGTGGACAGGCAAGGCAACAGCTGTGATTCAAGCTAATGAAAGTAATCATGAGAATGTGTAAAAGAAGAAGATGCTGACCATCACACCTAAGGCCTGTCCATCACACCCAAAACCTGTGCAGCTACAGATCTGAGGCAGGCTTTCTCCTTCCCTGCTGTAGCATGAGTAGTATAACAGCCTCAGTTTCTTGTGCAGCAGAACAGGACCAATGCGGACTATGTGCAGAAGTTTTGCCTTTATGGCTGCAAAGTGATTTTCCACTGTTCACTAAGGTAAAGTCAATTAAGTGATAACTGCATCTGTGCAGAGAGTATTCAAAATGCTAATACCCCCACCCTGATAAGTCTTCACCTTTGCCTGCTTATTTATCTCCAGCTCTTAGAAATTATAGCCATGAATGCTCCAGTGCCTTCACTCATTATCTTCACAATCCTGCTTCTTCCTAACAAAAAAGGCAAAAAGCACAACGCATAAGAGCTGTACCACTCTGACCCCACTGGGGAGCAAAATGATCTGAGCAAATAAACATCAGCTGATCTATTGCAGTATAGCTACCAATGTATTTTGATGCTCTCAAAGTTTGTTCAGCTTTTCGTCTAGCCTATTGAGGTAAGAAAATCTGCTATGCCATCAGAGGCTCTAGAAATAACAGCAGTTTGCATCACAAATTATCTAACACGATTTATTACTCAAGGAAAAGAAGAAGCTATTGTGTTTGGTGTTGTGCCATTTGGCCATCACACTCAAAAAAATAATGTTTGTTCTCTTTCCAGTGAAGATAACACAATGCTGGTCTTGGGCACTTGGTTCTAAGATGCTTCCTTACTTCAACAGGAGGTGACTCATGTTACCTAAGTCTCTGGCCACATGTGCTCAATGTGTGCCCATGTTTTTATGTGAACATACTCCTATGCAGAAGATGAAAAATGCAGTACTGAAAACAAAGGGATTGCAGAATAAAATGACTGAATCAACTACTGCTAATAGGGAAAATCTAACTTGCTTCATATGGTTAACACTAGGTTCTAAATGTCAAATCACCTGAAAAAGGTAGAAGCTAGCAAGTACTAAAGGTATTGGATTTGTGTATCCTGAAATAAAGAAGGCTTGATAAAAGTTAGAAGAAAGTAAGAAAAACAGCACATGTATTATTGCAATCATGTTACCAAAGACAATCCAAATCATTTAATGAGCTAAGCTTCATCACTTTGTCAGGAGAAGAAAACAACCTTGTAACCAGAGCTGAATAAAGATATATAATAACCTACTGTGAATGACAATCTCTCGACCCTTTCAAGATGGTTTATGACCATTATTCTGGATGATTCTTTCCATGCTTGTGTCTGCACATATCAGAAAAAAGGTATGAATGTGAGGCAACTCCAAATCTGTACACTTTCAACTCGACCACTATTTTAAAGGGCTTCACACAGTGAGCGTGCCCTTGATGAAGACCCAAAACTTTCAACCAGAACTCCCCCATTCCTACTCTCAGAATATTTGCAGTGTAATTTTGATTATCCAAAGCTCCCAGGAGACAAATGGAAGCAGAGATAAGTGGGGGAGCAGCCAGAGGTCTGGAAGAGAAAGGAGAGGAAACAAACTCCACAAAGAACAACTGCTGGCTCAGCTCAGCCCTGAAGTTTCCCTGCTCCTGAATGGAGCATTCATTAAACAAAATAAGCTTCTCTAAGCAAGCATTCCAAATGATTGTAAAAACCATTTGACAAAGTGAAGAATTATTGTTCGGTTTGGTACTCGACTCTCCAGAGAGAGAGAGACAGCTGTTGTTCTTTCTGTAGCAATTTATTAACCAGTAGTACAGTTGTAAGTACACTCCTGGTAGCATCTCAATGGTTAACAACCAGCCAAATTCCTTCCAAATCTGTGTTTCCCAGACTACTACTCAGAAAGCATCACTAGAAAAAGTTTCAAATCAAGCAAGAAACACAAGCGGACGTATCATGAGCCTTAACATCAGGGCAGACCATGCGTGTAGAAGAATCCGTTTGGGGAGCTGTGGGTGTTTTACACAGAAAGTACAAGTTTTTATTTATAATACTGCAGTACAAGTTAATGCCAATTAAGTAGGAGAGTCACTTTGGATTTAGCACAGAACCTGGCCCAGGGCACTGGCACACAGAATAGAAATAAATACTAATCACGCTTGCTCACACTGAGAGGATTAGATAACTACAGACGTAGGAAATTAAAACCACAACAAGATGACCCCACGCTCATGATTTCCCTCTTGTACCAGATCAGTCAATACGAATAATCGACAGCGCAAATTGAAATCCTCAGATAAAAATAATGGTTTTACTGCTTTATTTCTCTTCACTTGCACATAAATTGAGTTGACTATCTCTGACAATGCCATGGTTTAATATTCTAAACACACTATCTCCTTTAACAATGCCTGGAATAGAAACAAGCTGCTGAGCCAGATCCTCAAGGGGTGAAAATCAACATTGCTACACTGCATTCAGTAGAAACACATTGATCTCCACCAGCTAAAGCTTTGGGCCCTAGTGGGCAATTAGGTTTCTATTATATGCTAATTTAAATAATGTACCACAGAACATTTGCTGTACAATAAAGCAAGTCTACATTCTTATGTGGAGAAAGACAAGCATTTGCTGTGGCACAATGAGAGTTACAGATTCTGGTTTCAAAGAGCAGGATGGAGTTTCGGTATAAACTACTCCTCATAATAACATTTTTAAACCTGCAATTACTCATGCTATACTACTTTAGGAAGCCTGTAATTATTTGGTATGTTCCTACCAATGTCTAGTCTAGATCACAACTCCCTCCTTCAAAGGAACTAGTGACTACGTTAAAATCTGGGGTTTGTTAGGTTCATACTACACAAAGTGGCTACGCTGTACTGTTATGATCTGTACTCAGTCAAGAAGGAAAACCAAGCTGATTTATGCCCCAATCTTGAGTCCTTGAGCCAGGCCTCATGCACCAGCCAGAAGAGGGGAAAAACAAAAAAAAAAAAGAGCAGAACAGTGGAGAGGCAGAGTTCTCCCCAAAAGAGAGCAGGAAAGATGTTCAGGGCCTCATAGAACAGTTCAGGTGGAAAGCTACTGTATCGCTGTAAAAAAATGGCAACAGCAGTCATTGAAAAAAAACAAAAAGTGTTGTTAATTTTTGTAGCAGTTTCTTAAGTATGACAACTCCTCCTTTCAGTCTACTTATCAATGTCATTGGGAACCTCTTCCTGCCTTAGATCATCGACAACCAAGCTGTCACCATGCTGAGGTCCCTACTTAAAAGTTTTCCAGACTTCAGATGTAGTCAGAATGGGAGCATCATCCCACACATACAGGTCCTCCTGTGTTGCAGTCCTTCATGTGAAGCAGCAGGATCCAATACGTACTCTGTTTTGGAAGATGAAAGCACACCGCAACACAGGAATTTGGAAGCTCTGCAAATGCCGCTTTTGAGAAAAGGAATCAGCAAACCAGGGAGTTCTCTCCATATGTATGACTGGTGTGGAAGTCACAGCTGAAACCTCTTGGGGATAATACTTGAGCTAAAGACTAAAAACCACACACACACTTCCACTTTGCCTTGTCTTCTGTGGAACCACTCAAGGCAGAAAGGCAAAGTGGTGTAAGCTGAGATAGAATAGAATAGACCAGGTTGGAAGAGACCTTCAAGATCATCGCGTCCCACCTATTATCCAACCTACCTAGTCAACTAAACTATGCAACCAAGCACCCTATCAAGTAAGTTGTAACACTAAACTATGTGATTGCCTTTACAAGCATACTTACTCTGGTAGAAGTGCTCTACTCTGGCTGCATTTGTAACTCCTCAGAAACAGTTTAATTTCAGAGTTAAAGCTTATATGGAGTCAAGCAGCCACACAAGAAAAATATGCAGTGCAGGGGAGTCAATACAGTATGAACTCATCTGAAGCTTCCCTGGTGGCCTGAACTTCTCAGCTGCCCTGTCACCATGCTTAGGTGGGTTCTAGGGACACAGGGAAAACTCAATGCATGCAGTCTGCACTTAAAAGAAAGACACTAGAACTGACGTGAGTTAAAAGTTTTGATGAACTTGGCCCCAGTAACTCCACAAGCATTTTAGTCAGCAGAAATCTCCCAGCAGTGTATGGAGCTGGCCTCTCCTCCTCCTGGTGCCTGTACAGCTGTATTGTGAGTGCCAAATGAGGGAACAGCTCCGGTTGAAACTGTTCTTAGGGGGATTAATTTTACCTTGCATCAATTTCCTGGCTTTATTTCCCATGAATGCAGAGATGCTGCTTGTGCTTGCACAAGGGAAGAGTGCATTTGTTTGGCAATGCCAACTTACGAGAGGTTAAAATACTCACAGAACTGAACAGTCTAAGAGGAGATATCTGGGGTAGCAGGCACAGGAACAAGGAACACAGGGTTGGTTTTCCAAGAAACAGAATAGTTCATGAGTAAGTCATTGGTTTCTATGTCCAGTATTGCTGTGAAACTAAGCAAGCCATTTATTTGATGTGTCAATTCCTCAGCTGTGAAATGAGGACAACACTTTCTTACATCACCAGTGTTGTAAGTTGAAAATTAATGACTGAGGTACTTGGACACTCTGGTGCTACGAGCCAAGTCAGTACGTAGCTACAAGAGCTGAGTGATTAGTGACAGGGAGGGGCTAAGGAATCAACGTATTATTTTTGGTGGACTATTTCCTTAGAGGATAAATGAGAGTAACTGCTACTTACTTGATTGCAAGGAATTGAAAGAGCTCTCTGTAGCTCCCTCGTGGGTGGACACCTTTACAATTAAATAGCTATGACCTAATTTTATTCAGAAACCTTATGTCACAAGGAATTTACAGGGAGGCATCTTCTGTATGTGCCAAAAGGAAGGATAGTTGACCGATGTATTAATCTAGCTGTATAACTTTTAGGGAGAGAATGTATTTCATTCTCTTTCCTTATGTTCCCAATTCCAAAACTTTCTGACTGTAAGATACAACTGCATGATACAAAATATGACAGGATTCTGTAAACCACACTGCTTCCAGCATCACAATCATGGGGTCAGTTTAAGTTTACAGAAACTGAAAGGTGGCAGGTAAGGTTATAACCAAATCTCACCACCTGTGTGATAGGAACAATGGAATTATCACCCTGCAGGTTTTGTTAAGATGCTCATACACACCAGCGATACCAGAAGGCACTTTAAAAAGTGCCATTGTTATGCACATGGAGCTATAAAGCAATAGAAAACACACTCTCATTCTAGAAGTTGTTCCAACGTCTTGTTTTCGTCAGTTAAAATCCATCCTTTCCTTCTGGCCTGACTTTTCTTGCCTGCTTTCAGAGGAATACAGGAAATATTTCTTCCTCTTATGCTAATGCAGGTTCACTACTATGGGATTGAGAAGATCTGACTTCAAGTTCCTGTGCTGTCTTAAGAACTGTGTGAAAGCCAGGGCAAGTCACATTAACTATCAGAGTAATGTGTGTTGAACTTCTGACAGATGTGTAAGTCTCACTGAAAACAGCAGGAGTTAAATGATTAAATAGCTTCACAAAGCTGGGCACATGCCTTTCTGTAATTCAGTTTATACCTGTAGAACAATAAGATTCTATACATCAATAGAAGCTGCATAAATACCTAAATAGGTAAACAGTGTTTTAAGTCTCACTGAGTTTATTGCGACTGAAGAGCTTATTTAGGCCGTTGCTAGATTACAGAGCACATACTCAAAAAACATATGGCAAATAAGAATCTGTCAAAGAAAGCTTTAAAGGTGAAATACCAGCCTCAGGATTTTAGCTCCTGCCTTACAATTTTGAGACATTGAGCTGATTAGTTTAGAAATTCCTGAAAGGGATAACACTGAAATTCCCTTTCCTCAGTCTTCTGGGCCAAGGGATTGGCCCTAAGTAATCAGTACTACAAGGCTGTACCAGTGCGTTAAAAAAACAAAAACAAAATACTGCCAGTAGAAAGTGAACATCCTGCACTATCTGGATTTGCACTGAAGCCACTGAAATACAAGGCAGGCTGAAATCTCCGCAGCCAGACTAGCAGTTTGCAAAGAAATTGCTAGGAATGCTTAAGCATTATTTGCCTTCCAAAGCAGACCCTTCCAGTTCTATGGGCAGAGTTAAGCACCCTGTAAACTGTACTCAAGACTCAAATCCTCAGTGCTGCATCTGCTTTTGTTCAAGTTTTTGTTTTCTGAAGTCTTGTGGTTAGGCAATAAAATGTGAATCTGTTGATTCCTGGCTATGACACAGGCTTCTTGTGTGGCCCAAGCCAAGTCTCTTATGCTGTATTTCAGTCCCCTACTTGTGAAACAGGTAAAACACATCCCTCGGTGATGTTTTATGCATACATTAACTTGTGGAAGCTGTTTTTTTCAAAGAGTTCACTAATTAACATTACAGACAGTCCTATAGATAAAGAGATTGTCAGAGGGCTCTGTCTGGCAGCCCTGGCCCAGGGAAAGAGTGCATTCCATAAGTGATGATAGAATCTGCGTGCGATTCCAGAAAGCCGAGTTCACTGAATCCCACACAGTTATTTTTTGAAGAATGTGTACTTCTTGGTAACATATAGTAAGGATTTTATACAACCTAGGGCATCTCCTACATTTAATTTTGTTTGGAATGAAATGCCACAACCAGTGTTCAGCAAAATTTGTATGTGGTACCTCGACAAACCATTTCTGGAGAAATCCTGAAATGTTTGGTAAGCCCGGAACAGAGTGCAACAATGGACAAGCTTAAGCTTACAATGTGCAATAAACTCCAGAAGTAAGTTAAATTTCTAGTGTTCATACACTAGTACAGTATCTAAGCACAAAACACATTAAATGTGTTTTGAAATGAAAACAGTTTTCATACTGGGATGAGAGGAAATAGACTACAAAGAGGACTGAGCATTACCAACTCTTGTTCTGCCTACACTGACAGAAGACTAAAACAAGAGACTAAACCATCAATCATGCTACAGGATAAAACTTGACAAATCTAGCATCTTCAAGAATATAAGATTTACTTAGAAGTATCAAACCTTTTAAGCTTATCTCCTTTTCAAACACACATCAGCTCAAATAGTCCATACTGAAAGACACAAACTAAAGGTTTTATTAAATCTGCAATCACATTTTCCAGGAGCCACTGAAACGCAGCTGTACAAGCGGGAGCTTTCAGACAAGAGCTGGACTTCTGTCCTAAGTTACCACCTAGCCCACATACCAAATAGTTCATTTTCTTTGAAACACACCCGCTTACTGATAACAGGAATTAAATCATAACTTGACTGATTTTGAGATCATAATCCAGTACTGGAAAATGGAGCTGTCAATGTTGCTGCGCACCAGTGAATTCACTTGCCTTATTGCAAATGTGACAGCATTACTGTCTTCCTACAAGACAAACAGCTGAGAGTAAGAGCAGCTGATGACACTCCTCAGCACGCAGGTAACAAACTATAATTTTGGAGTCTCTCAGTCAAAGCTCAAGTGAACTTCATCTTCGTCTTGTTTGCTCACAGGTGATGTAATTAATCCATCAAAAGCTCTGTTGCAACACTAATGGCATTGGAAGTCATCATACACAAAAATTGTTATTAAGTTTATTTAAAAAAATTAATTGCCTATGATTTCATGACTGACTAGTCAACACCATTACTCTTCTAAAACATATACTCAACTCCACGTTGCATGCAGTGTTACATAAGGGAGGAGGGGCTGTCTGTTCCTTCACACACCCCAGAACAGACAATACAGAGCTCAAACTGTGACCAGGGCTTCCCTCCTGCCTTCAGACAGTCCCATGGTGGGAACTTTGCCATCCCTATGCTTCAGTGGAGTTTCAGCCTGCTTACTATCTTAGTCCCATCAAACGTAGCTTTTCATCTTTACAGAGAAAAGAATGCATGTTATACCAGAGGAAATACAACATTTACAATACTGTAACTTAAATATTTGGAATCACTTTTTTTATGTTGAGGTGGAGAGAAGTGCTCCTTGCCGTAAGAACCTAGACCTGTCACTGCTAAATTCGACCACCCAAACTGTTAAGGCAATGAAGTAGTATTTTGCCAGAGATGGCACAGCTCTGAGTCCTCCCATTAAGCCAACAATACCAACCTTTCAAACCACTTACCTATTTTGCACTTATCACACTGAGCTTAACAAGGAGGAATTTTTTGACCAATATACTTTTACATTGCATGTAGAGGCAGCAGAGAAGAGCCAAATACCTATTCCAGACAGCAACTATAGTCATAATCCAGAATCGGGCAGACAAAGCTCTTATGTCTGACTACCTGAGTAAGAGCACTTTGAGAACAAGCCTTACCAAACTGTTGTAATTTTCATCTTTGCCCTTCAAATTTAAAATCTTCCCCAAAAAGAAGAGAGCAGTTTAATGGAACCCATGCAAATGAAGGATTACTGGCCCTGTATCTCATGTTAGTGATCCTCCAAGATCAGATGTTACCCTGCAAAAGCAGGGGCAAGGTACGGGGCTTGCCATTCCTAGGTGGTATCCATCTTAAATACATTCCCACAGTTCTTCAAATTGCTGGAGAAGAGAAATAAACTAAGCAAGGTCATTCTCTGAGAAAGCAGTGAAAAAGCAGCTGCAGCTCCTACCATCTGGGTTCAGTGGGGAAATGATCCTCCTCTTTCACCAACCTAGCCCTAATACATAAGAGCTGTGGTGGACCTGCAGGAGGGTAGCAGGCTGGGAGGGGAAGGCTGAGGGCAGCTCTCCCGAAGAGGTAGGACCCATCATGCAATAAGCAATGCCTCGTACTGTATGATTTATTGCAGGGCACTCTTCCCAAATGTGTTAATAGAGCTGCAGCCAAACAAATGCACATCCCTTACCTCTTTGTTCCAGAATGGCAAAGACAATTGAGTAAAACAAGGGTGAGATTCTAGACAATATTCCTCCCACAATTAATGTTTCACTGTTCTGCTTCACAACATTGTGAACCCTGGAGTACTTAGTAAAATAAGTACAAAACATGAAAGAAGCAAGCATACATATGGACACAGAGTCTCAAAGGTTTTTACAAGTAAATTTCAGCTCTTCTATTTGTGTTTTTAGTTTATCTTCGGTAATTTCAGCTGTAAAAGAAAACAGACAAGCACTCCATAATCACTGCATTCAACCAAAGCAAGACACCCATACAAAAGCAGTTAACTGTGTCAGGTAGCAAATGGCAGAGCTCTTCTTGACACTTCATCTGGAAACTGAGAAATGTATGGAAAGGGAAAGAGGCCAAAGAATTGTTTTAATTGAAACATTCATTTGATTAGCAGTGAAGCTCTGGGAAAGCATTGATCAAGCCTAAAAAACTGTGCCAGGTTTCCGTAAGCAGCCTGCTCAGGTTTCACATACCAGCTAATGACAAAGAAACATATTTCCATATAGTCTGATCACTGTGCAAGCAGATGCTCCTTTTAGCTTTAATTAGCAATGAAAGAGAAGCTGCATTCATGCTTTGACTTCTGATAGAGCTCTGAATCATGAGAGACCTGGTATATATGAACTAAAACTAAAGATGAACTGCCGGGTGGCGTGTGCATTTCACGGGGCAGATCAGTTAAAGAGAAATGAGAAAGCCATTAGAAGGGCACAGAAGTATGAAGGAAGGATGCAGTTTGCAGAATATGCTTTTTGGGGTATTACACACTGGTAGTTTCCAAGCAGCACCTGGAGATTCCTTTGCTTCTGAACCTAGGTACACCATGGGTTATATGCACAGAATCACAATGTATTTCCAAGATGCTTCCATCAATAACACCACCTGGAATATTATTAAATGCTAGCTGAGAATCAGCTATGTCCATTTCCAAAAGCCAGAGGTAGGCAAAGGTAGGGGGAAGGGCTGGAAATGGAATCCACAATGAAGCACGTAACTCAAGAGAAAGCATCTTCCAATGTGAATTATGGTCCTCATAAACGACAGACAAATACATGTTGCCATGAGTCAGTAGGTTGTCAAGAAACAGCAATGAGTTCACAAAAATCCAAAACTGTTTGAGGCACTATGATTATCTAGTTGATTTCATCAGACTTCACAGCTTTACATAGACTTCATAGCCCACTAACCTCCCATGGGAACTCCCTCACTTCAACTTCCATTCATTCTTACAGGGAGAGATAGGTAGTCAGTATAAAGGTACACTTTACTACACCGAAGCTCAAAGGTCATCATATCTGTTCTCATTATTTTTTAATTTCTACTTTTGTCCAGGTTTCATAAAGTGTATTAATACAGCAGTAATGCATATAATTTATAAATACATATACATATGTAGGGGGTGCATACTGAAATGTATCTATTTTTTAATGACAGGGGTGCCTGATCTCAAGAAGGTTTGGAGACCACTGTTGTAAGCAACCTGATAGGCATGACAAAATGTTTAATAGCTCCTTGTGTTAGCAAACATACCAGCATTAGGTCCTCCTTTTGAAGAAAAAGCAGTTTTGAAAATTGCTTAAATACAAGCAATTTTATTTAAGTCTACAATAGAGATGAGGAATCAGTTTTATATGAGGAGCTAACATAACAAAAATAAGTATGTATAAATGCAGACATAAAAAGGGGCCCTGTTCCAAGCATCTTTAACAGAAATACGAAATTGTATGCCTTTTTTTCTGGAGGAGGCGTTTTCCTTGCTCTCTACTATTTAGTTCCAAAACTTACTAACCAGCTCACTTCACTCTAGTTCTAGTTTTGTAAGCCTCCTATGTGATGTAGACAACAACTGGTGTGTTTTGTAAAACAACTCGTTTACAAGTAATTCCATGCAGCTCTCCTACTTCATGATGGCTCATTTTACCAAATTCAGATTTACTAGGCAACCTATAAGCATGGCAGAGGTTTCACTGACACCTTCCCAAAATCTATCCTATGGTTGATTCATTAATCACACCTCTGAGTGGAACAGTTTGCATATGATCAGGGAGCTCATGGTACACAATTATATGCTTTAGATGCTGCAGCAGCTTGGCATGGCAATTCCACATCTCTTTCCTGCAACACCACAAATCCAAGAGCAGCAATTTCTCTCCAAGAAAAATAATGAACAAGAACAAACTAAGTTTCTTGAGCATTCCAATGAGCATCTGCTGGTATCCCTGGCACAGACTGCTAGAGGATGGTAACAAAGTCAGAAATGTTTTAGGGGTGGTGGTAGAGCATGGCTTCACAAAACAGACATGAATTTTGGTAGGTGGAGAGACAACTAAAGCCCATCTGGAGAGATGGCTTCTTCCAGTTGTCAGAACCCTCTGGTGTGCTTGGAACTATTCCAGAAGGCTACTAAAGGAACAAAGATCTCTTGAAGAACTGAGCATGCAGTGTTAGAAAGGTAAAGCACAGAGATGTCCTAGTGGGCTCTATCTTTCCTTCTTTCATGATGATCTGTAACAGCTGGCTATAAAGGGCCTAAAACGTATAGTCGTGCTGTTAGCCCTCACTACACTGATAAAGAGATTAAATAAGGCACTGGCAGTTTGCTTTCAAAAGAGGGTGAAAGAAGAACACAAGAAAGTGAATTAGAGATGAATGTTAACATGAAGGAGAAGAAATGAAAGTAATGAAATGAAAGAAATGAGAAACTAGACAGCAAAGGCAAGAGGATCAGGCAATTACACAGCACTTTAGCAAGACGACAGTTCTGTGTGCACCCCATGCGATCACGGGGTGATGTGAATTTCAAGCAGGAAAATTCTTACACCTAAATGGAATAGCCAAGATGGAAAGATAAAGGTGGAAATGGCAGAAATACCATTCTCCAGTCTTATTTCCTAATATGTCTTTGGGGAACTATCATCAGCAACATTAGGGTTATCATCTTCTCTCTCAGACTTCTGAAAACACCAAATAGGAATCCTGTTACTGAAGTGTATGAGCAGGCTCACAAAAATGACATTAAAATCCACTGTCTTTCGGCTGCATCTAGTTTTGATGATTGGTTAGCACATTATTGTAAGCTCCAAATAATATAGATATTATAACAAGTCTAAACTGTAACATCCCTTTCTTATGTTAAGTTGTTTGAATGTAGCAAACCAATTATTCAACTGAACATACATCAGAAGAAATTTACCTTGAAAACTTAGCCATCTGATTGGATTTACTATCAAAAAGCACAAACTAGCAGGCTTGCTGCACAGCCAGATCTTACTGCAAAGCCAAAGACGTTAACATGATAAAGGCAAAAAGCATTAAGTGTATCAATGTCTGTTCAAAATGAATTGTCTTTGCAGTGTAGGAATGCATTATCTAGCTTCTGCTACACTTTGATTAAAAATACCAACAACCAACCCAACAAACTGCTCACTCTTCATAGATTAAGGGGCCCAAGAGCCTTTTCACACAACAATTCTCGTCACTGTTATATAGGGTTAGTTTATGCCTTCCCCTCCGTTTTCCCCCCCCAATGAGCTAAATATAATTAATAACTTCAAAATAGAATTAGTTCAACAGCATTTGGCTGAAAGCATTTATTCATACGAATCCAGTTATAAATCATAACTCAAAGGCATACTGTAAAGAAATGTACTTCACTGAAAATTCCAAGAGCAGCCTTCTCTATAAAAGTGGTATTAAAGCTTAGACATTAGTACAGTCAACATAAATTGTGATTTTAACAGGCTTGGATAAACATATAAACTTTGGCTCAGCAAGTCTGCTTCAGCTGTCAATACTGTGAAACAGATACAAGCTTTAACAAACCTTTAATTCAAAAGCCCATTATTGTACCAACTGAAATAGAAAGACTCGAGAATCAAAGAGGAGTTCTTCCCCACTTTCATGGTATTACTTCTGTAAGACACCAATTGATCTACAGCCCTTGAAAGAAAACAACTCGCTTCCCTCTCCTGGATAAAAGTCAGTGAAGTTTTTTCATCCATCACAGTGTAACAGCATCAAAATACACCTTCTGCATCAACTTGAAACGAGGAAAAAGAACTGCAAACCACAAAGCCATTACATGACATGTCAATTTACTTTGTCTGACAGAATCACTACACAAAAAAATTATTTCATTATATGAAACTAAATGAAGATTTGTGTAAAGCAGTCACTAAGAGAGAAAGGAAAATGAAGACTGAGAATTTACTGAGATCTGCCAACTGCTGATGTTATTCTGAGGTGCCTTTCAGCTCAAAAAGAGAGGAAGTTTTACACAGAGAGAGTGATTGACCATTGGAATGGGCTGCCCGGGGAGGTGGTGGAGTCGCCATCACTGGACGTGTTCAGGAGGAGACTTGACAGGGTGCTTGGTGCCATGGGTTAGTTGATTAGGTGGTGTTGGATGATAGGTTGGATGCGATGATCTTGAAGGTCTCTTCCAACCTGGTCTGGTCTGGTCTATTCTATTCCTGAACCCAGTAAGCAAAACTGGAATCTTCAACTAAACACTGAAGTGCAAATACCCCTTTTCCCTGGCAAAAAAAGAGGAAGAGCTCTGTCATTGGCATAATGGAGAAGAGCTGCAGGTCCCATCAGTGTCTGGGAAGAAGGTGCACTAGCTGCGCTCACACAGGCAGCAGGTGAGTCAAGCAAAGTCTGCCCAGCAGCAGAGAAAACCCCAGGTCAGGCAGCCAGCTGCAAGCTGATGGTTATTACAGTCCAAACTTTTGACAGATTTAAGCCTTTTACCAGCTTAGTATCAGATCATTTGGAAAGGACATGAAAGGCGTAACTGTGACAGCCACAGGCTGTTCAGGAGTCTAGAGAGCACCCAGTGATACATCCTGTGCCCACTGCTTTGGAGTGGATTCCAGCCCACTTTGCTCCTCTTAACTCCTGCCACAAAGCTTGTTTTTTTGTCTTGTGTAGAGGGCAGGGTGAAGTTTCACCAGCACCTTCACACCACATAGCTGCTGGGCACAGCCCCATTTCAGATGCTGGTAGGATATCGTTACAGAGCACCAGACTGGGTAGTCACCTCCTAAACTGGAGATTATTTTTCTTATCTAGAACTATGCAATGTCCTGAGATTTAATAATTTGGTTACCTAGTAACACCCACAACATTCAGCAGTGTCTGATACACTGCATAACCAAATTAGTTTACCCTAAGATGAAAGCCAGTTATTGGTAACAATGACTTCAAATACTTAGGTGGGTTCTTTAATTCAGCTGAACAATGCACTTGGAACTTCTGCAATGGCATTACCAGACAGGGAAACAAATAAGTTTTCATTCCTTCAGTGCTACAGGTATTTTCTCTTTAAGAGCACAATCCTTTGGTTACTTCTTGTCTTCTATTACTATGTGCTCTTTTCCCTGGAAAACACCACAGTATTTGCATTCAACATTTTCTTGGATGAGAATGCTTTTTATTATTCCAGGCCATACTAAACCCTGACTTCATTCTGAATAGAATATTCTTTAGAGTAGAAGTAATAAAGCCAGCCTCACTAAGCGACCCAATTTCCTTACCGGCCCAAATTAAAAGAAGGGAAGAGTTCTTCCACAATATTATCGAAAAGGTATAGCACAGAAGTACCTCAGCCTGCCTGCATTCAGTGACAGGAACAACTAGCATGTCTGCTGCAGGCAAGCAACTCCACAAATGTGAAGGGAAATACAAACAGGATCTGCTACACCAACCTTATGGCCACTTGCTATAAGCCAAAGGACAACTTCTTCCTTGAGATAGTCTTTGGGACAACAAACAACTTTTGAGAAGAAACATGAAAGTCTAACAGAGGGTAGGTTTAGAATAATTTCTTCAAATCTACTAACATGATTTATGAACATTCAAGTGTCTTGGGACATGATGTGGTTTTCAGAAGGAAAAAATGAATAGGCACTTAAAACGAAATGAATCTCAAGACTGCTTTTACTGAAGACATCATCCCATTAGATATTTGCCTGAGTTTCTGACAAAAAAGGAAAGGGAATAAAAACTACAATCTTGTTTGTAAAGCACCAGATTAGTAGCAAGCAATCTGGGTTTTGTCTCCTTGGATAACTCTCTTAGATAGCTGGATTGAAGTAGTTATTTGTAAAACAGACACTTTATTGCGATGTTTGGAGACTTGGAACACTTTCTGAAGAGATAACAATTTTGGTATCCAGCTTAATACAACTTTGACAGCATTCTCTGGAAACTGGAATTAATTATAATTAAATGTAATTCTGCTCTCATATTGCATTTGGTGATTACATTTGAAGTCACACTATGTAATTTCAATTATTAAGGTGCTTTTACACTAAAGTAGATAAGAGTCCTCAAAAACTGTGTAACTTTACCAATGAAAATATGCTTGGCTAATAAAAACTTCCTCAAATTTAGAAATAATGCCTCAGCCACTGCACTGCAGTGCCTCAGCCACAAGCACTGCAGTGCTTCCTATGGCAGATACGTAGCTTTATGCCAGCTTTGGACATACTCCTAGAACTTTTAACTTTAGGCTCCAAGGAGACAAGTTGGCCATCTGTGTGTGTGCTGCCCATTCAAAGTATTCCTTTACATGTGAATAGATCCCACCCACTGCCAACACAAAATTGGAGCTCAGCACAGTTACCAAATCGCTACTAATGTGGCAACAATCCAACAAATGCTACACAACCACACATTATTTTTGCTGGTAATTCCCTATGAAATTTCTCAATTCAGTGGGGGGGGGGGGAAGGGGAACAAGCATACTGGCAGAGTTCATTTTGGGATTCTGATTTTATGAGTTGCAGGCAACTCTCCTTGAGCATGCACACACACACTTTGAAATAACAAGCCATTAACTTGACAGTTCAGGTATTTTAAAGGTGGGGAAAAAGAGAGTCTCTAAAGAGTTAGCTGTTGGGGTTTTAAATGTTTTTAAAGTAAACTCTTGTCAAAAGTTCCTTCAGTTTAGCATACAAATAGAATTAATTTGATTCATCTTTCTAAAATATAAAGCTCTTGTGTCTTCCAAACACACTCTCTGCCAGCTAGCAGGTCAGGACTTGACATACTCAAGCGAGGAAACCTCCACCTTCTTTTAACAGCAGAGTACAAACACACCTCGTAGCAGGGTATGCGTACAGCCATTGTATCTGCTTGAGAGCAGCAGTCACTATTTACAACCAGTGATTATAATTGCCTGCAAAAAGGCTTGGTTTCAGCATGTTGAGCATCCTCAGCTCTTTCCAATGTTCCTGTGTGTAGAAGTGAGCAGTGCTATTAGGAGGACTCGGGCATGTTGCGAGATCCAGGTAAAGCCACTTAGTAAAGCTCTTGAAGTACAGCTCATTTCTCCCGTCAACAGGGTGAGGCAACAGATACAGAAATGGGCCTCCTTAAAAATAACTATGTTATATTTTTCTCTAGACAGAAAAGCATAGATCTGTTTTCTCTGTAATGGCTTCCTCAAATTGCCAAGAATGAAGATTTCTGAAGTGCCAGAAGCTCATGCTCATAGCTCCTTCTTACTCTTTCGCCACAGGGACATATGAGGGGGTCCATGTAATACTATCCCAGGATGGCAACACTGTTGTGATGGGGTAGCAGCAAAGGATTTGATACAAGTTTTAAATATATTTCTAGAACAGTAATGCATCCAGGTATCATTGCATCCACTCTGATCTCTACACACACAACTAACTGCATCTCTCGACAGGAATGTTACAGAAACCCCTGACTTTTCCAGAGATAATTACACACTACTTGCTGAAAATTATTTCTAGGTCTCAAATCAAACAAGACAAACAATGGTACAAATCAGCAACCCACTTAATATCTCAAGCAACACCTTGATTATTAGAATGAATGCATTTAAAGCATAGTATTAACAGAAGAAACACTGCAGCAACTGCTGTTTTAGAAACACAAAATATAGTCTAAGAAACTGTCAGAACATCAACGTGAAGGCAGTACAGAATATTGTTGTGGTTTACTGCTGTTTAACTGGCAAAAGAAAGTTCTAAGAACAAGGCTGAGCCTTCACACATCCCCCTGGCCTTCTGGAAGTCCTAGCTTTCTGGGGAACATTCTGTCCTTCCAACAAACACAAATGCTGGGCTCTCCTGAGGTACTCAAATTATTTTTTTCAGGCCTTGATGTCTTTACACAATTCCCAGCAGTTCTTCTTAGACCTTTACATTCTGACTTCTGTTTACTGATGCATTGCCTCTCTAAGTGTAGTAGCACATCAATTAATTATACAGTACTATGCCTAATCAGGTTTCCCTAGGGTTTTTAACAGAAACCCTTTGTATTTCTTAATGATTCCATGAGATTGTAACTATTTTTAGCTCTGCAATAGAAGAAATAAGAGTCTGCTGACAATACTATCTCCATAAAAGATGAAACTGGTATTAAAACCGTTGATCCAAGCACACTTGAACTTTGGAGAATTCAAATTTAGTCTGGATTTTATTATTAACATTTTTACGTACCATGTAAGCAGTCAGCACTTACAGACAAAAACCAGAGACGAAGACGACTGGATCTGAAGAACTGAAGTGACCTACTTTGCATTTTAATATTAAAATAGACACATTCAAATTAATAGCAAAGTCTCCACTGCCTTTAACACAATGCTACCACCAATTGGTCAACAGAAATCCAACAATTTTCTGGACCAATTTCTCATGCTGCCTTGTTCTGAAAGAGAACATGTGCTCTAGATAATTGGGATTACTCTTCTTAAGCTCTAAGGCAGACACCCACCAATTTTCTCATTAATTTGAGGGAGAATTCAGGATCAAAAACCAAAACCAAACCACAAACTACTAAAAACCCAAATCATCAAGAATACATCCAGTTTCCACACTACATAAGATCACAAAAAGCAGAGGGGAGCAAAATAAAAATCAACGTGCTTTTGCTGTGCTGGAGCTGGTCCTATATCTTTGGCCAAATTGTGTCTTGTATTAAAAGGGGTCATAAATAAAAATGTAAGTAGACAGCTGCTTTACTATAAAAATGTTGTTCACACAGAATCATAGAAGAGCTGATATTGTAAGGCATCTTTGGAGATTGCTTGGTATAGCCCCTGCACAAAGCAGCATCAATACAGCTCAGGGTTACATCCTGTTGAGGTCTGAGTACCTCCAAGAATGCAGACTCCACAGTCTCTTTGGGAACATGACACAGTATTTGACCACAGGCATAACAACGTATAAAAAAGCTAATACAGAAGTACACATTTAGCTTTCATGTATGCATTTTATGTACCTTTTGTCCATCCTCCCCCACCCAGTGAAACAGCAGTGTTGCATACATACTTCCCATCTGTCACCCATGTTTATACACTTGAGTCACACTGCACACAGAACTGCACTGCCAACACCAAAGAAGCTCAGACGCTCTTACCTAGTATCTTGGCCAGACTGGATTCTGAGAACCTACTTTTATTTCTCACTTTTACCTATTCTCCAAATCAGAAATGAAGATGTGCTAGAGATAATGTTCACATTATGAAAGCAGCTCTCTCGAGCACTCCATGGGGACCTGTCTGCAAGGCTGAACTGTATCTCTATACAGTTCCTTTTGTCCTGTATTTGTTCTTTGATGTACAAATATGCCACAGACTAAGCAGTGAGCTCTTTGATGTTGAACTTTTATACTTCATTGCAACTGGCGTGCTTACAAGAAGAGCTGCCAGTCATTTTCCTTTCTAAACATCCAAATTTCATGAGGCACTTGCTTTATGAGTCAGATTTTTTAGTAACTTGTTTTCAGAATTTCCGCAAGAAATGTGCTACTCTTCTGGAACGATAACTTGATTAAAAACTAAGATCCAATCAGGTTTTCCAAGTATTACAAATTAATACAAGCGTTAGCTCTAATACAAGTGTTAGCTAATAAATATGAGTGTATTTAACGAGAAGTATGATTACCCAGTCAAGCATGCATTTCCTCAGTTTCTTTTAGATAATTCAGGCCTGGACTCTGGCAGCAACCAGGGGAAGTAGCATTGGAAATAGTGAAAAGCCAATGCAAGCATGCAGTGGTACCTCTCTGCCAGCCTCTAGCAGTTTACAGGTCAGGGACTTCCAGAGCCAGAGGTAGCCTCTGAAACATTTTTTCACAATCCAGAGTGCATACATACAATTTTATACTGGCAATACCAAGGCAGATTAAATTACAAAATTAGTTACTTCTGTGACAAAACACTAATCAGTGCTGGCAGGAATAACAAGTTATAAAGTACAGATTTACCACCAGTGCATGCTAGAGATGTCAGTGCGAGACAGAAAAGAATTTCCATTTTGAAGCATTTTTGTGAGGGCTTTTGAGTCAATCTTAAGAGCAAAAATTCTTTGGAGTGAGATTTTCCCATTCAAAAGATCTCTGCTTTACTGTGACCTTTCTGTTTGGCTCTTTTCCCCTTCTGTAAGCATAAACACTGTCGTTGAGAGGGAAAACACCGTAAGAAAATTAGAATGTTTTGGAACACTGACAGCAAGGAGACAGCAAGTTTCCTGCACCGAGTTTCAGGTTTCCACAACAAAATCAGCATTGCTACTGATGCCTCTCTCCAAGTCAGCTAAAGATACGCTGTCGGTGTACCAACCAGACAACTGCACTGCTTTGAACATTTTCATTTCAAGTTAAAATTTTGAAGTGAATAAACCATATTATAGCTTAGTCATTTCTCAGTAAGAGACAAGAAAGAATAAAAAATGGAATAAATTTGTTGCAGATACTGATTCCTCTTTTTCATACATCTCTAGCAGCTGAGTGACAAAAAATGCACGTTGAGAGCTAGCTGCAGTCAGAGGGAGCAATCTAGCACCAGCCATGCCAGGCAGTCAGGTACTGCACTTCACCTCTCTGACTGGGACCTGCTAAGTTATGCCCAAAGGTACCAGTAGACTTTCAAGCAATCTGGTTAAATAGAGCCAGCCACAGCAATATTGGAAACAGCACATTTTCAGGTCCAAGCAGAAGTTCTCAGCGCTCACCCAGATTCTATCATGTCCATTAAAACATCCCACCAAGAGAAATGCAAGGGTGGAACAACGCCTGTGTTACTGAGAGGTTTCACATAGTTTCCACCAAAGGATCCCATACAGGAGACAGAAGAGAGAATTTTGATTCTCCTTAAAGAGACCAATGGGAAAATTGATGCATTTATTTAGCTTTCTCTGCTGGCCCCACTCTCGCCCAGTGCCCTTCCATGCTGCCAACCACTGCTCTCTTTCCTGCTATCACTGGGGAGCATCAGGGAAGCGTGCTCTCGGCCTGTTTTCCTCAGCCATTTAGAAGGCGCCTATGCATATGAGGTTTCTCATATGAAACATCTCTGGCTCTTTAATTAACCTGTCTGGGTTTTTTTTATTATCTCTTGATACAAGAATCCATCCAGCAGTTATAAACATCTTTATGTACTCATATTTTAAGCAAATACTTCTTTTGATTCAATAATGCACCCCACAGTACAAGAAAAACTCTACCAAAAGCTTAACACAATACATGTCTGTCAACTTCACAATTGAAGGGAGTGTCCCTTTGAAGGAAAACAACGCTGGGCATAAGCTCAGCTACTCCAGACAATCACTAACAATCTGCCCCTCTCTACATGGCAGAGCGTGACCCTGCAGCTGTATTCACCCCCAAAACCCCACAGCGCTGAAGCGTAATATATGTGGGGGGCCCAGTGCCAAGCAACAGTTTCCCTTACAGTTACATTTTCCAAAATTGGATAGCAACACAACATTCACTACACAAACACTTCTGCAGTAAACTAGAAGAAGATACTCCAAGATGGGGAAAAAAAAAACAGTGGCAATCTACAACAAGCAGTTTTCTGCAGTGCAGAAGATAAGTTTATTAATTCCCAAACTGAGCTCCAAGCAATCACTATATGTTTACTAGAAAATGTGTGTTTTCCCACAATAACTACTCTGCCAAATCAAACACAGACAAGGATGAGCTAATTAATTTAGCTGAATGGAAAAATGCACTCATTATGAATAACACTGCAGTCGATATAGGAAGAAAGCAGCTACTGCTGTTCCTGTCAAGTAGCAACTTCTACTGTTCAAGTGCAAGTCAGAATTAAAGTACACAAATGCCATCATACAGAGAGGAAGCTCAAAATATTCTGATGACCACTTTTTACAGGCTTCCTACATTCTCCTAGACTAAGGGCTTCAGGCAAAAGCCACCTGAGGCTTAACGAGAACTTAACTTTCTTTTGGGGTGAGAAGATAAATGACACTTCCAATCATGTCCCATTAGGCACAGGGCCAAGTAGAGGAGACTGGACAACACGGCACTTCTCAGAATTTTGAGTCAGGTAAACATCAACTAATCCAAGTTTTAGGCAGGCTTAACCCATAGCACAACATAGCATAGTATCAATTCCTAAAACCCCTGGCAGCTTCACATGAGGTGTGAATTAAGTATCCCAACACAAAGAGAACTTGATTTCTAACTGGATCATGTAAATTGTATCATGTCTTAAGCAGAAAATACTTGGATAAAGACAGAAAATTGCTGAGGTACTTAGGACTTTTCTGATGCTTTACAGAAAGAGGTAGAAATCAGCACCACAAACACATGCTTGAGCACAGCCTCATCCCCTGTCAAATTGCAGTGAAGCCCAGAAACATAGGGCTTGCATACAATCCTATTCCTACTGTTCCAATTAATCTAGTCTGAAATTACTGTTTAAAACTGAGACAATTCTGTCTGAATAGAACTCAGCTAAAACGAGCATAGCTTTCAATTGCACTTCACACACATCATACAACCTGTTGAGATAATTTGAAGCAGTTCAAAATAGCATCTTCCCTCACTTGTGTAACTTAGCATATAGAAAACCTCGATCCCCCAGATGCCTCCCCCTTAGCCACTGGGACAGAGAGGTCAATGCACCAAACCAAATACATCTGCTCTCTGTATATGCAAGAGCTGGAAGCAGAAGCCATGGCCATGCTGCATCCTTCCCCAGGTTTGGTTTAGAGCAGTTAAAGTAAGGGCAAGAATAACAAAGTCTGCAGGATGTCAACAATACTAACCAAACAGCACATTGCAAAAGACAGTGCGCATATGGCCAAGGGACCTTCTTATTTTCAGTTGACAGTGCAAAAAGTGTTCTCAACATCTCAGGTGTAAGTGGAGGTGGCAGGAGCCCAAGTGGTCTGGGCTGGGCCAGGTGCCAACAGCACCTCTGACCAGCACCACCCAGAGCCAGTGAAGAGAAAACCTGACACATAGGAATGTGGCCCATGGTACCCTATCAGCCAGATACAACTCCAGTTTGTGGTCACTTCAGTTTGAAAGAATACTCTGACAAAGCCTTTGTCACAGTGCATCTGCCTGCATAGAGATTTAATGTCACTTTTCCACCTCCTTGTTTGAGAATGATCAACATTTTTTAAAGTGCATAAATAAAGTTATGCAGTAGGTTTCATGAAGCTCCTCGGCCTGGCCTTCAATGGCAATAAATAGGAGAGCATTACAAAGAACACAAACATTACACAGTAATTACATGGCTGATACCTTCTAAGCATGCTGACTATTCTATTTGCATTGTTCAGAAGTGAAGAGGTTAGACTTATTTACATCCAAGTAGCTTTAATTAAGCTTTGAGATAAATGCTCTTAAAATGAAAGCTGGGATGATTATACCTCTCTCACACTGATTTTAGCCCAGATGGCTATGTATGTAGCATGACAAAAGGCCCAAAGGCTAGAATCACACAAACAGAAGAGCCACAAGCTGTGGGTCCTGCATCACTCTCCTCCACATAGGAAAGAAAACACAAAAAGCAGTGAAATAGTGACCTTACCGAAGTCAGATGCTGAAGTGGAGTGGCCAGCCTGTATGTAAAGGGCAGTGGGAGCTGCTGACCACTGCAAGTTCAGGTTCAGATGAACTAAACTCATCTGCATTCACTAACAGCAGTGAATAAATGGGCCAAGTTCGATGATGAGGACAAAAGGCTACCCCTAGACATCTTTTGGAGGGGCTCTTGCACTTGTGCAAGCTTTAAATGTCAGAGATTTGTGTTAGGCTGCATACAAAGAGTGCAAGAAGTGATCTCAGAGACTGCAACTGTAGGGCTAGCAAGAGCTTCAGCTTTGTGCTTCTGAGCAGACAGCACTCACCACAGAGCAAGTGCTCGTAGGATGTAAGGGATGACCAAATGTTCACAACACTGGACTCCGGTTTTCCTAGATATCCATTTGCTCCTGTCAGAATGAAGCCTTCACCTTCCCCTGACATCAAAACAGGAAGAAAAAGATGATTTAATGGCACTTTCCCACAAAGCTAGGGATCTGTGTAGGCAGGCAATCTTGGGGCAGAGCACTAGGACCACAAGGCCCTCCCTCCAGCACATTGGCTTTTCAAAGGTTGTCAGCAAGCTCCCCTCTGCAGCTAACTCCCACTCTAAAGAGGGGAACAGCACGACACCCCCTGAGCCACTGCCATCCTCACTCACTCCCTGGTGTTCATAACATACGGTGGAGGCAACTGGGAAGCAGCCTGAGACCACACCAACTTTGCCAACCTATATTCTGCAGAACTTCTTAGCCTAAATACCTCTAGCTAGAAAAAAAAGCAATACACAAGATGAGCAAACTGAAGACTTTGTTAACCACAGTGAAGGCTCCCTTTAGAACAGCATTAAGCATAAGAAGAAAGTTCATCTCCCAGATCCCCTAACAAGGCTTTTGGCTTCAATTTTTCAGTCTGTTTGGTTTTGGGTTTGTTTTGTTTTTCCACCCAACAAGCAAAAAGGTCTGCACTGTATAGAGTCACCTTTTTCTTATAGCTATTCTTGGAGGACAGAATCCTTCCTTCCACTGTTAATGTTTATTGGGGGGGGGGGGGGAAGGGGGGGGGGAAAAAAACAACTTTCAAAAAGGAATGAGAGGTTTAGAAGAAATTGCTGCCCCATTAGTTATGTGCATATCCCTTAGATATCAGTCCTCAAGGAAAAGAAACCACAAAAGGAGAAAACTACTGCTTGATCTTGGGAGTTATCAGTGTAATTGCAAATTACAGCTCCCAGATAAATAGAAGGTGAGTATATTTTTCTTCTCTCATTGAAAAAAAAAATAGTTCTAGAACATATCAAGTCTGATTGCAATTAACTAATTCTTGTCATACAGAGCTATTTTGCACACTATGAAGAAAACCAATCCATCTCATGGGAATGCACAGAAAGGAGAGAAAAAAAAAAAGGAATACGCTGCATCTCAAGCTGCATGTCAGGAGAGACAAAAATTTGACAGTTTTGATTTAGTACATCTAGTTTAAAACCAAATATACCAATTTAGAACTCTGTTGTCTAATGAAGGTGAAATATTAACAACGCTGCCAGTAATTAGTACATGATAGTGATCATTTGCATACTGTACTTCAGGCAAGAGAAGTAAGGAAGAAGTTTTAAACCCCCTTAAGGTTAAAATTGAGTGCTACCTCAACCTAGAAAAATACCCCCAAAATGCAAGGCTTTCTATAATGGGGAACAAGTAAAGAAATAAATATTTTTCATACATGCTGGGGGAAGTACATGATATAAAGAAGACTCAGTTCTTGACCAAGGTCTCCAGACACTACTCCCTAAACTAATAAATGCCAATACAAACATTCACCTCCCCACTGCAGAACCAAGCTGCAAAGCTGCAAGCCATTACCCTGCATCACATGCTGAAGCAGCTGCTGTCTCCCTGACCCCCAACATCAGCTCACTGCATAAAACATGACACCTCGTATTTGTGCAGAGCCCGTATCCCAAACCCCAGTGATGCTAAACTACCTACCGCTACAGCCTCATCCTATTTTTTTTTTCTTTTCAGAAGAGAGTACAGAAATCTTTGCGTGATATTCATGGAGTACTTGACTTTTGCCCCAATTATTCAGAATTATCCTAGAAGAATTATTGTTAAGATTGTTTTGCCAGCCAATTGAAATGTGCTCACCATTTCAGCTAGGCAAGAGCTGTACATTAAGTTTAAAGAGTTTGATCTAATGAGATGTTCAGCACCCACGGTTTTTGCTGACTTAAACAGGACATACAGACTCTCCATACTTGAAAGGAGTGTCCCCAGCTGAGACTTGTACAGATCATGCAACTGCCTTTGATTATCACGAAGTGAGACAAAGACAGATTTCCTCTTCTTTTAGCTGCAAATCTTGAGTCTTTCAAAGGGCCTGAAAAGTACATTTCAGCACTAAACCTCAAAGCAATCTTACCCTGTGAATGTGGTGCAGCAAATGTCTTAGGTACAAGTCAGTCATTCAGATCAGTCCTATGAAATTAAGGCAGCAAGAAAACAGCCTCTCAGATAGCAATTCCAAAGGCCAGATTCTGTTAATATTTAGTCAACACAAGTTCTGTACCAAGGTATTTGCCAAATTGGATTTAACTTTCAATAGTGCCATAGTGAAGGCAAATTTAAACACTCGTCACTTCGTAAAGTGACTTTCTTTTTAAATCTATGGCAAGAGATTTTTCCATAGGCAGGTTACTACTGAAAAACAGAGTAATTACCAACGTGCTGGCAGGTTGGTGCCAAGACACACAACAAAAAACACGTCAAAAGGTCAGGCTTGACAGATTCGGAAAAGCTCAGCCACAGCAAATAGTGCTGTATAAATCCCCAGCCTGCTGGCCTCCAAGCAACCTGGCTCTGCTGTGTCCAGAGCATGGAGGTTGCTGCAAGTAAAGCATGCTCCCTGCAGTGCTCCAGCCAGGCAGCAAGGGAAATGCTGCTTAGCTGCCCAGCTGCAGTTTGGCCACTCAGAAAAAAATATAGTAAAATCCAAACGTCATGTGCCCAAAATGAACCCCAAAATCTGTCTCCTTAAACAGGGATTTTTAAATGACTGCATTTTCCTTCAGAGACAGTGTCAGCTAGAAAACTAATTATACATCCAATGTACCAAGCACAGCACACAAAATTAAGCAATTTTCCTTACAACTGACAACCGATGCTACTCATCTGGTCTATCCTCCACAACGAAATAACAGATTCAACTTTGTTCATGTCCACACAGCAAAAGTCAGGTTCAGCAGCTCGAAGTCTAACTTAACTTGATACACATGGGCAGAAAAAGCTTAGAAAATTTACATCTACTTTCCCAGGAATCTCTATTTAGAAATGTCCATGTGAAGGGCAGTAAGACTATTGCTATATACTATTCACTTTCCTATGTTAAAAACTCATCAGTAGTCCAAACCCTTCTGTCCAGGCCTGATGGCAGTACAAGCACTTCAGCTCTTACCAGCACTGGGCCTGATTCACTCCTGCTTCTATAAAGCAGGGACTGAAAAAAGGCAAAATAACACATTTTTTAACCTAGCTAACTCTGTCTGGGGTCCCCCTCCAGTTACATACTGGCATGACAGCTGAAATCTACGTTTCTACTCACGTGCGGAGTATTTCTTCACCAATTCATCGCACTTTAGTACTATTCTCCTTGAAGTCCACCTTGGAGCTTCTGCCAGTGAAGACTCTCACAAGAATAAGATCTAGACCAACGAATGTGCTGGTGAAATTATCTGATTTCTTTGCAAACTTTTACTGTTAAGCATGGAAATTTGCTCTCTCTTAAAGCCATTAGAGTAACTGACCTGTACACACTATGAACTAAGAACACAAAGCTCCTCGAATCCTCTACATGCACTCACAACAGTTGGTAAGTAGTTTTCTTAAATCTATCCCTTTACAAAATACTCGGGCATTATGAATTTTTATGCTTTGCCACTGCTGATTTGCTTAGAAACAGGTGAAAAAAATTCCTTCTTTTTCTCTCTGCTTGAAACCATAAAGTTACATTTCCTACCACGCAGCCTGTCTTACGGACACATCCAGCCTCTTTCACTGGGCTAGTCTGTTTCCAGATCTTCAAGCGCACTAGTGCAGCTATCCATGTGCTAACAGCTGGCCAAAGCCTTTACTGGCTCAACCTGTATATACACTGGAAGTCTGAGGACCTTCCAGAATGAAAGCAAATGCATTTACTGGAGCAGGATGTTGCATGAAAGACAACTTACAAATTAGTTTCACACAGCATCAATTTGGGCCACCTGAACAGCACTTCAAAACACAAGTTCAAGATGGAAATCTCTAACATTCCATATTCTTCTGCAAACCATAATTTTTTTCACATTAAGTTCAAAACTGTAAAAGACCAGAAGATGCCATTACAGCACCGAGAAGAAATAAAACACACATTTCACCTTTCTCCCTGACACCTTTGAGCTTACATAAAGCTGCATTTCCTATGCTAGTGATCTGCTTCTCCCAAATCACAATATTGGATTGTGGATCTATTATTTCATGGCAGTCAGAGGTCAGCTGAACCCTGCCCAGAAAATCAGAGAAAGGATAAGAAACCAAGAAAGTTTTTTAATATACTAGAAAACTAAACATCTCAGAGTAGTTCCAAAGATGTTTATCAATATGCTGATAGGTGCTTTATATATAAATATAGAGAAATACATATATAGATATAAACACATATATATGCATATACAAATGTGAATTAAATGTATCACAGAAGTATTGTGTAAAAAGTACAAAGATTGATGTATTTTCCTAAGAAAGGCATTAAGAGTGATACTTTAAAACCCAAAAGCTGGGCTTTTAAACCACTGTGTAAACTGGTTTAAATAAAACTCCCAAAAGAGTTGCTGAAAATCATCTGCCTGCTTTTGTACAATATACCTTAAAACTCTGTCCAGAAGCATACAAGGCAACTGCACCCTCCAAATCGTTATTTGTGTACAATCCTTTTTTCCCCTTTATCTATTTGATTTCATGATTCTAAGAGGCTTGTGAGGCATAGACTGAAAAATTCTTACCAGAACGCATTCAATTTTAAGGGACTGCTAAAATATCCATGCAGTTCACACTTATAAAAATGCATTTGCTTTTGCTACAGAGGCAGTATTTGAACCGACCCAATTACGTTTTCTTGCCAAATACATTCGGTGTGGCTAATGATTAATGAACATTGTGCTTTCCTTTTTATTCACATCGGCTTCTCTCCAAGAAGAAAAGGAAGTCTAGTAATTGAAAATCATCGTGCCTCAAACACTACGCTGCTCTTGGTGCGTGTTACCTACTGCTCCTGTGAAGTGGAAAAAAGGAAACAGCCTCCAGCTGAAGCAGAATTCAGTCTTTTTCCCCAAGATATTTTTTTTCTTTTAAAAAGAGAAGCTTTACCTACAAAATCCATGAAAATATTTTAAAGAGTACAGATTTACATTTTTAGCGAGGGCATTAAATTCCAGCGTCTACTGTGGTACTCTTCAGATTACTACTGAAAGAATAATAAAACTTAAGTAAAAAGGTCCATGTGTTTAAAATTACTATTGTTTTCCAACCAACACCCCCCCCCCAACTATGACTTTTAAAACACTGCAATACAAAGTCCTACTGTAGATCTCATTTTCTTAAGAAACAGGACACACAGAAAATATCCTGCTAAACTTTTGATTTCTCATTAGAAACTTCATTTGACTCTCCTCTGTCATCGTCCCCATTAAGGACTCGGACCGGTAAGCAAAGAAAACTTTAGGGCTGCAAAAAGTATCACTAAGCAGCTGTGATTTTTCCATTTATTGCGAAGTCTTTCCAAAATGCGCAGCTATCTCTTACGACGGCATTTTAGTCCCACCAGCTCCCCACGGGATGCTGCAGGTTCTTCTCCCCAGCTCGCCTCCGTTTTATACGACTCCAAGCAGGCTAACCAAAACCTCTGCCTCCGAGAAGCTCTGCTAACAGATAAGCTCTCTCCTACCCTCCAACTTGCATGCGACCGTGTGAAGTGCAGCGGCTCGGCGGGCTTACCGCTTCGCTCCGTGCGCACCCGCCTGCACCCAAACACTGCGGTGGCGGCAATCCCGGGCGCTGCCCGAAGCTCCCGCCCAGGACTGAGGAGCTTCCACAGACCCGCCCGAGCCGGGAGCCTCCGGCCGGGTCCTCGCACCGGCGGCAGCTGGCAAGGCAGGCATCGGCATCGCCGGCACCCGCCCGAGGCTCCCGCGGGCCGCCCGGTGGCGAACGGGGCGGCCCCGCAGCAGCGAGACGCGGAGCAGCGGCACCGAATCACGGAGAGCGGAGGCCACGGAGCGCTGTAACTCCAGCCGGTCCGGCGGCCCCGCCGCCGCCGGGCCGGGCTCCGCACCTTCCCCGCGGCACGGCGGCTCCCGCGGGCTGCTCCTACCTTTCATCGCGGCGAGCACAAAACACATCATTTGTCGAGGCGAAGCGGCGGGGAACGGAGCGCGGCGAGCAGGGAGGCGGGGAGGGTAGGCGGTCCGGGCCCTCGGCGTGAACTGCCGCCGCCGCCTCAGCAGCAGACGCGGCCGCCTGTCAGCGGAGAGCCGCGCCGCGCCGCCATCCCCCGGCCCATATGAGGCTCCATGTGACCCGCTGACATCAAGCCAGCCCCGGCCCCCCGCCTTGTTTACACCGCTCGCTTCGTCCCGTCACTCCCCTCCCCTGCCATCGCCGAGGGGCGGCGCGGGCGGCCGGTCACGGGGCGAGTCCAGCGCGGCAGCACCGCCCTCGCCACGCCGCCGGCCGCCCTCTTGCCCCCGCCCGGTCCGCCTTCAGCGGGGGGCCCTCTGCGGCCGCGGCCCCAGCCCCGGCCCCGGCCCCGGCTCGCGGGGGAACAACCCCGCAGCCCGCCCTTGAGCGGCTGGTGATGGCCGCGAGGAACGGGAGCCAGCCGGAACGGAACACAGGGGCTGGGCTGCGGTGGCAGCCACACGCGTAACTGAGCGGGTGATAACGATCATCGCTTCTCAAACACTCGAGAGCATCATCAGCTCTCTTCGTCCCGGTCCTCTGTTGAAGTTCACCTTTTGTTTTTCTTTCCCCTGAAATAAGAAATAACCGTATTGATCCTACAACTCCTCATAACACGACTATACACTTCATAGTCCTGGGCCTGATGATCACGCAGAACAGCATTTACATTTTCTATCTGCCTGGTGATAGGTTCACCTTCTCTTAGGATCTCACTGGAACGTATGAAGCATCACACTACTGCTGGAGTTAGTTCCATATAGTCCATAACATCAGCTGCCAGTTTGTGAGGTGAAGCTTTGCATCATCTACGATTCTATGATTTGACACACACACAGCCACACTTACAAGAGGGACAAGCACAAGACCAAACACAGAAAAATCCAGCCTACCCCAAACCCCTGATGCTTTGGTGAAAATTGTGTTAGCAATCCCACTGCTTTTTCTAATTCCTGCCTTCATCACTGGAAGAGTGTCACAAAATATAAAATTGTAGTAAAGCATTGATTTGTTAAAAGTTGTTGTACAGGGGATAAGATACAACATTTCATAGCAATTTAATCATAAGCAAAAGCATTAAGACCAAGAATAAGATAAACAAAAAAAGATAAACATAAGTCAGAGGACATGTCTTAATATTTGAAACAAAGCCCTATATTTAGCAAGAGCCTTCATGAGATGAGGACACTGAAACAATCTGTTATTAAATGGCCCCTAATGGCTAATTCTTACCTATTTCTTTAATGAGTTCTTAATACAGGATATTATTTAAACTTGATTAGAAGCTATCTGGGTGTACTTACCATTCTAGTCTAGTCATTTAAGTCCCATTAATGCAAAATAATGTTTTAAATCTTCCTTATTTAAGAAAATTCCAAGAGCTAATCTGGTGCAGTTGTGTAAATTAGCAGATGTCTTTGGCAATATTTTTGTTGTGGGTTTGTCATACTTACCTAGAAATAGCACTTACATGTGTAGCGAGATACTGCTCAGTATGCGACAGTGCCAGATCTAGTCCCAGATGGGTTTCTGTTCATGCACTTTTATCTGCAGCACACGTTTTATAATTGCAGAATACTGAACAGAAACCTTCCAGGACGTGCTGGACTGAATCAAACACCACTAACAGTACTTGTTCAAAGCTCTTCAGGACCTGTGTGAAAGTTGCTGCTCTGGCATTTGGATGCAGTTAGAAAATTTGCAGCATTCACTTAAAGAATGATGTCTTAATATATTGTAACGTGGAGTTAGATTCTTGTAAACATTTCACTCTGATACAGCAAGTAACGTCAGACCTATGGCTTGAAGAATGTCACAGTCCATTAGCACTAGTTGTCTTGTCAGACATTTAACCTTAAGGTACACAGCATTACATTATTACTGATCTGTATTTGTTTCCAGTCCAACGGAAATGCAACTGGCAATCTGGAATGACATCTGATGTGCTAAATGGCTTCAATAATAAGCAGGAAACAGAGATTTTGCGTTCTTACATTGCCTTACAATGGTTGCTTCACAAAATTATAGAAGATTGGCCATCAGACATTTTAAGTGAGAAGCACACACTTAAAATAGTCTATTAATTGTTATCAAAAGCTCATCTAAAGCCATCTGCTAACTGATGTTAGGTATATAAACACATCCATTTGCACTTTCGTTTTCTGTCTTGGCTTGACCTCATTAGAAAAATTCAATTAAAAATTCATTACCTCCCAATTTACTGAACTATTGCCATACCAAAAGTCTCACTCTAGTTCAGACACTGTACCAATGACAACACAATGTGCCAGTCAAATACTACTTAGCTCAGTATTAGCTTACTCAACACGCAACTGCTTTCACTTGTTTGTACAGCACGGTTTTATTTGACTTACGTGAATGCTTCCTACTTTCCAGAAGCCTGTACTCTATTGTGCTTGTACTGAAGCATTTTAAAAATACTTGTAAATACTGCAAGTTCACAGTGTGAGAATTAACACCTCAGCTTACACCCAATGCTTCCTCAATTTCTGCATCCAGAGTCTTCCTAAAGCTGTCAAATCTATGTATTAATACGTTAAACTAATTAGTGAAAAGTAGACCCTGACCACAGTGTCTGTTCATCCTTTGTACCACCTTTTCTTCAGAGAAAACAGTGATCTGTCCCAGCCTGCTACTCAACACCCAAGTCACCACTGCTCCCTTTGCAGGGAGCACACATATCTCCCACTGACGTATGTGCCCCCAAATGTAGGTGGTTCAAAAACCACACTACAGCTTGTCTGTGGCTCCAGAAATGGAAATGTGCGTTTCAGACTTGGTGCTGACAGGCAGCAGGCTGCCTGGCTCGGGGTGGGGCTGGCCTGCCATTGGGTGCAGCACCTGCCTCCCACCTCGTCAGCTCCCAACCACACCTTGTGCAGAACTAGTAGGACTCGGTGTGGAACGAGCAGTGCCCAGTCCCTGGAGTAACATGCTCCTCCTATGGTACAAGCACTGGTGAGCAGTTGGCACTGCAAGGGGGTCCCTGAGGATGTGAGGTGCACTCCTGCCCTTTCACAATAGATAAACCCATGGCCAGGCTGTTGTACTCCTGCCTGCCTTTGAGGCCCCAGTCCCAAGGTTGACCACTACTGAGTGGAAGCGGTGAGCACTAGTGGTCTGCTACAGTGCAAACTTCAATTCTAACCACACTGAAAGATCCAGGAACTATACATGCGAGATTGTTAGTTTAATGATGTTAACATATTGTGTAACCTTATCAGGAATTGTTCTGTCTTGTATTGATATAAAAGCTGTTCAACTTGTTCGTGTAACCACAAGCCTCTGCAACAGTCAGAGGGAAACAACTGTTTCTAGCAACCTATTCAACCTCTGCTAGGCAGAGGAAAAAGGGAAAAAATGGTGTTAAATTGCTAATAGAGGAAGGGAAAGCACTGGCTAGCACTAGTTACCCAGAAATCTGCATTTATCCGAGTATTCTAAGCACAGGACAGAAAATACTGCAAAACTTTCCTCCTCCTCCTCTTTTTCTACTGAGCAACGTCATAATAAATTCAGCTTCCAAGGTGAACCAGTAACTACTCCTAGCTACTTGTTCAAAGACATTCCCAAACAGAAGTAATTTAAATGCAACTAATTACAGAAGGATGTTTATGCTGTCCTAATGTGGAACATGAGTGGAGAGCATTTCTGCAGACTGTTGGGTTATGTTTTGCATTCTCACCTAAGTGAAGGCTTAATTCAGGAAGAAAGTGAGACCTTCTTATCACTAAAATTTAATATTTGAATAATAAACATAGGATGTAAGCACTGATTTCCTTCCCTATGTAGCATAGAGGAAAAAAATGCTCTTAGAAGAAAAAAATGTGTCATATAATTACACCCTGCCTGAGGGAGGTGTAACCACATAGGGTTGTTGTGAAGCTGAAGTTGTCAAACCACTATGAGGTACAACCTTTACCTACTGCTCTGTCACTATCACATACACAAGTGCATGCAAATCCTTTTGCAGGGAAATGACTTCATGTGCATTCTCTCAGGGAGATGAAAACTGTACTTATTGATAAAGAAACATGATATAAAAACACTGTGATCCAGGGCCTCCATTATTTTCGTCTTGATCACAGACAGTTTCTTCCCTTTGTTAAAATAGCACAGAGCTGGGTTTTGACCATATATTTTTCCTTTTAAAACCAGAGGCTTTGACTGTCAATATAAATTTTCATAGTCATGCATTTTTTTTCCCCTGAAGTTTTTATAATTGAAGAGGTTCTCTAAAATATTTAGGAAGTCTCATCAGTAACATTTGGAAAGGTTCAAGTACTTTTCAGTACTTCAAACACCAACAGAAAATTAATTTCTCAATAACATTTAAATAGCTCCTCTGAGGATTTAAACCCTGCCCACAGAATGTGATAGCAGCTACCTGGTAAATGGAAAAAAAAACAGGTGATACTGACATAGAAGCCTTTCTTCTTCCAATTGCAACCAAATCATGTCCTAACATCAAGTGTTCAGCTCCCAGCTCATATTAGGAATGCAGTTCTAGATGCAACAACAGTTTAAAACACACAAAGTCCAAGTGTCAGAAAGTTTTGCTGTTGCCTTTTTATCTTCTTACACAAAGATAATCATCCCTGAAACCTCACAGATGCAGCAGTCACCAACAGCCTGTTTACCAAATACATCCAAAATTAAGTGTAAGGAAACTGCAGCTCTAAATACTTTTTGAAATACAAGTCACAATTCTGACAATCACTTTTATGTATACACAACAGCCACAAAAAGAAAATTATTGTTCCTTTACACATTCCCCCCTCTAGATTTGGTTTTAGTGTTTTAGTCTTCATTTATTTCTAGTCCTCCAAGTAGCACACTGTTGTAGATGAATATAACTGAGGTTGTCCTCATTAGACTGCCTCTTTTTCATCTATTTAAAACTGCTACTATGCTGACCCTGCAATCATACCATTTTGCTTCAGACAAAATACCTTCCTAAATTCTTGCTGAGGAGGTGTGCTTCTGTAGAACATGGGCCTGCAGCTATACATCTTAATCAAACCTATTTATAAATTACTCCACAACTTCCAATTAAGTGCACTGCTACCCACAACTGTTGAACTGGTTGCTGTGCTTTGCCAAACAGCTGCTACAGCTAGTGAAATAAAGTATGAGTTGACCAAATGTTCTGAGGTTCAACTCCAGAGTCATTATTATTGGCTATGCATGGTGTGGCAGTAAATGGTTTTCAAGAACTAGTCTACTGGATTGTCACCCAGTTTCCCATGACATTGAAAACTCCTGAAAGGATATCATATTTGCTGCTTTTCAAAATGTGAGGTAACTGTGGAATTAAAGTGATTAGAAAGATGAGGTTAGGGCCAATTAATTACCTGCCACCAACTTCAGGTGGGTCCATGTAAATATTACAAGGTTATCAAGAAAAAGATCAGACTGGACTTAGTAGTCCTCTTTACACATAAAATAGGGTTATCAAGTGACTGGTATTGGGTTACTGACCATACTGCCACTGCCAAGTTCCTGTTTGGTCTGAAAGAGACCCTCGTCCACATATTTTTGAAGTTGCCTTAGATCACACTATCAAATCTTTCTATGACTTAACATTAATGCCACCACAAAAGTAGAATTGTTAGAAAGCTGTTAGCGCTCTCTTTTTCATACATCATCTTACCTGGCTATTTTTGGTCAGTGTTGCTTGCCAAAAAAAAAAATGCAGCGGCTGTGTATTGTTCAGCATATCCCTTTTGTTGGGGAAAAGTCAATAGAAGGTGTAAAACCTACTGCTGGGATGACTGTCAGTAGCACAAAGAACAGCAAGATACTAGTTGTGCTCTAGGAAGCTGATGTTAGACCCTTGTTTAAGGATCATCATCATATAATAATTTAGGGGCATAAACAAGCTTTCCTTATCAGCTCAATGTCTGAACTTCAGTAGCACAGAAACAGCCCTTGTGAAGTTGCTCAGTTAACAACTGAACATCTTGTAGGTGACAGATGAAAACAAATGCCTGGATGCAGAGGTAATAGCTGTCAACTGTACAGGTGTTGGGCCTTTTGGAGGCCTGCTGAGAGTAAACAGAACTATGGACGGGCTCTGGTCCCTTTCTGAAAAATAACTTAGCAGTATTGGAAAAGTTCTTACTTGTCTATAAAACCTTTGGCCTGTACATTTTTTAGTCAACTTTATGGGCAACAACTGAATTTCACAAAGTAATTGGCCAGATTCCCTGAATTTAGTGCATACAGACATTTGCAGAACTGCAATGCTCACAGGGATGCTGTTTCTATGCATTCCCACGGGAATGGAAAATGACAACTAGGAAGAACGCTCCAGGCCTCTTTGTTTCCCCCAGAAAATTTATGAATGACTTGACCACTGCCTTCAGGTCTTCAGCCAGTTACATACGAAGGATAAGTATCAGTTTGGTTTTTTTCTGAGGCACATTGATCAAATGATGGTGTTCTGTTTCTATAATCCTCAGGCTTCTCTTTCTGCCCTATTTTGAATCATCAGGGATGGCCAAGGTGAGAGAAAAGGTATGTAGTGAGCACTGTATGAGATGGAGTGAGATAGATGACTTTCTCAGAATCATCATCACAAATGAGTCTGGCCAGATGCAGCATCAAGAAGGAATCTGCTGATTTTCTTGAGTGGTTGAACAGTCAAGATGATATGGGCATATCTCTGCCACTTCACATATTGGCAAACAGAATGCTTCAACAACACTTAAAAATAACCAGAGAAATGTAACAGTTTGCAGTCTACAGACAGCTAAACAAAATTTTCCCTTCTGCTTATAATCTCTGACACTATGCCCAAGTCATACTTGCCAGAGAACAATTGAGGCAGTCTCATGTATAGAGCAAAGGGGTAAGGATGAGGATGCTTCATGTTTTGAATTTGTCCCACACATACTTCCAGATTGAGCAAAACAAACCTTAAGTACAGCAAAATGTAAACTGTTTCAGGCCATAGCCATGTATCAAAACTCCCTTTTATGCAACACAAGTACAGCATGCAAATTTTCCCTATTTTGAAGAATGTCACTGAGAATGAGCTTGTGCGAGTTTAACACAGCCTCTTCCCTACAGCACAGAAGAGAGGGAAAAGCAACACACAAAACCCCTCAGGGTTGAGATAAGAGTTTACTGAATAAATGAGATAATACTAATGCAATGCACAATTACCTTAGCCTATCTGCAGAAAAAACACAGCAGAAAGCAGCAGCAAGCAGCAGCAAGCAGAAGCAAGCGAGCTAAAAACCCAATCTAGACAGCTACTCCCCCATCCCTCCCTGCCCTGCTGCCACCTCAGCAGGAAAGAGCCAACACCCAAAACCCTGGAGCCCAAAAGCAGCAACTGGAATAGGAAGGCTCCCATGTTATAATCTGAACTTCAAGTCCCATAATACTTTTCCTCCAGCCAGCACTTTCATTTTGAAGCTGGCGTAAGGCAGGACGGTAGGAATAGCAGCAGATTAAAACTCAGCCTGTGACAAAGCTTTAGCGGTAGAAATAAACTGTGCTAGGCATTCAGAGAACTAATATGGAAATGATTTATCTTTCACAGGAAATAGAAGCATCTGTCCAGTCAAGCAAACCAAACAATGGTTCTGTGTTATGAAATACTTTTTTTTTTGTAACTATTGACATTTCATTCAGTAGTTCCACATGTCAATAGTAGTTTTATTGCTCACATTTAAAGTACAGCTTTCAGGACAGGATTCATCTAAGTTGGCATTGTCTGATCAGCAGCATATTTCCTGCTCCTGTGAGCATATACATTATTTATGAAGCTTTGCACTGGAGAATATTTTGTGCTACTGTAAGAAAAAAAATCAAGATCTAGCATGTTTTCTGTATCTCAATGCAAAACACAAGCTTAGAAGCACTAATGCTTTTTAAGACAAAGTTCTGTCTTAGGCCTCCCTCTAGAATTAGTCTTCAAGTCACACCTTCTAAATCTGTCCAACTCCTTTTCCAGCACAGTACTTAACAGACAGGTATTAAATACTGTGCATACTGCATTTCCACACAACCTCCCCCCAGTTCCTCTTCAGATTAATATTGTGCTTCCGAACAGAAATACTGGCAAGTCTAACATACCCTCTGACCCACTGTTAATTTCTCCCATTTCTCACATTCTGGTATTCTGACAGGAGCTGGCAAGCTGTTTTTTACAGATGAAATGCTATTGTTCTAATGAAACTCAAGAGCCACACCAGCATCCTTCACTCCAGATGTCCTCCCCAACGGCACCATTACATTCTTAAACATTATCAAAGACAATTCATTACCTCTGACACCATTAGTGAAAAATAAATAGCAGCTGATTATGGCTTTTAAGGCTTCAACTTTAAAGATAACACAAACTTAATGATCTACTTTTTAAAATCAATACAGCCTCAACTATTATACTTCAAACAAACAAAACACTGCCTACCTACTTAGATAAATAAGTGATGATACAGTTTCTGGGCATGAAATCCACACATAATTCTTTTGCATAATTCTGATTATCACCCATGATAAAGTGACACTGTTGAAGGATATTAGACTTTAGTAGAAGCAAAATAAGAAGATGATTCACTCACAAAGGAAGATAATTATTTGAGAGCATTGTTTTACTAATAATCACCAAGTTCAGAGGAGAACACCTGCGCAATATCATCTTTTACTTTAAAAGGGAGGGGAGCAGTATTCTGAGCTGATGAATTCGATTACAAAGCAAAGCAGATAGGGCAGACCACCTATAGGGAATGATCTATTGCTTCATATAAGTTTGTTTTATAACCTGCATTTGTATCAATTTAGCTTGAGACAGCATTTTTTATCCTATGCAGAAAGCAAAACAGGTAAAAGATTTAGAAACCTTCTCATTTTCTATTTTAGTAATTTAATCTGAGCTACTACTATGTGCTTGATCAGAATCATTTTAACTCAATTTGAAACCTCATTAGCATACACACGTCTTATAGAAAAGAATCCGCCAAGCATTTTTCACATAGACACATCATTTCTGATTATTTCAATTCAATTTTAAAGGATCTTTGACAGGGCTACTGAAAGGCTTGTCAAAGAACAGGGAAACATTATGACATTCTTTCCCCATATCCCTTTCTGGAGCATGAAATATGAGGGACATTTCTAATGGAATCAAGGCTAATTTAAGACACTGTTAATCTTGACTTTAAGGCTGCTATAGCTGGGGAGGTTACCTCTAGCACATGGCAGATGTTCTTCAGCATACATCTGCAGTAAAGCTCTAACACATACTCCAGTCACTAAAACACAAACTTTTTGACTCCAAAGTAAATGTATTGCAAGCATATACTTTATGAGCTACAGTGAGAGAGACACTTGAATTTTAATACAGGTTGTTGGGTTTTTTTAAGTGTCAATGATTATAAAAGTATTTGTGGCTTTTAACCATATTACTCATTTTCAGACAAACTTTTTTTTACACCCCCCCGCCTATTTTTGCTATTTTAGAAGTGTCATTTATCTGCCATCTAGCATGAACAGCTGAAATGGATTTGTATTTTCAGTTAAAGTGCATCATCAGAGTGGTTAGACTTTACATCCATTCAACACACCTATTGCATTTACACAATCCACAAGAAGTTGCATGACAGCCAGAGGTAGGGTACACTGCTGACGGTGGCCCACATTTTGCCTCCTCTACACATCTGAGCAGTCCTGCTGAAACCAAGGGGGTGCTTCACACTTTTGGGGCAAACAACACTGATCCAGTACGCTGGAGCACTGCTCTCCTCTGGACTGCATATAAAAACCTCAGGTATCTCACAATACCTAAGATGAATAATTGTCAAGTGAAACTGGAGAGGTGCATAAGCTGTGCTGTGAAACAACGAAAAATGAGATACATGTCAAGAGAATAAAAGCCATGAGAAAATAATTACTGAAAGAAATAGGAGGTGTATCAATAAAAAGTGAAAGACAAAAAAGGCTGTACAAGATCAAGGTATGTTAAGTTGCTTTATGTCATCATCAAAATTATAGCAGCAAGAACCTTGACAATTCACTGATCAAAGCCAAAGTGACAGACTGCCCACTGCTAAGGTAAAGCCAGATGAGGAATGGAAACGAGCTCTTGTACAGATGAATAAATGGCTGCAATGTGCTGAATGAACAGATGACACAATTTTTTAACATATCTGAGACGAATGGAAGCTGGATCACTTCTAATAGAAGAACTGAAGAAAACTTCAAAAGGAAGTGAAGAAGAACTGAAGTTCAGAGATATTGATGAGATCTATACCAAAACACTGAGGAAGGAAGCTTCTGAAGTACCACTAAATACAGTTAATACAATAAAAAAAAGAGCAGAAATTGCTAATAAATAGGAGAACTACCAGTGTGAAATTGCTAAGGTAAGGCAACCTACCTCAATGTGAAAAATGAAGAGGACTCATACTATTTTTACCCCCCCAAAATCCCTTTTTTCTTCACGACCTTCTGTGTAATGGTTTTGGAAAATCATACAGAAGAGATGAATGGTAGAAATCACAGGGTCTTCTGACAGAAGCAATTCCTTAAAGATAACCTCTTCCTGTAGAACATTTGTGAACAATTTAAAATGCTGGACAACTCTTTCGAGCCGCAGCTTTGAGAGAAGGAGAAAATTCAGCATTCTCTGTGACAGCTTCTTAACTCTCCTCACTATCTGTAGTATGTCTTCTGTATTTCCATCCAGTATTGAAGTGAAAAGGAGACAAAGAGCAAATGGGAGCTGGTGCTCACAGAACCTTGCAAGCTCCATACTCAAAATCAAGCATAGTACAGGAATGTTTACCAATGCACGGGACAAAAGAAACATCTCCAAAAACTAGCAAGTATATGCAATTGCTCTCCAAGATTGGAATTATCAGTGCCTGTGGTAAAGACAGGCTGCTAATATTCTGCAGTATGCCACAGATCAAACAGCAAGGGTCCCCAAATCTTGCTGTTAGGGCCAGCCTATTAAGTGACAGTAACTGTATTTGATTTTTGGAACTAGAGAAAAACTGAGGTAATTCTGGGACCTCAGTATTTTTGCATGCTTACATAGTCATGCTTGAAGTCTCCTGGGAAAAGGAGGGAAATTACATGTATGAACTAGCCTCTAGAAAATCTTAAAAATCTCTGAGGAAAATGGTTCAGAGAAGGAAGGAGCAACCAGTCCTGGGGACTGAGTGCCTTGTGTTCCTCAGGGCTGTAAGCCGCTTTGTTCTAAAGGCATGATCTCCTTGAAACAGACTGTGAGGGGAACCCCATGGACCCTCCCAATTTGCAGTAAGCTTTCAGATGAGCATTGACCTGTTACAGGAAACAGACACCATTCCAAAACCCTAGAACTTTTAATTCTTTCTATCTACTTGTGCCTTCTGGTTTGGGTCATCTGTATAGATGCTAGCCTTACCATACAGCATTCAAAGCTACACAAAAGCATTGATTCTGCGAGATTTCTTTTCCATTTAAGGCTGGTATTCTGCAAAGAGTACTCGTTTCATAAGGGGAAACGAGTGCATTATGTTTGCCTTCACAAACTCTAGCCCTTCCTCTTTAGTTGTCTAGTGATATCAAACTGAAAACATACCAAGACATTGCAATATAAATGCTTCATTGCTTTTGTCAACCAAGTAAGAGAACAAGTGTTTTCAAGCAATCATATGTTTAAATTAAGCCTGCAAAACATTTAACGGCATGAAGAAGGAAGAAACACAGTGAATTTTTGTATGATGAAATGTAAAGGAAGAATGTATGAAGCCTATAATAAAAGATGTAAGTAAATCTCAAATCTGCCTCCCAGAATCAATGCAGAATCAGTGGTCCACCTGTATGAAAGAGGCAGCAGCAGAAGTTTGCACTGGGGTTTCAGACAGCACACTAACAGTAGGCAGATTTGTCATTTGCTTAGGTGAAAAAGACGCTGTCTTTGCCAGGAGAAAATGGGAATACTGCTATACCAAATCCTCAGGTTTAATCTACTTTGAGTTGTATCACAAATATTTTGTGAGCATGGATGACCATACAGCAAGGTTAAAACTCACTGTGTTTGTAGAGGTCTTATGCCAGGTGGAAACTTTTGGGTGGTTTATTACAGATATTTATCCTTCAAGTTATTTCACACCCAGCCATCAAGCTCCTTTTTACTTTCATGTTCACATGAAAACAGAAGGGTAACCCAAGGAAGCACTGGTTTTGCATTAGTTGATTCTGCCAACAACCACAGTAATGTAATTTTGTAATTATTCCATCTACTGTGATACTAGCTAGGATAGAACCATCTGAAATTGTGAGATAATGCTCTGCTGCACTTCATATGCACTTTTTGCTGGAGATGTGAGAGTGTACTGATGTGATCCAAAATCCAGCAAAGGCACAAAAACGAACTTAAAGGATACTGGTAGCATAAGCAGCTACCAGCATAAAAGCCCGTATGCTTTTCACTCTGCTAAGTGAGGTGAAAAATCTCACTAGAGGTAGGTCTAACTGTTTTCCAAACTGATGAAGATAAAGAAATAAATAGGAAAAGACTGGCAAAGGCAACATGACACCTCAGATGGTGTACAGAGGGTTTACAGGAGTTAGGATTAGGGTTACAGCAATACTACAGTATCTTGGTGTTCACAATGCTTTACAGTCAAACACAAGGTCACACTTGTAAGCATTATCTTGCCTCTTTAAGGGATACTATTTACTTCCCAGTTATTATTTTTCCCCCCTTATCACTAAGACAAATCAATATTGGTATGGATATTGTTACTCATTTATGGCATTTCTTAGTTTTGCTGAAGGGCACTAGTGGCAGTGTGGTAGTGTAGCTGCTCCCATTAGCACCAAGCAATGTTGTGGTGGGTTGCTGCATGATGTGACCCTGCAGTGTCTGCACAGCACTCCTCCCTGTGCTACATTCTGCCCAGAGCTCTGTTTGGGGCTGTGGGGTTTGCAGGGAAGAGATATTCCACATCACTATGCAAAAGGAACATGCACGAGGGACAGGGTTGTCACTGACAATGCTTTATTTCCTTAGGTCTCATGCTAACTGAATCAACTGTTTCTAAACTGGCATTACTAATTTAAGCAAGTTTTCTTCCATATCTATGAAACCAATCCCACACTGTCTGTCTTATGGCTCACGTTCAGGGTAGACAGACAGGAGCGAAGGTCTCCCTGAATCAGTGCGGTGTGCTCATCTCCTCTCTAATTCTGATGTCAAATGTGGTGGTGTGTTGACAAAACAGGAAGCTTTTTGAAATTAAAAGAGGCAATACAGAGAAAACAAAAGCTTCGTGTCACATTATTCCAGAAAGTCTATATAAATATAAATATATCCTTTTTCCTGGTTTCTAGACTGTGTGGTTAAATATGTACCCTTATTCACAATCTCAGTTAGTATATTTTGTTCAAATCTAGGCATGATAAAATTGTTTGAAGACTACAATCAGATCAGACACTCAGCAATGGATCTTATAAACTGTTTCATGAGGTGTCAGATTGCCTATAATGGAACATTTGGAGTAGAATGCCAATAGACCTGAGATTGTAAGAGTTACTTAATATTGAGTTAATGACAGCATTCCTTTTTGAAATGAAGGACTACACGGTGCTTTTGTTGAACCATAGCTTTTTTGAAAAGCATTTACTATGGAAACCAAGTTCTGTGAAAAGATCCAGAATACAAGGGAAACCACAGGTATGGCATCTGAACCAGCTTTCTGACCAGGGAAACAAAAATTTTAAAGCCTGGTGGTAGGGGGTGATTGGATAGGAAGATAAAAATCCCTGTTCAACAAAAGCAATGTCTGGTATCCCGTCTTGAAGACTGTAGTTTTTAGTGATACAGAGCAAGCTGTTACACTCCTCCTCTATATGCATTTCCCTGGCTTGAGAATCCTTCATTAAAGCAGATTTTTAAAGGCACATAGCCATTTTGAATGTTTTTTCATTCACTGTAGGCAATTGTAAGCTCTATTAATCATATGCCTAGCTGACCTCCCTAGAGAGAAGCACTGGAAACAACATTATAGAGACTAAAAAAATCAGGCCCACATAGGGATGTCTGGATCAGCTATTGGGCACAAAAAGCAGAAGCCTTACTGTGAAGTGGTACAGACCTGGTGCATGCTCAGGAAAAGATCACAAAGTTGGAAGCTTTTCACCTCTGAGAAACTTAAACCTGCAGATTAAATTCCCGTGTTCTATCCCAGTGCATCAGAGTATGGATACATGGGCTCTCACTAAGCATGCTATTCCCCCGCTGACACTCTTTACGTATCTGCAATGTGTTTCCACACATACACCTGGAAGGTTTTGCTTTCCTTCTCTGCATATGCAAAGACAGCTTCATGCAAAAGGTTCAATAGTTACAAGGTTACAAAGGTGTGCTACCCATAAGTACAGTGTTAAAATAAGCCTTTTCTGAAGAAAACTATGATGGAGGGCGGGAAAAATAGCCCATTTAAGAAAAACAACCTATTGGGTTTGTTCACCAGAGCTAGATGGAAAACAAACCTGTGTTGCTCTGCAACTTCTTGTCAGCTGGGTGAATTGAAAATGTGCTGAGCTACACATTTCAATATTATATGCCCACACCCAAGCGATGCACAGGGAGTGGAGATGAACAGAACTACATGTTCCTTCTTCAAATTACACCTATTATTTAATATACTAGTAGAAACATTTCCCACAATAATAATATGCATATGCCTCAAAAGCTGTTTATTTGGCAACCTTGAGGTACACTTCATTAAAGTATTACCTGACATATCGCCCTACTAGTTTATTGCAATGATTTAGAAAAAAAACCAATATCCATCCATCTTTTGTCCACACTGTAAGAATGGCAAAAAGAGAAGCATGGACTGGCATTGTCTTGATGAATTTATGCAGCTTTAGAAGCAGAGACTGTTTACATGGACAACATGGACTACAGTGTTTGTCCTGCATTATAATAATGTTAAGTGAAGACAGCTGGATTCTATTCTACCAAGAACATCAATCCACACAGCTGCCAACTAAATTCAAATAAAGAAATCAGTTATCACTGAAAACAGAAAAAGTCAAAGGAAAGGCAGAGAGAGAGTGAAAAATAGAGAGAAAGATAGAAAGAGAGAGAGATAGAGAAAGGGAGAAAGAGAGAGAGAAAGAGTGAAAGGGAGAAAGAGACAGAGAAAGAAAAAAAAGAAAGAGAGAAAGAAGACAAGAAAGGGAGAAAGGGAGGAAGGAAGGAAGGGGAGGGAGGGAGGGAGGGAGGGAGGGAGGGAGGGAGGGAGGGAGGGAGGGAGGGAGGGAGGGAGGGAGGGAGGGAGGGAGGAAGGAAGGAAGGAAGGAAGGAAGGAAGGAAGGAAGGAAGGAAGGAAGGAAGGAAGGAAGGAAGGAAGGAAGGAAGGAAGGAAGGAAGGAAGGAAGGAAGGAAGGAAGGAAGGAAGGAAGGAAGGAAGGAAGGAAGGAAGGAAGGAAGGAAGGAAGGAAGGAAGGAAGGAAGGAAGGAAGGAAGGAAGGAAGGAAGGAAGGAAGGAAGGAAGGAAGGAAGGAAGGAAGGAAGGAAGGAAGGAAGGAAGGAAGGAAGGAAGGAAGGAAGGAAGGAAGGAAGGAAGGAAGGAAGGAAGGAAGGAAGGAAGGAAGGAAGGAAGGAAGGAAGGAAGGAAGGAAGGAAGGAAGGAAGGAAGGAAGGAAGGAAGGAAGGAAGGAAGGAAGGAAGGAAGGAAGGAAGGAAGGAAGGAAGGAAGGAAGGAAGGAAGGAAGGAAGGAAGGAAGGAAGGAAGGAAGGAAGGAAGGAAGGAAGGAAGGAAGGAAGGAAGGAAGGAAGGAAGGAATTGAACCAATTAAATATGGAAACTAGGAAAATCAAAATGTTGCTCTTTGAGCTGCCAAACAGAATAATGGCTCCTTCAGTAACATCAGTAATTCCTTCCCACCTTCACTAGGTCAGGATAAATAAATGGTACTTTTTGGATGGCCATTTCGTACCAAGCCTGCAAAGCTTCCTTGTAGTTCAGAAACCACTTCCTCTTGCATACGATTTGCAGAAGACTTCACCATGCGTTCAGAAGCAGTTATTTCAGAGCACATCTAAAACAAGCTGCACCACAGGTCTGAAACATTCAGTGTTCAGTTCTTCACCTGGGTATTCTGGAGCAAGGCTCCAAAATGCATTTGGCAAACAGTACTGATAGTTAAATGCTAGGTTTACTACCCTAATGAACAACTGCCCGAAACACTTAGGGGCAAACTATTTTGAAAAGAGCCATGCTGTGGGAGCATGTAAAGGGATTATGTTAAAAATACTCTGTTTAGCTTGCAGCTTAAGTAGGGAGTAAATCAAAACACAAAATATTTCTACGCACACAAAAAAAAGCTAGTAGGTTTCTTCATATATTTATCTTGTGTGACTTCTCTTTGGTCCAGAAATGACACAGTGACAAACACAGAGAACACCAATGATTATCCAGTCCTATGTATGATTCCCATATGCCAAACAACTGTGACAGAAGGATCATCATAAACTCTGTCATTTTCCATTTACAAATATTACAGCATTTGCTGAAATGATTCCACGAGTACTAGCATCACACATCTGCAGTAACATAGGGAAATAGGTAAATCTGCATTATTGGCAGGTTTTAAAAATACCTATAGGCAAGTTCATAGTTTGTCTAGAGCTGCATTTAGTGCAGCTGGCATGATCCAATCTGTGCATATTTACTGGGTATACTGTTACTATATTTACATTACCAGTGTATCCAAATGTATTTTGGGAGGGTAAAAAACTGAGGAGTGGTGACTGAGTCAGGATCCCGCATATTACGTTTCCACTTGGAATAGGTTTCCCAAGGTATCTAATTTCACTTGCACCACTGTATGTCTGAGATTTCTCAACATCTAATTGATGGAAAATATTATGTCTGTGTTTTAATCCAATTCCTAAAAGGCATTCCCTTTATATGGTTATAAGTACTTTAGTTGGATATGCCAACAGACTTTTTGGTATTGCCATACCAAAGAAATTATGCTAGATTTTCCATAATGGGCATAAATTCCTGTGGCTGCTGGGTCTTCGCTTTTTCAATTATCGGCAGTGTGTCCAACAATATACTCTCAGGAGTCATAAAATATTTGGAACATCAAACATTTGAAATTAGTTTCCTAAAGGTCTATATTAATCAAAAGAGTTAAGACTGAATCCTGCATGAACGAGGGAGAAGAAAAACAAAATAACAGGAAATCTATTGCTAACTTGGACACAGCAAGAAGGAATGAGAAATATCTGAAAAGAAGCCTCATTTTTTAATACTGAGTCCATGTGTTGGGTAGGTATGTCGGGAAGGAGCATTTTGCTTGAGAAGAAATAGCAGAGGGTGTTTTTAATTTAAGTTTATGAGGATCATATTTATTCCTGATTTATCTCCATTCTAATTGCACTTTACAGTAGGAGTTACATTGAACCATCAAATTGGACTCTGATTCTGCAGGCATATGATTAAGAAGCCCAGGGACAGGCACCTGTTTTGTTATCATCATCTTTCCAATTAAGACCATCACAATGGACACAAGGGTGATAAATTACTATGCAGAACTAGAATACAGATGCCATTAGTCTGCTCTGAAAAATGGATCGCTTTGTCTCAATCTGGACCACAAAAGGGATCACTGAGAAAAATTGTTCATGACTTCAAAGAAAGTGGAAAAACAATAACCAATAAAAGATGTGACCAGAAAAGAGAAATTGATAGATTTACATCATCAGTTTAATTTGCTGTTGCAGAATCATTTCTTTGGTGTGTACTTGGCTCAAGCCTATTTACAGGTCCAGCATACGATGGAACGGTAAAGTTTAGACCCTCAGTGATCCTTCATCTGTCCAGTGATCCACCCAGAGCTCTGTTCTGATCAGGGCCCACCCACGCTAAAACAGATGAAAGAACACTTTAGCTATGGTGTTTCAATTGCTTTTCAATTCTCAAGTGGCAACAAGCAGCTTACTCAAAAATTACAAGTCCAAAATCCAACAAACTTGTTGTATAAGCGGATTCTGTTTTTATATTCACATTGCTTCAGGAGCATGCAATTTTAGAACTGAGACAGTTACCAGCTTAGGCCTTATACTGAAATGAATATGGCTAATATATATTGTTGGTAATCTAACAATTCAGGTATGCAGATTTGTAAGCTAAGTATAGTACTTATCATATGAAAACAAGGGTGTAAGATCCTACCAACACTACAAGTAGCTCTTTGTTACCTGTGTATTTAATGGGAGAACAGATTCTCCCTGTTTTGAGTACTCACCACACTGAAAGCTCTACAGAATTAATTCTTGGGGAAATTCAGAATCCATTACAAATGGAGAGTCCAAAATTCTGTACTCAAGGAAGGAAGAACTATATGAAACTGACATCTCCTACAGTATGGACAAAATTCAATTAAGCCCATGTAAACAAAGTTGCAGTCACAAGATCAAAAAACTATGATGCTTTGCCACAGAAAGAACAGCTCCTCTGGGAAAAGATTAAATCAATATACCTAGCTTTTATGTTCCAGAACACTCCCAAATCACCTCACTTTGGCAAGGACATTCATGTAAACAATCATCAATTAAATGAAAAATCTGAGAAAGAAATCTACTTGGATTTCTTCTGGGAATGACTCTTGTAGATATAAATCAAACACCAATGGAGGGAAAGAACATAATAACAATTCCTATAAATCCAAGGTTTATAATTCTTCAAGCAACTCCAACCAATTAAGTCCACGCAGACCTTAAAAGCCAATGTGGTGGGTTGAAATTTGCCCCCCAACATTAAACTTGCCAGAGCAGCCTAACTGGAAGCAAATTAAGCTGTATTTACCAGCTAAACTATAATCTACAATGGAATGCAATTAATATGTTCAATATATATGGTATTTACTGTATCTACAGGTATCTACAATTTTTAAACAGCATAAGAACCCCCCTGGCCAAAAAACAGGGGAGCTGCTAATAACTTCTCTCTCCCTGCCCCCCTCCCTGCCCCCTTTGGATACAAAAGTGACAAGAGAAAGAGCAGAGTTGTTGTGGTTGTTGTTAATACCAATCACAACAAAAGTAATGCAGTGAAAGTCAGTAAAGCAGGGAGAACCATCAACCAGAGCCAAAGAAACAAACTGAGAACAAGACTGTTTTCATTACTAGCTTATGTTTGCTATCTGTCTGTTACCTGTTGTTATCCTTGGTATCTGTTTGGAACTTATCGTTATTTTCCTTTTTAGACCCAATAGTGATTTATTTACATTCTACCACTTTCTGTTCAAGATCTATGGAAAATTTTAAAGGTACAGCCTAAAACTCCCACAGACTCAGGCAAGCTCTAAACATGCTTATACGCACAAAACAAAGAGCACCTTTAGCCTACTTATCAGCAAAGGTTCAGCTGGAACAAGAAAATAGTCAAAGATGCTGTGACATACTGAGTCTGAGAAGTCCACACACTTGGAAGGTGACTTGCCCATTTTAATGACAGACAAAACATGGCAGGGACATACAGGCACACTTGCACACTACTAACCACATCCAGCTAGAGGTCAGCAAATGATGAGTGAAAATGACAACTTTTCAAACCCTTTGACTGCCCCAAAGCACATGCCATTACATTAGATTACAATTACAGGAGTTCCACCACCCAAAACTAGCTGTACAGCTATTCTTCTGCACAGCATCGAATCATGCCGTTTGGTCATGATCTGTACTTTTAATTCAAAAAGCCGATAATGGAAACATACTGAATAGTTTCAGCTGAGCGGGGCACCGGCACATCAAGAGAGAACATTCTGCCCTGTTACACCTACAATTCCACAGTTTGCTCAGCTGATGGAAGTCTTTCCAAAGATTTACATATGCTACAAATGCAATATATGCCTGATCTGAGAGTCTTCTCTTTAAGCTGTGAATTAATCATTAATCAAGAAAACTAATCAACAGTACAGTAGAGAGAATAAGAGGACGACAAGGTTCTTTGAGCCAGAAGTTGGGTAGTTCTGCATTTTAATCCTCCCAGGCTTCACATCTTTCCAAACACAATTCTTCTATAGAACCAGTCATTATGATCTGAAGCTTTTATGAAAAAGTCTCCTTTCTTAATTCTCCTGTTAGCCATGGGACATTGGGCAGTAAAGTCAGCAGAAAGCATCTTTTGGCCATACCGTGTGCAGTGAGTAAAGTTTCCCCCCTCAGCATTAACTCTGCCAGACCAAATCAGTCAGAAGCAAATGAAGCTGTATTTACAAGCAAGAACTACACTCTACAATGGAATGCAATGGATATGTACAAAATATACAGCATTTACAATATTATACAGATATTTACAATTAGAAAACAACATGAAAACCCCCCTGGTCAGAGACTAGGGAAGCCGTTCCACTGCCCCCCCATCTCCACCCCCCAGTCCCAAAGGAGCGGAGAGAAAGCAGTGGGTTAGACTTAACTAAACAGCTCAGCCAAGCCAGCCGACAACCATGTTAATCTCTCCTGAGCAAAACAGCAGAGAGCAGGAAAGAAGAAGAAAGAATTGTTATGGTACAGCCCATCTTATTCTAGATATTTACCCAATGAATTTGTTTAGAATAATCTTTTGTTTTCCTTTTTGCACCCAATAGTGATTTATTTATATTTTTCCACTTTTCTGCTCAAAATCTGTAACTAAATTTTAAAGCCTAAAACCACCACACGTGTCAAGAATTAAAGCAAACCCTTCTAGGTGCCTCAGTACTGTTGTCATTGGTCTGATGGGCAATATTATTTTAAAGTTCTATATCAGCTTTCTGGAAACACTGGTCTGGTAAGGGTGCACTGTTAAGTTCTCCTTTGTCCCTGTGCATCTGTCAAACTGCTGGAGATACTGGCTTCTTCATAGCAGAAAAACAATAGCGATTTTCTTCAGTCTGCTCTAGCAGCAGTCTTGGGAGTGCACCCAGGCAACATGGAGTGGCTTTTGCAATTTAAGAGGCTGACATTTCAGCTGGGAAGAACTCCAAGCACCCATTAATTTCTCAGTGCTTCTCTCCCAGATAGCATGGGCCTGGATAACACAATTCACAGGAGACCAGGCATATTGTAAGGAGGCCTTTAATAACTGATTATGATTCCATACTGCATTTTGATTTTACAGAGTAGTTGTATGTCCTGCAACATTCGATCTGACAAACCTGACTTCTGGTTGAGATCTCCCTGAGTCAAAACCCAAGTTCTAAAGGTCATCTTAAAATATATCATCAGAAGGTCTAGAAGAAATGAGTTAAATCTCAAAAGCAGGAAAGTAAATGTTCCCTATTCAGGGAACACTACCTCTCATTTTGGCTCCTAATCTTCAAGGGTCAGGGTCTGATAGATAATGAGTCAGAAAAGCATGAGGAAAGAGGCATGCTTTTCCAAGATCCTTAGTGAGATAAAATTAACTCTCATTCTAATGCCATCACTTGCATAGGGTGGAAGGACTCTATGCAAGTACAAAGGCTTCTAGTTTTGGATGAACAAAGGCCCATGAGTATGGTGGAAGTGCACCCTTTGACAGGTTCACTATGTTTTGAGGGTTTGGGTGTGACAGTATTTCTCCACATTTCCCTGGGCTATTACAGAACAGACAGCACTTTGCATTATGTTTCTTCCCTCCAAACATGCTCTTTAAAGGAAAGTACAGAGCTGTGTTTCCTCACTGATCTATCACACACAGCAAGCTCCTACCATACGACTAGACCAGTAGTTAAGAAAAATGTAGCCCTGCTTATGAAAATGCAGCCTGTGGCAGGTCTCCTCAATTATGTCTTAGTCTCACACTGCAAACTCTTCAGAAATCACACTTTATTTTGGCACTGCTGCTTTGACACCTCAAATTTATAGCCAGTGGACATGAGACAACTGGAATTTGGATATGCCCTTGCCCAAGTCAGAGGAAAGTTTATGACGAAATACGTTCTCACTAGCTCTCTGGCAGAGATGCTGGAACTATTGCTGGCCTGTACGTGCCTGTATGAGCAAATGGTGCGCATAATGTTCCTACCACATCTCTAGCTGGAAGCTGTTCTGGCTATGACTTCTGCCATGCTGAGTATTAAACATGCCTTTGAAAGATTAAGGTGGAAATTTTCAAAGAAGTCAATGGGAGACAGGTGCTCAGATCATAACAGATGTCAGTTGAGTTTAGCTTCTGAAATTATACCTTAATTTTGGTTCCAGTTCAAACAGGACATTATAAAAATTCAAGTCATGTTTGGAATATCAGAAACCACATTGCTAACTTAAATTTGCAATTTCTAAGTGATTAATACTTTGGTTAACAAGCCAGAAACCTTCAGACCCTATTTCCTTTCTGTGTGTCAGCCAGGTTAACAAAACAGAATAGAAAGAATGTATTGCCTGGCTCTCCAGTCATCTTCAGTAGTTCCTGTCACTGAGTCATTTGCCTCTACTGCTATGACTTTACACTACAGCACTCTCATAATGACCTAGCGTTGGCTTAAAAAATACAGACATGCTAAGTCTCTGAAACTGCAGTTATGGTGGAGAGGCTGTCAGGCAAAGGAAATGCTTGAATTATATAGTGACATTTTTCAGTTCGATAGCACTGTTACTTACCTTTTTCTGTGTGTACTGGATATAAACTTCATTCTGACAGATCTGTATTACTGAGGTACATAGGAAAAATTGGCTAGAAAATGCAGCTGCTAACACAGATGGCAAGACCATCAGTAGTAGGGCTAAGACAGTTGCTTTGTCTCTCAGTGCTAACATCATATAAACTGATATATCAAGAATCCATCCTGCCTCCAACTCCGAAGATTAGCTTTGGCCCAGGTAGTTTTGTTAAGGAAGGAAGGAAGGAAGGAAGGGGTAAGCTTCACAGAGAGATAAAACAGGGCACAGCAAAGCAGTGATTACACTGTCTGCAGAGTAATCTTCCTCTATGAAGGTGCACAATTGTACATATGAAAGTAAATATGTTTAGGATGGGTCTGGGAGGGAGGGAGTATCCACTTCTGCTCGAATCTCTGCTGAGGAAACCTCTCTTCCTTTTGCAACCAACTTCCTCTTCCCACTTAACAAGTAGAAAAACTGATTGAGGAAGAACAGTAACAGTACTGGAGCTATCTGAAGAGGAGGCAAGGGTGGTATTTAGACAAACCACAAGTTCTCACACTCATTATCTCCTCAACAAATGGAGTCTTCTTACCCACCTGTGCATTGTTCTCATCCAGCTGCCCTACTTCAGTTTATTATGTAGCATTCATTAACTGGTTCTAGGGATAGCAATTGAGAGTGAGTAATTATCTCCCTGGCAGAAAGAATAAGGGTCAGATTCTTAAAGGTGACTGCTGAAAGTTTAAAATTTAAAAAAAAAAGAAGAAAAGAAGAAATTACAAACCAATCAGGCCTGCTTTGCCACTCAGTGCTGCATAAATAAAGTTTGTAGTTAATGTAAGAGATTAAGTTTATTTATACTCTAAAAGTCGGGTGTTGCCAAAGCAGATTTTGATGGGATACTCAGTTTTCAGAGGCTCTATACTGCCAGCTTTCCCTTCTGGGTGAATCAATACAATATGGTGTGTGTTCTTCATTCAGAAGGTTAATTCAGTTATCAGTGGTAAATCACCATCTTCACATCTTCTTTCTCAAAGCATTAGCACATGTTCTCACACACCCAGGCCACACAATTTGAAACAGCAGTAAAGATAGGGCAGCACAGTATTTACTAGTGATCCCAGTACACAGGTAAGGCCACTGGAGGATTATTTATCTGGTTGCTAGAACATACTGAGCTTGTTCTGTTGGGACATTGCTGTGATTTTTATCTATGCTAGTATTTTAAACTTACAATACAAACTTTCCAACCTCAAGATACGATCTTGGCCGAGAATACTGCAGTTGTTATACTTTATTTTAGTAGTCCTCAAGTAATTTCCTCATTAGCAATTACAGAATGTCATTATTTGCAGCAGTGAATCGTAATGGCCCACGATAGCTGACTGCTACGGAAAGTGGCAGGACAAGGGTGAGCAAAGATGGAGCAGTCTAAGAAAAATGATATATATCACTAGCATACAAAACTTCAAGAGGCAAATTTAATGAAATGCTAAGCAATACCAATTCAGAAAGCCTTCAACAACTTGACGAAGATCTCCTTTGCAGCAGTGAATATTTTGGATACTTCATTTTTTTCTCCATTACAAAGCACAGCTTTACCTTCCCACAGGACTCCTTCCTAAATAACAAAGTGTGCTTATTTTTGTACCAGCAGGGCCTGGCCTTCTGCATGGAAAATATTTTCCTTCATAGTAATTACATATTTAAGAGCACAGTAGTATTTAAAGAATAATGTAAAAGGTTTTCAAATTAGGAAGAAATGGAAGAAAGGCTTTCCCTATGAATTTTTATGTCTCATGAAGCAGCATGAATTTCATGGAGGACAGAGTGGAAGGGACCACATTTATTAAGGAACTCACTGCATTCTAGAGCAAGGGAAAGCAAGGGAGAGAGAAATGAACTTGCAAAATGTGAGCAATGCAGCAGAAAAACATGTTTTGATTGGAAATTATTAGCATTTACATGAAAAAAATGTTAAGCAGCAGCATCAGTCGCCAGTACTTGTTCTCACTTAAAGCAGTTTGAATTAAAGCTCTATCTAAAAGCAGTACATTTGTTAGAGCCTGGGTATCTACACAATAAAAACTTGCTAAGAGGAAGTAAAGCAGTTACATGGAAATGTTGGCGGTGGCTATTTCATCCCACAGACATTTCAATGAGTTGACAGTGCCAAAAGTTTCCCTATTTACAGATGTTGTCAGCAGCAAAAAAAGAAAAACAAAGGGTAGTACCCAGTTGGTGTATGCAACAATTGGAAAATCAGAGGAGGGATACACAGCATAGAGGACTATCCCATAACCAGGAGACAGGGGAAGTTCTGTTCTGAACATAAAGTGCTGGCTGAATCTGAGCTATTAGTTGGACCACTAAACATCACTATACCAGTAGTTTAAAGAACGAGGAAAACTGCTTCCAAGCGCAGCTGACGGACTCTGCTTGGCCTTGTCAGCTTCACGGGGTAGGAGGAAAAGCTTGCTTGCTGCTCAGACTGCAGGGCAGTAAGTGCTACAGCAGTAGACACAGATTAGCTGTGGGGCAATGGATTGAGGTTTGTTCTCAGCACACAGCAGTAATGCAACCCCGAACTTCTGTTTGTAAGATGTCTTCTGGGGCAGTTTTAGTAGCCACTCCCTAATCTACAATGGCAAAAAGAAATTAAACAATAAGCAGTCAGAACTGCTGAGCAGGGCTAATGGGGTTGATTTTGCCAGATGGGGGCTAGGGCATATTCACACAGTATCACAGCTAGGAACTGGAAAAGGATTTGTATTGCTTTAGCTTCTGCATGTCTTGGTTCTCCTTCTATAGATGAGAGTGTTTCTCTGACTTGTTCAGATGTTGAGGTACTTAGAGACATGAAGTACTTGGCTCTGATCATAACAAGGGCAACCCTGGGTATGATTATGCAGATGGACAGACAGATTCAGCTCAAAATTTGCCATTTGGCATTTTTCAGATGAACTTCTGCAAACATGCTCCCAAAAGACAGACTGATCCTCATTGGCAGATAAGTCCCCTTTGAAACACTGTGGTTTATGGACTAATGTTTTTGTTTGGTTTGCTGTTTGGTGTGTGTTTGTTTGTTTCAAAGGAGATTTGTTTCTGTGTGCTGAGAAATGCGCATGAAAGGTCATGACTGGAAAATCCCATCATCAGTTACCCCAGCTTAGCTACAGGATAACAGCTAAGTTGATGCCAAGACTGATCAAATTTTCATTTATACTTAATTTGCTACTTTTGATAGTTATTAGAGTCCCTTCAATTAGTCCTTCCAATTTTTAACATGAAGTATGAGTTGAAAGGTCATTTCAAATACTAATGGGACCTATATGAACTTCTTGGCAGTGAGTATCTGTCTAAGCTATGGCTCCTGTATTGGAAGTCCACCAAATAAGTCTTAAAAAGGGGCTAAACACTGTGAGCTGATCAAGGGAAAAATTAAAATGTCAGAACACTTGGCAACAACTTCAATTGTTAGTTCCCCAGAGATTCGCTCCATGTCTTGATTATTTTTCCATTTCCCTACAACAGCAATTCTTATTTTTTAAAGATTTAATGTGAATACTGCAATATCAGAATCAGCAATCATCCAGTAAAGAGCTGAAAAGCACTGAAGTCAGACTCAGGCTCTTGCCCCTGTGTAATGCCTCTTTTCTTTCTCATTTCTATACCGGGGGTAGAGCACTTTTCTAGCTATTCTTTCACTGACAGATGAAGAACAATTGCATATGTGTGACAGTACAGCTAAGCACCAAAAAGACTTTTGGAGAGCTGAGCTGACAGATCCAAGTAGAGAGCTGTGGTTTATAATACTTATTAGTAAGCAAACCAGACTCTGTTTAGTAAGCAAAGCTGGGATTCTTCCTCCCAGAATATAAATACATTTGCAGCAGGGATCAATAATACTCTACAACCAAAACAACCCCACTGCCCGAGTGTTACTCAACCTGTGGGCTACAGACCCACGGGAAGGCATAGGACAGTGGTCTTTGAAGACCTTACAAAAAAGAGTTCTAATAGTAAAAGTAACATAACCATACACTTCACAGAAACTTGGCCATGTGTCAATACCAAAGCGCAGTTGAGAACTGATTTGTAATCACTGACAGCAGCTTACAAAGGATTTTTTCTGTGGCCAGCATTTTTAATTAAAATCTTTGTAATTATAACAATAAGATTTTGCAATGCAGCTGTTTACCTAATTGCTTTAAACTTTATTTACCATCTTCCCCTTCAACTGCCAAATTACACTGAAGTACAAAGGAATTCCAGATTTTTTTTTCCCCCCTAAAGGTTACATTGTAGCCAGCTAAAAGCCATTCAGAAACAGTGCACTAAGGAGTTAAAGTCCTCAATAATATAATGGTTACAATTCTAATAGATGAAAAATCTTACTATTTCTGGTGCACTTGAGTCAAGGAAGGATGGGCCATGTGTACAGGGCACAATAGGAGTACACCATGGCTTACAGCCAGCTCATAATTCATAGAGTAGCATTATCAGACAAAGTTACCTTTTTTTTTTTTTTTGATTAATCATCTGCCAGAGCTTGAGAGTTTGTGGCTAATTGTTCCATTCTTGACTGCAGAATGAATTAGAGAACAATGTGCAGTCCTAAGCCAGGGAGGGAAAACATAAAGTAAACCCATGAGCACATAATGAATAGCTCAGGTTAGTTAGGTACATTGCTCTTCTGTTCATAAAGATATGCTGCAAATCCAGCACTCCAAGGGACAGCAAGCACAAGCAGTGGATGTTAAAATCCTACACTGTGTCCTCACAGGTGGCTGAACTCATGTTGGACAGCCTCCTCTAGGGAATAATAGGCTTGAGCCCGAAAGAAAGGCGAACGGGATCACATTAGAAGGTTAACTCAGATTTAAGAAGTGACTGAGGCAGCAGGTGTCTGAGGAATGACGAATGGGCAGCAACACAAAGCAGACACCTCTCATTAGAAGTGGAAGAAAAATACTGTTTAAAAGGAAATTACAGAGCAGTTCTTGGGGCTGTATCTCTGTGCTAGCAACATAAATTAAAGTTCTATTGGTACTGCTCATGTAAGCAAAGGACTGGAAAACAAAATTCTGGGTTGTAGCAACCATCATTGCTAGTGCTTTCCCAGCCAAATCACCACATTTCCAGGGTGATGTTTTAAAATTTTTAAAGTACTTTAAAGATAGTTTAATAAAGTAAATGTAACATTACAAATGCAAATGGAAGAAACAAACCCACATACTACCACATTTACACAGGAGCCACAATAGGGTCATTGTCCATGACTCCTCATCCACATTAATAACAAGATGTTCTACAAAAGAGCATGGAAAACCAACACGAAAGTTAGATAGATATAATACATTGAAGTTGTGAAAAAAGCAACAACAATGTATTCTCTGCTTGGTCTTCCCCTTTGAGAATAAAGACTTGGAGGAAAAGGAACCACCAGTGCCAATAAATATAAATATTACAGTAATGACAGAAAAGGACAACAATATTTAGACTAAATCTTAAAAAGGAATGCTAAAGTTATGATGACCTAAACATAAACAAGCAATGCTTAATACTATGAGAGACTTTTGGAGTTAAGAAATAAAGGTGACTGACTGTAGGGAATGAACTGGCACTGATGCAGAACAAAAACAGTGACTCAGAGGAAAACATGTCCTTCTAGAAACTGAGGAGGTTCTACAGCCCCATGCTTTTTAGCTTACTATGAACACACTAATGCATGAAGGCACCAGAGATTGCTGAGCTGTTCAAAGTATGAATGAGAAAACTGCAAGGAGCTACTGATACACTTATACAGAGCCTGGCAGCAAATGACAATCCATACATCCAAATAGGAAAGCAAAGGTTCTCTTGTAGGAGCTAATTATCACAGTGGGTTGGTTCTTTTACAAGTCACTCAGCCAAGCAATATATTGTCAGCACTGTAACAGATCGCATGACATTAGTATTTACTAGAGCTAAATTCATAGTTTCATAGTTTCATTCAGGGTTGGAAGGGACCACAAGGATCATCTGGTTCCAACCCCCCTGCAATGGACAGGGACACCCCACACTAGATCAGGCTGGACAGAGCCTCATCCAGCCTGCTCTTAAACACCCCCAGGGACGGGGTCTCGACCGCCTCCCTGGACAACACATTCCAGGGCTTCACCACTCTCATGGTGAAGAACCTCCTCCTCACATCTAGCCTGAATCTCCCCACCTCCAGCTTCATTCCATTCCCCCTAGTCCTATCACTACCTGAGATCCCGAGAAGTCCTTCCCCAGCCTTCCTGTAGGCCCCCTTCAGATACTGGAAGGCCACAATTAGGTCACCTCGGAGCCTCCTCTTCTGCAGACTGAACAGCCCCAACTCCTTCAGTCTGTCCTCATAGGAGAGGTGCTCCAGCCCTCTGATCATCCTTGTGGCCCTTCTCTGGACACGTTCCAGCACCTCCAGATCCCTCTTGTAATAGGGGCTCCAGAACTGGACACAGTACTCCAGGTGGGGTCTCACCAGGGCTGAGTAGAGGGGGAGGATCACCTCCCTCGACCTGCTAGCCACACTTCTCCTGATGCAGCCCAGGATCTGATTGGCTTTGCGGGCTGCAAGCGCACACTGAGAGCTCATGTTGAGCTTTTTGTCCACCAGCACCCCCAAGTCTCTCTCCTCAGGGCTGCTTTCCAGCCAGTCCCTGCCCAGCCTGTATTTGTGCCTGGGATTGCCTCGACCCAGCTTCAGGACCCTGCACTTGCTCTTATTGAACTTCATGAGGTTGGCTTGTGCCCACCTCTCCAGCCTGTCAAGGTCCCTCTGGATGGCCTCCCTTCCCTCCAGTGTGTCTGCTGCACCACACAGCTTGGTGTCATCAGCAAACTTGCTGAGGGTGCACTCAATGCCACTGTCCATGTCACCCACAAAGATGTTGAACAAGACAGGTCCCAGGACTGATCCCTGAGGGACTCCGCTTGTCACTGGCCTCCACTTGGACATGGACCCATTGACAGCCACAAGTCAAGAGAAGGCAGTGGAAATTTTACCACGGTACAATAAACTACCCAAAAATATTGGAATCAGACTATATGTGCACAGATAATGACAAGGAAATGGTTGCACCTGTACACCTGCAAAAGAAGTGGTTTCTGTGTGGATTTTTTTTCTTTATAGAGCACCTCCCTGTTTTCCTTTTTTCTTCATGGATCTCCATTGCTGTGTGTAACTGAGGCAACATGGGCCATAATAAGCAATGTGGTTTTGGGGCCTGAAATTCATCAAAAAATAGTATACAAGAGTGTTAAAAGCCTCATTTCAGTGATCATTTTCATGATGCACAGGGTACACAATGTCCTCTCTCCCCTCCACCCCAATAAATGTTTTCTCTGTATATGGTAATATTACCAATATAGAATTCCAGCACTTCCTTACGTACTGGAGTTAATTAACCCCAGGTTCTTAGACTGGATATGCCATAAAATAGAGATAGATAGGAAAAAATTGAAGATCAGTTTGAATTTCCTTTACAAACTGAGGAACAACACTAATGGTATTCTTCAATATCAGTTACTCTGAACAGGGATTAATAACCTTCAACAGTTATTATACAGTGTAATGAAGGAACATTTCTTATTTATAGAAAGCCATGTCCTTTCACAAACTTAGTCACTTTACAATGCATCTGTGTGTGGCTTCTGGAGAAGCAGAGGAGTTAGGTGTCCCCAGTGACATGACTGAAACAGGCAGCAGTTAATGGGGACTGCTTCAGTGCAAACATAAAGGCTAAAGGAGAACAAGGAGATGTGCCACAGGCAGTTTAGCAGAGTTGGTACTGCAAACACTACATTGCAAGGCAAGTTCAGATCCCATTCAGAAATTGCACTTACAGCTTTTTAGTGTGTCTTCAACATTTAAAAGTTCAGACCTGGAGTGTGCTTTTGAAGCAGCTCTCCCCATCACTTCATCACATTTTGGTTTGTATCATAGAGTGGCCTCAGAGTGCATGAACAGGATTCCTTTCCAATGAAACGAAACTGAAAGATGCACTCCCAGACAGTATGTAATTCGTGCCAGCTGCAATAGGCTTCATGAAATCAGACAAGACCTGTTCTAAAGTCAACAAACAGACCAGCCCTGAAATAGGCATAGTGTCAATGTCAGATGCTGTGCCAAGTTCTCTACCATATAGATCTGCTCCCCTTCTTCCGCACAACTTTGTAAAGTAGACATGCCTTTAGTGTTCCAGACTGGACTCTAAGCTTGGTCTATCCCAAGTTCAGCTGTGGATGAATTGTAAGCAGGTACCAAGAAGTTTGCCCAGTGTATCAATGCTAATAAAACCAGCTATTCATACATCTCCAATAAATATTAATCTGGCTTGTGTATAATTTCTTCTGTTATACTGTTAGTGTAAGAGGTAACACAGAGAGAAAACTTATTCTGGAGAAAAAATAATCAGAAAATAATTCTTCTACTTTGTGGCAAAAAAAAATTACAGTGTAAATAGAAGTATAAGCAATAAAAAGTTTATGACATCATGGCTCAGTGCTACTTACATAGTTGTCATGCTTCCTTTAAAATTAAATGATAGCTTCATACCAACACATCTGTATTCTGATGTCTGGCACAATACTTATGATAGTTATACACATAGGTCAACACTCAAAAAAGTACTGGCAATTCTGGCAGAGTTCTTGACAGTCTCACATGCCCACGGTTCATCAGTGAGACAAAATGAAAAATGGCTGCTTTGTAAACCACTACAAACATTTACTACCTCTTTGAGATAATCAAACACCCATTTTGGTCACCTAAATCTGAAAGTGATAAATTTACTGTCTGCTTTGTGTTTGTGTGTAACAATAAATAACCAGCATGTGCCCCGAAGGCACATGTCACCAGGTGGATGTCTGTCATTAACTATGGTTTGAGCTGCTAGGAAATACATACAAGGACAGAACTGAGAAAATGATGTGTAAGCGATGTTCATGAAAGAATTAAGTTCTGCAATTTGATCTGTGAACAATATCCTAGCAGCTACAGAGCAGTTGACTAAGGAATTGAGCTTTCTCACAGTTCCCAGTGAGACTCCACGCAGGCATGAGCATGGGCAAATAACCCTCAGAGGCTGAAAGATAAGCAGGTTGTAGGCTGTGTACAGAACCTAGAGTATACACGTACTACTTTGAGTCAAGAGAAATTGTCTTTAATTTTGCTACATAGAAGAGACAACCACAGAACAGTCAAAAATATAGTGAAAGACATTTCCTGTGTGATGTGAAAACTGGGTTTAAATTCCATACATTAGGATTCAAATCAAACCAAACCATTTAGTTAATTCTATTGTGAAACTTAAAATTCCATGTAGAGAAATGTATTAAAACCTTTTCCACAATCACAAGAAGAGGAAACAGTTGAAATGCGTGTGCAAATTAGGTGTACATTTTCCCTATAGAGGGAACAAATAATTGTTCTAATTATTTGCATAATGTGATAGAGTAATACATGCAACTGCACTCATACCTGCAAATTAATTCTGAAAATGTTTGCACGTGAAGAACGAACCATTCAATTAAATCACAGGAGCAACATCAGTATATGACAAAATATAGCACAGCATGATAGAAGCAAAATTGGTTTTACTACCTTTTAACCCATATATGGTGGAAATGTCAAGATCAGTAGGGCAATAGTGTTGTGAGGTTTTAAAGTGTGAGACCTACGGGGATGGGAAGTCTAAAAGGGATTTTCTTGTACAAGCATTTCCTATTTTAGTCAGTGAAGATAAAATTTGCATTGTCTTTGTTCCATATGCATTACATACTTTGTTTTCTTTAACAGCCTGATACCCATGACTCCTGTCTGTAGAGCAATGACAGACTCTGATACGAGTGCACTTCCCCTAAACTCAGGATCCCTTACTGATAAACTACAGCTCATTCAACATGCACTACCTTACTGACACACAACTTTTCCAGCAGCCAGCCTGCTTGGAAAGTAATTTTTTGGCCTCATACTGTGAGACCCATGAACCTGCAGTTACAATTCCCAAATGGTTAGGCAATGTCCAAATTCCGGCTTATAGTCCTTGAGATTCATAAGTTCCAGCAGCAAAGTGTACACCCAGTTGTGTTGGAGTCACTTCTCCCAGCTTCCTTGCTTTTAAAAGCAATTTCTGCAACACATGAACTGAGTGATGAAGTTAAATGTGCAAAGACACTTAGACACTTCAAGCTCCACCAGCAACTCTGGTATTTATATTCAGCTCTTAGTAAGCACAAATGACTCTGACTTTGACAGTGATGCCACTTCTTTATCAGTTTAAATATTTGAGGATACTCAGATTAAGGAGTTTCTATTATCTTAATACAAGCCTCAAACAAACTTGCCTAAATTATGCCCACCTGCTAATTGACAGGAACCTAATTTCTCCTCCTCCATGTGTGAGACTTCAGACCTTTTTAAGTCTGAATGTTGACAATCTGACAGTTTTAAGCTTATATCAAAAAACACTGATGCAGTGAATGTGCCAATTTCAAGATGACTGCCATGAAAACATAAACTGTTTGACATTTAATAAGCTTGTGTTTTCATAGAAATACAATGTGTTATAGATGGTCTGTTTCCATGAAAACACATGGTTAGAAATGAAGTGGAAATGCTTTTCTCAACACTAAAAAAAAACCTTACCAACCAACCCTCATCTGTGAAACATACTAAAAATTGTTATGTTTAAAATGAACTGTTACATTTAAAATTAACTCTTAGTTTAAACATAACCAATGAAGGGTCAAATACAACAGCTAATAGAAATATCTTTTACTTCTTTAGAAAATTGGAATAAAGATGCTTTGGGAAATTTACTTAAAAGCACCAGCAGACACAAGTGCTGCATATGGCAGCGTAAAGTAGGGAGAGCTAACACACATGGATGGGATGGTTTGGGAGAAAGGCATTATGCTATTGGCAAATAGTCTGATAAGATCCTGGCTTCTTACCTCACTGAAGTTAATACCTGAAGAACATTGTGAAAACTGACTAAATGCAGTATGCTGTACCAGTGGGAGTGTAAGGGAGAAGCTGTACCACTTTGCAATGAACAGGATCTTCTGGCTTTAAAACCAAAGGCACTTTTTCAACTGCTTTCAAAAGCTATACAAGTTTCCACCTTTGATCATCTCTTTCCCTGATGGGAAAAGTCTCATGAGGAAAATCAAGAGTGCGACAATTAGAGAAGTGAAGATTTCACATAGAAAGTGAAGCCCTTTAAAAAAAAGCTTGCTTTTATGACTATGATATGCTAAGAGTATGGACAGTGTTAGATTTAAATTAGTAGCTGTTGTTACATGTAGATCCCACAGGAAGTATCCTAGAAGAGTTGGGGTTTTTTTTGAAAGAAGCTAAGCACTTCTGCTCTTATCTTGTAATCTGGGCATGCTTACCATGATGCATGCAGGTACTGGTGTGTCACTGGAAGGAAAGAGAAGTTGAAGAGCTTTAGTAGATGAAATACAAAATTCGGCATTGCTTAGCTCCTGATGCCATTCCTTTATACACAATTTGACCACCTACGTCAGCTGAAGTTTCTGTTTCCTTTTTTACCTATTAGATCTACTGAATTGGCACACAACTTCTAGGTAAATAGCAACTACATCCCTTCCTCTTTCTTTTTGCCTTTCCTTTTCATTCAGCCTCTTCAAAGCTCTAAGAAAAACAATTAAAATAGAAATATCCTCAAAACTACTTTGAAACAAATGTGTAGAAACCATATAAAATCCATCAAAGAGGCACATTTAGCTGTGTTCAGTGATCACAAACTGGAAAACAATAGAAGCTAAAAGCAGAAAAGACTAACTGCAGCTACAAATGAATAAACAGTCAGTGAAAAACTTTTTCTGGATTTATTATCCAGCAATAAACTAACCTAATAAAGGGAATGGCTACTTTTGGGTATGTCACTCAGAACTAGCTAACTGAATTAAGTTTTGGAGTCTTTTTGGCCTTAGGAAAATAATATTTGCACTTGAGTAATTTATCTGCTTAGAAACAGAGTACTTTTTTAATGAAAAGTGTAGAGGAGAAAGATTTTGTGTGAGGATTAGCAAAAGGACAGGAAAAGAAAGAAGGAGAATGAATGATAAAGGTAGGACAAGCTTTTGTAGTCAATATTAAACTCTAAATAATTGCCAAAATTCCACCAGCAAGAGGTGTCCACTAACACTTATTCAATTTCTAACTGCTAATCAGAACATATGTTTCTCAGAAAGACCACTATCAAGTTTTATCTGGAGAGAAGCATTATGGAGGCTTCCTATGCCAATGCCATTACGCCAGTTTGTATATGCAAGACAAATCTGACACTACAGAACATGTAAGATTTACTGGACAACCTATACCGACCCACAATACAACAGAAACAGATATGGAGACATGTCTATTGAAGGTATAAAAAAATGTCAGCCACATTCACACATTCAACTTTGTGATTTCATGACCAGGAACTCAATACCATGAGTCAAGAAAAGAAGTAGCTACATGTAAGCCTTCTGAATTTTGCACTTCACAATACAATACCACTTACTCGGCTGGACTCGTAGTCTGACTGCAGATTTAACCCTGAAATGAGGAAAGCAGTCCATCTGCAAAACAAGTGACAGGTTCCTAGCTGGAGTGGCAATCATAGAACCTTCCATCCCATGTCAGTGAAACGCAGCAAATGAACATGCTACAGGGGAATTTTCTTGGCAAACTAGGATTGCCAGGAATTAGTTTCACTAAGAAAAACATCAGGTTGACCAAATATTTGTTCCCAAGTCAAAGTTCTCTACATCTCTTTTCTAAGGTTCCCTGCTAGAAATGGCTGCAGTTCTTTTGGTGACATTCTTAGCTTGCCAAATATGAAATATTCCAGAGCATATACATTACATTTCATCAAAGACAGGATTTAATACTAAAACCTATTCTCAAAACAGCTGACAGTGAGGTGGTGAAGTCGTGTTAACAGGATGTAGGAATTGTACCTGAACTGTCTTGTTTCTAGGACAGCTGTTAAAGTCATGTCACCATATTCTATATGAAGGACTACTCCACCTTGCTTTAAATTAACAATGAGTTTTCTTACCTTCCTCCTGAAAATTGCAGAAAAAAACTGAGACTGTTTCAGTGAAATACTTCTTGAAATATCAAAAGCTCTATTTATCAAGAACTTTATTTTCAGGCCAGCCTTTAGCACTGTTATGTTCTCAAAGAGCATGCAAAATTGTCTTCTTGGATGACCCCTTTACTTCCACTTTTATTTCAAGGGCCATAAATGTGGAATAAGCCAGCAATATAGGGAAGGAAAAGGCAAAAATGGGTCAGAATGAAAGAAATGTTAAGAGCTTAAACAGGAAACTTGCCTTATCTGTAAAAGCTGTCTTTGCAGGCAGCAAGTATCACACCTACCTATCAGTTAGGTAACAGTAACAAAGATAACGAAACAGTTCTTCAGACAAACATTGGTGGAAAGGATGCTTATCAACTGATGACTATATCTAAAAGGAAATCACTAAATGACTTTGATCACATACTGGCTTTCGGAAACCAGAGGTTTCCCTACCTCTGTTGCATAGAGATTAAATAAAGCCTACTTTGAATTTCCAGAAAACTGCAAGAACACCACTGTTGTGAACTGGCTTTTGAAGTCAGTGGTAAACAGAAAAAGAGGAAAAACAAAATAAAAAAATAAAGGAAATTGCTTTGAGGGTGTGCCCAGTCTGTTGTTAGCAAGTCACACTGCTTCAACTTGCAACTGACAGCTTATGTTAACCTTAAACAAGAAGCTATCATACACACAGAGGAAGCTAAGACAGATAGCAACAACCTCTCACAACAGTCTTCCTTCTTGTAGCAAAGTCATCATCCTCATTGTCAAGGCTTCCTGTTTAATTGACTGCTTATATTTCTTACAATAACTCATTCAAGGTTTGGTTGTACTTCCATTCAAGTCAGGAACTTTACCACTAATGGCAGTAAGTTTAAACCAGTAACATTCCTCAAGCACTAGATGCAATCCTGTAAAACTCTAACTTCTGTTTAGGTGAGATGCATTCTTTGATAAAGGAACAGTGAATCCAAAACCAGACCATGGAGTAATTTAAGGCAAGGTGACTGCATTGTGGTTAAAGACCAAAACTAAGTTCTACAATTATAGGATCTTAAACTAGCTTAAGGTAAAGTAGCAGAGTATATTCATATTTCGGTACATACTGACTTTCTGTGTGAGTAAAAGATACTTACAAAAAAGTTAATTCAACATGATGATGCTTATTTCAATGTGTGCTAATAAGCATGTCTGTATATGCCTAAAAAGGCATATTTTAGCTCTGCTTTTATAGTGCACATAGAGCTGACTGAAAGGAAATCACTACATTACAGAACAATTGTGTTGCTTTGTTTTGAAATCAAACAATAAATTCAGCTCCCCCCCATTTCTAAAATAACACCAGGTACCATCTTTTCTGAGTCTTTTAGTTCAGTGAAGAATGCTGCATAAGCGATTTGTTTGTGAGCATAGTTTAGTTAAGTAGATGACCATCTTCCCACCCCCCATGTACATTCCACAGACTCAGGAACTCAAACTGAATACCTTTGAATCACCTGTACTTCTACTTAACTCACAATTGGCAGGATTTCTGAAAAGCTGTGTGTACTGGTTTCCCTTCCTGCTTCCCCTCTCCCCACCAATTAACCAATGCACACAAAGACACAGCATTTTTTCAAGAAACCTCAGAACTATTCAACCAGTATGAAGAAAGAAGAAGAAAGCTGATTTTTAGGAAGTCTGGATCCCAAATTCCCTTGGGATTCTATTTAATTTTGGGCTAATCTGTTTCTGTTCCTACTTTCCAACTGCAAATTTTAGTTCTTCAAGATCAACTCACACTGCCCTTTGAGGATTTTTGTCCTTTTTAGGCAAGCAATTAAGCTATACTTCATCACATTAGAAGACTCAGAGGGGGGAAAATTCTGACTAGTAGTTTTCCAAACAAGAGCTTTATAAATATTATCAACTGGTCATAAGATTAAGAAGAAGCTATTCAGTATGAGTTAAAAGTGACTTCCTGGTCTGCCATAAGGAGCTACCTTATATGCTGTCTGCATGAAACTTGTGTTTCCAGCTGGCATCAAGATTTAAATAATTCCAGGCTGATGTTCTCAGAGAAAGGCTGAAAACTCTTCCAATAGTTTTACAGTTCTAATAAGGCTAGCCATCAAAATGCATTAAAAAGCCCTTTTCAGGTTCAATAGTTGTTTCAGAATGGCGACTGCATAAGTTTAGCAATGCACTGTCAAATAAATGAGTCTATTAGGAATGATGGAATCAGTCCCTGGTTTCAAAATTCAGATAATAAAATGTGCTTTTTTTGGATCAGGTGCCAACCTTGGAGAAGACCATATGATTGAGCTTGCTTTAGAATCATTAGAATTCAGCCTTACGACAACAAAAATGCAATATTGTGCTATAAGAAACAATGCCATGAAGTGAAATGCATGTGAGCAGAACGCTCCTAAGGACAGATTCTTCTCCATGTGTGAAAAAAGATAGCAGGGATACATTCTTGGGAACAAACCTACTTTGGGAAAACACTTTGACCTTTGATCTTTGAATAAATGGACAACCAAGCCTAAAGATTTAATCCGAATTTATGATTTAATCCTAATTTTAACCCAAACACTTTGCTGTATTTGGTAGCAATCCATTCACAAAGACTTTTTTTAAGAAGACTGAGGTGACTTAAGGAACTGTTTGAACCAAGTTGACAGATTCTTGCACAAGTCTTTTTTCATGAGGACAATGACCTCTTAGGAAACTTTTGCAAAGGATGTAGTCAAAAGGTTTCCAGTGTACTGGTATTTCTCTGCATGTTCGTTAGAGTTGCCTTGACTCAGACAGTTCAAAGCCAGAATATGCAACCCACATATTAAAGAAGAAAATTGTGAGCAGTAACATTTCCCAGTTGTTTTAACACTGTTTGAATTGAAAAATATCCAGAATGCAAAAGTAGGTTTGTTGAAGTCTCATCTGACAGTTTTCTGGTGTCCAAACCACTTAAAAGCTGCAAAAAAATAAATCAACTTCACAATTTTATCTAGAGTAACTTCTACTGCTCTCTGGGTTGGATTAAAGTCTCAGGGTGTGGCAATATTTTGCAGCTAACATTCAGCCCATAACACAGTTCTCCTTTATAACGAATGACCACCCCAAAATTGTAGATGGCTATTCTGATCAAGCTGGAAACATTACTTCATACAGCAGCTGTTGAGAGTTCTAATCACATAAAACTTTAAAAACAATAACAACGAAAGATAATATATTTTAAGGTCTGATCAAAGCCAATAGGAATCCTTAAAGCAAGATGTGGGTGTAAGAAAACAGTGGAGATGTTCCCAGTGTATTTACTGCCTAGGTCCACAAACAATTATATTTATTTTTGAGTAATTTCCACAATCTCTTAATATCCATCAACTATACTGACAGAACTTAGGTACCTATGTCAGAAACCTCCCCCAACACTTCATCATGCCTTAAAACACAGGCGTCCGAATAACTTTTTAAACAGAACTCTTCAAATGTCTCTGCCCATCTTGTATGCTTCCACTGGAGAGACTGGAAAAATAAATAGAGTGTGACCAGGATGGGAATATTTTCATTTGTAACCTCTATTAATATGCATTAATAGGTATGGCAAGGGTCAGGACTTGCCCCCAAATAAAGACCTGCAAAAATTTAAGACAGCTTGCTTGCTTCTTCCTTGTCTAATTGAGTTTGATAGGCAACTATAGTTTAGAAATATCTTAACTATAATCCCAACATACATGCCCCAACATACATTTTAGTACTGGATGATTAACATTTTGCTAATTTTTATTGGTCTTCATTTGCCAAAATTAATTCTCACCTGTGTGCCGTAGTCTGTACACTACATTGACAGAAAAACCTGTCTTAAGGTATTTACTAGAAAACTCACAGTAAAGTAAATCCATAACTAGTGGTTACAGCCAAAAATCCCTTTTAGATAGAAGCTGTTCCATATACTCAGAACAGAACCAGAGACCTGACATTACCTTCAAGTGCAGCTAATAGACAGAGTTCCCCATGGGACTTTCAGGGCAGTGCATTTAATTGCCTGTTCTATCAGCCTTAGAGAAAAAACTAAATGTTCCTTCCCACTGTGCCAAAGGGTTGGGGCCCAGGTAGAAGCCAAGCTTTCAGGTTGCTAATAGAAGATTAGAAGCATCAGATTTGTCTCACCTCTGACCAGTTACTCTGTGAGGGCACAAAGCGTGCATTAATAAAATGTTCTCCTGACGCTTTACCCACAGCTGATTCCACATGGGCAAAGGGCCAGTCTCTCTTCACAACTATCAGAACTTTCACAGAGAAAAGGTTTCACTGCTATAGAACTACAATGAAGAACTAGAGCATTCACAGTTTTCCACGAATACCCAAGTCATGAAAGTCACACATTCACAGGTGGCATTGTCACTCTGCACACTCTTCCTCCCAAGACAGTCAGAAACATTTTATCCTTTTAAAAATATTCCCTCCTCTCCTCATTATTCGACAATGCCTTCATCTTTGCCCCCATACTCAGTATCTCGGCCACCACCACAGGAAGGTAGCATTCATTCTCTCTCATGCAACACACGAGTCACTGACATTGTGTTTTGTGTGGTAGGGAATAAAACCGATTGACTGACAATGTTTGCGTCCAAAACAAACTTTTTACAGGGACATCTTCTAAGTGGAATTAAAAGTATAATACCTAGCTGCTTATGAAGAGGTTTCTTAGGCTCTCATGAAAAAAATGGGAGAAAAAAAAATCAAGTGTAGCAGTAGCTCAGTAAAAGTTTTATACAAGAGAAAAGCCCTAGATAGTTGTCTTCAGATTTCTTCACCAGGGCAAACAGTGCTTCAAGGACAAGTAGGAAAGTAGCTGCTATTTGAGGCAACTTCATTATAAAATCATTTTTAATAAGCAATCTGAACAAAGAGAGGGAGCGCTCTTGCAGAGAAGCCCCCAAGGGATCTTAAGGCTGCCCAGTAAAGTTATTAGGAGGTTACACACAGGGGACCAAACAGCTATTTTATTGGCCTCAGGGGACAGGGTTTAGTTTTCACCTGCTCTCTTTAGGCCCTGGTGCTAACAGAAGATCCTGTTAACCATCAGTCTTCTGCAGGCTCCTATTTTGTGAGGGAAGAGTATGATTTATTTACTTTAGCCAGCAGACAGGACAATGCACAGTAGACATACGTGTAAATCAGATCAGAAAAATATCAGTTATTTTCCCTTTAGTGCAGTTTAGCAAAAGAATTAACAAACCTCAAGAAATCTTTAGCAGTGGCTATAAATAAAATGTGGGAAGTAAGATCAGAGAAAGAGAAATTCAGGTCTTGAGTTCAGTTAAGCTGCAAACATTAGTAAGCATTTAGACTTTGGTGAACAACAGCTCTAGGCTATTTGGACATCTGAGAAGTTTAAGAGCCGTCTCCTGCCCCAAATCAGGTTCTTAGATTTTAAGAAGCTAAGCCCTTTTCTCAGAGAAGATATGAAGGACATGATTTAGGAATGTATCTCTGCTCAGGATAGTATCAAGAGCATGCCCATGCCTGAACACCAAGACACTCCCTTTTTTGGCTAGTTATGCTGCAGTAGCAATGAGGATAGAACACTCCAAGCTCCAGTCAAAGGCTTATGTGCTTGTCAGAATAATGAATATCCATTGAAACACCTGAACTTTGTCACTGCAGCTTCTGAGCTCTTATTACATGCAGCATGCAGCATACAGTCAAGTTGATCTCCCTGTGGTGCAATCACGCCTTTCAGCTGTAGTGTGCACGTGAAACATAATTGACCACTTGGCCCACTTATACTTAAGTCACACTTAAGTATATAGAATCAGGATACTTCTCTAGACCAACACCTATTACAAGATGAGTGTAGGAACAGTTCCAGAGCTTGATGTGGGACTAAGGGAAGGCATTGGGATAGCTGCTTGCTATGGGGTCTTAGATGTCAGAAAGGATGTGTTTACTGATTTCACTCTTTGCCAACAAAGCTGCCAGCTCTTCATGCAATTGCTTTAATAAAGTGATAAAAATTAAAAATACACAGTCCCCACTTTATTTTCCAGCAGGAGTTCAGTGACTATCTTTGAAAATGTTACTTTTCTGCTAGAAAATAACTGAAAGTATAATTTCAGGGTAAGTAAGGAATATTTATCAAAAATTATGGAATTCATACAGAGATGCCTACTGACACAACTGTTTAAAAAAATTACTCTAGAATAACTGTTATTATAAAACATGAAAAGCAGGAGTCCTAGGTCTCAAATAAAGGGCAAATATCTTTCAGTTACAAAGGAGACAACTTATAGAGGGTTCTGCTATAGGCATTTTCTGTTAAAATTGGATATATCTTGAGTTATGAAAATATAAAACATAGAGGGCTAGAGGGCTGAATGTAATACTCAAGTACACCTATCTGCAATACAAGTAAACACAAATTAAACACAGTTTGGAGGATGAACAAAATGGGTAGAAAACACGGGTAACTCATTGTGGCTATCTCACTGTAGTACCTACCACAATACAATCTACAAAGCACAATCACACCATTTCTGTCAGTATCATGTTACTACTCAGCGTAACAGAACAAAGAAGTGTCAAAACCAGTGCTAGTTCAGGGAGTAGGTAACGCCAACTAGTGATGTGGTGAAATGTGACAGCCCACACTAATCCTATCCAGGTACTGAAAAGGTACTACTGCCCTGGCCTAGTTCTATCTCAGGAAGCAATGCAAAGTATTCTATACATACATGTTTGAGATGAAGAGGAACTTCCCAAAAGTTTAACTGATACAATTGCTCTTGAACAGAGAATGAGGTGCACATTTTGAACACCAACTTGAAGCAGCCCTTACTGCAAGAGGTTTAGGAATGAACAATGGCAAAGCACCACAACTGAATAGTTCCATTACCATAAATGGAAGTCCTTATGATAAAGGCATGAGAAAACAAACTAACCTGGTCTAAATTTGCCTGAAAAAAATGGGCTGGTTGCAGTACAGGAACTGAGGTACTTTGCTATCTATCACTGGGACTGCTCAAAGAAGTATGTTCTTTCTCTCCAAACAGTGACAATCTAGTCTAAGTGCATGAAATTGGTAGTTGTCAAACAGTTTTGGACTCGCCTCACAAAAGGTCATCATCCACACTGTGTGCTTACAGTGATCTACACTACACTGTTACTGCAATGTTAAACCCAATGAGAAGCCTCTAGTTTGAAGTAGCACCTGGGTTAATCTAGTCCAGGTAAGAACAGCCCCACAGGTCCTGGCCTCTGCACAGACAAGTATGTGTCACTAGGAGCAAGGGCAACAAGATACCAATGGACCGCAGGAGCTCTTGCATGGCTTTCTGGAGACATGGACAGAGATTTGTGGGAAAGAAAGGCTTTCAAAAATCTGTAAGGTTTTTTTTTTCTATCTTAAAAATGCCAGATAAGCAAATAGCTGAATGTACATGGACCTCTATGCAGATATGAACTCCAGCTATGTAATCAAACTCCTTTGAAGCTTCTGAGTGTGGTTCATTGCAATTCAAATAGTGAGAGAAATAAAGTTCCATCCCATTGCCAATTCATTACAGTAGGAGCCTTCTGGGTGCATCCACAGGAAACCACCCCTTACTTTGATAGGCAGCCTAGTGAAATTCTTTTAAGAAAGTCAGTGCCCAGGACATAAAAATTATCTGGAGAACAATAATGTGATTTATTTGTGTGATAGTTCTGAGTCACAAGTGGTCTGGTAGAGCCATCAAACTCACTCCATGAAGTATGGCAAGATTTAGATATAAGATGCCAGAAATCATATACAACAGACTTCAGGACTGAGCATAAACCCACGTCACTGGGATCTACATGGTGAGTCCTCTGCAACCTTTAGTTCCCTGAATTTCAGATCTTTATGATCACTGATACAATGATGTCTCTCTGAATTTGCAAAAACGCTGAAGCTGTGCACCAGTTACCATTCACTGAGTACTTTTCTATTCAGAGCATGAAGTGGGACGGGAAGAGGACTGTATTACAAATATCACTGCAAAGTAAATGATCAGAAAAGAACCTAAGTGTCAGCCATACCTTTTTTTCTCCAGTTAAAAAAGAACTAAAACACCAGAAGTCCCACTTTGTATGGAAGATGAGAAAGGACTTGGCCTCTACCATTTGACTTAGACTAAAGGTTATACAAGGTGATGGTTAGCCTAACAAATTGCCATATGAGTCCAAGAGAGAATAGTTCTACAAACAGACAGAAGGCAAAACTGCATTTTGGGGTGGACAAAATTTATTCCCTTAGTGTTGCTTGGAAAAGTATTAAAATCCTTGTTTAAAACCAGCAGGATTTGTAAAGCTCACACCCTGATACAGAGAGCTTGTAGGCAAGCAGCTAATGAACCAGAATAGTTGGATAATATTGGTTGTATCAAGAAGAGTGAATGTCTTTCAGGTTTTATTTTGCTAGTTACATAATGAAAGATCTGTGCTTTTTCCGCATAATATTGCACATGTCTGAATACTGAACTACTGTTTGATTCAGAAATGACCGAAGCACCTCTCATCAGCAGGGCAGCTCAATTTCAGCTGACAGAACACTTCCGTCACAGACTAATGCCAAGAAGGTGGTAAAATGTACCCAAAATCTTAAATAACACCAAGAACAACCAAATAGCAGAGACTGATCATGACTGATTTCAAAACCTGCACAATTAAAATGACTAATTAGGATGAAGTCTAAAGAGGATGAATCTGATGTTTCAATGCATAATGTATCAACCTTGCTGGCATTACATTCAACTAATTAAGTCAAAATATCACTAGAAACGAGTGCTTCTTTACAGTCAGTTGACATTGTCATGTGCTACACACAGTGAACTTGGAAGATGAAGACATCATTCCAAACCAGCCATGTGGACACTGTGCACATGCTTGTGAGAATGGTTTTGTGAAATGTTTTTGCAGAACTCCCACTCTATATAACTTAGTTTGGATCTGTTCTGTGTACCGACACAGAACAAGCAGCAAACTCTAGATGTCTTGATACACAAAACCTCTACCCTTGTCATTTGTAGTTGTTGGCAACTCAGACTTGAGTTGTAATTTTTGCATTTACACATTTATTTAAAAGTATTTTTTCCAAGTCATTCTGAAACTGTGAATTTTGATGTCTACTTTTGCTAGTCAGTAATAAAAAAATTCTAGGCAATAAGGAAAAAAACCCCACAAACTTATTGTGCACAATGCCAAAATGCCAAAGATGAACATTTACATTAATTCCTGCTCTATGAGAATTTGTCATAACAGAAATGAATTCTGAAAGACCTTCAACCAAAACTGAATGAAACCTCATACATATTTGCTAGCAAATGTAGCCTGCATTTTCATCTTGCCAATTATAACGTATTGCTCCTTCTATTTTAATCCTTTCTTAATGGGCAAGCTTATCTTCCCATTATTCAGGGAACTTTTTTGTTCATGCTTCAGTAACTGCATGACAACTGATTAACAAATGGAGGAGCTACTCTTTGACAGTTCCCTTAGAACAGCACAAACAGAATTCTCAACACAGATGATGCCAGGACTCTAATTTCTGTCTCAACTAGATTAAAGGCCATATACGGTGAAGAGTAGCTAATCATCTAACACCACTGATGAATATATCTTTTTTCCATTTTAGGCCTGAGATACACATGACGAGAGCACTTTATCAGTCTGGCAAGGTTTAAGAGCGTATTTCCTATGCTCTTTTAGTCTGTGGTTACTCTTTAATCTTCCCTACAAAATGTATTGAATATTGGAACTGGAGACGTGACTCCACATGGCACTGCTGTATACAAAATATATAGGGTGACTTCAGCTGATTTCCAGGTGGAGCGTTACAAACCACCACGTGCAGTCATTAGCCTCTATACAAGAGAGGTCCAAGACTGAGCTAGCATAAATACTGAATTACTTACCACCTCTAGAGAGGGTGGTCGCTCCAGGCCAGGGTTGAGCTCATGGGCAAGGCTGTGCAAGGAAGCTGTCTGTATAATGCCTGGCCTGCGGATATACAGAGGACTTCAGTCTCCTGTACTGTCAATCTCAGTCATCATGAGCTCAAATATTCACCAGAAATGTAAGGGTCAAATTCTGCCCTCAGCTGCCTATCTGTAGCTCCCATATATGCATTCAGCCAAAGGAATCTGACCCTAAGAGTGGGATTAAGCAGCAAGGCCACCTAAGCAGAGGAGTACCATGAGCCTCTAAAACTCTGTGACACTTAACATGTGTGTCCAAACTTATACATACCAGCTTCACACCTGAAATTCTTAAATCAAGCAGATGTGTTTTGTAACTCTATATGGTAAGGATTCATAATCTCAAGTCAGAGTGTTTATTATATTAATATTTTAAAACCAGGAATAAAGTAAGAATGAAATTAACGTAAGATATTATAATACCACTTTAACCCTAGAAGGTGCAATGAACACATTTTGAATGCATAACCCTGTCAAAGTGCATCTATCTTTGTAAATTTTGTGCAGCCTAAGACTGCTTTGCTAGAAGGCCTTCACGAGACTAATAGGCTCGGCTTTATTTAGTCTACTGCAGTGTCAGATCCTGGGCAAGTACAATTCCTGCATTACTAGATTTCCAAACCTTCACAGTATCTGAAGAATCTCAACATATCTCCTAGCTACAAATTACAACACTTGGAATTGTGCTTTTAACTCACTGCAGAGTAGATGAGAGTTGATCCCAAATGATGTCTTTGAAGATGATTCGGAATAAATGTGTACATAAGTAAATGCAGGCATCCACATCCATTTCCAAGGTTGTCATTTATGAGGATTTTTTGTTTATATGGTTGAGAGCAAAAAACAATAATCTCCAAATTTTCATCAAGAGCTCCTTAAGCACAAGCACAGAATGATTTACCTTACAGATTAATGCATAGGAAGGGACACAAGACTTTCAATTAAATAATTTTAATCATATTGCATACATAACAGACAATCCCCCTCCCCCCCCCAAAACACAACATTCTTCTTACTCCTGTTTACAGAGTATGTTACTGATCAGCTAGCTGTAAGGTATACTTCCTAGAACAAGGAATTCTGCCTTTCTTCACAACTTTGCCCTCTGATTTAATACATATTGAAATGCACACACATATGCACTGTATATTCATTCAGATGACATTTTAGGTAAGGTCTGTAAATACTGCAAAGCAGAAAATCCACCAGAATTTTTAAACAGAGCCTTCTCAGGCTACACAGACACCTAATAGTCTGAGCACCACAGCACAGCCTAATGTGAGTTCCATTTATAAGGGAAGGCCAAATCAAAAAATATTACTTACATGTATGAGTCTTCTTTGTTACAGAAATACCTGTAGAGAAAAAAGGACACCAACGTTAGCAAAGTGACCACTGACTAAATTCTTTTGACATATATTTCATCATTAAACTATTTTATTTCAGACACACAGCAGCCACTGTAAGAGAGGAATGAAAATTGTAATGCTTTGTATATTAGAGGAGGGAGGATCCCCCTTCTTTGCATGCAGACTTTAATTGCATAATGCTCTTCTTATACCTCATCAATAAATGTTTCAACATGTATTGCTTAAATTTTGTGGCTGGAATGTACCAACACACTGCTGTTTTAAAACTGAAGCTGATGGAAACTGAAAAAAAAAAACAATCAAGAACACTATGGAAGCCCCCTTTTAGTTTTTATGGTTAAAATTTTTCCCACACTCATATTAACCAGTGAACATCAAACTACCCAGACAGAACAGATTTGAGCAGTACAACAATTCATTTGCTATGCTATTAAGTTCAAGTAGTTCCTTGACTGCAAGCTGTAGCTTATGCTCATTAAAGCCAAATGAACAGCTCTCTCAATATGAGTATTACTTGCCATAATTTCAAGCCAGATGCAAATATCTCCAAGCTGTTAAATATATACTTTCTGAAGTAATAAAGATGTTTTTATGCTAGACGGGCATGTGGCGTCAATCACCAATGATGGTCCAGTGCCAGTGAAATTTAAAAGGCATTTTAAAGCAAGCAACAGAGTGAACAGAATGAGGCAAAATTCATAATACCAAATAAAGATAAAATTAACTCTGGTAAATGTCATTGGAATTCATGCTTGAATACAAACAATATTGTCTCCACTTTAGTAGATAACTGGTGCTGTACTCAGACCCCTTTGTATTTAAGCCTCACTCTCCTTGGGGGGAATTTTATGAGAAAAGAAAGAGGTTACTGGAAGCAGCACAAGTATTTGAAACATTTCATTTGTGATTAAAGCCTGTAATGAAATTTTGGAATTGGAATTGTTCAGCTGACTGTTCATTAAAGAATTCATGTTGTGGAACATCTCAGGGAGGCAGTACATTACAGCAATTCAGAAAAATATATAGATACCTTATTTGCAAATTCAGAGCTAACTTCCAAAGCCAACAGTTTTCAAACTATTAATTGTTTTGGTGGTGCATAAACCCATAAATACATAGCCAACCCCAAATATATAGCTATCAGGTTTGACATAAACATCGTCAGGATTTTTTTGTAATTACACTTGGCCTTTTAGTTTTGAATCACCAAGTTTTGCAAGTGAGCATTGGAACCCTTCCCACTCCTCATGCTAGGCATTAGGTCTCTAGCCTCAAACTGTAGAGCCAGGGTCAACAATAAGGAGAACAACCAAAACAAAAATAAAACCTTTCAGTTATGTAAGTAGCTATTACAGGGGGCAAATGAATCCCTTACATTCGTATTTTGTAAGAGCCAGCTTTATCAGATTTTCATTCCAGCCCAGTCACCACTGGTTGGCTCAGAGAGGATGGGTGGAACAGGGCAGCTGCATGTGTCAAAGAGGTAAGCATTATTACAGGGACCACAACTCAGGACAAGAAGAGGGACAGAGTAAGATGAACAGAGATCTGAAGTATCTATGTCAAAATGCACAAACAGTATCTTGTGCAGTCTTTTGCACGACTACGTAAAACCCTCTCTCCAGGTTTTTCTAAAGATCTCCCTTACCCTTTGAGTTGGAAATTATAGCTGTCATTAGAACATCTGTTCTTTCACCAAGGCTGTTTGACATCTTGAGTGACCACTCAACAGCATGTCCAGCTTCTGGCAGAGTCTTCATCCATCATGAACTATCCTCACATTCCCTCATCCCACCCTTGCCTATCTGGCCAGCTCCTACAATTTTAAGGATGCTATACAGATTGGGAAAAAGGTCTTAAATCTGAACACCATTTGCAAAACTTCCTCTCCCAACACTAGTGCTAATAAATGGATACATCAGTGCTCTTTCAGCATTATGGGAGCCATATGTGTACTCTTCTCAGGAAATAATACTTTCTGTAAAATCACTTTGAACAGAAAGTGCTTATGCTGTCACTTCTGATTACTCACAGCCTCTTCACAATGGGATTTGCCACAGCACAAAACAGACTTAGCTGTATTCGCTGACTGAGGGCCTACTTTCCCCTGATACATGAAACAGTGATGGAAATATTAGTGCTTGTATTTTTCTACCTTTTTTTTTTTTTTTTTTTTAAATATGAGATGAGTGGGTTTTTCCAATCAGATGTTTCCATAATAATTACTGATTACCATCTGGTAAGGGCTTTTAGCTGGTTTATGCAGATATTTTTAGATAACCTTTTAAAACAAGAGCTTAGAGGTAGGCTTTTTTGCATCTTCTTCATAATTACATTGGTAGTTGCAGTGAAACCAAAGCATTCTGCTTTGAACCTGTTGGTTTACTGTTACTAACTGCAGTCTGGTGGAACTAGGAAAAATGTTGCCAATATTAGATTTAAATTAATCAGGAATCTTTACTTACTATAAAATGAGATGTGAATTTTTACGAAGCCTTCCTTTTCACACCAGTAACTGTGTCTGGAAAAGCTGAGTAAAAAATGTACCAGCATATCCAAACAGATACTTATAACCAGTGCTTTAAATATAGAAAGTATGCAACACATTCCTACATCATTGCAATTGGTTTTACTTTTAAAGCAGGAAGCCAATGATTTTGCTATTCAGAACATTGTTTGAAAACTATTTAAGGTAAAACCAGGGAGCTATGAGATCTTTGTCTTTCTTTCAGCCAGTGCTAACTCCCTCATGCAATATATATTTGAATGCCTTTCCTATGAGCTGTATCCTAGAAGTCTTGCGCAGAAAACTCATCACTTCATCTGAAATGAACACAATCTCTTGAGACACTAAGTCAACAAGTCTAACATATACCATTAATTTTCTTCACAAGATGAGGTTTTATTAATTTGGATTGTTCTCATTTGGAAATATTTCAGGGACTGGACCATCAGTTTATGTGGATTTGAGTAGACACTACATAATAAAAGCCTAAACCTCATATACCACTGAAAGGCACAGATTTCTTTATTTTGAGTAAGTGGAGCACAAAGCAGATACTGATTTCTTCCAAAATCTGACTTAATGTAAAATCCTCTTTTTCAGTGGTCTTAATTTATAAATGTGCTGGACTGGAGTAAAATGCAACCATTTGCCACTACTAGCACTATCCTAAACAGTCAGCTTCCCATTCTTATTTCACAAATAAAGAACTAAAGAGAAGAAGAAACAACCCTAACTTCAGTGTTGCTAATACAGAAAGACTTCCTGGCTTCACCAGATAGACTTCAAAGTAAAGCAAAGGAAATGTCATGAAAATACCACAATATATCACTGCCATGGCTATCAGTGAGTGAAAGTTTCAGTTTTACAGTTATCACAGAATTTATCACTTCAGCACTGCAATTTGACATTCCTGATCATCAACAAATCTTAAAGCAAATTAGCTTCTTGGAGTTTTCATTGTTGCTATGCAATGCTCTTTGCAACAACAATCTTATTTTTTTAATGAAAAGCATTCATATGCCATTCCCTTTCCCCCTCCCACTAACAATATGTAATTTGCCATGATGGCTGGTATTTACAAAAATAGCTTTCTGGATGCAATGAACTTTGAAACGAGTATCTACCAACAGAGACAGGATATTCTTTTGCAAGCAGTTAGCCTGACTGACCTTCACTAGCCAGCTTCAAATGGAGATAACGTCTTCAAGTACAAAAAGAGACTCAGATATTTTATACACCATAAGCTATTTCTCACAGTTGCCCATAAAAATAAAGAAGCATAACGAAACTCTGCTTACTCCGTGAACCCAGATCCCTGCTGCTGTTGTACAGTTGTCAACTTCCCATATTTCAAGGGAAAAACATACTTTGATGTACAGAAAGATAAGTAAAAAGTCCCCTCTCTGGCAGAATACATTAGTCTGCAAAATACCAAAGGAGGATATTTTTGAGAGCAATTTTCTTAAACCTTCAAGGAAACTCTTCCTCAGAAGTTTATATGAATAAACACATGTCTCACTGGCAAAGCTCACAACTAATCCCGAGGACTTCTGCTCTGCACAATTGTGTTTCATTTACTTTTTGTGTCAAAATCAGGTGACTGACACTGGTCTGATGACAGTATGTCTGTGTAAATGGTCTAAGTGTATGATCCTTGCTCAAGTGGGTATCTGTATCCATACATATGCATTTTTTTACTTTCTTCTATCCTCCTCCAAAGCCAGCATTACAGCTGTAGTGTGTTTTGGAATGTATTCATTTTATGATGGATTGGAATTCATGTGGGAAAAAAAAAAGTTAAAATTTCAAACTCTAAGCCTCCTGCCTGACATATTGTGTAAAATCAGAAAGAAAAATGCATAACAGGCTTGGATCCCACTGTGTTTCATCCTGTCGCTCTGCTTCTTTTTTACTCTGTCACTACACAAAGCTGGCAATTAAGGTGGAAGATTATATGTAACATTTGGGCACTTGCAGAGAACCTACCAATGCTGAATAATAGATTTGAGTGTATTCAGAAAGGAGTTCATTCTTTTAGAAACTTTAGTAATGGTTCATATTAAATCTGTAAGCGTCTCTGGCTTGAAGGAGTTCTGTGATCTTTGTATGCCATTGACCAAGGTGAAAGTAACACACACAAGGACTGTAAATACAAGCTACAGGAATTTAACCAAACAAAATGATGATGCAAAAGAGTGTCCTCGCCTAGGACAGAAGAGCTGTTAATGACAATCAGCACACATTTACAGAAAGTGCTCCAAGTAATTTTGGTTTTCATTGATATTGAAGCAACAATTTCCCCCTAATATCTAATACTCTGGACATCTGATCATATGCAACTCCTTGTTTCAAATATATTCCTAGCCTTAGATTAACACTTATTTGATAGTGGACCAAACAGTCATCTTTTAGGCATGGCTCTCTTACACAGAAATATTTACTAGTTGCTGACATCATATGTGACTGCTGGCACAGAGTGCTGATTGGATTTTCTCTAATGTGAGATTAAATACTGAACAAATCTGGGGAAACAGAAAACAAAACTCAGCTGTAAAGATGATGGTCTTACACCACTTCTTCATTCTTGTATAACCTCACTGCAGGTCCCTCTGATCTCTAACACTTCTTTTGTCCTCACAAATAAACAGTGTCTTAGACTAGGGGAAATGAACTGAAGAATCTTCATTAAATACCCATTGTGTTCTTAAGTGACAAATGTTACCATGGAACATAAGGCCAGGGAGCAGGCTAAATATCTGCCCCACATTTGTATTTCAATCATTACAAGTCAAATTAGTTCAGAACTATATGTAAGTGCACTTCCAGCATGAGTCTTTATAGGAAAACCATGCACCAGCTTTGTTTCAATGACTGTTAGTTACACAACTGACTGAGCAAATCCCAAAGGATTGCAAAATAGTCTTGTGGAGCAAGAGTTACATTGACAGAATGCAGCTGAATGTGCAAAATTGCATAAATCCAAGCAAGTCCCTATAGTTCTTGAAACAGATTGCAAACATTTCTTACAAACTGTCAGAAATTCTTAGTACTGTATTTTTACTTCACCTGTGAGGCCTACCACAAAGCAACATTTTAGATAGTTTTCACAGTGACATTGTCACAAACATGGCAGACACCACCACTGTAAGCACTATGCTTTTTTCTCCCTTTTACACTCAAAGAACATTCTCCTCCAGCTACAGGCTCTGTCCTATCAGCACAGGAACAATTCCTTTAACTTGCAGTAAATACATGGGCAAGAATCTCTGCAATGAGTGTAGTTTCCTAAGGGGAATCAGCTCTCAGATGTGGCCCTCTCTACCATTCGAGTCACTGACCACAATGCTACTTTCCTTCTACTTAGTGTGATCTAGAACAAAGAAAATATCCCAGTAGATATGAACATGAAACAAGTAGCACCATTTTTGCAGACCCCCAGATGGTTGATACTGGGAAGAGTCAAACAGCACCACTGGTAAATGCAGCAAGTTTGGCACATATATGCTGGCCATCTTTACTTAGCTGCTCTCCCAGACCTACCATATCAGACACCTCATCCCAGGAATACTTTGGAGGTCATTTTGAAGCAACATTCTACTCTCTTACACAAGCCTTTCAGGCTGTCATGTTCAAGACTACAGACTACTTAACATTTAAAACCTTGAGCCAGGCCTCAGAGAGTTCATGGTACTTTCACAAACCCCAGAAAATTATCAACAAATAAAAATCAAGGGTAGGAGCTACCTTCCTGTACGGTAACTCAGACCAACTGTTTCCAGTCATTTCTCCAGGTGAATGGAAATCTAACTGTCCTTAGAGCAAAACTGAAATTTTCAGAGAGGCCCAGGAGCTGAGACATTGGCTGAGATAGCAACCACAAGGCTGCAGCCGTCCTGATTATACCAGTTCTCACCTAGAGGCAAGTCCTTCAAGATGGGAGATAAGAGAAGCCTCAGTGCCCCAATTCTGTGTCTTCAGGTAGCTAGAACTACGAATTGAACATTTTCACACAGGCTGCCAAAGCTCTTTCACTTATGCAGACCAAACCAAAATGAAACAAGCCCCAGCAACTGTGCAACTGTAGTCCTTGTTACTTACATTTTGTGCAATAGTAATACTGCAAAGTTAAATGCATTGGATTGTGATTTTTAAAGATTTCGTGGATATTCTTATATCAGGGAAGGAAAAATAATGGGTTTCTATTTAGAAGACATTTTAAGATATATTTTTCTTCCTATTGTACCTATAGTCTCCTTCAGTAAAATCTTTTGCATTTAAGAATATATTAATTTATCTTCTGTGCTCTCATAGATGCTACAGGAGGCAAATGATTAAATCCTTTCAGTGTATGAAGGAGTGGAATAAAGCTCTTCTTAAGTTGTCCATAGTGGAATACGATCACAAAACTCTGGAAACTATATATAACCCCCCAAAAGAAATACATTTCCTTAGTTCATGAGTTACTGATCCGTTCAGTTTCTGAAACCATATCCAGTGAATACTGGTGACTGGAGTGGACTATCTGCTTTTACATATACTGTTTGCATCTACAAAATTCATCATTTAGGATTTAGGCCCCTAGCATTCAGTAAAACAAGTAACAAACATTTACCAATTACAGAACCCTGTCTTGTTGAGCACTGAGCAGTTCATAGTGTATTGGACCCTACACAGTTTCATATGGCAGGAGCTATTTGGAATTGCATTAATATGCCTCAAAAGATGTTCTTAATTTTATAGAATGCAAGTACATTCTGCAAAACAGACTCCTGCATGAGCTACACACTTCTCACCCAGCTGCCATTTCTGTAGCTTATCTTCTAGTCTAATTTAAAACTATTATAAGTGTTCACTCACAGATGTCTGTACACACCCTGGAATTATCTTTGTTCAGTTCTGTCTCACACAATTACGTAGCATTTCTTTGTACTTCTTTTGAAGAAGTATCAGCAGTTGTAATGTCAATTTCTTCCATCATACACATTTCCTCTTTGTGTAATTATCTGCATTAAAACTTATTTAATATCACTTGAGATGGCAGTGACTTGTCAGCATCAGGTAGGCTCCTTGTGTCACTCTGACACTAAACCTCCAGGATTCTTCAGATAAAAGGAAACAAATTCTATAGAGTCATTTTATGAAGTATACTTTTAAATGACTGCATGTATGTATGGACCTCATTCTTTAAATTAAAACAAAATCTAAAAATAAATTAAAATACTTTTCTTTTACAAGAGCCTACATCAAAGCTGGCAGCCAAAACACCGAGTTAGTAGGTATGCTGCAGTGTGCCCTGTTGGTTAGTTACATCGAAGTTCTCCCTCTTTTTGGTCTTAGTCAAATATGTTCAGTTCTCTTGAAATAAAGGGATCATCAAGACTGATCATTAAAAAAATTCAAAAACTCATTACCAATTCAAGTGTCAATATAAACTGCCTGGTTCTCAGGAACGACCATGAAAAGAGAGAGTATTCACAGATGAGTTTTTTAAATAAGCAAAAGTTATATAATTAAAAATTATATAGAACAATTCTTCTAACACCTTTCTATAAGCCTTTAAATTTGCATACTCATAAGAGCTAACTACCTACAATTCATTCATGTATTCAAAGAAGAGTAATTTTTTTGCATGGCCAAAGAAAAATACTACTTGTTTTTGCCCCTTGAAGCCAGTGGCAATTGAATACAGCAAGTAATTTCTGCCAGATGAAGTCCTTGTGGAAACCCTGTATTAGAGCATTAAGTACAGTCCTCATCTATGTCAGAACAAAATTTTCAGCTAATAACAGTTTTAATTTCTGGATAAAGTGAAAACAATGGACAAAGATTATTAGTATCCCAAAGATGCCAATGCAAAGGGCACCTTGCTACTAAGTTTTGCCTGCACCATATTCCAATCTCTTTAAGCAGTTCCTATTGTCCTAATACAAATGCTACTTAGTCAACTCTCTAATGATGGTCACTCCTAATAAAGAACAGATGCATCCATAGACTATTCAGAAACACAGCTCTGATGGCAGTAGAAAGGAACAAGTTAGATTGTAAAACAAGGACGAAAAAGAATGTCATAAAGTTACAAAGCAATTGGAACACACGATATATTTTATCTGAAAGATGGCATTTTGACTACCCCAATCCCCCTTGACACAACATAGATATGGCTTCTCTGCTGAGCTGAAAGAAATGGCGCAGAAGAAGGATGCTATCAAGTGATTTATCAAGCCCATTTGCTCTGACATATAAGTTACTTTGGGAGATCTCCAATCCAAACATAGCCACAATAAAGTCTGGGCTAAATTTTGAGAACAAGCAGGAATATCATACAAGGTGATATGCTGGCAAGCTATAAGCAATTTTTCTGGTCAATTCCCTCTTTAACTTACAATCAACTAGTAAAATTACACTTTACCAAGTAACTTCTGTGACTGACTATAGGCAGAGTTGTAATGTTTGCAAAACTGTGAGGAATTTAGTAGAAAAGAATGAAAGAAAAATTCATTCATGCAAAGTTGGAAATGCTAAGATCTGTCAAAACACAGGCAACTCTACCCTCTACCATGGATATTTTTTGTGTTTTCCTTGATGTTACCATGCTGACTTTTTTTGTAGTACTTCACATCATCAAGTTCATGCTTATATAGCCTCAAAACCCCAAGCACTATCTGCAGTTTACAGGCAAAGAAACCAAAACCGAGTAGCTAAGTAACTGTAAGTCATGTATTTTTAAACTGGATTGCCTGGCTTATAGCAGCAATCTTGATTCAAAAACTCTCCAAGTAGAGATTTCCCCCTGCACCTTTCACAATCAGTTCACGACTTCACCAAAACGACTGAGAAGAAAAGCAGTACAACATGTCTGAAGACCAGAATTTTAATGCTGCATCTCATCCTGTAACTCACGCATATTTTAGAACAAAATTCAGGTCTCCCTTCTAAAAATAGTTCATGTAATAATGTTCTGTGGTCACATTATTACACATATATGAGTTAAGATCTCATCATGAATACACAGGAAATAAATGTTTCCTAAAGGTATTTCAAATCATATGACAGTATTGAGAAGATAATTCCGCACCGACTACAAAGAATTCACTGTTCTGCTGTGGATTTCTACAGGATTTAAAATGGCAGCTGTCTCCTAGGAGCGAGTTTTCTCTGTGCTGCAAAGCCCTTTCAAAATCATGAAGGTGACTTACTAAGCTGACTTAGTTTCTTGGTTTACCCCAATGACTTTCATCTACTTAAAAACCTTGGATGAGTTTGGCCCATTGTGCATCAAAGAGCGCTAAATTTGGATACCAGTTTCTTACTGCACTTGGAGGGCAACTTTAAGCTTAATTGAAAGATCATAAATATTTTAAAATGAAGAACATAATATTTTTCATCCAGAAAATTTGATTTCTTATACATTATCTTATCTAACCCAACTGAAAACTTCAGCTGCACTGTGCTTGTACCTCTGCCTTTCAGTGTTCTTCTGAGAGTGACTGTTGCAAAAAATACACATTTTCCAAGCACTTTCCTATCATGGTAACTTTTTTTTTTTCTTTAATTTTATTTCAAAATATACTAAGGTTGAATCTCAACTTTTCATTGCTTTGCTCTCCTGAGGAAAGAAAATAAGATTCCATTATGTCACCTTCATCTGCTTTGATGAATGAGGAGAAAATAGGGAGAGGGAAGGATCTGTACTAGAAGTTCATGCAAAATTTGAGACTTGAATATAGCACAAGTAGCACTTCAGACTCCTTCAGAGCTGAGACCCCTGGAGAGCTGAGTTTAAATCACTAAACTTATTTCAGGAAAAGGGAGAACACTCTGGAGAAAAGTCTGTCGACTCCAGCAAAATTAATAAACTGGTTGTTCCTGATGTGAACTACATTTCTCGACAGGAGTTTGACAATTTTCTAATTCACTCGTACTGCACTTGTTGCTCCTTTTTAACAGTTATTTAATGTTACTACACCACAGAAGTACTGAAATTTGCCAAGTTTCACTCAGTTTCCGTGCCATCTATAAGTGATAAAGGAAAACTATGACTTCCCTTAATGTCAAAAAGGGCAATCCACTCTTTACCCATTTAAAATACTCACATATGCACAAAAATAGCATTTATTCTCCATTAGGTAATTTTGCTTTAAAGAAATCAGAATTAATAAATTGAAACAGATCTCAAATAAAAAAGAGAAGGGCTGGTTGTCTTGTCTTCTATGTGCTAAAAATCTAAATAGAATTAATGAAATTTATTTTTCCTCTAATTGCATTCATCTAGCATCACCCAAAATTTGGATAGACACCCACTTTCTAGAGTTATTTTCTCATTAAAGGCCATTGCTGGTTTTGCTTCCATCTGTTCAGGGTGCCAGCTGTTCAGCAGTGCTCACTGCATTGCTTATGATGTCTGCAAACGTACATTACAGTCAAAATCTCAGCAGATCCCAGTACTCCAGGACTAGTGGAAAAGCTTAGTTCCTTTGCAGAGATAATTATGTTAGAGGATTCAAATACAGCTCATAATACATTTCTATGTTTTAAGAGAGAAAAAAAGATGTTAATATCTCCTTGATCCAAGGTATATTTTAACATGTATATAATAAAAGTGCATATGAGATGCCTGAATTGCACTAAATAAAGGCATAAATCAAACTAGAACGGGGTTTGCTTTTTGTAGCATGCACTAAAAAGTGGTATTTACCATCTCTGGAAGATACATCAAAAATAATATGCTGAATCAATGTCCCAAAAGTCATAGTTAGTTTGCAGCATGAAGGCCCTTTTTATTATTTTAAGATAAGGTTTTGTTTGCTTTAACTACTCAATTACAGTGCACAGATGTCACCCCAATGCATTTTTCACTTACATTACGGCTCTGGCGTATCTGTAATTGTATGGCAAGGTTAATATATTTCCCACAATTTGGGATCTAGGAGCACCTTTCCATTCGATAAGAACAATGTTCCATTAGTAGATCAAGAGTTTATTTTAAAGGCTCTACTCAAATGTGGGAAAATATCTGCTGTAGATAGATGGGAGAAAATACCATGTTAAGAATTGTCCTACAATACTGTGTAGATATATGCACTGCGCACAACACTCATCATCACACCACAGCTATAATCACCTGAGAAGTACAGTTTGGACTCTGCACTTGTTAACCCAGTCTTCTATCAGCTCTGTTAATGGGTAAATGTGTGTTCCTGTTTACAGTGTCTGACAGTAAATGTATGTTGCATCCACCATTCCAAAGCCTCCTACTACAATGCATGAAGTTGTCCGGCACCCACAGATTTGTGGAATGTGATTTGCAAAGCAGCCTACTGCCTATCAAGTTCCAAATCATCTGGGCTGTGTTGATCTTACCCATTTCTTCCTTCATATCTGAATGGTTTATTGCTTATTATACATTAAATTGAATGCATCAGAGTGCTTCAAACAAGTATTTACCACTTTCAATATGTACATCAACTTGGCACAGAAAAAAATGAAAGTTAATTTTAGATACAAGCCCCAAGCAAAAATCCAGCTACCACATGTTTCAGACTGACTTTAGCCTTTTTTTTCCCCTCTGTGAACTGAGATCATGGAAGCTATCTGTGTCATGTAAATCTCTTCTTATACATAAGCCTGTGGGAAGAGACCTGTTTCCATGACTTCAGTGAGCTGATATGATTGACACAACATGGGTGAACCTGCCAGACTGAAGTTATGTGGTTATGATTTCAATACTATGCACTAAGACTTAAGGGACCTGTGCTCACATTCTGGTTTTGTCATCAATTCCTCTAATGACTGCAAAATTCACTTAATTTCTATGAATTGCAGTCTCCTGCAAACAAAATAGATGACCTGAGACTATTTCTTCCTCTCTTGCCCAGGCCCTTCATGTGATAATGGCTCCTGATTCTCAGTACAGGTTTGGATCAACACTATTCATGAGTGCTTTTATTTATTAAAAATATTCATCACAATGAAAATATTTATTTCTGGAACATGAAGAAATTTGATGAAAATAAATGACTTTTAAGTCTGTTCTGTACTTTATAGCACCACCCACCACACCTATCAGACACTGTAAGTATCTCTAACCACATTTAGTGAGAAAAACTATTTCCTTAAGCTTTCTGCTACAGAACAAGCTTTTATGAATGCTTGAAAGCAATATGAAGATGTGCAGCAGGTTTGGTTGTTTTTTTTTTTAAAAGGGCATGAAAATATCCAAATAATCCCCCATTAGTTATTCTCAGGGCTCCAGGGAAATTAAACAAGGGTGGGAAAAAGGCATAACTCGACTCCTTTACATACACAGCTCAAATTTACAGCATTAGTTATTGAAGCTCAAGGGAAGAAAATTGAGCACTGGTCTGTAAACTCATTCCAGTGACATCACTGCCAGGATTATTTTTTGGGGATGGCTTGTGGAGAGGGTTGGGAGGAGAAGGCAAGGGACTGAAAAAGAGAGATTTGATTATGTTTGAATTATTTCGATTTGAAGATGCTCTTAACTGACAAAATAGAAAGAATCTTATCTGAGAAGGGATTTCACTCAGCTGCTTTAAAAATCCTCCATACATACTGAAAGTCAGCACATTCCCTGGAGGATCAATTGGCTTGACAAACTCTAGACATGCTCTACATCATCCTAAAAAATAAAAAATAGTATTTCCATATAAAAACTTTCTCCAGGCAAAAGCATGACATGCAAGGGTTTGTCCTGGGGCAATTAAAAAAGAACTTCGTATAAGTAAATTTAGTGCTCACGAAAGTTGCTGCATTGACAACACTTGATACCAAAGGGTTCTCTTTAATCCAACAAACTGCAGCAGAGCAAATGTCTCTTCTGCTACCGTTCTTTATCTCACAGTAGGATGAACTAGATCTAATGGGGGGAATGCAGGGAGGGAGAGGAAACTTAGCTCTTCAGGCTCATTCAAGAAGAAAACACTTCTAACTCACAAGCTGTCTCACTGATTTAAAGAAAATTCTCATCCAAATATCTGAAATGCTTAAATGACTTCCTGCCTTTTCAGCAGTGAAGTATTGCTCTCTGCTGAAAGGGCCAAGATGCCTGCCAACTACAGAGTCAACAATAGCTCAGAATGGAGCTATTTGGTACACAGGTGAAAAGCCAGAAAGAAAAATACATCTGCTTTTGGAGATTTCTGATTTCCTGCACTAAAACACTGAATTCATCTAAGATATTCTCTAACAGTAGTCAATATCATCAAAGCTGAGCCTCTCGAATACTGATACAGAATAGTATTTGTAGACTTTTGGTATAAGGTTATAATTTTTGCACTGAATTTATCACTGTATTTGAACATCACACATCTATACAATTATCCCCAGGCAGCAGTAACACCCACAGAATTATTTCTAAAAAGACAAAATCTACAAAGAATGTAATTTAAGAAAAAGCTTTCATTTTTAAAAATCAGAAATTGTAGGTGATCATTCTTACAGGTGGACTTACGATCCTTTAAAGAACTAAACCACGAAAAGCAGATTGATTGAATTGGGATTCCTAGGCAGAGGTGAAGGCAAGGATTGACAGATCACAGCCACATCCTTACAGCAGGAAGATCCCCTAGCAGCTCTCAGTTGGGCCCTTAGCTGAGGAAGCCAAGCCCTGCGGATTCCCAGACTGAATCTGATCTTCACTGCATAAGGAACTCAGTCATGCTCATCCACATCAACTTACTCAGAGCTGCTACGGCACTGCCTTCACACATAGGGAAAGGAACTGCAACATACTTCAACGTTAGGCATCTATTTTTAAGATACCTAGAGTTCCTAAACGCTTGCATTCAGGGAATACAGTTCCATGCAGGTAGAAAGTGTGGATGCTCCCCCAAGTAAATGATACTAGTTGAATATTCCCTTTCCACTATATATTTGTTTCTGAGAAAAACTAAGTTGCCACTACTGTGCAGGCCTACTGCAACCAGGCCAGCATTTTTCTCTCTTTTAAACTTGTCTGCTATGAGATATGGCACCAACTAATGAAATAGATGGGTGGGTTATTTTAACTTCTTTCAAAGAGAACTTCACAGATGAGGTATTCTAATGTTCTGTGGAGCCATCACATAATCTACATGCAAACAAAACTGTTTAACTTCAACATGACTAGTATGAGATGTAAGACAACATGGTTTATCGTGCTCACTTTTGAGATAATACAACTTGCCTCTAACAAACACTTGTGGGTGAATGTCTCTACTAGTTAATACATGTAATAAACTAAACAAAAAATGTAGAATGAGCTCCATTAAAAAGAACTGATTTACCCTCGTTAAGAGTTATATCAAGGTTATTGTATGCATTAAAGGATTGATGGGATTTTTCCAAGAAGCTGTGCTCTGAAGTCTAAAAGATTAGAGTTTGTTACCTGAGAAATTACTTTTTTCAGAGATGTTACTACAGCCCTATCACCACTACACAGAAGACTGGACAAAGTTAGTTTAGCATTCTCTTGCAATCCAAATATTCATGCTAACCCAAGCATTGTCAGTAAGATGTGCACCCAGTGTCCCATCAGTCCTTAAACAGCTAACAGCTTTTTGTTTTCTAATTTCTCTGAACTGTGTACATTGAAGAATGAGAAACTTAGAAAAACTACTGCCTAAGGGAGTTCACATAAAAATAACACATTACTTTGTAACATCAGTAATACAGCATAAATGAAACCAAGAGCAGTACTTGAATCAAAAGATAAGAAAAGAACACAAAAGAGACAACTGAAGGAAGAAAAAAAGTAATTTGGGGGAATTTTGAAAGTAAGAATCCACTAACAACTAATTAAAAACACTCAAGAAATTCTCCAAGCAGCTCCTGTGTAGTGCCCACTTTCATTTGTGTGCACAGACAGTAGGTATTTGCATAGGCAGCTAAAAGTGTATGTGTGAATAGCTGGAGATGTATTTTCCCATACTGATGGGCAATTTTGTCAATACATCTAAGGCAAGGATTTGGAAGGTGTCCTTGAGACAGGCATTCCATCTCTGTTCTACATATGCATTACAGGGGTAATATTGCCTCACAGTGATTCTAGGTGAGGATAAGTAGGATTAAGTTTGAAAGGTGTTAACACATCCCAAAAAGCTCATAGAAATATATTCTGATTCCTTCCTAACTAAAATCATCACAGCACAACATTCAGTTATCTAATGGATACTCAATGACACTACTGGCCAGTTGGTTTAAATCAGCAATTGCTATCTACTGGTTTGGGTTTTCTTCATTACTCACTAAGTAGAGTTCGGAAAAACCCTTGCAAACCCATCAAGATCTAAATTTACCATTTCCTAACCTGAATTGCCATGCTCAGCAGGGGTCAGGCAAGGAATTTGTCAGTGTGTGTAAAGAGCCTCTTTTGGATGCACTGAAAATGAACAGTATTCATTACTAAAAATCATACATGATTTGTATAAATATTTACTGAGCTGAAAGAACATGTTGGCCAATGTTTTCCACAAATCAGTGGAGGGGAGTCTCTAATTAATGAAATCAAAGCTGTAGGGTTTTACTAGGCACTTAAGACCAGTTCTGGAAGCTAAACGTAAATGCCATAGTTCAAACACTAGAGTCTATTAAGTCCTAGTGCACTCTTGCTCTCGGCTGACTGCTTGAAAACTGTGAAGAGGATTAAGGTGGATGGGATCACTGCCAACTTGAAGCTGTTAAATGACTGCATTACAAAAAAAGCTCCATAACTCACTGTTGTTGAATGTTTTTCCTAAAAAATTCTCAACTACTAGAAAGATAAATAGGGAGAGGGAAAGGCTACACTTTTCTTTTTTTCTCTTTTCCTCCTAGATGTCATTTACTGCACTGACAACAGCAGGATCATAACCGGCTGACCCACAGTGTACAAATAATAACTAGGAAAAAAGGTAATAGTTAATGACCAAATCTACATGCATTCCATTAAGTACAAACACCTGCCATAAACATCTTAATTTAAAGAGTTGATGGATAGGTTATTATAGCACTGTAAAAAGCTTTTTCCTTCTGCTGCTCCACAGAACCGGAACATACCAAGGCTTTAAATTTTTAAACATGGCTTTCCTGTTCTTTGGTGCACAAGATAAAATCTCTGAAAAATCAGCTTGTCAAAAGGTTCAGCTAGCAGCCTCCTACCTCTCTGTCTGGAGTGTTTCTGTACGCTGCACAGAAATCATTCTGCTTACCAAGTTGTTTGGTAATTTTTACAAATTGTTTAACCAGTACAGTAACTCAGCCTTACCCAGGAGGATACTCTTCCTCATTAGATTTTCTTGCTAAAATGTGACATCATCTGTTCAACTGGGCAGAGCTCAAGATTTGTCCAATGTTTTTCTTATCCTAATTAAGGTCTGGAATATTTGAAAGCCAGGAGAACTTCTCAAATCCAGGCTGTAGCCAGAGCAAATTTAGAGAAGGTGAGCAACTCTACAGGTACAAGTTTCTATAAAAAGAATACAAAAACTTAAGTGTGTGCCAAAACTTTCTCCAAATGGCAGTCCACTGCTGTCTGCTCATTTTTGAGATGAACAGATCCTAGCACTACTGCCTCCTCTATCAAGAAAAGTCACTTTATTTGCCACACCATATTTGAACATGTGGGGGTTTTTATTGCTTCTCCTTGCCAGTAAAGAATGACTAATAACTGTAATTTGTAATTTCCCATCTTTTGGGGTTTCTGTTTTAAGCAGCGTTCCTTATCTTTTTTGAGTTTCAATTTGGGGAAAACGGTCTTTTATACAGTATTTTGTTCCCATTTCATGTCAGGCTAACACATTCTGGGTCGTAACTAGAATGTAGGTAAGAAGCACACTGACAAAACACAGTGACTGAGATTTTTTGGTGGGTTTTGTTTGTTTGTTTCCTTTGTTTTTCTTTTTTAATAGGGCTGCAAACAGAACAGGTATCACAAACATCTGGCTGTACTGGTCAAGAAAAGCATGCTGGAATCAAACTCTTCCAAATTCTGAGACTGAACCATAAAGACAGGTACCAAGAACAGGAAATACCACTTCCCCCACAAGAAAGGCTTTTCTTTTCAAGAGCACACACTCCACAGTGGCCCTGCCAAAAGGAACACTTGGTATTCATTTTCAGTCCTGGCATACATTAGATTATTCCTTGTAGATGCACAAGCAGCTGACTTAGACCTTTGAATATCTTGATCCTCATCTCCGGCAGGTCACAAGAAAACTCTGGGCCTAGCCTGCCCTGTCTTCATGCCCTCTGCAGAGATTACTGAAAGTAAGACACAGGTAAAGACCTGCTTTCCTGTGAAATGCTGATCTTCCTTTTGAACTGCATCATAGAAGATGAACAATTATGTACATGTTCCTTCCCAACACTCCTCCAGTGCCATAAAAGTCCACCACATGTTTAGTTAACAACAAACTAGAAAGCGTGGAAAACATTTGAGTAAAGAAATTACAAGTTCAGATTTTAAGGAATATAAGCCAGTAATCATCACACTTTCACAACTCTATCAATTCAAGAAATAGGTATTTAAATGTTTCAATTGAAAAAACAACCAAACAAGAAATGAACACAGAAAAGTCCACAAACCAAACCAAACCAAACCCAAAATTGCAAACCCAGAAATTAAACCAAAGCCCCCAAATTGAAAAAAAAAAAGTTTAATTACTGTTCTTCACAAATACCTTCTCAAAGAACAGCAAAAGGCCAATTTCTTACTGAATTGGTGTCTGGCAAGAGACCAGCTGACACCCAGGATATTAGGCCTTAGGACAGAAAGGCAGGTCCATCTGCTAGAACAACCTCAGCAGGCAGTTCAGTGAATCCTTATACCCCTATACTGGCAAGTTAGCCCCCCTTGCCCACACTACCAAACTTTCCTGTTCAAGTATTGATGAAGTTATCTTGCTTGCCAAACCCAAAAATTCAGCCACAGAAGATGACTGGCCGGATGTTGTCCCTCACCCCTTTTCCAAGCACTGTGGATGCAGCAAACTTAAACCCATGGTCAGCCTTGCCTAACAAAGACAGTGTATACTTAGTCCAGACCTTTTAATTCTGTAAGCTTTGCATGGTAACATGGAGCTGTATTTGAGACCAAGAAAGTCTCTATCTATTCACAGTCTTATGAGAAAATAAAACCTAGGGTTCTGGTTAAAAGACTTATAGGAATAGAAATGTTTTCCTGTTTGCCCTAGTAAAAACACAGAATTTAAGTAGTACTTTCATTTCTGTATTTCCCTTTTCTTGCTATTCTGCTGTAGGGGTCTTTTATAAGGAGGAAAAATGGAAATGACAATCACTTATTTCAGAATGAAGGAGAGATTACAGTAAAGCAAGGCAAGGCATCCTAGTCCCAAGAAACACAAACTGTGAGCTCTGCACACACAGCTGTTTCATCTTGAAATCAAGTTGCCATTGCATTCCAGGAACAACAGACATTTTATTACTCTTCCTTCTTTCAGTTTCAAAAACATAAAGCAAACTGACCAGTGTAGTGCATCATTCTGAGATAGAACCAGGGAGAGGGTAGGATGAGCAATAAAACTAAATTTGGACTGTAGGTAAATAGCAACAATGCAGAACTTCATTCTTCAACTACCTATAACTGTGAAGTGCCAGCAGAGAGGTTTTAGAGTCTACCAGTGCTGTTGCCAAGCTACTAATTTTCATCACTCCCTAGATAACTGCTGAGGTGCAGCACTTGGAAACCTTCTAGCCATCTTCCTACCTAGGCTTCCAAGGTTTGACAGCCTAAAAAATGGTTTGCTTTTTTTTTTTTTTCATTCTGTAACACTTCAAATGAGTACAGACTTTCAAGAAACAATGGTTTTAGTGTGTCGTCCAGTGACTTATATCTCATGTGTGTTGCCATTGTCAGAGCAATGAGACACACATATTCTGTTAGCATAACAGTTGTAGGCTAAAAAGAAAAAAAAGAAGCAGCAATTTTCAAAAGACACAGCAACATGCACTTACTCTTATTCTAAAAAGTAATCATTTTAACTTCTGACACTTTTCTTAAATACCAGCAGAAAAGTAACACTATGCCACTTTTTCCGCCTTTGGCTGGCATTGTTTTCCTCAGAAGCATTCCACACCACATCTAACACTACTTTTGTACAGAAAAATTTTCAAAGCTGTCTGTTGAAATCTTCAGGTGAGCTTATAAAAACTCTTGCATGTTGGATAAAATAAGGAGTGATGAGGTATTCTTGCATCTGGCTCTCTAAACACATAAAAGAATCGGTGATTTTTAACTGGATTTTGATTTCTCCTCTCCTGGCCTCATCCTTACGTCTAACAACATATGGTTTCTTAGGATTTGTTCAGTATTTTTCTCTATCAACAACAAAAAGCATATAGACCTTGGCATCACTGAAAAACGTGGTACATAGAAGCAGCCCTATATCAGAAAACAAAGACTCACTTCCCACTTTCATCATGGCTCAGTCCCAGGTATACATCACACTCAATTTCATGACAACATTGGCACTTGTTTAGTTAAAGCTGGCACTGCAACAGATAATCAGACTGCTGTTCAACTGTGTCTCCACATGTAATTCCTTCTGAATCTCATTTTTAAAAATTATATTGGGTAAGGAAATTTTGCCCAATATTTCACACTAACTAACACAGACCAGAAAACTCTCCCTTCTTGAAAGTTCTGTCCAATTCACTGTATTTTCTACCAATGCTAATGAGTCTGGTTTAGTGCCACTGCACTAAATTGTCACCTGTGCGACCACTTAAGTGACTCTGATAAATCTCCTGCATAGAAACACAATGGAAACAGCCTTTATGCAAAGACTGCATCAAAATATTTAAGTGAACATCTTAATATGGTCTATATTATAAAGGGATTCTAAATATTTTATCTGTTTGCCCATCTCCCATCAGCTGTAATATTCCATTTGGGATGCATTACTAGTGTAATTCAGTTCACTTGCATTACTAGCAGAGCGAAAAGCAATGACCTTTCCTTTAAGCATTAAAATGCTAATCATCCTAAAGAGAAAACTTCACAATATTAAATGTTATCTTTTTAGCCATGCACAGAGACTGCAGTGAAACATATGCACATGATGCTTTTCTTCAATGGACTAGATAGAAAAAGGGACATTTTCTGAAAAGACAGAATGATTTGTCAAATCTCATGCAAACATCAAATGCTGAGGATTATCAATACTGCAGTCTACTGGTTACAAACAGGGTATTTCTAAATAGAGATTATTGTGCTTTCCTTTTTTATGCATTCAGATTTGCACAGAAACATTACAATGAGCTGCTGGCTGAGTAAAAATGAGATCTCGCTCTTCTTGTGGACCAAAAATGTAATGTGAGTTTATTCAACTTCGGAAAAACAGACCTCAAACTTCTGCAATTCTAGCCTAAAACTCACGCATGAAATAGATGTGAATTTACATGCCGAGATTGACGTCTCTTTGCTAGACTTTACTAAAGGACATTAAACGAAAGCAACCAAGAAGATGCACTCAGTTTAATCAATGGCCAGCACTGTATTTTCAGGTGCCCTCACACAGCTTTTTTGTACTGTACACTGAACATTAACTGAAAGGCATCTCAGGAAGTTAACAATATCTGATTGCCCAGGTGCAAATAATGTTCCTTCCCAACAGAGTGAATTTATAAAAGGAGTTTAGCCCTAAGAGAAATACATAAAAAAGGTATGTTTGTTGAGTAGCAAAATACAATTAATTAGTTCATTTGGAGGGAAAGTAAAAAGGAAATAATCCCTGTTTCTCATGGGATCTACAACAGACTGAAGCATTAGGTACTGCTGTCCTCGTAAAGATTTGAAGAAAGTAACTGAATCCCACAAACTCTCTGGAAAACAATCTTGGCCTATTGCTTTTAAAGGTACTAGTGATATAAAAAAATATTCTTTACATCATCTTAAAGCCTAATTAACAATATTCTTTTATACTGAACCCTGATGCTCATAGTTAGACCACTGAAGCAGCCCTGGAAATATCAAAGATCCACTAGATCTTATCTTGCCAAGATGCAAAATACACCCCAAGGAAGTTCTGTCTTCTCTCTCTGCTCATTCTCATGCAGATTGGTTCCTGACAGATCCTTAGAGACTGCTTCAGGACAGGCATAAAGCTGCACTGCACAAAAACTCCAGGGAGACTAGAGAGTCCCTCTGTGGTTAGTGGAGCTCTCACAGAAAAGACTTTCTTAGCGTGTGGTAAGCAAGAGGTTAATAGCCTATATAAAAAAACCACCTCTAACAAAAATGTTATTTCAATTGTATTACATTTAGGAGCCCTGAGGGTCATGGGGTAGATAATCAAAAAGGACAAGGAGGAAATTAAAAAAGGGAAGAAGGCAATCAAAAAGGGCATTTAGAAGGACCCATAATCCTCCATAGGAAGAATACTAATTATACTACTGCATCATCTTATAATTAACCCTGATCTAAATTTTTTTTTATTATTATTATTTTAGCTGTAATAACTTTCACATGTACAATGATTTGATAGCTAATTCTTGCCATTCTTTCTTAAACAGCTATTTTAGTTTTGGTAGCATAGCAATTTAACTCTAATTTATAAAGAAATAAGACAAAATATTTGATTTTTTTTGTCATCAGTCATCCCGATTACCACACTGCTTTCCTGTTATTATGACAGTACTGGGTAGTGCACCCTTTTTCTTTCCCCTTTCTTCTGTTTAGGAGCATGATTACTTTCTAAATCAGTGTGTTGCACCCACCTCAGCAGTGCAACTTGGCCATGTGTCTTCATGATGACTTCCACCTGTATTTCATATTTCACTTAATAAATGTGGGATATTACTGTAGCCAGCAAACTAAATTCCCAACATACCTTCATTTCACAGCAGACTCCTGCTTGGGCTCACTTACATTCTTGGGCAACTGGGTACACATTGCTATGGTATTTCTATTGACTTGCAAACAAGTCTTGAGCTTTTGCCAAGCTGCACAAAATAAGCAAGCCCCCACAAAAGTGCTTTCTCTTGAATGAAGGCTAGTCATTTACGTGCAAGCCTAAAATTTATTCCCAAACTAACCCAGTATGTTGACACATGCAGTGATTTTGCAAGAAAATCTGGCAGTAAGAATGCATAAAAAGTGGACCCTGCAACCACTCAGGAAGAATACAAAAGATCCAGAAATAAGCCTGTCTTAAGTCTACTCTCAGAGGAAAGCATCTACAAACATCACTTCTGGATTTGTTCTAGCCATACATACCCTTGCAGATATAAAAGCAAGCCCTCTTAGATTCAGAGCTATGAAGAAGCATACCTAACAGCAGCAAATACTTCTGAGGTTCCGTAGTGTGATACGAAGTTATCTTCTTATTTTCTATACTTCCTTCACGTATCTGTAAGGCACCTTGCTAATTAATTCTTAATGGTCACTAGATTCTCAGATAATTAACGTTTGGAGGGCATTATTCCCAAGTCAGGGCCAATCTAAGGATGGTAGTCTCTAAGGCTCCCGCTGTAGCACGTGGTATGGGAGGAAGCATGTTTAACAATCGCTTCACTTGAGAAAGGCAGGGCCTGAGAGTTTTGCCTTACACACTATGGGAAACATCTGCTTCACAGACATCTGGACACTACACTGTGTGGTCAGCAGCAGGTACTCTCTGGACAAATACATTACTCCCTGGCAAATCAGTGAGAACAGAACATTCTAAAATGTGAGTAGGCCTGTGAAAACCTCAATCCTATCTGTTCCTTTGAAAATTTCACTCAGTATTTAATAATACAAGACCCATATCACCCTAACGCGTTGAATACTCTCTTCTTCCTACTATTTTCAATGTGATATTTAATATAGCCATTGTATCATTTGAATTGATGGCTGCACTCCTCAGATAATACTAAAAGACAAAGTTAAAGTAAATTTAAGCTCTTACTGCAGCCTGCACCATCAGGCAGCTGAAACTGGAGGCATTAAATTAGAGAGTAATTATTAAGTATCAACTCCTCTATCTTATTCTGAAATATTATTCTGTAGTGGTTTTGTCATAGGAAACTGCCACACTTGTCAGTGTTTTTCCTTTTTGGTGGTTTATCTTACAAGCTAGTAACACAGACAGCAGTGAAATGAAGCACAGAACCATCTCATTAATGACCTGTCATTACTAATCAGAGAATCATAAAATTGCTTCAGTTTCCTCTTTTCATCATTGAACAAATAATTAAGAGCAAACACAGTAAACAGCTAATACTTGGAAACATCACAAAATGGTAAAAATTACCACCTTGTAAATGAACTTCAGGTCAGCTTTGAATGTCGAGAACGCATACCCTGTTATGCCCACCCAAGCTGTGCACTCAGCATGCCACTAATGATGTTGAAAGTTTTCCTTATTAAAAGTTGAGCAGTTACATTACCACTTTGCAGCACACTTCTGCCCTTGATAGCTCAAGGCAGTGCCTGCTTAAGCAGCTGCACACTCTGCAGTCAGACTAGGAAATTCTCTGCTTCTATGGCTGAAGAGTCCTCTTACTGCTAGAAGCCTGACATAGAAATATTTTGCTGTGACTGACACAACCAAATAAAGATTATTTCACCTGCTTTCAGATATTGTTTTTATGAACGCAATAAGAATATCTGGAAAAGGCAACAGCTGCCAACAGGAACTACTACCTGCTATTAATTTTTTCCCCCTACTTCTTATTTCTTTTAATCAGGCCTAGAAAAAAGATGAACAGGTATCAACGTGAACAGGTATCATTTGAGTTAGAGAATTTGAAAAATAAAAACACATTTGGTAATAATATTAGAACACCAGTTTGCATACAAAACAAAAATGACAGGTGGACTGCCCAGCTGATGCAGAAAAAAGTATTCCTTGTTGGAAATATCCTGGAACATTTAAGAACATGAGGAGAGGCTGAGGGAGCTGGGATTGTTTAGCCTGGAGAAGAGGTGGCTCAGGGGTGACCTCATTGCTCTCTACAACTACCTGAAAGGTGGTTGTAGCTAGGAAGAGGTTGGTCTCTTCTCTCTAGCAACCAGCACCAGAACAAGAGGACACAGTCTCAAGCTGTGCCAGAGGAAGTTTAGGCTCTAGGTGAGGAGAAAGTTCTTCACCCAGAGAGTCATTCGCCATTGGAATGGGCTGCCCGGGGAGGTGGTGGAGTCACCATCCCTGGTGGTGTTCAAGAGGGGACTGGATGTGGCACTTGGTGCCATGGTCTAGTCAGGAGGTCTGTAGTGACAGGTTGGACTCGATGATCTTTGAGGTCTCTTCCAACCTTGTTGATACTGTGATACTGTAACATGCCAGGCTGTGTGAAAGTTGCCCTGCCACAAGCATTCCAACCAGCTCATGTCCAGCAACAGGGCTCTTGTAGGATAATGCCCCTGCCCCTAAGGACCATTTGTTTCCAAATGTCCTTTCTCTGTTTCTGAAGGTGGTTCAAGATAAAAGCAACTTTCCCAGTATGGCTCAGAGAGTACAGAACTGTCTGCAAAATAAGCCTAAAGTACTAGTCATCCAAATATAGGCTAAATTTATACTAGTGGTATGAAGGAGTGTCAAGAATAAAATAAGTTAGCCTAGAATAAGAGACAGGAAACTGTGTTTTTCTCTTCCTCCTTCAAAGAACGTATGGAACCCCTTTTCTTTTTCTTCCCTAAAACCCATGCATGGTGGAAGTCACAACATCAGGCACTATTTGAGATGGTACACCGATCTTTCCAGATACTATGGCAGCTCTCAGATGGTTTTTCTGCAACCTTCAGAATGTACTGAAAGCTGATGTCAGCTAGAACCCAATTCTTTCACACATTTGTTAAGTAAGCAGAGTCCCAATGCCTTCCTGCATAGCACAAAATAAAAAGAGGGAGGCAATGATTTTAACACTTTTAACTCAAATAAAACTGAAGCGAATACAAATGAAAACATTTCTTTGCATGAATTTTCTCCCTACTGAATTTCAAAGTGTTCTACAAACGACAGAGGTGTTATTCTATGGAAAATATCCCAAGCCTGCAAAAATCTAATTTGAAAGGTTAGGCAACCTAAGCCTGGCCCAGCACAGTTCCCTTTGCTGTTATGTGCTTTACTGATAGGCTGATAATGGAACTACCCCTGCTATAAAGCTGCTTTGTAATCAAATTTAACTTCTAAGGTTTGTGGGTTTTTTTAACCACTGAACTACAGTTCACCTACTTTTTGCCCAGCAAACAAACTTACTTAGTTCTCAGAATTTCAGTTTACTAAAGTTGTCCAGAAGTTGCTCAAGGGACAAAAACCCAAAGAAACCGCGTAAAGTATCCTTTCCAGCTCAGTGCAAGACTATCAAAGCTCAGAGGATTTACATATTTTCTTGAGATTGTCTGGCTTCTCTCCGAGAACTGTTGTGCTCACACTGGGACACACAAGGGCCCGTACAGAAGACTCTCTTCTTTCCTCTGAAGACTCACATCCCTATGCACAAATTCATACATACTGTATGGTAGGGTCGTGCACACTCAAAATGTGGGCCTGTGAAAATGCAGGCTTTGTTACTATAGCTGAAACATTTTTCCTATGTAGAAAAAGTTCTGAACTCATACAAATGTCACTGCAAGGCAGAGCAAGCTGTGCAGATTTACAGTTCACTGGCAATCCTGTGACATAAGGACTTAAAAATTAGCATGTAAGAAAGACAGGCAGGAAGACACAAAAATACGAATTGGTGAATATTCCAAAGGAAGTTCAATGAGATCAGCAATAAGTAATTGACACTGCACTTTCTAACTCAGTTTCTTTGTCTAAAAGATACTCAAGGTATGTAAGGGTAAGTTGGATAACTAATGAAAATAGTCACATATGCTGTATCTCCATGGACCATAAACAGGCATGTTACAGGCAGCCTAAGCCTATGACATAGCTGCCTTCAGAGCAACTGACCACCCATAAATTTACATTTTGTTTCCAGCAGGCTGCCTGCAGATTACTAAACTGTTTTCAAGCGTTTCCAATCTCAGCTCATTTTCTTCTGATCCTGCTGTAACTAGCTCTTTTGCTTTTAGAGATACTTTCAGACCTGACTTCACCTTCAGAGAGACTGAAGCAGCATTGCTAGATTTGAAGAAAACATGCTACCAGGTGTACTCTTCACCTACTCCCTTTCCAAAAGCAAATCAGCATGAATATCTGAGACTCATCAAAATCTCTCTGGATAGGAGAGAAAGAATTCTAGCCGTAGAACCTGTAAGATACAAAGTAGACCTGAGTGAACTATTCATAGAGAATAATCTCCGTGGCAAATTCTCCCTTTTTCCTAGTTATGGATAGGCTTTGACTTTCATGAATTCAGTTGTGATTTAATAGAATTTGACCTTTTCAGAAGAAAAAGCAAATCAGCAAATCATTGCCATCGCACAATCAGGATCCACTCTCACAGGTCACAGCCACATACTTGATGATTTAGTCAAGAGGGACCAATCTTGCTCCCCAGATGTAATTAAACAGAAACACTGAGGGATAGAGCTGATGGCTGAGGAACCTTGGTACTTTTAGGAGTAAGTATAGTATTGAGTTAAAATTATATTTACCAGGTGGATTAGACTATTACAAAATGACCGACATTTAACCACTAGAAAAGATTGTGCCTATTTTAATACATACCAGAGCCAATTTAAAATTCTAGCTTTGTGTGGTGTGCTACTTGTCTAACCTGGAATTATTTAACAGTTCAGGAGAGAGGCTCAAACCTGTTTAGGCTGCCTTTAAGACACACTCTGTATCCTCTTGCCCTTAGTGTTCATAGCAAACAGGAAACCCACTAGAGTTAAGTCTGGGACCAAGCTTTGCTAACTGTGTCTGGTAACTTCCTCTTGGCCAGCTTCTCAATCACTTATCTAATATGGATGAGACTATAAAAAAGCAAAAGCATTCCAGGGGTCTGTTAGGAATTGACAGAAAACCCCCACAACCTGGCCAAAATAATTTTAAAAGTCCCATGTTTGTCATAATAATACAAGAAGCCATTTCATCTGAGGAATCTATGTCACTGTTCTTCTCTTGGTCTACCTAATGGTTCAAAGTAAGACCAGCTATTTCCCAATTCTCAAAGCTGTTACAGCAAGTGAAAGATTAACAGAAACTACCAGGAACACAGCCCCCCCAAGAGGCATAATGACAGACGTTAAATACCTCTGCCTCTTGATCTCCAATAAACACAGGAAGTCAAGCTCTGACCCATTTCTCCCACACAAGCTTCATTTGACAAATTGCACACCAAATCATCCTGCAAGGCTTGTAGTGATCTACCTGGCATTGTATGTGCATAGATATTAAAAAGAAATCCCGCTGTGGTCTAATTATTCACTTGTATAGCCTGCATTGTCTCTTTGATTGCTAATCTCAAGTCACCTACTACTCATCATCTGTTTTGTTAAGTTAGCCAACAGTGTTAAGCTTTGTCAAGTGCAGCACAGTCCCTGTGAATACTTCTCTTTTACTAACAGAGGTAAATAACAGTAACTGCTTTGTTAGTCTGCATGCCAGAAATAAAGCCTTTTATACTTATGCAGAGTTAAAGTCAAAACCATGACAGGAAGATTCAATTTCAGCAAACAGACTGTAATGAAATAATGCTGGTGGTTCGGCTATCCGGAAGCTTACTTGGGCCTTTGAAATGATAATGTCCTTTACTGTACAGTGGAAACTCAGTAAATGAACAATTTTCTTGCACAGAAATTGATACTCTTCGAGCAGATACATCTATTTTCTCTAACAGCTCTATTTTCTAGTGAGCTCAGCTACACACCCCTTCAGCCTCCCATGCTCCAATTGTGAAGGCTATATACAAGGTAGCCAATGTTTGCTAATCCTATTTGGACTTCACATGATACTGATTTACAAAGAAGCAATTCCTTTGTCCATCAAGCATATCCATTTTCCACATCTCACTCAGATGCCACTTTCTTGCATATGCCAAGAAGGACTGCATCATTTGTGTACCTATGGGAATAATCTCATCTGTTGTCTTCTCCTTACTACTCTCCCACCTCTTTCAGAAAGTTTCTTTTCTTTCAGATTTAATAGGTGTTTACAAGGTCAGCTAATGGTTAACCTTTCTGAAAGATACTGTTTTTCCACCACCAATTCATTTCTGAAAGAAACAAGGCCATAATTAGGCAATGATGATTTTGGGGGTATTAAACTGGGTAGCAACCTAGGCAATTATAATTCTTTACCTATGCACCCTATGACAAATCACACTGCTGACACAACAATCTTTTTAAGAGTCGAAGTGTGCGTTTGAGTAAAATACCAATAAAATCTCATGTAACTCAAATAACTCCTGCTTTCTTTTTTACTGTGCACTATCTGCCATACTCCCAATCCTAGTTAAAAAATAAAAATAAAGAAAAAATTTAAAAAAATAAATCAGAAGAATAAAAATCACATGAAGGAAAAAGAGGACTATAAGGTCAAGTGACTCCAAAAATGTTGGTTAGACTCTGCTGCAATGACCTGGCAAGGTAAGTGGTGTTCAGTCAGGTCCAATGAAAAGGCCAGGATTAGAAAGGTTTAGAATCCAGTCTCAAAGACAAATTCTGCTCTTAAACATCTGAGAAAGTCCATGGGTTTTCAGAGGCCTCATTTTGATTGGGCTGGGGATGATGGAAATGATTGCATATGAGGATCAGAAAAATAAGTCAGTCAGTGGGGTAAACTTCTGTGATGCTAACATACTAATCCGTATCAGGAATAAAAGCAAAGGCCTCACAGCTCAGCCTAGGTTCCATCAGGCCTTCAAACATACTGTTGTGTTTTGTAATCCCCCCCTCTTTCATTTACTTTTCCAGAGGAAATTATGCTAAGGAGGTCAAAGCTCGCTGCAGAGAACATCTGCGTTGACTCATTTTGAGGCCATGCTGGAATGCAGATTGCACTGCATTTATACAATGTGAACTTTTGTTACATCTAAACCAAAAAGAATCAACCAAAGTGGGGTTCCAAATCTGTGCATTTTGTACAAAAAAAGCTCCCCATAAAATTTCCCCAAATGCTGCCTAAGCAATTCACACTGGATGAGTCTGCTATAGGCTGCAAAGGGGAAAGATTCCACAGAGTTCAGTATCACTGGCAGAAAAAAATCCCTGTAAATGTCAAGCTCAACTGCAAGGAAAAATGTTGTCTTTTCTCTGATCTCCATCTGAATGAAAGATATGGAAGTTACATTTCAGATGAAGGAGATAACTGTACTCAGAAAAGGTTTACTGAAGCATCTGCCAGTAAGCTCCTGATAGTGACATTAATCAAAGAGACATTATAGAGAGAAGAGTATAGGCTCATACGCCTGTTTACTCACATTTGTTAATCTGCTGGCTCTCTGAGAAGAACGACCACTGGGATACAGAGTGTTGGCTTGAGATCACATGTTCAGCTGACACAAATACAGTTAATATACTGTTACAGTTTGAAGGGGGAACTTCAGGCTAGATCCTGACTGCAAAGACTGAAAGTAAAATAAATTACCATTGGATGCAAAAGGAAAAATAATGATAAGGTCTACATAATTCATTGGATTGCTAATGGGAATATAGAGCAGAGGCATAAACAGTTCTTTCTCTCTCATATTCTGTTAGTTGTGCTTGCAACTTTCCCCTCTCTCTCTCGTGGCCTTGCCAGTGTATCTTTGTTTTGACTACTGTGTGAGGTAACGGGGAGGAGGGAGGCAGTGAGTGGGGGAGGAAGTGAACCGGTGCCCTGGATCTGTCCAGGGGGGTTCTAAGGAGTGTCTGCGTTGTTTATAAAGAGTGAATAGATTTTACATATATTGTATACTTTGTACATATTCATTGCATTTCATATTTCTAGATTGTAGTTTGTTTGTAAATATAGCTTTGTTTGCTTCCATGCCAAACTGAGCTAGTCTGGCAATTTTATTTTGGGGGTAGTTTTCTCCATATTATCTGGGGGGTAATTTCAACCCACCACATATCTAAAGAACCAGATCAAACAATGCTGGGGGTTGTCTCTACAAACTTTTTCTACAAACCAGAAAATCCAGCACTTGCAGCTGTCTGCCCAAACCAGGAACATAAAGCTCACTAATAGTATTAGTAGACTGTAGTGAACAAAAGGCTTCAACAGTGCAAGATGAGGCAACTGGCACAAGTCCATATTGGTAACACTGATCTCAGAATCTCAAAAGTGCTCCAGCTCAGGCCCTGACCAACAGACTATTCCACTGACTCCCTTTTGCTATCCAGAATGTTCTCTTCTGTTATTTCTGTCTGTTCCAAATCTTGTGATGTGATTAGAGTAGATGATTATGCTTACATAATAGTATAAAATTAATTTGCAGCAGAGCACAACAGCAGAGGAAATTGTTTCGAGTTCTGAAATCTCCCCCTCCTCAGTTTATTTCAGTGACATCAGGGGATTAGGCAAAATGGGTCAGTAGAACACTGCTGGGAAAACAACCAAAACATCAGTCCTGACCTTGTAAACGAGAGAGAGAGAGAGAATGCAAACAAAGCAAGCCGTTTATGGCATGTTCTGTAAAAAGAGCCATCAAGGTGAATCAGCTTCCTAAACACCTATTGCCATCTGAAAGCTGACAGAAGCCGGCAAGGAAAACCACAGAGCACACAATCTTTCTGGCAACATGTTTTAGAAAATGCAGAGAACACTTATTTGGAGTTTTACTTTCCTTTAGAGGATACCTTAATGCCAAAAGTAACAAATGCATTAAATTCCTGCTACTTTAAACTAAGGTGGGGACATTGAATAAACCCATCTATGTGCAGTCCAAGAGGTGTGATATTATACCTCTCAGCTCTCTGGCATTAGAAACTCTGCAGGGTTCTTCTCTTGCTTCCTGTGCAAACAATTTCCTACTGCTGAGGATCATGTTGTAGGGCTATATCCACATAATTTTTTAGCACTCAAGACAATCCTCTGATAGGTGTACAAATACTGTCTCTAACTAGCAGATTTATATAGATTGATGATAGCTGTCTCGACACAGTAAAGTGACCATTAGCCAGGTTTTACCACACTGTGCACCTGGCACGGCTGGCTTGTGATCAATGCTCACTTCTTATGCACAAGGCACCTACAAAATATTTACCTTTCCTTTGGAAAAAAACAAATGTTTCTTCAACAGCTACTCCTTAAACCTAGATAGATGAATTTGGGCCTGGGCCCAACTTCTCAGAAATATCCAAATGACTCCTTTTCCTATCTGTCTTTTAATCCTTCCAATGCAGGAACCTACTTTCCATCTCAAATATTTTAATGGAGGTAAATTAACATAACTTCTTCTGGTTTAACAACAGGTTCAGTTTTACACCTTGACATGCCATAACAGCATCCCCTGTGCTTTGCCAGCTTCATAAGCTGAGGTAAGCACAATAACTAGGAGTGGTGTGCATTTGCATGCCACTGCTGCAGGCTGTACAGAGACTACGACACTTTCTCACTTTTAAAAAGGCATCTAAACTCTCAAATGTTCACATTTTATCATGACAAGTAAACCTAGGCCTAACACCATTAGTTATTCCATTTCCCCCACCCCACGCTCGGCTACCAACTTCATCCTATATTTATACTAGATTAGATTTACAGTGTTAAGCATGGATTTCCAATGTCACCAAATTCAGCCTCCATCACCAATATGAAGATGGTCATACATCCACTCAGGTTTCAAAATAATTCTGCTTGGCTGGAAGTTGTCCGGTATGACACCTACTTACTATATTTGATCAAGTGTGCTGTGTCACAACGTGTTGATGCACTTAGTCTCTTTTTTCACCAAGGTAAAAAGACAGACTTTTTCTTGTTTCTAGAACACATTAAATGACAGAAGCTCTCCATACAAAAATTTTATTGGTGATTGTGGTGAAAAATGATGAAGATCACACAAAGGCAACTAAAGAACTACGGAGTTCTTTCCTGAAGTGTTGTAAACAGAACATAGGTAGTCATGATGGAAGTATAATCTAAACCTACTTTTCCTGTTCCTTCCTGTTTGTTTTTCTTCTCTATCAACATTATAATCCTTTGATGAAACGCAAGTACGACTGCACAGACACACTGTAATTTGTTCTGCTTTTCCTTTCCCCATGTCTGTAATTTCTACATAACTAAGACAACTTGTTAGTATTAACATGCTTTACACAGAATAAGAAGCACATTACTTTGCTCCTTTAACCATATAATCATGAAACTTGCCCATCGTGTTACTGGATTACAGATGTCTAACCTGTGGTCACCTTTATTAGTTGTTCTGTCTGCTCACAGATATTTATACTGCAGACACTAAGGAGAAAACATTAAACATCAGAAACTTTGGATATCCTAAATGTTCACTCCCTCAACATTACACGTATTATTCTATGCTGCTCTCTATATGAAAAAAAACCACAACAGCATAGCATGGAACAGAAAAAGACAACAAACAAGAAAAACAAGAGAGATACACTTTTGGTTTCCTCAATTCTGAGTGCTGGGTAGTTCCCTATCTTTAATGCTGGTCTAAAGGCACTCCTCTTACCTAATTTCTCCATGTAAAATGAAATGGACTTTTATGGGAGAACAATGGAGAAAGGAATGCAGTATTCATAAATTGTCTAAGTCAATGAAGTCTTCAGTACTGTCAAAGAAGTATTCACAAGTGACTGAAACATAGCCAAGATACTACCGAGACTGATCTGTCACCAAGGTTTTCTTAAAAGAACGTGTTATTTTTTCATGCTGGTACTGTTGGATATCTAACCAGTGCCAACAAAAATTAATAATCCAGAAAGACAAGACACTTCTATTCTATAAATTTACTCCCTGCCCTATAATCAAAGTACCAAAACCTACTAGTCAGGCTGAAGATCCTCTACAAAATTATAAAGTTTCCTCTACAGAATTTATTAATTCCTCCAGCTTCAGTGGTGCACCAGATTCCTCCCGTATGCTGATGAAGCAGTTGTACTTTTACAACATGAAGTATACATTATACTGCACTCTTTTTACCCTCACAATACTACTATTGATGCTACTAGTAAGAGCCCTTGCTCCAAGCCTCGTCTAATGTCAAGCCTGATGTTACCTCTAACAATTAACTACTACAATAGGGAGTGCCTCTTCTCCCCAAATCTGTGGCAGTCGCTGCTCCCACTGCTATGTCAGGAACACTCAGCATCATTAGGTATAAGTTCACAGACTAAATTTAAAAATTGCCTTGAAATCCTAAATCAAAACTCTTTTTCTTTTCATATCTCTGACAGACTCAGGGGTGGATTCAAACAAAACATTTGTGTCTGCACACTACTGTCCCATTCTTCCTGTGAAGATCATGGAAATTTAGGCAGGGATGCCTCATTTACTCATAAACCAGTTCCAAACTGCCATACTTTTCAGCTGAAAAACTAAGGTCCGTCTTCTTTGGTAGGCTGGGCTGAAAAGAGCAGCAGTGGATCAGACAACACCAATTTCAGCTTGTGACTTTTGTCTGGAGAGTGGATAGCAGAAATTGGTAATACCTTCAACAATTCTGGGTAAACTGTTGCACTTGATCTGCCAGAACTCTCAATCCAAAAACTTTCCTAGGCTAAATATTCATCATTTTTATAACTTGGGATTCATAGTGTTAGCTACACCTGGCTGATACCGATGCAACTGAGTCATAAGAAGCTTTCATAACTCATTTCTTGTTGTTGTGGACAGCTATCATCATGGAGTGAAAAGTTAATTCTAGACTGCAGATATAATTTTACAAACAGACAAATAACTACCAATCTAGAGCACTACTACTTCTCTTACAATCTTTATGCCTTCGTATGGTTTCATACTGAAAAGGGAAGTGGAGGTGATGCCTCCAGTGGTTTTTTGATTTTTTTGTGGGGGGCAATTGGAAGTGGAGACAGGAAGGAATAATAGATTCCATTGCAGAAAAGTCTGTAGGGTCACATGGATGGTTGAGCTTAACTAAAATGCCAGAGATTTGAGCAAGGTACTTGGAGCAATATTTTCAGTACACTTGTATTCAGACTAACTCTTTAAGTTCACAGCCTGCATTTAGTGGTAACCACTGCAACATTGTTCATCTACACTTCCTGATTTACAAGCAGAAGGCAACGCCAAGTTCTAGCTACCTTTATGTGTCTTGAATTTCTGCATAGAAGGAACTCCAGCCTCAGAGTCCCATGTATTTAAGATGGATGATAGTACTTTAACATGACAGTTGAGGGCACTGTGCTGTAATACGCAATTTATGTCTCTAATGTGTTCTTAAGTCATTAAAAGCTAATGCAGAAATCATAAAATATGTACCAGTACATCCACCTTTGAAAGCATTTTATTAAGTATCTCAGCACCAAAAGTAACATGAGATTGGCATAATTTGAACATCTGACTGAGCTTTTATAAACCACTCTTTACATATGCCTGAATCTTCATACTGCCTCAAACTTCTTTTGACTACAATAGGGCTAAGAATTGTGCACAATAAAAACATCCAAGAAGGGGGAACCAGCCTTGTAATTTTAGGAATATTTTACATAGGAATAAAGTAGAATAGTATTATAAACTGCTGCTCAGCAACTTGCCCATTCATAGGATTTGCTCTCATGGTCCGAAAACACTCAAGACAAATCCCTATTGACTTACATGGGAGTTTGCCTGAGCGGACAGGCAACTCGGATCCTTTAATGTGCACATGTACTCACCAATGCAAGGAACCATGCATTTATTTCCTCAGACAGCAGGAGCCAAATGAATCTAATGAACGTCATTTTATCTAATGCTGCTGCTGTTTATAATAATAAACCTACTTCAATCCTAGTCCTTGCAATTTCTGTAGGAGCTGACCCAAGATTATGTCTCCAAAACACAGTTATTTCTTCCCTTTCTGCTAGACATGGTCTAAGGAGTTCAGAAAATTACATTCACAATGCTCTTTTGCCAGTTAGAATTGTCACTACCTGACAGTTAGCCATGCCTAACTGTATGTGGTAGCATTTTATTAAGTCGTGTTCTCAGCTTCTTGTGTTTTAATTATTTGAACCTTCAGAGAGTCAGAGAATGGTTTAGGAAAACATAATCTGAAAGAAATATTCTATTCTACAGAAGTGATAGCAGCCCTTTTGCTGCATCAGATTTTGAGCAAAACCAGTCTGAACTGAGTTTCTGGACCACAGAATCTGAAAAAAAATCACTTCTCTCCTGAATCCTCCCATTTTTTTTCAACCTATGTATGTAACACTGGACAACTAACCTAGAAATCCAAAAATTTTAGGACCAGTCACAGAGCTTGAAGATTGATGACACAGATTCACATATATCTGTGGAGGCATCAGGAAACAAAAGTGAAAGAAAATCTATGGCACAGTCTGCATCTGTAAACTGATCCAGCTTACTCTTTCCTTCAAAGATCTAATGCAGTGAATTTTTCTACAGAAACACATAAATCCAGAAACTTAAAAAACTAGAAAAATCAGGTACAAAACTAGAGCTAGCTTCCCATGGAAAGACAAAGACCTATGGTTAAATAGCCATGAGACTTCCTGTCAGCTGACACCATCAGATGCATCAAGAGGATTAACAGAAGTCAAGTCAATCTCCTGTACCAGCAGCAGCACTTTGTCCTCTGCTTTTTGCTGTAGCTCAGAAAAATGTCAGGGTTAATTTAGCCATATCCACAGCTCCTTGGAGTTTAGCATACAAGCCTAAATATTAATATTACAGTTGTGGCTATGAGATTTTCACTCTGATGCTTGTCTGGTTTGGAGAGGTGGAAAGAAGAACCTGTAGGAACCAACCATCCATATTTTTACCTGGCTGCTATGTAAAACTTAGCCCAAAAGAGATCAAATATAAGGATAATTTCAGGATACTAAGGAAGCAGAAATACTATGGGAATCTCATAAAAATAAAGATCATGCTCAAGTTCTTTCAGCACCTCATATCTGACATAAACAGCAGTATCCCATATCTAGAATTGGGCTGCAGAACTCAGAACCATTCCAGTTTTATTAAGGAAATAAAACACTTAATAAGCTGTGAACACACAACAAAAATAAATGAGCATTTAGAAAAACTACTTTCTGTTCTAAACTGCTGCCAATTCTTGAGCAGTAGCAGTACTATTACAGAAGCGGCAATTTGTAGGTTAGCATTGACTTCTCCCCTCCAGCCAGGCTGAGTCACTCTTGCTCATCAGACAGAAACAACTTTACACCCTGTAACATTAAAGCTCTCATCCCCATCTGTGTTTCCTTTCTCTTAAGCCCATTTTCTGCTTCCTACCTGCTTCTGATGGTGGTACTGCTCTCCCAGCAGGCTTTGTACGCCACTCCCAATGTGACTGGCATGTTATTAATGAAGAGGTGGCTGGTGTCTCTCATCACACTTCCACTGAGTGAAAGCACCTCAGAACTAATTTAGCTTTCACTCGCAGGGGAAGACACAGTACTCCACCATGAAGTTCACTGTTCTGCTGCCTTTAGCAATAATTTATTTTTTTTTTAAACATTAATAAGGTGAGAGAATAGAGTATTTCCAAAAGAAATTAAGAAATGCAGAAGATAGATGCAAGTGCAGAGCCTCCCTGTGAGTAACCATCAAGCACAATGCAAAGAGATAACATACTGAAACAGATGTACAGGGTGGAGAGGAACTCACAGGCAAACAAGCGGTAATAAAACCCACACCTAATGCACTGAGTTAAGCAGGTCTCTCAACCATTTAAACTTTCTTTCCTGTTTGTGAGAGTTCTCTGTGGCAACAAATGCAAAACTCCTGTGAAATTAGGGAGTATGAAAATAATTTTTCTCCCCAGGCTAGAAGGTCAAATAGATTTGGAAAGTACTTTATATCCATTACTGTAAGAATAGAAACCTAATTAGAGACCACACTTCACTGACTAAAAGAGACCAAACTCAGCTAAAGCTATCCTCTGAAACATACTTTTAAAAGACTTTCCCTTGATTATTAATTCATTTACTTGTACAGCATACAGGGAAAGACATTCACTCAGCACAGCTCTGCAGTTGCTTGTTCTCTGAAACACACCATCTCTTGATTCCCAGGCACACTGTGTTTGCCAACACCTCTGTTTGTGACACCTTCTCGTATTTTTGTTATACTTCTTATTTTTCTATTTGATGCTCTTTAAACCAGGATATTTTACATTTTATGTTGTTATACTTGACTTTAACAACTCATACGTTATGCTTACAATTTTACCAATGCAGAAATGGCAATACAGTGAACTACCTGAATCATAAAATTACAGCTTGTGTTCTACTCATTTATATCAGTAGGCTACATGCAAAGATACCAACAGGCTCTCTGCTTCCAAAGAATCAAAGCCATCGAGAATGGTCATCAAGAAAGATTTCTCTTGCCACATGCATTTAAAGATTTTCCAGCTATATGTCAATTATATAGTGCAGTGGAATTGTCAGTTAATCATTACATAGATGGATTTGGATCAATGTCAAACCTCATTTAAGGACCGACACATATTTGCCTTACATAAAAGGAAAACCTTTATGATTTTAATGAGCATTTCCTTATTCCTTCATATTTGAATAAATTTAATGCTTAGGAATGAGTACAAAATAATAATTATCTTAGTTTGAACAGGAATGCTTTAAACTTTCTGTGCCACTGGTGCAGCAAAAGGGGTGAATGGCTCTTAATGGGCAAGAATAAACCAAAGATGAAATTATATGTGCTTTGCCTTTCACTTTACCCCTCATTTGAACAACTGCAAGACTAAGTTTATAACATCAACTATTTTGCAGTGATAATGTCATCAGTGTTTACCTTAGGCTCATGCATTCTCTATTCTTATTCTGTACTAAACAGTAAAGCTAAAAATCAAACAGAATTAGATCACTATTCCTTATACTAGTGATAAATGAGAAGGAAAGACATATTTTTTTCTTCCCTAGACTCTGCATCAAGAAATGAATCAATGCTCCTTTGAAATAAAGAAAAAAAAATAAAAAGAAAGAGTAAAATATGCTGGAAAGCAGGTACACAACTAGAATTCTTTTTTTTTTGCACTTCCATAATGCTGTTGCTGTTACTACCTATGAATGCATTAATTCCTCCACTATGCATTTAATGCATACTATTGTATATTGTATATTTGAGCCTAAATTAGCTAGCTTTGGCTTAATCACCTCAGTATCTGTAGATGTATGTACATATGCCCACATAAACAAACCCCAAACCGTAGATATTAGAACTCTGAGTGCAAGCTGCACTGACATGTCTCACTATCATTTCAAAAGGCTTCCTACTGTCACACTGAAATGCCCAGATAAGTAGACTGCTGTGAAATACGTAGGCAATGTCTGCTGCCTGGTTTTCAGATGCCGAGGAACATTTGAAAGCATCAAAGATTCCTGTGTGGATGTGTGTACACTAATCCCTCCCTTTGTGATACCTAGACTTGACAGCTATAACATGTTGTTTAACAGATTGCAAGAGTCTGCTCCTAACAGGCCAAACCCTATTCAGAAATGCCAGTGCTACCACCAGGCTTCTTACTGATTTTAGGTATTCTACACTTAGCATGATGGTTGTGGAGATTGCGTTGTCGGAAGGTTGAGTTTACAACTCTCAATTTGTTGTCTGGTTTATTTCACTATTGGCAGGCCTAGAACTGAAGCGCTGAATGCTCCTCAGATAGGAAACCTGTAATGAAGGAAGAGTAGGGCTTTGAATACACTGCCCCATCTTTAAAGCTTCTTGAAAATGTAGTTCAACTTACACTTGCTTTAGTAAGAAGTGATAATCTGTTGTTAAAATCTCATATCCCCACAGTCCTCTAAACAGAGGAAAGATGCTGAGATAGTTGTTTTGGTCTTCATGAAATATCCACTAGAAAAGCTCATCATATGATGGAGAAGACAAATACTAAGCACCCAGACTTCCAGTAACAGTTTTCAAAGCAATAGTCAGAGTTGTCATTATTCTGTTCCACTTCACATTTTCAGCTTCATTCTTCATTCTGGCACATCAACAAGTGGTATAAAGTTAAATATGTGCTTATCCATTTCAGTGAGCTTGCTGCTCTCAACAGGCAAAGGAATACAGAGAGAATAGCCACAGAAAACCTAAACCAGGCTTTATCATGAGTGATGATTAGCTCCCCAGTTCCTACGCTGCGCTGCATACTTTTACAGCACCTTTCTGAAACAAAAGGTTGTCTGAAACAATGAGTTCAAATCTCACCTAATATGGAGAAATGAGGTCTGTGACATCTGCTACAGTACACAGTACTGGCTGTGCTAGTTCATCATAAAGCCTCCCTCAGTGCTGAAAAGGGTCACATTGAAGAAAATATCTTTAATAAAAATACTAGAAAATTTGCAAGCACCATTTAAATAAATAAGAATGCAAAAGTTAATTTTTTACCCTATTAGTACTTTTATAGGTAATGGAAATTCAAGACTACAACAGACCTTTGCAGACTTTTGTGATTTCATGAGGGACTGCAAGCCTTTCTCCTCTCAGAGCATGCAAAACCAGGAGGGACAGATTGTAGGTAGTTTGCAGCACTTGCCTGCACTGCTCTGGGCTCAGTTTTAAGTTGCTAACAAATATACCCAGATTCCACATGCATTTTCCTATCTTATTCAGGATTTCCAAAGCAGCTTTCACAAAAATCAGTCACTGATCTCTTTGAGAATGACTTCCAGCTCTTCTTTAAATCCCTTCTGGTCCTTCCACACAGTTGGTGTAATAATTTACCACTGACAGGACTTGCCAAACTTCCCCTACATCTATTTCCATTTCCCTTAATTTTTCTTGCTCCTTTCATTTTTTTCCCTGTGCATGCTGACTCCCTAGTTCCTCTTCTACTAAATTATGCTCTATTATTTCCACAGCCTGAAGAACTCACAGCTGAAGCATTATTTCTAACCTTATTTTGTATTCCTAGCATGTCCTATAATCTGTTTTGAGTGTTATTTGCAGTCAAGATGCTGACACAGCATCAATTTTGTTTTCATGGTTTGACTGGATAGATGTGTGCCTTACTACAGACACTAGGATAAAACCAGTCAGCTATCTAAACACCAATACAAACACATTTAGAATGAACTTTATTTCTTCCAGGTTGTGCATTATTGTTTCTAGGTGGTAACTGCAAAGCCTGAGCTCATCTTGGAAACACAGGGAAAAAAGGATAAACCAACATGGTATTTTTGTTGCATATTCCCTTTCCTCCTTTCTCCAGTTTAGTATGTCAGTTCTTTCCCAGACAATAAACCTTCACAACAAACCTTTACAAGCTATCCTAGGGCACCAGTTTGAGATGGTCCCCAAAAGCTTTTCTGACCTGTAAAAGTATCATCTGGTATCCTTTTTCTCATAGATCACTAACACCTAAACTCATTCACACTAGAGTTCCTCGTTGTGTCCCCTTAAATATCTGAGGCATCTACATTTCTGTCTTTAAACCACATAATTCTTCTCTTTTCATATGAAACTATGCATTATGAATACACTTGTATCTAAAATCCCATCATATCCAAGCCTTTCTGAAGCTTCAGGGGAGGTCTGGAACGCAAACCACAATCCCATTTTGTAAAAAGGCCTTTTAACAGCTCTTCAACACTTTGAAGAAAGCCAGTGAAAGATTAACTTCCTTAGCTCTAATAACCAAAACTCTCCATTTATTATGAAAGTCTAAAGATGTTATTAAGAAAGCCTAACTTTCATACTTTGCTTTCAACACAGTTTTGTGAATTGGTAATAAAAGTGATTGCAAAACCATCATTTATTTGATGTATAGATTGCAAAAATAAAGTCATTGCCAATCATGCAAATTCAATGCGTTAGAAAAACAACCATGAGGAAATTTATTCTTACTTCAGCTTGCAAATAAGCATCTTGTAAACCGGCATTAACATTTACAATTAAGAAGAAAGAAACACAAGTACAGAGGAGCTAAAATCCTAAATAACTAAAGGTTTCAGGGTACCCTATGTCCAAAGATGTGCCATTTTCAAAGCAATTAACTAATAGCAGTACTGGAAAACCAAACTTACTTCAGCAGAATGAGATAACGATGGGATGCACATCATCACCACCTCAAAGGAAAAGTCTGTGTTCTCTCTCTCTTTTTTCTTTTCCTTTTTTCCTTCCCTATTTCTAAACCAGAGAGGAGGTTGCAGGAATACTAAAGAAGAATAAAGCTAGCATTTCTAGCTCCCTGACTTTCCATCCTAGCATTGTGAAAGAAGAGGTCACTAAATGACAAAGACGTGCTACTGGTTTCCTCAGAGCAATTCAGATGTTTTGTACCGAGTGCAAATGCGTTACAAAATTCAGGACAAGTAACTCAGCAAGGCTGGTTGGAAAAAAGGCTGGTAGCTAACAGGGGAAATTCAAGGCCTCATATTTCAATTGCAAGGCCAGCTACTTGTTCTTGTGATCGCCATTAGCTTCCCATTTGGGGCACAGCCTTTGTATATTTAACTGCCAGGATTTCTTTGTATATAGGTTAATTTATATAATTTTCTTAAGAGGAAAAAGGCAAACTCATCAACAAGAGCAACTTACAAGGTTTCTGCTACCTTTTTTGTTTTAGGCTGAAAAACCTGTTACAGGTCTTAGCATACAATCTTTCATTTCAGTCAACAGCTTGCAGGGCTCTGGATGGCCTGCTGACCTAACTGGGCTCTAGCCTAACAGTCAACAGCAAAAAGAGGCTACACAAACACATGACAGCCAGAAGAGACGTTGCCAAGATTTATCCACACTCTATCCCCCCAACACCAGGCACCTAGCAAAGGTAGTACTAGACATTTCCACAGCTCACAGGAAAGACAGAGGCACCACCCCTACTGGGTGTCAGCCATTTCAAACCAGCATTAGTCAACCCTAGCTGCCTCTGCAACCAACAAAGACATGCAGGGAGCTGCAGAGAACAATTCAGACCTTGTGCACATTTGAAGTTGAATCCTGGCACATAGTGAGTATTGTCTGACTCCTCCTTATGCAAAGGAGGCAGAAAACAAAAAAATCCAGAAAACTTGAGGAAAATAGTATGAAAGACAGGCTTACAAAACTACAGCTATTACACATGCAGGCTCTCAACTTCACATTTGGGAACCACTATATTGAAGCAGAATAACAGTTATAATTAAAAGGCATCTTAGATTAAGACAATTTTCTGTGGTTTTTTTTTTTCCTTTTCTTCATAGCACAGTGATGTTTTTCAAACTGCTTCAAATACTTTGACTTCCATTTAATGCCAAAACCATGAAAGGATGGGTAGGCATAATGTGACAAACTTTACTGCACTTCAAACCTTTCTTCAGTTCAATCTTTTAAATAGAAGGTACAAAAACTCAGATTTAAATTTTAAAAGAGGAGCTAAAAAAATAGACAGGTTAATAGTTTGGGAATATTCAGTTCAATTCATCCAGACTGAATTCTCAATGTTATGCTTAATCATCCCAGTCTTTAAACATGTTTTTTATGACCCATTTTCGATATGCTAGTTTCAGTGCTAACAGAAATGTTTACTGACGTTGATGGGCGTCTGGTATTTTTTTCAATTTGCATTAAACTACCCAGGAGGTCCTCTAATACTAGCCACAGCCAGGAAGCCCCAGTAATTTGACCAAGCTATGCTTTCTACAGCTTGACGCACCCTTCTTTTCATGTGGCTTTTGTTTTCTGTTGGCTCTACCACCTTTCTGACTCATTGCTGGTTATATTGTCATATAATCCCACACACTCATCCTCTGCAGCTTCAACTTCAATAATCAGCCCATTACCATGTTGTACCCACATTGTACCCATTTTTTTCCTTAGTAAAACACTGATTTCTATCTGACCCTCCCATGCAGAATACCATACCTGCTCTTCAGCATGATCCAGTTCCAGGCGATACTTCCAATGCCCTTAAAAAACCCCCATTGCTTTCTCTTCCTTGGATTCACTCTTTTATACTCACTACCAAATCTATATTCCAAAACAAATCTTTGCTTTCTCTCCCACTTTTGCTACATTCACACTAGAGCAATCATTTCTGTATCCCTCAAATTACACTCTCATCTTTCATCTGTATTATACATATTCTCTCTTGAACTCAAGTATCTGGTTTTTGGGACCCTCATACCTATTAACCTGTTCTGCATGACTCTTTGTAGCTTCCTGCAAAAATAGGAACTTCACCAAGTGGTCAGAAAGACTGTAACCCTCTCCCTGCAATCCTCGGTCCTGTTGTACAGAGACAGAATGACTTGGTAACATAGGTATCTCCCAACTATTTGAAATATGCATTACTGTTAAAACAGGGAGAAGGGAACTGGGGAGCTTTTGAAAAACTGCACCTTCGATTTATTCTCTCACTTTGTATGACATTTAGCTTCATAGTATACCCTTTGAGGTAAAGCTGTTAACTTTCATGCCTGTTCATGGTGCTGCACAACAAAGGCACTGCCTGGGAATCTGAGTGCTATTGAGACCTATGTGTTAAAGGACACATCACATAACACAGCCTTGCTAGTGTTTATTTCTGTTTCCCTTCCCCCCAACACCATGTATATCAAGCAAAAACTGCACAATTCTAGAAGAGGTACCAGAGGAAAAATAACCAGGATACGTTTTTCCCCTCAAGAGTCGTGCACTGTGTGCGATTTATTTTATTACACTCTATAAGGTTTTGCTGGTGATGGTATATAGTAGATATGACTGTGATCAGTACAAACTCATTTACCACTGTTTGTGTCATCTTGCACAGGAAGAAAATAAAACAAAATCAAACAAATCTCTAATATTTGTATCAGTACAAGAATGGATCAATGGATGAAAGCCAAAACAGTCCCAAGTGGAAAGCAACAGTCTTTTCCTGTTAATGAACAGTCTGTTGTTGAAAATTCACATAGGCTTTAATTTAATAAACACAAATGGATGAATGTGCTTACAGGATGTCATCCCCTTCAGGCTTGAAATCACTGACATGGAAGAATTGTCACACTTCAGTGAATTGAGCACTACTCTCTACCCTTTCAAACCTTATTCACTGTAGCAACACAGACATGAAAAAGGAAATTTAATTTTATAACTAATTCTTGTGCCTTCAAAAAGTTTGATTCTTTTGCATTGGAAAGCAGACTTTAAAAGTTATATCCTGTTTTACCTGACTGAAAGATATATTGGCTCAGTTGGAGTGGAAAGAAAAAATAAAAGGCAAAAAAAAAAAGCTTAGTTTGAACATAAAGATTAAAGACAATTTAAAATAAAACAAAAAACAACCCAACAAATTGTACTGGGAGCTCATTTGACCTTCAATAAGCTTCAGGCCTCATATAAAGCTTACTGAAAATTCTAACATATTTGTTTAATACACGCTCTCAGTTTCAGCTAGAAGCTAAAACTTTCAATATACAATTACCAGTATATATGGCAGTGTTTTCAATCCACTCTGGAAAGCAAGTGGTGATCACCAAAATCCCAAATCCCCATGCAGTAGAATCTGTACAAAACAGGTTCAGCCTGGCAAGGGTTAATAATCCTTTTGTAAACACTACTTTCCTTTGCTGGGCAGCCAGACATTTCCCTAGAAATAAATGACAACAAACAGTCTGTGAGTTCCAGATGCTCATCTCTCCGTGTTTTTTCTGAAAGAGTTTGGACAAACTGCAATCTCACATGCGCAAAATACACAAACACACCGCATATCTCTATCTTGCAGTGCTTATAGTCTATTAAAATGGCTTTCAAAGTGTTAAACCAGGAAGAGTTTAACATAGTCTAACAAAAGCACACCTGGTGTGTCATGTCACTCTTACATGGTTTTGAATTTGAGCTCAAAAATAGGAAGTGACTTAAATTTAATCCAAGAGCCATTACAAGCTTCAGCTGTGGAGACTCTATTGACACAGAGCTCAAATACAGCCTCCAGCAAGGGGAGCCTAACACCAATATGCATCCTACACAGCAAAGCTCTATTGATGGCTACCACAGGAATTTGTTCCTTCAGTATAGAATAATTATCAAAGATTGCATTTTATAGGAATACATTTAATAGCATTTCTCAAATGCCAATGCTTAAATTAGGCATGTCTCAGAAGTTTCTGTAACAGATAGAATTATGTGCCATGGTTTTGGTTCTGTTTTGGGAAGGGCTCATTTGTTTTTCCTTATGGAAAGGACTTCTCAAAATGCAACCAGAAAAGCTACACTTTCCAAAAACAAAGAAAAGTTGCTCCATCTCTTTGTCCTTTATAAGTTGCAAAGGATGTAAGTTCAGTCAAACAATGTTTCTTTTAATCTGCATTAACAAATTTGTCCAAGTATTGATTACAAAACAGATCTCAGACTTTGCAAAAAGTCATGTGTTCTCTCAGCTTGCAATCCCCTGAAAAATACAACAATGACACCTTTGCACTAATGAAAAAATAGATTGGATTCTTCCTGCATAAACTCTAAGCTGTATCTTCAGAAAACTAACCAGCAAAAAAGCCATGGCCATATTATTGAAATTCACCCTCTCACGCTGCCTGTGTTTGCATTTCTGGGATTTGACTGGGCTTCAAGCTGGAGAACAAAAGGCAGCCATACTAGAGCCTGTTTACAGCATCTTAGTGTGAATCAAAGGTGGCGGTACTGCAAACCTGATGATAAAGCTCCCATGATAAACTTCTAAGTTTACAGTTTTCACTTGCAGATCGATCCCGCCTCAGATCTGCATCCAAATACTTGGGGGCTGATCCTAAGTGAACCTGTATTTTCAGATTCCATTTCTCATCCTGCAATTCCTGGTACCTCTTTGGTGTTCTAAGAAGCCTTATTCCCAGGTGAAATTAGAAGGACAAAAATGATACTTTGCAGCTTGCCACATTAGAGCCCCAGCAGATCACTTGTTGCTTGTTAAGGCAGAGTTAGAGCATATGTTTTGCAATGTTTTCAATAAAAAGTGTTAGCAAACTGGGATGTGCTAATAGGAAATAATTTTGAGGGAAGACTTCACAAATGGCTCAACTGACAACTCTGATACAAATTCCCTAAGCCATTTTTCACTACAGAACTGATGAGATCTGGTCTGATCTTGCACTGTTCTCTATCTACCACAGCAATTTTGAGCACATGAGATGAACAACTATTAAAAAGGGTTAAGTAATGAATGCGTAAGAACACTTTGTGATAAGACAGATGACAACAGTAAGTTATCTGGTTTTCACTTACCATATTTTTACAGAAAATTGTAAAGAAAACTACAAAAATTTATGCTAATATAGTACCAGAATTTTCACAGAAAATTGCTAGATGCATAGATGATTACTCACACGAATGATGTAAACTCAAATACATATTTGGTTTTACACCTCTGTGAATTGCTGTCACTTAGACCATCTCTTATTTCACTGAATAGATGACAGAAGGGGAAGGAAGATACAGTACAATGTGCAAAATCTTCAGTTTTGCTCTCCCCACTTACTGTATGTAGGCTCTTGAGTACTGTGTCCAGTTCTGGGCCCCTCAGTTTAGGAAGGATGTTGACTTGGTGGAGTGTGTCCAGAGAAGGGCAACAAAGTTGGTGAGGGGCTTGGAACACAAGCCCTATGAGGAGAGACTGAGGGAGCTGGGGCTGCTTAGCCTGGAGAAGAGGAGACTCAGGGGTGACCTTATTGCTCTCTACAACTACCTGAAGGGAGGTTGCAGACAGGCAGAGGTTGGTCTCTTCTCCCAGGCAACCAGCACCAGAACAAGAGGACACAGTCTCAGGCTGCACCAGGGGAGGTTTAGGCTGGAGGTTAGGAGGAAGTTTTACACAGAGAGAGTGATTGCCCATTGGAATGGGCTGCCTGAAGAGGTGGTGGAGTCACCATCACTGGAGGTGTTCAGGAGGAGACTTGATAGGGTGCTTGGTGCCATGGTTTAGTTGATTAGGTGGTGTTGGTTGATAGGTTGGACGCGATGACCTTGAAGGTCTCTTGCAACCTGGTCTGGTCTGGTCTATTCTATTCTATTCTATTCTATTCTATTCTATTCTATTCTATTCTATTCTATTCTATTCTATTCTATTCTATTCTATTCTATTCTATTCTATTCTATTCTAACAGTGGAGGAGCTGAGCCATAGCTGGAAAAGAAATGCAGTTAGCTGAATTCTGGCTAGGACAAACTTCATGGTCTCTTCTGAACTCCCTGTGACCCTCTGGGTCACAACTGATGGTTAGAGTTTTTCCTGTAAACACCAGTGTTTTTTCTGTTTAGATTAGCTTGTTAAAGGTGATGAGGCCTTATGTTTAGGTTAACTGTATTTTTAAAAAGACAGTTTTCACATATGTATTTTACTATAAATATTGTACAGAAAAATAAGTTGCAATATTCTATATAGGTGAATCAAGGAGCAGTGAAAATAAGGGTCTTTTCTAGGAATAACTATGAAAATCAGCATAATCCTTTCTGACACCAGCCACAACCTGTATTTTCTAAAAAAGCTTTTCAAGTACTAATAACCAAGTATCTATAAAAAGATACCATTATCAACATTTACTTCAGATCTATCCATGCATATACACATGTGCCACAACCCTGCCTGTAAAAAATCACTTCCATTTAGAGCAATTCAGTTGAATGAGGTTGAACCAAACCATTTTGGAGTTTAAGCCTTTGGAAAAACAAGTAAAAGAAAAAAATCAGCCTGCAATCCAGTCACTGTGTGGCCACATGCTGCTGACTGTTTCATTGTTGGAAGAAAATGCTGCTTCCATGAGGTGAATACTGAGTACAGTAACTCCAACTTAATGTGGCAAGGGCTAAATGCAGTTTGGGAAAGCAGAGCTATTAATTTTACTGATCAGATTCTGTACTCTGCTCAGCACGTTTACCAATACTCAAACGGCATGGAGTCAGTAACCGACAGCTCAGCGCATTAAATACAGCTGCTCTGTAACACTAAGTCATCCATTTATCCGCTAACTGTGCTTCTTCATGCAGTTAGCACCACTGCCAAGTGTACTAAGGAGAATTCACACTTTGCTACAGTTCAGTAAGCTGAACTCCAGAGCTACTGGTAACTTGGCTGCGGTGTCAAGTCACAGTTACATAACCTGCTGAGCTCAAGGCCTCCCCAGAGCTAGGAAGCAAGCCCACAAAGGCAAAAAGAAGCAGGAACCCGTATTTCAAAGGCTTTATGGTTCGGCATATTACAAAACCAGAATTTCAAATCTTTTAATGGATTCTAGATTTCATAGAAGTTTGCTTCTTCCCCTCCCCTGGGGTAACACATTGCATAGCTGTGCACAATTTGACAATGCAGTGAAGGGAACTAATCTCAGACACTTGCATATACTCTTTAGGCTGTAGTCTAAACACAAATGATACTGAGCACTATTACCTGCATTCTTCAACTATGCTTAGTCAGTAGCCATGTATGAATTAAAGGATTGTTACAAGACCAAGACCCTAACACCTACATCACTGATGGAAGCCTTCAAGTATAAAAAAGGAAGTCACTAACACGTTTTAATAAATGAAATTAAATGATAGCTTTATTTCCATCACGAAGGTAGCTTTTTGCTTTAGCACACAAATCACTTCTAGAAGGACAACATGTAACAGAAGATCAAACATCTCTCAGATGACCTCATCAAACACCATTTCATCCAGATACATTCTCAAAGTCAGGTCCTGAGCTAGTAAAAGTGAACTACAGCAAGGAGAATCCTATTAATTTCAGATTGAGATCCAGCTCTATGAATTCTTGACACCAAAACAGTTTAAAAAAGTAACAAAAGTGAGAATGAAATAAATCCTCACACTCTCCTCCCACAACTGTTTCAGGTGGTAGATTCACCTAAATGCTAGATTTCAGATATATCCTTTATTTCATACCACAGGAAAAGGTAGGTAAGGCGAAGAAAAATCAGGACCTCAAAAATTCAGCATCTCACAATGTGCTTCTTGTACCCAAATAATACAAACATTTTTCTGGAGATAGAAGCTTTATGAATAGTTCTGCAAAGCATGGGTGACAACTTGGAACAGCCACACTAATTTCTATTGTTTTGGAAGCTATAAAAATTACTGTAACTCATATCGGGGAAAAACGTTCCATGTTTTTAATTCAGCAAAGATATGGATATTGTTGGGTGACCTAATGAAAAAAATCATACCAATTGAATTAATTAGGATTCTTTCCTGTTCTGCAAATTATGAGGTGGTCAAACTCTTCAGTATTTTAACCTCACCTCATCACTAACTCTGACTGTTAAAAAGAATCAGAAAAGGTAATTTATTTTACTTTGCATCTCTTCTAACTAAAACCAGAAACAGGTACTGTGAAGACCATGAAAAGTTACCTTTTTGGAGGAGGAGGGTGTAGGTTGGATGAGGCTTGTTTGTTTGTTTGTGGTTGGCTGGTTTATTTCTTTAATTCTAGATAAAGAGAAGGATGGGAAATCTGCAAGAGACTGTTCTCAACAGAGAGTTCTACTCCAGAAGATTAACTTCTGTAATTGTGGCTATATTTTCAAAATTCCAAACTAACTGATGCCCTGGTTGCTCCTAACTTGCCCCAATTAGGAGTCTGGATAGCTGCACAAAAAGCAGTAAAAGGCAGACGAAGTGGGCTAATTTTAATCTCCCAGTAAGGAAATACTGAAAGCAAAAGAAGTTACACAGTGGCTTTAAGGATATAGGGTAGATTTCTTAGGTTAAATGACAAAACCAGTTTTGAACAACTGGATGTCTTCCTAGATGCACTGAAGACCCTTTACAGGGCAGAAAGAATCACAGAGAGAACAGTTTTAGGTACAATGCAAGTCCACAAAGAACTGAGTAGTTCTCAATATGGTGAGCAGAGCAAATTGATAGGCTTTGGCATATAGATCACTTCAGGTAAGCATGCAAATGTTGCTGTTTCTGTAAATTACTTAATTCATGGTTATGACAGTAGTAACAGAGTTCTTGTCATACTGCTGTACCTCAGAGAGCATGGAAGAATTTCAGAGAGTATACCTGAAATTCTGAACTAGTAGTTCATTAGGAAGGTCAGAATCAGTCTTTTCTCCCTAGCATCAGGAGATAGAACAAGAGGAAACATCTTCAAATTGTGCCAGGAGAAGTTTAAGTTGGCTATTAGGAACAATGTCTTTACTGAAAGAGCGGTCAGGCATTGGAACAAGGCTGCCCAGGGAGGAGGTGGAGTTCCTGAAAGCATTCTAGAAAGTTGTGGATATGGCACTTCATGACACGGTTCAATGGCCATAATGGTGTTAGGTCGAAGGTCAGACTCAATCATCTTAAAGATCTCTTCCACCTGGAACAATTCTATAATAAACTATTGCTCTTCAGCTGTATGCATGCAAGAAATTAACAGAAACCGGCATCTCTTTGAAAGACCTAATAGATGAGCAACACTCATTTTTGATATTTGAGAGAGAGAGTGCAACAGTGTGGGTTTTGAAACCAACACAGTCTTTCAGTTTTCTAAGTATTTTGACTCTTGAAAATAGGAAGGAAATCTCTGGTGTTTCTTTGAAGAGGTAAAATTATAAATTAAATAAGCAAACAGAGTGGAGATTTGGTTTTTATGTGAAAGTCACTAAGGCCTAAAGAAGCTTGAGCAATGCATGCAAATACTGAGCGTCTTACACCATCCTCTCTATCTCTTTCTCACAAACACACCTAGATGGAATGCACAGTAAAAGAATATCCTGACTCCTGTTGGGGGATTTCTGTAGTAACATTCAGAGGATTGCTTGGTCACCTTCACAAGTCCTTTGACAACGAGCCAAAAATCTTAAATTCCTCAATTCTGCCTTGAAGTTTCAGTTAGCATCAAGCAAATTACACAGTTAATAGGGGATATCAATTTGTTCTCCATGTAAGTACTGACCACCCTCTGCTCCTTTTTAATAGTTTTGTGAACAGCCACTGAAATCCTGCTGTCTGCTCCTAACATTTGATCTCCTGCCTGTGCTGTTTAGAGAAGCTGGATAGCAGAACCCTCAATGACAAAAGCACTTCACATTACATAATGCTAGTCATTCAGAGTCCTACTACAGGACTTCAGGAGGATATTTTCCTAAAAACATTCACAAGTAGAGTTCACCCATCACCTGCTGCAGACAACCACAGGAACAAGGCATTACACTACACTGCAGTGAGTTCACAAGCTCCAGGAAAGTCATTTGCAATATGATAGGGCTGAGAAGTAAACAGTACCACGAATTTGGAGGAGTATTTGGACATCAGAGCAGCATATGACAAATGAACCAATAACTGGAAAATCAAAGGCCTGTTCTTCTAAAGCTGAGTACTGGAGCATAAACATATGCAGGACTGTCAAAAACAAAGTAAAAGGCGATAAAAATGATCACCTGTACTGCCATGACAAAGTCCTAGGTAAAATATCTTAGACTCTTAGGTTTACCAAGAGAGATTAAGAGAGAGGTTGCTAGGAAGTAAAACCAAGATGGTTCTGCAGTATTTTAGGGCTCAAAGGATACAAGGAAGCAGAAAAGCAGGCTCTGTGCTCTCACCACCCAGCAATGTCCTCTGCATCTCTCAGCCCCCAATGCCAGGTGGCCCTTTTGGAAAGCTTTCCAATGTAACATTTCTCTCATGTTACCTGTTCTGCCTCTAAGGAGGCCTAGGCATAGCGGCTTGTGATAGTGGCTTGTGTGTTTAAACATTATTTACACCTTCCCATCTCTGAATATAAACACCACAGCCTGAAGACTTCAATTAAATATTAACAACTGTGGTGCTCCAAACAACATAAATGTTGTGAGTTTTGTGGGCTAAAACCATTATACTCACCGCATCTTGCCTAGGCAGTAATATTGGGGAAGTCTCTCAAACTCACCTATCCACAGCATCAAAAGTAAAGAGGCACGTTTGGTTGTATCCAATACAGCTTTTCATGTCAATATTCTAATGTATCTGATTCTCTTCATAAATTTATCCAGCTGCATAAACAGAGGAAGAGTGAATAAGAAAATAGAGTCCATATTCAGACAACAGAAGTGACCCAATAGTTATGGAATACATTTATAGTTTATAGAATTAAAAAGTATCTTTGTTAGTGCTTTCTTGTTTTAATTACAGACAATAACAACATACAAAACCAGTTCTGCAAGGCAGTCTGCCAAAAGAACTAAATGTATGAAAATGCTTTTACTGAAATAACTTATGCTGAATTAAATGTTTTGCTGCTTTATTTGATTTGGCTTACTGATCATTCAACTGTCACCAAATACTGAACTTAAGAAGTGGCAATGTTTAATGACAATAAGACACTGTAGATCATGTGTTAATGCTGATTAATGCACTTCCCAAGCACGCTGGAAGCATTTGGCTTGCCTTGTACCTTACACTGTGCACCCAAGGCATGCATTCATCAGCACTACTGCTCAGTCTGTCATGTCTTATTGCTGAAGTAGCGCACCATTCTCACTATGTTTGCTTTGAGCCTGCCTCAGTCAATTTACATTACACTGCCCACCCAAACCCACATTTTTGAGGTTCACCCAGCTCTTGATGATCAGGAGCCTGTATGTTTAATAACATTTTGCTCTGCCAGTCTAATTAACTCCGGCACTGTATCTGCAGTCAGATAAAATGCTCATTTCACACCACATTAATTTTTATCAGCTGAACATTAAGCAACACAAAGCTATCTATGCTTGGTTTAATTTACATACTGACAGAGCTACAAAGCATTACTGCAGTGACTGCAAAGCAAATAAGTAGAACTGGCATCAAACATGGCTCCTTAAAAATGAAATATTGATTTGCAAGACTGGCATCCCAAAGTCAAAAGGAGGAAAAGAAAAAGAGAATGAAAAATTATTTTCCCCTGTCAGCATTAGGAAAAAAAATTCCATGTTTTCTAAACAAGATTTCCATAAATGTTAAAGCTTGAGAGGGGTAATAAAATTAAAACTTATTCATTGATTAGCCAAGAAAAGTTAGACATGATGGCAACATTTTTTAACGACTTGAAAAGAAAAGGAAAAAGGGGGCAGTGGGAGGGAGGCACATGAAGATTATGTTAGAGAAGATATCTTAAAAGATTTTCCTGGGCTCTTTACTAGATTAAAATTAGCTGAAGACTCCTCTTTTTGTGGAATACAGCTGTAAGTCAAATTTGAAGGTAGGACATATGTATGAACGACTCTGGGATTCTAGAATACGAATAAAAGTACAGAAGAAAAATTCTGAGAGCCTTGCATTTTATTCAGTCTAGCAGCGACCTTGAAGTGCTATTTAAAGGCACCTGTGACCCCACAGTACCCAGAATGTGTTCATATGAACACATAAAAGCTAGCAATGTGGATCAGTCATTCTCAGCTTTCCTAGAATGTTGCACCACACAAGTCAGGCAAAGACCAGAGCTCCAAAAGTTAAAATATGCTGTCTTCTGCAAAGTCAAGTCTTCACTAAAGCTAGTTATGAATTGCACATCATTTAATTGCTACAGATATGACATCCTTTGGGCTTTATCCTGTCTTTGATTTGAAGTTAAAACAAAACAAACAAAAAAGAAATAGGAAAGCCCAAGTGGGCTGTATGGCAAAAATCTCACAGAAGTTTATCAAATGAGCTAGGGCTTATGCCCCATTCTCCTGCACATTCTTCTGGCTGCTCTGAGAAACAGCTCTTGGCATCGACACAGTTAAAAGTCTCTGTGACTTTGGAAATTTTCCCTGTTCCCATCTCAATGTTCGCCTTTGCTTCCTTGCCCCTACCTCCAAGTGGGTAAAAGAGTGAATCTACACTGGACTAGGCAATCATGGAATTGTTCCCTGAGGAAATTGGCTACTGCTGTGAAATCTTTCTTTGCTGTTGAAGTCCCCTTTTTTGAGGAGCTCTTTTCTCTTCAAAGAGCAAATATAGCTAATAACCTCCTACCTAGAAGCACTAATACTCAGCTTGACTGGTAAGTGAAAAATAATTTCAAAACAGGACATGGTATTATAGTTCTTTCTCTTGACTGCAGCACAGTTTATTATTATATTGTAGCTATTTTTGGAAACAAGTCAACTTAAAACATCCTATTAATTATTTACAAAATACCGACATGAAATGAAGATTTGACTGAAGTAAGAGTTCAGTGCATAACTCTGTCTTCTTAATGCATGTAACAGGGAACTGCTGAATAATTTTCTGCTTACTCTACCACAATCTTTCCTTCTCCTCATTTCCCTGCAACATAGTCCACCAAAAAAAAACATCAGGCCCAGACATCTCTGAGTCTCAGATAGGTCAAAAATCAAAATTAGATCTAGATTCTACCTTCAGATAATACTGGGGAACTGTTTGTTTCATCATTACAGAACATTCTTTCAATATATGTTACAGTTAGTGTCTCAGAGCTCACTCACTTTATTTTCAGCTGCGCTCTGAGAAGTAAAATATCCCCAGAATACCATTGTAACCAAAATCAGTCACTGTTTCAAAGTAACTACAATACAAAGAGTATTGACCCTTTCTGAGTTCCTAGTCAGATTAGTAGCAGGCAGTTTTCTAAAACATTAAGTCAGACAGAGCCCAAAGGATAATGTGACTTCTAATTCGAGGTAACTGGAATAAAGAAAAGAGAAGGGAGGCTGATTAATTAGATCTGTAGAGTGAACTAATTTGCATCCCTATTCTCACTGGTTTTCTAAAAAGAGAATCAATGTGTATTTGTGCCTCACATCTTCTAGTTCTTCCCCACATTAAAAATGACAGGTTTGGCAGGTGAAAAACCCCACAATTTTCCTATAAAAAGGTACTATTTCCTATTGGGACACAATGATTTTTACTGAAGTAAAATTTCCTTCATCACTAGTGCATTTGGGATAAGAAGCATGGAAATCTGTTATTGGAGTTCTTCCAAGAACTTGCAGGACTTCCAGCACTGTTACAGAAAATTTGAAAGGTTAATCTATATTATCTCATGCATCCCACCACCACGTCATCTGTCATGCCACCACCTCTGCCCAGCAGACAGAACAGTATAACCTTTCCTTGCAACTTAAGCCTCCCCTTGTGCCTATTACCTGACAGTAACAGAAACAATGCATTCATGCACCATCCCACCAATCCTTCTTCTCTTTTCAAGCCACAAAAGAGATATCCATAAATACTCTCCTTAGAGAACAGCCAGGCAAGTAAGAGAACAGATCAAGGAATCTTTGCCTTGTTTCTATCTTTCTAGAACACAAAGATGCAGTGAGTCATCACAGAGTATTTCATTCAAGATTGTTCTCTGAAATGAACGGTCTCACAGCTGCACTGTAACATCATGTACTATGTTGGAGAAGATCCCTCTTAATCCATTCACATTTCTATTTTAAATAACATTTTTACAGCAGTGGAATCTTACTAGTAATCCCAGCTGCTTTACTTAAGTATTTTGGAGGTCTAAGATGTTCGTAAATTTCTCTTAGCATCTAAAGCTGCATTAACTCATTTGAACTGAAGTTGCACTGAGACTTTGAAATAAATCTTGCTTCATGGTTTGGAAAGACCTGGGCAAATATTAGCCAGTCAATTCTCTTTTGACTTCCTGCCTCCAAGACTGATGCAAGGAATAGAATAGAATAGAATAGAATAGAATAGAATAGAATAGAATAGAATAGAATAGAATAGAATAGAATAGAATAGAATAGAATAGAATAGAATAGACCAGACCAGACCAGGTTGGAAGAGACCTTCAAGATCATCATGTCCAACCCAACAACCAATCCAACCCACCTAAACAACTAAACCATGGCACCAAGCACCCCATCAAGTCTCCTCTTGAACACCTCCAGTGATGGTGACTCCACCACCTCCCTGGGCAGCCCATTCCAATGGGCAATCACTCTCTCTGTATAGAACTTCTTCCTAACATCCAACCTAAATCTCCCCTGGCGTAGCAACATCCAACCTCCCCTGGCACAGCCTGAGACTGTGTCCTCTTGTTCTGGTACTGGCTGCCTGAGAAGAGACAAACATCCACCTGTCTACAACCTCCCTTCAGGTAGTTCTAGAGAGTACTAAGGTCGCCCCTGAGTCTCCTCTTTTCCAGGCTAAGCAACCCTAGCTCCCTCAGTCTCTCCTCATAGGGCTTGTGTTCCAAACCCCTCACCAACTTCGTTGCCCTTCTCTGGACTCGTTCCAGCAAGTCAACATCCTTCCTAAACTGAGGGGCCCAGAACTGGACACAGTACTCGAGGTGTGGCCTAACCAGTGCAGTGTACAGGGCCAGAATGACCTCCCTGCTCCTGCTGGCCACACTGTTCCTGATGCAGGACAGGATGCCCTTGGCCCTCTTGGCTGCCTGGGCACACTGCAGGCTCATGTTCAGCCTACCATCGACCAGTATCCCCAGGTCCCTCTCTACCTGGCCGCTCTCCAGCCACTCTGACCCCAGCCTGTAGCACTGCATGGGGTTGTTGTGGCCAATGTGCAGAACCCGGCACTTGGATGTGTTAAATCTCATGCTGTTGGACTCTGCCCATCTGTCCAGCCTGTCGAGGTCCCTCTGCAGAGCCTCTCTAGCCTCCAGCAGATCAACTCCTGCCCTCAGCTTGGTGTTGTCAGCAAATTTATTGATGATGGACTCAATGCCCTCATCCAGATCATCAATAAAGATGTTAAAAGAGCACAGGGCCCAGCACTGATCCTTGGGGCACACCACTAGTGACTGGCCGCCAGCTGGATGTGGCACCATTCACCACCACTCTCTGGGCTTGGCCATCCAGCCAGTTCCTAACCCAATACAGTGTGCTCCCATCCAAGCCATGGGCTGACAGCTTGGCCAGGAGTTTGCTATGGGGGACGGTATCAAAGGCCTTGCTGAGGTCCAGGTAGACCACATCCACAGACCTCCCCACATCCACCAGGCGGGTCACCTGATCGTAGAAGGAGATCAGGTTGGTCAGGGTTATTGCCAGGGTTATTGAACTGAACCTTAAATCTACTTCAAATCAGCATGATATACAGAGATAGAGAGTTGTGTTGTGGCCATCACTGCACTATCTTTGCAACAGCAAACAAATCAAACCTATTTTCATTTGGTTTATTTTGTTTTGCTAACCAAAAGATGGCTTTTCAAAGTAAGACTACATGAACTATTAGCTTGCACTTTAGGTATATTTTCTGCAGTGTTCCCCCATTTTGAATAACATTGGGTTTGTGTAATTCTGCCTTCTCAGAACAGTAGAGCTTAACTTATCTACTCATAATGAAGAGACTCCTTTTCACTACTTATTTAATCCAAATTTCTCTTCCTGGGCTTCGCTTTTGCCAAAATGTTTTACAGACTACGTCTTCTGATAACTCAAATAAGTAGTTTATTGCTATGCAGGCTTCAGGAGTGAAACGTCACTGGCTGAGAGGGAGCAAGTATTAGTCTTGACAGTTTGGATGCTGCTTCCTTTCTCGAAGATGACTTTTTTGACAGCACCAGAAAGCTTTGTCTGTTTTCAAACTCCAAGATATGACAGGGACTCAGAATGCAGGATAAGACAGACCATGCCAGGTCAGTGTTTTTGTCTACACAAGCTTACGGTCTCTTTGAATTTATAAATTAGCAGAAGAAAAGATGCTGGGAAAAAGGAGGGGAAGAGTGTCTCAAATTCTTGCAATAGGTATGCTTTCCATAACCAAACCCTGTTGTATTCAAGAGGAATCACACAGCCTTTGTTAAGCTATACAACCCATGCTTAATTGAGAAATGATTCTTAATAAGTCCTGGAGAGCTACAGGTCTCTCTATCTCTCAAATGGGAAACAATCATATCTCACGGCAACTCATTACATATTCTTTTTGTACCACGAGTTGTTTCAAAACCATGAAATTAGTTCTGGCAGAGTGTACAGAGAAGCACCCATGAGATGATACTGAACAAGTTATGTAAGGTTTCCACACAGTCCTCATGAATGTTAACTCTTCATGGCTAGAAGTTATCCTTTTTACATGAAGAAATACACACGTAGTAAAGGAAAGAGCTGTTTTCCTTCTGTCTCTGAGATTCTGTGTATTCAACATCTCCACATTTACGTTTGGCAAAGAAACCTCATTTCTCCATTCTTTCTTTTGATGCTTAGATAGTTATCTTGACATAAAACTGTTATCTGTTACAGAAGTTGACAGTATCTATAAATTAGCTGAGCTGCCTGTGCTGACAAGTAAATTGACCTTTCTGTGTGGTATACTGAAAACTTTGCAATGTGCATCAGATCCATTAATACACGTAATGTCATTATGAGAACAACTGCCAGAAAATGGTTGAGCTATCTAGCCTGGATACCTTGGACTCCTCAGCATGTATCATAACGCTTGCCAGAGACTGTAGCCACTGTAACTATCACAGTGAGGCACTCTAGAAAAAATGTTAGCCTTTGAATATTTAGATACACACCTTTTTGTAGATGTTTGGGCTAGTGAATCCTTCATGGACTTCTCCTGTTGCCCTGCTTAGCCTAGGGATGAACGATGGCAGCTGGGGTCAGGTTAACAGTATGGATCACCAAATGTACACTTGGGACCCAGGAAGAGATTCCTTGTGCTCTCCTGCTGGTAGGATAGAGAGTCAGCAAACTAAACTAAAACTTTTCAGCTTTGAGAGTTATGAATGAGGTCAGGAAGAAGCTGCAGCTCAAGGTACATTTAAAATGGGATCTCCCCTCATTCTCCTTTTACAGTGAGGCTCCAGCCCATTGCTGACTAAACTGACAAGCCTGCTCCTTATACAGTGTTCAAAGAGACGGAGGGAAGAAACCATTAGACTGAATGACAGGGCACAGTAAACTTTGTATAGAAGCACATATTGCAAAGACAACCTCCTTAAATTGCAGATATACTCATAATTAGTCAAGGTATGGAGAAAACAAATAATCACATGAAACTTTCAGTGAAAGTTTTAATTCATTAAATTCACACTGAAAAGATTTTTGTGTGTACACCTCACTGCTTGCTAGTCCTTTAGGAGTGCATTCCAATGAAGGAATTGGCTTTGCAGGGTTGCTGGAAAATAGCAGATCCTTTTACTGTTTCCATTTTAACAAGAAACTCAAAATGTTCAACAAAACCACAGTGGAATAAATAGCAAAATAAAAAATTTAAACCCAAAAGCAAACTCCAAAGAGAAGTAAAAGACTAGCTAGCTTAGATAGAAGGAATACATTTTTATTACACAGCAAGGTGATCACTGCTTTGGAAAAAAATTCCTTCCACATGTGACATACATCTCAACTTCTGAAATGTCTAAAATTCTGAAGATAGAAATGGTCTCATTTAAGTTAATAAAAGCAAAACAGAAAAATTGATTTTTAATTTCTATCAGTCTGCTGTTGACATACTCTGCTATATATATAACGAACAAGAAAAATCAGAGGATTCCTGTTAACAGATGGGTGTTGAATATCCGAATGTTACACAAATTGGAAGAAGAAAAAAAAGTCTCATTGGTTTGTTCCAAAACTGAATTAAGTCATTTAAAGAGAAAGCCGTTTTAGCTGCTTAAATATTTCTGAAAGCAAACAGGAGCCTGGAATTTAGCAAAACTGTAGAACTCTTTCCAAATGCCTTATTTTCCTCTCTTTAAATGTTCTGGAAAATTGTTCTGACTATGATGCCAAAATGTAAAACTGAGAAACACAAAGGATATTAGGGCTGTCTGAATTACAGATGTCTCTAAAGACTAATGGCATAAAGATGTGAAGCAGGCTGACCTTAAATGTCCTTATTCTCAGCCTGTTTAAAGATCTTGTGTTTGGTTCTCGTAGTTTACTTTTATACTTGGGCTGACTGGAAATGATGACCATTCACAGAAGTCTTTTAAAAAGAACGCAAAATTGCTCCTTCATGCAGTCAAGATCACTGCATGTGCTACACATAGGCAAGATATTCTCAAATCCTTGACAACTTTTCCCTGCAAGGTGCGACATTTGAGAGGAAGAAGTGACCAATAGGCACATACAAATCAATACCCTTAGTGGAGTAAGAAAGTTTGCTGCAATGTGTCAGTGTCTTCCCCCAGGCATTAGAAATTAAAGAACTGTCCACTGGTGGCAGATAAAAAGTAGAAATCCCCAAACCCCCTACTACAATAAACACTTCTGCTGATATTAAAAAAAAAAAAGAGAGACAGAAAATCTTTCAGGATGTCCTTCCTTGTTTACTGCTGCACATGCCGTAGGAGAGGGCATAAGGAGTGAAGACAGATAAAGACTTCCAGTGGTGTAATTCAGCTTTAAAGTAACAAAAGGACAGAACAGCCCACAGCTTTGGGAGCTGTTCTGTGCTATCTTTATAGAATTCCTGGTATTCCGTTGCCTCTTGCCCTGAACACTGCTGGGTTTTGGTTTTTGTAATGGAAGGGTTATCACTGAGGTTAGTAGAAAACCAAGGTAATTGGTTGCCATTGTTTTAATAGTATTGAAGTGAAAAAAAAATGTATTTACAACTCCATCATTTATTCATTCTCTCTCTTCATTCATTCCAGAGGAGACCAATACAATTTACTTCTGAATGCAATGATGTGCATTGCTGGAAATTAGTCACATCTTTGCTCCATCTGATATCTAATGTTTTAAAGGTTTTATGCTTCAAAAGGTACCTCTGTGTGTGTGCAAAACTTTGCAAGGACAGAAATTCAATCCTCTGCCCCCTGAACCTCTAGAAGTGGACAGGAAGCTATATACCACTGAAGCTATATACCACTATAGCCTGACTCACTTCAGTAAGATTTTTTTTTTTAGCAGTACTTCTTTCCAACTGGTAGTGAACTGAGACTGCATCTCTTAATGTACAGTGTGTATGACTGAATTCACAGCTTAGACAGTTCTACCTCAAACTGAAAAATAACAGCACGGGTTATGATCCTCTTAGAACTTGGTCTGAGTCAACAGGAATGTCCTGCATCTCTGGAACACCCCTGGCACCATTTATTCTTACAAATGACAAGCCACAGGATGCCTTGCACTTTCCTCACTGCTGCTTTCACACTGGTAAAACTGAGATAAGACTGAAAAGTTTATCTTCTAAAACTTTAGGAAAATGTGGTGTTTAAACTAATCTCTAGCTGCAAAAAGTAGCAAAATTGACCAACAAGCCCCTTCTCTTCCTGCCATCTGAGCCTCTGTGAGATATTTCATCTATGCTATTTGAGGACAGTAGGAGCAGGAGGAGACTACTTGAAGTCAAGTAAATGTTTTTGGCAGAAAACATTTTCTGCCTGACTGTGAAAAGCAAGATATGGCTCAAATTGTGGTTTTATACAAATTATGACTACTTCAACATAATCTACAGCCTAACATGCAAGTGAGGCTGGCCAGTTCACTTACTGATTCATCCTAATATAGTTGAACTTCAAATAGCCAAGGGAACAGCACCACCACATGAATTACTTCACTGCTCAATTACATTGACAACTCAAAAGATACCTTACTCCCAAAGTAAGCAATTGTAAATGACTAGCTATTTGCTAACTTACGAAGCAGACAAAGTAATTATGTACTCCATATGATTTCTACTTTTTCATGGTAGAAGGACAAAATAAACCATAGCATCTTCCAACACAGAGTGCAAAGCAGTATAATTCATCTACCTTCACTTGCACAGCTATTTCAACTATGAGCTTTAAGGCTCATCTCTAAAGAGCCTGGGGATAAGCCACTTTCCATGTCAACATGATATGTTCAAGCAGAAATCTCAACATTAAGAAATGTGAAATATTTTCTAAACCCCATACACTTTTACAAACAATGTAGTTAGATTTTTTTAAGTGATTGCAAAAGGTCAATCACTACCAATTTTTAGACCTTAGTGCTCAGAGTCATTTAAAAAAATATGACTAGAATGTCTGAATAGGAAACAATTACTCACTTAAGATATGACTTCATTGCTAAACTTAACAAAGAGTAGAAGAGTTTCAATTGAAATTAAAAGAGTGAAAGCACAGAAAACATGGGGGAAAAAAAACACCCTCCCTGTTTCTAGTGATTTCAGTGGTCAGAATTAACCAGGATCACTGCTTCTCTAGTGGAAAATTGACTCGTTGGTAATAAAGCCTTATCTGCAAGACATCACTCTGAGCTACAAACCAAGCAATGCTTATACTGCCTAATATCACAGGACTTACACTACCATAACAAGTGAGATTAGAACTTCATCATCAATTCTATGTAGTCCTACTGGCTGACAAACCAATAAAGTCAATTTTTAAAGTTTCAGAGAAATGTATCACTGCAATTTAGTGAATTATTTTTTTCTGTATTTTTTAATATATAAAAGCTCAACATGTTAAACCTAATGACCAAGAACTTTGGTTGCCTTTCACTATGAAACAGGAAGCAAGAATTCATCTAATTTTACCTCTCATATTTAACATTCCCTTTCCTGCTATTGCATTTAACTGATACTATGAGAGCTACCTTGCATTTATCATAGTGCTTCAATGATGCATTTCAGAATATGCAAGTGTGTGAAGTAAAATCCAATACAGAAAGGGAAAAAAGTGCCTAAGTCAATATTGACTAAACTTACCTTGCTAATACGGAAAGGACACATTGCAATATTCTTTTTGAAAGCAGATAGAGTATTTAAATGGAAAAAAAAAAAAAAGAAGAAAGATTTATTAATAGGCCAAATTTTATAGCTGTAAAAAGCATTCAGTAACAAGTAACATTCAGGCAACAAGTAATAACTACAATACCAGCCACATGCCTGTATTAAAACCAATATGTGAACAGTCCAAAAGTAAGAAAATTGATTGGATATTAGAGTGACAACAGCTATATATTGTCCTCTCCTCTTTACACCCATTCCTGCTGCATTCTGCATTCCATTCCTGCTGGTTTCATGGCTTAACCTGGAGAGGAGCTGCCATGCATTACATATTTCTAGACAAGATGAAGAAAGGCAAGCAGGGTGAGAGCTGTTAAACTTCCCATTTCCTCCTAGATACTAGGTTATGGTTAGGGCACTGCTCTGACTTCCACTGCTACAGTTTCAAGTCTCTTAAGATAGTTTTTTACTGTTATTTGTGTTATGGACACTCTAATATTAATTATGAATAAAATGTACACACTCTCCTAATCCTTATTCAAGACAGTCATGAGGTTTATTAAAATGACAGAAAACACTGCAGTCTTCACAATGGCTACATTCTACTGTGTAGACCATAATCTTGTACCTAAGCATTACATTAGTGGTTTCACATTTCATTCTTCTACTTTTAGAATTTCCACTCATTTGGGGGTATACAGTATTTTCTTTCTTTCCCCCCAATTATTTGAAGATTCTCCAGCATAAAATTGTATGTTGTATATTTGCATAGCTCTCATCCATACATATCTCTATGAAACATGCCCCTACGTTATGCTTTCATTTACAGTCCCTCCATTAAGGAAAAGGTTTCCCAGGTGCAACAATATCAGAAGTTTAGTTAGCTAATAAATACTTCAGGGGTTTACTTTGGATATGGATGGTTCTTTCATTAAACTGGAATATAAACTACAGATGGAGAGCATTGTTTCTTATGTTAAAACCTGTTTTCCCTAGACATTTAGACCAGTACACAACAATCATGCTCTTCAGTTAAAAAGTTATTTATAAGGAAAGTATTCTGACATGAAGTTCTTGAGACTCATTCACAAAAACTACTTTTCTTGTCTACATAGGAATTCAGAAGAAGCCTGACAGCAATCTAATCAAAACATGCAAATGAGGTCAAGTTTCTTGAAGGGTTGTAGGATTTCTCTAGAGAAATTTACAGAATGTCCTGGCACAGAGGTATTTTCTTAAGTCACTGATTTTTGTCTTCTGTGGTTCTATACCATTCTGTAAGGCTTCCTTGTCAGTTTGTACTCTCTGCTGGGTACAGATGCCCCAGCTGGGGAGACACTTCATTTTTAATTTAATTCTGAACACCTCAAAGGATGGTGAGCTTCATGAAGCAATGGAATTACAGAATCTTACATTAACCTCCTAAAGTAATAGTAATCTGATAAATAATAATTTATTCAAGACTCCAACTAAAGTTACTTTATTTAACATGGAATTTAAAGCTATAGTCAAAACAACTGTTTTCCTCCACTGCTGGTTACACTCTTTACTGCTGCTTACATAGAAACTGGCTTTGCATGCAGACTGAATTAAGAATAAAATGAAGTCTCCCTGCTTTCTCGACTCCCTTCTCTCAGCTGTCTGTACCACTCTTTTCCATGCCATTTGGTGAGAGACTAAGGAGTTTAAGAAGCTGTTAAAATTCACGCATCCAATGAGCATTAAGCCACTTCTACAAAAGCCAGGTGAACTTGGCTGAGAATTAAAATTAACATTCTAACAACCAAAGGAAAGGGTTCTGGTAACAGAAGCAAACACCACCAGCATTCAGACTTTGCAAGAGTTTAAACCAGTGATATGTTAATGTAGAAGATGAAAAATATGCCAGATTCTCTTTAGCACTGTAAAATCACACACTCCTATGGATTATAGAGAAAAGCTTGTATGTACCATCAATTAACTGTATTTTGGTTTCCCAGCTTGACAAAATGCATTAACATATTGCCTTCATGTACCTTGCATTTATGGTAAACTATCTGATGAACTTCTACTTTTCTCATATTATACACAGCTGCCTTCTTATTGTGTCTCTATTGAAACTGCAATGAAGAACACCATCACCCAGGTGTTTGTGCAAAACCACACAAAAGCATCTCTCTGCAAACTGACCACATTGCACTTTGCTACCACAGAGCCTGGTCTTTCTGATGAAGAAAGGCACTAAAGGAACTTCAGAATAACATTACTATCCCAGTCTACTAAGTAAGGTACAGGGGATGAGATTTACAGACCGGGATTTTCAGATAAGTACTGCAATTTCTATAAAGTGATGACTGATTAAACACACAAATTCAACCATGCCTGCTTGGAAAACAGACTGAATGCTTAAGGCACAAGATTCAAGACTGGCATATGAAAGGCTGTAGTCCAGGGCTTAATTATTTACACAAAGTGAAGACATGAGCTGAGGCAGCCAGAGAGGCCTCTGATGCAGAACAGCCAGCTGCCTGTTGGTCCAGGGTTCCCCTGACTGCTGTTCCACTGACTGAAACAGTTCCAATCCCTAATCAAATTGAAACAGGGATAGGCCTTGAACCTGAATGATTTTGGACGCCAGGTAATGAACTCATAAAAACAAATTCATGCTGCACCTAGATGAAATTCAGAATTTTGTACATTATTCACAGATTAACGGGATCAGAACTATCCATTCACACTAAAAGAGCTGGAAAGCTTCAGAGAGGATCAAACCCAATCTTTTTCTGTATTGAAAGATGTGATAGCCAGATGCCAAGACCCTGTTGAAATGCAGCTGTATGTCTAGAAAGAGAAGGCTCTTCCTTCAAACTTGGGTGCATGTTTCTTCACGCATACTTTTGCACACATCACTAGGACATCAAAAAGCGATGAGTCTGTATCTCCCACAGACACAAAACAAGATCATCTAATTGTATTTACTAAAAAAGTTACTGGTTACTCCACTTTCGCATTACCATGCATAAAATGTACTTGTGTCACTACATTTTAAAATCCCCCACAAACCCTTAAAATCCTACCTGCAAAAAAATGTTTCTCAGTAACTATCAAAGTCTTTATGAAGGCATTTTTTATTATTTTATTATCATATGCTATCATAGTTGGATTACTGAGATACAAATCAGTGAGGAAATGTAATGGCACCAATCCTATTTCATCTTTTGTAGAAAAATAACAAATAGTCATTCTGATGCATTTTTAGGACTTCACTAAACACAATTAAGCAAATAGGTAGCCTTTTCTTGGGATTGCCTAAACCCTACTTTCTTTTTCCTTTGTATTGCTTACTTACTCTTAAAGGTGTTCCTGTAATTCTGACAGAAAGCATTAACTCCTATCTGCCCCTCAATTCACATGCAAATCTGAAGAGGCAGAATTTATCTCCATAAACAAATCTCCAATGATCCTAATCTCTAAACTCTTCCAAAGCAGATGCTTAATATTACAAATTGTGTAACTCAAACAGTGCCTGACAAGTAGAAGTAACAGTATAGTACTGAAAATGGCATGAGGACTACCTGGAGATTTGTGTAATTCCTCCTCCTCCCCACCCCAGGCTCTCAAGAGGAAAGCTAGGAAACTAATAGTCTCTAGATTTGTATTAGGAAACTAAATAGTCCAAACTCCCAGCTATAATGGTGTGAATTACAACTCAGATTAGTGAGGGCTCTGGTTAACTGTAGCAATTCAGACCTGGACATGTTTAGCATGCCAGTTTTTTAAACCCTGAACCAGCTACGTGTTTCAAAACAGGGGGTGGTTGGGGGTGGGTACTGCCATTGCATTGAAAAGGAAAAAAAAAAGGCTTCTATTTTAAAAAACTCTTGATAGCAAACCTCACTTGACATAAATGCCAAAGGGACACTTAACATGGAATAGGATTTTTTTTCTTTCCCTTACCCCTACTCTCCATTGAGAAGGATGCAATTTATTGAAAACTGGCTGATACTTTTACTGGCTCAGAGAGGAGGACTTAAAAGAGACACATTGTATTGCAAGTGTAGGCACTACCCTTCACGTGAATCTAAGGCATTTAACCCTTACAATGCTTTTGAGGCACAGATCAAACAGTGTTCATTACAGATGAATTCATTACAACCTGCAGTTTTCTCAGGTTGTGCTGAGAGTAACTGCTTTATAATTGTAAGCCATCATTCCACTCTCTCAAACAGTGGGTGACAGCTTTTGGCCTCATAAACCCAGAATAAGTTAACATATCTCCATGGAGTCAGATTCACATCATATAAGTACAATCAGAATCAGATACAAAATATTTAATTAGATTTTGGATGTGGATTTTTCAGCCCACAGTGATTTTGTACAATTGAGTCATTCATCCATTACAAAAAGAATAATACTGACTACTTACTAATAGTACAGATTTGAGGTAGTCAAGATGAAAGCTAGGGATGAGAGGTTCATTTGACTCCTATACAATTCTGCTTTTTTTCCACTAGAGTCATGCCAGTGTGCATGCAAACAGAATCAAACCCAGGTGACAAAACCCAAAATCTAAGCAGAATGTATTACTCCAAGATTTGGGCTACCTGGCCTCAACCATTAAAACATTTATGCAAAGCAATTATTAATAGCCTCACTATATTGATAGAACTAGTCAAGCACTTAAAACTAAGATCTGAAGATGGAAAGGCACTTATCAACTAACCTTAAAGGCCATCTCACAATCCTCACTTTATATTATAAAAACACAAATGAGCTAAAAGGTCAATAGCAAATCCATGCAGAAGCTACAATTGCAATGGCCTTCCTGCATCTCCAGATGTCACCTCATAAATCTCAGTTACTGAAGTAAATAGCCACAAAAGTAAAGCACATTTTATCCCCAATGTACTGAATTACTCAGTATATTCCTGAGTAAACTTTTCTAGGTGTCAACCTATACCATGATTACAGAATACTTCTAAGAAGCCTAGTTAGAGAAAGAGTTACTTAAAAAATTGAAGTAACTAAAATCCTTCATAGTCTGATAAGTCTGGAATGTATCTTTAAGTTTACGGAAGAGTTTTCAACTCATATTAATACCTTGGGAGTGAAGCCTAAGCTTTCAAACACACAGAGCTGGATCCTGCAGTTACTATTTAACTAGTAAGTTACTAAGCAGATTTAGTGCCAAAATGCTGAAGAACAAGGGGGGCAGAAAGAAAGCACAAGTAGCTTTCCTTGTTCTTGGTATGTGCTGTATAGCATATGGAAATAGCATGGCTGGAAGTGTACTGCCCAGGGCTGGATCTGACAGCTGATATGACACTAGCCAGATTTAGAATTTTAGGGATTTCTCAGTAATGTAATGAACAAACAGGTCAAAGAAATCTTTGTTTGCTTCCACAAGCTACTTACCCCAGTGGCACCAGTCACAATTTCTCATCAGAAATTCTGAGTAAGCAACAAGACTCCTCCACAGATTTAGAAAAGCTGTCCAAGACACAGGCATAAAGCCAGCCATGAGGACAGAAAGTGAGCATATTTTATTCGTGCTAGATGGCAGAGTTGCCACTGTAGCATGTTCTCCTTGTCAGCAGCCCACAGTTCTGGCAGGGTTAACCGTGACAGACTCCCTCTTTAAAGTGGGGAACTGTACAGCATCAAGACAGACATTTTAGAAGGTAATTTACTGAATTAAAAGCAGGTTGTCTTTCCTCCCTTTCAGACACTTTCTCAAATGTGTGACATTGATCCATTTTTAAATTGTTTTCAACTGATTAGTATTTGTATCTGTAGTGCCAGGCAGTGAACAGACAGAAAAGAAAACATGCAATCCATCATCTAAGAAGAAACTGTAGCATGCAAGATCGCCTACTTCAGAAAACTATCCAATCTGTGTGGTAAGTATAATTAAAAATGATTTGTAAAAAATGGGAGGGAGAGATGTTGTTTTAAAGTGTATGTTTGTCTTGTTACATTTTCTCTTTCCAAAAAGAACTATCGTTATGCCATCATCAAATCCACCCTCCCCTACCCCCAAAAAACAATCCACCAACACCCTACAACAAACCCTGAACCCACCCAACCAGAACTTGCCAATATTTCGAAGAAAACCAAATGAGAATTAATACCCAAAAATAATATGGGAGGAAAACAGCTTACCAAATGTGAAGTGATTCATTATTGATCCTAAGATCTCTGCAGAAAGCGCAGGAAAAAATTGCTGATTTGTGTGTCTCTGCGGCACTGCAAAGCTCATCTCAAGCTTTGCCAGAGTTTACTCATTTCTCCACCCTACATAGGGGCATTTCAGTTTGCTTCCTAGTGCTGCATTAAAAGAAAACTAACAACCTACTGTTGGTGTGTTTTGTGTTTGAAAAGCAGTTTTGGATCACAAGCCAAAACCATGAAGAAAAAGAGAGAAAGAAAGAAAAAGTCTCCACTCAGATATATGTGATATTCATAATGAAAAGTAGCCAGTAGCATTTATGGCTTTGCTCCTGCTTTAAACACAGAATGGACTTTAAGAACTGCTGGCAGTTTAAAATACACCAGGAGACAGGTGAAAAGCATTTCTGTTTCCTCTCTGGCAAGGAGAGACAGCCGAAAAACTCATCAATTCCTATACTACCTTTATATATTTTCTGCCAAGGTATGAGGTAGCAGGTTGGCATTGCAAGTTTCAGTGGGGAAAACTGCTATAGCTTATCACTAGTAATTAAATTTTTATGCTATTTTAGCATATAGTTAACTTTCACATTCTTACCTTGTTACATAAAAAAAAAAAATCTGAAAATATAAATTTAAAGCTTTAAAACCTTCAACCCATTAGAAATCCTCTTTTTATTTTTTTTTTAAACACACAGAAGTTTAAGTCTTCCTGGTTGACCTTAACTTTTTTAAAATTACACAAGACAGTCATCAAAAACATTCCATGGGACTACAGCTGATGGAAATGGGTAGTTTTGACTATATTCCATGCAATGTGATCTCCAAGCATTTGAGTTCTACCTTAACTCAGATCATAGTATCATAGTATCATTCAGGGTTGGAAGGGACCACAAGGATCATCTAGTTCCAACCCCCCTGCCATGGGCAGGGACACCCCACACTAGATCAGGCTGGACAGAGCCTCATCCAGCCTGGGCTTAAACACCTCCAAGGACGGGGCCTCGATCACCTCCCTGGACAACCCATTCCAGGGTCTCACCACTCTCATGGTGAAGAACCTCCTCCTCACATCTAGCCTGAATCTCCCCACCTCCAGCTTCATTCCATTCCCCCTAGTCCTATCACTACCTGAGATCCTGAGAAGTCCTTCCCCAGCCTTCCTGTAGGCCCCCTTCAGATACTGGAAGGCCACAATTAGGTCACCTTGGAGCCTCCTCTTCTGCAGACTGAACAGCCCCAACTCCTTCAGTCTGTCCTCATAGGAGAGGTGCTCCAGCCCTCTGATCATCCTTGTGGCCCTTCTCTGGACACGTTCCAGCACCTCCACATCCCTCTTGTAATCCTTTCCTTGTCATCCTAACAATTAAAAACACTTCTAACCAGACTGCTGTGAATCCCAAATTTATGGCCTAGACCCTTTAATTCACCCTTAGGCAGCAGATCCCCATCACAGCCTTTGCAATACTGCCAACTGCCATCTTTGAAGAGAAACTTTTATTTTCCATTGTAAAAAACAGTAAAAAATATGTTCTGGTAAAATCAGAATTCACAAAGAGATGTGATTCAGCTCTACAAATAGATATTAAAAAATAAAAGACTCAAAATTAAAATAGGATGGCTCACTTATTTCCAGCTATCTGCCTGTTTCCACATTTGCTGCCATCAAGAAATACCAGAAAAATCACAAGACAAATGACTTGCAGTGTAATTGTGTGATTATTTGCTGATCAGAACATTTCAGAATTGTTAACATCTTTTAGATTTTACACAGCAGTAGGAAAAAACCCAACAACAAACCAAAAAAACAGAAAAGCAGCAGGCAACCAATTTCCTTGTAACTGGTTTTAACTAGAAACAGACAAGTGTTGCCAAACTGCCAAAACTCTGTTACCCCAATTTGACTTAAGTTGAATTAAGTAACACTAATGACACTGAAATTTCAGCTAATTGGCATTTTTTCTTGTGTTGTGGCCTTGATGTGATTTGCTGGAACACACGTCTGTTCAAGAAAAAGAGTGAGGACCATAGCTTCTTCAGCTCTTCATAAATAAAAGCAAAGAGACAAGCCCCACAAATATCTCAAAAAAAGACAAAAACCTTTCATTAGCACATGAATTACCGTTCTTACAAGAAGTGTAGAGTCAGCTAGTATTAATTCAACAAAATCCCCCAAACCACTAAAACAAAACCAAAATCAAAGCCTCAAAGCCTCATCCAACATCCAGATAATTGTTTTTCCTCATGTGTGCTGTCATTCAGTACATATTTTATCAACCTTAAAATAGGCTACAATTAAGGAGAAGGGATGGGATATCTGAATATCAGTACAACCACCACAGAGCTATCGCCACCCAGCAATACTGGTCAGGTTATGACTACAAGAGCTTTTTTCCTGCTGCTTCCCTCAGGTTAAGACAACATCACTGTCTTTTCCAAGCTGTTTGGCATATTTAACAGTGATTTCTATAAAACAGGAGCTTGCTTTTTTTGTAGGTCTGCCTCAGAAGCAAACCAGTTTTGTGGAACATTACATGTTCTAAGGAAATTTTTAAGTCATGGTAAGCAATTCAGCTACCATTGAGTTCCTTTACTGCCTGAAGAAGAATTCAGGTTAAGATGGTTTTGTAAGACTGAATTGAGAGGAAAAAAGCAAAAGTGGATTGTATTTGGAAAGGTGGCAGGCTTAAATCTTGCTTTTCTGCTGCCTCTGGGAGTGGAAGGCTGCAAACCGCTAATCGAGACTGTTTTGTTTTCTTCAAATGTTACATCATTACCTCACAAAATCTCCTGGTGGTATTGTAAGGATTAACACCAGGCCTAAGAGTATTCTGAAAATCAATGAACTGACTTTGCACTTACCTTCAGTAATGCAGCTTCAAGTCTTTTAGACAGGGCTAGTCTGATGGGAATACCAGATTGCTTCTTCAAACTGCTAGAGTAACAATTATACATATCCGTGAGGATTATTTGGATCTCGGAAAAACAAGTGAATGTGCTGAAATTTTGCACATTGTCACTATTTAGTCTCCATTACATCCTAAGCAACCAGTAATTACAGTATCAGCAATGTCTCCAGTATATAAACTGCACTGAAAACAAAGTGAGGTCCTACGCTTGCACTGAAATGCCAAAATACAAATGAACAGGCAGAAGGTATTTCAGTTCCAACAGTATCACAGTATAACTTAGGTTGGAAAGGACCTCAAGGATCATCGAGTCCAACCTATCAACACAGACCCCATGACTAGACCATGGCACCAAGTGCCACATCCAATCTCCTCTTGAACACCTCCAGGGACGGCGACTCAACCACCTCCCTGGGCAGCACATTCCAATGACGAACGACTTGCTCGGTGAAGAACTTCCTCCTCACCTCGAGTCTAAACCTCCCCTGGCGCAGCTTAAGACTGTGTCCCCTTGTTCTGGTGCTGGTTGCCTGGGAGAAGAGACCAACCCCTTCCTGGCTACAACCTCCCTTCAGGTAGTTGTAGAGGGCAATGAGCCTCCTCATCTCCAGGCTAAACAATCCCAGCTCCCTCAGCCTCTCCTCATAGGGCTTGTGTTCAAGGCCTCTCACCAGCCTTGTTGCCCTTCTCTGGACATGTTCAAGTGTTTCAATGTCCTTCTTAAACTGAGGGGCCCAGAACTGGACACAATACTCAAGGTGCGGCCTAACCAAAGCAGAGTACAGGGGCACAATGACTTCCCTGCTCCTGCTGGCCACACTATTCCTAATGCAGGCCAGGATGCCATTGGCCCTCTTGGCCACCTGGGCGCACTGCTGGCTCATATACAGGTCTGATTACTAAACCAAAGGATAGGAATTCCCTTGATAAACCCAAACAACTACTTAAAATTGAGTTTAAAATGTTTATTGTATTACATAATTGTGGGCAATGTTAATGTCTCGTTTCTCTACTCCCAGTTTTCTTTTTCTCTTTTTTTTTTGTTGGCATTTAAAAAAGTTTCTAATGTAACACCAGATTAACAGCAGATTTTGCAGCTACTGAATTTGAATACTGTAAAAAGAGCAAAGCTCCTTTACTTGTTTTTTTGGTATGAGACCCTAAAAGCAAATAATGTAATGAAGCTAATAACAATGTGGTTAGATAAAACTTTTTTTTTTTAGAATCTGGTTCTGGTACAACGATACTGGCATCACACTGCTGACAAGTAGCAAGTACAAAAAAGAAAGGTTCCTCACCCTGCACCCCAAGAGTGTCATTCAACAAAAATAAAACAATATTTAAGAGTTTAATGCTCTTCCATGTGGCTGCACAAGTGATTGCAGGATTCCACAACACTGGTAAAACCCATGAGCTGCATCTGCATCATGACATGAAGTGGTAAAAGCAAGCACCTTGAAAAACTAATTTTAAACTTACTCATGCCTGTATTTTTATTGATATGACACACTAAAACAGGATTATTTAAATCTTGTTTCTGCTGTAGGTGAAACTCCCATACAGTTGTAACTGACAACTTAGAGAAAGCATGATTGTCCTTCATGAAGTATACATTAGTCTACTGTACACATTATAAAGTTAATATGTTATTGAACTGCTTGTGGCCAAAAAGCTGACCAGATAGCACTTCAGTGTAATTGCAAGAATGAGGCAGGCTCAGAATGTCATTTTTATTATGGCCTTGTATGGGCAATGGGAACTCAGCCAAAATAAAAGAGCAGAAATTTTTGGTTACATAGTTAAGCAGCATTTTGTCAATACCAGCAGTATCATTTTAGACCAGTATTTGCTTTCAGACTGAAATGGCTTTAAAGATCATAATTCTCAGCTTAAAGACAAAATTTTGGAGGCATGTATTCTTATGTGACTCATGTATTTTTGGAAATATAACCAAGATTGCATCTGTGCCACCTCCTGGCTGCTAAGCTCTTCATAAAAGCTAGATGGGGTCTTTGTCAATATATCAGAGTTAGGCTCTTTTGTGAATCTGTTTGCAATGACAATAGAACACATAAAGGGAGAAAAACCATATTAATCAATTATGATGGTTTTGAAACATTCAACCCTTCCAACAGTTCTCTCCCCACAACCACAAAAGAAAACTCCCATAGATATAATTGTGATAGGGCTCTAATATGTGAACTGCCAACTACACTTAACCTGAACTGTGCTATAAAGCAATATGGGAAGGGCCATTTGTGCTCTGTGGAGTGCATGTATCAGTACAAGCAAATGTTCAGGGGTTATACAGTTCCAGTGCAATCCTCTGATTTTCTTTCAAGACCGAGACAAGACACACATATATAACTGAAAGAGAGGTAAAAGAAATCATAGCTATATGTGGTGTAGATTAGTTCAGAAATGAGGAAAAGGATTTATGTTTTGATTTGACCAACGCTCTGTGTGTGTGTGTGATGTAAAATTATCATAAGCTGTTCCAGTTAGATTTAGACCATGAGTAGTGGAAATATGTTTAGTTGCTTTCACATTATTCAATTTAGGTTGAAAGAGCTGAAGAATGACTAATACTGTAAGATTTCTATTACACCTATTCCCAAATGAGCCCAGGCCTACTTGAGAAACTTTTGCCCATATAACACCGCTTGTTAGAGGTGTGATTTTTTTTTTCCTTTTTAATTTGCAATGTTACTATACCATCAACAACTGCAGCACACAGGCAGTTACACCACCATGACTGGTTTTGCTTTTGTACCTTACTGTATTCAGGGAACTGACAGAAGCTACATCATCAGAAGTACTTTTTTTGTTGCGTAAATGTGGTTTAACCCAATTTGGTTTGGTGGTAAAACCAAAAAATTCTGTAACACAGATCACTCACCTCTTTGCCATAGGCCTTTATAAGGTGCTGGCACCAAAACTGCAAGGGAGCTTCCAGTTTGGCTACAGAACATAGTTCCAGTGTTTTACAAAACTGTCTTGCAGCAGCAAATACAGCCCAAGGTTTGAAATTCACAATGCTTTAATTTACCAGTTTAAAGGCTTTATCTGGTCTGGCTCCAGTTACATGAGGGGCTTCTAGAATATGATATACTGACTTATTTGAAATGTCTACCAGTGGAAGAAATGAATTGTGGTCTAGAAGTGCCCACTTTTTGCTGTTGCCTACAATGACCTGTGGAAGAGTTTAGATATAAATGTTTTCAGTGGTGGCATCTGAAGGTCCACAAAATTAATCTTCTCCACTACCTGGCTCCATACTTTTATAGTTCTCACATAATGACATGAGAAGATGGGGAGTCTCAGATTACAAAACACATTATAAGAGTTATTTCATTCTCTTACTTCTCTTCAAGCACTACAAGCCTTCAAAAATCTGCTATGTGAACACTAGAATCAGCTACTCGGGTAAGTCCGCCATTTGCTGAAGAAATGGATAGACTGGAAGAAACACTGAACTGCAGGGAAAAAATGCTAAGTCAGTGTTTGCCAGACTTGCAAAACTTCTCATTTTTAGGGAAGGGTTCAGGTTCTCTTGTGATTCAATAAACCAGTATGAACACCTAGGGAAAAGATGTCATTAAAAATTAATGGTCAGCAAGGTAAAACAGAACCAGGGACACAGGACAGCATGTGATGATTTAATAGCACAAACATGGCTTCCACCACATGACATAGTATTTGACCTTTCTTTCAGCAGAAATGTGTTTGTTTAGCAATATTTCTGAAAAAATCCCTAGGTTTAATTTGCAAATACTACATTATCTGTTTTACTGTAAAATGACAAGATAAACAAAATCTGGTATTACGTCTTACAGAGGTTTGCATCAAATGCCTCAGAGGCAAATGCACTCTCTTCCTCCTGCTATGCTGCATATGGTTAGATTTGCAATTGCATGTCATAGCAGCTCTGGCTTTCTTGCAAATCTGGTCATTATTTATTCTATAGAAAATAAAAACCATGTAAAAAAAATATCAGTGACCTCCCATTCATTATTTTTCTTACTTCATGTATTTATCTATAAGCCTGAAACTAATCACCAGAAAAAAAAATGGTCTAGATTATTTTTTCCCCTTGGGGCAGCAGGGGTAGGAGGAGCAGGGAGTTTTGACAAAGTAACAAGGGGACTGTAGGTTTAAAAATTCAAAAGTAGCACAAAACCCAGAAAACAGTACAGAAGGCCAAAACCTCAAAAAGGCAAAAGCAAATGATAATCTGGATAGACAACATATCTGATAACAAAATCAATCCATCAATCCAAGTTGAGCTTATATCTAAGAAGTGTACGTGTTGCAAAATTGTGGCACATTTGCTACAGTAACTGATATAAAGATGTGCAACCATCTGTCCTGGTTTGAGGCCAGGCAGATCCTCCCTTGCCCCTGAAAGGGGCAAAAGAATGACACTCACACAAATGGATTGCCAAAGTGATGGAAAGTTTAAATGGAAAAGTAGCAAGTGTTTTACAGAAGCTACAAGCATAGTGACAGAAGAATACCAAAGCACACAGAGTCCCCTATAGCACACCCAAAAGCCTCCCAACACTTCCCATCTCGCCACCTGAGGGTATATCCAAAACCCTCAGGGCTCTTTCTTCCCCCTCCCCCCCCCGCCACTACACTAGTCTCAGGCTGGCCAGGTTGAGACTGCCTCCCATTTCTCCTCCTGGCATTAGGCCTAGACAGGCCTAGGAGGTCTTGAGATACTCCCACACCGTTACCTGATAGGGAGCATCTCCCACAAGAGTAGAGGGGGAAGAAAGAGGAAGAGAATGACTTTGCAGATGGATTTATAGGGCGCAGGATATTATGGTATGAAACATGGTATTTCCTCTGCCCACCTACGGGGTTGGACCCTCTGGACACTGGAGGTGTAGCTTATGTGGCAGTAACAGGAGGCACCCAGCCTAAACTGCCACACCATCTTAACAGCAAACTCATTTATTACATCAATGCTCTTAGACATTTTCACTTTACTAACACAGTAACTGATGTTGAAAGTTATTCCCCAATTAAACTCTCATCATTAAAAAGCCCTCAACCCCAAACCAACAAAGATGGTGAAGCATAAAAAGCCCAAATCATACCACCCAGAACAAGTAACTGTGACCCACTTTAGACCAAAAGGTTTATCCAAACATTAGCTATTAGCCTCAGGTCTAAAAGTGAGATGCTTTCAGCCACACTCAGAACTTAGTGCAACTCTGGCATCTAAAATAGTCTAGGCACATTCAGTGTAAAATCAATAATCTCAAGATACGGCAGGACTACAGCTTTTTGACTTGAGTTTTTTTAGTTTCCATAAAACGAAGTCACACAATATAAAATGAGACAATCCCACAGCTACAAAAGACTACAAATCTAATGGGATGAATTACAACCAGCTACAACAATTTCCCAACAAAATTTACACTAGGTTCTCAGCAGTAATGAATAAAAAAAAGTTCTAATCACATTTGAAATAACTAGCAGAAGAAAAGGAAATCTGTTAAGACATTTAAGGACACTAACCATTCATTTCCTTAACTGTTAGTGTTGAGCTGGCATCTTGGTGGCAAGTGTGCTACGATCTGCAGTTGCCTCTGCAGTATTTCAGTTTCAGGATATGAATATATGTTTTCAGTGTGAATCAATCTGTTGGACTCTGGTTCTTCATCTATCGTAAGCTTCAAGGGTCCCCCTTCTATAAAGCCCTAATGAGAATCAAGCACATTATGTGCCAGATAAAGCTGTGTTACAACTATCAAATAGCAATTAAAGTGAAAACTGGAATTTAGTGATACCCTGTGACAACTGTAACTATATCCTGAGGTAGGTTAGAGTTTTGGTTAAGCTAAGTCCCAAATATAAAGACAAGCCCATGTAAAACTAAGCTCAAATACAATTTCTCCACTGCCCAGAAACCAGTGGGTTTTGCTGAATGCCTCCGAAAGCAGACAGATTTTTAACTGTCACACACCCCCGCATTTCAGCTTTGCATGCATGACATCCATATGCAGTAGATGTAAGTAATCTTGGTAGCAATCTTGACCTCCCACATGGAAGCACCCACATACTTCTCACACCTACAAACACTTTCTCCCAAAAGTAGTTAATGTAACATATAAAATACTATGAAATGTTTAATCATTAAATGCATAATCCAAAAAGCAGTGACTTTTGACTAATAAACTCTTTTGAATCAGTGAATTAAAAACTGTACAAAACTGATGGACAAAATTGAATACTGAAGGCAAACATACCAGATTCTGACCACACTGATTTGCTATTTTCCCCACTGCATGTGGTAGCATGTTATTCAGCAGCATGTTGCCGGATACTGGTTTTGCAGATATTCATTGCACAGAGTAGAATTTTTTGCTAAATGTGGCAGCTCCTTACAGCATGTGCTTACATCCCTTTCAGTACAGGCCATGCATAAGGAAATGGGGAACCACTGTTGCAGGAGGTCTGACTGGAAGCATAAAACAGATCCCTTCACAGTAGCATGCTGACCATAAGCAGTTTGCTCCTAACTGCAGCCCTCAAAGGACCATACTATTGTATTGGTAAAGAAATGCTGAGAGTAGGCTCCATGCCCTGAGACTTAAAATATCCACAGTTCATGATGCATTTTTACATAGTAGTTGGCCAAGAGAATGACTGTACCTGTGTTGACTCAACATTCTTGTAAGATTGTTATGCATTCCACACTAGTAAGTAAAAACACATTAAAACCAACTACTAAGAGGCTGGAGTGGAGATACAAATTTTGGTCCCATATCCAAGGCACAAAACAGATTTTTTTCAACCCAAATCAGAACTCAAACCATGAATTTTACTGATGGGCTGGCAGCAAACTGACATTTCTGCTACTGATTGTTTTCCAGTCATCTCTTTATCCCTATGGTGTATGTGGACTGTATGATTCATACAGATGCAGGTTTGAGCATCTCCATAGCATAGTCCACAGCCTCTCCAGGCAGCCTGTTAACAGTGCTCTATCATACTCAAAGTCAGGAACTTTTTCCTGTGTGTTCCTGTTTGTGCCTGTTGCCTGTTGTCCAGTCCCTGAGCACCACTGAAAATGTCACACATGAAAAACCTGCCAAAAACTCTACTTTTACAGAAAGTGTAGTCTAAAAATCAACCTACTTTCACAATAGCTTCCTCAAGACATTGCAGCTATTTTTCTTCTGTCATTAAGAATATGATCTACACACAACAAACTAGTAAATAAAAAAACTACTTAGGACTGGGATTTTTAACCCTTCCAATGCAAGAAGAAAATCAATACTTCTAAACATAGATTCATAGAATGTGTTGGGTTGGAAAGGGCCTTTAAAGGTCACCTAGTCCATGCCCATTGCAAGAAGCAGTGTCATCCCCAATTAGATGGGATAGAGCCTCAATCATCAACCTGGGCAACCTGTTCCACCACCCTCATAGTAAAGAACTTCTTAATGGCCAACCTAAATCTATCCTTCTATAGTTTAAAACCATTACCTTTTGTTCTGTTGCTACATGCCCTTGTAAACAGTCCCTCCCCAGCTTTTTGTAGGGCCCCTTCAAGAAAATTCTTCTTCTATGTTTGAGAATTGGGGTCTGCAGTGTCAGGTTGGACTCGATGATCCTCGAGGTCCTTTCCAACCTAAGTGATACTGTGATACTGTGATACTGTGATACTGTAACTGGAAGGCTGCTATAAGGTCTTCCCAGAGTTTTCTCTTCTCCAGGCTGAACCACCACAACTGTCTCAGTCTGTCTTCATAGGAGAGGTGCTCCAGCCCTCTGATGATCTTCATGGCCTCCTTTGGACCCTCTTCATCAGGCCCGTGTCCTTCTTATGTTGAGGGCCCCAGAGCTGAACACAGAACTCCAGGTGAAATTGCCAAATAACCTCTCTCAACCTGCTGGCCGCACTTCTGATGCAGCCCAGGATGCAACTGGCCTTCCAAGCTGCAAGTGTATATTGTTGGCTCACATCCAGCTTCTCATCCACCAGTGCCCCAAGTCCTTTCCTGCGAGGCTGCTCTCTATGACATCATCCCCCAGCCTGTAATGATAATGGGGATTGTCCTAATGCAGGTTCAGGACCTTACACTTGACCTTGCTGAATGTTATGAGGTTCACCTGTGCCCAATTTTCCAGGTCCCTCTGGCATATCAGCGTCATCACAGAGCTTGGTGTCATTTGAAAACTTGATAAGGTTGCACTTGATCCCACTGTCTATATCTTTGATGAAAATATTAAATAGCACTGGTCCCAGTACAGACCCTTGAGGGACACCACTTGTCACTCCATCTGGACATCAAGCCATTGACTGCTACCCTCTGGATGTAACCATCCAGACAATTCCTTATCCACCAAATGATCCACCCATCAAATCACTATCTCCCCAATTTAGAAAGAAGGATTTTGTGGGGGACTATGTCAAAGGCTTTGCAGAAGTCCAGATAGATGACATCCACTGCACTCCTTCCACTGTAGAAAGCCACTAGGTCAGGCAGGACCTGCCCTTAGCAAAACCATGCTGACTGTCTTGAATCACCTCATACCATTACCTTTGGAGTCACTGGTATTTCTGAATGATGTTTTACTATTATGTTCAGAGTGCAGTGGTGCTTCTGAGCTAGAGCACAGCTGAACAGTTCTGTTATGGGTATCTGGAACCCATCTGCTCAGCCAAAAGAATATAATGAGAATGTCTGGTAAGATCTGAGAGACACCTGTTTTTCACATTCTTCTCCACTCCCTGGAGCAAGTTGTATCAAAGAAAAAGAACAGTACTTATGAAGTACTCTTTCTTCTTTCATGTTTTCTGAGGAGAAAAAGAGCAGCTCCCCAAAGTCAATGGTTATCCCACAGGTACACTGTTTTTAACATATTAATATATATTTGTATCACAAAACTGCTACAAATGAAAACTCAAAGTTGCACAACATTATAGGAAAGTAAAACCAAATGGTTAAAATTTTCCCTTCTTTCTCCCTCTCCCCACCCCCCACCAGAAAATAGTAATTAACAGAAATGGAATGTTTATGAAATTTTGTATTGGGAACAGTAAGAGATTGTCAAACTTGTCATATGCACAGCAAGTGCAAGTTTTTGTTACTTAATTAACTATTTGGTTTAATTTTGTAATCAGAGGCAGAGGGGGAAAACAATTACCAGCCACTGTGATTCCCCACATCCTTAGTGTGTCTGAACTATGTTTAGGGCTCACCACAGCAGTCCACATGAACTAATATACTGTAAGGCAGCTTGTCTTGCTTCCCAGCTTGCAGAAATTGATAGCACTTCTCACTATAGTTGTATGATTTGTACTCAGGCTACAGGTACAATGACAGTCACTAGTCCTTGGTGATATTTCTTTTGCTTTCCCTCACTGTGTACTTCCAACACAGTAACAACCAAACCTGTTATTGAGAAGGTCCTTCGTGAAGAGAATGTCTAGCTTCTTCATGGCAAGAAAAAAGTGCTACAGCTACAATTCTGTTGACTTGCTCTTATGAAAATTGGCTGCAGCGAACTTGAAGCCATTTCAAAGAGCATTCGACCACACACTTCCACTCAGGCACTCAACAGGAACGATATTCATGAAAGCATTTCCAAAGTTTCTAAACAATGTATTCTCTTTAACAATAATCTGGATTCCCTCGCAGTTTATCCACTTAGTACACTTAGCTTGTAAACTCAGCATGCCTCTTATTCCTTAATGAGAGTCCTCCAGAATATTTTCGTCACACAAAAAAATAACACTGACTGAAACAAGCAGTGATAACATTATGTTCAGATTGTTTATGGCATTACAAGAAATGCACAGCGTGATTTGGCTTTCATCCAGATGCATTTAACTGAAGAATCCTCAACTAGCATTCAGTTCTGTCCTATCTTTCACCCATAGAGGGGAACGGATGAAGATGTCTACACCAATAAACTTATTGATGGCATTTAATTAGTTTGCACTTTGACAGGCAACTGAGGGCTTTGGCACATAAACCTGTTCTTGCACATCTGCTTACCTGTAGTAATTGTCTTTAAGCATGCTCATAACCTCTTGCAAATATGTTTAAGAGATTTTTAATATAAAAGACTAAAGCAAATATGATTTTTCTTCCAACTGGGACATTTACCTATGAAGCATTCACTGAAGGCCATGTAACTTCTGATCACATTGTATATCTGCATCTGGTTTCTGAAATGCCAACAGGATACTTTGCCCATACTGCAACCTTAATCCATCACAGGTATGAAAAAAAGACTAGCCTTCCTTCCAAACCCTGCACATGTGGTGACTTAAAAAGTGAAACTACGTCTCTTCAGCAAAATGGGTGCCTAGGTAAAACCTTGGACCTTTACTAGAATTGTGCTCCTGTGTCAGTTTGCCTCCCTGTTATGCTGGTCAACATTCTGCTTTCAAAGACAAGGGAATAAGCATGATTTTAAATTCTGACATACATGTTACTAGTTCTCAGTACTTACATCTACTATTGTATGTACTTTGTACTATCACTGTTTACTTCTAATAGAAACAGTGGCATCATTTAGTTCATTTACAAAGAACTAAATTAAATCTGCACTCAATAAACAACTGGCTTCCTGAATGTGGTAGCACAAATTCCTAAACTGTCCTTAATCCAAAGATGTTGCAAAACATGCATTTCCTAGACCTCTCTGGCACGTTCCTGGGTGTACACGTTATCTTTGCACACCACTGAGCCAAACTTACAAGAAACAGAACACAAGAGTCCTCAACAGCTTAAGCCACATCCTATCTCAGAGCTCCAAACTCAGTAAATTTTGGATTAAAGGCTCACCTCATCAATGACAACAGACAGCTGAAGGTCAAGCAGACATTGTGCTAGGGTCCTACAAAATCAGTCCTAACCTTTGATACAATATAAGACTATCATCCTAAGGTCCCCTCATATTATTCACCTCTACTAAAGGGTGAATATCCCAAATTGTCATTTTGTGACATGGCTCATTTCCTTAATAACAGCAGCATAACTACTTTCTGTGGCTTTTTTTCTTTTATTTTAAAGGCTATAAAACCAGCCCAAACCAAACCACTGCATTTTCTTATCTGAGTAGAAAACTAAAGATAAAAGGTGGGAGTGGGGAGAAGACATAGAAGATGTCACTAGATTCCTTAAAACAAGTATTTGTATTCTTCTAAAATACTGTACGTGCTTTTTTCTGTACAAGAGCTCAAACCTCTTAGTTTGTAGGCATTAACTATTCTAAGGTACATTGCCATTTTGCTGAACACTGCAGTATGTTCTAGTGCTCAGCTTCATGTCACATCTCATTTTTTCAGGCTTTGCTCTCACTCTGCACTATGTTTTGATTGTTACTGCCTCCCATCAGTGAAACAGATTAGCTGTAAAGGGTTACTGTCATCGTGTATTTAGTAGTTAAAATGGTTATATCCTAAGAACAGCAACTTACTTACGAACTTAATAGCACATCTATGGCAGCAATGTGTTTCCTCTTAACTCAGACTTATACTGGGCATACAGTAAGCTACTCCATTACAGGAAGACCTCAAGCTGCACGTTAAGAATTCAGGTTCTTATTCTCTGTGTTGATTTCTCTCCATCTCTTGTACTAAAAATTAGGGGTTTGTGTAGCAGTAAAACTGGTAATGTAACATATTCAGAGCTGCAGTGACCACCTGTATTAATAATGACCAGAGTAAACAATGGTGGGACATCCTTGACAAGAAGGGCTGTAATACTATCACCAAAGTTATCAGCTGCTTTCCAAAAAACCTCTTTAAGAAAATCTTTAGCAGCTGATTTATGCACCAGATGGCAAGCATGTCTAAGATACAAAGATATAAGTGATTGACAGTCTGCTGGAGCGTATTAAGAAAAACACAATATATAGTAGGATAAAAAAAAAGTCTCCCCAGTTGATGTCAACATATTTATACAGTACATCCTCACAGAATAGTCATTTCACCTCCCCATGTGGGAATACAAATCCCTTTAATTTAATGATGCTCTTGGTTAGCATTGTCAGGGGATACACATGAATAAATAGTCATGTTCAGATTCTAGGAACTGCAGATACACACTTTGCTTACATTTGTTTTGAATCTGTTTTAAGCAACACCACAGAAAATTCATACTAAATCTATGTTAACATCATGTTCAAGATCTAGAAAATGGGGACAAAGATGTGCTTACCTCCCAATCTTTAGGCTGGGACTCACAATCACAGTAAATTTTTTAAGTTCTGGGACATTCACATAATGAGAGATTTGCATACACTGATCACTAAAGCATAACAGGATGAATTAAGAGTTCTGTTTCTATTTTAACATCAGATTTCATGGCTTTGGACAATTTTAGTTCAATCATGAACTTTTCAGGGTTGTGTGGTTTGTCTGGGGTTTTTTTTTAATTGTAATTATGAGAAATATCTTTAAGATGATAACAGAAAAGAGAAAATTACTGGCTGAGCCCCTGAAAGTGACTGCTGAAGCAAAACATTTACTCTACTACAAGTTAATAACACAATTCATCTATAATCTATTATTGACCACTTGAACAATAGTTTGTACTCAAGTGGACAGAAATTCTCTCTAGAACCCATTTATTGCAGAAGATAAATTTAAGAGTAGTGTCACATTTTGAAAAATGTTATTTTATTGGCTGTAATTTTTCATTGTACCTATGGGGACTGGATGACAGCTCAACATTGCAATTATCCTTCATGTTGATATCCTTTTTTTAGTTGCGGCTGTCCTGGGAATATACTAAAAGTGATTTATTTGTCCCTGGACCTGTAAAAGGTTTCAGGAATGTGGAAATGGATGTATGGCTGGTTGAGAAGAAATAAGAAATGAGCCCAACGTATTTATTTAGCCAGGAAACGAACAACCAGCAGGGAATATTTAATCACTTCACATTACAACTGAGTAAGACTTCTGATGGCTCCTCTTCTTACTGCTTGCAGTGAAAAAGCCAGCCAGCATAGAATCAGCAGCCCACTGCTTCACAATAATGAGATGTCCTTTTGCATCTACTTTACATTGTCATCCTCAAGAGTCAAACAGTGTAGCAGTATTCTGCATGTGCTGCTGTGCCTTATTTTCCAAATGAAACAACCTTCCCAAGTTAAATTGTACATAATGAGAGGTATTCAATATTTCCTATCAATGGCCTATAAAGTACCTCTTTTAACCAAGTCAGCTAATTTTAAGATACTTGTTACCATCCATATGACAAACCTACATTCTGCAATTGCATTAAACCTGCTGACTAGTGGGTCGACCAGTGCAGCAGCCAGAATTCCCTCAGCCAAAGAAGGTATGATGACAAAAATAAAAGAAAGGCGAAAGTAGTATTTGAGCTTTGTAACAACTTTATATTCATCATACATGCTCCTCAAAGCAGGCATTTGCTTAAAGAGGAGACATCCCTTGAATTTAAGTAGGCCAAGTTTTATTACTATTTAATGAATGCAAGCCTTTTGGAATAGCACATTTCAAAAGCACAAAGACTACAACACTGCAGTTTATCTCATGCAGAAGACCATGGGGCTCATAAGGACTGAGGCAGTCTGTCTAGACACAACCAAATGCAGGATCAGAACGTTGCTCTACAAATGGCAATAGTATTAAGTTTGCATTTGGCTTCGGTCTCAGCAGGTAATTCACTCACAAAAATAATTATAATCAACTGTTGCTGAAAACACAAAACTACAGAACAACTTTCCACAGAACTTCCTTGATTTTGGGCTGATTTATTGCAACATATGTACCTAAAGAAACTGTCTACTATACAAGCCTCATGCATAATCTTTCTTCCTCTCAAGATCAGTTATTACTACATGGATTATTCAAGCAAATCATTCCTGGTGGTATTGCTGCTGTTTAATTTATTAGAACAGGAATAGTCTTTGTCTGAAATGTCCAAACGCATATATACAAATCTCACCTATCAGGCTCCACCTCACAGTACTGCACTGTGAAGCATTTCTCTAACATACACAAATGCAGTTAAAAAGATACTGTAAGGCATAGCTAACCAATATACTTTTAAAGATACTTGGCTGAAATCTGGTCATATTATGTTCCTTGGGTGAACTGCAGATACATAAACATTTTTAACATTCCAGAAAACCTTCCACCTGGAGCATCATACAACATCATCCTCACTACAAACCATGAACCACTTCCCACAGTCATGGTACACATGTTCCTTTTATGAACAGGTATTTTGCATATTTATACCATGTCAAATGTGGTACCCATCAGAACATACAATTTGCAGAAGGACATCAGAATTTATCCATGCTGTAAATCCTATCCTTGTGCAAAAATAAAACTCTATCCCATTTGCAATATATTGTCATTTGTTTGTCCAAACTTATTACTTCAAGTAATTACTCAAGAACACTTTCCAGACTAATTTTACAAGTAAATTTCAAATTATCAGGGACCATTGACTTATTCTTGGTTTTGGTTCATTATTTTTTCAGGTAATTGTATTATTTCTATCCCTTAGAAAGTGGGTTTTATTTGTGCAGGGAGAAATACATATTTTTATGCTGAGCTAACACAAAATTAGCTTTTCTTATAACAGCTACTGTGATACAACCTTCAGCCTTGAGGAATAATAAAGTATACTAAAATAGTAAGACAGAGAACACTAAATTAATTATGGTGGTAATGTGGTTTTTGTTACTATTTACAGTACATAAATTATATGATACCAGAAAAGAAAGCCTTAATATTATTAGGGTTTGATTGAGTCTTCTTGCTTTTTAGTCCTAATTTTCAATGCTACCACCACAAAAAAGACAGATACAGCTTGGTGACCAGAACACTGAATGGGAATACAACATTTCCGTTAATGTCTCTTTTAATTTAGCAGCTTTCCTAACCAAACTTTATTGCTGACAAATAATTTTTCATTATAAAAGCTAAGAGCAGTCATCCAAACACTATATATTTCAGTCATTAAAATCAAAACAGTATCACAGACCTCAGAACTAGAAATATGTGCCCTGAAAGCTCTTCTCCCACTATAGCTGGCCACCCTCAAAATTAGACCAAGGTAATACCATGATTAGACAAGGGAAATTATAATCATATAGACACTCATTTCAATCTTGAAACTATGCAATAATAATAATAAAAAAACAAGACTAGACATTTCCTGTCAGATTAACTGCACAGAAGCAGTCATTTCCTGCAATTCACATTATATTAACCAAAACAAAACCAGAATGACTGGGACACGACATCAACTGGCACTTCAAAAATAAAACAAATGGAAGAACTACAGAGCATTTCCAAACCTCTCATTTTCCATGAGTAGAATTTATAATAATTTACCTATAAAAGAAACTATTGCTGTGCAGTTGTACATTTTTAACTACTTTTCCAGAAAACATCAGCTAGAATACCCTGGTGTTGGAATACTGACTATCCTTCTGATGATGTTCCCAGGACCATCAATTCCCAGGACCTGGCAATTCAATAAATATCTCGACAATTTTTGGCTCCATTCTATTTTCAGAACAGAGACTTCTTGTAGGGTAAAAAGCCTTCAAAACTAAGAGCTCCGAGTTTTGATTCAAAATTGTTCAAGGCCACTCAAGCAGATTTCAGGAAATCTGCTGCTAAGCTTTTGAGTTCAGCTCTCAAGTGCAATATGCTCTAAATACATGACCTGCATTGAACTGCTGCCCTAGCAAACCATAGCTATTATTCACTTTACAATACAAAGTCCATAGTACTTGAAGGCTGGATCTACATGATATATTAAATGCTTTATGAACACTACTTTCTTTAAGAGAACACAGCCATCGAAACTATGCCCACCACCATTTATCAACTACACTCACAAAGTGTCCTCCACCTCTTTTGCACCTAGATATGATTCTTAGCAGAACAAGGTAAAAAAAAACACACCAACAAACAAAACTGAAAAAGAAAAAGAAAACTTGTGAAACAAACCTACAGTCTCCTGTCATTGAAGACTTTACCCTTAACTCTCACCACTCTCTGAAAAGGACCAAATTACAACCTCTTTCCAAAGGCTTACCAGCCTTTCTATGTCCTCTGTAATTAATAGTCTACGGACTTACTCAATGAACTGGAAAGTAATTGCCTGTAAAGTGAGAAATGATCTCTAAACAAATGTAACATTAGAGTTTGTTGCCAGTGCTTCTGCCTTGATCCCATGTAACCTTACATCTAGAAAATGAACCAATTGTCTGTTCCTTTAGAGATTAAATTTTGGTGGGATTCCAATAGAAGCTATGAATGGCAAAGAATAATTAATTAAATTGTATTTTTCCTTTTACTCTTTTAATTCACAAGACATGAACACTTACTCATTTTACATCTGATGACTGGGTATCTGAGGCCCTCTCAAAATATAGAGGCAATCAAGTAATTAATTAATCTTAAATTAATTAAAAAACAAACCCACAATTTTCTTGACACTGATAACCTACAGTGGCTGTGTCCAAAGAATAAATACCTGAGCCTCTAACAGCAAGTTTACAGAAGCACAGATACATACAGAAAGGAGTAATTTATGAAAAGCACTTCAAAGGTTCATCATTCTGACTTTCTGGCAATCATGATAAAGACAGCAAAAGTAATTTTTTTCTTGCTTTGCTCTATTCAGGTGGTAAGGGAATTTTATAACACTGTTATGCATCTAAGAGAAAATAATACAAGGCTTCTGATTTACAATGTATGGTGGAAAGCTTTAACTGAGAAGACAAAAAGTAGATCAGTAGATTGAACAGATGGCAGGGAGAAATTCAGGCAACTTGGAAAGAGACACAGACAGGGAAGACCTCTGTGAACTGAGCTATACCATTAAGCATTCTCAATTCAGAGCATACTAGTGGGATCATCTTGAAGCAAGAGACAGAAAACGATCAAAAGTAAAAAAGGGTGTAAATTATCCGAAATCAAGACTATACATGGCCTCTCCAGTCAGTACTTCTCTGCAGCTCCCATAAACTTTTACAGGTGACCATACACATGGCAGTATTAGTAAAGAATTTGAACATAGATATTTGTTTCCACACCAACAATAATACAGTCTGGGGGTACACAAAGCACGTAGCATGACCTCACTGAAACATCAGCCTTCCAGCTGTAAGCGGACATGAGTGAAAATCAGAAGAAATTTACTCTCACATCCAGGTTTTCAAATATGCACTGAACATTTGCAGACTCTTGGCCTCTTGAGAGACCTGGGGCTGTTTAGTCTGGAGAAGAGAGGACCGAGAAGGGATCTTACTAATGTTTATAAGTATCTGAAGGGTGGGTGTCAAGAAAAAGGAGCCAGTCTCTTTTCTGTGGTGCCTTGTGATAGGACAAGGGGCAACGGGAACAAACTGGAACACAGAAAGTTCCACCTTGACATAAGGAAAAATTTCTTCACTGTGAGGGTGACAGAGCACTAGAACAGGCTGGCCAAAGAGGGTGTGGAGTCTCTGGAGACTTTCAAAACCTGCCTGGACCCATTCATGTGAGGCCTGCCCTAGGTGAACCTTCTTTAGCAATAGGGTTGGACTCGATCTCTAGAGGTCACTTCCAGCCCCTACTATTCTGTGATTTGCTAATCACAGATTGCACATTCATGAACACATCTGGAGTTCTGATATTAAGCACTGCTTTGAAAAAGATTTTGTATCATCATCAGCAGAGAAATATTGAAGACCTTTAACATTCCACTCTTGTACTGAACCTAACAGAATTATCTATTAAAAGACCTGAAACTGTAACATCTATGATGGACAATGTCTCAAGTCCATATACAATGCTCTTTGCTTTTCTTCAAGAAAACAGTGAAAGTAGGGTCAGTCAAACCTATTAAACATAAATTATTTTTCCCCAAAAAAACTGCTTAAAGATTCTATGAAATTAACCTCCAATTAAGGCTCAAATGCTATAGAATTATACAGATATTTATAGCCCCTAACTTTGAGGAACCGATTCCTTCCAATGTTACTTATATCACAGACAGGAGGTTAAAAGGTATGACTCCTTCATTTACTGCTATTTAGTACTCCATTTTGAGTCTGATTATTCTTTCTTACATCATGAAATACATTCGTTTTAGTATAGATATCAGGGAGATAGGTACATCGAGAATTTGTGAGTAGAGGTAGAACTTCTTCATTCATTGCCTGAATACAATTATCATAGTATCATAGTATCATAGTATCATTCAGGGTTGGAAGGGACCACAAGGATCATCTAGTTCCAACCCCCCTGCCATGGGCAGGGACACCCCACACTAGATCAGGCTGGCCAGAGCTTCATCCAGCCTGGGCTTAAACACCTCCAGGGACGGGGCCTCGACCACCTCCCTGGACAACCCATTCCAGGGTTTCACCACTCTCATGGTGAAGAACCTCCTCCTCACATCTAGCCTGAATCTCCCCACCTCCAGCTTCATTCCATTCCCCCTAGTCCTATCACTACCTGAGATCCTGAGAATTATCAAGAATTGTCAAGAGTACTTGACGTGGCAATTGAACGTCAGTGTTTTTGTTTGTTTCTTGCCATGAAAAAAAATATCCTTCTAACTGAAAACACCATGGAAATGCATGGGGAATTATATTGTGCTGTGGGAAGTGTTAAAAGGTACCAGTAGATTTTTAAGATTCACACATAACTAAATTTAGCATATAGTAGAAATGACAAAATAATAACTTGATAGATACTAAGCCAGTTAAACTTGGATCTGCTAGTGAAAAATATTCATGGAGTAACTGACCAAAAGTCTCCTCTCAATCAATTATATTACTAGAAACGTCATCAGAATCTGCAAGACTTGTATCCTTTTTCACCATCATGTGGTGAGCACCTGTTACTTGGTGACAACCCATTTATCTACAATATGAGAGACTTTCAAGTTCAAACCTAACTACACATCGCATGTGTACATACTATACATACACATGTATCTCAGGATACATGCTTTCCTGCACAATACATGTGAAAAACAGCGATCCCCTCATCAACTGCACTTGTTAATAATGTCATGAACACCACAAACGACAAAAGCAAAGCCACTAAGAAAAAAGCAAGGATATGGAAAAGAAACTGTATTTAAGTAAAATTAACATTCTCAATGTCCAAGAAAGCACAGATCAGAAGTTCCTTTTCTCATCCAGTTCTTTATACAGTTTAGTATCAAATGTCTGCCCATAATCAGGCATTAGAAAAGCCCAGCACTGGGACAGGAAAAAGGAAGCGGACAGTTCTAAACCTGTGGATACTGACTCTCAATAGCCAGGATAAGGTAAGGCAAGGCTTACCTCCCTCAAACCCTGAGGATCACTTCCTTTACTCTCAGAAGGGCAAACAGGTAATGCAGACCAACCTGTGGAGTCAAGAAGTCGGGTTTCATTCTCAGGACAGAACTACACAGAAAAATAATGTATGGTTAGAGTCTTATGGTGTCATTAAGCATAGCATCTATGAAGAATTGTTATTTCCCTCACAGAAGGAAAATTAATCTAAAAAATTGAAAAGTCTGAAATTTAGTTTCTCATGAACTTTGGCTAAACATGAAAGTCAGTATGAAAGCAAAATACCTGTGGCTGTTCACCACGGGTGGCTGGATTGTTAAAACACTCAAGAAATGCCTCTCTGCAGTATGAGAGAGAAATCAAGCAAACTGACTTTCAGAGCTACTCTGAACATGAAGTGTTTGGGTAGATTTTGGGTTATTGTAGAAGTAATACAGCACCTATCATAAACTACAACTAGCACAGATTTGATGTATATCCCAATGTCCTGCTTTAGTGTAGTAAAATGAGTTTGAGGGGTAGAATCAAGAGCACAGAAATAAAGCTTAATTTGGATCAAAAGCATAACTTGGATCAAAAACGTATTTATTGTTTCTCTGCAAGAATCCTGTGATTAGTAGAGTAAATGGCTCTGTTTGCAGAGGCCATAATACATGACAGATTTTTTTCCTTTAAAATGTCTGTAACTTTTCCCTTATTTAAAAATATGATCACATTTTACCCATATAACTAGGTGAACCTAGGCTTCATTCTCTTCACCTCTTCCTTCCTTAGGATATTAGACAACCATATGTGACTTTTGGGTAAAAATTAAAACATATGGGTCAAGATTAATTAGTATCACTGGAAGCTACCATGATTAAGTTGGAGTCTACTACATTATTCACACCACAGTTTATTTGACAGAAACAGCTGGTAACACATCTGCAGCTATTCTTCCATTTCAACCTAATTCTTGTCAAGTAGATAAGAGACACAGTATAGTCCAGAGCTTGTGGAACTGGGACTCTGCTTTACTCCTACAATGACAGGCTTCATGCACCGGGGAGAGACTACAAATGACTTATCATCATCTTCATTCAGGACTTGCTTTTTTTACAATGGTAGATATGGGAAGCAGTTAACAGAGCAAGCTCTTACCTGTCTCTGTATGATGTTAGTGTGCAGTATGCATCTACAGTATTCTAGATCTTTTCCAATAAGTCTACTCATGGGCACTTCAGCTGAAACTGTGTGAGGGTAGCTTGCTTAATTTTAAAAGCAAGTATGTCTGAAAGAAAAATACAGGCTACTTCTCTCCCTCCCCTTGACATTAACTTCCTTACAAGAATTAGAGAATCCTTCCCAAAGATTCTGAAATGGCAGGTTTTTTCATAGTTACTTTTTCAAGTTTTACTCAGAAGTAGGTATTTGCATATCTGTGTTCCAGCTCCATTACAGTAATTCCCCATACTAGTTTGGGAACAGTTTTTTTCAGAATATTTCTAGAACTGCCAGAACTGAAAAATACCTGGTATTTTACCAGAAGCTCCTTTCCTCAAGAGATTTCTAGACAACTTGATCAGAGTGAGCTCTCAAAGCTGTTTTTTACGAGGCTTGTTACTCTAAGTAACAAAAACTGCTATTTCTCCAAAAGCAGAAAGTCAGAACAGAACGAAAATAACACTAGCAAACGGCAGAACTGTTATTGGTTCATTGACATTAGATCCCTGTCAGAAAGTCTTTATGACTGAAATGATGCTTCATTGTAAATAATCCTTTTGTGTTGCAAACACATCCACAATCTTTGCCAAAAGAAACAGAACTAATTGCTCTTCAGACCTACAATTCAAACAAGGCGGTATTTGTTAGAGCGTTCATCTGTTGGGTTGCTGATAAATTCAAGTTGTGAGCGAGACTTGGGCAGTCATCCTGAAAGGCCTCAAACTGGAGACTATTTTCTTAAATTTTAGAAGAACTTAAACAGAGAGGTATGCACTTCAACATGTCTCTACTACTACAGCAAAAATTACATTCTGCTTCAGGGCACAAACATCACATTATTGTGTTTGATAGAAGGTAGTGTAAAGTGCCATTGAAATGGTTTGGGTGGCCTGTAGAGCAAGCACAAACTGTGTTAATTTAGACTGTATATGTTTGTTAATTCAGAAAAACCTTTAAAACCAAGTGATTGGAATAAATTAAAGAGGTTTGGAGGCCAGATTTGCCTTTGCAACATTGGTTTAGTATCACTCCTGTATGCTCCATAATTTTTCGGTTTATTCAGATTAGGGAAAAAAAAATTGCTCTATTAATACCAACACTGGTTAACAGCTATACTTGTTTCCTGAAGCACAGCCAACAGATAAATTAACTACAGTGTCAACTACATAGACAGTTCCTCTAGATCAGGGACAAGACAGTTTGGCAGGAGAACGATGGGAAATCATGTGAATGTGATCCAAGATCTTTTTAGCTAAGCAGTGTGACACCTTTTTGTTAGATCCAGACAGTACTGGTAATGCAGCCCTATTCTCCCAGATTATTCTCTAAACTGAGCACATGTGCACAACCACAGAGCTTGTAAGATAGTAACAGGGAAAACTGACAGAGCAAAGAAAAGGGACATACAGCTGGATATTCAAGTTCTTCACACCAAAGGAGTATGTGACACAAAGGTGGTTTATTCCCCTTAACTAGTATATTATATATTATATTATATATATATTATTCCCCTTAACTAGTATAAACAGTGTAAACCCAGGACTATTCAGTTACCTCTGCAAATTTCTAGAAAATGAAGTCAAGTAATAGGCCTTGCTATGTACACATGGAATAGTCTTCATGTTTAGAAAGAGCAACAAAAATACATAGTCCTCTGAAAAGAGAAAACAAGATCCACTTCCACAAACTGCTGAGCAAGCCCCATAATACACTAACTGAAATTAAGACTCTAAGAACTGCAGATCCAGGAAAATCCAAATCTTTCTGCTTTTTTACAGTAAACAATTCTGACTGTTTTTTCTTCCTTATTCCTGTATGTACTTGAACTTCATTAACAGACACTCATCAAAAAGGTGCTTGAGGACAAATCAGTAATTGCTCTTTTTTAAGAAATCAGAAGTTACTGAGAAAATCTTCTATAAAGACTCTGTCAAAACAAGTCCCTTAAGGATTAGCAGAAGCTAAATCCTCTGTCAGAGATTTTTCTCAACAGCAGTAAAAGGGGTTTAGTATCAGAAGATCTTAGAGAATATACTTTCCTCCCTCTCAGAAGGGTTATCTGAATAGCACTATCTTCTTCAGAAGCAACAGATTCTATTTCTTCCCTTTTGTTTTCATGCTAGCTCTACTTTTCACAGCAAATACTGCATTTAGCAACTCTTAAAGCAACAACCTCGACTCCTTTCTCATTTCACTGCTAGCAGAGTACTTCTAGGAACATTTGCCTAGCATGAATAACAGGCAATTAACAAGCTCTGAGCTTCAAATACTATTCCACAGTATATCTGGGGAATGCACTAAGAAGTAGAATTCCAATTTATTTTTTTACATATAGACAGACTAGAGTCTTATTTGCTTGTCATACAAGTCAACATTTGCTTTTCCAGTCTACAAGAAATTTTTGTGGAAGATTGGTTTTAATAGTCAGAATCTTGACATATGTCAAAGACTTTCAATCTCACAGTTTGAGAAATTAATATTTAACATGCTGTCAATGAGGAGCCATCATGTTTGTTGTCCTAAAGTTACTTGGACAAGTCTTTTATTTTAACTTGTCACTTGAGCTTACCTCACTAAGAGAATGCAGTATCTGTCTCATTCTGAGATACTGTGAAGTAAATAACTGCAATCGATAAGCATTAGAAACAATACAAGATTTGCTCCCCACAGAGAGAATGGACCAGTGGTATGTGCCAGCATGAACACACTCACATTCACCTCCTGGACTGGAATAATAAGCATGCTTTTCCCAAGCACTTTTCTGATTGGAATTTACAAAGCTTCACTGGATTGTATGCCCTCAGTGCTAATCAATATCAAGACAGAAAATCACTTACGTGTTTAGCTTATGAACAGACTGTCTTATTTGCCAATGTTTATGTTTTTCAAATACTGTCCAAACAATTTCCAGCATTCAATTTTCTATTCATCACAGCAATTCCTTTCCAGAACTGAATATATAAAAGCTTTAGGTTGGCAAACTATGTACCATTGCAACTATTAATGAGTAAGTGGTGTAACTTAAAAGCAAACAATGGGTTTGTTTCTATGTCAGAAGTTGGCTGTCCAGTGAATTGGAGCCTTTTTCTTTATCACAGAACCTGCAGTATTTCCTGTATAGAAAGGGAAATTTCATCTTGAAGTGGTGTAAGACTATCTATTGGAAAGTCTCCATCCACTGCAAGATGCCAGCTTACCAATGCATTGTTGTACTCTATCACTTGTAAAGCAGAGTACGACATAAAGTAGCCATACAACTACTTGTGTTGTCCCCTTGTTTTACTCCAATTATCATCTACTTGCAAAAACCATAAAGTTGTAGATGCTATCATACCCTGATTCAGGAAATCAGGCATACCCAAGTCTAACAGATTTAGCTGACTGAATTAATTTTTCCCCAAAACATATCATGTAATCTACTTTAATCATTAACATCTCAGAATACTCAAGTCTACACGGCAACGCAGAACCTTTCAAATGCAGCCCTCAATACAGAAATAAAAGTAAGTTATCACCAATCTAGCAAAAGTAACCTTTTACTATCTTACTGTTTTCTTTGGTCATTAAAATGTATGGGTTGTTCAGCACTGCTGACTTGTTGGCTTGCTTAGCAATTCAGGAACAGATGAACCATACAAAAGATGTTCTGTACTCATAGGCAAATACTTCCGGTGCAAAAACTGATGCACGCAATAGCATAATCTGGTTAATGGGAAGAAACACATTCAAGACTTAGTGGCTTCCATTTTTTAACAGCTTATATGACCATGAAACCCACATGTTCTCCCTTGGGAAGAAAAACAACAGGCTATTGCCTGACATAAAACTCTATCAGCAGAACAAGAGTCTCCAACATGATCAGTGTCACTATCATACAGGAATGATAGAATCTGAAACATCTTGTACCACATTGAACCTGTTCCTCCTGTCTAACAGACTATACATACAAAAATCTACACATAGCCTAATGCAGCTACCAGAAACACTGGCATTTGCAATATTTTTATGGAATATGTAAAATGGGAATAGGTATGTCTTTAGGATCTTGGCTGTTCTACCACCCATATACTTGAACACCTTCTGGAAAAGGAAAATCAGAACTCTGATGAATTTGCACAGGTTACTGCCCTAATCCACATACTTTAAAGATCTCTTTGTATTACGGCCTAAGCATTCTTAATACAAATTGCAAAGATTTTGCATGAGCTGTTCCATTCACATATCATCTTTTATGAAATGTTTTATGAGATATTATTCATTAATGAATCAAGTGAACTTCTGGGAAAAAAAACCCAACACAACCACATAATCAATACATACTGTTACAGGCTGAATGCTTTTTGCAGCCAAAATTCTACAGCTGTAATCCTTAAATTTCCTGAGAAACTTCCAATAGATGCAAAAAAATGAACTAGTAAATTCTAAGCTGATGATCCTTCTCTATTCAAAGGAAATCAACAGGAATGCAAAACTGTCAACTACAACATCACAGTTTTGTTCTAATTGTAAAGCTGAATGCCAAGCCTCAGAGGGACCCCATTAGAAGCAATGCACATTTCCTAGCTACTTCCATGCTTATCATACATTTGAAGTATTTCATGCTTCTCCATTCTAAGATGTGTTTTTTCTTCAGGCATCCCTAAGGGAAATCAACTTTAAAAGCTTACTTACTGGTTAAAGATGTTGACATCATACATTTTAGCCAGTTAGAAGTTCCATGTCCTAACTGCTCTTTAAAATCTCTACTAATAAAAATACTTCATTGAGGAACCATATCAGCTGCCTAACTTTAGATCCAGGAGTTAGAATTCTTTTGAAGATGATACTTCAAAACACCATGTACTTTAAAACCTCATTTTGCAGACCTGCCAAGGCAACACACAGGCCTAAAGGCAACTCATTGGCTGACTTATCTGAACTGTAAAATACGCATTAGTATTCCTTGAAACAGTGACAATTCCTTGGTTATTCTGTAAGTACCTTAAAAGCATGAAACCAGCACAAAATTCTCCTTCACATAAGGCCATAAGCTATTTCTAAGTGCAGAATAAATAATGAACTTCAGATATTTTTCTAATTCATCACTAAGTTAACATACATTTCAGAACATTTGATAAATAATTTTCTGAAGCATTAATAATTATTTTCCCTAGCACAGACTTTAAAGAGAAAAAAACCCACTGTCCCAGTTTTCAAATGAAACCTCTCATGATACACAATAGGTTGGTGAAGCTTTAAATGTGTACAATCCTGTTTTCATCAGTAGGCAGCTATTCGATTTCCAGCCTCCTTAAAGCATATTTTAATTATATGCTTGGTACCAATGACTTTTATCTTTCCCTAAGCACAGTGTTACCCTGGATTAGGTACAGCAGTCATCTCTGAAAACTACCTCAGGTTCCTGTGTTTCTCTTTCTACAGGATCTGCCCAGCCTTTGCCATGCTATGATTTCCAGGAGTACATCTCATGGTGCTACAGTAAGCTGAGACCATTTTGAATCTTTCTCACTAGCGTAGGCAATGTGTTTCTACGATGCATACTCCTTGAAAAGTGGTGTAGTTACTTGACAGAATAAAATGGCATTTCTTATCTAACTCAACCAACAGACTAGCTCAGGGTATTGGTAAGTGCAGTTCTGGTTGCAAGCAGCACTCAGCAGAGAATTGTGTGCATGTGACGAACAGGACTTAGAGCCTGTGAATTGAATCCATGCATTTGGAATTGCAGTTAGATGTAAACAAGGCAAACTTTGACTGGAACTGCTTGCTTCAATAATCATATATCCTCCAGAAGAAAGGGCATTGTATAAGGAAGAGATTCTGCAAGAAACATAGAAGAAATAGATAAGAAGAATTAGCTGAGATTGTAAATCTCTGAGGATTTTCACTCTCGTGTACATGAGAGGTTTATTTACTTATGAGTATACCAAAGAAACCACAAATCAAGGCATGAAAATTAATTTAAAGGCAACCGAAAAAGGGTCAAGTTTTGCAAGGAATATGGTTTAGAATGAAAAGCAACAAACATTTTCTTCTCAATTACACATTCACTCTTACAGGTGAAAAGAGCAGTTGCCAGGACCTCTGCATGAAGATTCAGTTACCACTGGAAGAGGAGAAAGTTCTACATGTCAATAAAAGAACTTTAGGTCCTAAGAGACAGTGTCTTTTCCATTGTCAAATTACTACATGCTCTCAAGATTAAAACCAACAAAATAAAAATGAAACAAATGTATTAAAGAAATTAAGGTCTTCTCACACACTAGGTCCTGTCAGACAGTAAAATCCATATTCACAATGTTCTGATTGCAGCAATTATTTGCCCCCCAATGCAGCTTCAAACCAGGCCTGCACCTACCTACAGCTCCTTCCAGCTGCCACCTGGTGGTCTTTGTTGCAGCACTACCCACACCAGCCACAACGGCAACCAGGGATTCCTGTTCCCATCCCACCGCCCCCACTGGAGAGTTCTACGCCAACATGAGGGTTTTGCTCTCTCACTTCCCTCCTCCACACCTTGTCTACAGTGTTGCAGAAGCGATTTTGAGAAGTATCTTTGTTTCTACATGACTACAAAGCTTACATCACCACTCCTGGAGTAGAAAACTGTGGATCACCATATTGTATTTGCTGAGGTTGCACCTCTAGTCTACTGATAAAGGAAGATTATTTGTCACACTAGCCTTCCTCTGTACATGAAACATGAGCCTACTCTCAGTTGTCTTTTGGGGTGCTGCAGTTCTAGACTGGCTAGGCTTTCCAATGACCTGGTATTAACCATTTCTGGTTTTCAGGTGTGCCTCTCTTCCATTGCACCATGCAGAGACTAAGTAGAAGTGTCAATGACAGATAATTTGTTTTCTACTTTGTCTATAAGAAAGAATCATATTACAGATGTTTTCAATAGGGTTTCTGACACACTGAGTGGCCTGTTTTGTGATGTATATGACTCTCAGACATTATTTTTTCCCTTCCTAAAATAAAAACTAGTGAAAGGAAAAGGTTGTACTTGTGTGCAACCTCTTCAGCTCTCTTCTCCATCTACCTTTTTGCTGCAAATAGACAGAATGCTGCCATAAAAAAGGCAAATTAATCTTTTCCTAACATAATCAGTTTAAAAATAACTAAATAAAAATTAAATAGCCAATGTCCCACAAGCAGGAGCAGGCAGCCAAGTGAACAAACACAGTAGCTGACAGTGGCCAGCAAAGGATTTAACACAGTAGAAATGTCCATTAAAAACACAACCCATGTCAAATTTATTCTTTGGTTTGTTTGTTTGTTGTTGAGGTTTGTTTGTTTGTTTTTTCCTATAAGGAAGCATCAGGAAAGAAGTAATTTATTATTTGAAAATCTAAACCAAGCATCAGAAACCAGCCCCCCCCCCCCCCCAAACTACCCAGCTTGGCTGGCCACTTCAAAAATCTCATATTACTGCTAGTTAACCAACCATGAAATTCTAATTTGTTATCACAGAGCAGGTACTGTACATGCTTATTTAGGCCATCCACATGACAGGGTAATTTGTAGCTATATAATTTCATGGTAATTATAGTTGGAATTACTATGTACAAACTGGGCATTTCCAATGTAATTACCAAAAACTAGAGGCTCAGTATTGACATGATTAGTAGAACCCTTGCAAAACAAAGTATTATGTAAGACTGACTTGAAGATTGTTTTTCCCTCCTCCTTTAGCCTTGTAATTGACAAAGAACATAAGTGCAGAAAGTCAGAGAGTGAAGCCAACATTTTTTTGGTGTGGGTGGCACTTACCTCCCATGAGTTGATTACAGCTGCTGATTCTTGCCTCTCCTATTTGTTATCATGGATGACATGATTTTTCAAATGTTACTCCCTCCACTAAAGAATTTTAGTGGGTTTTTAAATTTATTTATTTTTAAACCATTAATTTTTCAATTTGAAGACAAACCTACACTACTACCTTTCTTCCTTGTATATTCACTACTACACAGTACAAGATTTCTACTTGTGTCACAGAACACAGACACAGCTGTGTAAGCTTGTGGAAAAAACCAGCTTCACTATTTGAGATAGTGAACATAATGCTATATAAGTGGTCCAGGAACTAAGGGCCTGTTAGGCTATATAAAGTCTGTAAACTGTTTTTCCTGAGTTATCTTCTGTTTACAGTTCACAGGTCTCATTTGAGAGAATTAATTCAGGGAAGCCTACTCACATGTTTACAGTGTTTGAAGCCCAAGAGATGGTGTTGTCTTCGCGAGCTGTGATGGTTAAGCCTTTGTATCAACATCTGGAAATGAAGCAATGGGCATATGCAGAGTATCAACCCAAGTGTCCCAATAATACGATCGATAAAAATGACAAAAGGGCAACTGTATAACTATCTCAAGCAGTGAAACCCTGAACAAGAAAACTCATTAAAAACAACAATAAAAATATGTTTAGATTGTACCTATTAGGGACATGGACAAGATGCAATGGTCCCATCTACAATGAATACAAAAAAGTTGGCATAAATCAACTTGAAAATAGCATTAAACCACAATTACTCCACTGTGCCTTCTCCTCATATAGAGATGTTATACTGTAAATGTGTACCAATGGTTGCAGCCAGAAAGCCAGAATTTCTGAAGTCTACAAAACTGAAGGACTAATAAGGAAGCAACTGCTCCTGGAGGCTATTTGAGTCAAAGTGCCTCATTCATGGATCTGTTTCTTGTGCTAATGATGTGGCCCACATTATTGCAAGCAGTTTTCAACAAAAAAATAATTAAGAAGTGGGAAAAATTACCTGTCAGTAAATACTTAGAAAAATACTGTAATACTGAATTTGTTTGGTGCTATAAAAGAAACAAATCACGTGCCCTTTGTAGCTGAAATTCAGCTGACTGGGAAGAAAATGGTATAGAAAGGACACAATTTCAAAACAACAAAGCCAAAGAATCTTTCTAAGCACCAAGTTCTTGATCAAGGAATAGACACAGGGGAGCAGCTGTGTGCTTGAGCTGGTTCTGCCCTAGTTCAGAACTGGATGCTAGTCACAGCTGGTTTCAAAACTGAGAACTGAAAGTTGCACACAACAAACTCTTTTCCCTACTTATTTCTCTCTGACTTTTTCTGCCTATGTGTTTTCCTACTACTTGCTCACACTCAACCTGAAAGGTTCCACTACCAGGCTTCAGAAGTAGCTGATAGTGTTTTGGCCATACAGCCTAGGGTGTGAAGGATAGAAAAAGGCCTAGAGGCAACACTCATATTTAAGAAACTGCACAAAGGGGGAAACTGGCTGAGCAAGAAGGTGGCAGGATGCTTTCCAGCACTGGACAGATCCTTGAGCAACGAGTTTATATCAGACCTCCAGATTACATTTCAGCTCAGACTAGAACATAAGAACATAGTTCAGTATTTATACATTAAACATATCCAGTGTGGAATTTACTGCTTTGGAAGGTGGCAATGCGAGCAAATATGCGTGTGTAGAGGTTTCCCCTCAGGGTTTTAGTTTGCTGGGGAGTGGGTAGGGGAAGGACACTGACAGCAAATCAGTTGATGGAGCAAAACGCTCTTGCTCCAGGTGCTATGCTGGCTATCACATCCTTTCTAGCACCACTAAGTTTCCTAACTAAGGAATTCGGCACAGAAAAGTAGCCAACAGATTGCTGCCATTTACCATAGGGTTGGGCTGCCATAGCAAACAGAGCAAAGCAGCTTCTATTTTGGGTCTGATTCTCCCTTGCTCAAAATGACCCTATTCTCTATATCAAAACCACAACATAGCCCCTAGAAGCAGCCCATCTTTGTTATGATTACAACCCAAATTATACTGTTTTTACATAAACCTGAAAATAAACTAATTTAAAAACTACAGGGAAATAAATCAACAGCATCCATTACCTGGCAGCCTAGTAAAGAGGCATTAACCACTCACAGAAGCTGCACCCACATGCATTGCTGCTGGCGGGGGGGAGCGAAAGGGGCTCCATGCACCTTGGTGCGGCAAGAGGCAAGCCCCTCACACAGAGGAGCAGCCGCTGCGGACGGGCCAGGTCAGGCGGGGCCAGGCGGGGGGCAGGGTCTGGAGCAGGGCCTGAGGCCCCTGCCCCCAGCTCAGGGCCTCGCCACAGCACCAGCTCCACTCGCGCGGGGCCGCTGATTGGCTGGCCACTGCCGCTGGCGGGAAGGCCGGCTCTCGCGCTGGGGTGCAGGGCGAGCGGTGGCTGACGCCGCAGGGTGCTGCCATTTCGCCGATACTCAGCCGTGCAGAGCCGCGCGGGGAAGGCAAGCACAGCCTTCCCCAGCCCGCACGGGGCTGTTACTTTTAAACGATTTCTGCTGTATGCAAGCGAAAATACCCTGGGAGATAACTGAGAGCAGCATTATAAATACAGAGTATTCCCATTGCCTCCACGTTGACGGTGTTACTACACTGTATTAACTCTTTTATTAGCCTAATATATAAATAAGAGGGAGGAGAACAAAACTAACGGGGGAAATGCTGGTGCTGTTCTCAAGAGGAGCACAGGGAGTTGTGCAGCTTTTGAGGAGTTAGCTCCACAAGGAACACAAGGGCTAGCTGGCAGCAGGATTTGGGGCCCTGCACCTCCACAGCCTGCCCTCATGTTTCCATACCTAGCTCCAAAGTGCAACCTATCAACTGTGCACAGTTATAGCACCCCTATGTTACACACCAAAGCTCTCCAACAGCTGTGATTGCAGAGTAGTCCCCTTCACTACACAGTACTACTCACAGGCTGCACACACAGAGCAGCTAACAGAAGCAATGGAATCTGCTCTCAGTTTCAGTCACAAAGACCACTTTTCAATTCAGAGACATAACCAGTCTTTGAACAAACATCAGCAGACAGTCACTTGCATGGGAACTACCTATCACCTACCAAGTGACCTTCCCAATAACGCAGTGACATGAAGGAGAAGTCACCCCTTTAGTCACGACATGCACTTGTATTTCTCTTGGGTGGATAGAAAGCTGTCAGAGGAGAAATTAATTTTCATTGCAATGTTACCCAATTAAATTCCATTCCTGCAAAACCATGTGCTCAGTTTCTAGCTAATGGAAAATAAAAGCTTTATTTCACACCTGAAAAAAAGACAAAAGCTGTAAAGGTCAAAAAGTTTGACAGTGACTACAAAGCTGCTTAAGCAACTATGTCAGAGCAGATCTCAGATCTCTTGATACCCAGCCTAACCATCCCCTTTTCTATACCACACTAGCAAAGGAACTGTCCACACACTGACTGACTTAAGAAATTCCCAAGCTTGCCACTAGAGAAGGGCCTGGCTCCTTTGGAAGGGAGAAGTGTAAATAGCAAGCACGAGGAATGCTGCCCATGCAGCTATGGAGATGTGCACATTTCAGATTATACTCTCCAGCAGGGAAAAGAATTATTATCTCAGAATCCTTTGATAGGAAAACATGCTCCGTGCTTTCTTGGCCAGGCTTTGCAGGTGCTTCTCTCTTGATAAATTCATACATGATGAATACTCTCAAGAATCAGTTTACTTAATTTTCTTTTAGGACATCGCTTGTTTGAACAATTTCAGATTTTAAACAGCTCAGCATCAAATCTGCAGTACTTCATAGAAACATTCTCTTCTGCCTCAGTATTTATACCTTGAAGAAGATTTTGTTCTTTCTTATATTGTCACCCACAATGACTTTCAGCTACATTTCCTGCAGACACCTCTTGCATAACAAGGCAGCCAGCCACCCGCTCAGATCCTGTACCTCTCCCTTTCCTGTTTACACTACTTCCTCTCAGAGAAAATGCCTGCCTATACTGCCACAATAGAATGCTTGGTCTGAAGACCTAGCTTTCAGCAGTGGCAGAGCTAGGTTCCACAAAGGTTTCCCAAATGATTGCATCTTTGAATTAAGCATGTATTGCCCAAACACAGTATCATCTTGTGTTGGTATGGAAATGCTACACTTCAGTGGCACATCAGCATCCTCCTTTTTCACCCACTATCATGTCAGACTCTCACTCTGGGTAATAGGACACTTGGAAAGAGCAGGGAAGACTCATGTTAGGGAAGCGAGGAAAGACAGGCTAGACGCTTGCCTTCATAGGGGTTTGATAATTCCATGCTTCTGCAATGCACAGAGCAGGACAAAAAACAAGAATTAAAGGTAAATGCATACACACTGTTGCTGGGACATCCAGAGGACTGAAAGGAATGCTTCTGAGAGGACTAAGAGCACTTGCTACAATTCTGGACTGGTATATCTGAGCAGATAGTTCTTTTCAGTGAAGAGAACCCACATGCATATATTACTTTACCTTTTCCTGCCTCTTCTTGTTCATTGGTTTAAGTTCCAGCCTACTGGAAAAGTTTTGTACAATACCCCTGCTGTGCTACAAGTCTCCTTTCTGGTTCAATTAATGAGCCATAAATAACACGATGAAGGTGTCAACAAAGAGTGTAATTTATCATAACTTGTCAGAGGGGCGATTCTTAGGAAGAGAACGCTCATTCGCAGTCTGGCGTAACACACAAAGATTTATTCCTTGCCTAGTACCTCCCTCTACTCCCTTGGCCTGCCAAAATTTATCTTGTGCTGGAACCCTCACAGGTGCACCACTTTGACAAATATGCTGTGAAGTCTGGTATTCATCACAGGCAGGTCTTTGTTGGAAGGAGGCAGCAAGATATAAATTTGTTTTAGAAAGAAGGTGCTTATGATTCAGTGTGCTCAGGGGTATGGGGAGAGGCAGACAGGCTCATTATTTTTAACCTCCCTGTGTTGCAAGAGGAGAAAATGAGGTAATGTAGTTGATGTGATATTACAGTCCCTGACTTCATTACTTGCTGCATGGTAAAACAAGCACCTAGGTAATTACTGCTGCTGCTGTCTTACTTAGCTTCACTTTTGCCTCACACTTGCCTCCAATAGGTAGGGCAACTGATGTTTTATGGAAGGAACTTTTCTCATGGCCAAAGTCCTTTACATAAATTAATATTCACCAGCAAAAAGACTCTTCCTAGAGAGCCCAACTAGATATGAAGCTACTAAAGCCATTTTGGGATTCATGAGGCAGCTCTGTAAGATAGTACACTGAGTAAGAGGAGATTCTTTAAAATAGTAGAATTCAGAAAAGAGACAAAGGCTATGCTAAAATAGTCATTCTGTTTCTTGAGATTATTTCTGAGCACAGAGCTAATTATTTGGTCTCTGGAAACTGAATTGCTAAGGATAGATCACACAGGTTTTAGCAATTACTCTGAACAATTTACTTACCTGTTAAAACGGAAAAGCTAGTTAAAAATTACAGTTTCTATGTGCACAGTATGCTGACTATTTGTAACTAGTAAACAAGTCTGTTAAATACATACACAAATGAGTATCATGCTACTCTTAGAATAGACATGCTTCTGCTTTTATGGCAAATCTCTGCCAACCCTGAAAGTCATGCTAACACCAGGATCAGTTTAAGACTTTATAACTCTAACCTACTGTCCGAGAGATCTGAAGAGTCGATGGCTCTGCCATTCCCTCTATTATTCCACTTCTCTGAATAAGATCCCTTTAAAGCATGCAGCTTGCAAGCAGAGGCCCTTCCTCATCAAAACTGTCAATCTCTTTTAAGCATTGAAAACCTTATTGTTTAATACAAGTTTTTTAATTTTGTGGTTTTGAGGTTGACCTAGCGCTGCCACGGCACTTTTCATTAAGAAAACGGGCTTTGTAGTGCCTGTCAAAAGCAAGTGCATAGAAAGAGGCAGGTAGCCTAGAATTGTACATGTTCAAGAAGCTGTCATTTGCCTTTTTATTTTCTATTTTTTTAAGAAGGAAGTTTTGAACTGACGGTCTGACGGTCTCTTGGTTCAAGAAATACCTAATTAGCATAACAGCAGCAACACGCTAAACAAATTAACTGCTGTAGGGTCACAGTGGCCTCCCGCTGACACAGATCCAGGAATGCATTTGTTTTGTTTTGCTTTGTTCTAAAGGTTGCCCTGGTCTGTTCGAATCTCCACTCCCTCACCATTTATTACCAGTTTCCTACAAAGACAGATACCACAGATGTTCCACATGAGAAAAGCATTTTAAAGCAATGAAATCCAAGATCTTTGGATGTAGCTCGTGGTTCTTACCTAACCAATTAAAATAAAAAAGAAATCACTTTGCGGACAGAGCTTCAGCGTCAAAACTGTGACACAGCACGGGCATTGGCTGCTTATACGCTTTTGGTAATTCAGTGCTAGGCTCTTTGGACCTCAGACCAAGCAAGACTTGCACGAAGGAAACGTGCTCCATATTAGCATATGAGAACAAGATGCAAGATCCTGAGCAAGGAGGTCTAGAGAAAGTAAAAAAAATATTTAACAAAAATTCAAAATCTCCTATTGTAAACAGCTCAAAGACTCAATCCCTGCAAATATACCTGGATATGCTGGATACATGTTAATCCTATGTGCATACGCAAGTGAATGAACATGTGAATGATGTGTATGAATGCCTTTAACTGGGAAAAAAATAAATCAGTGCTCTAAGAAAATATTTTACATCAAATCATGGTATCTCTCAGATCCCTGTCAAACATAATTAAGGGGAGAGCACATGCACAACGCATGCAGAGCTTGGGTCTCAGCATGCTTGACACAGCTCTGGAGGTGGGTGGCAGAACTAGCTTTAGGCCACTTTTCTGTTTTCCCTAATCATGGTGCTGACTGGAGTCCAAACTGACTCTTGCCAGAAGTTACAGTTGTGGCTGGCATGAAAACAAGAACTGTATTTCATGAAGAGTTGGAAAATATTTTCCACTTGGTACTGAAGAAAGATGAAAGCCTTGAGAATCTTGTGAAAGCACTATCTTAGAAAACTCAGTTAGTGATCTGGCTGCTTAAGCAATTACCCGAGACAAGGGTCCCAAATCGGGCAGAAATGGGACTTCAGCTTCTCCACCCCACGTTCTAAATGAGTTATCCAACACATAAAAGCTAGAGTCAATTATCACAGATTCAGTCCAGTGAATGACTAATTTAAATGGGATAACCCAAAAAGCAAGTATGAGAGGTATAGAGCTTGTGCTGATTTAAGCACATCTCTCCCACACTCCAGAAATCTTGCTGGCCATCCCTCTCAGGTGGTGAGAATCCCTCCTTCCTTTCTCTTTTCACAGCAGTGAATATTCAAGAGGTGTTCAAGGTGTTCAAGAGGGGATTGGATGTGGCACTTGGTGCCATGGTTTAGTTGTCAGGAGGTGTTGGGTAACAGGTTGGACTTGATGACCTCTGAGGTCTTTTCCAACCTTATTGATTCTATGATTCTATTCCCCATGGAAATACTCAAATTCACATATTAGGCAGTTGATGTGGCATTTCAGTTAAGCCAAGATCTGCACTTCAGGCTGCAAACTCAAAAACCTTTAAAGTGAGGTTTCTTGCACATGTAATTTTCTCAAGTGTACCAAGACAGCTAAAACGTATTAAGAAAGCAAAATGGTCAACAAAGATCTTTGTATCACTCCACAGGTTATGATGTGAAGTCAGTGCCTGGCAATCACATATTGACTGTTATCTTAGAATAACATTCTAGGTACATTGACCCATGAAAAATAAAATCACATTTGCAAGAAAAAGAATAAAGTACAATTATACACAGCATTTATTTATATATACACAGATGACAGGTAATTTTGTAAAAGCTGAAGCTAGCTCCTGTACTCATCACTATTGTCTTTGCTTTGAGCTTTGTGTATTTGAACTCATCTTCTGAGTTCAGCACAGCAGGGGCAAATACATTTACTTGTAAAACAAAGCCAGACCTGTTTGGAGGTGGACACAATAATCAATCCACTTGCCACAGAGGCAGTAAGTGTTCATTTACCATTATATGACCTGTAGCAATACATATTATGTCTTTTGCCAGCAGGAGCCTTTCCAATTGCAGTGCACCACAACTTTGTCAGCAATCAGTCACAACCATCCTTTGCAACCTTTTCTTTGCTGTTCATTAAGATGAATTTATAACAGCAGGATGGAAAATTTTCTAGGGACCATCCTTCAACCCTAAATGATAATGTTGATGCTGCTTCAAGTCAGCACTTAACATTAAATTGCCCTATAGATTTTCTCTCTTGCATTTCCAATCCTAGTTCAACTTTGAGCAGTCTGAATAAGGCAGCCCTTCCTCCCAGCTAGAAGGAAACCCTTTCTGTTCTTAGAGCCTGCATTTTGTATGGCTGTCATATCCAGAAAAACCTCAAGAGAACACTAAACTCATTTGTACTACTATAAGGGAGTTTACTAAATTGAGTAAAGAAAGTTACTAAATTGAGACTGAGATGATATATATGTAGATCATCACAAATTATTCCTTGCAGTACTGGAGGCCTGATTCCCCATACATGATGCTAGCAGAGCTGGTAGATATTTCTACAAATTTTTAATAACTGTTTAACAACTTAATTCCCATCTAATTACTAATGATTTGATTTTCCTCACCTTTGAGTTTTATAGTTAAGGAGCCTCTCTCAGTTCTCAATGAGGTCAAGAGCCTAATTCCCCAAAAGCAGTGTTTCAATCTAACATACATCAAGTATTTTTATTTTAATGAGTAATCACCTGTGAAATATTTCTCTGCCCAAACAATGTATTGAAAGTGATTTCCTAAAGATAATTTCCCTAGACTGCCAAGGAAAGAAAAAGTTGTATTTTCCCTAAATGGCATCTAGGGTACCAACCAGGAGAAAAAAGGGGAGCAGAGGAACATATTATCAATGAGTCTTGAGAAGCAACATGCAGACATATTACACTAAGGACTACTGGCTATATGATGAGTGCAGTGATAGATGGGACAGGCATGGGGCAGGACTCCCAGAATTGAAGACGGGTAAGTCCCTTGAAGAGGATGGCAAAAAATAGGCTGACAGGCTTTATTTTACTTTGAGAAGACACAATGAGGTCAAATGACTTAATCTATTTTAGCCCTGGACAGATATGTACAAGTGATCAATCCTAACATTATTAGTTGGAAAAAGTAAAGATATATCAACACTGGACATATCCTTGAATATGGACTATGTGCCAACCCTATGCTGGTTTATAGGTCTATTTAAGCAACAAGCAGCTGTCACCATTTCCATTCAGACCACTAACAAACCTATAGAAATGTTGGAAGGATCGGATTTGAACCATCTGAGCCTGAACGTGTTAGGAGGACAAGAGTTCTCTGGGGAAGAAAAAATGTTAGCATGACAGGAAGTTGTGTTTTTGCCAGCTGGACCAAGACTTCTATTAGTATTGTTTTAGTAAACATCCACTTAACAAGCAGTATTTAATAGTAGTATTTCACAAAAAGGAAGATACATTGTCTGCAAACAGTCTACAAGGTAGGAGGGGTCACATGCAGCATGAATGAAGAGGAGAATTCCAGTGATGGCAATTAAGCAAAGATAAAAGCAAAAGAATCAGCTGAAGTGGTGTAAACAACTTCACAAAACATGAGGAAAAAACTGGGTAAGAACTCCTTGGGGAGGATAAGATGTTTCTAGGCATCTAAAAGAAAGATTCTGCTTGGCTAGAAAAAAATCAAGAGGGGTAATATGGATGTAAGGAAACATTGAAAAGAACTATTTGATTTATGGTCTAGATATGAGAAGACTGAACAGATATTGCAGGAGTCTTTGAATAACTGAAAGCTTACTAACAAGAAGTCACCACATTTTTCTCCTTAACTCCTGAGAAGAGCACTGAAAGTTAAGAGCTTAAAAGGCAACAAATCAGGTTTAGATCAGATGTCACAATCGCATAACACATTACCTGAACAGTTGCGGAATGTTCATTTTTGCAGTTAAGGTGGGCAAATATCTGTCAGATGGGAGTGCTTTCTAGATAAAGCTCCTACCTCCAGGCATGGGAATATCTAAAATGACCTCTCAAGGTACTTCTCATGCCTGTTCACTATTACCTTGCGTTTGCCATAGAAAGCAACACTAGAGAGGGTAGTAAACTACACATAATCCTCAAGTTGTCACATCCAGATTCATTGCTTATTAGAACAGAAATTACTTTGATAAGTATCTCAGGGATCAAAACAAACAACCCAGAAGGTGTTCTGTCAACCACTGACTATTAAAACTATACAAAGAAAGCAGATGTTCTGTATCTTGAAAAGAAATTAGTAATTAACAGCATGGCTTTCCAGCCATGTGCAGGACCAATTATTCACTTTTCCATGGCCCAATATTAGCTAACTGTATTTCCTGTCTTAATCCACACAGTACCACAAGTTCCATTTGCTATAGCACTTCTTGTTTCTGCCTTACTCTATCATGCAGCAGCTATAGCTCTGTAAATTCCTACTCCAGGGCAATTTACAGAATCACAGAATGCAACTGGTTGGAATCAACCTCAATGATCATTCATTTCAACCTTGGACCCAGCACTGAAGGATCAACACTAAGTAATTAAGCTCCAGGTCTACACGGTGCTTGAATACCCACCAGGGACAGTAACTCCACCACTGCCCTGGTCAGACCATTCCAATGTTTGATAAACCTCTCTGTGAAAAAATATTTACTAACAACCAGCCTGACACTCCCCTTGTGCAGACTGAAACCATTTCCTCTAGTCCTGTTTCTTGACACCAAGGAGAAGATGGCCCCCTCCTTGCTCCAATCTCCCCACAGGTAAAGAGCGATGAGCTCTCCCCTCAGCCTCCTCTTCTCCAGACTGAACTACCCCAGCTCCCTCAGCTGCTCCTCATAAGCCAAGTGCTCCAGGCCCTTCCTGAGCCTCACTACCCTTCTCTGAACATGCTTCAGCACCTCAATGACCCTCTTGCAGTGAGGGGCCCAAAATTGAACACAGTACTTGAGTTATGGCCTCATCAGTGCTGAGTACAGGGGTTGATCACCTCCCTGTTCCTGGTGGCCACAGTGTTTCTAATACAAGCCAGGATGCCATTGGCTTTCTTGGCCACCTGGGCACACTGCTGACTCATATTCAGCAGACTGTCAACCAATACCCCCAGGTCCCTCTCCAAGTTGCAGCTTTCCAACCACACATCCCCAAGTCTGTATCTTACCATTGGGTGGTTGTGACCCAGGTAGAGGACCTGGCAGTTGGCCACCTGGCACTTTGTACAATTAGCCTTGGCCCATTAGTCTAACTTGTCCAAAACTCGTTATAAAACTTCCCTACCCTCTAGCAAATTTACAGAGGGTGCACTCAATCCCCTTATCCAGATTGCTGATAATGACACTTGAGAGGACAGGCCCCAGTAATAAACCCAGTGGGACACCACTAGTGACTGGGTGCCAGCCCAGTGTCACCACCACTCTTAGGGTCTGGCCATCAAGCCAGTTTTTAATCCAGTGCAGAGGCAGTTACCCAAGTCATGTGCCATGAGTCTCTGAAAGAGAATGCTGTGGGAGACAGTGTCAAAGGCTTCGCTAAAGTCCAGGTAGACAATGTCCATGTCACTTCCTTGCTTTTCATAAACCCAAGCTGGACCTGATTGCCTGGTTGTTTTATAAGTGCTGTGTGATGACACTCAGGATGACCTGCTTCATAACCTGAGTTCAGAATGATAGGCCTCTAATTCCCTGGATCATTCTTCCAGCCCTTCTTGTAGATGGACATCACATTTGCTAGTCCCCAGTCTACTGGGACTCCCTAGTTAGTAATGGTGAGTGGCTTGGTGAGCACATCTGCCAGCTCTTTAAGTACCCTTAGATGGATGTCATCTGGTCCCATAGACTTGTCCAGATCTAAGTGGCACAGTAAGTCATTGATCATTTCTTCCTGGATTGTGGGTGCTACAAAGACTGTCATAAACATTAAAATAATTGTTACCAGTAACACCACAGTGAAAAAAGTTTCCATACAATTTTAAACCATGCAAATACAGAGCATAAAGGACATTTATGTAGAGGAACAGAATTTGCTTTTCAGCTGAGCAGCATTTCTATCCATGGTCTAAATAAACAAACCAGAACCCAGTTTATTTTTACAAGCACAAGGAATGAAAATGTTGTACTAAGGCTCTCCTACGTTCTTCCTTCCAGCAACTTAATTATGTTATGCACATGAGGATAACTTCCTTTGATATGTGTGGGCTACAGCTTTTGGAGATGAATTCCAAGCCGGTGGCATCATCATGTTCTGAGTAACCATGATGTGTCCCATAATAATGAGAAAAATCTTAAAATAGGAGTGGATGTTAAATTCTGCTTATCTATCCAAGGTGCTACAAGAGCTAAATATGATATTTTGGAATTAATTCTTAAGCCAAGCACAATACCAGACAACTTTTTCAAATGCATCCTTGTAGTTTTTTTTTGCAAGCACTGTTTTTATGAGCTCAAGTCCCACAAAATCAGCAGGTCTTGGTGCTTCTCTGCACAGCCTCATTCAAATCTAGTTAAATCAAATTAACTAAAGTGAAAATTACTATGCATTAAAAATCATTGAATTCTTTGAAAGACTCATTCAAAAGCTAAGTGGCTTTCGTTGGTTTTCATTTTAATTCGTTTTGGAAGTGCTCTAGTGTTCATTTTGGCAAAACATCAACCTTCAGACAATTTGTCCCAAAAAACACAGACTCAGATTAGAATCAAAAGAAGTAACAACAGTGGTTCACAAAGCTTTGAAAAAACAAACAAATACTGAAAGCACTGATTTAATCAAAGACAATATGGCAATTACTACCAAGTTTGTATTCCCTGGCTAGTATCACACACCCCCAACCAACCAATTATTTCACCTGTTACAGGTTTGGAATAAAAGCAGAAACACCCCAAATTTCCCCCTCTGTTTATGTCCTGAATATGAATTCTTTCAACTGCAAATACACTTATTACTGCAGAGACACATCTTGAAGTCCTGAATGTATGACAATGGTTTTGCTCTTAGAACTCTGAGTGGCACCCAAAGGGGGTTAGGCATAAGTAATGTTTGAAGTAACCATTGATGTAACAGTAAGATGATAGTCACTAGATGACCACATGAATTTCTACTGTGGGTATTTGCATTGAATGGGTGTCTTAGTCTTGTCAGGATGGCAACTCCACTTCTTTGAGCAACAAAAACACATACAAAAATCAACATTCCTGTCCCACGGAGCCATCAAGCCTCCCAAGGAGGGGTGAGGTTTTTACTTGGTGGTGAAGAATCAGACAAGTTGGATGGGAATAGGGCCTCTCAAGAATTCATGTAGTCTGCGTGCAGCCCCAAACAGGAATCCATAATACCTGTGTCCTTTGGATAGATGCCTCACTGCACTGCCTTTATCAGTTTCTAACAAGAATAATTCCAGTGACTCATTAAGCAACTATTCCTATGCTTAGAAGTATGGGAATCAGGGTGATAGTGCTTTCTTGCTTTCTTGCTGCACTAAAGTGAGTGATCCACCTCTTAGTGCTGGATTATAGGAACCTCACAACTGGATTTCAAGTCAATTTTCTTTGCATTCCTCTTCAGAGAAAACCAACATTAAATAGAAAATTACAATTTCAAACATTCAAAGGAAAACATTTTATTTCTTTCTGTGAAAACAATAGTCAGGTAGGACCAGCTGGCTGACTAAGCAGCGAGTTGAAGAGAAAGCCTGGGTAATTCTACATCCTACAGTAGGTATAATTTTTTCTGCACCAAACAATATGAAAATACACAGTAGGAAAATGTGGCGCTCCAGCTGTGGGTCACAATGCTAACAGCACTTTAAATATTGACACTTTTAAAGCCAAGGTAAATTAAACAGCAGGCATTATTGCATGAAACTGAGAAGATAGATTTTTCCTTATATATCTCCCACTACACAGAAAGAACCAGAAAAATATTCCCTTTGTGCCCTGAAACTGGGTATCTTAGTAGTGGTGCAGTGCAAAATCTCAAACCGGTATCCAGTATTGCAAAATCAATCAGGTCCCAGGGCTTTGTTTTGCCAACATGTATTGCAGCATTGAAGTATCCCTCTTTTAATGGAGTTGTCATCATAGTGAATAGAATAGAATAGAATAGACCTTTGAGATCATCCAGTCCAACCCATCATCCGATACCATCTAATCAACTAAACCATGGCACCAAGCACCCCATCAAGTCTCCTCCTGCACACCGCCAGTGATGGTGACTCTCTCTATGAAGAATTTCTTCCTAACATCCAGCCTAAACCTCCCCTAGCACAGCTTGAGACACTGTCCTCTTGTTCTGGTGCTGCTTGCCTGGGAGAAGAGACCAACCCCTTCCTGGCTACAACCCTCTTTCAGGTACTTGTAGACAGCAATAAGGTCTCCCCTGAGCCTCCACTTCTCCAGGCTAAGCAACCCCAGCTCCCTCAGCCTCTCCTCACAGGGCCCCTCCCCAGCTTTGTTGCCCTTCTCTGGACACTTTCCAGCAACTCAACATCTTTCCTAAACTGAGGGGTTTATCATACTCCTAGAAATTCAGGACCTAAGATCAGCCCACCTTGTTAGTACATAATGTGTTCTACATGATTTTGCCTTGTACCAAATCTACCTTAGTTAAAATACATTATATTAATCATATTGACAAAAAAAAAATCTTATTTTACATAAAGACTGCAACTAACCTGAATAACATGAAAAAACAGATTTTTCAAATATGACTTCTCAGTCTACACACACTTGCAGCAGCATTAGATGCCAAAATCCTCAAGATCAAGTACTTAGTGCACATGGGAAAATACAGAAGTCTTGTTTCACAACTACTTTGAAAAACAAGTCATCACAAAACTAATCAGTACTAATCCCACATTCATGTAATTCAGGTTTCATGACCATCTGAAGTATGCCTAGCTGTTACACTGCCTTGCTGCTTTATTACATCTGTCTGTATGTGTCACACCGATGCATCTATTATGCTACTTTTCACGTCTTAGTGGGGATGAAGAAACCTCTACCCACTATTAAAGAAACCCCCAACAACTCAGGAGCCTCTAAGCTGCAATTTCAAGGCAAGTCTTTTTGTGTTCTGCCCCAGAAGAAAAGAGGAGGCAGAAACACCCACTGAAATACACACGACTGAGAATGGAATGCAGAAAAAAAACCCCACAGCTAACGTTAATAAAGGAGCAGAAATGTGGAAAGAGAAAAGAATTTTAAGTAAAACAATGTTTAGAATATAACAGATGGAGTGATGGCTTATTTTGCTGAAGATTAATTCAAAAGGATGGGTTTGTTCCTATCGTCCTACCTCTGGTTCCCTGCCTGGGCTTTCCTTCAAGCAGAACAACGTGGCAACAATTTTAGCTGATCTCCCTGAGGGAGAAGGGTGACAGACTTTTGCAAAATTGCCCATTCTCATTTTTTTTCTTTTCCAGCAGTTAGCCATTCATTATATATCACAAGATCTTTCCTAGGTATCTGCAGATTTTCCAAGAATTCCTTTTTGATTTTTGCTTCTTTGCTGAAGGTTCTGAACAGGAAGCTTCAGCCTTGAGAGAAGACTTGGATACACCAGTATAAAATACAGCATTTCCTTATGCCTCCAAGGATGGCACAGCAGGGGGCGAGAAGGATTATTGCTGAACAAGCAGGCATGTGACTTTCAGATCTGATTTAACGCTAAAAGGAGTAAAATACTCTAGGTTTTCCTATTTTCAAAAGTCCTTGAAAACGTGACATCTAACAAAGTGAAAGCAAAGACAGATTAAGTTGCAACATTTAAATCCTTCTGGGTTTGATAATGATTCGGCAGGGCTCTGAAGACAGATCTGTACAGTTGAGAATAACATGGGTGATCACAAATTTAATGGCATCACAAGACCTAAATTATGTAGCAACAGAAGTCACCAAGATAATTTTACAGTTTGTCAACAGCTAGTTACTAATTCATGCTTTTTTTCCAGTTGTACACTGTGCATTCCTTTTTAAAACCAGACTGGGATCAGGTCTGTTCAGCTTTGATTTTTTTTCTTCCCCTGCTTATATTTGGAGGCCATTATTTAGTTATTTATTTTTGGTAATAAAATCTGCAGACATCACTGTTCAAATTAATAAATTCCCAATATCCCTGCCACAAATGCAGAAGTCTGGCACTTTCTTCATTACTAGGGAATGAGCTGGCAAAGCTAAAAGCTTAAGCCAAGCTTTTAAGATTTTTCTGATTCCTCTCATTCCCCCCTCCCTTTAAATCTTGGAGTAAAAGAAGATTAGTACAGATGGATGAAAATATTTTTTCCACTTCAGCATTTGCTGTCACTATTCAGTGCTAAGCGGGTTCTCATATGGTGTCACTGGAAAGATGGAAATTCCAACATTTCTCTTAAATATAATCACCTTGCCACAAAGAAGGAAAGTGCGTGTGTGTGGAATTAAAACCAAGTTGTTAATTTTGCCTGGGTTGTCCCGTGCTTTATGCAGCAGGAGAACCTGTAAACACAGTAACATCTCCAATTGATGCACTGCCTCTTATGAAAGTTCAGCTGGCTGCTTCTGCACCACACCAGACCAATCTGTTTCTGACTTGCTGTTGCCGAGCCAGTAAATTGACCTGGACCCAGGAAAGATGAAAATATGCAGACTTAAAGTAATCCCCCTTGCTGAGCATGCAGGCACATGGCTGGATTAACTGGGGAGGGGAGTGCGGGGGGGTGATTGTAGCAAGGGGGAGGCCTTCAGGAACTGCTGGCCACCTCTCCCGCTGCAGCTGCAGGCCAGCTATCTGCTGGGACTTGCAATAGCAGCGCGGGCAGTGGGAGGGAGCCAAGCCCCGTCAGCTCCCAGCTCCACACTCATTACACCTTCTTTCAGCAAGTGCATTTGATCCAACACGCTGTCATAGGTGTCCCAGTCGTGTATTTGCACAAAGAGGGAAAAGGGAAGAAAATCGCAGGATGCAAATGGTGTAACATCAATTAAATATAAACCAAGATCTAAACAAACACTTACACCCTTGATTCTTAGCCAAGAAAAGAATCAGCTTGCTAATGACTTCATATTCCTAATAAGTATTCAGATTACAACTGGATTCAGTCATGAGTGATCACCCATGCTGTCCTAAGTGAGACTAGTGGTCACACTACAGATCTCAGTGTCACAGCATTAAATATTTCCAAACCACTCCTGTCTCCAACAGGGGAAACACAAGTAGTGGCTTAGGCAGGCACAGGAGGATAAATGACTATTATCATAAACAGCAAATGTAAAGCTGTACCTTGCTTATTTAATGCTAATTAAAAAGAATACTTTACTTAATAGAGATTGCATAATAATTGTCTGATCAGTAACCACGTTTCAGCTGGAAAAGAAACATTTTAATTGCCAACACTTCTGCACAAAGAGAAAAAAAATCCACTTCAGCAATCTCTGCGTCTGATCTAAACTAACTTTGCCATTCATAATGAGGTTATTTTCAGTTCTGAAGCCCATGGATTATCTGAAAAAGCAAAAAGAAAAAGCCTATGATACTCAGCCGCTCTGCTGGCCACCAGCAGATGTGGATACTATGATGGTCCCTATCTTTCCTTCCACTGCTCCTCCTCTTGCAATACTGATCCTCCTGAATCTGTATAGCTGGTCCATTTTTGCTCTGTAGCCTCTCCATCTGCCCTGATTTTACACAGGCTTAGAATCATGGGACCTTTTTTTTTCTTTAATGGATGCAGAGTATTATCAAGGCAGGGGTTATATGAACTTTTTTTCCTTCTGTATAAAGTCTACATAGCTTGTAAAATCAGGCTTGGATTTGCAAAAGCATTCTGACTGTTAGAAACAGAGTAAGAGATTCTTCCTATTTCCATCACCCTTTCTTACCAAGAAAGAGCCAAAGGCCAGAGCTGATTTTTAAAGGCATCCTGAGCAATCAGCTAAATCAAGGTTCAATTCAAATACATTTTGAAGTGCTTTGTTCAGCAGGTACCTCAAAAATCAATTGTGAACTGCAGAGGTGGTCAGAAGACTCAAATGTTCCTTCATGATGGTATCTGCAATGGCAGATCAGGGTTGAAATGCACAGCTGCTCCAAACTGCAGGCCAGATCCACCTTTCGATCTCAACAACATCATGAAAGAGGTTTGCAAACAGTGCATGAGAGTGTGTTAAAGGTATCCTATGCAAACCACTGACACAAGCTTCTTTGGAAACAGAGGGGTCCCTTAGCCCTCAGCTTCAGGGAACAGGCTCTCCCTGTCCTCATATCTATCAATGTCTATTAAATATGTCAACATTAAAATTACCTTAAACAAACAAAAAGAATGCTCATAGACTGGCAAGTGTAACTGTTTCGACAACACAGCCTGAGCACAGTTGTTCCTACAGTACCTTGATGCTAGCTTAGGAAGAGTGATGTATTTATACAGCACTGGATTATAGATCAGAACAAGATGAAAAGTCTAACAGCTCAGCTCATTACATTTTAGTGAAACATTTTATGAGTGACTGAAATTCAGTGGTTTTCACATTGCCTAATCCTGGCAATCAGAAATCAACTGCTAAACTAATTCCCTTGTAAGTTAAACACACAATGAAGATCAGAGATAATAATCCATAAGGTAAGAAGTATCCGGAGCAAATTTTACAAGCTCTTGGCTGCTTATTGCATATTCCTCTCAAAGCATCTTTCACATAATAATCACTGAACATATTAACTTCTAACTGGAGATTCAGAACAATCTCCTATATTTCCATTTGGAGTTCAGTATTTACTTTGTTTGCTTACTATATGGAATGTCTTGAGTCATAAAACACCTAGTAATTTGAAAGGGAAGTCATGCCATCGTCTGCTTTTGGTTGCACACTTCTAACACCACTCATGTGGAAATGTCTCATTCGAATTTACTACACTGTAGACTGCTCTTCAAGGTCTGAGAAGATAATAGAATAGCTGGTTTCCAGAATCTCAATTACAATCTGTCAAATGTCAAGCCATTTAACTATATTTTGGTTATTTCAAGATTTAGTGTATTTAAATGATTATGGCACTACTGTGTTTTTAAAAGAAGTGGGTTACAGTTTGTAGATATAAGAAATGAAGACCAAAAACATAAAAGGATCAATATTCAAACTTCAGTAGATAGCATACATCATACAGGTCCAAAGGTGCAATGGACTTGAGTGTTCACAAAAATTATGTACTTTTTAAAGGTAAAAGTTACAGTAAACAATACAAAATAATTAGGTGCAAGTGAACCCCCACAGTGGCAACTTCCCTGTGATCTCTTGTATTTCTTTCTTGCTGGTGTATTTATATATAAAACTACAACAAACAACATACATAGAAATCAACATCCTAGAGAGCAAGTTCACAGAAAGTTTTGTATTTCTATTGTTAGTGATGTGAAGAACTCCTAACCTGCATACAAACCCTCTGCTACCACTAGATACCTAAAAACTTCTGTGTTTCAGCCTGGAAGTCCTTGCATTGTTACACACGACAAAGCAAATGAGATCTGGTTTGTTTCTACAGAAATACTGTAAATATTGGATCCAAATCAAATTTTAGAGGAGATAAAGTGTTCCTGTAAAAGTTAAGATGTTTTTATATGCTTGGTTGGGCGAGGTTAAGAAAACTTTCAATGCATGTTTCTCTTCGGAGCAAACCTTTGGTACCTACACAGAAGCAGGAAACTGATGGCAGCTGAAGAAAGCAGAGGCAAAAGCCAGGTTGTGCTGCTTGAGCACTGAGACTGCTGCCATTAGCAGTATTTCTATGGATCCATGATATTCGTTGCACTACAAACCAATCTATTTTCAAGGTTAAAGAACAAACCAAACCCACAACACTTCTAGAACAGAAAGGCCAACTAGATATGTGAATGACACTGCTAAACAAAACTTTACTGCTTCATTTGGCTAAAATCAACAAAACTCATAAACCAGTCACACAGCTTCTTCTGAATGACAATCTGTGATGGACTGACTTTGGCTGAATGACAAGTGTCCAGGAAAGCTGCTCTATCAATCCCCTCCTCAGGTGGGCAGGTGAGAAAAACACAACAAAAGGCTTGCTAGTCAAGGTAAGAACAGGGAGAGATCGTTCACCAATTACTACCATGGTCACAACAGACTCAGTTTGGTAGGAAAAACAAAATTACTTTGTTAGCAATCAAATTGGAGTAGGGTAATAGGAAATAAAAACTACATCTTAAAACACCTTCCTCCCACCTGTCTCTTCTTCCTGGCCTCAGCATCACCCCTGATTTCTCTACCTCCTCCCTGCCAGCAGCATAGGAGCACAGAGAATGGAGATTGCAGTCTGTCCATCACACATTCTGCTGCTCCTTCCTCCTTGGGGGAGGAATTCTGACACTCTTCCCCTGCTCCAGCATGGGGTACCTTTCACAGGAGGCAGTCCTCCATGAACTTCTCCAGTGGGAGTCCTTCCCATAGACTGCAGCTGTTCTTAACAGCTTCTCACAGAAGCTGCTCCTGGAGCCTCCCATTACCAAACCCTTGCCGCGCAAATCCAATACATGAGCAAACATTTTAATACTCTTCTAAAAAGACTTCATAGCAAATGCTGCCAAGAATTTAAAGTTCTCCTTCTGCCATTGCTCCAGCTGACACCTTGACCACAGAAAATTGGCAGTATACATAACTGCATGCTACTTTTCAGAATCTATTCTCTGAAAGAGAAAGGGGGGAAAATATTCAGTACACTTAATTTCTCCCATAAATGTTAATTTTCCATGTGTTTGGTGAAAGCAGATGCTTGAACAACCCATGAGCTGCAATGCCAACGTGAACAATTCTACAGCACAGCTCCACTGCACAAATTATTTTTAATATCACAAGAAAAAACCAAAAGCTTTTCCCAGAGAACACTACATTTTCAAACACAGTTCAAGGTCACATCCCTTACACTGTATGTACTGTCACAGAGTTTCATAATATTTGAAATAACAATTCAGCATCTATTGAAGATATGACATACCCAAAGGATCAGAAGAGAACTCTATCCTCTGAGGTAGGAAAGGGTAAATAATCTGATTTACAATCAGACTTCCAGAAGTCTTTAGTCTATTCCTCTGTGTCCCCCCCCCCCATTTTACACGCGTAAGAAAACAGAAAAGGCTGTTCCATCAAGCACACTCCGCCAGTCCTGTTGAAGTGCAGTTAACACAAGGGTCATGCTTCTGTCATTTGTATCTAGAGGCCCACAATACACAGAACCATTACAGATTTGTGGTAATTATGTTTTTCTCTCATAAAGTCAGCTTGAACAGGAGCTAATATAACTTTATTATGACTTGGAAATGAGTCAAGTGGCAAGGAGTTCCCAAAGTCCTGCTTCCATGGTGGTTCGCTCTTTCCCATGTGTGTATGAGCAATACTGCTGATATGTAGCACTTGCCTACACTGCTAGCTGCACAGGCTTGTTCCATGTTTCCACATCACTAGCATTTTACATCTTTTTAATCTCTGTCATTCTCCCACATTGAATCTTAAATTGCACTGATTTCCTTTGCCAGAAATTATAACAGGGACAACAACAAAACCAGACTTTACTGAGAACTCAAATTGATTTTTCACAGGGATTTGGACAAGTATTCCCCTGGCACCTAGTACGACTCCTTGCCAATGATTAGGGCTGTAATGAGAACAGGGTGTTCTCTTCCAGGCTCTATCAAAAAGAGCAAAAACCTTGCCTTCATGAGGCCTGATGCAACTCTGTCCTAGAGAATTGTCAGCTACTCAGTGCATCCAACAACACTGAGCTGTATGTCACAACTCAGAAGTCTCAGAGGTTGAAACATTAAGATTTTAGGGGTTTTGTCACTAAAAATCATCTTGTGGGGGGCTGTGAATTAGAACATCTGTGACAAAAATTGCAATTGCTTATTACCCAACAGAGATGGTGAGAATGTGTGTTTTCTTCTTCTTTTTAAAAGCAATGGCACTTTTTGTTTGTGCTCAGTCTAAATTTATGTATGTAAATTATAAAAGGCTGATTTACAAGAGCTTAAGAAACCAAAGTAGCCACTAGGAACCATAAAAGCCTTAGGTGCTTTCAAGGGCAAAGGAGTAGCACTTGAAGCACATCCATATAGCCAAGGCACAACTAAATGGAAATAATCTGAGAAGAAACACAATAGAGTCTCTTACTGTTTTTCTTCTACAGTTAGATTCCTGTTAGTAGTAACTCGTGAGCTCTGGGTACTTACATTTACAGTACTTTCCACATGGAAGAACTTCTGTTATCAGCTGTCATTATAACACAGCTTTCTGAAGCCTGTTCAACATGATGTCAAAACTGGGACTTGACTGTGTGACTGAGTGACGTTTGAGTCACAATACTTCTAGCTAAGTACCACCTGCAGCTTAAATCTTCCATGGCAAATGCTCCTAAGCAGGTGCATAGATTTGATTCTACAAATGATTTAGTTTAGTTATTCCATTTTAGGAACTCTTCCAGCTGTACAGCTGCTGTCTGTAAACATGACCTGTATGATCATTCTGTCACTTCTACCACTACCTCATTCACCAGCTATTAGAGCATAGGAGATGACACTTTAAAGCAGAAAAGCAGCATTACATTTCTTTTCAAAAGATCTGTTATAAATTTCTGACTACAGCCACAGAGTCCAGTAGGAACTTTCTCTTTTAACATCAAACTAGTTAGTTCCTCATTTTGGAGCAACTGATGTAAACTGGGCAGGGAAGGAGGACATCTGCAGCTCTTTTGTTGTCAAAAACCAAGCAAATATTGTCTAAAGTGGAGGGACTTCTGTCTGTTATGAACAGAAGCCTTCCACATTTTTTTCCTATGCATATTTTTCATTTGACTTTTCCCCTGGAAAGGGTTTCTGCAGCAATACCGTGGCTCTTGCTGGCTCATGATGAGGGCACAGATGCACAACTTTCTACTGGAAAGTGGAAAAGGAGAAAGCACAACCTGGAAGATGTCTACAACCCAAGCAGCATCCCAATCCACCCTACCTATTTGGGTGCTGCAAGCATAATCAGAGTACAATGTGATACAGATTTGGCATTTAAATTTGGTCCTTGATGACTGTTTATTGATACTACAAATACAGACACATTCTATGGTCTGCTCCACAATGATCTTATGGACAACAACATGGTTAGTCTTATCATGGTTGAAACAAGCCAAATCGCATCAATAAAAACCACTGAAGACATCAGTGGACATTCTGGGTCTCAGAAAATACAGTATTCACAGGATAAATTATTCAGCAATCCAAGAAGAAATAAGGTAAATCCAAACAAACTACTAAGGAGATGAAAAACCCATGCACTCCTAAATGTAGCAGCACTAGAGGAATTAAATCTACGTGCTACCTTGTATAAAGTAATAACATGTTTATGTGACCTCTTCTCTTGGAAGACGCATTAACAAGCCAGCTAAACCTGTTCAGCCACTGCCCTTTCTCCTCCCTTCCCATTTGCAGGGTCCAGGTTTGAGGTCGAGGAGCCAACAGGCAGGTGCTGGTTAGGCTGCCTGGGGGGTGGGTGTGGGGTGGAAGCTGGACCCCGAGCCACACGTTTCAGAGAGGCAACTGCACGTGTCAGACGCTATATGAGAAGACACGTGCAGTTTTGCCTGCCATACAACATTTTGAACTGATTGGCAGGATTTGAATAGCTAATGTGCCATTGGGCCATTCAGTTTTCAAAAAGGGAATTTATAGGGGAAGGTTTCAGAGCCCACAGTTCTTTTCTCTTCTCTCTCTTGTCTCCCCCTCCCACCGCCCCCCCTTCGTTAATGGGATTCAAAGCAGTGACAAGCACGTACTTCATGCTCCCATCTTCAGGGCAATTAGCTTCTTTTGTCCTAGCAGCATAGTGTTTAGATCTCCACAACAGGAGCGTGTCTCCCACTCTCTCACTTCCTCTAATTTTGGATATTGCCCTTTGGATTACAAATATGAACTCAGAGCATCACTTCATTCAGCAAAGGTTTTGGTATTTAACAACTCAGCAGTTCATGAGTAACTTATGCTAATTTGCCTGGTTATTTCTAAGGTTTATAGCTTGTTTACCTGTTGCTTAGCTCCGTTGTGAACCCGAGGTGGTCTGTCTCATCGCCCGGGGCAGCATTGCTGTTTGTTTCTTGCTTATAAGAAGTTTCCAGTTTGTTCCGCTGTATTACAAGTTCTGATTTTCTTAGACAGTAATTCCACTGTTTATTAGCATCCTATTTTGTGTGATCAACCTATCATCGACTGGGCAAACAAACCTGGGTCCAATTGGCTTGGATTTTTTTTTTTAATATTTAATAAATCATATTAATATTTGATCAAATTTCTGGGTTACAAATTTGATCAAAACCTCTATCACCTATTAATTTGCAACTGCTTCTTACTGATCTCCAGAAAAAGAGCTGAAAGGGAGACTTGGCATATTCTAAATCCCTAGCTAATGCCCAGAAGCATTTGATTCAGGGCCCAGGAAGGTTTCTAGAGTATTCCTGGCTTTGTCACTAACCTGCTGGATGATCTGGGACAAGTCATATACCTTAAAAGATATATTCAAGAACACCTGCATGAAGAAATGTGCACTACATGAACCTGGTAGTATAGTGCTGGATACCTGGCTGTTCTGTGACAAAAGCACTCTTCTGGTGCAAAACAGAAGCCAACTGAGACACCAATCCCAGACGTAGGAGACAACACAGTGCTTGGCAGGGGAAGGTGTCAGATCACTGCAGCAATATTATGCCTTACTGACAATATTCCTGCAAAGCTCAAGCAGGGGTTCATCGACATGAACTCGGGAAATTTTCCTTGTGCAGGTTGTGACAGAAATTCCTTTGTAGGAAGAAGATGGCTAGGAGCTCATGAGAAAAACCACTAACTAACATCACCACTCCAAGAGTGGTGTCACCACCCCCTCACCCCCCACCTAATTTCAGCAGAGAACCCTCTTTGCTGCTGTAAGGGTATTAGACTTTAACAGCAGCTTATACTCCAGTGGGATTTAAGAGTATATGAGAGTCAAGTAATTTCAGCTTTTTATCAGTGAATATTATAACAAGACACTGTTGGGACAGAGCATCTACCTACAGAAGAGAATGGAAAATGTCCAGGATTTCAAGGTAGCAAAGGAAAGAAGGGTTATAAACATAGTTGAAGAGGGGGGGAAACCCTGAGATGAGGAAAAATTCATAAGAATAATGGCCCCAAAACTTTTTCTAGGTCTTTACTTTCCTGTTCAGAGAGGCACAGCTGAGACAATGCAGCTGGCTCTGTGACAAATGTGAAAAAATAAGCCAATTTGAGCTGGTTGTTAGCAGTCGGAGCACAGGATCTCAGATAAATGAGCGTCTGCCTCAGGTATGGCAGCAGATCTTCCTGAACCATTCCTGAGAGATTTGCCAGGATTGCAGCAGCCCTTAGCCATCAAAAGCAGGAAGAAAATTCTCTTCAATCTCCCACCTCTGTGCTAAAAGGTGACCTTGGAGTAGGATTTTTCTTCTTCTTCATGCCCTCTGCTCCTCATACCAACTCCATCCTTCCTATCTTAGAGCTAGACATGTTGTCTTATTAAACTGTAGATAAAACTAACGCTCTCCCCAGCACAGTTCCTCAAACTGATCTGTGTGGGTTGTCACACCTCCAACTGTATCACTGTCTCTAACTCAAAGTGGTATTTTCAGCCTGTTCTCATGTTTGCCAGGAGCCCCAGTTTGGCTCAGAAGCTCTCATCTGTCTATCCTCATTTAAGCTAACAGCCTCTTATCAGGGAACAGTGTGCAGAGAGGAGTCCATGCCTGTACCCTGTGCCTACTTCCCTTTCCTGTCATCAAATTCATTGAGGCTGCCTTCTCCTTCAAATAGCTATTTCACCTGCTGATGCTGCTCCACCTACTACTTTTTTTTCTCTTCCCTGAACAAGAAGAAAAATGAACACTCAAAACCTGCAAAGGAAATTTAAAGAGAAAACAATATCCATAGTGGTACCGTTCACCTAGCTTTGCCTTCAAAGCCTTACAGAGTATGAACATCTTTGATGCCTAATTCCACAGTAAAAGAAGCCACACAGAGCAATCCTTGTCAAGGGCTCAGGAAGAAAGAGGCTTGAAAGGGAATGAATAAGGATCAAGGGCAAAAAAAAACCCCAACACACCAAACATAAAACTCCTTAATCTTGAAAGGAAAGGACCTGAGATTTCCTCTCAGAGAAGAAACAGAGCTATGGACCACTTTTAACCAATTACATGGGGCCAAGGAGGTTTCTTTCAAGGGTCAAAACTTCACCAAGAGATGGAAGTAGCTGTATGTACAGAACTACAGGTCTTTCTGGTCAGTTAGCAGACAGGCATCCATGCTCTGAGATCTCTTGTGAAACATTCACCATTCAAAACTTCTTTCTGTTGTGACACTGCACCATGGTTTCCTATGTGAACACTCAAGTCATGCACCACATGGAAGAGAGTCCACTATTTCCAAGTAAGAAAGCACTATGATTTCTGTGGCAATAGCAAGGAGTTGGCAAGGTTGTTTGATAGACTTGGTCTGGTAAGGAGGTTTTTGAGAAAAATAAAAAGAAACTGAATCTCTCAGCACTAAGTGCAGAATTCTCCAGTGTTCTGTATCACCTATCCATTAAAAAGCAGGCTCAGGAGTCTCTCTGTATTTGGAGATCAGCACCAGAAAAATGTACTTATTAATGGGAACATGCACTTGAACTAGTCACTAGACCAGTGTAAGGTGAGTGACTGCCTGCCTGGTCAAATTTACAGTACTCTACATTTAGCTTCACAGAGTCCAAGCTCCTTTGAGGATGCCACAAATTTCTCTGGATTGCTGAGATTAGGCAGGCACTTGTGATTTTAACCTTACCCTTGAAATCACCATAACACAAGCCAACTTGCCACTACTTCTCCCATCATGCAGTCTTCACATTATTAGAGTCCAAAATATATTTATAGGTGGGGACTGAAACAAATGGAGGTAGGATAATTCACCCATGGCCACCCAGAAGATGTCAGCAACAGAAGCAAGCCTTGGTTCTGACTCTTCACTCTCTTCACTGCAGCACTGAAACTGTCAAGAGAAAAGAACCTTACAGGAGGATCTGAATCACTTGGAAATAATCTACAAATAATCCATTGGCAAACAAAAATGACTCTTGAAGAGATCTGTTTTTATAAATGCACAGGCTTATTCTCCTCTTTCATATCCTTTCAGCTTCTGAGAAGACTTCAGCAATCTTAGCTTCATGGGACAGAGATTGGGTTTCATAAGCAAAACCTAAACAGGCCTTGATTGCAAAGACTTTGTGAGAAGCTGAGCTGCAAATGGATTTCTGGGGAGGGCAAGAGAGGTAAGAATTCAAAAAATCTATTGAACATTTAGAAACACTTAAGAGACTGGAAAAGCAACTTCCTGTATCATGTTTAATGTTTCAAACAGTTTAGCAGCTGGAATAGCAACCTTTTAGTGTTAACATTTAATAGCTTGTGACACTCAACTGATGGAAAATCGTAAAATATATTTAACCTGTAGAAGCCTTTAACAGGAAAGAAGAATAACTTTCCAGAAGCAGTGTTACGGCACGGTGGGTTGGGTTTTTCTTATACTTTAGAAAAATAAAGTCTGAAAGAATGGTAATGACATTAGCTACACATTAGCTTTCAAACATTAAATAAACTCTCATCTGAGAGCCAACATCAGCAGTAACTCAGCAGTTTCATTTCATAGGGGCTTATGCAATCATCTCGGGTTTTGATCCACACAAGCATATGCCTTTGCAAGCATTTACTGATATGCCAAAGCCCCATGTCCCAAAGTTAAGTTAACAACCAAACAACAGTTTAAAGTCATCAAAAGCAGGCATTAAATTTAATGAGATTTCAATTAGTGATGGACCAAAAATCCAAGGCCTGCAATCCTTTCAAAATGTAAACAAGCCTGCATACCCACAAGTAGGCCCATCTCATTCTGTGATCAGAACCAAGTAAAACAAAGAGCAAAGTTAAATCTTGCATTTTTTCCAGGTGCGGACAAGCCTCAAGGCTAAAAATCTTCACAGGTCTTACAGGTGCATCAGAGAAAACAGGGGCAGGGGGAAGAAAAGGAAAAAAAGGGAAAGAAACAAAAACCCCACACAAATAAACAAACAGAACCCCAGAGTCTGTAAAAGTAAATAAAAAAGCCTTGAAGCATAATGCTCTGTAGTGACATTCACTCTGTACAAATCCTGCAGTCACTGACAGATATCATCCCAGGACCTCATTGACCTTGAGTCAACGTGAAAATATACAAAGACTTGATCTGTAGCTGACTTTCGTGTTTGGCCACAAAAATGACAGGCACAGAGTAAGTCAAACCTATAAAAGAAGTTATGGATAGTGAGTGTCACAGGCAGAGGCCTGACAGTTGGTAGAACAAAACAATCCTATTTACAAAAAAGACAAAACTTCCTTATGATGTGACGGAACGGCGGTGGGATAGCAGAGGTCATAACAACACAGATTCTGGACAATGGGGGAAGGCAGCGTTTGGTGCTGCCAGCAAGGTATGGCCCAGCCCCTTCCCAGAAGCCACTTGTGTTCTCCTAAACATCAGGGTGAATCATCTCACTGAGCCAGCAGTCCAAGCCCTTACTTCTCAGAAGTATTTGGGTTTAGCAACAAAGACAATACATTTAATCCAAGTTAAGGTAACACTTGCAGAATATTTAAGCATACAGAGGTAAAGTGAAAAACCCACATGGAAATAATTTTACTGTGCTAGAGTATAGGCTTCCGTGTCACAGGCACATTGCTTGTATGACTGACTGTGTCTAAACAGGTTTTAGGAAAAGAATTTAATGTGTCTGACAGACATTTAAGTTGTAACTCTGTAGTACAGACAGTATTTATTAGGTGAAAATTACAGGATCTCACTGGTATTTCTGCCACGTGGCAGGCTTTATTTTGTTTAATTTAACAATAAACTCATTATATTAACTGAATTCAATACAAACAGCAGGGGGAATCCTGTTAATTTAATCTTGAACATCAGAGAGCCTCAGAATGTGCTAAAAGAACAAATACAGAAGAAATCAGAGGAATGGTTTCATAAAGAGGAAGGAAGTTTCCATTTCCTCAGAATGCTCATACTGAATTTAAAATTACTATGTCTGATTTGATATTGAATGTTGCAGACATATGGTTACTGTTTGAGACAGGATATGGGGCTTGATTTGACCTACTACCGCCCTTGTTACATTTTTTTAGTATGGAGAAATCCTATATAGCGGTTGCCATAAAAGGTCACCCCCTTACACCCCTATTAGCACACATGTAATATCAGCAATGCCATTCTTCCTCCTCCTTCAAATGCAGAAAGCAAGAACAGTCTCATACACATCACAGCTCAGACAGTAGCCAGAGGTTAGCAGTGATCATCACACTGGTCTCCTCAGGTGGCAAACCTTTGTTATCAGTGACAAAATCTTTGGGTTGAAAGTCAAAGGACTATTCTTAAATTACTTCACAAGGATTACAGCAAGCTCCACAGGTTTCTACACTGCATTAGTTTGTTGTCTCTCTTGACTTCTGTATTGGAAGAGCACCCTGAAGCATTTGACAAACCCTCGCTCATTTTACTGTATCCACCTGTTCAAGAAACCTGCCACTCCTCGAAAGTAGCTGTAATAGGAAGGGAAGCAGGCACACCTCAAAGCATGCTAATGCCTTCTGTAAGTAGAACCAAGAAGAGGCACTTAAAAAGAGACAGTTAGTAAATATTCATATTAATTACTTATATAGGTACTTCCCCTGCTTCATACAGGTAGTAAATGCTGATCCCTGAATACCTGTGGGGATCCAAACATTTGGACTTGCAGTCCCAAATAAGAAAGCAGTGTGAAAGGTGGAAACCCAGGTGAAGAGCAGATGGGATTGTGCTTTGGGATGAAATTCGAAAACAGCAAAGGGAAGGGTTACCAAAAAGGCACATTTCTTCCTGCACATACACTTGCCTTGACACAGGAGCAAAAGTCAAGCCCACACATCACCCTATTCTCAGCCATGGCCATTGACAGTGTCTGTTTGCCTACCGTACACTAGTGCCAAGACATAATCTAGACACCTAGAGCCAAAACCTTCAGAGGTAACACAGATAACTTGAAAACACATTTATAGACATCTATAGTCTGGCAAGTTTCTGACAAGCAACAGATCTGCTTAAAAAGACACTTTCAAAATGAAAATTTAATTAAGAAAGCTTATTAATGCATAAGAAATTGTAATTATCTTACCTGCACACATACACCTGCAACAAACTAACAACAGTATAAGGGGCTCCATGTAAGTTGGTGAGCTATCAGTTGTCCTTTTGGAATGAAATTCAAGTTAACTTTTATAAGGGATATTTACCAGGTGGAAAAAAAGAGACTACCTCTGCTTAGATCCTGGATTATCATTGATCTGCTGTGATATACAAACATCATAAGATAAGCAGTTTGTTTAAATCTTTCCCAATATTCAACAGAAGAAATTAATCTGTGAGTTTTCATAAACGTATGACCTGAAGAAAACACTTGGCAGCAGCCCACACAGACCATTCTCCAAAGGGCAAGCTTATGGGCTTCTGGCATTGCTAAGCACAGCACTGCAATTAACTCTGAAAAACACAGCAATTTTTTTTCCTATGCATTGTGGGCATCTACTAATTATGCCTCAATAAAGCCACAGAAGCCACGGTGAGAAAAGTATTATTTACACATTTTTGAGTAGCAGAAAGGGAGACAGGGACAGGTTATAAGCCTTTCACAAAGTCATGTAACAATCTGGTTACAGAGCTATTAAAAATGCCTGGATTTCTGAGTCCTTCATCCTCTGCTCCCTTGGCATATAACAGCACTCCTCTGAGCTTCTAATTTTGTGAAGAAGACATTTTTGAGAAGGTGCTGTCAAGCACAAAAAAAACCCAGACACTGGTAAGCAGGGTATTTCTCTGAACTAGAGACAGGCCTCACCTCTTCTGGCCTCCAGGTACAGGCAGTCTAGATACATAGACTCCTTAAGAAATGCTGACCAGGATGAAATGACTCTTGGCACCCTGTGCACAGTGTGGTTTGAGGGAGGGCAGGAAAAGCAAAGCTGGAGAAGTAGAATAGAGAAAGGAAGAACACCAATGCTAGGAAAGAAATGCAACTGGAGGCAAACACACAGTCTCTAGCAGAACAAGTATTATACTTACTATGCTCTTCTTACGTTTTGGTCTTACTATAAAACCCCCAAAGTATCATAATAACTCTTTTAAGCAAGATATTACCTTAGCCTAAAATTTGTCCCTCAGGAAAAAAAAAAGTACAAAGACTTATTTCTGCTTGCAGCAGGAACAACCCCCCAAATTCTTAACAGTTGCATTATGAAACTTCACTGTTCATATATGCTTCATATAACTTCATATATGCTTAAGAAATCTGAGCACCTTAATTCTGAAAATAAATGATCAGGTCAGAAATAAGTATGAAACACTGGCAGTTTCTGAAAGGTACAAGAATAGGTACCTGCTTATCCTTTCACAGTGGAATGAATGTGAGGAGATCCAGCCAAACACACAGAACAGCTGGATACAGGTTATCATAAAGGCCAAAAGATTAGGAGAAACTCTTGGACTTACTGTAGGTAATTAATATGCTCTTTGTCAGCATAGTGGGACAAACCACACTGCCACTTAGGAGCTTTGTTATCTTTTTCTGAAATGATCCTGTCAAAGACAAACAGATGGCCTAGTGACCTGACCTGATGCTTCTCTCTAACACCAAACTAACTTGACAGAGGGAACACCAGATGATTATCAAGGGAAGCAAGAGAAAAGCATTATCCTCCTTTTGACCAGAATTTCTCTTTCCAATTTCCCCCTACCACACAACATTTACTTGCTCAGGGTGCTTTATCATACTGTGCCTTCGAGCAATTCATGTGGTGTTCCATCTCTGCTGGCAATGAAGCCTATATGATGCTGCCTCCAGATGGACGCAGATCACAGAGCCCTTAGTGCCCATGTCTCAAGACTGTACAATCCCTGACCTTCAGGATCCTGCTTCATAAACGTCCCAGGACAAAATGTGAACATTTTTCAGCCCTTCCGAATGTCTAAGACACTCACTTCATAACCCACAAAGACCCAACATTTTTTCTTCACTCTCCTGAGGTTTCCTTCTGTTATGTAAATGACCTGTTATATTTACACTGATAGTGCTTCTTGAGAGAGAAAAGACTAATTTACTGTTAAACATGGAAAACATAACATCCACTAACAAAGAAAATCTGAAGGCAAAGAATGTATACTATTTTAAAAGGCAAAAAAGTAATTTTTTTTTCTTGTTTCATAGAATAAGCTTGTGACCTTTTCTCCTCCTCAAGGCTGCTTATGCTTCTGCATAATCCTGGCTACCTGCAAATGCTTCAACAAGCATCAGTCAGGGCACTTGTCTGGGAAAGGCCTCAAGGCCAATGCAAGGTGCAAGGATCAAACAGAGTTCTTGCACGCCATCTCCAAAGTGATCTTAATAAAACCAGCATATACATCAAAACCATGGGCAAAAAGCACAAGTAATTAACTGTGGTGCTACAGCCTCATACCGTTGAATTCTGAACAACACTACAGGCAGTTAATACAGCTTGTTAATCCGCAGCTTCCTGATGAGCTATGAAAAGTAAAACCTTAGCACACGTCTGTTACTACAGTAAACATACTTGAATGCATGATTGCTACGTAATAAATGAATTCATGGCTAAGCCCATGCCCTTTGCCACAGTTTCTCTGCCTTTTTTTTAGTTAACAGAAGGTAATTTCATTACATCATTACAAGTCTTTTTCAAAGCTCAAAGCCTATGTAAGAACTGTAAAACTAAATACAGAATGCCAAGACATGATGAGCAGGAGTAGATTTGCAAGATCCAGTGCATCCATCTCTGTCTTTATTGTGCCAGTGTTCTGCCAAGGAAGAATCTGGTTACAAGTCATCTTCATTTAACAAAAGAATTGGAATGGTAGAAAAGTGCTTTGTGCTGCAAAGGTGCATAACTGATAATGAGAACTGAAGGCCCTTCAGAGTAGAAGATGTGTTCAGTTCCTGTGTGTCCAGTCAGAGTCCATCAACACCCTTTGCCAGTGTGACTCTGCATTTTGCTGTATTTGCTTTGAAAGACTAGTTTATTAATCTGCACAACTGAAGAAAAATAAAAACAGGCAGATGAATCAACACATGAACTGCTAACACTGCTACCTCATTTCCCTTGAACCTTTAGTGAGAATGTCTCTTAATGCAACTGCTGTGTGCTACAAACCAAAAGGTGTTCTTCTGAGGCTTTACCTGAGTGACCAACAGGTGCAACACACTGACAGCTCAGTACTCTAAGTCATTTCCTTTTGATAAATTTTACAATGATTTGGTTTTGAACCAAGATGTACATAACTAAACAGAACAATTTGGAGCATTTAAAAGCTGAAAGTAGAAAACAGTTATGTAAAACCTCCCTCCTTCAACTGACTTCTACAACGCCATCTGACTCACAATGGGCAGGCCTGTAAGTATTTTGGAAGTTCCCATCTTAGCCTGCATCCATCATTTCAGAACATAAATTTCAGAGGAAAGCATTCTACAGATTTTTCTAACTTCCCATTGTAGCTATACTAGATGCACCGTCTTGCATTCCCCTCCACAAACATGTTCAGCTCTTAGAGATTTGCATGCTGGATGGATTGACTGAATGCACTACAAATTTAATTCTTCACCCAGTATTAAGTGCACATCAGACTGCATTAGAGACCGTATGCTAAAGATTTCTGAACACCTATTTGACAAGCTGTATGTTAATTGCCCAAAGCTCAGAGAAACCATTTTGAAAAAATGCCTCTCTCTGTTTAAAGAGCCAAGCAATACAAGTATGAGATAACAGCAGCATTTCCAAATGATCTCTGGATTGTGTATGAAATGAACACAAAAGATTGATGAGGTTTTGTGCATAATTCCTCACAACTCCAAACCAGTGCCTTTTGAAAGTGAATAGCAATCCTTAAAGCATGCAGTAAAAGAACATATGCCACTGTATTTCCAACATTTGGGAGCACATGTGTTACAACAACAACATTCCTTTGCTATTAAATGCCAAAGGCTGTTTAGAGACAAATCCAAATAAAACCCACTAATTGCAGTACGAACAGTGATTTGTGTTCACACAGAGACACATGACAATCAGATGTTACACATCATGTATAACAATCTTACAAAGAAAATCCTATTTCACTATAGTCCAGTAAAGACAGGGCTAAATTCACAGGTAGCTCAAGTTGCTCAGGGCCACAGACAATTGAGTTTTTAAGTATCTGGGGATGGAGAACCAACACTCTTTCTGAGAAACCTGTTCCAGCACCTGACCAGTCCTATACACAGCAGGAAATCACCCTTGTTGCAAATGAAGACAGATTGCTGCCTACTGTCTTTTTGCTGTCCATGTAATCAGAGAAAACTTTGCATCTTTTCTCTATAGCACTCCATAAGAAAGCCAAAGAACACAATAAGATCCCACCGTGTAGTACAAAAGGCTGAATGTAGCCAGCTCACTCTGACTCCCCTCATGCACCAGAGCTGCAGCTCCTGACCATCTTAATGGAAATGGAATTCCTTGATGGCTAAGGTTAGAAGGCATGTCTCATCCCCTCCCATATATTCTGTCTTTCCATAGAATGACTTTAGATATTCTTAATTTTGGTTGCTATATAGTGGTGAAAATTTTGGAAGTCTTCAGGCAGCTTCTGGGAATCACCCCACCCTCTCTGGGAGATTCACCACTAGTTCTTAAGTCCTATACTAAAGTCTGAAGCTTTTACTTCTAATCTTCCTGGTCACACTGCAGCATTAAAAATGTGAAGGATAAAAAAAGTGAAGGAAGTATCAACTCATACATGCCACCTGCCTGAGTTTGCTGACAGTGTAAAACAATATTCGTGTACTATGAAGGGTCTAATTGATTTCAAGGGGTTGCTAAAACTGATCTTTAAGGATGACAGTTTAAACGCTGATCTCAACAGCTACAAACAACTCATGTTAACTAACAGTCCAGGGGAAAAAGAGTCTTCAGGTGAAAAAAAAAAAAAGAAAAGAAAACCAAAAGCCACTCATTTAATTCCTGACATATTTTACAGTGCAAGTAATCTTTGGTAGTACAAAGAAAAGAGAGCAGCATAATCAAAATAAATTCTTATCATCAATTATACATAGAGCATTCTTAGTTGGATTCAGATCTCTCACTTGTTTTAGCACCACTTGTTTACTGGGGGAGTTTCTTTTCCATCTCCTTTTTGTGCTTAATCTGGAAGATTTTCATTAGCAAAACATTAATTTTTTATGCTCTATTTTCTTTATTCTTCTCTTATGTTTTAGTTTCTCATCATTTAAGACAAGAGAAGTATCTACAATCACCCTCCAGCTTTTTCAACCCTCATATAATAGGTTATAAGCAACACATTCATTATCATCATCCAGATAATTAGAATGTCTGTCTGTAAATATAAAAGCAGAAATGTTACCTCAGAAGAGCACTCTCCAAGGAGGAGACACTTCAGAGTTCACGGGTTTTGAAACTAAAGCTCATATTTTACTAAGCAGATATGGAAATCATTTTCAGGACTTGTTTTTTACAGAATTTGTATGATGTAGAATGCACTTACAGAGAAGCTGCTCTGAAAGCCTTTGTCTGAGAAGGGCCCCTATGGAAAAAGCTCTCTGATTGTATTGGACAAAATACAAAAAATTGTGAATGTCAGGAAGCACAAAATTAATGTAGAATTAAATTACTTTAACACAATGTAGCCATTTCTTTCATGAGCAAACCCAGATATTTTCAGGCAAATTTTCCCACAGCCACAAAACAAGATTAGAGATCCAGGAGCTGAGTCAAAACTCACAACTGTTCGCTGTCCTAGACTTGTAAAGGCAGAGCAGGCACTGCATACCTCATGCATGTGCTGTACTGTCTTCAGAGAAACTAAAGCATAGTACTTAGGGAGAAACAGGAGGAACCCAGGTTCTTAACAGGCAAAAAATCTTTGGCTTAACTTCAGTGTTTTCTTAAGTATTTATCAAACTGCAAATCTCAACTAGTAGGTATTCATCGAGATACAAACATTTACTTTGTTGTCAATGTAAAGTACTTTGTCTACACTCTGATTGTTAATACGAAATGTATTTGATTTTTCTAACACGTATAGACAGAATCATAGTTGAATCAACTGCATGGGGACTATGGCAATCCTCCTTCCCTGTTAGTTACACCAGTATGACAGTGGTTAAGCCAGTGTTTGCAACTCCAGTTGATGAATCCGCATCATCTGGTGGAGATGGTGCTGGTGGCTCAGCTGATTTCACACTGCCATAGAAACAGTAGCTTCTTGGATGAGTTCAATTGTGCTCCATTTGTAGAGGAAACAGACTATAGAAACCAGTGATGCAAAGCTGAGGAGGATGCATGACTTAAAACTCCTTTCCATTTATCTGAGAATATTGCAGAGGGAGGATTCATTCTGATCCCAACCTAACAGAGGAACACATGTTTCTAAGGCATCTGGCCAAGACAATGGAAAAACTCCAGTTAGCTTCAATATTGCAAAATCAAATCCTTAATTCATAAGCTTGCCAACTCTCAGCTGCCTGCAATGTCTACACAGATGAAAGCAGACAGATAAATAAAAGCACATAAGTAAAATTTGCCTGCCGATGAGAGTTTGTAGAAGATTTTATTCATCCTACTTGATTTTTCCTATTACATAACTGCCAAGACATAAATTAACATCTGACTCTGCTGGTTTGTGCAACTATTCTGTAGCACAGAAGTCAAACTCCTAGCTTCCACCTCAGAGAATCACACCTGAAGTCTGTCTAAAAGGAATACGCCTGCCTGATCTTCACTAGCCTAAGCACCAGCTGACTCCAAGCTCTTTTCACGCTTTTTTAAGAAAGCCTGAAAAGGTTTTGACATCATCATAATCCTGAAATGAGAAATGTCAATCCCCTAAGCAGAAAAAAAATAAATTAAAATACAAACCCAAGTTTTGCTCAGTAAAACATAGCCATTTCTGCTGGCGTGCTCCTTCAGTTGTCTGCTCAAGATGGAAATCTGCAGCCCTTGCACCAAATGCTTGGCCCAAGTGTCAGCACGCACACATTCTTTGCCCTGCAAGATAACTTACCTTGCTTCTTCTGCTGGCTACCTGCCACTTGTAGATTCATTTTCTGATCTGAGATAAATGAAAACTCTAAAAATCCAGTACATGTCCATATAAAAACACCAAAAAGACCTGAGGATTTTCCATCACTGACCATTAGCAGCACTTTTGGAAACAAATTAGCAAACCAAAGACCTAACATCCAATAACTTGAGACCTTCCAAGAGATATGTTTTTTAGCTACCGCTGGAATTCAGAGTGGGATCAAGCTTAAGTTCCAGAAACAAACGATACCCCTGAGCATCCAAACTGACAGTGCTCAGAGCAGACTGTTCATGCTGAAACCTTGGGTAAGGTCTGGTATGTGAGTCTTGTACATGTAGGTCCTAGTTAAAGCAGGAGCTCTAATATTTAAGCTCCTCTTGCTCAAGCTGTTTGTGGGGAATATCCCAACAAATTAACAATGCTAAAACAGAAATCCAAATCTCTGAAGACTGCTTGAGAAAGAAGTCTGTAGGCACCCCTTTTTCTTTGTTTGCTTATTCCTATAAACCCCAGATATTTTGTATGCTTATTCACAATATTGACTGTCAATGGTACTTGGTTAAAATGATTATTGCACACAGCATGGCTAACTTTTAAATGTAAATTGTATGCAAATATATGCAATGCCATCTTTAATGCAGATGTAGCAAAAAGTATTAAGATGTGTAGGGCCTAATTAGGTCCTACATCAAAAACTATATATAAAAACTTGACTCCAAAGTCTCAGCAAAATAAATTTGAGCTGGAAATCCCAGTGTACTCCTAGGGAAGCAGGGGGAGTTCACTGCTGAAACTTCTGAAAGCTGAAGAATGCAATGGACTCCAATGAACATTTGTCCGTTCTTTCTTCTGACAAAGCACTTCCCTTTTAAGCAAGATGAAGATATGAGGGCACAGCTGTTTCATTCTCTACTATGTGTTAATATTTAAAATAATGAAAGAAAAACCTTAGTTCATTATCTGGACTGTATATGACAAATCATGAGTAGGGACACAAAAATTCCTGCGCAATGTAAGGTTCAGCCTAAATAATGGGCCAGGGGATGCAAAACATGGGTTATCTTTTCTAAGCCAGGGGCTTCTCAGCACTGGTCCTGCCAGTGGGACTTTGATTACTGAATTCATTGGAATAGAAAAGCACTTGCACATAACAGACTCCAGAGACAATAATCAGCCTTAGGGACTTGCATTATTAATATACTGAAATAAATGAGGCATTTGACAGCCTGCATTCACTGACGAGGTATATAGTATCGAGTAGGATTTCCCCCATGTACACACACTTCTTTGCTTTTAAACACTTTGGTTTCTAATAAAAAGAGGATACATTTTGTTGTTCAACTGGCTCCTTCCACAGCAGGCAAAGACTGCTTCAACCAGAAAGGAAATCCATCTTACATCATGTCAAAATGAAAGCCAAGGAAGACAGACTCATTCCAAGAAGGTTATCAGTCTGAGTGCTGACTTGAAGACAGTTGTACCATCAGAGAGACAAGAGAAAAATCTGAGTGCGGCCCCCTCCTGGAAAGGAAGCAAGTTCAAACTCCAGCTGTCGTGTGCAGCTATGGAAAAGTAGCACGACCCACTCCACCCCTCAAAGGTACTCAAAGCAAAGGAGACACAATTCTCCAGTATATGCACATCCCCTTTTAAGCAAGAAGATATGCATTTTAGTACTTTCCCCTCTTGCCCCAATATGTAGAAGCCTAAAGATGCTCCTTGGCCAAATACAGAAGTTTTCTCATCCCTTTTCCCCACTCTACTGCTTACTCTTTTCTAACACACACACTTGGAGTCCTCATTTAGTTGGGTTGCTTGTAGGCATCTCTCAACACCACCCCAGAGTTGCCCACAACCATGCCTTTTCACAGATCACAGAATGGGACTAAAATAATTTGTATATTCAAGTGAACTATAAACCGGCAGAAAATTTGATGCTACTTGCTTCCTATCTGCAGTGGCAGCTGAGATTCTTTCAGTAAAGCCTGCTTTTCATTTTAATTTTGTTCCATTTCTATCTATGTATTTCCTCTATATCTATTTTTCCAGCATTATGAGAAAAAAAAATGTGAGGCACCACGTCAGCCCAGTCCAAGCCAGACATAACATCCTGCGTGTGTTGCCCAGGGTATTCTAAAAAATGCCTTTCATTTCTTTCCCTGCAGCCCTCATTGCAAGGCCTGTTTCCCTCTGCTGCCCCCGAGCCAGCAGCGCTTTCCAGCAGGCTGCACTCTGGAATTCCTCATCTTTCTCGTTCCTGCAGACACAAACACAGTTTGCTGCTCTCTGAGTAAGACAGACTCAGCAAGTGTATTCTTTCTATCTTGAAAAAAAATAGGGTGGGGGTTAATATGGGTCACAGTTCCATTTTCTTCCAGCTTTAAAAGACTCCAACAAACCCCCTTAGAGTCCTGTCTAGGCACTGCATCACCAACAATGAAGTCAAGCAGCTCACTGCTGCATACTATGCCACAGGATAAGAGCATCTGGGAAGGCTGCAATTAAGAGATCCCTAGAAACAACACTAAGGATATCAAGGAAAGTAAAGACAGCCAAATGTCCATTTTGTTAGTGCACAGGACTGACAGGGGAAAGCAGTGAGCTGAGCAGCTTCAGAAAGGAGATCTTCAAGAAACTGGCACCTTTCGGCACAGCCATCACAGCCACACAGGCTCTCTGCTGCCTTTGTGCAGATGAGTTGCCATTCCCACATCCTTGCCAGCACTGCAGCACTGTTCTGAGCCTCATATTTGAATTAACCAGGCCCAGAGGATAAAACTTTCAAATTAAACACGTTCCTACAGGATTTCAGGCTCATTGTGTATGCACCAAGGAAACATAACATCCTAAAAATAATACGTATATAGGAAGAAAGCACATTTTGCAGGCGTATTAAAGTACAATATGAATTATAAGCAAGCTCATGGGAGAAGACATCAGATTTCATGCAAAAAGGAGCTTTTGTAAATAACATCATTCTTTGTAAGCTATCACAATTATCACTGGCCTTTTAATTTTGCTCACCAATGCCTCTATCATTGTTGAGGTTGCCCACTTTTCTCCCCCACTGAATTGTAAAGCAGCATATTTTACAGGACTCAAGCTAACAGCTGGGTAGATTACTAATCATGAGGTAGAGCTCAATCTATATTCATTTCAGCAGGTGCTAATTCGTGTTTGCTGTTTAGATATGTATCTCACCAAGTTGCTGTCATTAAGAGTACAATATTCAGAAAACATTAAACCTTTAGGTAAGTTGTAATTGGTGTCAGGGCTCCAGCTTTGTGTGCACCAAATTGCACTGAAATCTTAACACCGAAGAACTCATCACATGAAAGATATTCAAGTATTATACTACTGCTCAGTAGCAATTCAGAAAGCTTCAGTAAAGGCAACATCTGTTTAGTTTAGAATATTAAAGCAAAACTTCAGCATTATTTTTGTGGGATTTAGCCTTTTAGACACACAGATTCCCAGGGTCCTGGTGTTTCAGATTACTAAATATGACAGAATATTTAAGGGCTTTGCACATTAAACCCACTGAAAAATTCAAAATCCCTCACTGGAATTAGTAATTTAGCCCCAAGCCAATCAGAGATGTTATTCCAGTAGAACCAAAGTCTTCCACTTGGTCCTCAGCTAAATTTCACTGATTAAAAAAAAAAATAAAATAAAAATTAATACCAGTCAGTTTGCTTTGCTACAGTTCATTTACCATCTAGCTTAAGCTGCTACAGAGAAACTACAATTCTATAGAAAAAAAAACAGAGCATCTCAGAAGCACTTATTCCTCTTATCTCTTATATTAACTAACGACTGGCTTTAAACTCTAGTTCCCAATAAATCAGAAGATGGTGAATGGTGCTTTGAGATGAAGCTTCTCTTACAAGTTGCACCTCCAAGGAGGGTAAGTCAGGAGTTCAAGCTTAGGCACTTGAACCAGAGGTCTAATTTTCAGAAGCATCAGACAACTGAGGGTACACACTCAAATCCTCCAAACCTGAGAGTGAAATTTAGATCACTTTCAGTGCTTCAATAATTTCTCCCTACATTTTCAAGGTATCCAAATGCATCAATCCATGTACAAGAAACATTGATATGCTAAGACAAATAATAGTCAGTAAGTAAATAAATGGAATATTTCAATGCAAATAGGTAAACATTGACAATAATTCTATTTATTTCCATCAAACCTAGCCAACCTTTTCCAAAGGTTGCTGTTTCATCCAATCTGCGGTTCAAGGGCATTATGAGGAATGTCCTACAGTGGACCATGGCTCCTCCCTCAGGGACTTGGTATCCCTCAAGACTCAGAGCTACCTATTGTCAGTGACTAAAATAAACCCAGGTTATGCATTTCAGACAGCAGAAGCATGTGAGACATTATATCACATTAAAAGTTCACTTAGGAAAAAAAACAACACATATTAGAGAGATCCACGGCAGGGCTGGGGGGGGAGGAGGAAAGAGAGAGAAAGAAAAATGAGAGGTAGAGTGGGGTCACTTGCAAGCAGAACTTCTTTCTGAACATATTGTACTTTCAGCCCCAGCTAGTCAGCAGGCACAGACCCAGAGTGAAAGACACATGCCAATCCTTAACAGATATCCAAAATTTACACTAGGCTGTACGCAGTGAAGTATCATCTCTTCGCACTCGAGCTGCATACGTGTGAATGAAGTCTTCTCTAACCGCAGCTAATGACCAACATTTTTGTGTTTCTCTCACGAAGTATAAGTTTTCTCCAAATGTTTAAACATGGGCATTGGGTTGATTCTGCTCTGTTAAGTCTTGGCCAGAAGAGCCACTTCTCCATTGACACAGAGCTACAGGAAGAGAATTATTATCTGACTAGCTACTTGCAAATTTTTCTCTTTACGTTGTGCAGTATTTGTTTCAGTTTCTTGGGTTTTTCTTTGTTGGCTGTTTGGGGATTTTGGGGTGGTTTTTTTTTGGTCCAGGGACACAAATAAAATAGGCTGTTTCAGTTATCACACAGGTACTCCAAGTATCTCATATCCAAGAAGAATCACTAAATCAGCAATTAGGAAAATACAGGTCTAGCCATAGAAAAACACTTTATAAACTTGCAAAAATAAGAAATGGAAAAGAATCTAAAGCAAATGCTACAGCAACGCCCAACAGCCAAATACAAGGGCAGACACACTTAGCTATTTTGTACCTAATGTTTGGCAATACTGAATTTGTGAACAAGCAATGGAAGCATTTAATATGCTTTGCATCTCATAAATCTTGGACTAACAATACTGCATTGCCTCAAAGAACTCAATGCCCTTGAAATGAAGGAAAAACTCTCTTTTGAAAATCATAACTTATTATGGCACTGTGCAGTGCAATGCCTCCCCTGTGCCCCCAAGTCTGAGGAAGCAAAATTTAAGCAGTGGCCTTTCCTACAAGCAGCTGCAGCACTTGACTGTGTGACAAGACAGGGACACAGCATAACACACAAGACAAATGGAAGGACATTTCATGAACTATACATGTGAGTTCTAGTGACAACTCATCATACACAAATAAATTCAAGCCACAGTCAGCATGATGTAAGCCCACAGACAAGGCCTGCTGTTAGTCTACTTTAAGCCCTGAGCACAATCAGTGCACACTGAAAATGTAAAACCCTGACACAAGAGGTGCCTGGCTTTTGCAGACAGACCTTATAGCTGTCTGATCTGAGTTACTGCACTATGAGGGACTGGTGCAGAACCAGAAGCCATCTTATCTAGAACAGGTTTTTGCAAACCAAGTCAGTCTGGGCTATTTTACAGGCATCACACCAGCCTGTCTTTCCTACTGAAATGGTCAGTAACACAATACATTGCACCAATGCTCTGTCTTTGGCTTAGTCTATTACTTCTGTTTTTCTAAGGAACATGTGGTTTTGACATTGATACCCCTATCCTTATTGTGTACTTTTACATGTAGGCCAACACCAGCACTTCATGCTCTTGCTGAGAAAGACCTGTGCATGAGTGTGTGTGTGCCCACGTTTATGCCCAGTCCCAGGGGAGATGCAAGGATTTGGAGGGTGGGGCAGCAGGGAGACAAAGAATTTGAACTGCAGCATTACACACCCTATTGCCAATGGCTGGGTTTGCCTTTAAACACAAGCATCAATAATTATTACACACCAGCTCATACCTATAACTTAAGGACACATAAGAGAACATGAATACTAAGAGCAATCACATAGATGAGCCTGAATATATACAGATCACTGAAGGAAGGATCCTGAATAATAGTTCAGTTCTGCTTTCGAAAGGCAGATCTTTAATTCTTACGGTCTGAGTAAAGAAGTGGTGCAACTGTAAAGCTGGAAGACTCTCATTCTATCTGTAATTCACAGCAGATTTTGGACCAATGTCCTGATGAGTCCACATAGCAGTCCTGCAAACACAGAACAGCTCTTTACTAGCTACCTTTTGGTAAAAAACATTAACTGCTCCCAAGGTCAGAGTCAGCTTTGTTTTGAGCAGTTTCTGACTTCTCAATCTCCCAGAAAACTGTGAACATAATATAGTACTAAAGAGATTCTTCCTAGACAGTGTACTTCAGCCCTAAAATAACAGTTGTGCAATGAGTGAAATCAGAAAAAGAAAGGAAAAAAACCAACCAAAACCAAACAACAAACAAATACCAAAACAAACACCAAACAAATGAACAAAAACCTTCAAACACACAAAATCCATACAAAAAATAAAGTTAAAGCATTTCTTTGGATTTTGCTTTCCTGGCACGGAAGAAATCCAAGTAAGCCAAAAAGGAGCATCCAGATTTGAAGTCAATATTGCACCAGAACATATGAAAACAGCTCTGCAGAAAAACACAATGCCTACATAACTAAAGGAAAAAGGTTATTTATGAGGTACAGCAGTGGGAAAATATTTTATTTGTCTTTATTCTCCAGTGCTTAGTGAGTACTGTTGGCAGCTTCCCCCTTCTTCCCCCTCAGTCTATTCTAGTAAGTTTGCCTGCATACTTGTTGCATCTGCTTCTCATTTAATGACCATTGTTTTGGTCTGTCAAAAGAACTACGAGTATCTAAATCTGCCAGATTAGGCAAATATTTTGACAATGTTGTGTGTCTCATTTTCTTGGAGAGAATAAAGAATAAAGAGGATTTTTCACTTTCGCAAAACTTCACTGGAGCTCTTAATCAAACTGCTACAGAGAATCAAATAGCAGATTGAGCATACTTCTACTGACAAAATAAAGCATGCCATTTTGTTTCCAAGAGCTTGCCAATTCTCTGCACATTGCTATCACAAGAACTCAAACACATCACACGGCAGCTGTTCCCACACTGAGAAACCAACAAACCTAGGGAGCAATAGAAAAGAACTAAATGGTAATGTGGGCTATCAGAATGCTCTTGGGGCAGAGGATAGTCACAACCCTAGCTTCTTAACCTGGAACTACTGGTTGCCCTCCCCACTGAAGCTTTTGTTTGACTCACTGCAATAGCAAATATTCATAAAATTAATTCACATCCAGATGCTAACCCTCAAGTTTCATGCTAAAGCTAAGATTCAAACTAGACCTCTACATACTTATTAGAAATACAACCTGCCTTAATTCCAATTACTAGGGACTGTAAACCAGTGCTGCAATCAAGCAAACCTACATCAATTTCTCTGTTACCAGAGAATCTAGTGTTAGCGAGCAGCAGTTTGTCAGTGAGGAAGGAGAGCTCATTTAACTTAGACACTTCTAAGCAGGAAAGTGAATGGTGTGAGCAGTGATGAAAGCAAGGGATACACATTTTATAAGGACTTTGTGTCTCACATTTCTTTAAGGTTTTAGAGATTTTCTTTACTTCTGTGTCAGTCCAAGGTGTACTTCTTTTGCAGCTCTCAGTTTAGGCTAGCTGCAACACAGTCAAAGCATCTGAACTGGCAAACAAAGTGAATTCCTCTGCATGGTTGCCTATGACAGGCTACTTACTATGCTGTCAGGGAAAAGACACCACTTAGACATGGCAGTCTGCTGGCCTCTTTAAGAAATATCTCATTAAGGGCCCAAACACAAGACTAAATTTATTAAAGTGTGAGATTGCTCCTGATTTCAGTGCAAAGAGCTCATTTGGGGAATTAAAAGACAAGCAGAAGAGGTCTTTTTCACACAGAATTTCAGAACCACCTCTGTTCAGCACATAAATGACCACAACTCATCTGCAGGCGGGGAATGGGTTATGCACTGTAAGATCCCTTAGTTTGTTACTTACCACAGTTTCTGAATCAACTGAGAGATACTGTATATATACATGAAAAAAAATGGTCTTTGTTCTGAACACTGCACATGAATTAGCACATGTCCAGCCATAAAAAAGTAACGTACACCTTCCTTTTGCATGTTTTACACTTTTCCATAGTCATTACAACACAGCTTTTGATTACAAGTCAAGCTTGGCCAGACTTACCTACCTAAGAAAAGCAAAAATTAGTCTAGAAACAGTAACCATATTTTTCACCTTGGTGTGCTGGTAGCAACTCAGTAGTGCCCCAGGAAGTACATGCTGACCACAACACCTGACAGCCACAACCACTCGCTCCAGCAAGCACTGGGTATGATCCCAGTGTGGACAAAAATGCTACTCTCAGGAAGTCACTGTCAATAACTGGCTCCACCAGCCACACTTCCACTACATCACCTCTGTGGAACAGACAGGTCAAGAGAGACTGCTTTGGCAGGCTCTGAGATGTCAGAATTCCTGTTGGTGCCCATGTGCATCACAGACTGAAACTGGGATAACTCTGCACTTACAAACAGAAGCCAACTATCATAAATTTAAGACCTCGGAAATGACAACTGTTCAAGCAGTCTGTAAGAGCTAGGACTGCTAAAGCAGCTGCAAAGGTTTTACTGTTCGCATTAACCCTCATTTCCCTCATGCTTATGTGACCAACACAGCTATAGCAATTTCTCCACTACAGATAACGTACACTTTCAGTTTATTACCTGGGGATTTTGTTGTGTTTGTTTGTTCAGTGGGGTTGGTTGGATTTTGGTTTTAAACAACAAAGGCTCTTTGGATATGCTCACACCTTCCTCTCCCACACAATGATAATTCTGTCAGAGTGACAGGTCATATGAATAGATGCTGTAGCAGCACAAAGTCGATTCTGATCCTAAACCTCCCTTTCCTATCTCTTCTTAATTTGTAGTGATATCACTGAGTCAGAGATGGTTCAGTCTCACATCTGGCTCACCCTTTCTTTCATACCATGCCCTTCTGGCTACTGTAACACAGGCAGAATGATAAAAAAACCCCAAACTGACCTCTGCCAGTATAAATACTCCTCCTGTTTGGCTAGCTTCCCTGAAAAACAATTCTCTGAATCCTGAATCGCCATCATGGTTGTCTTTTAATTGCATTTGACTCTTATCTGTCCATCTCCATTGTTTTTCTGCATAGGGTTTTAATGATTTCTTCAAAGAACCCTGGCAAGTATAACAATCTTTCCCTTCCTTTCAATTTGATGCATCTGTAATGTCACCTTCTTTTTCAACCAAAGATAAAGGACATGTTAAAGTCTTCTTTTTCCTCCAATACATCTATTTTCCCTGTGGCAATATTTGATCACATTATCTTTCTAGTGCCCACTATCTTTCCTTCTTGCCTACTTCTGCTCCTTCATCTCATGTTCTCTTTTGACTCCGTTTCAAGACAAGTCAAGCCTTAATCTTTTCCACATCAGAAATACTGACCTAGCTCACTACTTTCACCTTAATGTCCTTCTCCAAGCTCACAGATGTTTTACTGTCAAGAGCTCTTGTCCGTGTGCAATATAGGAACTGTAAAACTAATTCTCTCTCACATGGATCAAGCCTGGTATCACCTGACCTGTAATTCAGAATCAACCCTTTATAGTTACTCTCCTCAATCTGTCAGTTACTTTCAGTGTAGCTAAGTACGCTCCTTTTCTTTTAGTAACATCCTTCCTTCAGCTCCCAAGTTGTTTCTTCACTCATGCTTCTTCCTTCTTCAACACTCATTTATATTTTGAAAATCTCCCACCTTTCCATGGGCTTACACAGGACTTGTCATTCCATTCACAACACAAATTTAGCAACCAGCTCTACCAATTTCATAACACAGCTTCCATCCACCCTAGTCTCTCTCTACTTACAGATACATCACCACAAATTCAGATCTCATCATCTCCCTTTCCTAGACATTCCCATTGTCTCCTTACGTATTTCATTACAGACAAATATCACATTCATATCTCACACTGCAAAGGGTAACATGGTGATGTGGCATCTTATTTCACTTAACCTGGATATGAGAATGTTAAAAAGCTCTGTGTCTAAATACTACAGGTATCTGCTTGTGGCATCATCGATGTGTGGCCTTCTTTATTTACACAAACACTGCTTATGCCCAGAAAGAAGATAACCCAGTGTGTGCATGCTCTGAAGCTGCTGGCATAGGTTAAAACCCCACAACCCTGGTTTTTTTAATATAAACAAAAAAAATAATAAATTAACCAACTGAACACACACAAAAAAATATATCACAGAAGCTGTCTCTTAATAGCAAGGAAGTGTTTTTCACATGCCAGAAAACAGAGTCTCTTGCCAGCTCTGTCATACAGAATGGGTTGTGACAATGTCAGAATCAGCTACAGCAGAAGGAAAAAAAGCTAAAAAATCCTAAACAAATAGGGCTAAGGAAATTCCTAAAAAGGTGGTAAGTCACTAGCATTGAGGGAATTTCTAAACTATAATACATGTAAATGGAATTCCAGTCACATGAAATCAAAAAGCATTTTGCCAATAGCTTCCATAAACCCCAAGCTCCATTTTTTGATTCTGCATCTTATCTACCACTTTGACCTGTAGCTGCCAGTCTGCCTCATCTGGATAAACACTCTTCCCTTCCTAACAAAAAGCTGCTGAATTTTGTTTCCTGTGTAATTGCTTTCACAGTTTTGGTTATGTAATTTTCCTGGAGGCCTTCAACCACAGAGGTCTTCCTCCCAGCTTAAAACCCAGTAAGAACTAGGAGAAGGAGGGAAAAGGTGAAAGACTATGAGTTGTACTGCTTTTCACCAAACTGACTTCAGCACTGGGACATCTCACAAGGCCATTCACAGCTTTTCAAGGAATTTGTTACTTCATACCTTCCCTTTACCTTTATCTTAAAAATATACCTCCTTAAACACTCACCATTCCTCTCTCTGGGACTCATCTCATCAATTTCACCTGTGTTTTTCTAGGCTCAGGACTTGTGTTTACCAGGCATTGGGGTTTTTTTTAAACATCATATGTTTATGATTGCATGTCTTCAAACACATTAGAGAGATGGGCAAGCATTATCATCCTCATGCTATGAGCAATGTAACTGCAAAATGGAGACTTAAAACCACCACCAAAGGACTGAGCAAAACCAGCAGCTAACAAAGTTTTCCCTGAATTATCTGGCTTTTAACTGGTTACCCACTTAGATGCAGAACTCCTTACTGACTTACTCGGCATACACAAAGTAATAACTTTTCACGTGGGCTACACCAAACAGGTTGTAGAATCATGATCCAACTTTTACACTGTAACACTGCTGTCATCAAGAATACTCCTGCCATTTTGAACCTATTTTAGCATATGAAACCAGCCTACACCGTAATAAAAATGTTCTAAAACATTTCTGAGTGTTCTTTTATTTTTAGGCTTCTGAGTAAAGTCGACCATTTGAAGATTGTTCCTCACAAAAATCAAGCCTGCTATGGACAAAAGAAGCTTCAAAACTTTGCTATAGTTTGTAAAAGGGGGGGAAAAAAAGTGTTGGCAGCAGTCTCAACATTTCCTAGGACTTATTTTTCTGAGAAAATAGTGTGCAGGCTAGGTCAGCCACAAGATATTAATTTATATCTCTCAGGGGCAGGGAAGGCATAATGATAGCTCCACAATGGCTGCTAGAAACACACTGCACAGCTCTTACTGCAGTTTTTCCACCAATGCCTGTCCTGGACAATTTAGAGTATCTCTCCCAAAAGAGCTTCTATTGTCAGTGCCTTAAGGTCTTGTTTCTATCAAAGGGGACTTTGCCTGAATGGTTTTAAAGATACCCTACAGAAAGACTTCACTTTGAAAAGACCACACAGAGGCACCCATGTTCATCTGTGTTTTTGGAGCCAGCACCATTAAGGATGTTTGTCTTTATTTAGTTTGAGACTTCCAGCTGAAGTTCCTGAAGTGCAAGGTAGAACAGCTTTCCTGGTGCCAGCAATCACATACCTACCTTTTGCATCAGCCTCTTATCCCAATTTCAACATTGATGTAACTTGCACCTCTTTCAAAGGCCTAACAGCAGACATGGGGTTTCCCACTGATGACTGCAGAAGAACCTCACTGCTGTGAGCATACCCTTTACCTAGCTGACATAGCACAAGTTCCAAGACATGGGATGAGTGTGCCAGCATCGTGTTTGATGACCAAAATAAAAAGAACGGCAGACCCAAAGCAAATGCTCTAAGGCTGATATTTTCTCCTAGTCGTCCTCAGCTCCCTAGCAGGGAAAAACTGATGGTGGCACAGATAAGTCAGTTTTCAGAGCAAGTCTCCAGTTACTTCTCCACACTAATCCAGAGAAACACATAATTTTTCAGCTCAGGTAACTGCATTAAGACATCGCTAAAAATCAAAACTCCAAGTTGTCCTGCAGGCCCAGAAGTAGAAAAGACTTGTCAGAGTACCTGAGAAGACAGATAGCAAATGAGGGGACTTACAAGGTACTTTCCTTAAACAAAAGAGGCAATGCATGCAATGTTTACCTCACATTTACTTTCACAGGGATTCTTTAAAGTAGTTTAGCTTCAGATTCTATTTATTATCTGCTTGTTAATCCATGGTACCATCCCATCAAACTGTAACCAGTGCAAATTCTACTGCTTTTTCTCAAAACTGATGTGTCCATAGGGACTGCACAACACCACCAAGAGAACTGATTCTGACAGGCCAAGATATCATAAAGATACCCACACAATAGCAAAGAAGGAAGTAAAGGTAAAAAACTACTTCACAGAAGACCTAAGATGTCCTCACGTTCTCAGCTGTTGAAAACTTTTTCAGAAGTAGAGTTTGGAAGGATACATGGAGAGGGGATTGCTGTGACAGTTAGTTGGCATCCTTCCCACCTGGATCAGACTTAGCTGAATGTAAACCTCAGGAAACTCAGGCACTTCAAAGCAAGAACAACCGAATTAAGTACAGGTACCAACACTGAATTTATGAAGATGCTTGTGTGAGCAATTCGGCATCCCAAGTGAGAACAATTCCTGGCAGCACCCATGCAAATCTTTCACTCTAAAAACTCCTCATAGCTGGGGTTTGCTATGCGCTCCATGGAAATTTTTAATGCAAAAGCAGGAGCAGATGGTGTACCTAAACCTGACCTCTGCACTACAAGAAGGAAAAGGAGAAAGCTTGCCCTCACTGTTGTCCTCACCTCCTCCATGCTGTTCCAGTGAAAGAGAGGATGTCTGGCTGAGCTTGATGTTGCCTGTCCTCTTCGCATCACATTCACTGTCAAGATGAAACCAACATTTCTAAAGCAAACACTTCTCTTTCCAGCAGGATCAATGCCTTAAGTTTAACTTAAGGCTGTCTAGTAAGATCCAGAACACACATTCTCCTGAGTGTGTTTCTTAACTTCTCAGTTCAAGAACACTTTAGAGAAAGCATTTCAGGGACTGTAAACATTCCAAAGTTTTAATGGGCATGGAAGAAAGAAAAAAAAAAGCCAAACCAACAAACCAAACCAAAACAACAGCAACATGAGATTTCACCTACATTTTTCCACTGATCTGCAGCATGCTTTTGGCCAAGTTGCTTTGTGTATCTAATCAACAGAGGAAACAAATAAATACAAAGCGCATCAATGGAGAGGATTATTACAATCAACATAGTTACATGCACATACTTACCAGCACACACAGAAGTACATATCTGGAAGTAAAATCAGACCAGACAAGATAAGGAAGAGGGAAACAGACAAATCACAGAGAAAAACGCCTCTTTCAAGACGCGCAAAAAAACCAAACCCACCAACAGAAGGCCAAAACAAGAAACATAGATAAGGGACACGCACAGGGAAGAGCTAGGTTTTCCACTATGGATGCTTTTATTTTCACACAGTAATTTAAGAAAAGCTTTTTTTTTTTCTGCCTGCGAAAACCTCCAGTGCATCACAGCCAGGGAGCCAAACCTGCTTGTGATTATGCTGCCCGAGAGGAAGGAACTGCTTGTCTGCACGGCTTCAGAATTTCTCCAGTCCCAGGCTGTGGGCGAGCTTGACGTCAGTCCCAGGGTGAGCCATAAAAATCCCCTTCAACAACTAACTCTCTCCTGTGTGGGAAGCCTATAGCATTATTTTAAGCAAGGACCCAAGATTATCCTGGTGCTTTATTTATCACAGAACTAGGGATGGGACTCAATCCAGAGAAAATGCATATGTCTCCATCTCAGATACTTCCACATGGAGAATGGTACAGTTCTAAGGGTATGTATACTTTAGGCTCCCTAAATCTAGCCTAGCATCACCACTGCTGTCCACTGTCTCCGTGTAAACAGGCCTGTTACAGTGGCCTTCATTCTTCAGAGTGGAAATAAATCTGGTATTTATGCAATATTCTGACAAAGGAGGACCCTTGGAAAAAATCATAATTCCCTACGATAGGCAAGTCATCCCCAACCCTCTGTGTTTAATTCACAGCTCTGAGGTCTATTTTACAAGACTATTCTGATTTTCTAGGAGTATTTTAATGAGCAATCTTGGAAGAAGCTTTTATTTTGCTTTTGAGAGGTGACATGAAAGGGTTTCAAGCTACATTAATAGCAATAATAGTAGTACCATTGTGCAGTCTCATGGCATCACTCCTCACAAATGCAGATGAAGTCATGCTTTATTTTCAAGCAGCAGCAATCTTTTAAATAACTGCCACTGCACTTGAAAACACTTAAATGCAGCAGCTAAGTATGAACACAACCCATACACAACATGCTTAAGCAGGTATTAGTTGTTCTCTTAAATCGTTACTTCTAAATTGTAACTTCTTGTCATAAATTCAATCCTACAGTCCATTCTTAGACACATTCCTAACACTTCAATTAAAATCACTGCCGACAAAACAGCACACCTGAAAACTCCCCTTGGTTTAGAGAAGTGAATTGACACATCACAGTTCATTGAGTTTACTTTAAAAACAGACACTCACCAATTGCTGAGAATTTTCTGAATCCTCAGGACTAAAGATACTCTAATTAAAAAAAAACTCAAAATAAACTTGACTTAGATCCATCTACCTCTCTCAAAGCCTGTCCTACTCTTTGATTTCTACTAAATGAGAAATGAATACAGAAACCATGACACACTTTTTAAATGGAGTTTCCCCAACTAGTTTCATAAACAAATACTCAGGGAAGTCCCAGCTCAACAATACAATTTAGCTGACACTCAACTTTGAGCACAAAATATTTCTCCAGTGAAAACACTTAAGGATTTGCTTAAAACATGTGCACCTACTATAATGTGTTTTATTTAAACTTGGAATTATGTACTGGATTTCCTGGAATAAATTCCAAAAAGCTGAAACAGACCTCCATGGGAACTGGGTAATTTGACAGAAAGATTAAGGTATGTATCTAGTAAAACAACATTTCAAGAAACTTTGAAAACATCAGGGTTTTTTCCCCTGAAGTATGCAAAATCTTCAGTTTTTGCCTGTCCCGCCTCAAGAAGCAGGCCAGCTTTCTCAGGACAACTGTAACTTGCATAAGCCTGACTGCAGACACCTGTGTGCCATCTGACTTGTGACTGAATCCAGGGATTTTTAAGCATGCACTATGGAAGACGCTCTCTGGTTTTTAGACAGGAATTATTTCAAACTTCAATCAAAAGCTGAGTTGTTACAAATGCGGTTTAACCCGAGTAGTACACCAGGGTGGCTATGCCACCTAGTGATAATTGTAATGTACTGTTCTTAGCCCAGAGTAGGAGGAAGGAAAAAGGAAAGGAAGAGGAGGGGAAGCCTGAATAGGCAAGCCTCAGCAAAAGTCAATGCTCAAAAGCATTCCTTGACTTGCTGCACAGCTTTGATATCATTCACTAAACAGCAAGCAGCAAAAAGGCAAAAAGAGTAGGTGGCGTTCCCTTTGCAGCCATAGAAATAGCCTTTGAGCGACAAAGAAATCAGGGAAGAGCAGGGAAAAGGGATGCCAAGAGAAACGCACAGGGCAAACAGCAATCAGGCAAACAAGAACGAGGCAGGGTCAAGCTAACATCATTAAGGTAATATCACCAGCTACTTCAGCAGGTGGGGATTATCCCATCTGCTGTTTATAAGGTGTTTACTCTCCTTACATGTTGCAGTTTCTCTCTTTTACACATGAGATAGCTGCTTTACATGAGAGAAAAAAAATAATCCTAGAGCTGCATGACAGTGTCCACCCAAACCATCATCTCTGTTAATAAAGTATCAGCACGTTCAGCATTTTCTCTTGTCCAAAATTATCCGAAATGACCTTACACAAAAATGTAGAACAATGACTACTACTAGGAATGCACATGCAAAACTTAACACACAAAATCTGACAAACTCTGTCATTTTTTCTGAACCTCAAATTGTTCTGGCTGTGGCTGAAACACAGTAGTTCTTCATTGTGCCATGGCAACAGAAACCCAAGTACTGGCAACAGAAACCCAAGTACTGCCTCAACCATTCTTTCCCATAGTTCAAGCAAGAGTGAAAGTTTTTAGGAAAAGAGACTAAGGTCACAGCATTCTGAATAAACAGAACTGGCAATCACTTAACATCTAATTAATTGATAGAGAAGTATTCCAGTGGTATAGCACCTGCTAGCTAGGCCACCCTCAGCACACACTGCCCAACTGTTTCTCAGCCAACAATTTTAATTCATTCATTTCCAGCTTCTCCCAGCAGCATGAGAGCTCCCCTATGTAAACACTGATACACCACCTTAACAAACATATGTCTGGCAAAATGACAGGATAGAGTGATCTCTGTTAGGAAGATAATGGGGGAGGGGAGAAGAAACAAACAAGAACAGAATCTCTTCGCAATGACTACAACACCAGGCACTTCTTGCTAGTTGCTCAGAACTGCTCCTGGTATGCACTTTGTCCTCTTTTCCCTCTTTGTACAGTCTGAAAACTTCCTGCAGCTCTCAGCAGCCCCAGGCCAACAGGACTGCATCTTCTTCCCACTGGCAGCACATTGCTCCTTCTCAGGTAAGGGCTTTATTGAGCAGCTCCTAAGTTCTGCTAACACAGAGGCTCATCACACCACACACTGCCTTTCTGTTTGCACAGCTACGACCTAGGTTTATATTGGTACAATTAGTGCTAAGACGAAGATAACAATCAAACACTACCATATCTGCCACAGTACAAGTGACAGGCTGGACCATGACTTAAGAATTAGAATTTGTCAGAGTTTATTATCTCTCAGCGAAGCAGCAAACCAGCAGTGAGCTGCTGTGATACACATTTTAATACTCTCTTACAAAACCTGCATCCAATGATTTGATGTGGCAAGAAAAGGACTTTTATCACTTAGTATACACAGCAACCATTACAGTTTGAACAGTAAAATGAACTCCTTTGTTGAATTACTTCAGACTCTTGACTAGGTGGATTTAAAATAGTACCTCTGCTTCTTTATTAGTTGGCAAGTGAAGACAAAACCAGGCAGCTGAATGGAGCAGTTAGTCCTTGTTCCAGTGCTATCAAGTAGACTAATTGATTAAGAGGGAGGCAACTGAAATCAGAGACATCCTGTAACACACTGAATTTTGCCATGCTAGCCCACAGCTATTTCTTTAAAACATCAAGTGACTTCGAAAGGTAAGCTCCGTGTCAGGTACGCCTGAGGCACTTTGGTTCGTACAGAACAACTCTTTTCAAGGAGATGGATACTCCACCTTCATTTCAGACAGTGGACCTTTGGATCCTAAGCTACTCTGGTCTTTACAGCTTTCTTCCATGCATCCTTTTCACTTCAGCTCAGTAGCACTCAAATTTTTAACTGCAGTTCTGCCTCAATTACAGCCCTCCTTGAAGCTGACCATGACTTCCTAATTGCTTTCTCTGCCCTCACCTTTCACACACCAATTAGACATGCAGCTCTCCAACTGCACCTTCAGTTCACGCACAATTAGGGAACACATGGAAAAGCAAAGCTGCCTGGTGACAGAGACATCTCCTGTGTTGTAACAGTAGGAAATGTGGCACATCCTTAAGAACACAGCTTGACAAAGCATGTAATCCCAGCTTCCCCTAAGTCACAAATGTAAGGACACTAGAGCGAGTTACCTGAATTCTCCCTGCTCACTTGGAGAAATGATTTTGGGGGCTGGAGAATAAGGCAGGCAAAAAGCTCACTAACCAATTAAAGGGTGTATCTGAGTTACGGTAGGAGAAGGGGAAGTGGGGAAAGATGTCCTCAGCAAGACCAAAGATTTCATGAAAGTGATTCTGCCCCTTTACTCCACTCTTGTGAGATTCCACCTGTAGTACTGCTTCAGCTTTGGGGTTCCCAGTGTAAGAAGGACATGGACCTGCTGGAGCAGGTCCACAGGAGGGCCATGAAGAGAGAGCTGGAGTTGTTGAGTCTGGATGAGAGAGGCATCCAGACAGACCTTATTGCAGCCTTTCAGTACTTAGAGGGGTCCGATCAGAAAGATGAGGTCAATCCTTTAAGCAGGGCCTGTTGCAACAGGACAAGGGGCAATGGTTATAAACATATTGAGAGGAAATTCTGTATGGGTATTAGAAAGAAATTTTTTATGCTGAAAGTGGCAAAATGATGATGCAGGGTGCCCAGAGAGGTGGTAGAAGCCCTGCCCCTGGAGACATTCAAGGTCAGGCTGGACAGGGCTCTGAACAGCCTGGTCTACTTGAAGATGTCCCTGCTCACTGAAGGGAGGTTGGACTAGATGACCTTTAAAGGTCTCTTCCAACAAAAAGAAACAGTCTATGATTGTACTAAGAGAAAACAGAAAATTCAGTTACTTACCTAGCAATTGTCTTTGGTAAAAAACCCAAATTTAAAACACGTCTTTTATCTCCTACACCTTCAGCTTTTGTCCATTCAGAAATCTCCCAGATGTACTATATGTGGTATGACAGGATAAAGAAGTGTTTTTCTTGATGAATCTTCTAGAAAACTCCCTTTTTCAAAATAGTGTTTGAAACACAGTACACACAGCCTACTGCATCCACAAAGAAATCAAAGCTCCTGTTCACTGCAAACAAACAGCATTTCTTCAAAACACAAGCTTTGAAAGGGAGGGAAACAACAAGGTTAAAAAAATATGTATTTTACTTAAGTATTTGCAATCAGTTTCCAAATCATTCCAGAAATCAGTCTCGAACCCCAGAAATCAGAACACAGATTCAGAATTACCCTTATCCTTGGCAAAATCTCCCCCAAAAGATATGTGTAGAAGTGTTTCTCTCCCTTGAGGTTTTTCTTTGACAGGACTGAACACAGACCAAATTAGGCCTCAGGCACAAACGGGTAAGGGTACTGGTGGCAGATGTGGGGCTATTTAAAGTATCTATAGCATTTCTTGACCGTCTTTCTCCACAGGGAGTGGAGGGTGCAACATTCCCACACAGAGAGGTTATGCACCCACCAGCATGCTGTGTGCACAGTTACCAGGCGCTTGTGTAGCTGCAGCAGAAACTGAGAATCAGCCTCTTCTCTCATCCTTCTAAAACCATTCTAAGTGCATCCTTGAGAAGGCATTGACTTTAATGGTATAAAAATTCAACAAGACTTGAAATTAACCTTTTAGTGAATCTTTCACATTCAATGTGAAATAACAGAGCAGGTTGTGATGTGACATTTTTGTAGGTGAAAACATCAAAGGCAGCCCTGCCGCAGACTGATCTACCTTTGAACACCCAAGGGTATCTGAGACTGCCAAGTCTCTGTAGACTAGACAGAGAGAAAGAAAAAAGGAAGAAAAAGAGATCTAAGATATTCCACTATTTAAGGTGAAGTCATTCTAACTAGGATTTAATTCAATCTTTTACACTTTGTTACTGCTGGTGGTTTTTTAATACACAGTCAAAAGAGAAAATCAGGATAAAAGGAAAAGAATATTATTTCTGACTGTCAGGCCATAATAAGGCATAAATACATGAAAATTTAACTTGGAACCACTTATTCTTTCCTTCCTCTTTAGCATTCATGCCTTAGGAATTTCTTTCTATTGGAGTTATGCAATAAACAAACCAAAAAGGAAAAAAAAAAAAAAAAGAGAAGAAAAAAGTAGTATCAGCCTTTTGAAAGGACTGCACAAAAAGGTAAGTACCTGTCTAACAACTCAGAAACATCCGAATTAATGGATACCAACTACTCTTGCCTTTCTTCCCAAGCACACACTGAGTGCTCTCCTGGGGTTCTGATTGGGGTATTGCTGGAATTACTGAACCTCTGTTGAAAGCACTCCTAAAAAGAGGCAATCCTGAGCCTTGCTCCGGAAGGAACACCAGCCAGATTTCTGACACACAGAACACCTTCTGTGCACCTGGCCACACCGGGCTCGTGATCCAGGGAGCTCTGATCAATGAACTCACCAAAAATGAACTACTGGATCCTACATGCTTACAAAGCACCCAGAATAGGAAAATAAATCCTATTTATTTGGAGGGTCCTCCTTCCTGCCATGTTCCTTTAGTAACTCCTTTTTACTCAGGATCCAGAGAGGTCACCACTATACATAAGAAACACAAGAAAAAACACTTTTCTCTAGGATACTAATTTAGCCCTTTCTCAATATGAGTTCTAAAAAGTATCAGTGAATATCAAAGTGAGGATAAAAATGCTTAGTGTGCTGGATGAAGACGTTATTGAATCAAACCATACAAGGCCATCCATCCAGTACAAACCATTCTGATTCAGCTGCTAGAGCTGGTGCTGGGCCCTTGGCTTTAAAGCAAGGCATTTCTTCTAAATTGCCTTAGAGACCAGGATGGCTAGCTAAGAGGGACTCTAGGCTGGTATTCCTGGCTCTGCTGGAGAGCTCCAGAAGAGGTACCTAGGGCCACCCACATTATCTTTCAGCAATAGGCAATTTAAAAACATGTGCTTTGAGACAGGTATGGCACCTGTCTGGTAAGTCAGCACTTCTTTCTTCTAACGACTCAAGTACTTTATTTAAGGAAATGGGCTATGGCAAAAGGCTAGACTAGGCCAAAGAATGAAACAAAGAAAACCAAAATCACAGTCAGAACATATTAAAGAGAAGTTCTGCATATCCATAGCAGACTGTGCAGGCAAGTAAGAGCATTGGAAATGTGATACCCTATTTCTGAAGTTGAAATGACTGTATCACATTTAGAAAACCCTAGCCCCTTGCAAACAGCACGCTCTCTAAGGAATTACTTCATGCCAGAGTGGTCAACAACAAAGCAGGGAGTAGCCCCAAATATTTTTCCAGAGTTTGGATCAGACTCTTGGCATTATGAATGGTGAAGGCCTGCACATGGGCACCAAAGAAGTGGCAGAGCACACTTACCGTGCTTGACTCAGGAATATCTGGGATCCAGAAGGCAGATCAGCTGACAATAGATAAGTTTACTTGTGCAGTTCTAGGCCCCTCACTCTAAGAAAGATATTGAGGTGCTGGAGTGGGTACAGAGGAGAGCAATGAGACTGGTGAAGGGACAGGAGGGAAAGTGCTATGAGGAGAGGCTGAGGTAGCCGGGGTTGTTTAGCCTGGAGAAGAGGACACTCAGCGGGGGACCTAATCACACCCAACAATTTCCTGAAGCAAAGTTGTAGTAAGGTGGGCATCAGGCTCTTCTCCCAGGCAACCTGTGACAAGACGAGAGGGCATAGCCTGAAGCTGTGCCAGGGGAGGTTTAGGTTGGGTGTTAGGAAGTGCTTCCTCATGGAAAGTGTAATCAGATACTGGAATGGACTGCTCAGGGAGGTGGTGGAGTCACTGTCCCTGGAGGTGTTTAAGGGAAGACCAGATGTGACACTTAGTGACACGGTGTAGTCATCATGGTGGTATTAGGTCATAGGCTGGACTTGATGATCTCAGAGATCTATTCCAGCCTCAATATTTCTGTGATTTCTTTGATTCTGTCTTAATTCAGAGACCTACAGGGTCAGGACATAGGACAATACTACCTATGTGCTAATCTACAAACCCAACCTCCCAGGGCCAGTGGAATTTCTATCTTTCAAGTATCAATGGCATTTTTATGGCTTTCCAAGGATGTGAATGAACATGCTTGAAAGTGGAGGTGGGAGAGGAGAGAAAAGGGAGGAGAGGATTTGCTGCTGCCTTCAAGTTATGCACAACTTCACACAGAATAATCCTATCTCAACCATGGCTGAACTTACTTCATAAAACCATGTCTTATACAGCCTGCCAGAAGCTTCCATCAGGAGCAATCTCTCACCTCCTTCCAGAGCATCTGAAATTAAGTGAAGCACTTGAAACAGTAAGGAATTCTTAACTGACCTCTTTTCTGAATCAGCTTGAATCTATTTGAACTTATCTTCAAAAAGATCCTGAGATCTCACATAATGGGGAAAATTATACATATGATACAATTTCTCATGGCTCTTTCACAGTCACTAAGACACAGAGGAAGAAAGACAACTTGGATGCAAGCTGAGATATAAAGCCTTAGATGAAGTTGCTAATTCTCACCCAGCTTACTCCCACACATTGTGGTATCTTGACCTTGATTTCATCAATCAATAATAACTTCAGTGAAGCAAAGATTCTTCTGATGATGATTTTTCTCAGAGTTTGTGGTGCCGCAGTAGAGGTGGGGTACAGTTTCACGCATGAAAAACCTGATAGGTTAAGATCAAACATTTTAAATACTACTTCAACAGAATTCTGATATTTCTGAGCAACTTTTAATTTAAAAGGCTCACTGATTCACTTGTGAACCTCTCAAAATCGTCCTCCTTACTAAGATGAGCTAGGCATTAACTCAGCAACTGAAGCAAAATCAACAAACTCCCAACTGCTCCCAGCAGCAGAGCAGAGACTCCTGTTTTCACTATAACTCCTGAATCCCACACTGAAATGTCAGCAGAGGTTCCTACCTCTACAGTAGTTCTTCCTCTTTTTATTGCACAATAATTTCGACTTTCCTCTTTGAAGGAAGATTTACTACAAAAAAACCTGCCCCAAAACATAGCAGTGACAGAACAGAGGAGTTTATGACTGCATTTCCAATGAGTCAAAGATTTAGCAGCACAGCCCACCGCAACGTCAACAACGTACCAGCACAGCATGATATGAGCAAGGATGGAAATTTTCTTAATGTTCTGTTATCTCTTCTTGTCACTGCTTGAGGAAGGGATGTTGTTAAATATAACTGCATTGTCAAATTCCAAGAGAATGGGAAACACGAGGCCTGCTGACTTGGCCCAGACCCGAGCTTAAAAGGAGCATCGGGGCCCTTGGGCAGGGGTGTGGGCCAAGGCCTCAGGTGAGGCTAGTCAGGGCAATTAGTGCACTGAGGGCCCTCACAGGCGCTACTGCTGGAGGAGCCAGAAACTTCTGCAGCATTACACTGAATGCAGATGCAAGTTACTGCTATACTTTTTCCAAAAAGCAGAAACAAACAAATGCTTCTGAAAATATAGGCTAGCTTCCTTCACAGAATCACAGAATCACCAAGGTTGGAAGAGACCTCAAAGATCATCAAGTCCAACACTTGACAGCACCACAGACCTCATGACTAGACCATGGCACCAAGTGCCATATCCAATCCCCTCTTGAACACCTCCAGGGATGGGGACTCCACCATCTCCCTGGGCAGCACATTCCAATGGCTAACGACTCTCTCAGTGAAGAACTTCCTCCTCACCTTGAGCCTAAACTTCCCCTGGCGCAGCTTGAGACTGTGTCCTCTTGTTCTGGTGCTGGTTGCCTGGGAGAGGAGACCAACCCCCTCCTGGATACAACCACCTTTCAGGCAGTTGTAGACAGAAATAAGGTCTCCCCTGAGCCTCCTCTTCTCCAGGCTAAGCAACCCCAGCTCCCTCAACCTCTCCTCACAGGGCTTGTGCTTGAGGCCTCTCCCCAGCCTCGTTGCCCTTTTCTGGACACATTCAAGTGTCTCGATGTCCTTCTTAAACTGAGGGGCCCAGAACTGGACACATACATACATATGCTTCATACATATATGCTCCCTTTCTAACTTGTTTTAAAAGAGTAATGTTGCACAGGCATAAAACAAACAAACAAACAAAAACCAAAACCAACCAAAACCAAAAAGAAACCACCACACCATGAGACATGAGGCTGGCTCTCCGCAGCCTCTGCTTTGGCAAAAAAAAGGAAGAAAGAGAAATGGCATACAAAGACACACAGGAAGACACAGGCCTATCAGAAACATTTTACAGGCCAGGCCCAGATCCTAGGGATACAAATTATAGGCAACTACTAACAGAAGGTTGCTGCTCTCCTCAGAACCATACCTCCTATCAGCTACTAAACAGGAGACATGCAGAGAGAGAAATTGCTCTCCCCACCTAGAGAGTGAAAACTTACCGCTAGTACTTTGGGAAGTAATGGCTCTGCCTAAATTTCTGAAGTAATGGACAGTTTCAGTTTACCAAACACTAACTTGAGAATAGACTGATATTATAAACCTTTTCAGAAATCTTTCCCATTCCTGAGAATTGTGTTATTGGAGGGGCTTCTTGAGGCCTTCCAGGCTTCAATGGCCCATTAAGCTAGTGGGAAGAGATAGACAAACCAAGAAAAATGGATAATATAGGAGTACTCTGCTGTAAAAAGACAAGAGGGGCATTTTGTATGCCCATAGCAGGTACACTCAGAGCAGGTTCTACTGACAAACCTCCTTTTTCTATTAAGGGCCAAAGACGGCAATGCAAAACACTCAAAACAGTTAATTTTGCTTTCTGGTATTTTTTCAGCTAGTCACACTACCCTGACAAAGCACAACACTCAGCAACACACTGTAGCCTGTTCTGCCAGTGTTTAAGAAGAGACTGGATGAGGCACTTGGTGCCAAGGTTTAGTTGATTAGATGGTTTCAGGTGATGGGTTGGACTTGATGATCTCAAAGGTCTTTTCCAACCTGGTTAATTCTATTCTATTCTATTCTATTCTATTCTATTCTATTCTATTCTATTCTATTCTATTCTATTCTATTCTATTCTATTCTATTCTATTCTATTCTATTCTATTCTATTCTATTCTATTTCTGAAGATACAACACAATGACTAATAGCCAGTAAATTATTTCAATTCTAATATGATAATGATAAAGCATTTAAAAAAGGGGAGGTTACCAAATGCTCAAATTTCTGAGTAGGACTCTTTCTTGTTCATGCACTGGACTGAATGCACTGCATTTCTGCACTAGATCTACAGGTACAAAAGCACACTTGAGCAGAAGCAGTGTCAGGAAGCCTACTGCTACTGATCCAACATCTACAGGTCTGTAAATCCTAGCCAGAAGTCAAATTCCTTTTTACTTGCACAAAAACTCCACAAGGAAGTAAGAGACATACTATGAAAATCTAGACTTATGACAGCTCTAAGATTGTAGGAACTTAACCACACAACAGCAGAGGCAGGCTTTCCAGACCATACTGGTTGTGTACATTCCCTCTGCCTTAACATGAAGGTGGTTCAGCACAACAAAAGAGAACTATGGATACAAAGGAAGATTTGTCAAGGATTGTACAAAAGAAAATCTCTATGGATTGTCTGAAGAATGATGAAAAGAACATTAGAGTGAATAACATACAAGTCCTCAATGCATTTAATGTCTCTTCAGTTAAAAGAAATACTGCAATTTCATTTCCAAACTAATATAAGCATTAAAATTCACTTTTCTCTCCTCAGCTCTGTGTAGATGCTGCTGAACTAAGAACTAGTTATGGGCTGGTACAGCAGAGAAAGACTAAATCCCAAATTACAAGAAATATTTGTCATATATGTCATTACACACACAAGGAGCAAGCACCTATAAATGTTTGCTTACGGTCCAAACACTATCTAACTTGAACTTTGGAAAAACTGGTCTTCAGTCACAGCAAGGAAAAAAAAAAATAGGCAAGTCATTTGAGAGAGTCCAGTGTCTCTCTCAGTTTCTAAAAATTATGGAATGAAGAATCCTTATGGTTAGTTCTCAGCCAATGAAAGGATTTCAATAATGGTTTGAACTGCTAGTCAGAATCCAAAATCTCAGAGGCCTGAAGAAATGATGGAAAAAAGCTAGAAAAATGTTAAAAAAAATGTATGCTGCCATACAACCAGGACCTCTGAGGAAAGGGAAGCAATGCAGCTTGCTGCTAGTCACACAGAAGATATGCAGATCTAGGAACTGAGTTTGTGCCTTTCACGTCTCCCTCCCTACAACTAATCCACAAAACCTCCTGGCCATCAAGCCAGTTCTTCATCCACTGAATGGTCCATCCATCAAACCCATTCTGCACCAGCTTGGAGACCAGGATGTGGTACAGGACAGCGTCGAAGGCTTTGCTCAGGTCCAGGTCCATGACATCACTCAGCCTTCATCTATTAATGTTGTGACCTTGTCATAGAAGGCCACCAGGTTTGTCAGGCAGGATTTGCCCTTGATGAAGCTGTGCTGATTGTGCCCAATCACCTCTTCATTATTCTTTTGCCTCAGCAGTGTCTCCAGGAGGATCTGCTCCATAATCTTACCGGGCACAGAGGTGAGACAGACTGGCCTATAGTTCCTTGGGTCATCCCTCTTTCCCTTCTTGAAAATGGGAGTTATGTTTCCCCTTTTCCAGTCAGTGGGGACCTCCCCAGACTACCATGACTTTTAGAATATGATGGGGAGTGGTTTAACAACCTCATCCATCAGTTCCCTCAGCACCTGTGAGTGTGTCCCATCAGGTCCCATGGACTTGAGCACTTTCAGATTCTTCAGACAGTCACAAACCTGATCTTCACTCACCATGGGCAGTTCCTTATTCCAGTCCCTGCCATTATCTTCCATTATTCTGGGAGTGTGGCTGAAGCCCTTGCCAGTGAAGACTAAGATAAAGAAATCATTGAGAATCTCAGCCTTCTCCAAGCCACCTGTCACCAGCTCACCTGTTTCCGTTCTGAGGGGGCCCACACCTTCCCTAGTCTTCTATTATCATTCATATGGTAAAAATATGGACATATTCAGAGGTTACCTATGCTTAACACATGATGGCAGGGGGAGGGAAGGGAAGAAAGAGAAAAAGAACTTTAATTCTACAAGCATAAATGGTGTAGGCAGTTTAGAAGCCACTTCCTTCTGGAGAGTTGTTTTGTACTAGCCATTAAGGTCTCAATGCACAGCACAGAAATGTCACCAACCTCACCAAAGCTGAGCTTACCAGCTAGGGCAAAGCAACAGCAGCACTGCCTCAAAGCAGGGTAACAAGTCCTTCAGTATAGAGTCCTCTCAGTTTGTTCCTGCCTTTAGTTATCATTATTTCTTTGTCAGCTTTTTTGAAAGAAGATGTGGGTTGGTCACAACAAATCTAAGAGTATTTTCAAGCTTCTCAAATTACCTGAAAGTCACACCTTTGAGCAACATCTAAATATGTTTCCGAACAGTTAATATCTGCAAACCAAATCTGGCCTAAAGTGATAAAAATGAGCATTAAAAAAAAAACCATACCCAAAATAATGCATTCTGAAAACATGCTAGGAAGAAGCAAGACCAAAGGAGGCACAAAGGACAGAAAGGGAGTTCAGAAATCTGTTTTACAAACTCACAATAAGAAAGGGAGACAAGAGAGTGGGAAGAGGCTGATGCATCCAGGGAGGGAAGAAGGGGTGAGTGGAAACAGCTGGAATTGTTCAGCTGTGTCAACATTCCGCTGTTTCACAGATTGACTAGCAAAGTGTCATCTGAAACCAATTACATTCCCAAAACCCCATGGACCCAGTTCATAACATTGATTAATCCACATTGTGAAAACGTCCCCAAGCAAAACTAGAACAGCTGTCAGCCCTTGGAGCTCAGAAATAGCATTTGATTTAAAAAATAATAATTAAAAAAAAGCCATGCACACTCTTTCATAGAATCATAGAATCAACCAGGTTGAAAGAGACCTCCAAGATTGTCCAGTCCAACCTATCACCCAGCTCTACCCAACCAACTAGACCATGGCACTAAGTGCCTCATCCAGTCTTTTCTTGAAGATCCCCAGGGACGGCGACTCCACCACCTCCCTGGGCAGCCCATTCCAATGGCAGATCACTCTCCCTGTGAAGAACTTCCTAATATCCAGCCTGGACCTCCTCTGGCACAACTTGAGACTGTGTCCCCTTGTTCTGTTGCTGCTTGCCTGGGAGAATGGACAGAACCCCCACCTGGCTACAACCTCCCTTCAGCAATTAATGCCACATTTGTAATTTCCAGAAGATAATATACCTTTTTCTACTGATTAAGAACAAAAAAAAAAGATCTCCACTTCTTCCTACCCACACTGCTTTTCCTGCATTACCACAAATGGTGACAGAAGAGGTTGTCAGCATTAGACGCAGGCCAGTACTAATCCCCACAGACAAAGCACCTGCCTGAGAACTAACATTCCTGAAGTTGCCTTTTCCTCTCTGCAGACCCCAGGGGACCACAATTTACTCTCTGAAGGATAGAAACTTCCTGTTCCCACTCCAAATGCCCTGAAATTATATCTTCAGGCAGATTAGTTATGCAGAAATTATCAACTGTACTTCTGAGTGTCCTGACAGTACCAAACTGTAAATCAGCTGTTCTTCCCAAGCAAGACATGGGGCAGCTCCAACCACCTCCCCACACAACACTTCTTTTCACCATTCATCCTGCCCAGTTTGAATACTGATGAAGTGCCTGCTACAGGAAGACCTTGTACTTGACAAAACACTTCACCACTGCCACCTCCACGGTCCCAAGGACCTTCCCTGCTACAAGGTGCCTCACAGCACAACCATGTCCTGGTCAAATCCCCACTCTGCCCATCTGAGCAGTACCAGCCTGAACCAGTGCACTCCCATTCAGAGCTCCTTATTCACCATGAAGACATAATTTATCTGTCACATTTCCCAAGAGAGCATCAGACAGATGTATTCTGACAGTCTACAAAATGTTTCCAAGCTAACCAAAAGCACTGCAAAAATATTGTAATAAACAGGAATGGAAGTATGCATAAATTAAATAAAAAGAAACAAGGAGGGAATGGGATGATTTTCATTTTTCACAACTGTCCGTTAAGTGCTGCAGGAAAGAGAAGGTATTTCTTGCTTGCATGTTAAGCAAATCATCTTATTAGAGAAGATATTTTTATGTGGAGCTCAATGTATTTTTTTTCTAGAGGTATGTATTATTTTATCAGCTACTCTGAAATAAAGCTTAGAGGAGTAGGGAGGCTCCCCCAGCTAGTACCAGAGATCAAGAGACCTTGCACTCAACTTGCAATATTCTTCCTGTAATTGTATCAGTGAAAATTGTTGTCACTATGCAACATCAAGATAAATTTTGTGCTGCATTCATATTTTTGTTTCCCAACTTCAGATCAAGGAACTGTCAGAATGACAAGGTGAGTACCAGAGCATAAATCCACAGAAAGAAAAGTGTATCATACTGCTATCGTACGATTCCGAGACGCTGGGGAAGTGGCGATTCCTTTTCCAACAAATGCTTGGCATGAGTAACTTATTCACCATCCATCTTTTGAAAGAGTTCATGGATTCAAATACAGGTACACATGAAATCTTTAGCATTACTACACAGACTGCAATAGACCTTAAATTAATAAAGCCAACATCACTGGACTTAGCATATTCTGCACTATTAAGAAATTCTCAGCCTTAGAGAAAGTGTTTGGGAGGACAAAGTATAATATTATCAGAGTTAGAACATACTTCAGCTTATCCCTTCCCACACTCAGTCCTCTCACTTTTTTCTTTTTAAAGATTTCCCACAGATCAAAAACCTCCATGTAGTTTAAATCTCAGTGTTTCATTTCAGTTTCACAATCAAATCAACAAGGCATAAATGCAAAATGCTGTGCAAGCAATCAGCTAAATTAATTCATCAGGCAAAAAATCAGTTACACTAGAACGGTTATTTTTGGGGGGGACAATGGCATATTGTGGAAAGGATTTATGTTCAGAAGTCAAATGTATTTCAACATTCAAGAGAGTTTCCTTTTGACTCTACAAAACAGTCCAGCAATATTAGTTGGCACCACTGAACAGAAGGTGTTACATGTTTCCAAGCCCCAACCAGGATCAGCATCCAATTTCATCAGTGCTGTGCACATCAACATCTAATCGTTAGGCTTCCTCTTCTGCAGGATAGCAGGATCTATCAACTCCATAAGCATTACTCAGGCCTATAAAATGGGGTAGTATCCACAGGTATCCTGAGTGTTAAGTATATGCCAGTAATGAGTTACATAGCATTAAAAAAACACTTCACAGATCAGAATTCTGTGAAGACAGTCACAAGCTGTTCTTCTTTCCCATCAATGTTAGAAATACAAAATAGCCACTGGATCTAGTATTTCACATTCTGCAATAGAGAAGAAATAGACAATGGCATTAAATACAACCACAAACCTGTGAGACCACAGCAAACACTAATCCAGATGGATGACCCACATGCAGCAGACAGGCTTTTTAGAGTGGCCAAAATCTGATCTTCAGAGAACAGAAGAATTCAAGGACTAGTACATACTGGATTCTGTGTGTTGAATATGCAAGCACTGAGTTACATATCCTGACCACCGAGATGTACTATAATTTTCTCATAAAAAGATGTTGAATGACTCATAACATTCATCTTCAAGAACATAGAGTTAAAAGTCAAAATTACTGCCACCTTATCAAAATCCAGCATGAGAAAGTGAAATTATTTCCCAAGTAATTCTTACAACACCAATGTCTGGATTCACACGGGCTGCTAATAGTAGCTAACAGACTGAGAGAATAATATGTAAGGTATTCTTAAGATTATAATGAGAAAAATCCGTACAAAGACTTGTAGAATTAGGGCAAAGTACAAAGAGTTATTCAAGCTGTATCGCTAGCAGACATCCACCAATTCATAGAATTTAACGTCAAAAAAAGAAGAGTGGGATGATCTATTCTTGCATATCCTAAGATGTGTGTATCATAGGTCATTGCATTTCACATCATTAACCCCTGCACTGAGCACCCTAAATAGCATTTGCTTAAAACTTTTCTAACAGGGAAGCATTCAAGTTGAATTTGAAGACTTCAGGAAATGGTGCAGCTGCTGTTTCTCCCAGTAATCCATTCTGATGTTTAATTACATTCAGAGTTAGGCATTTTTACCTGCTAATTTGAATTCACCTGCTCCAGCATTCCAGCCACTGGTTCCCATTTTGCCACTCTCCATTAGATTAAAGAGTCCTTTAGCACCCAGTATTTTCTTCCTCTGAAAACTCTTACATGCCCTTATCCTACAGGCATCCATTTTTCTCAGTGATAAATTTAAGAGACAATGCTTCCAGTCGTTAGAGACCAACCGTTTTCTCCTACTCCAAATATTTTGTGGTGACTTTCTGAACCTTATCCAACACTTCTCTCCTAAAATGTGGCTCTTTAAATGACAGCAATTGTTCTAATATTGCCTTTCAACAAACACAGGCATGTAAGCTGGGAAAGCTTGTCCCTATCTCTCATTCTCATTTATGCAAACAAGTACTGCATCATAGTTCTTTTCCACTAGAAGCCTGCTACCTAAGAGAACTGTCTCTGCTTTGCATGACAATCTTCTCCTACCTAAACATTTGTTTTTCTTAGGCAAGTTGATTTATGCACGCCCTCTGCTTAAAAAGGCAAAACAATTCAGAGCTTTCTGTGTGAAGTGTCTACTATTATTTTATTTCCCATTCTGCTGCTCTTTGTGCTACCTGCAAACACAGCATCAGCGATTCAGAGATTCTTCCAAGCAACTGACGGAATCATTGAATAGTGCTGAAACTAGTCCTGATCCTTGTTGAACACCTGTTCCAGCTTACACCAGTTCTCAATGAACATGTGTCTGAGACAAGGAGGTTAGCCAGAGCTGCATTAGTGCAAAGCTCACTGCAGCTGAAGCAGAACTCACAGAAAGAAGCAAGGAGGAACTTCAGATTTAATTGTGGTGAACAACGTTGAACCCCACTGTGACTGTATGAAGAACTGTCATAAACTGCAAATTACTTCAATGTTCAGAAGTTCTCAAATCTAGAAATCACACCTATAACACAAAGGTGAATAAGTGCTGATGTAAAATAAGAATTAAAACAAACAGGAATTCCTAGCACTGTCAGTAAGAGTCTTTTTGGTTCCAAGTTCTCTGAAGAAAATATGGATCATCACCACAGATTGGTTATCTTGAAGGGTCAAGTGTTGAAGAGGAGGTATGAAATGGGTGACTAAAATAAGCAAAGGAGAACAACAGAAGGAAAGTCTTCCCAAAGAGAGTATTGACCATATATAGCATGCCTTTATATATATATAGTTGATGTGTTTGATGTCTGAGGACCTTTCATCAACTCTGTCATCAAGTGGTATTTCCCAAATGGGGGACTGGTGCTCTGTGAGCGCCAGCAGTTATGTATTTGAGCTTTTGAAAGCATGACTACTCTATTCATCCTGATAGGGATCACTACACCAAAGAGCATCTTGTAAAATTTGCTACTGACAGTAAGAAATCAGGCCAGAAACACAGACATTCATGCGGCTATCCTCTTACCTCTCTGTAGGTGCCTAAAACAGCAGGAGCTTCACATGCAGATCATCCACCCAGAACTGGGGAACTTATAACAACTCCCTGGACTGAGAGTTCCTGTGAAGTTTCCCCAGGCACAACAGTCACTGGGTTGAGTTACTGTGTTAGAACATTTTTGTACAAATAAATCTGGATTAATGTTCACAAAACAGGCCTTAAAAAATCTGCCCACAAGGCTTGATCTATGGAACCAGCACCCACATAATATAAAAGTGATAATACTGCAAAACAAAACCACTGGATGACATGGCAGTTCTTCAGACAGCCTACTCAAGCCATGGACAGAAATAGAGCAGAGGTTATAGTAGCTGGATATATCAAGAAGAAAAATTATCTTAATGCAGTGAAAGTATGAGATACAATAAAAGAGTGACTGAGAATAAAGGTCCTTCCTTTCTAATTCTAGAAAAATCATCTGCTTCCTTTTACTACACACTGAGAAGAAAAACCCAAGCATACACACATAGGCAGATTGTTTAAGATGTCAGGGAATACAGCTCTTTATGTTTTATTATCCCCTGAGAATAAAACAGGGAGACATGGGTAATTACTAATATGAACGTTTACGCTAGGAAAGCTACTGAAGTAACATGATGCAGTTATTACTAGGCCATTGGGTATCTGGTATCTGTCTACTTCCACACCTCAGCCACTGGATTTGCTGAGCCCCAGGGATTCTCCTAAGGGCCAGTAAAGGAACAGCTCTCTAAAGCTCAACTCCCACTGTGGTTATACTGATTTTATGCCTCTGCAGCCTCTGTGGTGGGACACAATGGGCTGGATCAGAGCAAAGGCAACATGTGCCAATAAAGCTGCTCCCTCCAAATTTATGCTTAGCTGCTGCTAAGTTGGGTACTGAAATCACCTAAAAACCAAAATGGTGTGCTACTAGCAAATGTTTTTTTTTTTAAAAAATACTCTACAAAAGGTCTAGATACTTGCAATCTGCAGACAGAGAAAACTCCCAAGAAAGCCATCAACACCTTTAACTGCCTTTTTTTAAAAGCCAGAATTTACTTGAGGACTTGCTTCAATATACACAATGGGTAGAAAAATCCCTATCACCTAAGCTTGTATTTCAACTACACAAAAAACAGCCACACAATTGATTTATCTACTTTTTACTGAGATTACCACTCTCTATTAACACTTTCATACCAAGGCTGTTCATTTTTCTATACTAAAAATACACTTTAGGATATACTTGGACAAAAAAAGCCAATGTGAAGGAGCCTGCATTCATACACTGCTGAAATGCATCATTATGCACACCAGAGACTTTGTCCCCCTGAAAGAGGGAAATACTTTCTGGAAATTTGGTTTATTATGCTGAAGGTTTCTAGAAGCTTCTGTATATAGATATTAACTGCAGCGCTTACTCCTAGAAATGACAAAGAAAAATTTTATTTAAAAGAAAATGCTATGGTGACAGCATGGTCTGAAAGGTCAGCATATTAACTGAAGTCATGTTCTGGTCTTCTACCAAAAAGATTTACTGTGTTCCTATTGTTGTATAAAGAGTACTTTTCTCAGAACTCACACATTTTATTTTAAATCCTTGAAGCCTGTTAGTAAGTTCCTGAAGAAGACATGATTGTCTTGTTATTGTCAACACACCCACCCACCCAATCAACCTTCAAAACATCAAAATTCCCTTTACTCCCACTATCTCCTTGATGTAAATTATTCTCCTATTAATAATTCCCTTTTGTTAGAAGCATCCTTTCCCATCTTGCATGAATTGCTCTCATCCTGATATGACCAAGTTTGACCTTACTTCTTGAAAAAAACTCATTGGAAAAATTAATAATGTTTGGGCAAAATCCTTGCTCCTCTCCAATCCTTGGAAAAAAAGCCTCACCGTTTGGTGAAACTCATCCTTCCATATGCACGATTCAAGAGCATCCCTATAATACAACTGGATATATGGCACACTGGAGAAACTGGTCCCTGCTAATAGGTATATGCCAACTCACTTCATACTCAGTCATTCTGTCTGGAAATGAATAAAGAGTGCTGTGCTCCACAGCATGTTTCCCTCTCCAGGTCATGACAAATCTGAGGATCCCCAAGGGAGTCTCTCTGTGGAATGGCCTGATAAGTCACATTACTAAAGAATGAACATGCACTGTATGCCTTCCTGGGGAACTAGACTGAGAGTTAGCAAAATTTGTACATAAATCACACAGTATGTCACCAAGGCAAAGTAAATTTGTTCCATCTCTAAATTATTCTTTTCATCCTCTCTTAAATGGGTAAGTTTGTGTTGTTAAGCTGTTATGCCACTAAAGGAACAGTAAAGGCATTGTGGTCACAGGCATCACGAGAGTTAGCCTGTACGTAGTACCTGATGCAAACTTTGTGTTCAACACAGGACGAATGGACTTGATAGCAGAAAAATTGAGGATGCTTCCAAAGGCAGATACCTATAGCAGAAGGCATGAGTTCCACAGAAGCTTATAGGCTTGCTAGTTATACTTGATCAATCACACTAGATCCTTTTAATGGTTTTCCAGTTTCACGGAAAAATTCCTAAAGCAACCCAGCTTCCTGAGACTTATGCTAACTGTTCAGCTTCTGGCAGTAGCGTGGTCAGAGATATTGCTCATCACAATAGTTTCAAGTTTATCAAATCACATGGAAGGCCCAAAAGTGGAGAGAAAAATCTATGGCCTCGGCACAGCACAAAAGTTTCTGGCTGGTATTAAATATAAGTCAGTTTGACAATTATAAATGTCCTTTTCAGACCCTTCTGCAACCTGTTTATGGAGTTGGGTTTGATTTGGGTTTTTTTCTCATCATACAAGCTGAATTCTTCCCAGGCATCTCTGAACTTGCAGCCATGATTCCCAGTGATAGCTCTGACATGGTAATAATGGTGGGATTGCAGCTCTTCTGCTGCACAATCCAGCCAGTGATTCTCTGGGGCTCCTGTACAATCTGTAGTATTTCCATTTGTTTGCTTTTTTCCTTATTATTTTCCTTCCAGTATGAAAGACTTTTTTATATATATTATATATATATAATTTCCCTTCGTTATTGTTAAAGGCACTTTGTAACCTGGGGAGTTCAATTCAAATTGTCAAGCAGAAAAGGATTCTAGAAGGCAGAGGCAGCAAATGAATTGTCCCTTTCCCTGCTTCTCTGTCTTCTGACGCACTTTTAGCACTGTTCTTTTTTATCAGACATATATACTGATGTATAATAGGTGCCAGAATCAAATCTCTCCTGTGACCGACAGGCACTGGATTATAGAAAGCATCCCTGTAGCAGTCAGTGATTTGAACCATGTGGTTTGGTTTTTTGTATCATCACTGTTCTGACTTTCCTAACAACTACAACAGAAATTTTCAATTTTAGTCTGTGATCGGATTCTGGCTCTTGTATTGCATGTGATTTCTGTAAAAGTAAATGCTAACAAACACACTTGCAAACTTGTGTTGTGTATGACAATCCAAAAGACACAGGCAAATTGATAGGTAGTGGCAAGGAGCACTGAAAGATGAAATATTTTAGTTTGATTTTCAAAACTAGCACAAGTCAAACAACAGAACTGGGTGAAGGAGAGCTGCAAGCACATAAAATAGCAAGGAGCCACTTTTACCTGAAATTGAAAAATGTTTCTTCCAGACTCTGTCCAGCATGGCAGAAAATTGCTGGGTTTTCTTTGGGGTGGTGGTGAAATTTATATGCTGTTCAGCAACCTTTCTGTATTGTACAGCTGAGACTTGAAAAATATGGTATTCTCCTCCACACCACAGGCTCCAGTTTAACAAACGTACAATGCAAAGTGATGCTGTCAAGTGACGTATCTTTGTACTCCAGACAGCCCTTCACACCTAAAGCCCCTCCTTGTGGCTGCTAACATGTATGTACACTTCAAGAAAACTTACATGCAGATTTCTTTGTGCCATTATATTGAGGATAGCAAGGCTTTGAATTACATGCTTAGACCTGGGTCCTGTGGTGTTCACTAGTGCTTTTACACTCAATGTTTATGCTTTAGTACTTTCAAAATATGCTTAGACACAAAGTCAGGAAAACATTCCTGCATTCAAATAGTCCAGGGCAGATTACCCAGGAGTTAGAAAAGGTAGAAAGTTCTCCCAGAGGAGGGCTGCATTCCCCACTCTCATGATACATGTTTAAATCACTTAAAATCAGCTACAGAAAGATCCCACACACCTATGCATTGTCTTGGTGGTGGAATTAATTCAGTACATAGTTGAAGAACAAAGCTATGCATTAGCTATTTATATACTTACACAATCACTATTGAAATAAACACAAATATAATTACATAATTATTAGGAAGTCCATAATGAATGAGTTAGTCAAGTAAAAGAAGAATATCATAAATATGACCAAATTATAATGAAACTGTGCTACATTAATAAATCTCACTGAGAAAAGGCAAGTAGTCAGCAGAAACTGATAGGGGACAACTAGTTTACACATCAAGATGCAACAAAACTTTATTATTTAAGAATCCTGAGGATATTCCTGTACTTCAGAGAATGAAAGCAAATTAAAACCAAATCCACTGACACCAAAACTTGAACATGCAGATTAATTTTGTTAAGAGATTAGAGTCACGAAGATCACTGTCTGCCCATAAAGACAGATGCACGATAAGAGAGATGCTAGATTTTTGAGAGATCTTTTCTGCTCTGAGGATTCATTTCATGACTCTATATTCAGTAACCGTTCCATTTGTTTTGTTGGCTTAGGCCTGGTTACCATCATACTCAAGATTTTCAAACTGTGTCTATGCAGCTCGAAAATGAATAATTTATTAAGTCTCCTGTATTTGCATCTGGAGACTTTACTTAGGGCTATATCTAGCTGGCATTCCAAAGGCTGAACAAAGCAGGCTTGCGTATGATACAGAGCGCTACACAAGCAGTTGCAATATGCCAGGGTGCAGACATCAACAGAGGCCACCACTGTCCTTATACCACAGCAGTGGCACAAAAGGGCTGGCAAATGCAACCATGACCACAGAAGTCACTGGCGCCCTAGCTCTGCGAATCCATCAGGATTGTAGAACTGGATACATTTAGCCAAGCTCGGCAGGTTCCACTATGCTACAGGAGATGCCAAAGGGGGTGTGCAGCTGGGCAGAGCTCCAGCACTGCTGTACTAATAACCGCACAGATCTGTCAGATAGGGGTGACCACGGAAACAACCACTGCAGGGCTGAGAGCAGGAAGGAACGGTTACAGAGGAATGAAAGCAAGAGGGAGCATTTAAGATCAATAAAAAGGCAGAGCCTACCCGGGCCCAAAAGGCCTCCTCATCTCTTCTTGCAGTGTCTTGTGCTCTATTAGCACTTCTGACCCTTTCTCCCCAGTGCCACCTTTGCTCCTAACTTACATGCCAGCCATCTGAACTGCATGCTAGTTCAAGGGGATAACCAGCAGTAGCATATTTATTAATAAAGCAGTAACTGTACCAAGCCTTCTTTGCCTGACATAAAGCTTGCTAACAAACACGTTTCTATTATTCTGCAATTTCAGCAAGGAGAAGCAAAGAATTGAATGGGAGCAAAGGACACATTAAGGAGTGGTAAGAAATAGTCTCTAGAGAGCTCAAACCAACAAAAATGCATAGTCTCGAATGGGGAAAAAATATGGCTTAATAAATCATCATCTGAAGTTGCCATGGTAATGGTAAATGTCTGTTTCCCTATACTGTTTAACTCCGTACATCCACTCCTGCAGGAAAAAAAGTAACACCCATCTCTCCATCGTACCAAATGACACTGAAAATTCTTATTTAAAGAGGAGGACAGAGTGTGCAGCTCAGCATAGTCAAGCTCAGGACCTGCAGGGTACTTGAGGTGAAGGAACACTTTCTTTATGCAAGTCAGCTCTGTGCCACACACTCGCTGTACTTTTTGCAGAACTCACTTCCTGGTGCGGTTGCCTCCAAAACGCAGTTTGCCAGACAACCAGGAAAGCCTCATTTGCTTGCTGAAACTAGAAAACACTTTGTGATTGACCAAAGATTGAAGTCCCACATGGAATACCATATCATAAATTACCATAGCTGTAGGTAAATATAGATACATAGGATCTGAAAGAGCTTTTTATGTACCAATGACTTCTTGCAGAGAGGGACTTGAGTAAGTAAAAAGAAAGAATCTGACAAGAAAAAGGATGGTGCGTGGGTCTCTCACAGAATAAGGTCAGCTCCCACAGACTTCCTCTTTATGTTCCCATATCTTGGTTCCCCCATCTGTACAACACTGTTAACATGTACTCAGCTTATTTAAACTTATTAGCATGTAGACAGTTATTTGTAATCTGAATGTTCAGAGTCTATGAAAAAAAGAAAACTTTTGTTTCAAAACTTCTCTGCAACCAAGAGTCTGGGGGGAAAAAAAGCCTGGCTGGCATGCCCTGTGCTAGAAAGCACTGTCAGTGCTTATAAAGCAAAGATAAAACATTTTCACATCATATAAAGAAGCAAATTGTCTAGTCATACTTAAAGCACTATCATAAGATAGACAAGTAAAAAGACAGTCAAGAAATCAACTAAAGCAACAGTAGCACTAAGGAGCAATTTTTGGAGAAGTGCAGCTCAGAGGCAGGGGGAAAAAGAAAGTCGGATTGAGCTTTCCAGCAAAGGAGCATGCCAAGGAGATTTCAGTGTCCTGAAAAATCAGTCAGGTTTTTCCAGCTATTCTTTTTAACGGCTTGCTGTACCATCTCAGAACACAATCATGCCTATGGCATGTGATACTAGTTTACTCAAGGTCAAGTTAAATACCTTTCCTGGTTTCTCAAAAATTAGGCCCCTTGGAGCACACACAGCCCATGAAGTCTCATTGCCAAAACTCAAGCTACAGACTATGAAACAATCTGTGAATAAAGAATACTTATTTTCATTAAAATAGGCCTTAAAATGCAGTGCCAGAGCACTGATCCTAAGTGCATGCAATTCAGCTGTGCTTTCCTTGCTGTGGTCTCTGAAGTCTTTGAAACTTTAGCATTAAATAAGATATGACATCAACGTAGAACACAGCCCTTGTAAAATCAGAATTTTTCAAGAGGTGCTACCAGGTCTCTTCCTTCTGACCATTCTGGGACAGTGTTAATCACTATTTTTCTATCAGTCTTTACAGAAAACTCCTTACCAGGGTACATGTAGATAAAAGGGCAGTCCAAGGCCTACAGCAGTTCTTCACAACTCCAAGTTCTCTTCCTTAAAAAAACATGCTATCTCAAAGAAGGGCTAGGATTTTAAATCAAATTTAACATTTAGTGCAAACCTGCATCCTTTCTAAAAGAAGACGTTTCCCTAGCCTGTTAAAGGTGAAATAAAGCTACAAACTTCTTAAAACAATCAACAGTCTTGCACATGATAACCACAGACAGAATCATCCCTTCACCTGATACTGTATCTCCCATGTAAAGGAACACATATGCATCTGGTTTGCTTGCAGCAGCTGGAAGAATTCAGAGTGCTTCATTTCAAACACCCCTTTCCTTCTCTTTCTGCATGTAATTTATATTCCTGAGACACAGTAATAAGGTCAAAACCTGGAAGAACGGTGACATTCGTAGTTGTGAAAGGCTCCTTGGTATCAACAGCTATACAGCAACTATCATGAGCTAGGAGTACCTGCTTTCATGGTGTCTTCACTTTAACTCCTATTTGACTGAACTGTGGCACAGAGCCTTCACTGTCTCACGTGGCAAATCCAAGCTCCAGACAAAAATCTAAATTCATAATAGGTTCAGGGTAAATATCCAACGTACCAGGGTTAGATCACAGTAGATGCAATTTGCCACTTCAGGGGAAAGACAGTAGAAGGAATCAAAGTGATCCTTTGAGGAAAGCATGATTTACTAACTAACATGAGACCAGTATTTTGTGTCACCTGCACAAAGACCCATAGCTTGACATTAAATATATAAAAGACGTGAGTGAGGGCATTTCCTTGGAAGCTAGCAATGCTATCTTTCTGCAAACTCTTTGCTTTCTCTCTAGTATAGGCCAACATGTCAACATACTGACAAAATGTGGAACATGCAGGTCAAATGATATCTCAATAAATTAAAAAAGGAGACAATCTCCCTTACCCACGTTGGCCAACAATGCACATAAAACATGGCCTCAAATGAAGTAATGGAGGAGACAAAAAACACTTCAAAATCATAATGACTGAGTGGAAGTCCAAGAAAATATTGACTCCTAACTCTTTTCTCTGCTCCCAACAGACACAGGATGCTCAGGAGTTCTGCTAGGCACTTTCTTCATCATGTCAAATAAAGCAGACAGTATCAGAAGACAATTGCTAGGCAAGCTTGGAGAAAAAAAATAGTGGAAATTATTTTGTCTCCTCTGAACTCTGGCAATGTCCTCAAACTCACAATGCCAAGCTTATTTTTATGTAGTCACACTTACCTTAAATGTAAGAAATTTCTAAAACATACATTATTTTTTAAGATGACAAATGTTTATCAACACATTACTAACCTGGCACCTCAACATACAGCTTAGTCTCTCTGCAGCTAATGATTAAAGTAGGTATCACAGCACAAAGCAGTTACAGTTTTCTATTTCTCTTAGCTATTCTGTGGACAAAGGAGGAAAAAGAACAAAAAGTACAGCATTCTAGCTGCTGCAGGGTAATACCAAAAAGCCAGCCATTTTGCATATTACAAGCCACAGAGGACCTCCCCAGAAAGGGCAGCACTGCCATCACCACATCAGCCTGGAATTCCTTGAACTAGCACTCGCCTGTTTCCACGCTCCACACAACACCTTATATACTACCTGATTTACACATTGGCACAGCATCAGGGCTGCTGCAGCACTCCTCTACTCTACACTACAGCCAGTACATACTAAGGCTGCCTATATATCAGGGGCAGATTTTCAAAGGACTAGAAGTCACAATGGGATTCTGGACAGAAAGCACAGAAGAGGTTAACAGAGAAAAAATTGTATTAATAAAACATGAAGTTATTTAAAATAGTTCAAGTATAGCAGAACTCACTTTCAGTTATGCCAGACTGGATGATGAAGTTTGTGTGATTAATTCCATTCTCTTCCTTTTCATCTCAGAAAACTGTCAGCTCTGTTGTACCAACAACATACTGTTACAGTGGCATCGTGAATAGCTCTTGGATAGCAAACAAAAAATATTAAGTGAGCTTTGCCAATTACCTACCAGACGTTTTGCTCACAAGCTGCCTCATTCCCTTAAAATTCTATTGTTGGAATAGTTAACCTTTTAAAAATAATAGGTACCTCTTTAAAAGCAATTGTTATTTTAATTGTGAACTGGGATCATAAATCCACTCTTTAAGAAGCAATTCTACGTTCTGCTGAATTCTTTTGAATGCGCCTGCTTTAATTCCCTTGCAGGCAACTTCTGCTATAATGAAATTTTTTATTTGCAAATTAGATTTGCTCGTAGCTAGAAACAAAAAAGCCATCATCAGAGAGCCAGGAAAAGGGATGCATCCTTACCTAGTAGGAACAATTAGTTGCAGTTTTAAAAGCTGCATCTTCTTTCTCTTCCAGCTTTATAATCTGAAGTGGGGCTCAGAAACATGGACACAGAAATTGTGAGTGTTTTTAGACAGCAAAATAATATCTGCAGAGCTGTGCCTCTTTACAGTGTCTTAAAAGCTGGCCTATTGTATGTAGGATTCGTTCAGTAGATGCCATTTCTGCATATGTGTACATATGCTATGCATATATATTCATGTTACAATAGAGAAAGGAAAATTTAATTAATGTGGAACTACCACTCAGTCAGGGACTTAAGCATAGGTTCACATAATAAATAATCTGTTTAAAGGCAACAGTCATAGGTTTGATCAATTTCACAAACTCCACAGTGTACTCAGCTTGGATTTTCTATGTCTTATTGGCAGAGAACTGAAAGAACACCACAATCAACCCACCTATAACCCACTTTCTCAGGCAGAAAGAAAAGCATGGTTATATGCATTTCACTTTCACAAAACCTACCAACAGAAAATACACATGAAAAGATGAAGCAACTAATCCAAAGCTATTCAAGAAGTCTTTTGAAGAGTTAAGTATTGAAAAGGCATCTTGCAAGTTCCAGCCCCAGATTTTCATGCACAAAACCCCCTGCTCACCCCAGATCTCTGGGTACAGTTTAGACTTGAAACCATGTTTTTTCTGATAAACGTTTTGTTGAAACTTGCAAGACCTCATATTTTCTTGAGACCGAAATAATCCTGGCACTGTACGATCCAGTTGTTATTTCAATAACTAAACTCTGTGTGAGAGAACCAAGTATTGTATTTTTAGGTTCCCTGCACGAAGCGTTGTTCATTTTTATCCTTTCAGTGGGTGATCTTTATCTCTGGCAGCCTTTGGGATATTTTCTTCCTGTTCAAACACCAAGGACATTCTTATTATGCTTCCCTCTAATGAATCCTGTAGTCTTCGGAGTGGGCCACAACTCATTTGGGGAAATTAGTGAAAGGGAACAGCTACCAGATGACAATAAGGAGACCAGAGAATGATCCCATTTTCAGGCATAAAAAGGAAATTGCTGGAAACATATCTGCCACTAGGCGCAGCGGGAGCTGGAAGCTTTGAAACTAACATTGCATAAAGAGAAAGTTCTGCTTTTGGAAAAGTGGAAGATTTTATCTGGATACGTAAATCTGTCCATCGCCACATGCCTTATTTCTCTTTGCAGAAGAAAAGTTTGTGACACAGCCTTTTTTTTTTTCCCTTCCCCTGTCATCCATTTCCAATACCAAATTCTGCTCTTTTCTCCAGTCAACCCCACACATCAAGCTCAGGAATGCTTGCTGAAAATGTTCTCCCAGCTTTTTACCTCAAGCCCAGTAGAAACAAGTTTGAGAGTCACAGACCAGGTTATGTGCAAAACACTGATGAAACCATCACTTGTGGCTTTGCGTTGTAATGTTTTGCAGAAATGATAGATCTAGTACTCTCTTTTGCCCTTCTCTGAAGCACGGATGCCTGCTGTGGTAGGGTAGGGTTTGCAAACACTCACAGACCACAGGAATAGGACAGTCAACAGAAACACAAAGTACAATCAGATTTTACCAGGCTGTATCAAACCACTGTCCCAGAAACTCTGTAAAGTGCCTTCAGCCATATGCAGTGCCTGACAAGCAACAGAAACACACCCTTTGCTTCTCATGCTCCACGCTGGGCACACCATGTTTTACACTGGAGCTGGAGGATGGAGCACACTCCTGAACCCTGGCTAACTGAAACTGAAGCAAGTCACATTAACCCCTTGCACTTCTCACAGAGGCCTGAAAATTCTTCCTCAAAAGAAGTTTTGCCTCCAGTTGTGCACTGCATAGTCCACTCTTCTGTAACACTAAGGCCATTACACAGCCCTGGCTCCCCAGATCTCTTCCTTTCTCTGCCTCAGTGTCATTTACTCTTTATCTTCACAACCACCAACCCTGCGAGATAAACACTAAGATCTCCTATGCAAGTGCTATTGTTTTCTATTTGTTTCTGCCCTACTGTACACTTAGGCTCCTCCCCACGTGGAGGTTCTTGTTGAAAGTAGTTAGCATTAAAATTAAACATCAAACAAACAGGGAGAACAGAAGATGGCCTAATATGGTGCCAAAGGTAACAGATCGAATCAGAAGCACATTTTGGATGAAGCTGGCAGCTACCTTTGTAGCTCAAATTGTGTCTGCAATCCCATTTCAGCAGCTCAGATGTCAGCTAACGAAATAAAGTGGAGCACTGATAATCCTCACTGTGTTACCAATGTTCACACAAATTGACCAAGCTTTTAAGTACCTCAAAATCAGAAGAGAAGATAACACTTTCTGTGAATAGGCCCAGTCTCCAGAACTGGATGTAGTACCATAGAAAAATTAACACCTCCTCCCCTATGCTCTTAGAAGTACTGTACTACACTGGCACAACACATGTGAGAACAAGGAGGTGACTCTTCTTGCCCTCTCACAGCATGTATCTTTGTACTCTGGAGGAGCAGAAGGAAGCCCCACAGTTACTTCAGCATAGCGGGTAAAGCAGAGAGGTTCTAGAAACAGGTCATGGCTGGATGGATGTCCTGACTGCAGAAATGTTCCAAGGTAGAAGCAGAGAGACTGCAAAGAATGAGCTTTCTCTTGTACCTACTGAGAGAACAGCTCTGGATGTTCAGAAAGTCTGATAAATCAGTGCTGCTGTTACCAAAAGGTACCTGACTGTGTTTTCTCCTTCTGCTACTGCTGATCCCCAGGGAGCAAAAGCCTACTAAATCTCTTCCATAACCCAGGCGGCAGCCAGAAGACCACAGACCCAAACCCTGCTAGTGGGCTAAATCAGCACAAGTCTATAAAAGTAATTCTGTCATGTGCTTGTACATTCTTGAGAATGGGTAAGCCCATCTTTTTTCTGGATTTTAAAGGAACAGAGTAAGTTCAGATGCAGTATTGAAAAGTACAAAGAACAGAGGTACACCTAGTACACAATTATGTACAGAGGTACACAATTCTAACTTTAACGTACTCCATTTCACAAATTTTAACTTTTATTTGTATCAGAGTACCTGAGACTATAGCTTCATTGGTGACTGCATCTCACCACAGTTTGCCAGGTCTTTTATATTCCATGGACCTCAAAAACTGCAGTACCTGAAACAACAAAGGCTAGCTGGGCTGCTCAAGCTGGACTGCATAAAAAAAGCAGGGGCCAAACAAAATGTAATCCAGCCCTGGTATGTTAACAGGCTTTTTAGCCCCATCCAAACAAATAAAAACCCCCAAACCAACCAACTAAACAAACAAACAAAAAAAAACCACAAGTGAACAAAAAAAAAAAACCAAACTGTGGCACACATTATGATAAAGAAATTTAAGACATTTGATAGCACAAAAGTGTTTAGATTCAAATAAATGGCAAAGAACAAAACACATTTTGTTTGAAGTGTGCCTGTGGTATGAGCTCAGGACTGCATTTGCAGGAAGCAAATCTCTGAAGCAGTTACAAGACGTAACTCCGAAGGAGTACTGATAATTATCTTTGAAATTGGCCACGCACTTCAGACAGCCATACTAAGCCCTCTCTATTCTTCCACTAATTCTTTAAATAGCATTCAAATAATCTTGTTCATTTTCCCTCCTTCCTTCCAGCTGATGACTTCTCTGTATTTTATTTATTTTTTAAAAGCCTTACATAGCAATTAGTTTCCTTAACAATTTCTTATTGCTGGCATGAAACATCTTTAGATTTCTCCCTAGAGGGCCATCTCTGCTGCCTCCATAACTGATTTCTTGAAATCCAGGGGTTCTATAATTAATCTGAGAGATACTTTCTGTAAGGGATGTATGACATTTAGAGTTACAGTAACACTGCCTTTGGTTATGTTTTGGCTTTGTTGTAATCTTTAATACTGAACTTTACTTCAATTTAAGAAGAACTATGTGAAGTGACTGTTAAATGTCCTTTATTTTCCTCTCTCTTGAAGAGATTTGTTGATACTCTAAACAACCTGCGCACTTCCTAAAAATTATCTTGGCTTATTCTGCGCAAGCACAAATGAATAGGTACAGGATCTTAATGAGTACATTCCAATTCCTATCACATTCATTGACTCTTGGCTCCAGACACATCAGAAACCTGTGTCCCAGAAAGCTGGGATACAAAGAAAAGGATCTATGAAGAGCACAACTCCAGATCATTTGCATGCGGGAAGGGATGAAATCCTTTTCCCTTTAACACACTGAATTTGCCTTGCCACCACCCCGAAATGCTGCTTTCCAAATGTGATGTGTTTCATTAATCCAGAAAAAAAGGAAAAAGAAAAACACACCACCACCATCAAACTCCATTAGATGTTAACAAATTTGATCTAAATGTTGTTTGTTTGTTTTTTCCAGGGGGCCACTCCATAAAACAATATGCTGACCTTTTTCCTTTTATTAACTCAACAACCAACCTGTTTCCTGCTATATTTTGAAGCTTATTTATTCCTAGGAATAATAAGGAAACACAAACATACTAAATCACACCTTTGAATAAATGCATCTCAGGCTTTCTATCTGCCCTGTTTATCTCTGTTTTCAAAACCCACCCACAGAGCAAATTCTAACAAGTGTTGAACTTTAGCTATTACTTTACATTGTTAATTTTCCTTTGCTTTAGAACAGAGACATTCCCCTTCACCTCCAAAAGCTTTCCCTAAAGTGAAGTACTTATTTAAAGAGATATGTGATTCTAACACCTGCTCTGGAGAGTTAACTGAAGATTGACTCCTGCTTTTTTCTGCTCTTGCCATCTGACCATTTCTGTAGCTTGAAGAGGTGGCAAGACTCAAGATGTTAACCCAGTTCAAGAAAAAGGAATGTTCCTTTCCTGACACAGACAAGGATCCTGACACTGCAAAGTGTCTGCTGAGCATTTTGCTCAATTCAGTAGGACCTAGGTGCATGATATAACCCAGGATTCTACCTCATCTCTCACAAATAAGGCTGTATAAAGGATCTGATTTCAACTCTACATCTTAACTATTTCTCCATTACAAGCAATTTAAAAGACATGAGCTACTACATACATGCTCTGAAACAACCAAGAAATAAATGGTCTGGCTTTCATCCTCACTTGCCTAAGCAGACTAAGAAGGTATTTTGATAAAAATTGTAAACAGGAAAGGAAACAGTAAAGGAAAACAGACGCATCCAAAATCCACTGGTGATATTTTTTGACTTTATTATTCTTCCTGATACATCCTCTTGAAATTTAAACTTTGGATATTTGACAAAGGACAGCATGAACATTTTTTCCCTAGATTATAATTTGTAATTTATGCAGGCTATCACAGTGTGAATAATGAAATGATGCTTTGCATAGTTTTATTCCTATGGGTTATAAAAGGAAGAGCATTGGCACTGTCCTGTCATTGCAAATGGTCCTGGATTTCTGACGTCTCACTTCAACTGATGTTAATGAGAAAAAAGAATACTCAGGCAAAATCTGCTGTTGGCACAGCATACAAGGAAAAAGCCTCACAGAATCCCAAAAGGGGAGGGTAGAAGCAGGCAAGTCTCTAATGCAGAAAATAATAGAGTTTCAAAAGATCTTTACAAGCTGTTCAGTAGTGGCTGGTGAAAAGACAAAATAAAAATGATTACCTAAATGGCCTCACAAGAATTGGGCAGCACCCAGACCCCAGTTCAGACTCCTCTCTCCCACAGTTTGTGCGTGCCTGCACTATGCATTTCTTATGAAAACACAGGTTAAAAAAAAAATAAAGAGAGAGAGAGAAAAGGTCTCACTCTATTTGAGGCCATTAGAGAGGTCTGACAGTTTCCTTGGGTAATAAAAGTGAAGATATTAATTTCAACAATTTTGGCTTAGAACACAGTGAACTTTACCCAAAGAAAATGGCAACCCTTTGGAGGCTCAGCCATCATGGCTAATAAGTACTGCAATGAATCAAATTGATTAACTGGATTCCCTGTAGAATTCCAAAACATTTCCTTGTAATTCACAGGCAAATATACATATGTGCCATGAGCTTGTTAGATAGGTGACAAATGAAGAGAAAAGCCTCGGTGTACATACAGCCGCTCTGAGCTGGAAATCCCCGAATCTGAACTGTAAGCCGAGGGAACTCCTCTAGCACCATTTCATCCCTTGAACACTTTGGTGAGATCCCCAAATTTCTAGATGAGCTCTACCCATTCACAAGTGGTTTCCTTCACCCTGCCAGTCTCAACACATCAGTAAACTCATTAAGAATCAAATAATTACTCACAAAATTACAAGTAGCTGTTTTGTGAAAAGTCAAACGTTACCAGCTACAACAGAAAACAGAGGGGAAGGAAGAAGGATCTAGGCCCCCACACAAGAAAATTCAAGGAAACTAAGAGGACTGTGGGATTCCTCACTGTTTCTGTGAGCCCACCAAGTCCTCATAATCTCTCAACTCTGCAAAAGCACCTGATATGCAGAAGAATCCCAGGCCCAGGCCTGACAGATTAACCAGCTGAGAGACTGCTCTGAAGCTTGAAAAGGACTTAATGAGTGGAGGTGTTGTTTTATCTGGGGAAAGATGCAAAGGTGCAGCATGGGGAGAAATCAAGTGCAGCTCTAAATGTTAGCAGTTATAAACCATCCCTGGCTGCATCAAGGAAGAAACTGAAATATCAGAGGACATTATAACAGAGCCAATCATGATAACTGTACCTGTTTAACTAGAAACAGATCGTCTCTAGGGAAGAGAGTTTGTTCATTGCAAATCAATACAGCACTCATTAAGACTTGTGGAAACCATGTTCCCTTTCAGAGACACATTTCAAATACCCACAATGAAGCTACTATGTATTCTCTAGAAATAAATGCATTAAATATAACTCACAGGAATTCATATTTCTATGAAGTACCAAAAAATAATGTATTGTTTTAAACATCCAGCAGTCATCTATTTCTTACTTGCAGGCTGAAGGACTCAAGGGAAAACTGATTAGAACTCTATTTTTAAAGACAGTTAAATGGTAAGTGAAGCAATGTGGCAAACATACCTTTTTTTGGTTATTAAAAATTATTTTCTGTTCTAAAAACATCCCACTGCATTGCAGCTGCTTCAGACAAAAGTATATATACAAGGCTCCAAGAAACCTGATCAAGTGGGGGATGTCCCTGCTCACGGTAGGGGTTTGGACTAGATGACTTTTGGAGGTCCCTTCCAGCCCAAACCATGCTTTGATTTCATGATTCTATGTACACACTGGTTGTAACTGCTGATAAAATCTTGCAATTTTTTGCAAGCTGAAAAATTTATGTTAAGAAGTTAAACAAGTGGCCTGCATTAAGATTCTATTCCACACCAAAATAACCCTCTCCCACTCTGATCTCCACCTGCCTTTCAAATTCCCCCTGTATATGCAGAGTGCAGTAGGCATAAGCTTTCCATCTTTCCTTCAAAGCACTGAAGACTGGCACACACACAAAGTTGTACTCAAATTGAATAAAACAGCTATTAATGAACAGGAATCCAGCTGTACATCTTCCTTCAAATTCTTCTTATGCCCTGTGATGAAGCCACTGATGTAGAAGGCTACTTCCTCAGTTCTGGTCATGAAATATATAGGAGCCCAGGACTGCATGTGTGCGCATTTCAAGGATGCGGTCTTTTTCTGGCACTAACACTGCCCTTGAAACCATAGCAACTCATCACCCAGTCTGATGTCAAAGTACTTCAGCTTCAAAGACTAATGCATTCCTTGGGTTACCATTAAAAAGAAAAAGATGGTTTAGTGTACCAGTTCTTGAAGGACTAAGTAAATCTGCTTCTTAAAATAAAATATTGGGTAAATATCACTTGTAAATCACTAAAACGGAAGCCAACCCCTCAAAACCTTCATGTGAACATGTCAAACCAAAGGAAAACCCTGCATGAAAGTTCCTGCTGAAATTAAGGAGTTTATGGCTGTATTATCTTAGTTAGGCCATAAACAGGATCATTTGAGAAATCTTCTCCGAAAACCTGCAGATTTAGCAGCAAAGCATTTCACCCTGCAGGGCGTTCAGATGACACTCACTAAGCTAAACTCATAGAGGCACCTAAGTAACTTGATAGCAGCCAGGCAAGACCCAGACAGAGTGAATGAAGGTCTCAGAATGAAGCACAGGTTTTCTTTTCCCTCAGCCATCCCTGTCTCATCTCCCACTCAGCTGTCAAGTAGTTTGCAAAGAAAAGAAACAAAAGCAGTATATCATTTTTTTTTCCCAGGCTTCTGCTTACTTCAGAGATTTCAGATCACAGTAACTGTTGACTGAGCTTTCAAATACCTAGGGAAATTCCTAATCTTATTGATGAGCCCATAAACCCAGTCTCTAGCTGGTGATAACTCAGAACAGCCTCCTCTCAGACCTTCTTGCCTTTCAGACACGTACCATTCAACTATTTGCTGCAGCTGGAGACCATCCCTTCTCCAGGTTTCATATTTCTGGCAGTGCAGATGTTGGATTATAATGCCAATATATCTCCATCTGTAGAACAATTAAATGCTTCCAATGCTAGTCCCCCTGGGAGGGTTGGTGTAAACTTCACCATAACCCTTCCTCCACATCCTTCACATATTCACAGATTAAACTGGGTTGGAAGGGACTCTCATAGGTCATGTTGTCCAACCCCCTGCTGTCAGCAGGGACACCTCCTCGCCATCTCTTCTGAAATCTATGACAATAGTTATGCTTAATTCATTGGCAGAGTACCCTTCCCTCTCCTCTTGTACAATCCCCTGTGCATAATCAGTTGGGTCTTTTCTGAAGTCAGGAATAGTGACACGCATCACTTTGTGAAATAGATTAGACAACTTATTTACTCTAAAAAAGGCAAGAAGCTCTTAAAGTATGTTTCAGAAGGAAAACTGGAACCTGACATCATACAAAAATGAGATGATGTTCTTGTCCAGCTCCAAGGTGTGGGTACCTACTGTCTTTTCCTCAGCAGTTTCACTCCACCTAGAGCTTGACAGCACAGGAAGAGACCCAAATTGTGTTCTACACCCAGAGCTGCCTCAAGGCACAGCCAGAGTACACAACTGCCAAGAACATCTGCCAGCAACTACTCCAGCTGCAACAGCTTCTCTCCTGCTTGTATGCAGGTGGACAGATGAGAGATTGGAGAGCAGAGTCCTTACACTACATGCCCTGAAAACCACAGAAGAATGCTTTCCCCATGGAAGCCCCCTTCATGTTTCCCATCCAGGCTCCACATAGTGTTTCCCTCTCATAGAAGCTGGCACCTTTCCTCTCACGTTTTGCAGCTGCCCAGTAGATAGAGGTAAGTGAATACAGGTGTCCAGGAGAAGGCAGCTGCTCATGGGGTGGGGATACAGGTTCTAGGACAGGAGAAGGGAAGAAAGACAGTATGCCAGGAAAGGAAAAGAGGAGATGAAAGGGTGACTGCACCCACTTCAGCATCCTCTGAAATATTCTACATTCCAAGTTCCTCACAGAACAACCCTACACTGTCTTCTTCCCATTTTGTGTCACAAACTTAGTCCCATTTCAAAATGGGATCTCTTGCCTGCATGACTCAGAGCCTCAAGTTGCGCCTCTCTTGGCTGAACTTCCTCACTTGAACACACACCTTTAATACAGCAAGAATATTCCTCCCACTCGAGACTACAGAGCAAAAGTAGTACAATGTGGGCACCTGTTTGTCACCTCCCTTGGATCTGCTTTCCCCAGTTGCAGTTTTAACTCTTTCTTTAAAAAACTCAGCAGAAAATACTTTACTGCACTGGAATTCCAGCAATGAAGAGGCCTTAATTTTTATTTTGCCCTATTAAAGACATCTCCTTTGTCACAAATCAGTCAGAGCATGACCAGGTTGTGGCTGTGCTCAGGGTCAACTGAAAAATATCAGTTGTCTTTTGTCGTATGGCATGCTCCTCTGCTTTTGTACATACTCTGATAGAAATGCTTTGTGAATGTCTTCTACATATGGGAAAACCTCTTTCCTTTTCCTTAACGAAACATTTTTCTTCTTAAAAAAGATATTCTTCCTACTCAAAACAAGATGAGATATAAAAGTACAGAATATGTCTTATTCCTGGTGGGTGTGAAAAGATGTCTTTTATTAGGATACACATCATCACTCATATATGAAAGAATTCTACCCTCTTGGCGATAGAGCTGTTAGCTCAATTTCCATTAATGATTCTCACCGAGGTTTTAACCTCTTTTTGCTTTCCAACTGATCTCTTGAGGCAGGCTGAGGGTTTCTTATATTTGGAGAACAATTCTATACTACGCCATTTCCATTTTAGTGATCCAAACAAGTGGAAACCTGGATGAAAGCTCAAGCAATCCACTTAAACTCTTAACTCTTTCAGAGAAAACCCCTCTACCATTTGTAAATCAAAGGAAGTCAGTCACTTGTCTCACTATCATTTCTCCTATTTTCTTTTGAACTCCCACTCCAAAGAGAAGAGCTATACGCTTCTCCCCCCATTTTAATTACCAGGCAAGTGTCTGAGTTATATCTGAACTTCAGTTTCAGCTCAGTGCTGTTGGGGGACGCAGGGTGGGGCAGGGGGGAACAGGATGGTGGAGAATACCTAAAACACTGCCAGGGAAAAAACAGCAACTCTTTTAAACACAAAAATGTGACAGCTATCAGACAAATTGTCTGGGGGCTAAGATACTGATAAACCATCTCTTTGGGCATTATAATAAGAACAACTAGAGGACAACAACAAAAACAGAATGCAAGTAGTATGGAATACCAACATCAAGTAAGGAGATATTGACACCAGGAGGTTCAGAGTTCATTTCCTCAGAACATATCAACTGAAAGAATCAAAATTATATTGTAGGAATGAAATTTTTAATGCTTAAAAATACTGAGATTTTTCAAGTGCCAAGGATAAACCAAAGCAGTCTCTACATACTCATGCAACTGAGGAATCATATACAAGAAACAAGACTTCATTTGGCACTCCCATGGAGAATAGCCCCAGCACAGGTCTGTGTGTGAATGCTGGCTTCTATCTATCTCAGTTCATCTAATAGCATAATGGGAAAATTTTTACTTGTAAACTCACAACTTCCCAGCAGAGTTGGAAACTGCCACATGTTGTCTGCTTCTGTATTTTAGACAGACAGCAGATGCTGTGAGAAGTAATATATTTGGGAAATGAGAATCCCATTTACCCATGGTGTTACAAAAGCACATGACCTAAAATCAGATCCTTGAATGAAGGGTTGGTGGCTACTCTTCTCTGAACTGAAAATGCTGGAATTAACAGGATAGTGGTATTATAACAAGAACAAATTGTGATGATAATTGCTGGGGAGAGATGCACTTACATTACCTGTGCATCTCTCCCCAAAATTAGTCTAATCTGCAAGAAACCTGCAAAACAATGTGTGTTAGAGCCTTCATATGTTAAAAAAATGGTTTGCTTATTGATCTTACCTTTACCTCTTATGCTTATATTTTTATTGTGTTCAGTGGAGTTGTGCCAGGGACCAGCTCAAGCTTGTTGTCGCCACATGAATAAGTATTACAAGACTACCAAAGAGTGGAGATCAGTATATGCAAAACAATCAGTGCTGCAGCTTTTAAAAAGATTTAGGGATTCACATAGCTATTGAGAATGTCCTGCATTGTGCCGCATAGAGTTCAGTAAATGTAGAAGGGACAGAAATCCAAACACTTCATGGCAGAAGCCAGTCTTCAGGTGAGATGGAAAACCATCACACACGGGCCACACAACTCCCTAATTGGACACCGTAGGTTTTCTTACGCTTTCCTTCACAGCGGCCAAGACAAGGCACTGTCAGATTACAAACACACTAAATAGGACAGAGATCCAATTCAATCACATAATTTTCATCTGGATGGAGGCAGCCTAACTTCCAGGGATATCCACCTTTAATGCAGAAACAGTTTTGAACATGTAAGTAAAGCCAATGCCGTTCAAAGTAGTGCGTGTTACTGCTTGTATTTCACACTGAATCATCACAATGTTTTCTAAAAAGAAAACCAGGAGGATTTCATGTTCCAACATACTTTCAGTCCATCTCTTTTCCTTTTTCAAATGTTTGTATTGCATTCGGAGCCCAGAATGGTGAAGTTACACTGCTGACCTGCCCTTTAACAGGACCTTAACTTTTACACTCCTCTGCATTCAGCCAAGCTAGAGATGAATAGCTGCTGTAATTTCTGTCATCTTAAACACCGAACGCCAGAGTTTATCTTGATTCCATTTCACGTTTTTCCTAACCTTCCCTTGTTTGCTACTCTCAGCTTTCACCTCCTCACCACTCTCATTTTCACCAATACTATTACTTATACTTTTGTAAAGCCATCTCCTGCTCACACATTGACTTGCACCTAACTTGCTATCCCTCCTTTGATACAGCCCAGTAATTTTTTTTAACTAGTATCTTAACAGTCCCTTCCCAGCTTGTTTACGTAAAAGGACATTCTGAAGACTGCTCTTCCTGCACTGCTCTCCGTAATCTGCACAGACGGCAGTGTTAAACATAGCTGTTGCTAGGACAGTTTCAGCATGAGCTATTTATCCAGACAAGAGTTGTTGACTAACTTGTGAAAGGTAGCTGGTGAGGCTAGCTGCCTTCTCTCTGCCTCTGTGCCTCCATACTCAAATAGCTAGCTTCCACTTAGCACAACGGATTCTTCTGCCCTATGTACATGAAAATTATGCTTACCCCTGCTTAAATGTTTCCATCTAGCTCCTGTATTCTTGGGTAAGTTATGTGGCAAAAAGGAGACATTTGTGTATGGTGCTGCTGTATTGAAATCACCCACTGATAAGAGTGAGGAATCAGGCCACTATTAAGGTGCAATAAATATACACATAAAGCAACCATTCAGGAAAGGAGGGGAAGGAAAGGCAGCAATAGTGTCTTTGAAGCACAGTAAATTTTAACCTACAAGTTAGTTCCAGAGATACTGTGATTCTCCAGTCTCAAACCTATGTTCAGCAATGCCTGCAATATAGCTCTGTGCAGAATGAACCAGCTCTGAATCTTATAACCAAGTAGATTTACCTCAGAAAATGACAAAAAAGGATTATTAAATCTTCATCTTTCAAATTATCAAACAAGTAAAATTGAGCACACACCACAAACAGAACAGAGGAATGTTAAGGATTACAAGGGCTGGGATTTGTCTTGTGAATAAAACCGATACAAATAAAGACATTCCACATTATGTATGACAGTACCCTGTAATAACCACGAATGTTATCACTGTTGTCTTCAAGATTCAAAAAGTACAGCAACACAGAAATGTCTGCAGCCAAGTTACAGTGAAAAAAACACCCTAAATTATAACCCCCCTAAAACATTGTTACTACCATACAGTTACATTTATTTCTCTTTAGTTTAGAGCTTAATAACGAGAAAAAGTAATATTTCTATGTGTGTTGCTTTTACACATATTAGTATAATAATCCTGACAAACTTGCCATTATTGCATTAAGCTCATCGCCTTCATTTAGACCACAACCACCTATCCACACTTCCATTGTGCTATCAAAGGACCTTCAGTAATCTGTCAATATTGACAGCTGAGGCACTGAGACACCAAATCACTAGTCCATGACTACATCAGAAGTCTGTGGCAGAGCTGGGAACAGAATCCAAGACCTTCAACATACCTACCACAACCACAGAACAATGCTTCTCATCCATCAGTAGAGCTCTACAAAGAGCAGGTGAGAGGTGCCTCTGTACCCCCTCAATTCATTCCTCCTCTTTCTCAAAGTTGAGAAAGACCACCAGAGGCACGTTCTCCAAACTTTACAACAGGGTTGTGCATGTGCACACATACCCATCCATTTGCAAAGACCCTGGCAGAATTCATCTCTCCACACTCTATCAAACAAACCATTTCTGTCCAAGGGGAATGCTGCATCAAAACAACTGGGAAAGCACAATGCAGAAGATTTATTAAAAAAAAAATACATAACCCTTGACTGTGAGCCTTAGACAGCAGGTAATTTTAAACAAGGTTTCATTTAGTAATACACATGAAAACATGTCCATGCATGAACAACAACAGACTGAGGACATAGGGGGGGTGTTATGTAACGGTGATGCAACTTGATCCCACAAGTACACAACCTGTGTGTAACAGAGAGCATGATAACAGCTCTCAAGGAAGACTGGTTTCATACAGATTTTACATCAACCTTCATGAGTGTTTTGATTTTTTTAATCCCCAAGCTTCATAAATTAAAATTAATTAGAATTATAAAAATTAGTAATAGGAGAATTTGTCTTTTCAAAACTAGACTTTTCAGCTGGGCAGAAAATCAAAACCTACATTGGGCATTTCCACGAGCCGTCAGGGAGATAACATGGGTCTATAATTTGTCTCCTGTTTCTGAGCTATTTCTCTTAATACAAAGAAGCTCCTTCAGAAAAATACAGTAAAATAATGACACTTCTTTGGGCCAGAGCTGCAGATAAAATGACAACTTGTAAGAAAACAAAGTTAATTTAGCTCAGTTACAGTGAATGAAATTTATGTTTCATGGAGCATTAAATGTGAATGTGGTAACAAGAAGGACCTCCACAGTATCTAACAACTACTAAGTAATCGGTAAAGCTTCTATGATGTCTTAGGTATTTGAACAGAAGAGAGATGTCTAAATATCTTCACTAACATTGTCTTCTGTGGAATGTCAATGCTATTTTTTTCTGTGTGAACCACAGTTTTCACTCCAAAAATCCTGCAGTCCTTGACAGATGCCAGCCAGAGAGCACAGTATCTTTCATATTCCAGCTAAATACTCCCAATAATAAAATTCACCTCAACACAGAAGGGCTCTCACACCACAGCTGAAAATACTCCTACATCAAAGAAAGCTGAAACAGCCTGAAAAGTCTTGTGAAGCTGCTTTACACTTCAGGGGCAAGAATAAAGTAAAATACAGTAATACATTATAGTTCCATGAACAAAGCACAAGGAGTTTATGTTGGTACATCATGTTAATCAGCCTCTCTGTTTCAGAGTAAGTTCAGTAAAACAGCAGCACTGATGGAGAATCTTGCATCTGAGGGAATAAGCTGTGAGGTATTTTTCATCTTGATACTACTTCTCATTTTTATAGCTTAAATTAAGCATAGCAATGTTTTTCACTGAAAAGGCAGGACATTTTTGTACTGTTAACAACATTTTGATATATGCACTATTTCATAAACCCAGATTTTGTCATTGCTAATGCTGTGGAGGAAGGTATTTGACCAGCAAAACATCGTGAGAAGCATTGTGTTCATGAAAACATTGTATAACTTTGTAATGAACCAGTCTGTCACTGGTAACAAGATAAATACAAAGGAGGAATAGTCAGATCCAAAACTGCAAGGATTTGAGAAGCAGGGGCTCATCTGAGGGGCATGCCAAGACACCAGTGAAAAGATTATTATTTTTTTTAAACTCAATTTCAGAACAAAGTAAAAACATCACTGCTTTTATTACTCTTGCAAGAACTTTAGCTGAAATTACAACAGAATTACTGAAAGTGCTTTGCCTACTTCCAAGCCAGAATAAAAACCAGACCTGTTTTGTGCATTTGATCTCTCACATTGCAAATCAGGCTCACAAAAAGAGCGGCAGGGTAGGACTCATTGCCCTCATATTATTAGAAGGAACTGGGGCAAAGGACTTCATTGAAGCCTAATAGCCACAGATGATTTCTCATGCCACGCTGACACAAAAGGAATCAATATCATGAAGGAGGAAAAAACATCACAGGCCAAAGAGAAAGAGAACAGAACCTTATGCCATTGCTACAACAGCTGAGAAAACAAAGCACAGAAAAAAAAAATAATTCCCCAAGCCTGATAAGGATTTCTTCAGACTTGCGCAGTTTCTCTAAGCAGAATGGTTGTCACAACAGTTCACACCATTTATTTGTCAAACCCTGTTTCCCAGCAGAGGGCAAAATGCTACTTCTGTATCTGCTGTTTAAGCAGCTTTAAGGGACACCAAAAAGAGGATGAAGAGCTGATGGTCCTGAAAGTAACAGCTCCCAAAGTGGAGAGAGGGCATCGAACACTGCCCAGCCTCCTGCCCAGATAGCAATGGAGACAAGAACAGAGAAGGCAAAGAAGGAAAACTAGCTAGCTTACACCTGGAAATGGCACACTATGGCATCTGCTCCTCACTGTCCGTATCTGGTCTACCCCTGTTTCTGGAAACAAATATTACAGCCCTGTGCTTCTCCATCATCTACACACTACTGACAGTTTCTTGTAAAAAGTCTGCAGTAAATTAGTTACTGCTTTTACTTTGCAGAAGGGGAAAAAAAAAAAAGGGGGGGGGGGGGAGCGGTGGTGGCAGGGAGAAAGAAAGAAAGAATCTTTACAGCTCTGGAGAGTAAACAGCATCAGTAATTATACCACAAAAAGGAAATCTAAAAGAAAAAGAGAGAAAAATATTTGTATATAACAAACAACACATCCAATATTAACAATTCTAAAACAGATGAGCACATGGAATACACTGTAAATAATTTAGGAACCAGTGCCCTCATTAATGATTTGATACTGTCAGAATGTTGCTTATTCCATTTTCCCCCTCATCTTCCACTCCTCAAAGTGGCTTTACATTTATATAAGGCCAAATACATATTCTGTACTTGCCTTATAGTAAAACATTGTCTGAAGGGTTTAAATACCGCTGTGAAAATAGCCCTTACAATCCTGGATTTGCCAATTTCAGAGGAGGATACATTTACAACACCTTATCACAGATGCAATCCACTAGACAACATGCCTAGAGATCGCTATATCCAATTAGAGAGTATCAAAGATAATAGAGTGAGATTTGCAGAAGATTTTCAAAGATGTTGTATCTTTGAACAAAACTTATTAGGGCTCCATCAGCCGTTTGAACAGTTTTAATGAAGTTGAAGCTCAGCTAAATATGGAGTTATTTTACTTCATGATTAACTTTGAAGAATTTTATTTTTGAAGCCTTAACATCCTGTAATTAAAAAGAATCCTTAACACATTGCAGTGATTCAGTATTCAGTAATTTATGTTACAAGTTTTACTTCCAGAAATGGTCTTGATATACAGCCAAATGCTGTTAACCAATGGGTGCCCTTCCATTTATTGCTACTGGCTTCTTTAATATTTTACATCTCTCAGAAAAACCATATTCTCAGCTTCCCATTCAGCACTCCAGTGATACATCAGAAAAATGCCCTTCTTTTGGCAGCCAGCTCATCTGCCTGCAGTGTTTGCTGCATGTTAACATTTACCTACAGCAGTGCAAGTCAGTTCGAATGCCAAGGTGCAGGCCCAGTCCAACCAAAATATGGCCATGAAAAGATGAAGTATTTGCAATTATTGATACTTAGAGCTAACTGAAGCTGCATTTCCACACAGTCTTAATTCCACATTTGCTCCATTTGGGTCTCCAAAATGACTCAAAATGCATTCTAAAGCTGGCAGCCAGAAACTATTGCTACTTTGTAAGGTGGGTGTCTTTTTCAAGTCTCCAGGACACTATAGAAAAATATTAATGCCACTGATTATACCAACACTCTCCAAGAACAAAACTAAAACAATCGCAGAGACCACACCAATGTATGATACAAAATAACAGATTTCAAATACAGAACACAACAAATAGCTTGGCCATATTTCACAGAATTTTAAAATCACACTGTTTGAAAGGACATGTAGTGACTCAGGATTGAAAAGGCCTCTTCACAGCACATTAGCACACAGCCTTTCACTGGACACAGAAACAGAATATCTTTTGTCAGACAGACCCCTGCTTTTCTAAGCTAAACACAAAACCAACAAACCACAGATCACCTGTAATAATGGAAACAATCAGTATTATGTAAGGAACTGCCTTCAAGCAAGCAAGGACAAAACTTCATCCTTAACACCACAAACTATTTGCAATGCATCTTTGTAAAGGGTATATAGGCACTGTATGCAGTGCTATCAAGATTTACCTCTGTTAGAGCAAAACTTAGACATTTCAACTAGGACAAGGATACACTGTTTTGCTATGTATTAACAGACAGCAAGGGCTTCTCACTCAAAGCACCAGCTCAAGATTTTGAGATGTCCCAGTGGCAATACGTGCAAAGATGCCTACCAGCCCAGAACTGCAATCTGGAATGGTTCTCAATAAAACTGCTTTCCGGATTTTGGAATGGAAGTAATGCACAAATCCACTGCCATCAACTGAAGAGTTAATTTTAAGAAACATCCATATTTTATTTTGCTTAGCAAAAAGCCTCCTTTCCGTAACATTCCTTGGCTTTAATCCATATCTGAAAGTCACTCAGCCTACTCTTGTAATATGACAGTAGCAGCTTAATGAATGACTAGTGGACCGGTTCTTTTGTGACTGGAGCATCTGTATGCCTTTTCTTTCCCAGAGGGAAGCAGTGAACAAAGAAAAAGCTTCATGTCAGGCTCAGGCTAGTTTTGTGGTGGCAGCCATGCTGAGAGCTGAGAGGCACACATCCATCTTAGACCTCCCATCACCCCGACTTAGCATCACATCACAGAGCTTTGGGGGGGTCCAGTCTGCTCAGAGAACACTGGATGCTGTCCTCCACCACTTGCTCCTTGCCAGTAGGACACCTGCAGGGGTCTGACCAAAGGGAAAGCCACACAGCTCTGTCTCCCTGACAGCATTATGACAGAACAGGAAATAAAGTAAGAGAAAAAGCCACTGGATAGAAACAAGCCTTAAGTAAGGAGGAACAAAAATATTTCAGAGATGTTTGTTATTTCCCCCTGCTCTCTCCCTCCCCGCTCTGCTCCTTCACATACACACTCCCTCCCCCTGCCTTACCCATTATTATTATTGTTTTCAGCTCTCCTAACCTGTGGGGAGATATTTTGGGTAAAATGAGACAAGTCTACATGAAATGCAAGCTTCTGATGTAGACAAGAAATCTTCTTTTTTCCCCCCAGAATATTTGGCTTGACACTTCAAAGGCTTATTTCTCACATTCACAGTGATTCTTCTATAAATACATCCATCTATATGCACATAGCGACTGCAACAAATCCACAGCCACATAGGACTTCACAGTCATTACATGCACACTAAACTGCAGCCCTACAGACCTCACAGTAAACCATGGGGAAGAAACTGTGGACCTTTCACAAACACCCCAGTTTGTGTTAATGGGCTAAAGAAAAACATTAAATGCAGTCTTCCTAGATACTGTTTCATGATCCAATCATTATCACAGAATCACAGAACGGTAGGGGTTGGAAGGGACCTCTGGAGATCACCCCCACCCCTGCCAAAGCAGGATCACCTGGGGCAGGCCACACAGGAACATGTCCAGGTGACTTCTGGAAATCTGTAGAGAAGGAGACTCCACAACCTCTCTGAGCAGGCAAACATTCCAACAATGGGGGCAGATCTACTCCTTTCACTAGAGGACAGGGGTCTTGGTTCACATCATGCCTTACACAGGCAGAAGGTGCACAGAAAATCATCTTTTTGTCAGTTCAGTAGGGGGCTACAGGAGAGAGTTTACAGCCTGTAACATCATCACTTTTTTTTTTTTTGGATAGGGGAATTATTTTAAAAAGCAAAGGCACATTTGTAGTGTTTTCCACTTTACCCCCAACAGCTCTGTGGACTGCTTATTTTTGCAGGGGTTATATTCTAGATGATGTTTAAGGTCCCTTCCAACCCAAACCTTTCTATGAATCTACTGGTGTCAGGTACCAGCCCACACCCAAACCATACTATTAAGTCTTCCAAAATGAATAATAGATGAAAGGAAGTGCTGCTGAAAACAGTGACAAGCACCTCATCAAGAAAAGCTGTTTTTTCCACAGTAAGAAACCTTCTGCTCAAAAAACACCAAGCCATACCTACCATCATACAGAGCATATTCTATTTACAGTACACCTATCTGGTTTTAATCACATCAGAGTAGTGTAAATTCTAGGAGTGAATCCTTTTATCTTTAAAGCCAAGAGATGTGTCAAAAGTTAAAAACACAGTATCAAAATATTTTCATCATATTTTGAGCTTCATCACAAAGATGTATTTATAGTATCAATGAGGGGGTGTTGTGCAGACTTTTCTGAACCAACTTTTATAGAGGTGCCATACCTATGCAGCATTACTGCATGAAGTACATTCTTCATTATCTGAAAAAGCTCTGTAAGCTTTCCTTTTAAAGACACCACTCAGGAATTTAGTTCTCATCCTATGCTTTGAAAAACAAGTGTTTGTGAAAGGCTGGGATACTTCACTAAAAGCAGTATAATGTGTTTTTGTTATTCTTTTTATTATAGCCCAATGAGCTTTTAAGCTCCTAGAAATAACAAAAGAGGGTACTGAGCAATCTCCCCTTTGAAACCTCGGAGCAATAGTAGTGCATATTTGAACATATTCAAAAGGCCACATTTCACAGATTGATGTTGTTTTCTTATTAATATATACTTCAACGGTACAGGCTCCACTCTGTATCTAACAGTTCTATGCCCCTATGATCAGAGCCACTTTGCACATCTGAGCTATGCATTCCTCCACACAGGGCTGCAAAGTGATCTTCCCACCTCACACAGAACAACTGCAACAGCCACATAGATCACACCAGTGTCTCTGCTTTTCCAAAGTCTCTGGGAAAGCAGAGGGCTGGACTTGGATCACCCACCTTTCAACCTTTGTTTCCTCTATCTGCCCAAGTAACGGGAATCTCTCCCCAACTGAGTCATTGCAGGATAAGGATCTTCAACACTGCAGGCTAAAGACTCCCAAGTGTCTGCAAGTGCCGAAGCATGGACACTGCTCAAGTCAGAAAGAATCAGCACAAGCACAATAACATTTTAAAGTTTGCTTTTTCAATCATGAATAAAAATCCAAATCTCAGCTATCATTGCATTCATTCCCCTATGGTAACTTCTCATGAAGAGCCAGATACTGCAACTCAGAGTCAACAGAGACAATGGCACAGAGCAAACCTCTCCATTCCTGTTCACTTGAGACATTTCTTCAATGTCTACAAGGTTTACTATTTCTTCCCTGAGGCAATGACTGCGACTGGATTTTTCCAATCCCCCTTCAGTTGATCCAGGCACATTTGTCATCTTTCCTGGCATCTCTTAGCTCCTTGGTGATATCTGCTAACTCTTCCATCTTCATCTTTCAGGTCAACCAGACATAGCTCCGTTATGACTGATTTAATTTTGACAATTAATAAACATGACACAATGTCCTGTTACCTTAACACTGAGAATTCCTGAGAAGCCTTTGTCTTTCAACAGAGTTCTCATGAAAATCTCTTTAAAAACTAACCCAATCCTACTTTCAAGTACAATAATATAAATTACTGTCTCCAGAAAAAACACCAACCGCACCTCCACGTTCCCACCATCATAGCAACACATGTTCTAGGAAGCCTTCAAATGACAGCAAATAACCAGTTCAGACATGTGTGACTGCCTGCACTGGTGAACTGAGCTCCATTCTATAGCTGCCTCCAAATAACATGGAACATTCTTTATATTAAGTTCTATAGCATCATTGCCAATTTTATGACAGGCTAACTCCTGCAATACATACATGGCTTAATGACTCTGTCACTGCAGCACACGGTCTGTCAAAAGAGAGGTGAGGCTGCAAAGACTTTCTCCATCAAGCTACCTGTCAAGACTAGGGGACAAGTGTGAATACCAGAGGAGGGGAGAAAGGAAAGTTCCTTGCCTCCAGTCCTTGGCAGCAACCTTGGGTTCTGACAACAGCATGTGAATCACCAAACCAACAGAGGTTAATCACTTTAACAAACCAGACTCAAGCCTGAGTAAGGAATAAAAACAAGGGAAATAAAGAGCTGAATTATTCATGTTGGCAATCCAGTAGTGACGACATCACAGATCATCTGCAACATCAACATTACAGGGAAATTCTGCATCCCCTGTGCTGGGCTAACATCTGCATACCTCTGTGGAAGACACACAAAAGCTGACATGGTAGCAAAATGATGGTGTGGCAAAACCGCCAGCGTGATAGACGTTCTCCTCTGCTTCACAGTGAAAACCTCTGGGAAGGCCCCATCTCCTACTGTACTAACTGTAGTTAATACAAAACAATAATGCTTCCACGACCCTTGCTTACTTTTAAAAATGTTTCAGCAATATTTTCTCTAACTCCTGCATGTGTACCCACCATTTACATAAGATGCAAGACTTCTTTCTCTGCAATAAGCTTCAGAGAAGTGGATAAGTCACAGCTGCCTGAACCACAGAAGAGCATTCTCTTTCCAGTTGAGCATGGATGACAATGCAGTGGGTTAAAACAGAGCAGTGTAGTTTGTGCTGCTGTGACCACGTGGTCCCCTACACACACCAGTACACAGCTGTAATTGAAAGGGGTGAATTTTCCACACACAGCAAGTCATGAGCACTATTCTCCCCTCCTTCTGAAGCTGAGGATTGCTGAAACTGTAGAGGCAAAGTCTCATTTGATCCTAAGTCACCACAGAGAGAATGTACTACTAAAAATGCTAGAGATTAACAGATTTTCCTGGAGATTTTTCCCAGTGTCTAGATGAGAGAATAAATTGCTAGGGCTTCGCTGTCAGTTTATCTTGTCATCCAGACCCTCCAATTGAGATTACTTCTGTTCTTCACTACAGACCATCTGTTTCCCTGTATAGAAAGAATGTATGCACACTGGTCTTCATTAGTGTACATCAGGAATGCCCTCCTGCACAATAGCACAAACTAATTGCTGTTACTTTAAGCCCAAAGAGAGCAAAGTGGAGCCTAACATTACACATCTACACAGTGACAAAAAAAATATCCACTTTCATCTATAATTTAGGGAAGTGGACGCAGTTCAGCAATAGTTAAAGACTAATCTCTTATGCTTTTTGTGCATTTACATAATTGATTTGCTAGATAATGCACTCTGCCTCCTTATTTAATAAACATGTTAATGATTTCAGACAATTACTCAAAACTGCCTACAAGTGTCTGCCTAAGAAGCACACACACAAAAATTAAAGTGAAAATACACACCAAAAGGCACATCCTTCATATCACATAACACAAGATATTAAGTCAATATGTCACCCTGTCAACAGTCACTTGCTACCTGCTGTTATACATTTATTCAAACCCTCATGTATTAGCCAAGGCTAAGGCACTGACTAGACACCCATGTGGGCTAAAAAGAGAGCTTGAGAATAAAACTGGTGTGCTGTCAAAAGTCTGCGTGTATGCGTGTGTGCGTGTGGGGAGGGGAGCTGTGAGACAGAAGGAAAGGAGGAGGGAAAGAAAATAATGCAGGCTAGGAAGAGATTAGAGAAGACATCTCTGCCGTGTAGTCTCCTTTGGGCTACGGGGAGGGGGGGAATTATGGAAAAACTAAGCTTATTCTATTTTTCCCTCCACAGCTTGAAGAAGGCCTAACAGACAAATGTATCACTTCTAATCTTGTAAGTCAGCACACATTTTAGCCACACTTTTGTTCAGTTCCAAGGCACCAGAGAAACTGCTGACTGCAGGGCTGGGATTTGGGCCCAAATCCCACCTGTCTCTGCTGTTTGAGCCTGCAGCAAGTACCCCAGCATGCAGAGTGACCACTAGAAGAGGCAGAGGACATGTTACTGAGAGCTGCACTTGCACAACTCCACAAGGAGGCTAGTTCTAGGTGAGGATGCACAGGGCTCCCCTTTTTAACCCTGCTGTTATATGCTGCAGTAAGGATTTCTACAGACACATTCAGAGGCAGCCAAACTGGGATGAAAAAAGCAGGAGGAGGAGCAAAGGAAACACCAATTAGCTTAGTATCTGGTCTCACCATTACAGTCAGCATGGCTTTGCCAAGGGCAAATCCTGCCTGACCAACCTGGTGGCCTTCTATGAGCAGGTGACAAAATTAATAGATGAGGGGTGAGCAACTGATGTCATTTACCTGGACCTGAGCAAAGCCTTCGACACTGTCCCGCACCACATCCTGGTCTCCAAACTGGTGACACATGGGTTTGATGGGTGGACCACTAGATGGATAAGGAACTGGCTTGATGGCCGCACCCAAAGAGTGGCTGTCAATGGGTCCATGTCCCAGTGGAGGCCAGTGACAAGCGGAGTCCCTCAGGGATCAGTCCTGGGACCTGCCTTATTCAACATCTTTGTGGGGGACATGGACAGTGGCATTGAGTGCACCCTCAGCAAGTTTGCTGATGACACCAAGCTGTGTGGTGCAGCAGACATGCTGGAGGGAAGGGAGGTCATCCAGAGGGACCGTGACAGGCTGGAGAGGTGGCCACAGGCCAACCTCATGAAGTTCAATAAGAGCAAGTGCAGGGTCCTGCATCTGGGTCGAGGCAATCCCAGGCACAAATACAGGCTGGGCAGTGACTGGCTGGAAAGTAGCCCTGAAGAGAGAGACTTGGGGGTGCTGGTGGACAAGAAGCTCAACATGAGCTCTCAGTGTGCGCTTGCAGCCCGCAAAGCCAATCAGATCCTGGGCTGCATCAGGAGAAGTGTGGCTAGCAGGTCGAGGGAGGTGATCCTCCCCCTCTACTCAGCCCTGGTGAGACCCCACCTGGAGTACTGTATCCAGTTCTGGAGCCCCTATTACAAGAGGGATGTGGAGGTGCTGGAGCATGTCCAGAGAAGGGCCACAAGGATGATCAGAGGGCTGGAGCACCTCTCCTATGAGGACAGACTGAAGGAGTTGGGGCTGTTCAGTCTGCAGAAGAGAAGGCTCCGAGGTGACCTAATTGTGGCCTTCCAGTATCTGAAAGGGGCCTACAGGAAGGCTGGGGAAGGACTTCTCAGGATCTCAGGTAGTGATAGGACTAGGGGGAATGGAATGAAGCTGGAGGTGGGGAGATTCAGGCTAGATGTGAGGAGGAGGTTCTTCCCCATGAGAGTGGTGAAACCCTGGAATGTGTTGTCCAGGGAGGTGGTCGAGGCCCCGTCCCTGGGGGTGTTTAAGAGCAGGCTGGATGAGGCTCTGTCCAGCCTGATCTAGTGTGGGGTGTCCCTGCCCATGGCAGGGGGGGTGGAACTAGATGATCCTTGTGGTCCCTTCCAACCCTGAATGAAACTATGAAACTATGAAACACAAAATCTATTACTGCACTTAGAGGAAATTCCAGCACAAGTGGCTGCAGGTCAGATGGACTTGACATAAAATGTTACACAGCAAAGGTCAGTTTGCTTTTGGAAAACTGGCTAGCACATGGCACTGCATAAAACCATCCACAAAGCTATTTTCATGGCCTGAAATGAAGAGAGATCCAAGAGGGTACTACTTGTCCACCCTCCCAGCTGGAGGTTAAATTGCTCCAATAACAGCTGACAACCATGACAGCAGAATAAGAAAAAATTATGGGTGTCTTTTATCCACAGTTTTTAATCATAACAGGTATTTTTAAAATAGCCCTTCACTACTCTGTGTTGGCTTAGCAATTCAGGGAGGGAAAGGAGGGAATCAATAAAAATAAAAATAGTATGTCATACCACTGTTATCTTCATCCAGCTACGGTTAAGGGAAGAGTATGAGCTAGATGTTTCACTAACTCCAAGTTAAGACTAAGACTGTAGGTATGGCTGTGCAGTAAGATAAACCCAGCACATTAGGAAGAGAAAATGAGAAGTGGAATGGTTTGTAACGTGGCACTTTCAAGAACTTGATCACTGTACAGCAGCAACAGCATACTTCATATTCTGAATTCACTACTTAACACACAGTGTTTCACCCGTGTGCACCATGCATATCCACAGCCTGGACACGATACCAATCTTACAGAACTGTCTGCTTTTAAGGTAGAATTAAAACCATTTCACTCATCTTTCCCACTAACAAGCAAGCACATCATCAAGCATTGTGATCATCCCTTCTATACTGGAACTGCTTGCACTGAAGTAAATAGGCACAGAGACTTTTTGCTCCTCAGATTATGAGATGCAAATCTTTCACAAGATACATTCTTGAGCTATGAGTTCAGCACTATTTTTAAGGAAATACACTGGTTATACTTCTGTTTCTGTTGGTTTGAAGCATCTTGTGAGTTGTACTAGGATGCTGTATATGACATGGGATAACTTCTCCTGGTCTGACAAACTTTTTCATGCACTGGATATACTTTACAGCCATCACTGATGGTGCATGGACCGAAAGGCAAAGTTTTCCAGAACTCCAGCATCTATAAAGTTCCCATAACCAGACCATGTTCTGACCATTTTATGAGACCAGCTGAATGGCAATGACATTACTGCTCTAAAAATAATTGCCACCAACTAAAAAACTCCAATTCTTTATCTCTGGGTTTCCATTTCCAAGGGGCATGGAACAAGTTAGCAAAACCACACTTTGCATTTCCACTGTCAGCAGCAACAGCTTGTCTTATCATCCCCTACAGCTGACAGTCTGAAAAGTACTGAAACGCTCCCCTAATTTCTTCCATGCCCTTGTTAGCTGCTACCAATGCTCAGGTTGATTGCCAGCACTTCAGTTTGAAAGAATGCTGCTTATAAATTACTGCTAATAAATATCACAGCAAGTCACAGATTAATGCCTAGTGACTCTCAGATGCTTTTTCTTTTTTAAATTATTTCAAAGACTATGATGATCAAACAACACAAAAAGCAAACTTTTTACAGATGAAAACCAACCAACCAAACACAGAAAGCACAGCACATTCAGTAAATTGCAAGCTCACCAAACTAAATCAATGTGGTTGTTTTGGGCTATTTTTTCATCTATGCTCAGAAACCTTAAATAAAAGTAGCATCCCATTTTTGCAGTCTGTCAAACACCTACATGTCAGAAGGCAGGGAACAGACAATGTGAATAACCCTTATTCTGTTTCTTCAAGAAGGCCAGCACAGTAAGTCGCTTCTGTTGTGCATGATATAGCAAGGCACTCAAGAGCAAAGGTGCACTTCAGATTGCAAGGTAAAAGGCTTAACATAGGTTTGAGGGGAAAAAAGTCTTTTTCCTCTCTAGGTCTATTACTGTCTCCTAACTGCTCCCACTGGGTTATATCCTCAGCTGGAATGAATCAAAATCAATGAAGCAAAGCTTATTGACACTAGTTGTTCACTTATTGTAAAATCTCCTTGCAAGCAGCATATTCATGCTACTCCTAATATCTAAGACAGCCTTTCTTCTCCTCACACAAAAAGAACATCCTTCTCTTCCTCTACAAAATTCATCAAGACCAGTGAGCCTGTTCAGTGAGCTCTGCTTCAAAACATTATCTGATTTCAATTATAACGACAGTGAACAACATTCTTTCTAAAAATAAGAAGCCAACACAGGAATATAGAAACAGGACCTTGCTCTCCTGAGATTTATGCCCACCTCCCTTCCCCTCTACCCATCGCTTCTCTCTTGTGCACTTCTCCTCTCTTCTTTGATCCTTTCTTCCTGGTTATCTATTTAATTTAGGCTATAAGCTCTTCGAGGCAAGAGCCAGTATTCTCAGGGGTTTGAAAAGCATCACTGCAAACTTAAGGCATTCTATTAAAGAGCTATTTATAAATAAGGCTCTGTTGCAGGATGAAAGTGATTTATCAGTCATGACACTGACATCAAGGCAATGTATACCTTGTATGGTGGTTCAGATCACTGTCCTAGGAAGGGCACAAGGTGTCATGCAATCTTTACACTTAGGATTCATTGTCTCCAAGTAATGAAGCACGTTCATTTAAGAAACTGCATTTTTAAATTTAAAACAGATGGGAAAAAATTCCACTTCTGTAAATAGAAGAGTTCCAGTTGTGAAATTCAAATGTTATGTTTATTTCACACGTTAAATTATATATAAGGTGCCATGTTAAATTATACATATAGGAAGAGCTCATGTAAGTGAGGTAAAGTCTCTCCAGATTTCTCTACTTTTTTCTCTGCCACTTCCTTCTTTTTATTTTGTCAGCAGAAGGTGAAAACTGTTAAATCCTGATCACAAACACATGCCACAAGCCTTTAAAGGACATTTAGCTTCATCATACCTAAGGCATTTCCTGGCATTCAAAACACCTCAGTGTTGTCTACATTTCCAAGAAAAGAAGGCATCAATTTTCTCCCATGTATAAAAGTACCCTTTAAGAGACTGCTGTATCCTTTCTTTCTTGCAATCAGTACACTGGGTTTTCCAGGCAGTACCATCTGGAATAACACACCTATCAGTCACATATCACAACCATAGAAAGGTGGCCCTACAGAAAACAATTATTCCAGTATCATCATCACTGCTGTTCCCAATATTGGACAGATACATTCAGTTCAGACAGTAACATCCATCTCTTTATGAGATCACTCAAAATGTGAAGAATGTCAAGTACAGTAACAGGCACAACATGTGGACACCACTCAAAAATTCATTACCAGGTCTACTGAAAGCCAGAACTATGGCAATTACAAGGCTTGGAAGCAATTTGTTTAGGGTACATAAAGTACTTCTTTCAACTGCTCATTACTGCTACTGCCCAGAAGAATCATTAACAAGTACCACAGTGACAAACAGCTTCAGTGCTCACTTTGTTCCCTCTCCTGTTGTGGGGCCACTATCCTCCTTCAGATTCTGAGCAGCTGCACAGGTGTCCTCAAGGTCTCTTCACAAAGAAACACAGTTTAAGACAAAACTCTACACAGAGTTGAGCAAGTTTTCACAGCACTTGGGAGGGAGACAATTACTTTCATTATCCTTCTCTGAAACATTTATACCTCTCTAGCACTTCCAAAAGCTCATCTCCTATTTCAATTAGAAGTGCTAAGAGCCCTTACCATCCTGCTCTCTTAATTGAAGCAATTCAACAGCTCAGACTCCAATGCTGCTCCTTTGTCCATCTAAGGCTCATCCTGAAGATTCCAGTAATGAGGTGCATCAAAACTCATTATATATCCTTCTCCTTCCAAGTGTAGTAACTAATAGTAGATACAGAGGTCTTTGAGTACAAAGGTATATTCAAAGAGTTATTATCAGATATATATGGTATGACAACTGTGCCCAGACAGATAATCAAGATGCAGGAGTCCTAACAAGATTTAAATTACATACTAGCACCAAACTTGCAAGGGACTAAGAAGAAGTATCTTTTCAAAGTGCACTCCTTCTTCCATCATATCATCTCACTCTGTCATGGCTTAAAATTTACCTAACAAGGTAAAGGCTTTGCAAGGCTAAGCAAGGCTTTGCCTTGCTGAGGTACTGGGGGGAGGAGATGTGAAGGTGATAGCATCTGCATCTTTCAGTGTAAATGTCCAGAAATGTCTTCCAGCTCACAAGTTTTTCTTCAGCACCAGAAATCATCACTTAAGAATAAACATGTCGTGAACACTAGGGCTGTATTTTGAAATTAGCTACGATCTGATCAGTCTGGAACACCAGAAAAAGCCAGCACAAAGGAACAGCATGAAAGACAGTGGTCATCATCCAGATGGCAGAAAACAGATCAACTCTGTGAATTTTTCTTCTCACTCCTCCAAGGCTCTTAACTAAATAGCCTAAGTCATCCGAAGGACAGATTCTAGATAAGTCTCACCAGATTCATAACCCTTTTATTTCTCCTTTTTCCAGCCATTGTTAATTTCTGCTACCTTCATATGTACACTCTTTGTATCATTCTTCATCTCCTTGCTTCACCAGTCAGAGATGTAATCTGCTGCTTCCCATTTTTAGCTTTTGGAAGCAGAGGTGTTTCACCTAACTCTGGGACCATAATTTCCGGTTATGTCCATGCATACTACTCCCACTTTATTATTATTACTCAACCATTTCCCATATTCCCAAAGCAACTGAGTCCACAGGACTAAGAATGGTTTTGCATTTCTTAATTCTGCCCTTTTTGACCAGTAGAAAACACCTTCAGAAACACTCTTTCAGCATGCTAATTTTACTGCAAATACCTGATCTGAATTCTGAGTAATTAGCAAATGAGGTGACCTGTGACAGAAGCTGGTTTGCCTTAATACACAGTATGAAAGCTGTCAGAAAGGATATTTTCAGATCAAGAACCGCTACTGCCCAAAAAGCTTATGGGGACTAAACTCAGGGGGAAGTTCAGGAATACTGGAAAATGTTATTTATTTACATTAATAAAACATTACTTCAGTAGAAACTTGGCGAAACTGCAAGAGATTATGAAATGTAACTGATTCTGAGTGAAACAGCTCACCTCCTGCCTACATGATGCACGTTCATTTGCACTTCCACATTAAAAACATTACAAAAAATACATAAATAAAACCAATTTATTTGCTGGATTAGAATTACAGTTTCTTATACCGACATACTACAGAAAAAGGTATTTCCCATTCAGTGTCCTCAGTGCTCCTCAGTTATGAGCCCTGTAAAGGAACATCTAGTACAGCGTAAAACAACAATTTGGTGGAAAAATTATGTTTCATCCCATGAGTAATTCCTCAGGAAAAAAAAAAATAAAAATTAATTGCCAGTTTTAATTTCTGACTTTTTTTTTTTTTTTTTTTTTGCTACAAACCAACACATAGAAAATATTTAAATTTGGAAGTATTAAATAAGCAATCCAAGCATAGTAATTGAGCAGTCTGTTCAGTTATGGCCCACAAGCCTTTTTGAAGGCAAAAAACATGTGCCAGTATATATTTATATAAGCATGTATGTTCTCACTTACACCACAGGAAGAGACAAATGTGTTCCTAGATGTTACATAAAGTTTAGAGATCATGGGGATTGTTTTTAATTCACAAAACACAAATCACCATCTCTGCAGAGGGGAATCTAATGTGTAGAGACCTGGGTTTAAAACTTCCCTTCAAATTCTGAAATGCCATGTTTTCACACTGATAGCTATGTATTAATAAGAAGAATGCAAAAGCAAATGTGTAAAGCTGCTGAACAGATGACACTTGGTACGCTCACCAAGTGTCTTCTAGAAAAGGCATACGATCTTTTTCAGTGAATGTTAAGATACTGAAGTAGTCAGGCCAAAAACCAATCACTGGAATGATACCTTTTAAGTTAACAACTTGTTTCATAGCACAATAATCCCCATCTGAAGTTACACCAACTTGAAACGTTCATCCTGTTGTCTTTAGGGAAAGGAGGGAACTGTTGCTAAAGGGACAGGGTGTGAAGCCTCGGTACACCAAAATAACCTGCTCAGTAACTAGCTACTTGGAACTCACCACCCTGCAAGACACAGGCACAGGGCTGGTATGGCTGGTCCTGGGGGAGCAGAAATACTGCAGTTCAGCCAGGCTCTAACACACTGGTTCCCTAGAGCCTCTGAGGCTGGTTTAAATGTCAAGCAAATTCAGAGTCCCTGTACGGTGCAATTAAGAAATCGCAGTAGCCACAGTGCATGCACAGATGTCACCCACAAAATGCTGAGTAGCTGATGTCAAATGACAGAACCTTCTTCCATTTCATTCGGTTATTTTAGGGAGATTCCATTACCAGCCAAGAATACAATAATGAAGCAGCATCACCTCATTGTATTCTTTTCCATACATACTTTGGTTTTATGCAGAAAGAATGCTTCTGAAACGACATTTAAAAGGTATCAGCTACCTTTTGAGCTTAGGTTGACATAGGTGAAGAGGCAGTAGACATTGTAAAGCATGCACTCTAGAAGACAGATGGCTTTGGAAGGATTGGTAAGAGGTAAAAACAATACTAGAGGAACCAAGTAGGCAGGTGGGAAAAGTTGTATTACTCACATAAGCACTGCAAATTGGTTCTAGGATTGCACTTAAACAGCCTCTGTCTGAAGCAGAAAAAAAATTATTGCCAAGCTAAACACAGACACACACACTGCTGTTGCTGTGCATTGCAGCCCATGGCATTTTAAGTAACATCCTCAAGACATCTTTTCTCATTCTTTACCTCACACCAAAGTCCAGACACGCACAAGACCACCATAATGCCATGGCACTTTGCAAGCATTTGCATTCTTTTCTCAGTATCTCTATTGTTAATGAACTTCTAAATACTTTTCTCCACCAGGAGTTGAATGGCCAGCAAGTAGCCTTCCTCTCCTTCCCCAGTCTCTATCTCCCCTCCACGCTTCATCAGGGCTTTACTCCTTTCCTTTTTCTCAGTTATAATACGAGCCTAAAAAACCACTGTTCAGCAAATGGTCACAGAAGTACCTTCTACCCAATTTCTGCTGTTTCCTTAGTCACTCCTTCCACACCAGGGGAAACTGGCAAGTTGAGGAGAGGTCATCACAGTTTGTATTCCATGAAGACAAGAAGTCTCCATGGAAAATAGGTGTTATATCCAAATGTTTCTGTCAGACAGGACTAAGAGCAGAACTGGTTATTCTGATGAAATTCTATACTGCAGAATGACCAGGACTCCAGCAACCAGTAATGTATGTCCTGATGTGTAATGCACACGCAAGAACTTAACTACATTATTTATCCTTTTACATAATGGATGGGGAGAAGAAGGAGCTACAGAATGAACTTCAGCCTTATCCTAAATGTCTCTGCCTATATAGATAGCTTTGGGTTAGTAAAACAGGCTTACATCAGGTTTACACCAGCAAAGATTAAAAAGAATCTAGATGACAAAAACAGCCAGAAGCCTTAACATGTACATTTTAAGAACTTGCCTGCAAAATGGAAAATGAAGCAGTCCTTCAAGTGCTAAATATCAGATGCCTAAAACAATTAAGCAAAAAAATACCACTGCAAAGTAGCTGCAGATTTGAAATGGAAAAAAAAAGACTTTAAAGTCTACACAAAGATGAACGTCACTCCTTACTGATTAAAAGGCTACAAAACTCCCTTCTGAGGAATGTAAATCCTCACCCGTAGACTGAATGTGTCAGAACTCAGGGCTGGCAAAGAAATTCCAGTTCCACTTTAAATGATGGCACAAATGAAGAAACAAAAATACAAGATCGTTCAATGACATAACATAGTTATAAGCCTAAATCGCTTCTGCTTATGTGGCATTTTTACAGACACCACTGTTTTCCTCAAGTGTTTCTACTGTCGTTGATTCCTATGTGGGATTGCAAGAAGTATCTTTACCTTGATGTAGGGCCTTTCAGTGAGAAAGAAAGTGGCTGTATCCAAGGTCCTCTGACATACACCTTTTGCAGTCAGGCATGGTACCCTGCAACCAATTAATAGGCAAGGGGGAAGGAAGTTCCCTAACACATTCTGGCTCTCATCAATATGATTACAGCGTGCTGGAGGTAGTTATATACAAACCTGTCCAAAAGAAGCAAGAATGCATTAGCATATTGTGGCAAACTGCACATTAGGATTTTTAAGCTTTACACAAGATATTATTTAGCTTCTGTAGAATCTTGTAAGAACAATACATACCACAGGTGTTTGAATTCTTCCCCCCCCCCCCAACCCCCAGGGGTGGGGGTGGGGGCCGGGAACAGGATAAGAGCAAAAAATCTGTAAATGGAAGCACGCTCAGTTAACCCAAATGTCTGACAGTGAAACTGAGCATCCAACATTGGTATCTTAGACAGACATCTTTTTCCTCTGTATTTGCATGTTCTAAACACTAAGTGTATCTCGGGATGGTAAAAAGAATAGCAAGTAATATACCAGGAAGGTATTTAGTTACCTCCTAGCTGCAGCAGAGGTCCTTGTGTTCATTCATAAAGTATTTGGAAAACCAGAGCATTTGAGGTGAGAGGATTTCTGAAAACAGCTCTACGTAAGAGAAGCCATTTTGCAAGATTTTCAGTGACAAATTGTCGAGGGTTGAGAGTATGAGAGTTGAGAGTATGAAGAATGGGGCATAAATGTAATTATCCTTTTCAAAGTGTGCTTTTCCAGCATCCAGTCACCAAGGGCATGGGACCTTCCTAAGCCAGGGAATACAACTGGACTACCAGCTTTCAGTCAAAAAAGTAACATGAGATCTGACACTAGTTTAGATTACGTTTTTATTAATTATTGGGAGATTCATTATGAACACTTGAAAAGTAGTTTAAGATAAAATCAGTGCAGGTTTTACTGCAGGTTTTACGGTGTTCATACACGTATCATGTATTACCTAATATCTTTTTGCCTTGTTCTTAGTATTGCAATAACACACAAACAATTCCATGCCTTTGTCATCATTATAATTGTACCCTAGTAGACATTACACTGAATTGTAATTACGCTGTTCCCTATAACCACTGCAGTTTTGCATTGCTTTTGCACAGCTTCTCTTCTGAAATTCCTCCATTTTCAAACTGAGCTATGTGCTGCCAGCCTTACCCATGCCTTGTTCATCATAAAGATGAACATACTGGAACTTGTTCTGTTTGCAAAAGTACATTACACAAAACCTTTATCACCACGAAGAGAGGCTATCAACAGATAATTCCCAAACTACATTTATATGAAGCACTTCTGGGAATAAATCAGAAGGCATAAATCCTTTTTTAACTAACTCATGTAATAAACTATGAAGCCAGACTGTACCAGCATTTAAACACCTCAGGTTCTGACAGACCCTATGGCAGATCAGCGCTGCCACTATCAAGCTCCACCAGGTAAACTACACTTTTTGTTTCTGTATAGACATGTAGAGCATTTTCTAGAAATCACAGAGATTGACAGGTTGTCCACATTATAAAACACAAGGGAAACTTTCAGTGCTAATAGCTGTCAATGGTAAACTCTAAGGAAATGCAGGAACTTTTTAGCAAGTACAATACTCCACAAGTTTCAAGTGATCTTCTCCATTCCTCTATTATCAAAAGCCTAAGACATCATGACCTCCAACAGCAAATCAACTATTTACTGACAACCATGAATATGTGGTGGATATAAGTGATGTCTTTCACCTGTAAAGTGTATGATATGAACCCAAGACAGGAGAGATGATCTCCAATGTAAAGACTTTATAAAAACCTATCTTGATTTATAACTCTAGTATTTTTCCTCATGCATAACTTGTTTAGACAATACAGATAGCACTGTCTATTTATATCATCATCAGAAGTAGCAGAACCAAGAACTACTTTATTTTTTTATGAATGGATCTTACAATTAAGCAAAAGTGGGATGCTTATAGATAATAGATGTACAGGAATCAGTCTGCACTGCTATTTCATTAGAGAGAGAACAGCTGAAAATAGGACTGAGATACAAAATGGTATTCACCCTCCAAACACTAATTCAATATCAATTTAAATGGCAAATAAGCTCAGCAGTGAGCAATGCTCTAAAGCCACACAAATAAATTATATCTCTTTGAGTAAGTAAGCATTTAAAGAGGCATACTTAGAAGAAACTAGACTCTAAATGATTTTTCATAGCTTTCAAAATAAAGCCACAGAAACAACAAAACCAACAAGATATTTTAACATCTCCTGTATGCCAAACTGGAGCACTATGTAGTATTTCCATTTTCTTTTCCATTTCAGCTTCCGACTCGCTGAAATATCCTCCTCAATTTTTACATTCCTTTTCAACAACTCTGTGTGTAAAAAAAAAAAAAAAAAGGTATGTGCTGTGCTGCCACAAACAAACCAATTCTCTTTTCCCTATTCCCGTAAGCACATTTACTAGCAAAGGGGTTTGAACCTGTGGCAGACATCCCTCCAAGCACACTGCCTGAGCAGCCCACGTCACTCCCATGTACAAAGGACGCAGGGAGCTGCCATTGCCCATAGCAGGAGGGGAAATGTAAGAATCTGTGTACTACAGTGCAGCAATCAGGACTTGATTCTGTGTTTTGATTTGACATGTACCAGTTGGGTTTGTGTAAAGGCTACATTTTTAGAGAACCTTCCACAGACCGTGCTATTAAGCGCTGCTGTTTCTGACTGTAAACAACGACGAGGCATTGCATTAGCATCTCTCAGCAGTCCCATTGAAGATATCCACTGCAGAAATAATTCCAGGCTTCTGATTGCCGTATATCGGTCTCCAAGAATTAGAGCAACACATGACACTGTGTTCCCTATGCACCCAGAATTTAACTATGTGGTGACACATGGAGTTCCTGTTTTTATAGATTAAAGCCAAGCGCACCAAAGACACTCCTGAAGCTGCACTCATGTCATACTTCCCTTAACAACAACTTACACAAATATTGGGAAAGAGACAAAAATCCCAAGCACATGGCCATCCACGTCCTAGATTCTGACTGGAAGTACCACTTCTAAATGAAAATGACTGTATCAGACTGTGGTCATAGAAGGAATAATCTTGGAATAAAGCACCACAACATCATTAGGAAAGACACAATATAGTTCAATACCCTGAAACAAAGCCATTTCATTACAAGAATAACTCTCTGCCAAACCCAAATCCAACAACAGCTTTGCTTTCAGCAGCACATGAGCCTTCCCAAAGTCTGATTTCTCATTCCTGTAATCTATATAACCAACCCTCCTTGGGTGCTGCTTAAACACCCAGATCATTTTGTTACCCATAGTTCCTTTGATGCTCTCTCCTAATCCTTAAGCACTATCAACCCCAAGACACTGCTGTTCACTGGCAGCATCCTCCTGCCTTCCCCTGCCCACATGGTGATTTGCAAGACAGTCATAATTTAAGAACCCAACAGCACATTATTGTGGATTACATCTTTAAAAAGCCCCAATAAGCAACAACAACAAAAACCAGTACTTTAAAAAGAAGATTTTAAGCTAAGAAGTAAACTATTTGGTTGGGGTTTTTTTTGCCTAGAAAACGTGGATTTGATTACAAAAAAAAACACTGGTGAGAAAGACAGTCCTGTCTTAACTATTTCTGTGAACACAACTGTGGTTTGAAAGAAAAAATGCAACTATTTTATTATCAAAAATCATCATCAGTGACACAAAAGGGGGAGGGGGGAGCAGCATATACAGAGGGGACAGAGGGTCAGTCTCATGGATCCTACACTTGCGCAGCACCTCTGACTTCATAAAAAAGTAACTGGAAACAACTCAGTGCAACAGAGCTGGAGAGAAACACACTTCTGCTCCACTGTGTTCTTGCTCTTGATATCCAGACAAAAATTGAAGGAGATGGATGTAGATGAAAGCTTTTTCAGTAATGAGGGAACTGAAGTTACCAGTTCTAATTCCAGCCAACCTTCCCTGTTTTTCATGCTGAGTGGAGAAGAGACAACTACTATATTTTCTGAGACCATGAGGCTGCCAACTGGCCGTTCTTCTGGAAAGGATTAAAGTGCAATGTCAAGGAGAACTGTTGGAAGAATGAGACTAGGAAAAGCACATAGCTGGGAGTCAGGGACTCCCTTCATCTGACAGTACAACATGGATTTTAATACTTCTTCAGGACCTGCAGAGCAAGGGGCTGCTCTTCAGCAACTTGGTACTGACTTTCTTAGGTTTACTTAGCAACAAGACTAGAAGATCAGCTCTCCTCTACAGTTCCACTGGTGTAATTCAAAAGCAGTGACAGTAGAGTCAGTAGCACTATATCATCATAAAAGAGGTGGACTGACTCACTTCACATCTTTGACCATCTCACAATGAACAGGATAAGGAACTTGGGAAAGTAACAACTCCATATATATTTGACAATATATTCCTCTTGCTAACAGAGACATTACTACAGCTGAACAGTACTCCTTCTTCCTTTCCTAATACCTGATGAACATTAATTTCTACAGCACCACAGCCATGAGTGCCAGGGATCTGTAAGCACTGAGAGGCACTGGGAACTCAGTAAAACATCTGTCAAGCACGTTCTCAAGTACTAACCTACCATAAACACACACATACACACAAAGTTATGAAAGCCCCAGTCTTACAAGGCACTCAGGACTGTGGGTGCTCTCACCACTGCCATCCTTCTTCACCTCCAATCCAGCCTTTGCCACCCCTTCCAGCTTCCTTTAACTTGCATAACAAGTTCTGCCAGAGAATCCACCTTTGGCAGTAAAGCAACATCCACAGCCATAACAAACTAATAGTAATAAATGAGTAGTGTCTTATATTGACAGTAGGCTGGTGGGTGTGACGAAGAAAAGATGCTCATTTGCTTGATACATTGTGGAATATTAAAATTAATGTTTGATCTTTCCAGCTACTCAGTTGTTTTAATAAGCTTGAAGTTCTCTCCTTTCCTGAAGCACTGAAAATAAGTTAGCCTGAAAAATAATCACCAATTACACAGAGGCATATTCAGACAGTGGGAGAAAATGGCAGCAAGGGGTTAGACATGTTTTTGCCAGGTCAGAAAATCCAGCTAGGCTTGTTATTTGCAGTTTGTTTTCTTTACATATATTGATATTAATCTTTTTTCATTAAAGTTTCTTTTATATAGATGATTTTCTGGCCATATCAATTGCACTCTTTGTTGTACTGGATGCACCTTTCTGAATGAAGTACACATGAAACACTGTGCCAAGCAAGAGCTGCAGCTACCTGAGCAGGAACTACCGTGCTCTGAGAGCACTGCATAGGTGTCAGACACACCAGTCTTGTTTACAGTGATCTATTCATGAATAAACACATACACCATGACAGCCCAGATCACCAAGGCCACCTACTTCATTCATTGACTTGAACAGAAATACATCAGTGGTCTTGAAGCCACAGTGTGCAAGCAAATAGTATCTCTAAAGGGAAAGAGAGAGGTTAGAGTAGAAGGCAGAACAATTTTTTTATGTAACACAGCCCAGCTTACACTACAAAATTTTGCTGGCACAGTTATGTCAGCAGCAAGAATAAAAAAACCCAAAATACGCCCACAAGTGGCATCACAATGCCAACAAAGCCTTCCATAGAGATGAAGCTTTTCAGCAAGACCATCATTTGGTCAGTGCAGTTGCTATCGTTTAATCAGATTATTTTAGAAGAGCTAACGGCATCCCTTTGACAATATTTCATTGCGCTTTTAAACAAGGAACTGTGCTACCTACACATACTGCTTTTTGCAGGCGTTACATGCATCTTCCCTAAGGACTCTCTCTGTGCAGGACAAAGTCTTGCAACATGGACTATTTAACGTGCAGTGCTCAACCTCATCCTGCTCATGTCACGGCACCAAAAGCAGACACACTATAGTCCCTCCCAGCTTAGCGTCTCAGAGGCTGCAGAAAGGAGATCCTACCTAGAGTATCTACAGCCACTAATCTGCTGTCTTTGAAATGCCAAGGCACTTTGTCCAATTAGAACTGTGCAGAAATATTCATCCCGTCCCTGACTAAGATGAAGCACTTCTTTCAAAAGCTATGGTGGCACGGCGCCAGCACTAGGGAGTCCAAGTGTTCTGTGTAGAGCCAAGAGTTATTAATTAGTTTTATTAGTGGCAGGTCCTTAATGTGAAGTGACAGGGAAAGAGAGAATATCCCATCACAACTGAAATATAAATTGTCCAGATTTCAGTTCTGTTGTTCCACAACACATACAGGCGACCAGCCAGGGAAGAGTGAGGAAGAGTGAACACAGCCAAATGCCTGTATTCAGTGTTCCTGTATATTAATGGCGAACTGAAAAGACTCTGTTACCTCAGGTGGCTCTCTGGGGAACCACTCATGAATTTTAATTATGAGGGAGGGAGCATTTTGAAAAATAATGCTGCCTGCATGTCACCATTAAGCACGGCCTAAGCTGCAGCAGTCACTTCCCATGAAAACAAAACAGGCAAGATGAGGGGGACAGAGCCTACTCACTTTCAGTTCAGCAGGACTGAAAGATCGGATTCAACATTCAGAGATCAGCCTAAAAACAAACGCTACTATTTCTTGCACAGGTTAATACAGGCATGTAAGTAATCAGGTCACATACTTCAGAATACAGATGTTTGAAACAACAGAACACTTCAAATAAAAGACCATTACTGAACAGGTTAGACTACATCTCAAGCACAGTTGAGTCTAGTAACGCTCGCTGACTTTCCCAAGACCGCAAAGCTGCCCAGGGTAGGACTGCCATATACTGAAATAATGCTTGGCAGCCAATTGCCAAGTCCCTTCTATAGGCTGTCAAAGTAAGTTCCTCTGGTCTATATGAGGGAGTTTAAAATATTTAGCTAAAACCAAGAAGCTGAATTCTAGACTAGATACATTGATAGAGAGGAAAGAGAAAACCACATCAGCGCTGAAACAACATTGAACAATTGCTTAATGTAAGTTTCACTGCCACCTACTAGCTGCAGGGTAGTACCAAGGTCTAAAGAGCTACCAAGGCTCACGCTGGGCTTTATGGAAACAAATAGAAGGTCAGACACAGGATGGAAAGTGCAATACAAGAATGGAGGTCAAGGTCACACCACAACTTCTTTTGCAGCACAGAATTTACATTGCTCTGCTCCTCTACCCTATACCTGTAGATTATATGTCATATGACACCGAAGTTGCTTCCAGCACCCACTACAGTATGGCTCCTCCACAAAACAATTGAAGAAATAGAAAGCATAAATAAAAGCCCACAGACCAGACCTCCAGCTAAACAAGTTGTCAGTCTTATTGCTTAAAGCTACTAGTGAGAAATAAAGGATCGTCACATAATTTGTCTAGCAGCCTCCTCCTTCCCCTGCCAAGTAAAGACAAAAAAATCCTTGGAGCAGAAAATAGGGATTAAAAAATAAGAAAATAAGTAACAGACCATACAGCAAAAGACAACTTTTCACATGGAAGGACAAATAAGGAGGGAAAGAATGACAAAAAAATAAAAAGATAAAAGGGATAAATAACAAACCATCCCCAACCATCCAAAACAAATCCTTGTGTCTCCTTTGCTACAAAGCCCTCCAATCAGAGCATCACTCTGCAGCAAACGCCACGGATCTGAGCAATCAGAGTTATCTCTCAGTAGCAGTGTACCTGCAAGAAAAGAGCTGGAAAAACATTAATCTGATGGAAAGCTTTAAAGCAGCTGCATTAAACAAAGCCAGCCAAGGCTACTCTTGCAAGTTCTGAAGTAAATAATTTCCCAGTAGAAAAGGAGCCCCATGGACTAAACTAATAAAGAAACTGTATGATCTAATGGTAATATTTTTAATTAAGCTAGCTTTATCAGATTGGCAGGAATGAAGTGATACCCTAAAGAAAACTAACCTTCAAACAGGGGGGAAAAATGAGGGAGAGAGTATATTTGCATTCAGACACCCATGAAATTCCAGGAAAACTTCAGAACACCATTGACAGAGTTCAATGCATTAAAATCCCTTATGAATGTTGTTGGAGCTGAGAGACAAGCAGCTTCATGTTATATCTTTTCATGAGGAGGTGAAAACATTTATCTTGCTTAAGAAAAAAAAAAGTCAACAGTAGCAGCAAAAAGGAAAACAAAACAAAATAACACCAAAAAATCAAACAAAATAAATAAATTAATAAACCAAACCAAAAACCTTTTACTGCTCAAGCCGTTAGGGGAAAAAACCCCAGCCCCACAGCAATTTCATGACACTATTCTCAAACCAGAGCTTCTGGCACACAGAAGATTATTTCTCCTGATGAATAAAAATGAAGAGTCCTTTTTTTTTTTTTAAAGCAGAACCATACAAGTCTACAGTTACTCACACATTTGCACTTCAAAATATCAGAACAGGACTATCACTGATTTTGTTTTTAACAAGTGATCCACGTTAGCACATCCATTTCTACTTTTCAAGATCTTGGAATTACCTATACAGAGATGAAGCTAGGAAACAGCTACTTGCCACACCAGAAGAGTGGTTTTTATCTAGCACATTGAAAAAAGATCAGAAACGTGTTTTTTCTCGTCATTATTTTTCGTTGTCACACTCTCGTGAGTCTTCTCGTTCTGAAAGCAGTAACCAAAATGACTCTTCATATACAGTGTCCAAGAAACTAAACCTAAATTATGAAATGTGGGAGAGCTGAATAGGACTTAAAAAAAAAAGTTTTTTAAAAAAAGTCAAGTGCTTTTTATCTCCTCCTAATTGGGATGAACAGTACCATGTGTTCATTGAAAAGTGAAAATGAGCCCATTAGCTCTCAAATAAAAGACTAGTATTAAGGAATACTCACAAATGGAGCTCTGTCTGTCCAAAATGAAAAATCCAAACCAAAAATTTTAATCCATTATGCTGAAGCTTTCAGACCATCCTGCAGCAAAGGAGTGAGCCGCTCTGAACGTTCAAGTATCTAACTATGGCTCCTTATTAGTTCCTATTAAGCTTGCCTTGAGGCAGAAAGAAACAAACCATTTTGCTGCTGAACACCTATTAAAGCACCCATTTCTTATACTGCAGACTGCAGCTCTGATTTGGCATAGGAAAATTATTTTTACATTTTTCTAAATTCCTGATAAAGTAGTAAAAGCTCCAAATTTAAAGACAGATGTGTGAGAGATCAAAGGTAATATATCCATGCAAATAATTTCCGAGGCCAGCATATAGCTATGCAACTAATCTTAATAGTCTGTGCATAAAAATTAGTTGGAAGACTACAGTTAAGAAAACCCAAATAACTCCTATGGCTAAGAATAATTTATGTAATTTGTATTTACCAATAGGGAGACATCATTCTGAGTGCTGTTTTGCAACCATTTGGGTTTTTTTAACTGGCACCTCTGACTACAGGTGACATATGAAAGTGTTTGTGAACGTACCACAAGCAAGTTTGAAGAGCCTGAGCACTACTATGTCAACTTTCTCTGCTATCAACACTGTGAGGTTTATGATAACCTCCATTTTTTCAACAACTTGGTTTTATGCTCTTCCTTTAATAGGCTGCTCAGCCTTCTCCTCCACACCCCAAACCAATCACCTAATGATTACAGCATGGTTTCATGACAGTTATACCCTGTGGTATTGCTGCAGTTCTGCTCTGCACCCCTCTTGCTGTTGTGCTCAAGTCTCTCTTGCACACTGTAGCTTGCCTTATGAAGTTATCCCAACAGTGCACTGTGCAATGGAGCATGAGAAATTTTAATGGCTCTCTGCCAAGCTCCACTGCAGACTACAGGCATTTTGCCAGTGCAAAGATACAATCCCCTCCAGGGATCATTCTGGGTACAAACACCCAACCTTCGGGCACTTCATGTGGCATGGAAGGTATTCATTTTTATTTATTGAGTGGCAAGCACAATGCTAGCAGAAAATACACAGAACCCATTATTGCTCCAGAGGTCTCCAAAAAAATACAAGGACTAGGAAGAAGCAGAGAAGGCAGCTCCGCAAGGACACAAGGAAGTTTCAAGGAAACATACAGCCTAGGACAAGATGTCCCCCAACTCCAAGTCCTTGCAAGAATCCACATCTTTAACATCATCTGCCTTCATCCCCACTGCCTCTCCTTATATTTTGATTAAACATGTAAGAAGTTGGAGAAATGTCTTTATTATTTAACAAAGCTCTGCAAACACTCCCATGGGGAACTGAATACCTACACTCAGAAAGGGAACTCAGCAGTGCATTTGGGCCTGCTCACAGCAGGGCTCAAAAGCTGAGCTGAAACACATTAATGGTAGGATACGTGATAAATGATCTGACCACTGTGGACTAGAGAGCATGCAGAGGTAATTACTTAACACTAGCACAAGGATTCTCCTCCGAGTACTGCTGGAAAGAGCTGCTGGGGGAAGAGGGTTTCAGAACAGTACATGAAAGACAAGCAGCGTTTGGTCACTGTGGTACCTTACAACATGCCGGCCCTTAACACTAATATCCAAACATGTAGAGTGGTATATGCACGTTGCTTACAAACACAACCATCTTCTCACCCATCCTTAAAGTTGTGCAACAGGAAACATTATCTGCCAACACATGGGTTAAAGCACCAAGTAAGCCACTGGATGGCCAAACAGTCAAGTAGAGAATAGCTTCAGAATTGTAGAACAGAAAATTACACAGCTGTTTATCCTTGGGCCTATGTTACACACCAAAACCAGGCAGCTTTTTCACAGCCTGCTTTATCACTGTGTTTGGATTAGTGCAACGTGAAACGCAGCAACTGCTGTTATGTAACTAAACCCTGAGTATACAGTTGTCATTCTGGGTAAATTTAACTCTGCAGGTTTAGGACAGAGGTCTATCGCCAGGCAGACCATGTGAAATAATAGGAATTTAAAGACACAGGGCCCTTTTTGATTTCCTTCTTGCACAGAAATAATGAGATGGGTCACTCCCACATCAAGGCCCCTGTCTGCCTGTAACAGAAACCTTGTGGCAACAGCCACTATAAGAGTGAGCACAAGCACAACAAATCCTGAGGAAAGCACGGCTGCTTAGTGACGAAGCTGGCTCTCTCCTCCACATGCATTCCAGACAGCAGGCAACAGCAATACAGACAGTTCCAGGGTTTAATGCAGTGAGGAGCCAAAGTGTATGCGCTTGCACTGTGATGAAATCATAACAGGGAGCCTTATAATGAGAATAGAGTGTATTATTAGCACTGTTATGAAACTGTTTTAGCACTTGCAATTAGCGCTTCCCTATGACTATCAGTTAACATTAATCTGTGAATCTGTTTTCCTTCTTTTGTCATTTATCAGCAGGCAAGTCACTGAGCTACCTCCAGCTGAAGCTGGTGAATAAGCACTGACATCAGAACAGAGTGTCAGGTAACGATAACACAGCTCCAACAACAACTAACATCTGAAAATAAGCACGAACAGAAGCAGTAATAAATACATGAACAGCTCAGAACTGCAATATTTCTAGAAAAGCCTCCTCGAGCCTGACCACTGCCTTGGTCTAACCAATGTGAAATACCCCAAAGTGGCCACCTTGGGGTTTTGGGTGGTTTGGCTGGTGGTGTTTTGTTTGGGGTTTTTTTTCCTCATTTCACACAGCTCAAGGGCTTCATTTAAGTGAGGAGATATTTCTACCACAACAGATTCCTCCCCTGTTCTACCAGCCTGGCTGTGCCACCTCCTGACTGGGCTGGAGCCCAGATGTCACTGACTTCTCTTAAGGAAATACCTCCAGGTTCTGCTGGGAAATGCTTGTGCTTACTTGAGAGTAAAAACTGACCTCTGTCATTGCTAGAACAGTTTTCACTTTTCTAATCAGAAACTTGTTTTCCAGCTTAAGTGAGTAAGGACATCACAAAGAGAAAGAAGATCATATCATTGACTTCTACTTGATTACCTCCTGATGACAATTTATCCTCCAGTTCACAGGTTAGGGACAGAAATGTGTCAAAGCTTTCTATAGATTACTCTGTTACAAAGAACATTTAAAGCAAATATGCTGAAATCCTGCAAGCTAAAAATCTTGTGACTTGACAAAAGCATGTATTAAAGAAACAGTCACAGATTTTTAATACATTTAAAAGACATTAGAATGTCTCTTGAAACTCAAAAAAGTATTCCCTTCATAAGCAAAGTACAACAGACTGCGGGGGGTGGCAAAGAAAAATAGGAAGTTTTATATAACTGAACAACAAAGCATACACTATGTGATGCATTCAGAAACAGTCATTTACCATTAGTCTTATGAAAAAGATGTGCTCACTTTCTTCCAACTGCAAATCTTGTTGGGGCTGAAAAGCAGGATTTACTAAACTTACCAGAGATTTTTACAAACCAGGCAAGAAAGTAGCTCTGACTGCACTGCTGGACAGCCCAACATGCAAAGGGATCCAACTGAGAATGCTCCCATCACCTACACAGTGTATGGCTGGCAAATCCAAGCTTTTCCACACTAGCAGGTTCACTGCTGATGCACTGTACAGCACATGTCACTGTTGTTCACTTCTCGAACTCCAGAGCAAAAGTTGAAAGTCCCATCAGTGGCCCAAAGGCATAACTTCTATATGTAATAATCTCACATAATAATCAGACTGATGAGTGGCTAAAGATCTTGTGCTAGAGCCTTCTAGATGCATAGATAGATCTCTTCCTCACAGATAAAAGCATCTGGCCAAAGTGTTTCTCAGAAGCCAGTGGATGGTGCAACTTTGGCAAAACCAATCCTACAGGTTCAAAACTCGTCTGACACAGACCCAGCTGTACAGTACTGCAGAGCACTAAGAAAATTCAAAGGCTAAGACCGATGATGAATTACATAATACTTAATTTTCACTTTTACTGTTTCCCCCCTTCAAAAATATGTACCTACAAAGAAAAAAAATGAAACTTCAGGAACAAAAACAGAGGAAAAAGCTCAGAATTAGGTTTGATCAAGTACTCTTCAATTTCTTCACCCCATAAGTTATGTTCACATGAAGATACCTGTGAATCTTTTTTGCCAACATCTGCTACAAGAATTGCATAAATTTATTATCAGAACCATTCATTTGCAGCACTACTTCAAAGTAGCTTGTGCCAGACAAATGCACTGACTTTAAATACTTGTCCTCTAGTTGTAGTATCAACCAATAATTTTCCCATTAACAAGTGAACTAAAAGAATAATCTTTCAACCAGAAAAAAAGTAAGTAACAGTAGCTAGCTGTTAGCCTTTGTATACAAGCTCAGCATCAGAAGCCCTGCCCACCTAGATTATATCAACCCAGACACTCCTCACACATTCAACGCCTGTTGATTATACCCACAAGCCACACCCATCTCTCCAATTACTCCTGGCTTCATCATTCCCTTTTCCCCCTAGGCTTGTAGACAGTTCTGTGTCTTGTTTCCTAATAGACATAACAAGGCCTTTGATGTTCTCATCACTTCTCTTTAACGTCCATTGTAGTCAGCATTTTCATTGAGACTGAAATTAGAGCTTAGTGCTCCTAGTTTAAAAAGACTTTCAAGTAAGTTAATGAAAAGTATCAAGTGACAAATATATGTTTTTTTAAACTCAAAGCCCCTACGTAACTCACTGGATTCGACTTTTTTACTTGAGACCACAATGTTCCTTTCAGAATAAAGCTGAAATGCCAAGCAAATAACGGAAGTCCTGACAATGCCCATCCTAATGTGGAAGGGAGACACTTTAAATCTATAGCTTCTTAGTGTTTAAGTGGTTACATTCATTTTATGGGAGCTTGTTATCGCACTCTCTTACATGACTTGTGCTCTGAGGACAGTAGGAGAAACAGGGTAATATATAATTGTAAGAGGGACAACAGGAAACGTTTGAAGCTGGCAAGACCAATGTGCCCAAAGCTGAATACTGACTTTCTGATTCCCAGGTTCATACCCAAGTAGTAACACAAGGTAGGACTTGAAAACTTCCTGTTTCTGATACATTTAAAGAATGAAAATTAAAGCACTTGATTGGCCAACCAATGGAAATTGCCAAAGTCTAATAACGTACTGACAAAATGTTTCTTGGAATATGATGACACCACCATAGTGACAGATGCCCCCATCTTAGTATCAGATACTGAAAGTCAGACTTGGTTCTCACCAGGGGCCTTTTGCTCCCTTCATACGAATTTAAAATCACAAAGGTTCATTAACATTTCCAATCATGTTAGGCTATGGAAAGTTAGGAGTGTTCCACAGTCCATGTTTGAAAACACACAAAAAGCATTATAGATGCTGCGTGGTTTGCCAAGAGCAGTTAATCTGCTTTTCATTAGATGAATGCTGCTTTTCCCCTGCTCTGTCCCATTCCTCTTCCTGAATACGGAAATTTCTAGTGTAAAGAGAAGGCAACTCCCCCCTCCCCACCTTTTCTCAATTAAAAATGCAGTCTTCACAAGTTCTCGTTCAAGTACTCTGCATTTCAAAGTGCATCAGCAGGTACCCACATATCACAGCCTTCTCCACAGGCACCCCAGGTTTTGGCTTTTTTCCTTCAGTGTCTGCTGTTCTTACTCCAGTTACAACCAGCTTTTTCAGATGCCTACAACTCACTTTCAGGCTAGCAGCAGACAAGAGGCTTCTGCTTCACCCTTCACCTTTCTTGAGAATATTTTGTCTACTTTCACCTGTTTGAATTCCAGTTTAGCTTGGACGAAGCCTGATGCAGAGATGTCATCCAAATGGCAGTGTAGCATCAGCAGGACTTCCTCATTATCCCACAAAGATCATGAAACCTAGTAATTCATGAGGAAATTGAAGCTGCAGGAGCTGAACAGAGAAAACAGAAAGTCTGGGTCTTGCCTGCTCAGCGAGATGAGAACCAGGAAGAGCAACTTCAGTTCTTCCTGGGGCACAAGGAAGGGTGAAGAGCACACTCTGTATTTTAGCTATACATATCACATATGGATTTCTAAATTGCCCGGGGAAAAAAAGCAAACATATTTATTTATTTGTAAAGGGCTGGAATCTCAGAGCAAAGGACAGTTAGTTTGGGAACTGCCTGACAGCTCCATCATAATAGCTCATTATTTTCATGCTTTCATAGACTAAGGACTTTGGGCACATTAACAACAAATAAACTTCTGAGGATAATTAAAACGTAACGAGAATTCCTTACATAAATGAATACAAGAGTAAGAGCAAGGAAGCAGTATGTTATACTGGTATGTGACAAAAAGTAAAATCAGTGAAGAAGGCTAACAAAAAAACAGGGAGTTGTTTTATTTTTAGGCAACTCCCAACCTTTTCTTTCACTTGCCAGTGAGCCTTTCTGGATGGCTGAACTAGTTACTCAAAGCACCTGACAGTTTCAGCTGACTCAAGGAACACATTTAAGCTTTATCTGTGCTGCAGAGTTATTTGCATCAACTCAGAGTCTGTTCTTTTGACAGTTGTCTCATTTAATTGAGTAAAAAAAGCTGTCAGTCTAAAGAAACTGAGCCCAAGGTAAACTCACTTTGAACTAACCATCTGCCAGAGCATCTCTCAGGACAGCCAATACTTAAGAATACAATGAATCTGGTTCTCTGGATCCCTAATTAGATCATTCCTGAATTAAACTGTCAATGGCCTTAAAAAGTCAATGTACACCTTGCAACTACAGAGATAAATCTCTTTTCCCTAAAGATGGGCATGAGGGAAAGTCCCTAAGATGTCTTTGATAACAATGCAGTAGAACAAAAACATTTTCACAACAGACTAAATCTGTAGAGCAAGCCTCCAAAATATCAATTTCTGTGGATATGCTGATCTAAATATAGGTTTCCATGTGATACCACAGCATAAAAATAAAAAGCAGCAATATGCCAGAAGAGGAGAAAGAAGATAATATTGCCCTGGGGAAAACTTTCAGTTCCCAACAGTACTGTGGGTTAGACTTGGCCAGGTAATTTACTAATTGGAGAACATACACAGGCCTCATGGTTGTTGCAGGTCCACAGCCTTTCTAGCTGTAGTAGTAAAAGTATTAACTACTTTGCATGAGTAAGCCAGTGGATGAAGAACCAGATTTGCTACTAACATCAGTGATGTTACTGAGGCTCCATTACCAGCCCCCACCTGGCTACAACCTCTCTTCATGTAGTTGTAGACAGCAATAAGGTCTCCTCTGAGCCTCCTCTTCTCCAAGCTAAGCAACCCCAGCTCCCTCAGCCCCTCCTCATAGGGCTTGTGCCCCAAACCCCTCACCAGCTTTGCTGCCCTTCTCTGGACACGTTCCAGCAAGTCAACATCTTTCCTAAACTGAGGGGCCCAGAACTGGACACAGTACTCAAGGTGTGGCCTAACCAGTGCTGAGTACAGGGGCAGAATGACTTCCCTGCTCCTGCTGGTCTCTTCTCCCAGGCAACCAGCACCAGAACAAGAGGACACAGTCTCAAGCTGTGCCAGGGGAGGTTTAGGCTGGATGTTAGGGAGAAGTTCTTCCTAGAAAGAGTGATTTTGCCATTGGAATGGGCTGTCCAAGGTGGTGGTAGAGTCACTGGAGGTGTTTAGGAAGAGACTGGATGGGGCACTTGGTGACATGGTTTAGTTGATTAGTGTTGGGTGATAGGTTGGACTCAATGATCTCAAAGGTCTCTTCCAATCTGGTCTATTCTATTCTATTGTGAAGCCTAAACAAATGCAGACTGATGCACACATAGCAAGGCACCTGACATTATTAAAGTAAGATTTCATAGAAGTTTGGTGCTCATTATCACAACTCCACTACTATTTTTTTCAGCAGAGGAATAATTTTGAAATTCACTCCCCTAGATGAATTCTCTGGTGTCTAATAAGTACTTTCCTTTAACTGCATGCAATTAAGCCTCTTCTGTATGTCTGTTCTCCCAAAACTTGTGGATATATCATTATCTCTGAAGCATCTGCCTTTCTCTCAAACATGACCAAAACCGATGGATTATAAAACAGTGGTGGGAGGGGAAACATATCTAAAATTGAAATCACTACAAAAGAATGAGCATGAAAGGGAATCCGAAGATGACAACTTTAAGAGAATAAGAAAATAAAAGGAATGAAAGCATCCTCTGATAAGTTTATTGACAAGAAAGAAACACAACTTAGAAATCTACCTGTGTTCATACTGTTAACGAATCTGCGACTTCAGACCTTCCATCCTTTTTAAACCTCACCATTTTCACGTAGGTGAAGCCACAATGTACTGGGATACAGGCAGAGACCTTTAAAAGCTACTTGGACCTAGTTAAGCTTCTCCAAAAAGTGCAGACTGACCATTTCAGAGGCTGTAGTTGAGTGCTGTAAGAGTTGAAGATTAATTTAACACTCTTAGCAGACACAAATTAGCCCTATTTATCTTCATTTGAGGTTTGAGTTCTTAAGTGTCCAGTTTCTCACAGAAAACAAAGCCCTGAAATCAGGAAAATGTTCCTGAAAAAGCAAACTAACAATGCATCTACTTCTGTGCAACTCCATCTATAATAGGTGGTGAGGAGGTAGTAAAAAATAAATTTCCCTTCATTCTACAGCACTCTTCTTCAGGCTTTTTCACTGTCTTACTTTCATCCTCAGCATCCTTGGCTTATCTACAATAACTATTTGTCAGCTAGCTGAATTCTCAAGTCACTGAAAATTAATTCCACATTTGTACTTGCTTTGGTACATTCTCAACCCTTTGAAATACACAAGGAATTAATCCATTCAAAGAGGTCTGTTGTTCAAAGCTACCCCTTCTCTCACTTTTTGAGGAAGGATTCAAGCAAATATGAGAGCCTGGGTTTTACAACATGCATTTTGTACCTGGCCATGACCTGCTAATCTTCAAAGTCTATTGATCCATGAATGTTCCTGGAGTAAAATCACTGACTCTCTGAAGACTCAGAAAGAAGCTAAAATGAGGATGTCTGGGGAAAATGTGTGTAAATAAAAAGTGTAATTTCAAACTACTGTAATAAAGATTTACAGCTATTAAAATGTAGTATGCATTATAACAACTTTGTGGGGATTCCTGGTTTGGGGTTTGAGGATTTTTGGTTTGTTCAGTCAGGTTTTTAAAAAACCATGTAGTGGGTTGAAGGGCTAAATTCGACCCTGAGCTACATAATGTGTAGATTCTGACAGCAGCTTTCTGAGTGCATATAAAAGCGTATCTGGGCCCTAGAGTCAGCCATAAAAAATTAAATTATATTGCATATGGAGAGCTGGAAGTGCATTTCTCACTCAATCTGAAATATTTCCCAATTGGTGGCAGATGTACCTTACTTGAAGAAGAAGATGATTATATAAGGCTTGAATAAAAGGAATCTGAAAAGGTCTCAGTTTATAACAATAATTGCCTTATATCTGAAACAGATTCACTATAGTGGGGCACCTATTCTCAACATACAGGTTTGACTTTTTTTTTCCTTTTTTTCCTCATAAAGAATTATGAATATGACTTCAGATTGCTGCATTAAGCTTGTAAAGAAGGCAACAGCTTTAAGGAAAGGACTCTTTCTCCATTAACAAGTACACAGGGCTACATGTAGCAGTAAAATCATGTTCAGCTTTGCTCTGTTGACAGACATCTCAGCAATTGTAAAATGATGCCATTTAACACACAAAGATCCAATCTCAACCTCAGAACATTTTTTTTTAAATCCTGGTTAGAAGGAAAAAGTAGAGATAAAACTGGTCTCAAGTTATCCTTGCCCTAAAAGTTGTGAGAGGAAATACACACTAAACATACCCATGGCTAATTCTTACCTGTAAACCATGTTGGTGAGATGGATTCCTTTGCACTCCTAGCTTTAAGCACTCATAGTGTCAATATGTGACTCTGTTGTACCCTAACACACTGTGATTGCTGTACAGGCATACACACAGGGTGATTCTCTGACCTAATTTGGCTGTCAATCTGCAAAAGAGTTACCCTTCTCTATTATCCCCCCCCCCAAAACGCCCACTTCGTTAGACAATATGGGGCACTTTGGAGAACTGACTTAGATGCACATATCTACTGTGCAAACACCTCTGTACTGTTAGATTAATCCTGCATGAGATGACTACTCCACATTCTGTAATTTGGATGAGGAGGAGGTATCAATATTGCATACCTGAAGACAAGTAGTATTAGAACACCCTGTAGTAGCTATCACTATGGAAAGTGAAACACAATAATGCTTATCAACCTTGGAAACCTGCCCCTTTCCTTCTAATGCTTTTCAGACAACTCAGAAAAGGAAATCAAACAAAAACAGGTAACACAGACCTTACTCGCTTGTTTGCAAGGAAAGTGGCTGGAGCTCAATGACCACTACAGAGTAACAGGATCAGAAGAGCTGTAACTTAGACTGTGTGAGCAAACTAGGTAAACACCTTCTACCACAGTGCTTAATGCTGTTGGACTTAAGACATAAAATAATGCTGCTGAGCACATGCATATTATCCACCATGGCCTAAACTATCATTTACAGTAAACACTTGAAGCAGTCCCAAAACCCGTACAGCGGTTTACTCATTCATCTGGTTTCCAGGCATCACAAGTCTCTCAAAACAGGTTTCTCCTATCTTCTGCTTTTTCCCAGTCCATATTATGCATTTTCTTAATTTGCCCATTAATCATCTATCACACAAACAGTATTTCCATACCCCTTCACTCAGCCCAAACAGCAGCTCCCACTTGCTCTTCAGGACTTATGTCAGAGACAAGATGTGCTCAGGATACCACTGGGGTTTTTTCACATTTCTGCCAGAACTCTTTAGTGTCATTGGCAGACACATAACCTCCACATAAGGATCAAGGGGAAATCTGATGTAGGCACCAGAATATACCCTCCCTTCCTTGTCAAATCTAAATTAAAGGGCACTAGTCACTCTAGGAGAGAGTAATTCTATAATTTAGGTTAGAAATTAGCAGTCTTATCTGCCATAGAAAGAATTCTGTACATCAACCTATCTGAAGGACATACAGTCGACAGCCAATTTTTATTTTTTGTTCTATATCATATATATAGTTATTACTGTATTATTTAAAGCAAGTGACTAAGTAAGAGCCAAAGTATTCCCCTCAAAATAATTCCTTTAGTGTATATTATAATGCCACAGTTTTGATTATGTAGTATAACAATGATACTAGCAGCAATGTTGTTCTTTTTGCCTTTACAAGCCCACAAATTTGAGCCTGTTTCTTTGGTAAGACTATTATTTGCATTGTACAACTACTTCAAATCACACAATACTGATCACACATTTGTCATCACCAAGCAGAAAGTAAACAAAAAATCTGGCACTACTTTTACTTTTCACAAATTCTGAATAAATTGATTTAGAAGTAAAAGGTTACACAGGAAATGCTCTGAGAGTCATTTAAATCTCTGCGTACGTTCATTGCCACTTCCAGTGAGCCAAGGACAGACATGTAGACTACACCTATGGGACTCCCTAGTCTGCTCTAGCTAACTTAAGCAATTAAGTTTCAGAGTATTTCACACACCACATAAAAAACCACAAACCCCCAAAACACCACAACCAAAAACACAAAACCAAAACCACCAACAACAAACCCCCACAACCCACATCCCAAAACAAACAAACAAACAAACCCCAACAATCAAAAATTGAAAACCCCCAACCCTTTCTCTTAGGTGAAGAAAAACAAAAGCATTGGTAGTCAGCCTTATGGCAAAAAAAACCTCCAGTCATGGTACCTCATAAGGCATGGCTGGGCTAGCAGCTTCCTTTACCAAAGTACTAGTGGCAACAGGGGCTCCTTCCCCAGCAACTAGTAGATAATGCCTCTTTAATATTCAGAATTGGTAGTACTGTTAGCTCAGAATCTTAGCTTGTTTTCAGCAACTGGCTAAAGTTACTTGTCAAATCTCTACACAAACATGTCTTCCAAGAGACTGGAGCTTAATTTCGTCTAGACATAAGGAAGTCTGGTAGGACAACAATGAGTAAATCTGAATTTCATTACCCCATCACAAAGTCTACTCACAAGTAAAAACCCTTGTCTACAAATGAAGTATACGATATGTAAGGAGTAAACCTATGGGCGAGAGACTAGAGAAGGCTAGAGCACAAGTAGCACAGAGGAGAAAAGCAAAATAGTAAACCAAAGTTACTCCAACACAAGGCACAAATAAAACACAGTTTATTAATTCTTAGTGGAGGGAGATCTTAGTTCCATTACACTTCCAACAGACAAAGCATACAAGTCAGTAAAATAATAACCTACTGGAACACTATTTGTATTAGTCTGATACCTCCCTACTCTGCTCTGGTGAGACCCCACCTGGAGTACTGTGTCCAGTTCTGGAGCCCCTATTACAGGAAGGGTCTGGACATCCTGGAATGTGTCCAGAGAAGGGTCATGAGGATGATTAGAGGGCTGGAGCACCTCTCCTATGAGGACAGAGGGAGCTGTTCAGTCTGGAGAAGAGAAGGCTCCAAGAAGACCTAATTGTGGCCTTCCAGTATTGGAAAGGAGCCTACAAGAAAGCTGGGGAGGAACTTTTTAGGGTGTCAGGTAGTGATAGGCCTAAGGGGAATGAAGCAGAACTAGAAATGGGTAGATTCAGATTGGATGTTAGGAAGAAGTTCTTCACCATGAGGGTGGTGAGACACTGGAAGAGGCTGCCCAGGGAGGTGGTGGAAGCCTCTTCCCTGGAAGTTTTTAAAGCTGGACTGCATGTGGCTCTGGCCAGCCTGATCTAGTGTGAGGTGTCCCTGCCCATGGCAGGGGGGTTGGAACTAGATGATCCTTGAGGTCCCTTCCAGCCCTAACAATTCTATGCCTGTCAGTATTTATCTTACTAAAACAAAAATCAGCACTTCCTCAAACTCCTTCCCAGCTGTTTATCTTTCAGCAGCAATACTTCAGTCCATCAATTTAGCAATTTATGAGCATACCTACATCTGCTCTCAATGTTCACTACATCAATTTTCTGAAAAAAAAAAACCATCTCCTTGTTTCCATTAATTGGTCATTACAACATGTTGATCCCAGCAGTTCATCATTTGTTAAAATTCCATCAATTAAAAGAAAAAAAAAAAAAAATCAGCCTGGGAGATGATCTCTGCTAATGGGACACCACATTCCCTGAACTTACTCTTATCTACAACCTATCTACAACCTTACTTTTCCTTTTTAGAGTTGCCTGAGAATGCTTTGAATGAAGCCTTCACATTCAGGATGCTTTGCTGGCTGGCTAATTCCATCATTCCAGCTTGGAAACGCCATCTTCCTAACTGGTACTCAATCTCAAATTTAGAAAATCTTACTGATGCCAATTATGAAACAGCTTATATTGAAATGGGTGAGAGTTCCCAAATCACACTGACCCACAAGGGAGAGACGAATTCTCCTAATGAAAAGCAAATACAACACATGTGTCACTATCCATTAGGCAGATGTTCATTTATTCCCTGAAGATGCACCTTTCCTCTAGGAATACAAGTATTTCACTTAAATGTTCATATCCAACAGATCCCACCATCTTCATGCTGGAAAGAGCGTTCTTTAGAAACCTGCTTAGCTGAGAAATGAAAGCTTAAACAGATTGCTGGTTCAAATAAATACAAGTGTATTTTTAGACATAATTCTTGTGTTAGAAAAGTGACTCCCATGCCCACTTGGGTGTGATGAATGCTAACAGCAAAACCTCTTCTACTTCTCTCCACCACACAGAAAAGAATGAAAGAAATCAATGTTGTTTCACTGCAGATTTAACACATAATAACCCGCGTTAGCAAGACTCAAACAGAAAGAAGCTTCCCTAGTCTCTTGGAAAGCAGCACAATCTACTTCAAAAGGACAAAACACATGTATTGAGGAGGTAAGGAAGCAGAATTTCAAGAGAGATTTCTAGCCCTAAAATGGACATTAGTGATCTCAGGAAAGATGCAAAAATTAGAGACTGTCAACATAAACCTAACCATTTTTTAAAGGCTGAATATAAATAGGGTTTTCAATGTAACTGACAAGACCATGATGAATCAAGCAGCTGAAAATCAATTGGCATAACAGTGATGGGAATTAACGGAGGTTTACTACATTATTAACAGGATTTGAGTGACACCTCAGCACAAGTTCTTCACACTAAGGTTTGGTTGTTGGTTTGTTTTGGGTTTTTTTTTCCCCTGTTACTTGGGCTAGTTTCTGGAAGAAAAGCTCCAATTCAAACCTACTGCTAAATTTGGTCTCTGAAGTATGTGGTACATCACGCACAGTGCAACATTCAGTCATGGTAATCGCTACTTGGGGTTTTGTTAAGAGAAAAATCCATAACCCACTGATGGTTGGGCTTCCATCTCTCCTCCAGCTTCAAGGGAACACAAACTTCCTGTTCTCCCAAGGCAGAGAGCTGGCTTTATCCCTCTTCCAAATCTGTATATCTAAGCTAAATTTAGAACCAGTAAGGAGGCAGCAGAAACCTGTATGGGTTTGGGAAACTTATAGCTTGGATGTCCCAGAAGAATCTCAGCATTAGGTCTCTGGCAGAGAATCCATTTGTATTGATCACTGCAAGCAAATCTGCCTCTCTTCTTTTGTTGGAGAGTACTTTCTCCCTTCTCATCAAACATCCAGGATACACCATTCTGAATATACTAAAACCTTATTTACCAGATTTTCCCAATAAAAAAGAAGATTCATAAGGGGCTAATAATTTCTTCTTTGGTTCTCTCTTCCCTGTGCTAGCATGTTTCCGAACTCTTCTAGTTACTTCTTTTGTTAAAACACTTCTATAGTCAAACACTTTTCAACTCTGAAGTCTGTCAAACACAGGATTTCCTAGTGCTCTCTGAACATACAAACCAAACAAGCTTGTTTCTTTGGCTAAAGCCATTGGCAGTGACCTGTCTTCCCTTTGCTGGAAAATTCACTCTAATACAAGTTCAGACTTTAACTACCAACCAGCCTTCCTGACCAGCTTTAACAATTACCTGCCTCAGCAAGATACTGTTAATAAAAAGCTGAAAGGATGACTAACAATATTTTGGATATCTCCAGCTCCTGAAAGCGCCTTTGGATAAAACTTGCCCTTAATCCTTCTCTGTAATACAACGACATATTAGCCACCTAAAGTTACATAACCTACTGCATTCCAATTCTTTTCACATCTCAGGTCTCAAACTCCAGATCACATTAAACAGTCTTTGATGGTTGATACCCTCAACTTATGTTGAGCAAGCACCTGCAGTATAAGCTCAGAAGATGCAGCCATCAAACCAGAGCCCTCCTGATGCCCTTTCGTCCCCTAGCACTGCAGAGCCATGAGATACTCACTCTTGCTAATACCTGCTCCTGGCTATAATATGTCAGGCATAGTCACACTGACTGCAGTCACCTCACACATACTATGACTGAACTTGGCAAAGGGGATGTGGAAGAACAAATACATGTTTTTCCCTGCATCCAAAGGAGAAGGGCATTCCAAAGAAAGAGGATTTTTAAGCCAAATCCCTTTTATTTCCAAGTACAAATTTCATCAGGTAGACTAAATCACATGAAACACTGCTACCAAGGAACTCAGATGGAGTTTATTTGCTGCTTTTACGCATTTTTGCAAGATTTTTCCCCCTTGTTAATTCAATGGCCACAGTAAGAACTCTTACCTGAGAAAAGTAACTGAATTAGCTTTTTGCAGTGAAAGAAAACATACAGCACAAATGTTTCAGAACTCTGTCCCACTCCTGACCTCAGTAACTCTGTGGACCTCAGTATCCAGATGAACAAACGTGATATTCAAGGAGACACATCATAACCTGCATTACATCCTTCCAGTTCCACCAGGTGGAAGGAATTTGAAGGAATGGACACCTTCCCATTTGGAATATTCATGAGCAAATTTCATTAGTGACAGAAAACAAATTTAGAACCACATCTGCGCCAGTGAAATTATTTTTCTTCCAAATTGTCCTTAAAGGAAACATGAAAAGGCTACCTATTATGGCAGTGCCTTGAACAGTTTGTTTTTAGAAACCTCTCCAGTGTGAGAAGCCTACCTGACTCTGCAAAACTGAATGACTGCCACATGACTATTAACTGTACATTAGATGGCAAATTACAAATAAAATGTAACCTCTGAAAGGAGGCAAGTAGGCTGCTTGGCCCTTAATAAAAGGCTGGAAGTCATGCAGAACAGCTTCTTAATATGATTTAAATCTCAAGTATTTTTAAAATTCAAATTACCTTATTCAAAGGTATTAAAAATTTCAAATGCCTTAACTTTAAGAGAGCTCAATTATTCCCTATGTGTTCTTGGTTTCTGTCTGCAGCTTTTTCTTCTCACTAATGTCCATCAGCTACAGGCCTCTGCATTAGGAATAGTGTGGCCAGCAGGAGCAGGGAGGTCATAGTGCCCCTGTACTCTGCTTTGGTTAGGCCACACCTTGAGTACTGTGTCCAGCTCTGGGCCCCTCAGTTTAAGAAGGACATCGAGACACTTAAACATGTCCAGAGAGACATGAGGAGAGGCTGTGGGAGCTGGGATTGTTTAGCCTGGAGAAGAGGAGGCTCAGGGGTGACCTCATTGCCCTCTACAACTACCTGAAAGGTGTTTGTAGCCAGGAAGGGGTTGGACTCCTCTCCCAGGCAACCAGCACCAGAACAAGGGGACACAGTCTCAAGCTGCGCCAGGGGAGGTTTAGACTCGAGGTGAGGAGGAAGTTCTTCACCGAGCGAGTCATTCGTCATTGGAAAAGGTTGCCCAGGGAGGTGGTTGAGTCATCGACCCTGGAGGCGTTCAAGGGGAGACTGGACGTGGCACTTGGTGCCATGGTCTAGTCATGGGGTCTGTGTTGATGGGTTGGACTCGATGATCCTCGAGGTCCTTTCCAACCTAAGTGATACTGTGATACTGTGCGTGGAACACATTGGGAAACTACGAAAAAGAAACACAAATCAAAAGCAGTATGGTTACAGAAAAAAATAAAACCACCATTTCATTGGAAAATAGTCACTTTTCTAGAGAAAAATATTTACTTTTCTAGCGAAATACAACACAGAAATGTTAGCATTACACAAAATCTTCAACTGCTAGCACTTAAACTTACATGTGGCTGCAATAATCAGACACTACATGATACACACGAAAAACACCTTTCTCTGTGATGTTCTGGTCAAGATATGCTGGAAAAAATGAGCACAACAGATAAGAATTTAGACCAAAAGAAAAAAATATTGCTTCCCCACCACCATTTATCTCTTTCTTTAAAAGTTATAACGCATAACATAATACAACACCTTTTTGTAGAAGGACACAGAACTGTAGTGCACAGTTTGCAAGGGGATCTGAAGCCTTCTACAGAAATTAAACCATGTAACTACTCTGGGCAGTAGTCATATAATTGCTGCATGATCAGGGATAACCAGAGAGAGATCCAGGCAAGATTGTTAAGCACTGCCTATACAGCAGGGCCTCTGTTAATGCAGCTCTGAAAAAAAGCTGCTCTTCTTCCCAGCCCCCACCAGCTCCAGCACGACAAACTACAGCTTGACAGAGGGAAATCTTTAAGAAAATAAAAATAAATTCTGCTGCCATTGCTACTCTGTTCCTTCAAACACAGGAAGGATAGCATAGCTGCTGGCATAGCTGCGTCCACAGCAGTAGTTCAGACGGCCCTATCAGTGACAGAGTGTGAATTTCCCATTTCCTGTGCCGTCAAAACACACAGGTATCCCAGGGACACATGCTTGCATAAAGCTAGTTTTATGAAAGGACACCTGGAGCAGATGCTGGAGAAGAAGGGGAAAACTATTTAGGCACAGTTGCTGCCTCTCCCTCCAACACTGAGCAGGAAAAATGCCAGACTTCTGCCTACTCCTTCCTTCTGTAGGAAGTAAATGCCTAAGTTCAACCTTGAAGTACCTTCTTTGGCGTTTCAATGGCCTGGTGCTGATAACTTACTTCATGGGCAAGGAAATAACGAGACAAGTCTCTCCAATCTCCTGCGTTCCTCTATCCTCACATCCCGCACATTTCAGCCTAAACCTCCATACAGCATAGTAAATCAGCATTTCCATGACTTCCCAACCCTGATCAAGATCTAAAGAAGCCCCAAGGGGCAACATTAATGGAGGAGGACTTTTCATGAGGGTGTCTAGCAACAGGACTAGGGGGAATGAGGGAGAGCAGGTTTAGACTGGATCTTAGGAAGACATTCTTCAGTACAAGGCTGGTGAGACTTTGGAACAGGTTGCCCAGTGTGGTTGTGGATGCCCCCTCCCTGAAGGTGTTTAAGGCCAGACAGGATTAAGTCTAGTTGAGAGGCATCCCTGCCCATGGCAGGCAGGTTGGTTTAGATGATGTCTGAGGTCCCTTCCAACCTAATCCAATCTATGATTCAATGTAGCAATACACTATCTTGTTTCTTATTGCATATAGAGAAATAAGAGACAGGAATGAGAAAGCGACAGAAGTAGAAACTGTGTCCAGAAGTGCAATACTCACTCTGAGATCATACCATTACTTTGCCTCCTCCCAAATACATATTGCAATAACACGTGATGCCTATTGCTCAAACACAGTATGATACTCCTTTCATCTTAAGCACATGTTGTGTCCCAAATGATTTCATTACAGCTTAGGATGTTTTATGTGGCAAATAGAACACAGGTAGAAGAGTGGTTATCCCATAAAGTATCTTGGAACATTGTGACAAGATTAGAGTAAGTTGACAGAAATAAAATACTGCTGTAACTAAAATATATCCTACCCGTAAGGGCAGAGGAACTGATACACAAGACAGGAATTCAAGGGACAAGGTAACATGAATCCTCAATTTCGTATGTACCTCTCAAAGCCATTACTTGACAACTTTTTAAAGCAATTTCTCTGGCAAAGAGAAAATATCTGATATAAGCCTCTAACATGATGTTTAGTAGTTTTTAAAACAGCCCAAATTCTGTCCAAGGACTGTACCAGACAGTAAACGCAGCCCTTCAGTCACTGACAGGGTTTTGAAGAAGAAACTGCACAGCTGCCTAGGATGTTCATTACAAAAGACAACAAAACCCCAGTATTTTGGTAGTAACTAACAATCCAAAGCTCTTCCCCTTGATTCAAGGCATCAGAGAAAACAATATCAACCTTTTCAAAGGAAGCTTGGAACTTATCTTACCATTTAGGTTACAAAATACATTTGCTTCATAAAGCCTCCTCACAGCATCCCACTGATAGACCAAAACTTTTTTTTTTTCTTTTCCCCTTAAAAAAAAAATAAAAAATATTATTTACACTGCTCCTGGACCATAAAAACAGGCTTTCAGTTTAATCTGCTTAACACACTGTGGGAAAGGGTTTCTAATTTCACAGCACTGAGATAAGACAAATAATTCATATAACACATTAGCTCAACATCTATGGCTAAAGCATTTAGTCAGAGCTCATTGGAAACAATGGGGTGCTGAAGCAAATCTGTGAGAGGCAACTGTTTGAGACCACACCATGAACTAAAATACATTTTATTACATTCCATAGTAAAGACAAGATCACAGAATAGTAATATATGAATTGTCCAGAGGCAATAAGGCACTAAATCCCCCTCCCTTCAACAGACACTTCCGCCACTGCTCCAGTCTTTTTCTAAATGTGGGCTTTTTCCAGGCCATTCTCCAAATCTTTCCTTTGTGCCTCTTCATTACACTTCTTCCTTAAGTGCCACATCTTTCTTTTACTGTTCATTACCCAAAACTACCCTGCTCCCCCTCTGGCTTCATTTACTTCCTTTCTGAGTTTGTTTTTACATTTTCTATTGCTGCCTTTCCAGAGCCCAGTTTGCTTCCAGTGTGCATTCTGCTGTGTGCAGAGAAAAGCGATGCAACAAAATATTTTCAGTATATTGGCACAAGTCCCTACCTCGCCACTTGTGATCATTTGCTCTCAAATCCCTAAAGACGTTCTGCTTTGAACCTCTGCTGTGGCAAAGAAAAGAAAGGATATGTGGAAGAAATTCAGAGGAGACTTGCCAATTGCAGAGATTTTTGACAAGCTATTTCTACAGTCTCTAAACTGGGATGAAAACAAGAGGAAGGTGGACTTGGGAACACCAGTCAGCCATTTCAGCACATGGCTAGAACAGAGAAGCCCAACACTGGGACTAAATACAGTCTGCTAAATGGAAGCTTCTGGCTATCTGTAAATCTAGCTCCTCCACTGATCCTGGCTTCGTCCAGTCTCTTTTATCCTCATGCCCTCTAAGGTGAAGGCTGAATGGAGAGCGTTCTTTGGAGAACTGAAACCAAAGATTTTAGTGACAGAACTCCTTAAGCCTGTTTCTAAGAGATGCAAGCACTGCTGTGGAAAGTTAATGACTTGCCAGCATTTTGGAAGGGTTTTACTCTCCCTTTGAAAAAAAAAAAATTATCTTCCTTTATTCTTCTGCATAGCCTTGGGTATTACAGTAATAGTGACACTAGACCATCTCTGAGACACTGCTGACCTGGAATGGCAATTTTGGTGCAGTATTATGCTGGGAAGAAAAGGGAAAATAAATTAAAAAAAAAAAAAAGAGAAAAAAAAAGGAAGAAAAAAAGAATAAAAAAAGGAGAAAAAAAGAAGAATAAAAAAGGAGGAAAAAGAAGAATAAAAAAGGAGAAAAAAGGAGAATAAAAAAGGAGAAAAAAGGAGAATAAAAAAGGAGAAAAAAGGAGAATAAAAAAGGAGAAAAAAGAATAAAAAAGGAGAAAAAAGAATAAAAAAGGAGAAAAAATAAAAAAGGAGAAAAAATAAAAAAGGAGAAAAAAGAATAAAAGGGGAGAAAAAAGAATAAAAGGGGAGAAAAAAGAATTAAAAAGGAGAAAAAAGAATTAAAAAGGAGAAAAAAGAATTAAAAAGGAGAAAAAAGAATTAAAAAGGAGAAAAAAGAATTAAAAAGGAGAAAAAAGAAGAAAAAAATAGGCAACTTCTCATGAACTACAGCTAGGAATCTTTAAGAAGAGAATAAATGATACAGAGCAATTTACCCACAAAACAACAAATGGAAGAGAATTCAGAAGCAACCAAGACAGCATGAACATATTTGCTACAACTAGTCAAAATCAAGAGAGATGTATACCCATACAAAAGGTCACCTCAACAGTCAGCTTTCTAGATTTTCTACAGTTAAGCCCCTACAATTTGTTCCATTTTCTTTCTCCATCAGGAAACAGAAAAGGCTTTTTTTCCCCCTTTGATTATTATAGGAATACAGCTAGGATTTTAACAATCACAAAATAAGATTTTTAGTAATCACAGCAAGCACATTCCACATAGAGCAGCAAACAAGTGCAACTGAGAGTCTGTACACAAAAGAAATTCTTGCTCGTCTCCTAACAAATGTGTTTTAGGAAGAAGTGCTATACAGAAAGAGTGATTGCCCATTGGAATGGGCTGCCCGGGGAGGTGGTGGAATCGCCGTCATTGAAGGTGTTCAGGAGGAGACTTGATGGGGTACTTGATGCCATGGGTTAGCTGTTTGGGTGGGTTGGATTGGTTGATGGGTTGGACACGATGATCTTGAAGGTCTCTTCCAACCTGGTTTGGTTTATTCTAATAAAGGTTTATTCTAATAAATATCCATTCAGTTCATTCAGCTCTTAGGCAAAGTTCTTTTCATTGGTATGAGAATTTAGTATTTTTCTTATATTCTTATCCACAGTGCAGTTCTTGATTACTAGCAGTCCTCCCTTAATCTTTACTACACATACTCCTGCTCTGTACAGTAAAGTAGTATCACTGATACCGAAAGAATCATTCATGATGCTTAATATTAAACACACACACAAACTGTCACAGGAGCAAGTCGTCTGCCAGCAGAGCAGAACTCTTCTAATAGCCAAGGGTAGCTTCCATGCTGCTAACATACGAGTGACCTTAATCTGATCTCTTGCAGATTCATGTTCATGAAAAGCAGATTACTTCAGTTTTTAGAAATACACCTAATTTTAGAAGAAAATATAGAATATTACAAATGCCAAGTGTGATGAATGGCAATGAAGTCTGTAGAAATAATTTACCAGTTTGGTTTTTAAAGACTTTCAAAGCATAAAGCCTGGCTGGCCATTGACAGATGGGCAAAAATGCTTAGAGACAACATCACTGGGTATTTCTTCATCCATTATTCCTCCAAGCATCAACCCCGAAAAAAAATGGCTTTTGTGCTTTTGCTAACACTTACTTTCGTGTGTATCATCTCAGAAAGAATTGGGCAAACATCAGACATTAACAGTTCAGAATGTAATTCATCAGAATTTTAAAAAGGCCTCTCTGCAACAACCAAACAACCTAGAAAGACACAAATGACTAACAGACCTTCTCCATAAGATTACACGAACAATGTATAACACAGGGAAACAGGTGGGGTTTGATATGCCCTAGTTTGAGATTGTTTTTTTTTTTCAATACACAAAGGACTTGGAATATGTTTTACAGTGACACTTTTTGACTTCAAGTACAATATTAACAAATCTGTATTTTAGCTCATCTTCTCAAATGTTGAGACTTCTTTCAAAGGAATTTTTTAAACGTTACCATTCTGCCCTCAGTTAACAGATGTAATGCAGCACATCCCTCTAGCTGATTTACATTTGCTAAGGACTTTGCCGGTCATCTGTCAGTTCATAAAAAGGCATTTTTTCCCCCACCTCTACCTTTGAAGAGAAACTATGACAAGAAATCTTACTTTAAAGTACTCTCACACTTCCATGACAGAAAGAAAATAAAACTTATAATCTGTATTTCACAAGCCTTGGCCTTGGTTTTATCCTTGACTGCATCTAACAGACCTCACTGCAGTGCCTAAACAGTCAAGTCAAGCTCTACTAATACATAATTTAAGTCCTCCCCACAGTGTCTGCAGTTTTGCATGTATCTCTATTTCAGAAGTATGTGGCATACACTTCTACGTAACTAGGGGGAAAATTGCTCTCATATGTGAAGAGCTGGCAACGGTATTGGATGCATACATGAAAGCGTTAGTGACAAATGGTCTACCACTGTTTTGGTCTGGGGTTTTGTTGGGTTTTTTTCCCATTTTGTATTCTTTCAGCCATTTTTTTTAAAGTCAGCTGCAGCCTTCTTGGCCACTTATGTACCACCCCTCACACAAATGTGCTTTGGATGAGCACATTTTTTCTAAGGATTTTCTTGTGAGTGATAAAATAGGTTTGGGGGGGTTCTCTATTCAGCCTCCTAGGAATTCAGGAGTTTATTACCATCACTTTTGTAAATTAAACACTTCCAATCCATTTGAACAGTTGCAGAACTAAAGCACACAGACATACTGTCAATTAATGCTGTAAATATCCCACATTCTGTACAAAACTAAGCATTTAAAAAGAACAGCAGCACCACAGTTTTTCACTCCGTGATCACTACACCTGCCTCATTAATCTCATGTACCCATGTGAGGTAAATACATAGTACAACTACAAACTAGAAATCAATAAAACCTTTGAAAATGTTTAATTTGATTCTACAAGGGAGGTTATCATAATCCAACTCCGCTTTCTCACATTCTGCTAGCAATTTCTCTCAGCTCAGTTTTAACTGCTAACTTTGTTCTCCATCTCGCTATCTATCATGCTGTTATAATGCCAGCTCAAACGCTGTTTGTAACAGCACAGCAATTTCTCAAAGTTGCCAGCCTCATAGTGTGTTCTGTTAGAAGTGCATAGAAATTATTAGATTAAATTACAAATGAAAGACTCGGTAGTTGGTCATGATTACTGGAACATTTATGTACATTCAGTTGATCATGAATTTTAACTTTTATTCCTTTACAGATCTTCTGTTTATAATCTCTTTTGCTAGATTATAAGGGAGGTGGAATTGAAAATGACTGGTAAAGAGTATGCTCCCCAATATCCTCAAAAGAAAACTGTGACACCCACCACCCCCATCCCCTACTGCCTTAGTATCAACAGATCCCCCACAACCACTTTTAAAACCTCTGTTAACATTTCACACACAGCAGCACACCTCACTATTCAAAGAACACAACTGAACAAGAATCTATGCTACAAAGCAAGACCTACAACATTCCAGTCGTCCCCCCTGGTTTGTAAGATTTCACATACCAGCATGGGAGCAAACAATTAATACATCTAGAAATACCTGAAGGAAACACTGATCACACCACAACTGGTGACAACAACAGGGTAAGCAGCAGGATCTTCGATTATCTAACTGCTGGGGGGTATCATTTTCAGGAAGGCATTTCAAACCAATTTCTTGACCATACACTGATACTGAAAATATCCAGTAATTTCCAACAGGAATAGAGCTGTTTGACCCAATTCCAATGCAGATAATTATATTATCTGTACCTAAACTCCCTCTGAGTGTTTCAATCAGGTATGATATTCTTTACTTTGTTCTGATCTGCTTAGCATAGCCGAGCACCATTAAACTGCTGTCAGATTCCACACAAGAAGTGGCTGCATTTCAGTAATAAGTAAAATGGTTCCAAATAGCATTTAAAATACCTGGGGATCCTTCCAAATGAGCAATGCAGCGAGGCTAACCTGCGAGATCAAATCACTGTCAAATGAGCCCCACAATTTCTGTATAGAAGTACACACCCTAATACATTTAGTCTCTGAAGAGCTCAGTTGTTGTCAAGAATGAAATATACTTTGATGAGACTTCAGATATGACTAGGAAGAATAATTCACCACCTTTACACTGTTTAATTCAAAAAACTGGACAATTAACTCCTCGTGATGTACAGCCCAAGCTATTCTCCTGTTTCTACCAGGACAGATCATCTACAGCAGATATGCTGAAGTGCTAACCCATGAATCAGAGAACAGAGCCCAGTGTATTCAGCTATCACAAAATACAATACTGGCCTCTCCCTCACGAGAGATTTTATGACCAACACTTAAAGAAGCTAACAAACTGATCAAGAATGCACTTAGCAAGGAGTGAGAAGCGGCTTTCTAATCATCACAACAACAAAAGTATAGAAGAGTCTCCTATCATAACACTGGGGCCAAAAAAGCTAAGAAACTTTAGCATGAGGTTTGATTCATTTATGACATGAGTTGTATTGACCACAGACCTACTGACGGTAGAGGACTTAAACTCTGCATGGCTCATCTCCACATATCCACAAGAACTTGTGCAGGTAAAAAGACATGAAATGTCTCCCAGACATGGTTATACACAATCTTAAAGCTAACAGCTCTGTAAAATAGATGTCCTTAAGTGACTATCAGGGCTAAAAAGACTGCCTCAGTAGAAGAGAAAATTCGCACAAACCTGCCTATGAAGAGTGGAAGCTTCCACACACTCAGAAGTTTCTCCAACACCTTACTTAAAAGAACTACCACTTGTACAAAACCACAAGAAGTCAGAAAACTGCAGAATCTCCCTAGCAAGCTCAGGTCCAGGTGTAAGTGCACTGCGACAGAGAAAGAAGTTCAGCTGCACCCGATAAGCCAACACTGCTTCCCCCCTACGATATCCTGCCCTAAGGAACTGAGATGACATGAAGTCTTTGATGGCACAGGAGCCTAGAGCTAAAACGTCTGGGATGGACAGACAGCTGAGGCAGTGACAATTGCCTGGCAGTCCAGAAATGGAAGGCCCTAAATCAAGTGTATTGTTCCGTTTTGACAGCTCTCTCTAAACTACCTGGGCCCAGCATTCCCCTCTCCCCTTCTCTGCCTTTCACAACCAGGAGACAGCCCCTTTGCTTCACGTTTAGAAGCAAGGATGCACGGCACCCAGACTTGCCAGTGCATTTAGATACACCCTCAATTTTAATTATTTACATTTTTTTATCTCTTCCTACAATTGTCACTGAAATCATGCTCTTAAAAATATTCCAACAGGAAATTAATCACCTGTTCATGAACTAATTTAAAGAGTGATATAGATATGATAGCAATTTAAAATCACGTTCTTCTCCCCCCCCCCCCCGCCCCGCTCTTTTTCACTGGGATAGCTCTCAGATTAAATCCACTGAGATCAAATGAGTCATTCCAAATTTTTCCCAGCTCACACTTTTGTAGCTTAGAAAAAAAAATTAAAAAAAAGAAAAATCAGACAACTTTCCAAAGCTGAAATTGCCCTATCCATTCAAACACAGCACCATACCCAAAACTGAAACTGTCACATAGCCTGTGAACTCCATTACAAAACATGTTCTTTTTTAGTAAAAATACAGCATTTGGATGAATGATAACAGTATTTACATACTTGTTTATGAGCTCCTGAGAGCTTTCTCAAGCAAATAAGAGAGTAGGTTATAGTTTATTAAAATAAGAGAACTGCATTGTTTCTAAGAGAACAACTTACTGCTATTATTGTTCCTATGCTACAAACATTTTACACAATGTTGTCATTTAAAGGATTCATAGCACATACCGTTTACCAAAAGAGAACTAAATCAGTGGGGCATGCAGAATAGCCCTCAATGACAACAAAGGCAACCCAAAGAATCTACAGAAAACATCTGAACTCATAAAATTCAAAGAGTCCTCCTGGAAACCACACATGAGATTTTTTATCATGACAATTCTCTGTGTAATAGTCCAAACCCAGAAGTGGAAAAAAAATCTCGCAATAAAGGCTATTTTTGAAGTACACCATGAACCTCCCGATGTCACAACTAATGATGATATCCCTACTTGTGGAGCACCACCCAAATTAAAACAAAACACAAAAAGCAAGACTCCCCCAAACTATCAAGCAGAGAAAGGATCAGGCTGAACAGACGACATAATGATCTACTTCAAAGGCTTCTGGAAAACAGCAAATACACTCAGTACCTTAACAGCAAGAAAACAATACCACATAGCCACAGAGCTGCAGTTGTCTACTACGCAAAAAAAAATCATCATAAAAATATTTACACATGGTGATTTTTCTAGCTGTCTTTAAATGTTTTTCTATAAGACATTCTCTCTTCACTGACCTGCCACTGAGACCAAGCGCTTGGTTTGAAAAAATCCAGAGCATTATTTAAATCAGATTAAAAAGCTTTTTATATACTTTTCTTTGTTAATGGTATGACAGTTCTCTATTGAAATGTAGTTTATGCAATTGTGACTATGAAGGGAACCAGTAGAACATTAAGCCTTAGACTGCAGCTTTGGGAGAAGTCTATGGATGTCAAAGCCTACAAAGTGAAAGGAATGGCACTTAGCAATCACAATCCAGGGTCACAACTGGTTAGTGAAGCATTTCTTCTACTAATCATGGCAAACCACAAACCCTTATTGTAGAAAACACACAGACTGAACTTGCTGGACAGTGACTGCTCTTAGGAAAAAACTATGAGCATTAGCAGTGAACATACCTTTAGGGGAGGAAACTCAGGCTTTTTATGCATTTTCCACTTTTTTCCATGTGTGGTGTTAATTTTCTAGCTATCAGTTTTCACATCAGACTGCAGGTAATTTGCTGAAATGCGCCCATGTATGCTGGCATGCTCCCATGCACTATGTACGTCAGGTAATACTTCTGGATTTGAAAGGTGTTTTAGATAAATTCAGGAAACAGGTTTTCAGTTACACAACACAAACAGCATAACCTTAGTGTAACAAAATAATAATAATAATAAAAAACCCAACCTGGACCTGGCACTCCAAACACGTATGTGTACCAAGGAACAGGATATATCGAAATGCTACCATTACAACAGGTAAAGCTTCAGTTAAGAATTTATTCCACAGCAAACTTTCCCTGCTTCATCAACAGCCCCTTCCTCAATTTTGTTTTATTCATTCCCCACGTTAAGTGCTTATCCGTAGCTGAAAAACAAAGGACAGGAAACAAGTATTTCTATTTTTTAAATAGGTTTGCTAAATCAAAAAATGAGGATTTTAAAAGCCATACAGGTGTGTGTATGTATGTGTACATACATCTAAGTATCCATTTATCTGTATCAATCCTCCATACAGAATACAGGAGAGTCCAGATCTGCCAGTTTCCAATACATTGCAGAATTATGACCCGAACAGGTAGATTGTTGAACTCAATACACAGCTGAACATACAAGCCTGTAAAGTACCTGTTCTACAAATCTTTTCACCTATACTGGTCACGCATTAAGGTCACACTGTTGCTGTAAGAAAGAAAAGATGACATCCAAGAAAAAGAAGGACTCAAATTCCATTTCAACAGCTCTAAAAACAACACCAAACCAACAAACAAAAAACCCACACCACAACCAAGCGACCTACAAATCCATAGGGACATCTAACACCCAATCCAGCAAGTCCTGATTTCAAGGAGGCCAAAATGTTACTATTATCATGTTTTCCTGCATCGTTCTGTATCTTCAGGTTTTAACTATTAGAAAGGCATAATCAGATGGTGTGTTGTGTGTAGGTCAATTTATTTCCAATACGCTAATTTATGCAACATTAGCACAGAATGCCAGCTCCAATTCTCTTACTGTTTGCACTCTAGGAGTAGACTTGTATTTTCTGCCAACTCCATTACATCATCCGAAAAAACCCAAACATTTCTTTTTATTTTTTTCAAATCGCTGCCACCCTCCTTTTCCTTCGTCCCTCTTCCCTCTCAGCTCCTTCAAAACCAGAAGCCAGTTAACACCATGAGCTTTATTTCACTTTGAGGACCGCAGCGCCCGGGCTACGAGCGCTCGCTATTGTGCAGCACACGGATGCCTCCATCACTGACCTTCGCTTTTCGCTCAGGCTGTTACATAACCCAGCGCCGGCTGCGTGCGGCGAGTGAGAGCCGGGGCGAGTGGCCGCCTGTGCCTGCGTGTGCCTGCTGGGGCTCGCCCCCTCCCCCTCCTTATTTAATCCCGGGGGAGGAGGGACATATGGGTCAGCAGGTTAGCAGTGCCAAAGCCTAAACAATTCGGGACCGCCAAGAAAACACCCTCACCACTAGAGCCGCCTGCTCTTCCCAGCCGCCTCCCCCCTCTCCTTTTCGCATCCGTACAGGAAAGACAGCGGAATGTTACATAATTTATGGGATCCCAAAGTTACCCCCTCCCCAAGCCCGCCGGAGCCGGCTGCCGGCTCCCTGCCGCCGGCCCCGCTCCCCGGCAGCACCATCTGCCCGCGCCGCCGGAGCCCTCGGCCGGGAGAGCCGGGGCGGCGGGGGCAGGGGGAACGTTGTGTAACACCCGCCAACTACGGCCGCTCCGCAAACATCCAGAAAACTCCCCGACAAATTAAGGAAATTTTCTCCAGTGTTTCTGATTAACCTCGTTACATAAGGCGCTTGCATTCCAAATCCATTCTCGCAAGCTCTAAATATACCCCGCTCAGCCAAGTGCTCCCTGCACACACGCCCGTGGCCACTCGGCCTTCTCCGGCCGAGCCCGCTCCTCCTCGCCTCGGCATCCGCCTAACTGCGCGCTCCCTGCTCGCAAATCGCCTCTAATTAAATGTTTCGGCGTGTGTCATCTCGATGGCTCTTACTGTACGCGGATTCCCTGAGTGGGAAGCTGCCTGGGAAGAGGGGGTGTGGCCAAAAGGGGAAAAATACTGTAAAACACAAGCCAACACATGATCAGCCATATTCAACCTACAACCCAAAATCCCTCCGTCCGAGGAGAGACAGTCTCCCCACCGCCAGCGGCTGGGCATCGCCGCCCCAGCCCCGGCGGCGACTGCCGAGGGGGCTGCCGCTCCCGCCGGGCACGTACTTTTCTCCGCCCATCGTTTTTTTTCAACAGCCGTGTGTATTATTACATCGCGTTATGGAATTAATTTTTACCCATCACCGAGTGATTTTACCGAGCGAAGCTTCTCCAGCGCGCTCCCCCTCCTGTAGGAGCAACGCTTCATAAATTATTTACAAGTAATTAAAGCGGCAGCCTCCTCCCCCTCGCACGTCTCGGCAAACTCCGGCGGTTTGAAGCCGGCGCCCCTCGCCGTGCCCGCGGCAGGAGCAGAGCAGGGGCGAGCGCTCCCGGCCCGCTCTGCGCCGCCGGGGTGATTGGGCACCACCGAACCCTAAACTTCCACCTTCTGAGCTGACCCGCACAGCTAATGCGCGCAGTCTGAGGCAGGAGAGGGCTGGACAATTAGCGACAGAAAAAGGGGACTCATGTGTGCTGGGTTTTCATTCGGGGGCCGGGGGAAGCAGTCAGAGATAATAAACGGCAGCAGAGAGATCCCCTGCAAAGTTGTGCACCTTCAGGAAACAACAGCAGCTACAAGATCATCCGCTCCACGAGGAATTAATTTTAAGATACACTTAAATGAATTAAGGGAAAGCAGCGCTCAAGAGAGTGAGTAAGTCACCCGCAAACCGCACATCTCCTGTTTAATCACAGATCCCCCATTCACAACAAGCCACAGCACACCAGTTGAGAAACTGTCAAAAGGAGACAGACGAGGGGGAGAAGGGGGGGGGGGGAGGAAGGACACTGCAGCTTTAAAAGTTTGTTCCCTTGAATCCCAATACTCCTGCTGTTGCTTTATATATTTATAAAATTATGTAATTTCAGGAGCACAGTACCCATCCGGATAGCACAGGCAACAAACGAGAGAGACCGGAAAGCACCAAACACCGCTCAATATTTTCATTGCATTTGTCCCCCCTCCTGCAGCAATTAAAAGAAGCTATAAAAGTTTGCAAGGTTTTGCAGGCTGTAGAAGCGTGGCTTGTTTGCGTGCGCGGCTTCAGCAAGCACCAGCAATAAACCAGGGGATTAAATTGCTGCATTTCCCTGTTCTCTCTTACCCCCCTCTTCCTATTCCCACCCACCCCTCGATCCCACTCCCCCGGCCCCCTCCCCCTTCCCCAAGTCTCTACCTCTGCTGCTGCTGCTGGAGTAGCTCTGCCTGCGGACGGGAGCCGGCGCATCGCTTTTCCGGGCAGGCTCCAGGTTCACCGGGGTGTCCCTGGCGCCGGCGGCCGCCTCGGAGACGCTGCTGCCCGGCTCACTGGCTGCTGGATCGGGGGCTGCCGGAGCGGACTCCATGTTTTTCCCAATGTAGATCGCTTGGAGATGGCGAGCTCCTACACTCCCTCTATCTTCTGTTTCCAGCGCAACTCTATGGTAGGGAAGCAGAAGGGAGAGCGCGAGCGTGATCCAGATGGGATGTGAGCTTGCCTGGCTGTGACCACAGGCAGCGCTAGCGAGAGCTGCACACCCCCCCGCCCCCGCACCCCCCGCGCTCCGCCGCCAGCCCCGCGCCCCGCATCGCCGCCCTCCGGCACGGCCCCAGGGCGCGGACCCCGGTCGCCTGCCGCGGTGTGGCTGCGGGACAACTGCAGGACGGGCTGGGCCTGGCGGGCGCCCCGGAGGTGGCGGCGGTGGCGAAGCCCCCGCATCCCCCCAGCGGGGCCCCGGGAAGACAAGATGCTGCCATCGCCCTGGAAAGGCCGCCCGACCTCCGGCTGGGCTGGGACCCGCGGCGCGACGCGCCTGTGGGGCCCCGCCAACAAGGACACCGGGCCCATGAGGAGCTTCGGGCTCCAGTCCGAGCACTGGTGGGAAGAGCTGCTAAGCTGCCTTTCCCCCCATGAGTGGTTCAGATGAAGCTGCACGAGGAGGTGCCAGCTGTATTGTCACAAGACCCGCACGTTTAGCCACCATGCAGCCAGAGAAGGCAATATTTCAGACAATACCCCTCCTTCAATAAAGTACACTTGGACATAGAACAAAAGGTGGTGGGCAAGGTGCCAGAAAACCTCTGGCTCTGGTCTGACTTCTGCAAGCACTTGTGCAGTTCAGTTTCAGTGACGGTCAACTCCTTGTCCATCACCTGGGTTTAAAACTAAGTAACACCCTCCACAAGCAGTGTGCTGAAGAACACATCCCTCTTGTATAACAGAGGCCATGTTAGATGCAGCCCTACTGCTTCCAGCACAGAAGGTACTAAAGCTGCCTGCTTCCACTGTTCTCCCTGGCTATGCGGCCTGAGTAGCCCAAATGATAGTATACAATGATAGCAGTACAAGCTTTCTTCAGATGGCAATGGGTCACATGCAAGCAGCTGATATGCTACCTTCTGCTGACCAGGACTGCTGCTATGGCTTTCAGGTGCTGGTACCTGATGAAATGAATGAGTAAATCCTGAACAAATATTGCAGTCTAATCACCAGTACTGCACTGCTCTAACACAAAGAATGGCTGCTCACAAACAGCTGTGAAACATACCATGAGTCCTATTTGCTCCAGGAGCTCGTCCACAAATCGTATTACATCTTGCACTGCTGACAATTCTTTTAGTGGATGGGTAAAGTCTTGGATCTGTTAATGTGGAGGTCCTGAAGTTTCGGTTATCCAACTCTGAAAACCACACAACAGTTCCGATGAGCTGTTGAACTGGGCAGAGGCTGCAGAAGACAGAGGAACATTAAAAATGATTCTGTAGTTATTCACAGAGTGCAAATAAATCTGAGGAGGTGAGAGCTGGACTTACAAGCCTTGCTTATTGAGTAAAGCAGTGCTTACTCCTGATGATTAAGTACTCAGTTACAGCAGGCCTGGAAGCCCTGGGGTATGGACACAAAAGGCTACAAGGTTTTTCACCAGTGACAACTGAAACCATCTCAAGCCTTGACAGAAGCTGTTCCTAGACTGTAGACTTCAAGAGGGAGGCAGGAGTGCAGTTTTCTCCCCAGGCCTTATTATGACGCTGTTGGGAGCACTGATGTCACACATGCTGGCAGTGACAGGTTCACAGTCTTTTAGCACGATCTTGCCACAATCTGCAGAGGGCAGTGAGGGGGTTCTTCTCTGATACACATTTGATAGATTAGAGTTGCCATTTCTTGCAAACCCTCTCCCTTTACTTTTCACTAATTGGCAGCCTCCAAATAGAAGCAAGAATTACATGAGCTGTGGAAACTGAATTGCCTGTTATCCTGAGAGAAAGCTTATCCCTCTCCCTTCAGATCAGAGTTTAAGCAGGCTGACCAGGCAACGTGTGTTGGGAAACTTGCCCAGCTAATAAAAAAAAAAGACTTCATTCCTCAAAGCTGCCAGATCACTGCCTTTCACCAACACTAGGAACAACTGGACTACTCGCCACAGTAAGGATTATTCACATGAGCGTCTTGCAGCACTGTTTTTACTATTGCAGATACTTCAATTATTAAAAATTATCAGGGACTGTGTGGTAGCTTTTTCCTCTTCTTTTATCCCCTAAAGGCTGCTGAGATTTAGTACACCTACCTTAACTATACAATTGTTATTCAGGGTATCTTTTCCCTCTTTTCTAAAACTAAACTATTTTTCATTTTACTTTTGTAGAAGAGAAGGAAGAAGAAAGTGAGACACTGAAGGCTGTAATAGTACAACATAACAGTAGAGCTTTGTTTTTCATAAGAAATGGGGGAGAGAGGGGGAAGGGAACAATCACAGAGGACAGTTCACTTGAGCTTTATAGTACAAGAAAATCATCCTGACTTTTGTCAAGCTCCTTCTTTATGAAGCTGTTCTGCCAAGACATCCTGGGCACAGAATAGGTCTTCCTCATTCTTGGATTTTATTAATTTTTTAAAATTTTATTATTATTCTTTTAATTTCTAGCTTCCAACCCATACCAAAATGGTTCATTAACTTTGTTCACTAAGCTTGTTTGAACATGTGAGATGGCATTAGCAGCAAAGACAGGTATGCTGAAAAACTTGAGGAGAAATATTTGGTTAGATTTAAACAGGGCTTTAGAAATGGCTGCAAATGTTACCTGGAACTGAAATAACAATAAGAGGGACAAGTATCACCAAACATTCCCTGATGATTTTATTGATTCCATGCAGATAAAATAATATTTAAAAAAAAAAAAAATCACTCAAATCTTGTGTGGTTCTGGGGTACACAAGATATGAAGGTCATACTGACACTTTCAGAGCACTGACACAGCAACACGTGCGTGGCACAGACAACATACACAGAGAAGGAAATCACAGGTCACAGCACAGCCCCATTTCACCACAGTGAGTGGGTCAGTCTGTCTTCTACATATATAGCTAATACAGCTGCTGAAATACTCCATTTCAGAAAGAAAGCCAAGGCACGTTCCTGACTCAGGAAATATACAATCACCTGCATTCCCTTCTGTGTATCTGGGCTATGGTGAACTCTGGCCACACCATGAACATGTCAAAGTGGGCTGTCAAGCCTTCCTAGGAAGCTTTCTTAGCTCCAATCTAGCAGACAGCAATAGCATCTTGGTGCAGAACTAAGTAACCACGAGGGCAAAAGCTTAGGTAATAGCACACACCAAAAGCTCATGAGGTGTTTTGATGCTGGTGGCATTTCCTGTCTTAGGTGTTCCCTTATGACATTTCCCCAAGTTCTTTGGTTAAAGCTATTTCTGCACAAGTTGCCAGGGCTAAGGTGTATTTGCTTCCATTGGACACATTCCCCTGTTGGTAATTTTGATATCTTTGCAATAAAAGGAGAAACCAAAAGGTCATAGGCTGAGAACATTAATTCAGAAAAGCTAATTTCAGGCTCATGCAAGTAATAGGGCATCCACTGGGTCTTCAGCCAAGTCAGCTAGTACAGTTCTGATGTACTCATGCTTGTAGATTAATCTTGAAAGAAGACTAAGTCATATGGTTACAAAGAACACATACATAGTTTGTGGTATATCTTTCAATAGTTTAAAATAGTTAAATTTTACAGTTATAATAAATACATGCAACCTATAATACCTGAAAGCAACTTTCTCAGAGTTATGCACCCCATTAAGCTTCAGCAAAAACAGGCAGACAAGTAAACTACATGTATACAACCTGAACTCATTACTGCCAAATTTTCAGCTTCATTAATTAAATTAAATACTACTTCAACAGCATTGTCTTACCCTAGATGAAAACAAAGTACGAAATAACAGGAGAGAAATAAGACAACTGTGCTGGAGGCACTGTGACTGGATGTAGTTTCAATGGACCCTTTCCCACAACCTTTATCTCTAAGCCAAGTGGAAAGCTAATCAAACAGTTCATCTGGAATTTTCACTCACAGATATAATTTTGTTTGTTTTAAAGACTGAGGAGCATTTAACTAGCTAGCACAGCACAGATTCAGTGGAATCTCCTTCCTGTTGCAAACTCGGGGTAAATCATGAGCGGCTTTTCATTGTTAAGCCTCAATTCCCACTATCCCTCTCCGGCCCTTTGGATTCATTCCTTACTGGATTTTCTGGTTTTGAACAAAAACTGAAGTATGAATTACATATGAAGTAATGAATCCTTTGTGTTTATCTGTGCAGCTCTATGTCCACAATTGGCATTCCCAGACATAAAAAGCAAGCAGCAACAGCTCAGGCCTGTTCCTAAGACTTCAGTACTTTTTGTGACTGAATTAAGGCAAAAATCCCAGAGATACATGTCTTCCTCAGCATGCTGCTGTTTCCTTGCAGATGGTTGAAAACATTACTATTTTCCTTTAGCAAGATGAACACCATTCTCTCATTCCATACACTTGCAGACAACTTCTTCCTCACATGAAGGGTAAGCTAATTGAATTATAGCAGTAGTTCAGCCTGCCCAACTCTGGAGAATTGAAGGGAAACGGGGAACAGAAAAACCTGATCCAAAGACACATTGTTAATTTCAAGAAAATGGAAGCTCTTCCAGTGATGATCAGCAAATGAGACACCATTTCTAATCACACTTAATCCAAAGTAGGGTGGTTGTCTTGTAACTAGCTCTTCACAGTATCACAATATCATCAAGGTTGGAAGAGACCTCAAAGATCATCAAGTCCAATGTTACCACAGACCTCATAACTAGACCATGGCACCGAGTGCCACGTCCAATCCCCTCTTGAACACATCCAGGGATGGTGACTCCACCACCTCCCTGGGCAGCCCATTCCAATGGCAAACAACTCTCTCAGTGAAGAACTTTCTCCTCAACTCGAGCCTAAACTTCCCCTGGCACAGCTTGAGACTGTGTCCTCTTGTTCTGGTGCTGGTTGCTCTTGCTTCAGTACATCCTTAACCATGTCTTTACTCAGTAGTTGTTCCTTGAAATGCCACATTTATTATAGACTCTATCCTTTATATCAGATTGACAAGACACTTTTTGTGCAAAAATCCCCATGTTTCTCTAGAAGCAGTAGTTGTGTTGAAGCTGGTTAAAGCAAGGAGAAAAAAAAAAATAGCATCTCCTTATGAAGAAAATGTTAGTACTGTCTGGATGATCACTGTGCATATGGTTTCATACATCTGTCATTCTGGTGGATTCTGTCAATAATCCCTTTCAAAATACTACGGTTCTTTCAGGTGAGGTCAGTTGCTTGGCTCACTGGCAAGATCCTAAAATATGAGAGCGTGCAAATGTATTTGGAAAGCTCACTTTCACTCCAAATCATTAAGGAAGTCAGCACAAGCCAAGTGAAAGCATATCAGACTAGAAGTTCCTATGAACAGGAAAGCTGCAAGCTACTGTGTGTTAGCATGTTGTCACTAGAAAATGTCTAATGCATGCACATCTACTGCATAGTCAAGTCAAAACACTAAGTTACATATTTGCAGGAAACTCAAGCATGGCCAAGTAATATTCTTTGCTATTAACTTCTCCTAAGTATCTGGAAAGGAAGATGACCAAAAAAAGCATCTGCATATCTGAGGTCATGCACAGCACACTCACACTGACACGCAGAGTGAAGTACTCAACGCAAATCTATCCTACCATTGCCACACTTTCCTTTCAGCAGTCAGGATGCTAAGCATTGGTATACTTCACCTCACCACTAACTCACAACAATTTGCAACATAATACTTTCAGAAAGGTGGGTAAGTTATAAAAGAAACTACCTGTCTTGTCTCAGTCAATATGAAACCAAGCATCTAAGAAAACATTCTGAAGGGGTGGTGGAGAGCTTTCTCAGGTATCCCATTGCAATGGTAAGGAGCCACGACTGTACACCTTCTGATCTGTCTCCTTTTTCTCTGGGTCACAGAACTTGATCTTCTAGCTAGCTTAGAAATACAACAATTGCCTTCACTGAACATATACCAAAAAATTACACTAACCATCAGTTTATTTAAGCAGCCCAAAACAGCACAGACATTACATCTTAGATAAGCATTAAAACTGAATTATGCCAGAACTGCACAAGTGAAAGTTGTAATTTAATTTAAAATAATTAGTTGGGTTCTACATAATTTGAAGCCTCATTTAATTTATTTAAACACTATCTAGTAAAATATTTTTATTTCAAGAAAAAATGGAAAGCCACCTCCTACCTATGCAAAGTTCAACAGAAAACATGTTCTGTCTGCTTTAACTCTTTGAGAACTTAGTATTCCACAGAAGAACACAACAGCCTCTTTTACAATTGTTATGCCCCCAATTTTATATATTCTATGCAGAATAAACAGATGAATATGAAGCTTCAAGTACTATGCTAAAAAAGGATCCATGGAAGAGGAATTTCATAGAGAATATATTCTGGAGTGTCAAACAAAGGTAGAGTAAGAAGGAAAAGATCCATTTTTCCCTATGTTTGGAGATGAGAGGGAAGAGGGCAGAACTATTGAACTTTCACAACTGACAGTTCAAATAGTGTGGAAAGAAAAAAAAAGTTGATGTTCAAAGTGTCTTCATGTTCTATAAAGTACCAACATTCAAAATAAGCTTTGCAATATTTTTAGTTGGTTTTCCTGTGATGAAAGATAGGAAAAATGCCTCTCAGTAAAAGAATAATGAGACCTAAAATTTGAAGATGCATTTTGCACCTTGATTTTTCTAAATTGTTTAAAATTAAGTTTAGAGGTGCTTCAAAGTAAAATGGTCTCTTCCTTAAAAAAAGCCCAAATAAACAACAAAAAACAACCCACTTTCTGGACATATTTTAAAAGGAACACCAGGGTATTGTATGTTTTCCAATTTCTTCAAATACATAACTCAATCCCAAAATAGACTTAATGAAATTGACCCAGCTCTGGATTTTTCCAGAAAAAAAAAAAAAATCCAACCAACCAACCCAACAAACAAAATACTCCATTTAGGATATGGTAAAGCTACTGATAGCACTTTGATAGCCTTTGTACAACCCACCCAGTGATTCTTAGACAATTTCAACTACAGAAGTACACATATAATGTCAAAGTAGTCTACTCAGTAGCAAGAGACACCCAGTATGTCTTAAACCATGAGACTCAACTATCTTTAGAGCCAAAGGATATCAAGATTAAACAGATATGTCCTACTGTAACATTAAGAATGGATTTCACACTAAGACTTGTGACTCCTGCACAGCTGTTCTGAGACCTATGTCTGCATTAGGCTGTGAGAAGCTCTTCCAAGACAAAGACTTAGACCACTGGCAAGCTGCTTTCACATGTCATACTATTCAAAACTTTTCATCAATTAAAAGTCAAAGGTAAGGGGTGGAGGGAAGAAATGCATTGACACACTCAGACCCTCTCTTTAATAGCAAGGGAAAAATTCTAAAAGAGGCATCCAGACATAAAATATAAATAAAATATTTCAAGGGTGGATTTTTTTGATACTCTGTTTATTTTTCAACCACTTCTAATTTAAATAAATTAGACAGGGTTGTTAGCCAAACAACTTCTACTAGCAAATCTTTTACCAAAGGTTTTTATTTACATCTTGAATTAAGAAATTACATGCCAAAATATCAGATGATTTTTTTTTTTCCTTCTCATTCGAAGAGCACAGAAAGATAGCCAATTTCAGCATAAGTTATCATGGCAATGCAAGACCCTAGCAGTCTACTTCTGAATTATCCCAAGCCTGTGAGTCAGATAAAGCATTTCTCATCTTTTTCTTGAAAGAGTCTTCTCTTTAAAAGAAAGCCATTCTTTAAAAGCAAAACCAGGTTATGCAAAACATCCCCACAACTCTATTTAAACACACCACATTCTCTTATTTAGAACAACAACTGCTTTACATGTTTCATAGTCAAAACAGGAAGCTCTTTGCTTTAAAAAGTTTGTCTTAGCTGAGGCATGAGTATTGAGGCTGGGAGACTTCATGATAACTCCACACAGTGGTTTCCAAGTTTAAAGCAAAAATAAAACCTGCCATACTCCATGGATTTAAGAATCCATGGATTCTTCTGTTTGCTTATTAGAGTTATTACTATTCTTCTGTACTTATTAGAGTACTCTTCCACTTGAGCTTGTCACTTCAACAAATTTTATAGTGTGTTTTTTTCTATCTTTGCTATCTTCTGTAATTCATGGGATTCTTTCACAAACCACCTCAGCAATCCTTGTTGCTATTGTAGACATTTAACCATCATTTGAAAATAACATAAAGCAGCAACTCAAGCAAAACTATCAAGGATTAAATAAAAAAATTAAAATGTATGAAGGCAAGAATCCTAGATGGTGAATAACTCATATGAAAGATTTTAGCTTATTTATATAAAACAGATTATGCATTTCCGCATCCTTCATGAATATGTTACCTTGTGGACATATTAATGAAGTGTCCACAGGATTTTCTCCAGTTTCTTTTTGCAGCTTCAACCATGTACCATCTCTACAGGCCTTCCATTAGGCAAAGTAATCCACACAAATTTTCACTGGTAACAGTATGCTTTTTTCACCTTAGTATGATGGCAATCATTTGCCTCCAATTTAAATGAATTAAGCAAGCAATTTCATATTTACACCACTAGCTTAACACTAAGGTAATTTTACTCTTCTTCAAATTATCTATCATCTTGATAATACACTGATATTTTCCTGGCACATATGCCAATGAAAACTACTGCTGTGCCTCCTCTCCGCTGGGACATAGTTTTATAAGACCTTTATGGTGATATTCAGAACAGCACGATGAGTGAAAGAAACTTCAATGGAAAATAAAGTGTTTCAATTTAAAGTTCCTTACTAATATTTGTGGGTTTTCATAAAACTATAAAAACATGGAAAAAAAAATATTGTAGTGGCTCTACTTATGACTATTTGATTGTCTGAACATAAATCTGAACACATAACAAAAACCTAGCTTTAAAGTCTCCTATCATTTTTCCCCAGTGTTCCAACATTTGTCCAAGAGGAATGTATTTGAAATGGATGAGTTCAGATTTTGAGAACCAAAAGATTTCTATTTCTTACAACTAATAATAATAACAACAACAATATATCTTATATATTTTATATCTATTGCTCAACGTTGTTTTTCATGATGAAATTTTAAGGCTTTCTCACCTTTTATCTATACTTCAAAAAACGCCAAAATCTAATAAAACTTGGGGAAAGAAGCTTAAATAAAAAGAAACAATTAGTACAGGTTTTATCACAAGCACTTCATGCTCCTCTGCTTCAAGCAGGCAACAGAGAAGCAGCAGCATGTAATGATCTTCCAAATGCTCAGTATTAGCTATTCTACCATTTCAGGTTTACAAACAAATTCGGTGGAGCAATTTCTTACCTCAGATAACAAGCTCTTAATACTTTTCCACCTCAGAGTCTTCCAGTTACATTCATGGATCTTGTGTTCTTTCACTTGGCATGCTGGGCCTCCGTCTGGTCAGCTGTGAGCCTATGTTCCAGCATGAAAGGGGAAAAAAAATGGGGGGAAGGGGGGAAATCAGGTATGCTCTATGGATTGGTGCTCAAAGTACAAGTTTCATGTGAGATAAAGTTTATGTTCCTTCTAATCTGATCTCATAACTCTATTCCATGGGGACATCTTTTTCAAGGAATAGATTCTTGGCCTAGGATGCTAGAATTAAAAATTCCTTACTAATTAATTTTTAGCTGGCACCGATCACAATCTTTTTAAGTTCAGTCAGAACTGTAAGTCTATTCTCCTTGTTTAACCACTTATAATTAAAGATAAATAAATAGCTCAGCTCTATTTTTTCCCCAAATGAATGTACTGATTACCACAATAGTTTTTTCTGCAGAACTTTGGTTTGTGGATAAAAGATTTTTCTAAACATCCAACTCTCCAAATGCTTTCCCCTCGGAGAAAATGGAAAAGGAACAGGTCTGAAACTGATCATAAAAAGTTGCCAGAAATACTTTTTTAAGCCCATAATTATTTTTAATACTCAAAGATGGAATATTTGTTTAATTGACCGTGCTTGCATATGCTTCTACAACTCTTTTATAAGAAAGCTGTGCATCTTCAGGACTGCATACACAGACATAGCAGGGCCATACATTTACTCAGTATTTTCTGTATCAGGTAACGACATCTGTGTGCCCCTTTTGGCTGTGCACTATTAATAGAATGTACACCTCTGACTCTATGGGCAAACAAAACATGCAGAAAGTAAAAAGAACCTCAGTGCCAATAGACTTACATATAATTTATACTACAAAAGTTTTTGGAGAAGTAAGGCTTGGGACCATATGCAGCTAACAAAGCACAAAACCAATTACATGTTTTACATGATACATGTTCAAATGCTCTGAATGCCAGGAATATGGTCCTTAATACTTTGGCTTTGGAAATGGACTATTAAACCATAATATTTTTGAAGTACTGAAGTTTCCTTCTGAGAAGAACAAAAGCCTGAATTTGAATATAAGGTCTGACACTCTTTTTCTTTTTAAATACCCTCTGTTTTAAAAGTTTTGATTCAAACTCAAGAAACTCAGTGGTACCAAGACAGTCTAACAGTCATACTTCATTTCACTCTGCTATTTTTCCCCAGAAATATTGTTTTGCAATAAAACTATTTAACTGTTGGAAATCTGAGCTTCATTTTTTGATTGATCGCATAATAGCACTTCTGCTCCCAACGGCATCCATGGAATCACCAAGAAGAGATACAGAGAGTTGGTTTTTTCATGATTTCTTCTATGATTATATGTCCATATACATATGTATATATGCACTGTGTAATTGGACTGCTCACTGTATGTACTTACTGATTGAGTCCTGGACCATCAGAAAGGAGAAACAGCAAGGTGGTTCAAAAGAAGCCCCTTCCTAGAAAGATCAGTTAATGACTTCAGTAGTAGCTGTGAAGAAGCTCAAGCCAAGTTACGGTATTTGTTTTGCCAGTACAAAGAAGTAAGAGATTAAAAGGACCACAAATAGTTAAATAATTTCCTTCTGCTCATTTCGAGCAGACTAACACAGATGCAGCAACCTGCTTGAGCTACTGAGGAAGTCAGACCAGGGATACGGCAAGCCCCTGGGATGACAGACCTGTTCATCACAGCCCTTCCACCACACTAGCAATCTTGTCTCCCTCTTCTCTTTCCCTTTTGCTTTGCTGTATTTCTCTGTTAAAAAGCAACATCCCAGGTTAAAAGACCTGCCTAGTCACCTGAGCCACAAACTCCCAATGGGAATAGCTTCAGCTATTTGGAGTTTTACAAAGTAGGATTTTACATACAGCCGGCAGAATTCCAAGAGCCACCTCAGAACTATCAAAGCCCAGCAGCTGTAGTAGTGTATTAAGAGAAAGCAGACAGTATCAAGAGCCCTTTAACCATGGCATCAGTCAGCTTTCTCAGAATCCTTTTTCCATGATGTGTCAAGGTGATGTGAGATACTAAAAAATACATAGATTCAAGCTTTTATCCAGATGCTCCTCAGTTCATGACTGTCTTCAATCTACCGTGTGCCCACCTTCAGAAGCGCTTAAGTGGTGGCAGAAAGCCACTACAGGCAAACGGAAACATGAATGAGGACATACAGGGTGGATGTAAATTTCTTTTTTATCTTGAAGTGAACACACATAGAAACTTGTCTGTGGTGTTCAGTGATACGCACTTTCTGAAGCACTGTTTTTCACAAATATAGAAATTCAATAATTAGCTTCCAAGCTATTAGTTAAATTTCTGGGCTAGATAAATAATGAATAAGAGCCAGCTATTCATTAGTATGCAATACCTGAAAACTATCTGTTATCTTTTTTGATGAATCTGACCCAAGGTTTCCCTGCTGTTGGAAGGAACTAAAATTGTAACAGACAGAATAATGTGCTTTACCTGTAAGAAAGCAGAAAGGTGACAGGTTGGGCTCGATGATCTTTGAGGTCTCTTCCGACCTTGGTGATACTGTGAGGAAAAAAAAATGAGTTAATAATTCAGATAACCAAGTGCTTTGCTCCAAATTTGTGAAACTTATTGAAAAAGAATTCTTCTTAGGAAAACAGTTTGAAGTACACTACTGTTGGTCTAACACATCCAAACAGCATGTGGCCTCCCAATATGCAGAGGTGCCAGATGTTCATGACTTCCTCAGCAACAAGTTGACTGCTGCCTAAGTCTGTTGCCTATGAACCCGCCCTGCCAATAGGCAACAGGAGAAAGGTTCCTGCATGAAACCACTTCCATAATTTCAAGACTTCAGTTCCAACTCACCCCATCACAGACTTACTTTTGGTTACAGAGAAACTGTTATGAGTTGGTACAGTATTATTATTCCCAAGATGCAGAATGGGTTAGCATACAGCTCTTTTATATTTAAGCAAGATTGTGCTTAATGCTTTCCATTTTAGTGCCACTGTCTCTGGAGAATCTGTGATGTTTCAGTGCTTGGTCACTGCTACTTTCTATATCCCAGCAGGCTCCCAATGCAAGCAGTTCATAGAGTGCTATGCCAGCTCAGCCGAGCAAGACTAGGAGTTTTGTGTTTCACTGTCTGTGTCTAACCAGAGTAGCAGCTATTGATGAATGTTCTGAAAAACAAAATCTCTAAATGCAGGAGAAAGTAGTTAAAGCAACTGGTTCCCTAAAAGGAACAGATTAGACTGCGGTGCAGTTCAGAAAGTGCTATGATACTCTATTAACAGCAGTGTGTTGTCCACACATTGAAAAGATGAAGATCATTAGTAAATTTCTGCAGCTCTCCCCAAGAAGCATTGTAGATTACTAAATAGATCCACAATGCTATTGGCATCATTCAAAGATGTGCATTTACTTTTGATCATTTACCCAGAGTGTTTCTCACAGTTACTCTTCTAATTGTGAACTGAAAGCCACGCTTCTAGACTCATAAAAGAGATGAAAAGAAAAATCTGCTAGTTCTGCATTATCTCCCTTCCTTTTTTAACCTGAGAAAGCACAATTTTTGTGCATACGTCTCTAGCTTCATTAGGAAGAAAAAGGATTGCTGCTGCCCTATCACCCTCAGGCTTGCTCATGAGAGAGGCAATTCCACAGTCTTGAGGTGCCAGCAAGACTCTCACTTTCTTCTCGGAGAAGGCCTGGCAGCTGGGAGAGCACTTCTATTCACTACAGCTTTAGTGACCATACAGCCTACTGAGTACAGCCAATTCCAAAGTATGTCACTCCACGACCACGCTTTGCAAATTCCTGCTGTAGACAGTGCTCTGCCTGGCCAATTGAAATGCTGACAGACATCTATGAAATATCAAGGATCAACACTTATCAACAGCAAAATTCACCCCCAGAAAACACAGCAATCAGATGCAACATAATGCAAACCCTATAGCAAACACATGAAGTTGTATCAGAAGTTTTTCCACTCACTGCAATTTCACAGCTGTTTTCAAACACAAATGAAAAACCAAGATTTACATCATGTCCTGAATATTCCCAAAACTTACAATGCTTAAGATAATGTGAAAATGGAGGAAAGGAGTAGGAAACTCCGAGCTGGGCTTTTCTTAAAGAGCACCAGCCTTTCCACATGTGCAAACAGTTTCAATCTGGAAACCTGCACTTACAGACTAAGGCACAGCAGCAAGTCTAGGCTACCTAACAATCATGTGTAACAGCAGGACCTTACCAGATGATGGCTGTTGTCATGTCCACCAACCACTGTCTTTCACATTAGTTTAAGGAGGTGCTCACACACCTTAAGGGCAGCTCAGCTAGAATTACTTCTGTGCTGCACATGGATTTATCAAGCTGAAGATGTTGAAGATCTGGAACTTGTGAACTGCAGCTTGTCCAGCTGATGCTGCACTGGGGACTTGTACTAAGAGATTGGGTTGTGTCTGAGTTGCTATTTGTCAAGTCGTCTGCTTCTGAAGTGCTCAGAGGGACAAAGCAAAACTGCCAAGCTGGGATATCACCCCACTAGTGTGCTACAACCACTTCCTACCTTTTAGAAGCTTCTCTCACACATTTAGAAGGATGGTCCAGCTGCAGACTTTCAAGGGTCCCTTTGAATCACACTTGGAATTTAAGAGGTTCTAACAAAGTATAGGGCTATAGGCATATAGATTGACTGATGCTTCAGTACTGAGTATAAAGTCTTCTATGACATTTGATTCTGTATTTATGCTTTAACTAATTAGTGTGTTTAATTATGCTGCATAGATTAAAAATTGCAGCTTTCTCAAGTTCAATTTATTTCCCCATATAAGAGATTCAGATACTTTTTTTAGTTCTTTGGTGGGGTCTTTCATATGATGTGATAAAATAAACAAACACAAGTTAGAATAACAGCCATATATTAATCCATTGAGCATTTTCAGACAGGAAAAAAAAAGACATCTCCTCTTTGAAGTTTCTGTGCAACATTAAAGAAGCCAGAAGAGGCAGACAGAACTGCATTCTGTACTGGAACCTCAGGAAGATCTCTAGGGGGAAAAACAGAGGGGTTTAGTCTTCATAAAGACAGAAAGGGATTTACTGAAAAGGAGATAAACAAAAAAACCCTACTGCCACTATCTGGATTCTGGTAATCATGATAAACCACTCAGTTTGCTACTTTGTTCAGTTTTTACTTATCACTTTTCATAGATAACAGTAGCTGTAAACATCTCATTTGCATCCATCTCAGCTATACTAAGATGAGTTAGGAAAATATACTCTAGCCAATGATCTCACTAATATGGCTGTGTTATGCATCTAGAAAGTGATACCTTAATAGCAGTATGGTCAAGTTTGGTTAAAGATGCAAAAGAGGTTTGATACTCAGTCAGATTTTTCAATCAAGGAGAGCTACAGATCTTCATAACTATCACCCAGGTTTATGTTTAGAAAAAATAACAGATGTTCTGAAAGTCTTGTTTCTTCAGGGAATGTCATGAGCATTCAGTTTTCTGACAAATTTCAATTATGTCTCATTTCTTCAGAATAAAGATTTTTCTCCTGGCTTATCTGGATTTTTCTCAAAGGTATTGGTACAATGTATGAAATGGGAAGACGAGAATAATGACTGCTTGCAGAGGTCACATCAAGGCAGAACATCACACAATAATACTGAGAATGGTTATGTGGGAGCAAAACCCAAGAATTTTTTGGTTAGTGCTGACTGTCTGTAGATCATGAAGTTCAAATCCCTTTTCAGCAGAGGCTCGTGTATCATCTTTGAAAATCAGGCTCAGAAAAAAAAAATTAAGTATTTTCAAAAGCACTCATGAGACTTTAACAGAATTCACAGAAAGGCTTCTGCACAGTGACACTGAGCTTCACAGTGTCTAACTCAGTCAAATGAGGCTTAAAACAATCCCCTGTGCCCAGTTAGGTGCCCAGGGTTTCTCTACAATGCAGAAGGAGGATTAGACAGAGATGAGGTTCACGTATAGTAACTGCGATGTCTTAAGGCTGCAGACACCAGGTGAGCAATCCTCACTGCAGGGAGATAGCTGCCCCCGCTCGCTGAACCTCTAGTACTCAGGCTTTTTCTATCATAAAACAGAGGGTACACCTGTCTTTTATGAATAGCTGTAGGAAGAACTCTTCATCTAATAGCTCAGCAGTTAGAGCTCTCACAAAAGTTTCAGAACACCTCTAATTCCTTCTTCACCTGAGGTCCACATCTTTTATGCAGGGGAGCATAAGGCAGATACACTTTCAACTTCTGTTGAAGCTTTCTCCACTGTCCAGAGGACAACAGGGAAAGAAAATGGTGAGAGTATCCAATCTAGTAGTTACATAGTATGATATATGCCTACAAGCTTATTTCCACTACAAAAGCAGTGAACAATAGACTTCATTAGGTAGTGAACTTAACAGTGGCATCAACTGAGGCAAATATCACTATCACCAATACTTGCCCTTCTAAAGGAAGGCATCCAGAACATGCATGGGAAATTGCAGTAATCAGTTATGGTTTGGCTTGGATATCACAGTTTAGTTTTTCATTTTCAGCCCCCCAATACCAAAAAATTCCATCCCACAGCAGCATAAGGCTGCAGTTCCCACAGTTACAGTGGCTCAGGGACAGCCACTGCTTCGACAGAGACAAGTTTGCTGATTGGCACCATCACACCATTGAGTGCCAGGAGCTCCCAGCGCTTGCTGAACTCTTAATAAGCTGTGAATAGGAAGCCAGTGCCTTTTCAGAAGCAAGTTAACAACTTGCTTCTCTGCAGTGGGCAACAGCTTTCACATCCTCATGTATTTCCAGCTTCTGCTGAAGTCAAAATTCGGTGGGAACTGGGATCCAGGAGCCAGTTTCCCCACAGCATTTCACCAAACTAGCTGCAGTGTACAAAAGGAAAGCAGAGGTGCTGAGAGGAACATGATGATAGCCCCACTGTGCACTGATCTGAGCTAGAATCTTTCAGAGACAAGCTCTAGAGCAGAGAAACTTTCCAGGTTCAGATGCAAATTATCCTCCCAACGTTACCCACCTTGTGTTGATTTGACCATAGTTCAATCCATTTCATGAGACCCATTGTAAGTGGAGGATATTTGTCTAATGGACATGCCCATGAACTGGTATAACTGCTCAGTTCTACTTTTAAATGAAATGGCCCAGCTCTAACTCACTACTCTTTTGGAGGGAACTGTGATGAGGCTGCTAAAAATGCTCAAAATTTCTATTTCACTTGCTCATGAGCTATATACAGACTTATCCATCTCTGTCCCTGTGATTGCAGTTTACTTGCAATTAGTTGCATTTGGTTTTGACTTGAGTGATACTTGCACCACATGACACCAGACTTGCCACAGATAAGCACAAGGCTGTGCTTCACACAGTTCCTAAAAAGCGTCCTCACTGCAAAAAGGTTTTGCTGCCACTGCTGAGACTAGCTGCTATCTGCTGAAATGATAATGTCTGAATGCCTGGTTGATCACATGCATGCTGTAACTTTTCAGCAGTCTTTGCTATAAGACAGTGTACTTCCAAGTTCAGACAAGAATCGCAGACACAGCAGCATCTTAGAAACTCTTTGGTATTTTTTCCTGGTTTGTGTTGTACTGGAAAATATTCCCTATAATATTGAGAATGCACAAAAGTGGTACACAATTCATTAAAAAGTGTCTAAACATTTACCATAGGTGATGAAAATCATTACTGAGCTGCAAAGTATAATATTCAGCAGTTTCATTTGACTCAAAATATGCATCAGTGCTACTTTTTCCACATACAAAAGAGGTTTTTAAAAGGTACATCTAGGAGAACTTCCATACCTCAAAATTTATAGTATAATAACAAGATATAATTTATGCTCTTTGATGCCTTAAACCTTTCAGATGAGGAAATGACAATGAAAACAAAACAAAACAAAAAAAAACAGTGTTTGAAATGCCAGACAGAACATTAGTATCACAGGCACTCCAAAAAAAATGTATCAAATAGTCTTAATTAAAATTTGCACTAAGTTTCTTGTCAAAAATAATAAGGTAGGCTTTGTCATAGCTGTGTTTAGGCAAATATAAGCACAGTCCTCAGGCCTGGAGGAAAGTAAATTTAATAGAAGTTTGGTACATCTGTTTTGGCTGTTGATGTTTCTCATCTGATTGGAGTTTGAGCCTCAAGAGATGCTTGATGAGAAAAGCCCAGCTGCTACACTTTTTTTTCCTTTCTTTCTTTTTTTTCTTTTTTAAACACACACTTTTCAGAATTGGGGAAGGTACAAAAGATGTGGAAGGGGAGACACAGAAACTGCTTATCTTTTCCCCTTCTCTGAACTAAGAAAGAATTAAAAGGCTTAACTTTGAAACTAGGCATATTGACATGCCGGAAAATCATGCATGAAAATGCAGTTTACCATGTCTATAGAGACAGCTACCTAGGCAAAGCTAAAGTCATGGAAGGAGCCACTGACATGTGGGTATTTCTCCCAGGGCAGGGAGGCAATTCATTCCTTTCACCCAGACTCATATGAAATACATTAGCCTTGGCAAGTGTTTCACAATTGTTTCAGCCTAGGTGAAAGGCTGTGAAACACAAAGACCTTGCCCAAGGTCCTATCTCACTAACTTAAAACTTCTAGTGATTTCAGAACTGTGAAAAAGAGTTGGTCTGTTTCTAGGAGCTAAGCAACTAAACTTGGCTCCTCTTCACATACAACCAGGATGAATTACAAAGCTGTCAGTCATGACACATAGTTGCAAGGTATTATTTTGCTGCACACACCCACACCAGACAGTTTTCACTCTTCCCTCCCCTTCACTCACAGTCCTCAGGCTTTTTAATTTTATTCCATACAAGACTTTTGCTTCTTAACTAGGTATTTTTTACCAAGAACCCACCTTTATTAAACTTTCCCTGAAAGTCTTGCTTTTTCATTATGGTCCTGTTTGAATGTTTTGTGCAATCCTATTCCAGGAATGGCTGTGTTACCAACCTACAAATTAACAGATGCCAGCAGATGGTAAAAATATGTCTGACCGATTACTCCAAAAACACAAAGTATGACTTCATAGTTCTGTTCATTAACCTTTGTAAAAATCTGTTTAGTTCAAGATCACTACCATCTAGTCAGTGGTCAAATAACAGTACAAAACCATTACTAAAACAGTGAGTAGCAGTCTCTGGAAGCTACTTATTCAACCACAGATTACAAGGGGTGGGGGGGGGTGGGGGGGCGGGGAAGAATCTATATTCTGAAGATATCACTTCTTTATGGCCAGTGTGCCACAAAGCTTATACATCACCTTTTCCCTTGGTTTTGTTTCTGAAAATTCTACATGAAGACTATCACCTTGGGAAGCCATTTGGATTGAAGAGCAGGTAATATTACATGCATACTTTTTCATTTTTCTATAATAGTATATTAGCATCTTCTCATCTGAGCTTGTATCCCACAGCTGGGTTTAGAAGATTGACTAGAAGGAGCCTGTGTTTTGGCAAACAACTTGCATGACACATTGAATATATGAGTCTAAGGATACCTGATTTTCCAAGCCATGTACAGCAACACTATAACTTAGAATTTACAATTTGTCTTCAAGTTCTTCACACAAAGATTTAAATTTTCTTCACGTATTCTACTATAAATCAAACAAAACACAAAACCCCCATTTGCTGGACATATGCAATAGGTAATTCCTAAGATCAGTATTGCAGATATGAGCCTCTTGAAAGCTCATTAGCTGACTTGACACATTTCATATAGAAAATCTGTTTAGATTGGTAGTTTGACTTTAGACAGTATTTTCCAGCATTCACTCACAGCGTGATCTCTCTAGGGCAGAAACAGACTACCCACTCCCAACTGAATGCTTTCCTACTCCTATTTTTGTTTAAATCCTAACTAAATGCAGAAGAAACACTTCCCAGGCCTCTTACTGTGTTCATACAAAATTCTCTTACCACAATTATGAGTTTTAGGAAAGCATAAATTGTATAGGTGTTACCCTTCCTCCTGTTATATTGTAATGGATACAAATGCACTATATATTTACTGAATTGAACAAGTCTTTAAAAGACAATAAAAGTATTTTCCTCCACCAGACTTGAACTTCAGGAGCGTTTTAAGGAATCTAATGCAGTATACAGTAACAGCAGCCATGACAATTCTCCTCTAATAGATAAGCCAATCGGATAAATTTCTACACATTGCATAATTTGGACAGCTCATCCTTTCCTTTAGTGGTGAAACTTGGATGCAAATGGTTTTGACTCTAAAAAGAGATAAAGCTGTGATCCCAAAATGAATTATTTGAGCTCATCTAGTTAAAAGACACACTGCAAGAAGTAAGGTTTTTCATATTTTTTCCAAACCCGAGTGCAAACATCACAGCACCTTGTCTAAGACATTCTTCAAAGAGCTTTAGAAAAGGCAAAACTGCTTGCATTCTTACCCTAAGGCATTAGTGTTTCTTTTTCCTTGTGCAAAAACATTTCCAAATCATTACTTGCATAGACTGTAAAAACTTATCAAACTCTTCACATGAGAGTTAGCTCTAGATCAAGCCCTAATATACTCAGCTCTGGCTTTTAAGTAACACCCATAGCAAGACTTTTATTTGTCTCTACCCTCTGTGCTATCATAGCCTCATTTTCTATTCCCTGTTGCAAAATTAAATTCCATGTGATTTTCATACAATATAGACAAGAAAATCCCTAAAGGAACTTTTTACTGATTAGACTTCTAAGACATACTTCTCATTGTACCAATGAATAAAGACTTCCAAATTCAGACCTACAAAAAACACTCCCAGAAAAAACTAAACCATAAAAATATTTTCATTAATACTTTTCATCTTCTTTAAAACTCTTCAGATTCTCTTAAATACCAAACTTCTAAAATGCATCTTAAATATTTAGAGCTGATCTTGACACAGATTTTATATCAACATAAACTCAGATAAGGGTGGGGTTTCTTTCTTAGATTTACTTGCTTATTATGCCACAATGACATGACTGCACACATGCTCAGCTAATTGAAATTATACTGCTTGGTGTTACTTAACCTACTTGGAGCACACTGAGACAGGTGAACTGGTTTTCAGAAAAATTACAGATTTCACTGACAATTTATAGTCAGCTTTCTTTTCAGAGTCCTTAGTAGCTCAGTATTTGGTTTGCTAATGCTACAGATAAATACTAACTCACAAGCAGCTCCTCCAGCACGATCTGTAAAAGAAGTCTCCAAATTTCATTTTAGCAGATGCAGTTTTAGAAAATGCTTACCTGGAGGTCAAATAGGAATGTTAAATTGTACTGAAATGCCATACCTGATTTTCATAGCAAAAAATAGGGCAGTAACACCAGAAGTACCCAAACTGAGGAAAAAAAACAACCAAGCCAAACTATCAAAGAAACATCAGAATAAAAAGCCATCTGTTTACTCTTACTCTCTTGTAAGAAAATATCATAGCCTTTGATTATACACTAATACACTGTTTTTTCCATGAGATTCCTAGCGCATACAAAAACATAGTTCTTTTTCATGCAACGAAGTGTAATTCCTGCCTTATGTGCAGGCAGGAATTCAGGTAGTAGTCCTCAAGCTTTAAAGAAATTACCATTTGTACATTTATTTTTTTGCCCAGGTATTTTTACCATTCTCTGCAACAGTAGTCATATTCTTCTTTTCCAGTGTCTGCTTCTATTAAGATGGTTGTTTTATAAGCAGATTCCCATAAACACAACTGTATAAGCAAACAGGCACCAGAAGAGTGCAGCAATAAATGCCAATTAAACTGAATTTGTGGATTTAAAAATTACTTTCTGAATAACCTTTATGCTCAAGAATCCTGATTCTTCCACATTTCAATGCAGTTTAATTATTTCAGTTATTTTCACAAAAATTGCCTTCCCTTTATATATGTTTTCTTCCTTTTTGGTCTTTCTGGTTTAGCCTTTATTTCTTACGGCACCTTTAGTCACTTGCCAGTTTGCACTACTACTCTTCCTCCTCCAGTTACCTTTGATGCATTTCATTCTCTTGAAAATTTTTCTGTCTCAGCTTTATTTTCTATCTCCTATTTCTGGTTCAGCCTTGAAGTTTCTATAGTTGCCTTATTTTCACAGTTGTTTGTGTCACAGAACTAGCATAATATCAGCTGCACCCTTTTAATCCCTGTAACCTTCATTATTTCTCTAAGCAGAAGGTTTTGAAAAGGAACTTTTTATTCTGCTTAAAATTCAGAGATGCTGTTCTCCTCTTAGTTCCTCTCAACAGAAGTCAAAAGGGAAACACAGGAGTCTTTTCCCCCTGATTCATCAAAACTTAGGGAGTGCTAGTTTAAAATTAGAAAATTTAACTTGCAAGAGCATCTTTGTATCGCCAAGAACAGAAATGCTTTTCTAGGAGGGTGGTGGAACATTGAAACAGGTTGGGTGGTGGTAGTAGCCCCATCCCTGGAGACATTCAACGTCAGTGTTGATGGGGCTCAGAGCAGGCTGATCTGGTTGGGGATGTCCCTGCTCACTGCAGGGGAGGAGCGGACTAGATGACCTTTAAAAGGTCCCTTCCAGCTCAGTGCATTCTATGATTTTTACCATACGAGGTACAGCTGAGGAAAAAAGCAGACCTCAGGAATGTATGCATCTTAGGTAAAATGCAATGCTTGAAACAACACTGTAGAGCTGGACTTCTAACATCCACGGTTTGTAATACAGGAAGTCTGCAGCTGCCTTGTGCTCTTTGAAGCAGGCTCATCCTTTTCTCTTCACGATCTCACCACAATTCATTTGGAAGCAGCACCTTAAGGAGTTCATATGAAATTCAAGTGTTTGCATAATCACATTTTGATCTGTTTTCTGGTATCTGCAGAAGCATGCAAGCAGCTCAACATGTTCACAGCTTCTAAGTTCTTCCTTGCAAGGTTCTGTTTGTATTCAGATAGCAAGCACTGAAGGTGCATAAAGCAACACGAGGATCTGGCTCAAGAACAAGATTCTTTTGCCCATATTTTGTAGAGGGAAGGTAACCTCTTTCTGTCAGACCCTAATGCAAGTCTCACATTCTACAGACACGCTTATTCTATGAAAAAAGGCAAGCTCTCTGAAGACAAAAGCAAAACACATTCTGAAGCTTATCACTGCAGAAATATCTTATAGGGGACAGTGTCCACCTTAAGCATATTTCTGTTATTTCAGTTTCTTTATTCCACGGTCCTTCCATGCACATGCTTGGCCACAGAGTTGCAGCACGACTACTTCTGTTGCCAGAGTCTTAGAAGTATGGAGAATAGTGCAGACAAGAGCCCTGGAAAACATGCATGAGAACATATTGCCAAAGCAGGGAAACCTACTGTGCAGAGAAAAATCTCAGCTGCACAAAGCAAACAAGCTGAAAAAGATTAGGGTTTAGCACACACCTTTTTTTCATTCTCATTCCTAAGCTGAAGGCTGCTACAGAATGATGGAAGTGTGATTCACAGGTTTACAATTATTACCTGTTTTAAGAATTAAAGATTCTACAATTAAGAGTCCTTTAAAATTATGTAACAGAGTGGAGCAGTTTCTCAATTTAAGGTTACCCTTCAGAAAAGTCAGGGTGTTAATTTCTGCAGTGCATACCCTAATTGGTCTTACAAGAAAACCAGTCTTGGTTTTTTCAGTCAGACTAAGATTGAATTTGTTCTATAATTTCAAGACCTACCTCAATTTTTTTTTATTAACAGTAACAGAACACATTGGATGGCAACTCATCCTCAACAAGGATTTTCTTTTGTAGCTTGTCTTTTCCTTTTATTGTTAATTTAAAATGTGTGGGTTTCTCCTTCGAGAGGACCACAAGTGTCAAATTCTTACTGTCATTGCAAGAGACCTTACTGCTCTATCAGATAGAATTACACTCCTAACAACTCTGAGCATGAGAAGGAAAATGTCTTTTTGAAGAAGACATTAGGAGAAACCATCTCAAATCTTTAAAAAGTCAACACCTATGAGTTTAACTTGCTCAAAAGTGAAGCTCAAGGTTCTGTGTTGAGGAAAAACAGCAGTCTAGTCTTGCTCATTCTGAAAGGTTCAGTTAGTCCCTTCTGCAATATAAAGAGGACAAAAAAGGTTCCAAGTTAGGGAGCCTAACCCAGAGAGGGCTGACTCTGAGCAGACAGTATGTAAGCTTGTGCATCTCTAGAATCCATGTCATTTCTACAGATGCAGACCAAACAACATCAGCAGTAGTGTTTTGGAGGATCTTCAATCCCCTGTGTCAAACTTTCCTCAAACATGGAAGTCATGCTGCCTCTTGGGTGTGAAGCTCAAAGGAGCTTATTTCTCCACCACGTATTTTTGTGGTTTGCAATCAAGTGCTTTCTGTGGGAGATGGAAACACTTGAGAATCATATTAGACCAAAGAAGTATTTCATCTCCACTACATCATCATCTCTGGACCATTTGAAAAGGCTACTGCCAAATAGTTGTTATTGCCATCTCAGGAAGCCTTTGAAAAGGCTATTTACACTTTTGTCTTTCTTCAGGATTAGATTACTGTAATTCTTTATTGACTGCCTTGCACAACAGGGCTCTGCACAGTCTCCAGCAGGCACAGCCTGCTGCTCTGTTTTTTTGAGACAAGGATGATTTGAACATATTGTGCTGATTGTAAAGCCTTACCATCAGTTGCAAAAAAGTCAATGAATTGATTATTAAATTGTTCTGTTTACTTATGGCCCAAATGATGGTCACTGCCTTTTATCTGCAATGTTGAATTTGAACTAGTTGAATCCTTACAGAATTTCTGTACTATATAGTATAGATCTCATTCATTAATTTTGCAGCATTCCATGAAAGCTGCATGACACAAAATATGGCAGCTACAAGCTCTTAAGACCTACCATGCTACACCACCCAGGTTGAATGGGGTTAATCTTTTTTAAATTGAAGCTGATAAACCCCCCCACTTTCTGGCAGCTCGTGGCATTAAAATTGATTTTATTTCACTTGAAGTACTGACCTCTGTGTTTTATTAACCATGTTCTTGATTGCTTGTTATATTCACTTCAGATTGTAGGCTTTTGATTGCTTTCTAGATTCTATATTGTTTATTAAGATAAATAAAACTCATTTGCACTTAATATAGCAGGAGGCTTGTTCCACATCTTGCAGATCTAAACTATCACTCACATTCACTCTGGTAATCCAGTTAATACTTAATTTACTGCTATTAACTAAGTATTATTCAGTTCAAGCAGATTTCATCTAATGAATCTAGAGTTAATAATTATTGTCCTAGCCAGGTTTTTAGCATATTCTGGCTATCAGTTATTTGGCATGATTATTCAGTCTGTCAAACACAAGAAGTCATTCTTTCTCTGCAATTTTAAGGCAAGTAAGAAATACATATATTAGACCTATGTATTAGCTATATCAAGAATACTTCAAAACTAATGATTTATAGAGTTCTGTTAGATTAACAGAGCAGAACTTGACCTCATCTTCAGCAGACTTGAACCTATGATTAGCAGTTAGCCTTTCCACGCTCATCACTAGCTTTTTACAGCACTGGTTCCTAACTGCATCATCTTCTCCCCAGAATGTCAGGCCATTTCCTCAAGGTGCTCCAGAACTTGCTAGTTCATTGTTTTATGAAAAGAACCCACCTGGCTAATTGAATTCCAGAAAATTACCACATGCTCCCAATGTTTTTCAGTATTTGATAAAGCAACAAACAGATGATTCCAGCAAGACATCTACCTTAATTTGTTTTCTTCACCCTTAAAACTGTTTTGTCTTTTTAAGAATTTCAGTTCCATGCAGCAGGGTCCTTTTCATAAAGCATAGCACACTACTGTGTATAGCAAGGGAGACTCAGCAAGACAGGAGGCTTCCAAGGGCCTCCTCAAACATTTACAGTGAAAATTTCCTGCAGCATAATAGGCTTGGTGCCCACTGACACCCACTATAAAGTTGACTAGAGACAATTTACTATTCTAATCAGACTTGTTCCCAGCCCCTCCTGACATCCAGAATTGCAGTAGGAAAATATATTTTTATTATACTGAAAACACTCTTTGAAACAGATTCAGAATTGCTAGAGATCTATTGATGTAATTTGTCTCAGCTGAAAGTATAGAGCAGGTTGAGGCTTTTCTTTCTTTCTGTGTTTGCATATTTGACAGTAGCTGTTTCTGTATGCTTAAAAATGTGACATCTCTGTCGGTTATTATTTAATTCTCCTCTCAATCACATTAGGCTGAACAAAGACAGGTCAATTACATACTCCTTTTTTAAAAGACACTTTCATTAAAATCAAGTTTGATCAAGAATCAACGTTATTTGAAATCTTCTCCTGTCATCCCTCAGGCACCCAGAGATTTGCACTGAAGTTGCTTAGCCAGAAGCAGAGAGATTCCCTTACCTAATCTTTCACTGAAGAGGAAGACATGGCTTGCATTTTCCACCACAGTATAAATATCTAATGCAAAACATTAAAGAGTACATTTTTAGTAGGATGGTTCTGGCTAGATTTTGATCACCTTGGAAATATACAACACAGAAAAACATCAAAACACTCAAAATAGTGATAGAAAGGATTGACCTCCTTTTGAGTCAAAAAAGTATCTTGCAGAATTTAATCTGCTTTCTGAATGAAGATGGTTTTCCCAAAGCTTGCGCAATATTAAAACCTTTGCATATTTGCTATCTCAGAATGAATTCCTGGCGTTGGAAATACTGCAAAAGATTATGATCTGCAGGAATTACTTGGAAAGAAAAATAATATCTATTCATTAAAGTATCCAACCAAATTCAATTAACTCAAGCTTAGGATATATGCTTGCCACAAGAGCAAACCTCCAGACAGAAACCCTGCTGTGAGTGGAGCTGTGAGGTTTTTGGATCCAGACTAACAGACAGGAAGACAGCAGATCTAGTCCTTTTCATTTAGCTGGTAGTTCATGACCAGACTGCATTACGTTCTACTTACCTACTTTTAGTAAGGATACAGGAATACATTTTCTATAAGCCCAATTTATGTTTTCAGTCAGCTCTCAAGTATTTTGGAAAAGTTTTAAAAGAGAAAAGATCAATAGAAGACTTTAAACAGAAGATCACCTCCTCTGAAGGTGAAGCAGAAACTGGGACAGTTTCCAAATGTTTAACAAAATCATCTAATACTTCTGGCAGCTCCAGAGATCACTGGGGTCTTAAAATGAGAAAGTAAATCAGGGAAACATACCCAGGGTATTTGATAAAAAGGCTATCTATATAGAAAATTAAATACAAACAAGTGCAAAATGCTGAAGAAATAATTATGCTGTTGTGTCTCTGGCACCTAAAATTACTAGAGTAAAATAAGAGAACAGGAAAGACCTTCCTCCCTCTGAGCCAGAGCTCCACTCAGAACGGAAATAGAAAAGGTGTCACATACCTGGATACTGTTCTTTACTTCTGAAACAGGTTGCCCTAATTTATTCTGGCTCCTTTAGGTTTCTCTAATTTATGCCATCCATGAATAACTTACAGAATCACAGGCCAGAAGAGGATCAGCAAGCGGAAATTGATTTCTGTCCACTAAAAAGTCTTTCTTCCTTTCTCTCAGCCATTTGCAGATGAAAATCTTTTCATTGGTGCTAGCTCATCAACTCAAAGGGGCTGATAGTGTACTAACTAATCCAGCCTTCCATCTAGAAGCCTTTGTTCTTTGACATAGGGGAGACTTCTGTTTTAAATACAACACTTGAAGAGGTTTAAATTTACAGATGCTTCAGTGTAACCTATTCCTTGCTCTGAAGACTGTCAGAGCAATTTAAATTATTAGTGTAGGTGATGCTTGGAAACACAGAAGAGATACCTTGCAGACAGTCAAAGGAAGATAGATTGCCTGAAGAGTCACACAGTAGTGAGCTTCACAAAGCACAATGATTAAAAAATACATAATTTTTTTTTAAAGAGGCACATGGAATGTAGATATTAAGGAAAGAAATTAAATTGTGAAAGGAAACAAGGAGAGAAATTTACCTGAAAAAATACATTATAAAAATAAAGAGTCTAGCACCAACGAGGTACTACTCTTAAAGAGAAACAGGTTGGAATGTCGTATACTCTCTTTTCTTTCCAACTTGCTCCAAGCTTAAACAGATCTTCAGAATTATGTGGTCAAGATCATCCATTTTGAGTCAGTGCCAGACAGGTGTTAAGTCTTCTGAAAATCTCACCAAGAACATGCCAAACTTCAAAGAACATTCTTGACACATTATACAGCTGAGCTGGACCATAAAACTATGACTTCTACAGACATATTTAATATTTCTAGGTTTTTTGATAAATATTTAGATTAAATGTCTTACAAGCAGAGACCTACTGTATTTGACCTCTGTCACAAGACACTTTGGGGCACAGAAACTCATCTCATGCATAGCCAATGGCCACTTCTTTGCATATAGAAGATGGTCATAAACTTTTCACATATGTATGCACAAATGAAAAAGAACATGTACGTAGGCAGAGATGACAGTGGTTTGCAATACAAACAGATGCTTGTGAATACTGCCTGAGCAGTAATCAACAAGCTTAAGGGTTTCGAGAACAATGCATTTGCAGAGTAGCTTTTCTTATTTTAACATGCCTAGCAGTAAATAAAGCAACTTTCATTAATGGATTAAATCATATCTATTTGTAGTATGAAGTCCATGGGACTCCTGTCAATCACTAGGAGTACAGAAACATTCATAGGCTAATCATGGCTAAGCTAATTTTGGCTCTTTGAGAGCCAAATTAATGGTGTTTTGTGCCAAACCTTATTATAAATTAATTGCAGTCCTCGTGCATAGTCAGGAATTCGAAAGGCAATGCAGAAAGGTGTTGGTGCACCTGGACATCATTCAGAGTTGTGTGATTCAGTTTTTCATCTTAAATAGAGAAAACAAAGCACATAAGGCATAATGCCATTAAAACTGATATCCAAGCCACCCAAGAGATTATTGCAGAATGTTTGATGAATTAAGCATCAAAAGTCCCTTTTTTTCAACTCAGCTGCTTTAGAAATAAAGACTGAAGGATACTTTGTGGTTCAGCTCATGACTGGCTTCCCAAGACCTAAAAGAAGATTGGTATTGTTATATAACTTTAAGCTAATTACTCTACCTCTGTGGTTGCATGTGAAAACCAGTGTTGGCAGTGCTATTTAGACATATGTTTATTGGAAGATGTTAATATGCAAAGCTAGTTTGTGTCTTCAGCAAATTTGGTTTTAATCCTTCACCTACTTCTCCACGTGCATATATAGATTTACAGTAGCAAGCCTCCCAGCCAACTTCTTCCATTGCTGTTTCCCTGGCACAAGCCACAAAGCAAACATGGTTCGGATTTTTTTCACAAGCTCTGTGGGTCTAGTAGCCCTTTGTGTGGGCAAGATGTTTGATAGTCCCTTTGAAAATCATGTATCATGAACATAGATTTTTTGGTGTTTCCTTATTTATGCTATTCTTCTGTTACCTGTCCAATGGGAGCTTAAGTCCTAGTCCATTTTTTCTCACTGTTGAAAACCAGCTAGGTGTCTACTGATTCATTACCAATTTGACAGTACTAGGATGTACCTAATTGCTTGAAACACTGAACACACCTAACAGGTCCACTTACTGTCAACAACTGTCAATATGGAACTGGTCAAATGCATGGAAAAGAAGGAAGCAATCTGTTACCAGATTTTCACTGCATCAGCTTGACACTCACTTCAGTGAGAAATTACCATCCAGTGCAGTGAGACGTTAAATTTAAGGGGTATTGGAAAAATCCTTGCTAACTTGCTGGAGTATCTAGAAAAAAAGGACACTAGACATGGGAGGTTGCTTCCATCCTAAGATACAAACACATACAAAGGCCTTTTCCTTAAAGCTACCCTCCATTCCAGTTTGTTTCTTAGCAGTGTAATAAAGAAGCCATTAACCACACATACATTCCAGGCTAAATAAAGTGCTGGAAAAAATGAAATTAAACAAGCTGGCAAGGATTCCAATAATTTGACTCTTATCATCCCAAACTACACACTCAAATCCCCAAATGAAAAATAAAAATAATTTTTAAAAAATCAAATGCAGGCTTCAGCAACACAGCAATACACTGAGCCTTGTTCCAGGTGCAGCATGTGGACAAGTACACATGTCCTCATTCACACGTGTGGCTCACAGAAGGAAGCAAAGCTGACCTGTTTTGGACAGTTTTTAATGAGATGTGGCTAAAAAAGTTATGAGGAGTCTTCCTGAAAAGAATTCCTTTAGGTGGACATAAATGTTCTAGAAGTTGTTCCTCCAGTAGCCAAGCAGTTTGACCACTGCAGGTTGAAACCTGTTTAAAAGATTAGGTGGAAGAGTAGATATCAAACTCATCTGAGTTAAATTCTTTGCCCAGACTTACACTTCACAGTAGCACAGTATAACTAAGCTTGGAAAGGACTTCGAGGATCGAGTCCAACCTATCAACACAGACCCCATGACTAGACCATGGCACCAAGTGCCACATCCAATCCCCTCTTGAATGCCTCCAGGGACGGGGACTCCACCACCTCCCTGGGCAGCCCATTCCAATGACGAACGACTCGCTTGGTGAAGAACTTTCTCCTCACCTCGAGTCTAAACCTCCCCTGGCGCAGCTTGAGACTGCACTGCAAATGGGGACAATGAGCAAACAGAAATTGTCCCCATATCATGAGAAGTCCAGAGAAGGATTTTAGTTAGGTAGAATATACTGGTTTGGTCACAGCACAAGCTCTCCGTTCTGATGATTTTGGAGCTAGAGTTGTCTGAAGAGAGCAACAAGCTGACTTATCCTAAAGAGCCTCCCTCCCAATCAGTCAAAAAGGCCACGTATAAAAAAAAAGCAGATTCTGAACAGAGTCAAAATAGAACACTGAACAAACCTTCCATGTGTCCTGTGTATTGAAAGAGACAATACCTCGCAGCTGGTCACTCTGCTATGCACACTGGTAAATGACACCTGCTACTCGCTTGCAGAATCCACACTGCATCAAGTACTGCTGTACTTGGAATGACATAGTTTCATACTAACTTCTGCAACTACCTGTTAAAATACCAGAATGCCTTTTATTGTACAAAGCTTTTGGCCATTTAGTCTAAAAGCAGCTCTGGTCTATCTAGTCTCTACACACTTAAGTCTGAACCAAATACTCTTAAGTTTGAGTTCACGACTAACCCTAAGTCTAAGCTAACTATTAAGTATGCAGATGCCTCTATGGAAACATTTTTCTGCTCTTTAAACTTAATGACTAACTCTGTCATTAACTTGACAGCCTAAAAAAAAATGGATTATTAGACTCCTGAAATGTCAAACTTACTATTAAAGCTAAAATTGAGGTCAGTTGGTTTTTGACTGCCTGACTTCTGACAAACTGATCTCATAACTTTCTTGACTTCCCTGGAATAACACAGCAAAAATAGCCTTCTTTTTTTTTTTTTTTTTTAATTTTGCCACAAATACCTTAATCTCCAGACAAATTCCCCAGAAACATCATTGCAAGAGGCATTAAAAGAAAAACAAACAACAACAACAACAAAAAAAAACCCTCAACAAAAACCCAAACAGAAGGAAAAGCAAATTTAAGCCTGTTAATGGTGAGTAAAAATAAAACATTAGATAATTTCTTCACTGCCTCAAAGGTCTCATTGGCTTTTCCTGACTTGGAGGAGAAAGAAAAATCAGAAACAACCAAGACCACACTGCGATATTTGGCAGTTTGACTTAGGAAATGAGACTATTAAGCCACTTAAAGGGTAACCAATATGCACAAGTTATCACATACTCCTTGTCTTCAAGGTTATAGACTGTTTATCAGAACTCTGCCAAATGCCAGTTATCTGAAGGGAGCTAGAAATCATCTCTGTTGATGACAGACCTCTGAGCAGATGGTAAGTAAATCAAGGTCCTGATGTGAAATGTTAAAGCTTTTATGCTGGAAGACACTGTTAAAGCATTATCCAGGTTAAATCAGATTCCGTAAAATACCAGTTCACTAGTAGGCAGGCGTGAAGTCTTCCACTGAGGAATTCTACTAATTTGGTGGCTGTGTTTGGAGTTTATTTGGTTTTTTAAAGACACCCTAACAGATTATTTAGAACAGGCTTTGGCTGTTTGTTTTTGTTTGTTTGCTTCCTTTTTAGTAGACATTTCATCAGTTCTATCAAAAGGACAGGGTGAGCAGGAGAAGGGAGGACCATTTGTTCATTTGTCGTCAAAATAATTTCCCATCTCGTTAATTAGACCCATGGCATTCAAGAAAGGCAGCTTTCCTAGACATCACCAAGAACACAATTGGGCAACATGGTAACAGATTTGTTTTCTAAAATTTTTATTTATGCCCAGGCAAATCCAGGGGTTCAAAAACCTTCCCAAGCAGTATTTTAGTGCCTACATTTGGAAAGGATCTAGTACATCAGAAACAAAGTAAACACCTACATTTGTTGTAAAGACTACAGTTACCAAAGGGCATCTGTTAAACCTGCAGGGGATGCAACCAGAAAGCACTCTGTAAGTAATTTTGTCTAACTGTAGATGGGGTGAACCAATTTTGTTGAAGGAGAGGAAGCAATAATGCTCCCTTAACTTGCAATGCTTCAAAGCAGTTTGACTACCAAAGCTAAAGTACCAAAATTTAGTGACTTCAAAGGAAGGAACAATGTGCATTGGTTTTATAATCTGGACCACTAAAATTTATGAGTGGTTAACTTACATCAAACAGGGAGTATGATTTGGATAACTTTGCTCATTCTCTGTCATGTTCCATGACTGATTCAAGAAAATGGCCTTGAAAACCATGCTGAGTTGATCTATAACGTTCAACATATGATTCAGATTTATGGAGATGTATCTCTAGCTACATTCAACCAACACTCTTTCAGTAGGAGCCATGGCGTTCAGTTTCTCTGAAGTTGCCATGGGACTGTCACCTGGAAGTGCTCAGCCAAAAACACAGTCAAGCATCACTCACAGAACCTATCCAGAAAGTCAGAAGCTACTTAAAGACAATTCTTCCATTTGAAAACACAACAAATATATGCTCTTTTTATTAAAAATTTTCTACAGACCTTTACGCTAAACCTGCAACCCAATTATTTTTTGCCAGCTATAGAAACAGCTCTTGTATACGCTTTTCAGTGCTCTGAAAAGTTTCAGATTAATAGAGACTGCACTACTGCTTTTTTCTATGTAGTGGTAAGCACTGGTCTAGCTACATACTTTAGAATTTCCATCCTGCCAATAGCAGGCCTCTACCTTCTTCTTCCCCCAACCCCCATCTTGCACATGAAGATCCATAATCCCTGTGCTAATGCTTCCATTGTCCTTTAACTTCTGGAGTCAATTCCAGCTTATGCTCCAAGGAATGGGAGGAGGGAGAAAGAAAAGTACATTTCTGACAAAGACCCTAAGTGATGAATACAGCTACAGGGGGGAGGAAGATTCCCCCCCACCAAAACCTTTAGTCTTTTCATTCAGTCTCCAAATGCATTAAGATTAATAATGCCTCTGGGCCACTGTATGCAAACCTCCACTGTGCATGCAGAGAAAAGATTATAATTGAATACCCTATTATGATGGGCAAGGAAAAAGAAAGGCAGGCAGACAGACAGGGCTCAAAGGCTGAATTGGCCTGGTTTGGCTTCAGCCCACAGCACCTACAATTATCCTGCAATGATTTTTATTTATCTATTTAGTGTTCCCACTAGGCAGAGAAAGAATCTAGTATTAATTTAGTGCTCGTGGTTAGACAGAGAGCATTAATTGAAAAAAGTTATTCAAATGGATAATGAAATGTGGCTGAAGCCCTAATGTCCTGCTTTGAATGAAAAGAGTACTAACTATAGCCCTCTGCAAATGTTTTACAGTCTGATAGTTTATGCAAGAATTCTGCTACATTACATTTTTACAAAACTGCCTTACCAATATAGCAGTACTAGACCTCTATGAAGATAAGGAGTTAGCTGTTGCCATGCATCCCAGAGCAAGCAGCTGAGATACATATGAAGGAAATGGTGAATGCCAAAACCCAGGATGGCACCTCCATAGTTATTCATTTTTGGAATCTAGATGAAGTAATTTAGTTTGCTCCTAGGCATCACATCTATGGCAAAATGACCTCTTCCAAATTAGTACAGGCTATTGCTTGCAGTTCCTTTGTTAGATGAAGACTTTTCCAGTACAAGTATCTAATGACCCTAAGCTGCAGAGGTAATAGGAGTGAGAGAATTAAACACCAAAACACATTATCATCTTTAGACCATTGTAAATTCAGACAAGCTTCAGAAAAGTTCCTGCTTGAATTATGCTGGTGCTCTCTGCACACGTTTGAAGCTGCACTTCATGAAAGTGAATTGTAGCATAAAGAATATAGTTCCTAGCTGTAAGTCATTTCAGAAAATATAAATACAAGACTTCATATAAAAAAAGTATGTGAACAAAATCAGAGAGGCAGCAGAATGTGAAGTGTACAATCAAGAACATGCAAGTGTTAATGGGGACAGTTCAGAACAGCTGCTTGAACAAACACAGGGACATTTCTCAACTCATCTACAATTTGAAGTTTAAAATCTATTCCATAAACCAAAGGATCAGGCTTAACTTTCATGGAACACTAATGCTGCATTCCAGAAAATAATCTAAAATGATTATCCTAACTGTATTGTCACTGCTTTTTTTTTGAAGAGATGCTAACCACCGCAATTGCTCTATTCCTCACCACAGCGCATAAAATGTCTAAGGCTTTGGAAAGCAAATAACAGAAAAATATGGATTAAACTGATAAAAATGATAATTCCAGACATGATTAGATTCACTGTGTTGTGTAGCCTGCACAGCAGGTGGGGGATCCTTCAGAAGAATTAGGGAAAGGTTTAGGGAAAGCAGATTAATGGGGAAAAGATTAAATGTGCTCTAAAAGCAGGACAAAACATATTTTTAAAATGACAATTCTAACAGCAGTGTTTAGGGATGCTCTGGAATGCAAAGTACACATACTCCATTTAAATACCAGATGCACAAATGTCTCCCACTTACAATTATGCAGTGCATTGTATGACTTTAAATCATAAGCTGAATAAGCATTTGACATTAAGTGGTGCTAGTGACAAATATTCATCAAAATATAGCCAATAGTTTCTAGCACACAGTAGTCAAGCTCTATTTTCCCCTTCTCTGCATGCAACTTTTTGAGAGCTGGTCCTATGGAGGAAGGCCTACCAATCTGCTTATTTTTATATCCAGAAATATATTGCAGTTGCAAACGAAACACAGTGATAGCAATTTCTAGAGTCCTGAAAAATGCACACCAGTGCCACTGCCCTCTCTCCAATGTTGAAGGCTTTCTGGCTTCTAATAGGAGATGCTGTGCATTTAACTAGGTAAGAACAAAAGTCATAGTGGAAATCACAATAAAAGTGGGCTTCTCTATAGAAATGCTGTTTAGCTGCTGAATATAGTTTGCATTTGTATCTGCTGGCACCAAAACAGGAGACAACTGCTTGTGCAAGACCTAATATATCTTACAAAAGCATTGGCAGCAGTAAAGCAAATATTTTAGATTGTTATCATCCAAATTTTCACACTCCTTTATGTAACAAAAAATACATGGTACACTTTGACATCCAGAAAGAATGAGTTGCACTGCCTCCAGTGTTGATGAGAAATTCAATGGATACCCTCCTTTTTTTTTTTTTTTAATGCAAGGGTTTTTCACAGCTCTTCAAGAAACTCCCTGGTAACCTTTTCCAGCTTTGCTGCCATCATGACTATGTTTACAGATTATTCCTTAAGTATTTAATGCAATCACAGATATTAGGAAGCTCTAAACAAAAATCAAATTGAGTTTGCCACACTGGGAAATAGATTTGGATTTCCACTTTTATTACAGAAATACGCAGAGGTCTTTCTAACATCCCACAGAAAGAGCATTCCCTTTTCCTCAGATTTGTCTAGCAAATGTCTATCATCCAATGCTGATTACTCAGAAAATGTGAAAAAGGCAGCTTGAAGTAGAGGTATTGTATCTGGTTGCAACTGTTCTCCAAGGAATTGTCAACATGAGCTTTTAGGGGAAGTCTGCTGGGCTGGCCTGAGCAAAGCAGCTAGCACTAAGCTAGTGGAAGGCAAAGACTTCTGGCTTCTCCCACATTTAAACCCAAGCACTGTTTGAATCAGCCAAGTCTCACTCAAGCCTTAGCATGCCAGGCTTTCTATTTTGTTGTCTGTGGTATATGAACCATTTTCCATCAGCTTTCTTCCTACCAGCCTGAACTATTTGCTGATTACCATAACTTTACGTGCATCCATGATGCCTCTCCAACCTGTCCCTGGGTTTCAGTTCTAGAAATGTGACAACACTGAGAAATCTGAAGAATTATAAAAAAAAACCTGCAGCCATAGCACCAGCATTTACATTCTACTCCCAAAGTGACCACGTGGCCTTGCAGCCTTTCTCCTCTTTTCTTTCATCTCAGTCTCTTTTGTTCTATTGTATTCACTTGTTATGTTACATCTGTCTTTATGCCGTAATCTCCTCCAGGCAAGCATGTCTTCTGTATGTTCTGGAAAGTGCTTTATCAACAATAATGCAGAAATAATGTGTCTTGGTTTCCCCATTTGTAGAAACAGCACACTAACAGTGCTTGCTTACCTCAAGACAGCTGGCAAGTTAAATATGTTAATGATTGTGAGGCATGTGGAGATCCTCTTATGGAAAGCACTACAAAAGTGTGAAGTATTGTCATAGGTCAAAAGTGAGGCTTACAGCTTGAGCTGGCTTCCCTTTCTGAGGACTTACTACTGTCTTTCCAAAGTTACGCTGATTTAACTACAGAGTAGAAGTATTGCTTTTATAGCTTGGACATGTTACCTTGGAAGTGTGTGAGAAGAGTGCTTTCCAATTACCTGGGGATTCTTTTACTTTATTTAACATTAGGTCACAGGAAAGAGTGCATTATAGGATGACATTAACTTCAAACCACATATCTTATCTAACAATGTTTCAAAAAAAAAAAACAGTCTAGAATTTTCCAGCTTCTGTTGAAAAAAAAACCTGCCTATCTAATTGCATGCAGGAAGGAATTTTATTGTTTCAGCCCAAGAGATTTCAGCCAGGCACTCTGATTTTTATTTATATATATATATAAATAATATTTTTTTTCATAATTATATTTGAAAGTGCTCGATAAGCTACTTCCTTAAATTTTTCATAAGACTGTAAAAAGTATTTGGAATAGATCCAATCTCACTCTAAGCTCCTTATATTCAGCCCTCCCTTCTGGTGACTACTCTATGACCAAATACCAATTTACAGGGATTCTCCCACTCAACTTGTATTTTTATTCTATTGCTGGTGAACCTTCGAAATTTCTCAATAATAAGTTCTCTTCAGTCCTAGATGTCAGATATTATCTATACTCAAAAGACATTAGAATCAGCAGTACTGCCACAGCACTCATTAAATTGTGCCCCTCAAGCCTCTGCTAATTCCACCAAGCAGCAGCACACTCTTAAACTATGATCCATCCTCCTGCAAAAAATAAAGCATGCTTAATGAGTACTCTCCACTGCTACACTGAGATGCATCCTCCTCCTTCCCTTTGCTTCCCCATTCAAGTAGGCGGCCAGGCAAAGCTTTTGTACAAAGCACTGCAGTATGATACACACATTAAACAAATAAAGGTAATTCCAGGGCAGAAGGAATGAGAACAGGTGTGTATGACAGGAATTTGCTAGGCCTGGTACCATTAAACTACAGTGTGAAGAAGTTGTCATTCTCCCCGACACAGTGGGTAATGGAATAACTTTTAGCATTTGCAGTATTTAGAATTACACTTAGAATAGTGCTGTAAAGCAAACCCAGAAAATATACACTATATAAAACAGCATTTCTAAAAAAATCTTACATCATCATATTTCCAGTCTGAGGCTTTATTTCCACACCCTCCTCTTGCTTATAACAACTTTACTCACAGTGCACAAGCATTCCAGGAGAAATCTGCTCACAAAAGTGGGACGTGTTGGTCTGCAGTGAAAACTGCCATCTTTAACAAGACTCTTGCTACAGAGAGAATCCCATCTTGCACTTGAACAGTGGATTTCAAGTATGTTTTACTCTGCAGCAGGGAAAAAAAAAAAAAAAAAAAAGTCTGTTTACTGTAAAATATAGTTTATAGGAATGCAAGCATCTAAAGAGAGGTATAAGGAAGATGACTCATTTGAAACCTGTCACCAGTGATGACAGTCCAGGTGACAGTGTCACCACCACATGTGCATCCATCTCTCCCTTTGTTTTAGTTACACTATGCCATTTTCCTGCAACAACTACCATACTGTCAAGTGGTTGTTAAATAGGAGCTTAGTGAAACCATAAAAGAGTCACAATCAAGTGTGAAAAGCCAGGTGATACTGAGGAGCACCTGTCAAGAAGCCACTCACCCTCTACAGCTACATAAATTAATCACAAAAAATCAGAAGAGGTTTGCAAGGTGATGATAGCCTTAGACATCACAGAAGTAATCAAACTACTATTTAGGAATCAAAAGACCAAAACCAGAAGCTTACGTAGAGGGGAGCGCTATCAGGGCGTTAGGTGGCTCAGCTACAGGACAGTTCTTAAGCTGCTCCTACAGTCCAGAAGCAGTCAAACCCCAGCGAGGCGCTCTCAGGTTTCACAGCAGGCGAAAGGGAAGGCCTGTGCGGCGGGAAGCGAGGCACAGTGGACATCAGCCAGGCCCAGCCCGCCCTGCCGCGGACCCGTTGGCGCCTATCTTCGGGAGCGAAGAGCTGGCACTTGACGCTGGCGGTCGCCATCAGGCCCAGCAAGCGGACCAACAGCAACTCGACAGCAGCCTCTCGAAGGGTGAAGCGGCCAGCCCGGGCGAGCCGAAGGGCGCGGCTGCCCGGCAGGTAGCAGCTCTCCGCCCGCAGCGGGAAGCGTTCCGGCACGCCGCGGCGCTGCCCAGTGCCGCTGAGGCTGGGCTGCTGAGCCTCATCGGCACCGGGGCTGTGCCCGAGGAGCTCAGGGCAGCCCCAGCACCGGCGGGGAGGGCTCCTGCGGGGGAACGAGCACTCAACTGACCAGTGAGGGCTGTAAGAAGTTACACCTGGCCAGGGCCATGAACGCTGTTTCAGAGGACTGGAAAATCCGGTATTTAATTCCCTGATATTTTACCGTTAGAGTTTTCGGGAAACACTCAGTTTAGCTGGCATCTCGTTGTTGCATTTGATTACCAACGTATTGGGAAATATATATTCATTTCAGTGCTTTGCACATCTCTGCATGCAGGGGCTGTGCAAGCATGACCCAGCACAGGGATGGTCTTCACTTAGCAGGACGGGCATATGTGCCTGCCAGGTTAATTTTTTTTCTTCAGTTTCAAGAGTTTTCTTCCACTCTGTCCTCTAAGTGATATACTTTAAAACTTGGTGAAGACTCTCTTCCCCCTCGCATTTCCCCAGAAGACTGCAATGTTAAAAGTTCAGACATGGCTCTTTGCTTCATTGTATAATTGAATTGCTTTATATTCCAAGAAGCTTTTGTGCTATTTTAGAGTTGTCCTGAAGAAGACCATGCAACTAGTCTCAGCTGCAATAGTATGAAGCATCTGGGAGCAGGATTATTTCTGTCATGTGCTGCCAAAATAATATTTTGCTTATGGAATTAAAATTTTAGGGATTTTCCCAAATCCACATAATGTTCTTGAGTGCTTATATTTGCATTATGACATTTACATTAGCATATACACGTGTAAAAGAGCATCTTGCCAGCCAACTCCTATTGGTTATTCAAAAGCTTAACTCCACCTAAAGCTAGGATTAATGCATACTCCAGAAAAAGACTTCAGTTACAGTAACTGATTTTCTTCAGCTAAATGCCTTTTCCCATCTGCTCTTGCAATCACATCTGCAAGTGTCTTCAGTGATCACCTTGCCACAATTATGAATGCCTTCCCGACTTCCTAGGCAGGGACTGATTCTTTGTCTTCTAGATACAGTATTTCTATGTACTTTGAAGTTTCATCTCCTTAGTAGAAATAACCACAGGAAAATGCAGAATATGAGGCAGGAAAGGAATCTCCTACTTGTCCTAAACTCTTTCAAATACAAATGCTTGCTTAGAAAACAACACAGCTATTAAACATTTTGTCTGTATATCCAACCTAGTATAGCACACAGATAAAATAACTCTGCATAGTTAATTGCAATGTTAATTTTCAATTTTTCAGGACAAGTAAATTATTCTGCTCAAAAAGGAAAAAAACAATTGCTGTATTGCATCTAGGTGTTAGAGCAGGCAGCCCAATGGGCCAGCACTCCCACTTAGCTATAACCCCAGATGAGAGAATGGAAAAATTTTCTTCTTAATTCTCGTAGTTAGAGATAATCAAGAAAATGCTACTTGTATGAGAAGCTATTCAGCACAACTTTCTTGGATTTGTTGAAATTCAAAACAATAGCAATACAGAGTGTGAACTAGCCATGCATTTCAGCTGAATTGCAAGTTGAAACTATATTGTTTGTTCCTTCGGCGTTGAAGGCTGGAACAACGTGATCATACCCAGCTTCCAAATTATTTCCCACACCACTCCCAACACTGATAGTTCCCAAATGCCCTTGACTCAGCTGCCAGAACTTCTCACTTCCCTGTGACAACCTCTACTGTGCAACTATGTACATTAACACAAATCTGTCACATTAGAAACAGGAAAGGGAGGACAGTGTAAAATAAACTCAGTTTACTATCCAAGTATCTGACAGAGGATGTATCATAACTGCATCAGTAAATTTCAGACTTCATGAAAACTCTTGATTATGCTAGGAAAAGTTGCAGCAGAACACCAAATTAGTTCCAGCCCCCCTACAGCTTTGTCAGTACAGGTCCAGTATGCCCATGGCACACTCTCTTGAATAATTGCATTGAAAAGTAACTGTCCTGGGACGATCTCAAAGAAATGATGCTTCAAAGGCCTATTACTCACACAGGACTCCACAGTGCAGAGATGGAGGCCATGTTAGCACTGCCAGCCCCAGAGCTGCCTACCCCCTGCAGTCCCTACTCCCACCATCCAAGGTGAGCTGCTATCTCTGGGTGGATTGCAAGCCAAAAGCTTGCTATCCACACCACTGCAGGGACATTCAGACCAGAGTTCACCTGCTTAACTTTTCTCATATCTAAGATGTCCTCTTACTTTCTGCTTTCTTGGTAAGAATAAATCAACAGCATCACTGGCCAGGAGTAAATTAGCAAACTGATAACTGCACAGATAAACAAAACCTCTTGTTTCCCACTTACATATTGCAGTAACTATTTGACTTGTTCTGTTTGAGCAGATCAAAGGGACTGCCCAGGAACATCCATCAGACCTTCGTAAACACCAGTTAAGTCTCTTACCAACCACAGAAAGGAACATCGGCCTAGGTGATCACTGACAAGGCTGACTGTCAAAGTTAATTGACTTCTGGAAGGCTATCAGAATTTAGGGTTCATAATTAAATCCTGTTGGCAGGCCATAAAACTCTATTTATTTTTTTTCTAAGTCAAATGGTTTCTCTACAGAAATATGTTTTTCCCAGAACATATTCATGGCCACCTATAGCAGAATCCCCATTCAATACCAAGTACCCTTTTCAGTTGATCCCCGTAGCTTTACTTTCCTTGTTTTAAGGTCTATTTAAAGAGCGTGGCCAGAATTTCCTGAAGCAACATTAAATGAGATCATGACATTCACATATCAAATAGAATTTCCTTTCTCAAACTCATTCTGTATTATAACCCTAACACTTTTGTTTATTATATATTACCTACTTTTCCTGTGTATGTATACTCCATACTTGGTTTCAAAACCCTGTGCATGTACTGTTAACAAACCAGAATTTTTTATTATTTTTTTAAATGCCAAACCATGCAGCTAATAAGCCTATAATTAAAGGTGTTGTGAAGGTCATATTTGCTTTTGTTTTCTTACAAGTTACCCAGTTAGATGTATTTTGGGGCACTTTATTGTTCTGTTCCTGACACAGGAAGTATATGACCTTTTAACTCTTGCTTATAGTTTGTGCTATGTCACATGTACATTTTCTATCCTCCTCCTTCTCTCTTACTTACCTGAATTGAGTGAACTTTATCATCTATTCATAGGTCTTTAAAAGGCTCCAGATCTCACATGCAATATACTGTGTTCTTCCATAAATTATTCAGGGCAGTGTTCTTCCATCATCCATCTCTGGCTGGCTCCATTTCTACCATTCTACTGAAGTCTTGACTTCTGGATTGCATCTCCAGTTATTCTTTCCTGATTGTCATAATATTACAATTAATATTACTTATGTGGATTCTTGTCCAATATGTAGCTTTCTGGGCATAAAAGACTGTAATGTTGTAGTGTTCAGGTTTTTTCTTTTCAGACTTCTACATAATAAAGCATTCTCCTGTCAGAAGCTGTCAGCACCACATACATCTACTTGATAATAACTGTATAGTAATAGAGTTAGCTAAAGAAGTTTTGTGCAAGCAGACATGAATTCCCACAGAAAAGCCAATCTTGTGGCTTATCCCTGATTTCCTATGGCTGACATGCAGCTAAACACAAAGTGTTGCTAACAGTCTGCTTGATGAAATGAATAACCTGTTACAGCCGTGAAAGAAATGCTGGCCCAGGATGTTAAACTTCTATTGGAGACTTAGGTATACTAAGTAGATTCTGACAAATACTGTTCACACAAGGGTTTGCAGAATGAGAGTGTTCAATGAATATTAATGAAAACACATTCTCATGAGCATTCACAATCCACACAGTGCACGTAGGAGTCTTTGACCTTTCCAGTGCCTCATCCATATCAGAGGGACACCAGCGGATGTGATTAAGCTAAGATATTTTATCCCATGACTGAAAAAGTTGGAACACTATTTCCCTACACTGGTCAAAACTCACCTAACAATGGTTATAGGAGGAAGTGGAGAAAACTACAGTTGTTAAAAGACAAGCAACTATTAGATATTCTGCACATTCTCGTGTAATATCATTGACTTCAAAGGTGGCCATCAGTGATGGATTACAAGCAGATTAGCAAGAAAACAACAGGCTGTGTATTAAGCCTGATTAAAGTGTCACACTTGGACTGAAAAGAAGAAAAAAGAAGACTAAAATCAGTTGGACAATGTACAGTAATGGCAGGTCTAAAAACAACCCACCTCACAATACTGCAAAGAGAAGTTTGCTAGGACAGGAACTTAAGATAGTAACACAAAATCATGCAGTATGATGATGTAAAATAGAGAGCATTAAAACTCAAAAATACATCATGATGCATGGGAGACATTAAGAGAAGTGAGAGTACCACTTCTGGTACCAAAAGGGACTGAAAGGTGAAGATGCAACTTGGCATGCAGCAGTGAATGAGAAACCAGCTACAATTAAAGTAGTTCAGTCTGGACACATGGTGAATATAATTATGGAAGAAGCAGCACTATTGCCCTGTCTGGTAAGTACCTAGTAATCCTTTCCCCTGAGGTAGGACTCAAAATTAAATATGAGAAATCAGAGAGCATCACAGCCCAATGACGTCTATTGGCATGGTACTGGCATGCAACCAAGAGGGAAAATCATCTGTGTTCTCTCAAACTATTTCTAACTACTGTAACAAAACATTCATTCCTTGCTGCAGCAGTATTTGTACTTAAAGGACTAATAAAGCTAGAGAGCACTAGTCCAAAAGCACACTGCTGAGCACATGTAGTTATGAGGACAAACGCAGATCAAGTATGGATGTGGTGGGTTTTACCAGCTGAGCTAAACATGCAATACCCTAAGGGGAAAAAGTAAAGCCGAACACATGATATTGACAGTCTGTTGCAGTTGTCATCCTGCCAGCCAAAAGAGCCACCCGGTACACAGCAATGATTCTGCTTTCCAACATAACTAACGTGGAAGGCAGCAGAATATTAGTGGTCTCTGCCAAAGGCTCAGTATCCCATTGTATCAACAGCACAGGTTGGTTTTTGTGCTTTGGAATTGTCTAGACTTATGATTACCTTCTTCCTCTTGCTAATAATGCCTTTAGATTGAATGCTGTTGTTTATGTCATCTGTTTGCTTGAGAGGCACAAATATTAAGAGAATTGCTAAGGGGGAGATATCTAATATAGAACTGGAAGTATTTAGAACATACAGAAAACAAATCAAGCCTGGACCATAATACCAAGTTACAACTTGATTACCTGTGACTACATTGTTACATCAGCCCAGACCACAATTTTTCCCTAATGGGATCAGAAACATGCTGGGTTTGTGTCAGAATATACTATGCATGAAGACCCCTTTGGATGTAGAACTGTTCATCTTTGTTGCATCCATTCTTAACTTAAAAACTACTCAAAAAATTTCATCCAGAGCAGCTGGCAACTTCCTCAACTGAAAGAAATTGTCTTACAATTTTTATTCACATTATGTGATTGAAACAGATTACCAGTAACAAAAAGAAAGCAGAAACACACTCATTAATGGGGTTTTCCACATTACATTACTTTTCTGGACATGATACATACCCTAGAAGTCATGCAGGTTTTCATGTGCTTTATGACAGTTAAAAGAGCAAAGCAAACTATATTCCTTTAAATTTGTGCTGACCAGAGAGTTTATTTCTATTAGAAAATTAAAATAGCAGGATGTTCTTAGAATAATTTTAAAAGCAATTTGTTAATATCTGAAATGATTTTTACTAACTGTGGCACAGAATTGCACTGGCACCTTAACAATGAATTGCCTCAATAATCAGGTTTCTCAAGGTAGGAAGTGATCATAACTATAGGTCTGAAAGTGTTTTCTCTGCTGGAAATATCCTCTAGTAAACTTTCATGCTACAAGCAGAAAGGTCAGCATAGAAAGAGATTATCCTTCACAAGAGGAAAATGTTATCTTTAGGAATGATTTTTATTGTTTGCAAACACAACAAAGTTCCTACCAACGGAGAAGGGAGGAAAGGGTCTAACAGCAGCAAGGAAAGTGATAATAGATTAAAAATAAAGACCCTGAAATATATTAGCATGCCTACATCATAGCATTTGTCAGGTTTGTCAGTCACCAAAGTTATGTTACTCCCTTCAGAAAAATTAAAAAGAAATAAAATAGAAAAAAAAAAAAGCAGCATTGTCCCAGGGTAACAGGACATCTTCAAAACTTGTTTCCTCTGAATTACACAAACTATTATTGTTACAAACACCAGAAACCAAGACTCGCTATGCAAATTAATTACTGCAAAGTAACCGGGCGTGAACGAAACACACATAGGCCTCTCCGGCGTAACTGGAGAACGGAACTCGTGCAGGCTCTCCCCTCAGAAGGAAACCTGTTACAGCAGGGGTTTTGAAGGGTACAAACAGCACTCAGACAAGTACTAGAAAGTAGCTGATGGACTGTAACACACACCTTGCTTTCTCTCTCAATGTTTTATGTGCCCATGTCCATTATAGCACTCTGTCTCCTAGTGCAATGAGATACCTTAACAACCAGCCTGAGCTTCCTTTTGTAAAAATTCATCACTTAAACCATATGCCTTGCAGCAACATAGAAAGAAACACACGCAGCTTTTGACATTTATGGGCTTTTGATCAATTAAAGCAGTTATCTGCTTTAAATTAATTTTCAGCAGTTACACAAATTTTCCAGGTAAGAGACATTATGCAAATATTTCATGTTTAGTCACACCTCAAAAATAATATTGTTAAGCAAACTTGAACAAGAGTGTAGGCTGTATCCTGATCCAGACCTCCCTGAATACACTTCCAAACAGAACTGTTTTCCATGGGCACTGAATGGATACTGTAATTATGTTGAGATCAGCACAGTAATTAAATACTGCATATCTTTGAAACCCAGTCTGTGGTGTCTTGTCTCGAGTCACTTGTGACACTCTTTCCCACTGTGCTGTTTAAAAGTTTCCCACAACCATGTTAACTTATCCATTAAAGGATAAGTTACCTCATCCTACCTATTTGTAGATGCAAGAGACTACTCACATAAGGTGCTTCCAAAGCATTCATCTCTCCCCCCTGAATTGAGCTATACCAAACAGAGATAGCATTTCCTTCAAGATCAATTTATCAACAGCTGCTAGAAAAGGTATTACTTTCCACTTCACCAAAAGTCTGTCTGCACCAGTGAGAAAGCCCCATCTGGTGCTGCATTTGCCCTCCTCAGGCCAAACCACACGACAGCAGTCAGTCCACAAACTCCTTACAGATTTATACTGGCAAATAGACACCATGGTTATCTCTGGAGCACCAGGTATGTGGCATAAGGACTGTGTTAAGAACATGATGTAGCCAGGAATACATCTATGATAATTAAATCCAGTCCTGGCATAGAGTTTGCCAGGAAGCCTGAAGTCAGTGACAGAGCAAGTACCCAGCAGCAGCTGAAAGTGGCACAGAGAGCATCCTGGAGGGAAGCCCAAAGTTTGGACCTGAGCCCTTGATGCCCACAATAGTGCCCTAGAGGGGGGATACATCTGTCTCAAACTGCATTTCTCTATACAAAGCCATTGTCACTCTGAAAGACTTCAAGTCCCTTTAAGAGCACAGTTATTCCATTAAGTTAATGCAACTGAACATAATGATGCCTTAAGAGTCTGCCAGAATTGCTCTGTATACAAGCAGGACAATATACCCCTCTGTGATTTCCTTCATGTTGATACCCTTCAGGTTGTGCATCCATAGAGACATCTCATCACAAAAGTATGTAGTTATTTCTCAAGACACACACAAAGCAGCTGAGAAAGAGTAGCTACGTGTTTCAGTGTATCTAATTTAGATCCAAACATACATCAAAAGAAAGCATTTACATGGTAAATATATACAAAACATGATCTGACATTTATCACCTTGTATGGACACACATCCAAGGGCATTTGCCAGGAAATAATAAAGTAAATGGCAGATTTTTTAAATTATTTTTTTTAAATGACTTGTTCCCAGAGTGTTAAGATAATGAAAATGATCATGTCTGCTCCCTATTTCAGGCTACTAAATCTCTAGTCAGAACTTTAAAAAGACACTGATATGTTGTCTCTCATCGTGGAGTGATTGTGGCTGGGCCTGAAACAGCTGGGTTTCAGGAAATGTAGGTACCAACATACAGTGAGTATTGAGAGAATTGGACCAGTCTAGTTTACCATCCATGCAAGTCCCACCTGCTGAACAACTACCTTTTCTTGTGCTAGAATCTGAGAAAGCAAGGCACTTAAAGCAGGGACCCTTATTACACATTGATGCAAGTAGTTTTACACACACCTAAACAAGTATAGAGCATAACACAGCTATGTTTTCATCAGATCCAAGCATGAGATGTTTTTTTGTTCATATTCTAAATTTGGCACAGCTTGCTATTTTACGCCAATAAAATACACCATCTTTTTTTTCCTTTTCTTTTTGTATTGATGTCTGCTTAATTTGCAAATTCAGGAGATACACACAACACTCAAAGTGTAATGAATCATGCATTTTTATAATGAATCCAGTGGTGAAGGTAAAAATCACTCTTTGATCTTTCTTCTAACAGCCCAGTTATTCCTGGATTTATACATAGTAAGTGTTTATGGATTACTTTCAGTTAAACAACCTGTTTTACTTTCTGTTATTTTATGAAAGTAAACTCTTTTTAGGCTATGTTGAAATAGCGTATGGCTCAATACTCCTATTTCAGTAGATAGCAGTTTAAGATCCCAATTCCCAGATTGTGTTAATTTTGCCAGAAGATTGCCACAAACTCAGCAAAACATCTTCTTTAGAACCGGACAAAGAGGACCACAGCACAGAAGCTGAAACAATTACAAAACTACAAGAATTTTGCCATTTCTCTGCTTGTTCTGCCCCACTAGCAGTATCAGAACAAAAAGTAGCAGATGACTTGCTGACTTGCACTATTCCACAAATTTCAGCAATAAAAGAAAATTTATTCCATGCTGCTGTTACTGATTAAAGACCCAAGATGAAATACCACAGTGTATGGACAAATGCTGAGAGCATGGAAGAGAATGTGCTACTGCAATGGTTTGTGGCAGCTTGCACCTTTAACATTCCAACAGTTCACTTGTACCCTTATTATTGTACGAGTGTCCTCCCTAGCCCACTCTGATGCCATGAGAGCTTTCCAGTTCCCTAGTAGGAAAGCCTCACTACCACAATTTTCTAGTCCCCCACTCAGTATTGTCTTCCCTTTTATGTGACTTATTGCTGAATTGCCTATGCTGCTTCAGTTTCTTTGCCAGTTGAGGAAACAAGTGAAAGAGAGAGAAAAGCTGGAAGAAGTCAGGAAGATGAATTGAAGCAGCATTTCTCCAGCTCCTCCATATTATGGGGTAGATTCTTTTGAAGCAGTTTTCCTTCCTTCTTGAAAAATGTGCATTAGCACCCAGTTTCTTTGGCAGTTTTCTCAGAAATTCAAGAGTGCTATTCTGGAGAAGACAATTTATATTTGCAAGTACAGATGAAAGATATTACTGAATTTCAAATGTGGATTGCAAATTTATGTTTCAATGAACTGCAAGTGCCATTTGTTCCACAAATAAACATCCAGTGGCTGCAGAAAGCAACAGGACTCTTTCATACATGCTGTTGTATTGCTACAATTGCTTGCACAGGGATACAAACATAATTTGCATTGCTCTGAAGTTATTTAATTTAAAAAAATAATACATCCTAGCATGGAATTAATTCAGTTGACTATTTACTAGTAGAAAAATATGGGATACCATATTGTAGTCGGCAAAATCTACACTGTGAGATGTACTTTGTTCTGGACACTCAGAAGAATGGACAAGATGCCCAAGCTGTGATTTAATTAAGTTTCCATTTTATTAATTCACTGCATATGGGAATTGTCAGCAATAGCTTGCATGATGCTGACTCAAAATTCCATCAGATGTGGAGAACTGCTGTTTCTCATTCACATTCACTACAATGTGTTCCCTACACACTACTTGGACCCTGCCAGAGACATGTGCCGTGAGCTAGTTAAGCAGAGTGACAAGGGTGCTCTCTCCAGATGCAAGAATTTCAACACTATGCCTTATTCTGAAAGCACCCTGGGTTACCCATTTGTAAGCATGAGACAGCACATGAACACACATCTCCACTGCCAATGCAATTGGACTCCTGACTGCTACAACACACAAAGTACTCCACTGTTAATCTAGAAATTAGAAGGAAAGGTGTCTTTCCAGTGCCAGAGTGGGGAACTCTTTACAGAATGGGTGACAGAAAGCCAGACCAGTGAGATTTAACTGCCCTCTTACAGCATACCAACACCCAAGCTGTTCCACACACCTTACAGTACCAAGCTATATATCAAAGAGGAAAACTTGGAAAGGATATTCCTTTCCATATGTTCAAGTACAGACCTCATACTGGGCACTGCAGAAGTCACACTCAAGTCCTCATCCAAAAGAAGATTCTTTAGGTGCACTTACTGCCCAGTAACTGCCCAACTACTGTCCAGGCTAATTCAAAGATCATACAGATGGTAAAATACTTACAGAACATGTATGTGCATACACATTAACGAAATACACCTTAAGTTGTGTCTGAAATCATTAGAGATAAATAATGTATGTAGGGATTCAAAGTAAGCAACTTCATTTATTGATTTCCAGCTGCCAAAAGCAGTAAGTTTATACTCCAATCTACTCTAACAAAATAGATATCAAAAAAGATTTCTGGAAAATAAAGAAGAAGAAGAAAACAACCAAACAGCTTAAGAGTAAATAGTTTTAAAATGTCTGTGTAACTGCTAAAGGTAAGGCATGCAGTAAATCTCCAGTCCAAATGGCATCTCGTTATGTGGAACTTCAAATCAAGTGGAACAAACAATGGTTAGAGGCATGTTATGTTACGCATAATGCTCTTTTGTATCTATTGTTTAGCTTATATACAGACCCATCTTGAATCTAGTTAACTAGTAATTAAAGCTCTGCAAAATTCAGTTTTGTCTGAGATACTGCTGCAATATACACTGATTCACTTCACATGCTTTTGCAGTGGTCCCATCTTGCTTGAGAACAGACATCTCATATTGCAATATCAATTTACAAAAGGCCTTCTGGCTGGTAGGAGAGACATGAAAAATAGAATAATTTTGATACCTGTAACTGGCTATTTCACAAGATACTAATTGCATTCTTTCCTAGAAAATTCATGTACCACCACCACTGCACAAGTACCTATTTGTGTATTCATTTGATAAGCTATCTGAATTCTGAATAGGACTTTATTATGAATACTTTACATAGTATGAGCTAATTTTGCAGTTAGGACTCAAAATTTCTGTTTGTTTCTTTGAACTGGTTTCAAGGACACTCAACAGCTACTGAAATAGTATGTTGTTTTCCCTAGGAGTTACCTAGTTAATACCCTAATTTATGATACTACTCTTGTTTGGGGGATTCCAAATGCTTTAGTTAACATCGAAATGCAATCCAAGTCAATCTTATCCTAAGTAAACTCCATTAAAAACGTTTTAGATTTAAAAAGTATTTGTGATACAAACAGCCCAACCCACCCAAATTCAGATGACTGTTTCTCTCTCTTCTAAAAGCAAAGTACAAGAGCAGCTTACAAAATATCTTTAATGCTGGTCTGCAGTTCAAGTAGCCTAAGTGAAAATACAGTTCTGGGAACTACCTCTTTGTCTCTAGTTTAGACAATAACTACGCAATGAAATCTAAAAGCCTTGCAGCTCTGCCCAGAATCTTTTAAAAATCTTTTGAATGCATCTGGCTTCTTAAGCTTGTTTTGATGTGCCACGTTATGGCAATATAAAATCAAAAACCTACAGATAGCACCAGAAGCTTCTGTTATCTAGGCTGATACAGTAGAAACATCTCTCAGTCTTCTCAGTGTGAACCTCAACAACATATCAAATGATCACCAGAAATAGATCAAGGTTTGTTTAGAAAAGAAACACATTTGATGTACCCCACACAATCCATGCAGCATCTTGTATAACTAATAAAATCATCCCTCAGCTTTTCCAGTCTTTTGTGGACATTGATTCTGACTTCCTCAGCACTCGCCTCTTTCTTGCAGCACCTCCCCCAAATTTATACATATTAAAGATACTTAACACCATTCACAATCATATTTTCAGCCACTACATTTACACATTCAAGTGAACCCAGTCAGAACAAAGTTATGAAAACAGCATCTCTCACTGTGCTTTCAGACAAACCCAGGACAGAGGAAGAAAGGCAGCACACTAGAAGCTCTCAGTACCCCCACTAGTCTCCTTTCCTTCCTACCTCTTCTCTCCAGAAGTTCCCTACATCTGGCTGCTACACTGAGAACATACCACACGATTTGAGATAATGGAGATAAGAGACAAGATTGGCCAAAACCCACAGGCTAGGGCAAGGTGGTTTGTGAGTGTCTTGACAGCTTCCTCATCCTTTCTGCAAAGGCAAGCTGAACCCCGCCTGAAGAGGAGAGCAGGTGCTGTGCCAGCCCCATGAACAGGACTGCACGTCCTCTCAGGTGCAGAGAGGCAACTGCCTCAACAGGCTGTTGTGATCAGAACGGTATGTACATGCCCAGGGGAGCTGACTCATTTCAGGGTTCTACACAGGTTAATGAAAGAGTGAAAGAACCTTAGTAGCACTGTCTGAGTTTTGGGGCAGAAGTGTAGGATGTGACATAGGGTCTGGAGGAGATATTAAACTGGATATTCTGCTGACAGCCCTTTCAGAAGCCCCAGGGGTGTTCCACTAGGGATGATCTTCCTCAGGCTGCAACTACTTGAAGAAAATTATGTAGATGACAGAGTTGGTTGACTTGAGTCATCCTATGTTCTCCAGGCCAAGCTACCCCACTCATGAATTTTTGGTTTAACCTAGTTTGAAATACTGGAGCTAGACCTATGGTGCAGAGACCTCTCCTAACAGGCCATAAGATGGCCCCTGAGCTCCTAATGTAGAGCAGGGAACAATATCCGCCTGTAAGCTCATGTCAAACTTGTCTGCAATCAAAATCTGAAGTAACAAAATACAAAATGATGTTAGCATTTGAGAAGAAAAGGTCACATGCCTCCAGCCAAGCTTATTAAGATTTCCCTTCTCTAGTAGCAGCTAGTCTGTCGTTGTCCTATAGCAAGCCTGGCTTGAAGACAATCACAGGACAAAAATTAAGGAAATAATCTTCTCGCAGCAGGTTGATATGGGCAACACACAACTACTACTGCAAATATTGTTTTTCCTTTTCCTCCATTTTTACTGCATTTTATATGCTGTAGCTGAGAGTGGAGTGTGTCCAGTCTCACCCAGTCTAGTTTTCAAAAGAGACTGGTGTCTTGTTTCTGTATGGCTGAATATCAGCCATAAGTAACACAAAATTTTAAGGCATCTTCAAGTGATTTCACAGATGTGGTCCACAAGAAGAAAGTAAAAAATTCCTGCCATACCCAACCTGACGGTGTAAGAAAGTTCACCAAAAATGCTGTTTCCATCCAGCCATCCCAAGTTCTGTGTTTAATAGAATTAAGGACAGCTGACAGATTTAATTAAATCATTGGGCATCTTATCCTCATCTTTTACTAGGTCAAAGGAAGCTACCACTTCCTTTGTACTATGGTAGTATGGACAGAACATTAAAACACAGTAAACACATTAATCCCTGCATAGAGAAACAGTTCCTCCCTGCAGAGGGACTAATTGTCTAATTAGAAGATCCTGTTCTTTTTACTGCCTCTCAGTCACAGTGCTAGAAATAAGGTTATTTGAACTTGAGTATGAGCTTCATGTGTTTATGTATTGCTCTGCAGGTTATTTATACATCACACAGCTCAAAATCTAGCCAAGGTTATTTAAGGTCATGCTCCTCCGAGGTTATCTGTAAGGGAATTAAAGTTGTTTTGTAATTTAAATTCTTCTACTATATATGCACCTGTCACAGAATAACTGGCCTCATTAAGGGAAACTTAGCCCAGCCAGGACAGTACACCTCCTACCTCTGTGCCAAGGAAAGTACCTATGCCACCAAGGGAAGGTGGACTGGCTATGGAAGAGGAGGTCTGCAAACTGCTACTGAGCATCAACAGTGAATTGTGACAGAACAACTGAAAGACTTGCACAGAGATTCTAGAGGAAGAATGATAAAAGCTGGTTGAGTTCTGAGAAATTCAGGAACAGAGAGTAGCCAAGAGACAGGAGCTTTCACCTCATCCCCTCTAAATGCACCAAAGGTCATAGAGAGGTTAAGAAACCAAGTACTTACATATTAATCCTTGAGTCGTGCAGACACTCTAGTACCTTATATGACTTAAAGTCTGCTCACAAATTAATTGAAAATAATTATTGGCTAATAAATATGGGATCAGCTGTGACCTGAGGCTGGTTATCAGTCATTCTGGTATGCAGACAAAAGAGTGCAGGACTGTGCTTGACCAGAAAGGAGCAACAAGAGCAAGTCTGGCAGCATTTTTGTCTACCTTAATGTTGTAAGATATCCTGCACAATTATTCTGTCTTTCTATTTTACCAGATGGCTGCTATCATAAAAGGAGTCTTTGGTCCCTGTCACAACTTTTCATCACTGTGTACAAAATATAGAAAATATTTGCATCTTTTAGCATCAGTTACAGAGAATTTGCCATCATCTCTGGTGTGTATGGTAACATTGTATGGTAACATGATTGGACTGATAAATACTGCTTTATGCCTGAAAGGACCTACCAACAATTTTTCTATATCATACCCATTCAGATTACAAAGTAAGCTCTTGCACTCAGACAGCATCTGCTCTTCTCCCTAATGTCATTCTGAAAGACACATGTATTTTATTTGGTTCATCTTGCCTTGAACTGGAAAAGAGGATTCATTAGGATCACAGCAATTAAGCTGACTGTGACAGAAACAGATGTCTACACAGCACCAAATTCTATGCTATCTTGACCAGGTGAAGAGGTTTCAGTGTGCTGTGAACAGTATTACCTACTGACCAAACACTGCCACTCAGCTGCAACCACACATGCCATGGGAAGGAAGGGTTGCAGTTCTCTCGGTGAAGGTAGTTGTCCTCTGCAAAAAAACAAACCAAACCAAACCCCCATACAAAACCCCCAAAGAAACCAACCAAGCAAAAAACCCAAACAAAACCAAAACACAAACAAATCCAAAACAAACCTCCAAACATTCCTGAGTTAGCAGTATGTGTACTTATCCTAAAATTAAATTAAAATATATACCCACATTATTGCAAGTCTGAAGTTTATTTTCTTCCTGTGTACAGAATTGTAGGCCAATAATTTGAACTAGATAGCATCACGCCCACTGCTACAGCTCTGCAAAAGTAGGTGGTGTTGGTGATAATGGATGGCAGAATCACACTAAACATTGTAATCATGCTCCCAGAATTGCAGTACCTGAGAAGCACAGTTAACACCAAGAATCTCTTGTCAAGAAGATGCCAGCAAATTTAACAACTATGGAACTTCAAAACTTAACTTTGCAAAAGCTGAGTAGAGAATCACCACAGAACCACTGGCAGGGCACATTTTATAACTGCCAGAATGTTTCATTAAAGAGGTAAAAATTGAAGTGTAGAACTAACAGCTGTTGTAATGGTGATACGCCCACTATGAGGCTAGCTTCCACTAATAAGAATATATCTGTCATCTTGTACAGTACCAGTAAGCACTGACTGAAATTCACCTGTTTATGCAGGTTGTTGTAAAATTCAATCACCAGCTTGCGTTTAAGTAATTAAAAGCTTGTGTTTAAACTTTCTAGTTGCCAGAATTAACAGAATTAATCTTAAGCAGCCTCCACTAACATCAAATTAGAACAGTCTACAACACTCAGCAGAAAAACTCTTAAGTATTCCTTGTGACTCTAATTTCTAAATTTTGCAGTTGCTACTCGCATCCAAAAGGACAGAAAGCAGCATATTTACAAAAACAAGACATAAAAGTAATTCCTTCTGTATCATTTACATTCTCCTAGGAGGAAGCCCAAGGAAGTGCAAAATTCCTCAGCTTGGTGCAGAGCTAACTAGCCTGGCTGATGAAAACTCCTCACTTATTCATGAGCCTGCAGAGTCATATATCTGTGTTTGGCAGGTTCTGGGAAAGATCCTTGCAAGATTGTTCATCCATCACCTGTCACCACAAACAAACATACCATGCTTTTTACTGGTACTGATGAACAAGGTTACCACCATACAGGCGAGTCACTCAGTTAAACTTGCTGCACTGGAATACAGAAGCAAGCACCACTGCAGTGTAGCGGCAGAGCAGAGATGAGCACTAACACCATGTAATTGCACTGTGTGATAGTGCACTACACAGTCAAGTTTTCTGAAGACAAAGTATTGAAGGATACAGAGATTTTCGCAGTATAATCTTGTCACTCAGCAATGCTGGATGTTCTGTCAAGCAGGGTCCCAAGAAGTCTAGACTAGAACCTATTGGCACACATTAGGCATTAATATTGTTCCTCAAAGAATTATCTTAAATGTCTGCTTCTAGCCTTCCCATAAAGCAAAGTCTTTATCTGTTAAAAAAGGACACCCTACCCCCAATAACTAATTACCAACCCTTTTCATCTGTTCTCAGTTCAGCATATGGATAAAAGTCCTTCAGGTACTCCGAGACATACAAATGTGCTCCATGTTTGTCATCTCCCTGCTTCACTTTTGTATACTCAACCTTAAACAGACACTTGCTCTGTAGCCTCTTGTAAATTTCATGGCTCTTTTAAGGCTTAAGTAAAGAATACCAGCTTCTCTCCCAGTGCTCACTGGATTCTTGTGGGAAAAGCATATTTTAATTCTGTCTTGGGTCTAAGTGTTCCTACTTGGGCCCTCCTAATAGGATTATGTCCTGCTTTTTTTCCCCTAAGGCTAAATGCAAAACACACAGACTTTGTTTAAAAATAGTTCTGTCTAAAAATTCATAGAAATAAACACTATAGTAAAAAAGGAAGATGTTGTGACAGCAGGTAGTAATGTGTAACAAGAAATTCAATGCATCTGTTCACATGACAGTTCAGAGGCCTAACCAGTCAACCATACATGATCTGCAACCGCAGTGAGAAAAGCTTCTTTACAGACTAGTGTTTAAGTAAACAGACATTATTCTAGATCTAACATATTAAATAGAGAGAACATAAAGACAGAAGTTGCATCTGGAGGTCTTACAATTCCTTCACATCAGGTGTGGCACTCAAGCCTTCGTTGCACAGTGTGGCCTTCACTCGGGTGAAGTGAAGGTGCCATGGGCAGCAGCTGCAGGTGGTTATTCCCACAGCCAGCCCACAAAGGCGGACAGAAGCTTCCTGCCCAGTACTGCCAACCAGTCCTTAGCAGAGTGGGAACACCCCTCTGCTTTGCAGCTTCTCTAGTGCATTGTAACATTTTATTACCCTACAGCAGAAGTAGGATATTGTCTAGGTAGGCAGTGGGGCCTGATTCCCATGAAACACTACCACTATAAACATCAGGCAGTACATAACGGCTACAGTAATGCTTCTCTCAGGACTGAGACCAGAAGAACTTCCTCAGCCATAAGTGAAGGTCTTTGACAGCTGACTTACCTGTTAGTACAGCATGAGGAGAAACAAGTTCATTTGCTGCTCAGTAAACCTCAGAAGGGGGAGCAGCTCGGACCCTGTGCTGAGGGGGGGGTGTTTCTGGCACAAAGGAAGCAAGGGCTGGACTCAACCGTTGGAACACACAAGAATTTTTGTGCCATCACTCTCAAAAGCTCAACTAAGCTCTGCAGAACTTGAGACCCAGATCCCATATTTAGGCTTCAAGCCACATTCTCACACAAGTACCAGAGTTTATCAAGGGCCAGCTGCTCTCCAAGGGATCCAGACCAGCAAGGTCCATGGCTGGGCACAGCTACAGCTGTGGCTAAGATGGGGAAAGGCTCACCTCCAACACAGCTCAAACCAAAAACAAAAGCCCGAGACTGAGTGTAAATTACCCTCTAGGGCCATGGATAGAATGTGGGAAAGCCCCAGGTAATGCTCATCAGGGTAATTAAGGGCCATTAAGGGCCTGATGGAGAGCTATCTCCTATCCTGCAAAGCACTGGCTGTGATGATGCCCTCCCACACCAGGGAGAAGGTGTTTCTAAAATCCCTAATTCTTATTTCTGCCAAACTAGTTCAGAGTTTCATTACTGACAAACGTTTCCATAGCAGGCTGTGCACTTTCCTACAGTATTTTCAGCTTGCTTCAGGGTTCACTGTCTTTTGTATTACGGCGTTCTAAAGTGAAAAAAAAACAAAAACAAAAAACCAAAAAAAGCCACCACCAAACTGAGCGATTGAGTGCTCATTTTGAGTTGTTTGTTTGTGTCTAAAATGACTTTTCAAAACAGTTCTTACTTTGTTTGAAGCGATTCCCTACTTTCCAAATCTCCTTTAGAGAGATTTCTGCCTCTGAACCACCTGAGTTCTTGGATACACACCTAACTTTGCACATGCCCTGTCACAGTTACTCGCCTGTCTGCAGCACTCTGAGTTGCAGGTGCACTGGTGCCCATTTCAGAGACTTGCTGGGCTCAGAACCTGGCGCAAAGCCAGGCTCAGCCACAGCACCCACTAATTGCCCAAGAAGAAAGTAGGCTGTGAAGGAAAGCGTGACAGGCACCGTCACACAGGGTCATGAGAAGGAACTGCAGCAGTAGAAAAAGCACAAGGAAATAAATGTGGATAATTGGAATGATTTAATTTGCTAATGTTGCATAAGAGGCGTAATTAGTTCAGTAACAGTGAGAGAAGCAGAGAAATCAGACTAGTAATCACAAATAATTACGTAGCAATTACACATAGTAAGAGTTTTTTGTTGTTACTGAATGGTCAGAATTTGGGAGCCAGACCAAATAACAGACCTCACAATTCTTTCAGCTACTTTTTCTTTCCTACAGCAACAGAGCCTCTCTACCTTTTCTCTGGTAAAAAAAGAAAAAAACAAGATGTGATGTGCATTCAAATCGGACAATGTTCTTATCATGAAAGATAGACTTCTAGATTCTTTCCAAAGCTCCCATTCTGTAGCCAAAATCCTTATCTTGTCCACACTGTCAATACCATCTGCCAGCAGCCTCCTCAGCTCATAAGCCATCTGCCAGCCATTGACCTAGAGCTTTGCCTGCTCTCACTGCCATGCTTGCCTAAGCTTCTGCATTTCAGATCTCTCACTATCCTCCTACCCTGCTCTCACACATTCTCCCAGAAGAACCGATCCAGACAAATATTACTAAGCCAGCAAGAATGGAAGCAGCTGAATACTGATTGTCTCTCCTGTGTAAAAAATCCTCTTTTAAGTTTTTCCTAGTTATTTCCCTCATAGAATAAAATATGGACTATTTGCTTTGAGATGTTGTGCAGTAACAAATTACTACAGTACCAGAATAATTCATTGTTCAGCACAAAGCATGAATGAGTTGATTTAAATAGATTCTTTCTTCCTAATTACAAAAAATATAATACATTAAAAAAAAAAAAAAATAAAATGGAGATTTCTATTATATTACCATACTGCATGACACTGGTCACAGATTTGCCCCTATATCTGATGGTCTTTAACTGAGTGAAACTATAATCACCTTGGATTCTAAGTTGGACATTTTAACTTTAGTTTGCTGCCATTGGATAAAGTTATTACAGTAAACTAAGCAAATTCTGTCTATAATGTAGTACAAGGTTGCTGCTGCCACCACTGGAGCCTGAAACTTGTATCTACTGAGGTAAAACTTTGTCCAAATCTGAAGGAATATGTTAAAAGTTTTCATGTCGTTCAAGATTGCACAGAAGAGAAAGGTGCTCATGGCAGTCTCCAATTCCCACACATCTGTAACAGCATTTAATGAGATTCATTATAATTTGCTCCAATGGAAAAAGGGCAGTTTTTCAATTGTAGATAATACACTAATGATATGAGAGTCAGTACCTGGAAATACAGATCATGATTTTTTTTTCCTCATGTATGAAAGCACCAAGCACATCTTTCCTCAGAAATCTTTCACAGTACGAAGCACAGACAGCTGCAGCAGATAACATCACCATTCCCACAGAAATTAGTTTGTTGGATCAGTTTGGAAGCTGCCCTTCTAATACCAGTTTTCCTTGCCACAGTTACCTTGCAACAAACCTACATTTTACTGAGTATATTGCTCTTAACCTTCACTGAGAGACATCTCTAGGCAGCATTTAGGTTCTCTTCAGCATTGTTTGTAGCACATCAACTCTAGACAGTTTTGAACAAAGACCTTATAGTTATTTTTCTTAGCAGCAGGGGCAAACATAAGAATAACATGGCACAAGTAAGAAACACCTATTTTGCTGGCAGGAGTATTAGAAAATTTGTCCTGGACAACTAGCCCACACCAGTGTATTACCTACTCACAGAGGCATAAAGGAGCTTGCTGTGGATGTCACCTGACATGGGTACATATCCCTGGGCCTTCAGTAAAATTAACTGAGCCAGTGTAATGTATGATCTAGGTATCTTGTAATATTTATCTCATTCGTGTAATTTTCAGAGAACATGTTCATTACATGCTTCCTTGTAGAACTGCACAGATGAGGCTGTTGCATTAACATGAGACAGGGGTCAGTTCTTTTTGAACTAGGTGACAAAGCAGGAACACAGCCCATTCCTGCTGCGTTGCACTGCAGTGAGGAGGCTGCAGCAGTCTCCTGCACAGTGCTGCAGCTTCTTTTCTGTCCTGGAAACTCACAACATTTAACTGGGTCTGGGGTGTGTGCTCAAGGAGCTGCAGAGGTGCAGCAGTGCTGTGCATGGGTCTCTCACAGGGAACAGAAGCTTCTCTGTCCCTTCTAAATTTGTCTGCAAACTTGCGCATTGCAGTGATACCATGAGGTCTGTCCTGCATCTGTGGAGGGAATCACTTTGACTGTGGCTTTACTTGAGTTTTGTTTGGAACTTATACTTTTACGTTTCATGAAAATTGCCCGCTTAAAAACATGGTTCCCATTTCTATCCCACATTCTTCCTTCAGATATAAAAATGCTCCATGTAGAATTCTTTCTTAGTGTTTCCCCTGGGGAGGTGCTGACATGTCAGCCTGGTGAGCTTTATGCCATTCTGCTTGCAAAGCTGTTGTGATGATGGTAAAGTTTTTCTTAGGTATTTTCCTTTAGAAATTGCTTGGAGCTTCTCTCTGTGACACAGGAGAATATGTACCTAGGTCTTGAGAATTCTCTGGGAGGACCAAGAAAGCAGAGTAAGAGGGACAGAAACCTAATTTACAACAGTGAATGAAAAGGAATGTCCCTTGGCCCTTCCCTGCTCTGCAGCCAGAGCTCTGGTTCAGTTGGTTTGCGTGCTGTTTCAGTCGCTGGGAAACTACGAATGAATCATGACCCCGAGTTCAACAGAATTTTATCCCATACTTATCCCCTTTGTCCTGTGGCAAGTCACAAGCATCTCCTCAGTTTGCAAGAAACTTGTGATCCTTCTGCAGAGAGTATGTTGCTTTTATTCCCCTAAGGATGACAACTATGGCCTTTATGTTGCTTTTGGGTGCATGCAATGCTTGAGACATTCAACCCCAAGTCAGCTCAGATAATGGAACTCAGATACGGAAATGGAATGAAAAACACAAATTATGCAAATTCACTGGACTGAGCAATTCACAATTCCCATTCCTGTAGCCCTATTGGCAGTTGCAGTTTTCCTGTGTGTAGGAGGAAGGGTTTTAATTAGAGAAGGCTTCCATTCTACAAATATCTACATTTGTAGAAGACAGGCAGCATGAGGAACTGCAGGGAGACCTGGGAGATCTTATGTACCTCAGTTTCCCATCTGTCAAATAGTGATACTGTTTTACTAAAGAAGTCAATGTTGACCTGATTGATCTGCTCCTGAGGCAGTTATAACAACAGATAGGTACTTACATATTTGATTGTTCCATAAGGGGAACCAAAACAAGTGATATTTCATACCACTTAATAACTGGGTTTGTATGCCACGGAAATTTGTTTTCACCCTGAAAACTACATGAAAGGTTTTTCTACTCCTGTTATAAAATACCAACATATGAAAGTTTTCTCTATAGCTTAATATGGACAATTTCTGTACTACTTCATTAGAAAAAAAAAATAAGGCAGGTAATCTATAAAGCATGTCAGAGCCTTTTGTTCAGCCTGCCCCACAGGAAAATGCATTTTTCACCTTGGTGGACCTTATAGAACATGGCCCCACTCTCTGTCTGAACAGCAGTTCCCCAGTGGGGATCTATTCTTTCTGTGGACAAACACAGTGAATCTATAGTGTGTCCATGCTCTGAAGGTCACAGTGGAAGAATCTGCATAGGCACTTTCCTTTGCCCCCAATACCTGTGTAGCATTCAACATACTGTTCAGGATTTGATGTGCAGAGAGAGAAGGGAATGAATTAAGGAGTTTTAGGGCTTTTAAATAGGCTATTAAAGCTTGCAGCTTGAGACAGGAAATCCTACAGGTTATTAAACTCCACATTAGTTTTGCAAAAAGTACTATTCATGCAGGCAAAGATTTTCAAAGCATGTTACACCAGCCATTTCTACCCACCATTATCTGTGGGTCAGCATGTTAGCTCTTCACTTACACACTTTCCAAAATTGCTTCGGAAGCCTGTACTTCCATCCTTGTTTCACTAGGTGTTAGAACATGGAAAGATGCAGTGCCTTTCACCAAACACCCCACGATTCCCAAAAAGGTTGAAAAATACTCCTCAAAACACTTCAGAGTACAGGGGTAAGTAAAATGAAGTACAGACCTGGGGCAATCTGAAGTGGTTGTCAGTTAGTTTCAAAGAAAGAGTCTTAGTCCCAAAGATTGCCCATTCTGCTTTTCCACTGAGGACTGCAAGACCTAATGAAGCAAGGCTTCACTGCTACCTCTGGCTTTGGTTGTGTAAGGGGCACACACACTGGGCTTCACAGAAGCCTTTATCTCCACTGTCAGTGTTTCTTCTTTAAGAAGCTCCTTCCAGCATTCACTTAGCTAACATCTACCTGAAGCTTTACAAGAAAAAGGCAGATACAGCAGCCTTTAGAGTGACATATGTCAGACATTTCTCTCATTTGCAACAAAGGAAGTGTTTACAGAGCACAATCTCACAGAAAAAAAAAGAAGTTGGAATCAGAACATCTATTGTTAAATACTAGAGTTGAGCAAATAAATAGCTCTCCAGGAAATTTGACAAGTCATGTGATACAGCAGTGTGAATAAGCAAAAGGACTATCTTCATTTTGCCAAAATGCAATCAAAATTATAAAAATGAGAGCTGGTAAAAACATTTCTGATTCTACTTACGATGAGAAACAGCAGGAAGCTAAGTGACGCATGCAGACTGACCTGGGCACCATCCCAGGCACAGCCTGTCCTATGCCCCAAGACAGTAAGGGACAGGAGCAGTCCTGAATCAAATGTTGGCACAGGCAGGCTGGGATTAGCAGGCACTCAGGGGCTTGCTTAGGAAAAGCACTGAGAGAAGATAATAATGACTTGAGGCCAAATTCGAAGATTTGATTCAAGTGAGAATAGTTTCTCTCTTCATAAAAAAGAGACAAAAGAAATGCCCTTCTGTGACTTTATTCATTCTGCTTGATATGCCTCTTGGTTTTTTTCTGAGGAACAAGTCTGTGTGGTAGCTGTCTAAACAAAGTAGTTGGAACTGAGAAAATAATGTGATGGAATCAGCCCCTTGTGGCAAAATAACCTCAAGCTGCTGGCTGTTTCTATCAGTTCCTTCATTCTTAAAACAAATTTAATACTATTTTTAGGGAATAAGAAGTTAGGATATGAATTATGAAGTGTCAATAACAGGAATTCCCTGTTCAATATAGTTACTTTGATTTCCAGATATCAGGTAAATCACAGGGTTTGTTCTTATGACACAATCACTGGTTAGTGCTTCTGGTGCAACTCTTCACGAAAATCCAGCAGCTGGTTCCCACATGCCCACATGTACTTGGGAATGAAACTACATGAATCTAAAATTCTCTCTCTGCAAATACTCTTTCTAGTAAATGTTGCTCATCAGTGTGCTCACATAAAGATAATCTAAGATGTGGGAATATTGTGATAAATTCATTTCAATATGTGAATTGGGATCTAAAATAGATTAAAAGGGCAAACCACTTTTATTACAGTCACCATGAACAAAGTTGTTTGACAAAAAAACAGCTTTATGTTTATTCAGATCTAACCAAACCCATCATTCTTCAAATAGCAACAGAATCTTAGGGTTAGTTCTCTGCTCTGTGAAGTATCACTCACGAAAGTTTTAATTTTAACTCTGACTAAAAGCTAGAGAACTCCATGACTGAAATCACCTGGCAGCACTAGAGCTACCATGACAAAATAGAGCTGCACATGGAGAAATTTTATCATTCAACAAATTCTCACATTTAAACAAATATTCTGTCCAGACCTCTACAGGCCCAAAACTGATCTCTGAAAACAAGATGTTAACAGATACCATTTGTATATCTTTTAAACTTCTTCCACATTTCCTCCAGCTGTTTCAGAGACGGTCCTGATTCTAGTTGTCTATCCAAAGCTGAATCTGACCCCTGCAAGGTTAAGCTCGACAAGCAGGCTAAACAAAAATATGCTTCCAGCTCTTTCCATAGGCTTTTTGTGCTCCTTCCTCCTTCGTGCTAAGGTCTCACTTTTAGTATGTGAACAGTATCCTCTTCTCCAGGTCTCAAACTGGGAGTCTTTCCTGGCCCTTTGAATGTCTACTTTTCTCTTCTGTTTCACTCTTTCCCTGGCACTTTCATGAGACAGCTTCCATATAGATGTAACCTTTCCCTGGAAAGTAATATGGAGCAATTCCCACCATGATCCTCCCTTTTCATCCTTCTCCTTTAGCTGCATTATGACCTTTTGTCCTACAACTCCCACCCACTTCCAGCATCTAACTTTGATTCCTTCTAAATCACCAGGGCTACCTTAAAAAATATCCACTGTCAAAATTGCTTTACTCTGAAGGCAGGTCAAAGCTAATAAAACTAACTGTCCTTTCAAGTGTCCAAAATCTTGATGCATTCAGCAGGGTGAGCATAATTCAGATCTTGAGCTTTAGAGCAATGTTATTTCACAAAAGATGGCAACTGTAAAATGTATGTCTACAAGGCCACAAGAGGTAGTAGGAGTGATTAAGGTCTTAATTTGCATCCAGCTAAATAATCCTCTAACTTCTCTCCAAAGAAGTGGTACACAAAATACATAAAGCAGCATCCTGAATAGCTTTCAAAAATAGTAGATAAAGGAAGAAGATTTTCCCTGAGGAGTAGCAAGGGCTGAAGCTTCTAGGAAGTGTATGCATTCACAACAAATGATGAATATTTTGCAAGAACAACAAACAGCTAGAAATCTAAAGATCACTTGAAAAGACTTCTGATATGTTTGTTGCGTATGTCTCCACCCATCGTATAAGCTCTAATCATTAATATAATGAAAATCTCTGCTGTTTCAAGGAGCTGACTGCTCAAGCTGGCCAAAAGGGAGAAGTCAGTATGAGCAGACGGTAAAAACTGTAGGTGCCCTAGGAAAGACAGATTACCAAGAATTTAGGATATGGTAATTCTGTTTCTCTGAGTCACAGCAATGAATCTACATTTTTAGATCGAGCACTCATTGTATGTCTTATGCTCAAAATATGTCAGGTTGGAACACTCAAAACATATAAATTAAAAGCTATAAAGTGACATTGCTGATTTAAGAACCTGAGGGCCAAAACTGTGCTGTCATAAGAAACCACTCCACCACGACTTACTATCTTCAAATGTGAAATCAAGATGGAGATATATATATATATATATTCATTTAATGTAAACTTTTCTTGATTCAGCTTTAACAAACAACTGGAATAATATACAAAAGGATTAAAAAATGTCTGTGGAACAAGGCTGCCACAAAGAAAACCAGAACATTCTGAAGACTGCACAAAAGAAACCTTTTCTTAAAGAAAAGCTGCAGTCATTGGGTTTAAGTAGCATAGGGGAATAGTAGTCTGATGGGGAGAAGACATGAACAAGACTCAGAACGTGGGGGATGTTTTCGTGCTTTGTTTCCTTAACTTCAGTGAGGTTGTGTCATGTGTCAGTGCCTTGGCCTCCCAAGAGAGAAAATAAGAAATAAAGACACTGAAACTCTTACTGAAGTATTTACAAATGTGCTGATGAGAGAGCTTGGCATTATGACTTACACAGTATCTCCAACTCATCCCAAACAGATCTGAACTGATCAAAGGGGCAAGGAAAAGGTGTGTGGGGGGAATCAGAGATTGGGCTAGATGATCTATAGGTGTCCCATCTAACCCAAACCATTCCATGATTCTATGAATTAGCTGATCCACAGAGAAACCACGTGTACCACACTCTAGTGTGATGCAGTGGAAGATTAAGGTAGGAATTTCCCCACAGGAGCTGTATCCCTGGTCCATGTCTCCAGGTCCCGGTACAGAGTGGCTAGTGTCTTGGCCAAGCACTCCTACTGTCACTGTGGTCAGCTGTGCAGAATTCTTGTGGGTTTTTTTCCATGAACTATAACCCAAGGCAGCAAAGCATGAGATGTCTCCCCTTTTTCTGCAGTATTTGATAGCCACAAAGCAGTTGGTTTAAAGGCCTCCTGGATCACTGAATCCTACAGCTGGAAAGTAGATCTCTACAGTAATTAAAAAAGATTAATGCCAATGCTTGCTCCTCTTAGCCTCTGGTGGTGGGTTTTCTATCACTGTTGCTGCTGTTGTTCTGGTGTGTCCAATGAAGCTATATGCACCAGAAACCTGTTTGATAGAATTGATTCCATGGAACCAGCACTCTACCCAGACTGCTAAGATCATAGAATCACAGAATTAGAACATTACAATGCACTGGGTTGGAAGGGACCACTAGACATCATCTAGCCCAAGCTCCCTGCAGTAAGCAGGGTCATCCCCAACTAGATCAGGTTGCTCAGAGCCCCACTAAGCCTGATCTTGAGCGTCTCCTGGAACTGGGTCCCCACCACCTACTGGGCAACCTATTCCAGTGTTGACCACTTCATAGTAAAGAACTTCTTCCTAAGGTCCAATTTAAATCTACCTTTCTCTATTTTAAAACCATTGCCCCTTGTCCTGTTGCTACATACACTTGTACACAGGCCTTCACCAGCTTTCTTGTAGGCCCCCTTCAGGTACTGGAAGGCTGCTATAAGGTCTCCCTTCTCTTCTCCAGGCTGAACTCTCAAGCTGTCTTTGTAGGAGAGGTGCTGCAGCCCTCTGACCCTTTTTTGTGGCCCTGTTCTGGACCCTCTCCATCAGGTCCATGCCATTCTTGTGTTGAGTGCCCCAGAAATCATGCAGGGACTTGTATGGGATTGTAAGGGATTCCTGTTTATCAGTGGTCAAAGTCCCAACAACTTTAGTGGAAGGATTTGTCACTTGGCAGTAGAAGATTTCTCTCTCTCATTAGCCTGCTACTGAAAAAAGACTCCAGTCAAATGTCAATATCCAGCTACACCCAGACCAGATGCTTTCAAGGCTCTCTATTCATTAAAACCAAACCAAACCAAACCAACAAACCAACAACCCGTCCTGCTACTTTTAAAAGAGCCATCATTGTTTTCAGAGTTGAACAAATAATTCATAAGTAACTTATTCACTAAACTCAGCCTACTTTCGTTCAATGATTATCAATATGAAGATCATTACTTCCTCAGATATATTCACCTTTGAATGTGATAACTATGTTAACACACAATTTGCTCTGTGGATCCCAATAATCTAACTGTAAATTGTATTCTTTGCTGTGATTTGTCAAAGTAATCAGATGGCACTTAGTATTTGATCAGTGAGTGTAAAGGTACTGCCAAACAACAAGATTGTTTCCATATTTGTGTCCATAACACTGTAACACTCAATCTGATAACTCAGAAGCTGGAACATGAAAACTAAAAATGGCATCAAAATGGAAACCAACTTTATTTGAAAACTGATATACTTTACAGAGCTGTAAAGTGTATGGCTCAGAAGGAAAAGTTACACCTTTCAGACACCTTTTCTGCTCTCCAAATTTAGTCTAGGTAGGCATTGAGGACAGTATAACACTGCTAATCTCCAAGAAAGCTGACAAGGGCAAGAGGGGTCTCCAGCTGTATCTGTGGCTATGCAAGCCATCATCTTAATTATGCTGCTTTTCCAGATGTAATTTAATTGAACATGTTTCTGTTCAGTTGTTACAGCTCCTGTGAAGAAGCAGAGCTCAAAGCATAAAGAACTGTTTTTACAGCTCTTAAAGAAGGGCTATAGTAATGTCAGTGTAAAATCCCTAACAAAAAAATACAGTCATAGAACTACCCCTTCTATTATACACTTCCATGTCTTTAAATAGAATAAAAGAACAGATGCCAAAGCAGAGCCATATGTTTTAATTGTAGCTGTATACAGGCATGATTTTATTTTTTCTGACAGAAAATCTATAACTTGAGTGGGAAGTTACTGAGTGGAATCCTCAATGCCATATTTCTGGCTAAAGAAACAAACTCCCTATAGAAAATGTCAACGCCTGAGTTCAGAGATTGAGACATTTTGATAACAATTCAATACTTGTCTCAAAACATCCAATTGCTTTGTAGTAACTGGTGGGAGGAGACAAACTATTAATATTTACTTGGTGGATGTTGTGTCTTACACTAAAAACAGCCACTAGTTCCCTTTAAATTGCTGGCAGGTAACATGCATTTAAATCAAGGGTTGGAATCCAAACTACCCTACTGCTGCAATATATGCCTGCCACTTGTTAAAAGAACGTAGCTTCTGAATGTAGATGATGGAAAAGAAAATGGTTAATCAGACCTCAAATGTCCCTGCAAGTTCACATCCTGGCTGCAAGAATACATTTTTCTATAAACTCTTACTTCACTGGATCAACTTCAAAATGTCGTAATGTATACACGTGCCTACAGTGAACAAATGTCACTCTGGTGCAAAGCGCTGCAGCAACCTCTCTACTGCATTCTACGTCTCTACACTTCAATTCTCTATCATTACATCTGAGCACTCCACGTGCAATTTGTGCAGCCTGGTCCAGAGGCTGCTTTCTGGGAGTACAACAAAACCACAATTAGCCAAGGGGAAAGGTCAGATGTAAGCTGATGGATGAAAAAGGTTGTGTGTGTGTAGGTGTGGAGGGCCAGGAGATCTTATTTTGAGCTTATTTTAATTCACTTTTCATATCTCAAACCAAAAGACTTAAAGCCAACAAGGGTGTAGAACGTCCTATTTGTCTAGAGATACCCAAACACAGCCTTCTGTCTTTGGGTGTGTAGTTCAAATTCAGGTCACACCACGGAGTTTTTTTCCATATAAGAGCTATTCAGCAGCTTCTGAGTTGCATGGATCAATGCAGTTTCTGCTGGGCAGATGTTGAGAATGAAAAAAAGCCACTCAAAATAATCACCCTCCAGACTGACAGCCCCATCAGAAATGCCATCAGCAGAATGGAGAGGAAGCATTAACTCTATGTGCTTTCACTAAGCTCTTCTTCAGGACAGGCTGCTGTGGGTTTGGGCTACAGTTATGATGCTCTACTTGTTATGGACACAGCCAGCAGGAGTGATTTGCTTCTGCTCAGTCAGCTGCAAAACCGGACAGAGTTGCCCTGCTCTCAGCTCTGTGTATGCACTGACAGGCTGGTGGATGTTTGGAGGCAAGAGGAAGCAGCTGGGTTTGGTACCACCTTCTGTCTCTTTTGAGTTGACCCTGCTTATCTCACTGCTGGGTTTTGTAGCCCATTTTAACCATGAATCTCTGCTCTAGAGACAGGAATCTTCTAGAAGCTAGAACGTTGCAGGAAAACACAGTACACATGAAAATAGCCACAAATTAAACACAGAAAAATCATTCACAAAACATTTTCAGAAGATTAAGGGGAGGGACACACAAATGAGAAGGTAAAGCTTGATGCATAAACCAGAAGCAAATAGTGCTGCACCAGCTGTGTTCATCTGAAGCAGTAAGAAATGAGCAGGCTGTACACTGAAAAGTCCATCTGACAGATTAACAAATCCAGCACGGATTTGTCCAGAGTTAAATCTGTCACTGGTATGATGGTGCTAAATTGCTTTTAGGGGTTCGTAGCTTTTTGAAACTGGGGCAGCTTGACATGGAAAAATGAATGTGTTAACCTAAAGCATGAGTTTAGACCAAATTTTTTTTTTTTTTTTTTTTTGTCAAGTATCATTTATGCAAAGATCCAAATAAAGGAAAAAAGATTAAAAAACCAAAAGAGTAGAAGAACTGAAGAAAACATCCCATACAATTACTTCTCTAGTAATGGTGTTAAAACTGTGTCAGCTCCATCAACTTCTCAACACATTGCATCTGATCTCAGATACTTGGACAACCTAACTAATGACAGGCGGCAAATCAGAACTGTTGCCAAGGATGCAATCTGAAGAACTATTAAACATCCAGGAGGTTAGGGCTCATAGACAGCATGCATTTATGGTATGAAATGTGAGAGATAAGCAGAGGGTATTGAAGTTGCAGGAAGATGAGCTGTTTAAAGAAAGCAAATGGTGTTTTCTGTTTCTGCTGTTGATAATTCTTAAACTGTTCAAATTAATGTAATGACTATGGGGTCTCTGACCTGGAAGAACATGGGAAATTCTCTGTCAACATGAGTGATTACCCAAGTATACAGACAATAACAAGAGCTATGCACACAGAGTTGAAGCTAGAAATCAGGTTTTATAAGCCTTGTACAACTGACAGCAACAATCAAAGGTTACTAAACGGGAAAACAGTATCAACGCATACAGCAGCTGCTCTCTGTTACTATGCAGAGCTCAGCAGGACACCTTCAAAGCACTGATGGTAATTCTTTCTGGGCTCATAGATTTTATCAGCAAGATTTGGAAAGGACAGCTACAGACATGGTACTGAGCACAGCAGCCTCAATGTTCCATGTAATGAGCCAGAAATAAAGCCATGAAACAACGTAATTCAGATTTGAGACCTGTACCAACATGGCTGGAGGAACAACCATTTCCTACCTGGCCAGGGCAACCTTCTCAGAGGTCACTGTAACATATCAATTCCCTGGAATGAGCACCTGAGGTCTTTTCACTAGAACAAGACATGCATTTTGGAAAGGGAAATACTGAAATTGCCACTTATTCCAATGCAGAACGCAGGTAAAATCAAGCAGATCTCCAGCAGGCTATTGCACATTACTGACAATCTTTCAATTTAAACTTTTGTGCTTTCCCTGCTTCAACAAGGGTTTTAAGTGTTAGTGGCAAAGGTACAATATCCATGGCAGGGTGCCCTTTTCTTGAAACTGCACATTGGCTGCGAAGATGAAAGTCGTCCAGACCTTCACATGCTCCAAGTCTGCAGTATCACAGCATCCCATCTCACTGTGGTGTCAGGCTGTGCCCTCTTAAGTGGAATGCAGTAAGGAGCACTTTGGGAAGAAAAAGTTAAAGGAAGAGAGAGAATTAACCATTTCTTTCACTGTTTTGTCCCTCTTAGAAGCACAGAACTGAGGACTGTGCGTGGTAGGAGGAAATGCAGGGTCCTGTTGCAAGCCAGAGGCTGTCTGAAGTAGCCCTCTCACTCAGCAAATGCAAAGGTTTGGCCATGCCCAGCCCTGTTGTTGGGTGATGCCATTCCCTCCTTTCCCTCCTGCAGCACAGAGGCAGACACAGGTCTCTGTCCACTGTGAAGTTTGCTCTGCAACACAATGACACTGGAACATTGCAAATATGACCCCATTGTCTTTCATGTGGTGACAGAATCATAGAATTATTTTGATTGGGAAAGACCTTTAAGATCACCAAGTTCAACTTTTAACTCAGCACTGCCAAGTCCACCACTAAACCATGTCCCTAAAGTGCCACATCTACATGGCTCATCTCCTTGGATGGTGACTTAAGTGCCTCCCTGAACCAGCACCATTCCAGTGATAGTGGACCACAAGCACAGAGTGAGGAAACTGCTGCCCTCTGGGCAGGGTTGCAAGAGCACATTGGGAATTAAAGAGTTTATGCTGTGCTTCAGTAACACAGTAGGAGAGGTGACACCACATGGTTACAGACAAGTAGAAAAGGACAGAGACCACCAGACCAGAGTCCTGCACAGTCCATTGCTGCTTCCTTTGCTGTGGACACCTCTAGCCACAGCTGGGCTATAGCCTTTCCTCTAACAGCAGCCCCTCACCCGGCTGTCAGAGCTGGAAAGACTGAGCAAGCAGGATGTCAGCAAGCTTCACAATTATGTTCTCTCTGTGAAAGACACCTGCTGCAATTCCTTTGTCATACAGTGGCTGTGATGTGAAAAGGAAATTGGGTTTTATTAAGAAATTGAACTTTATGAAAACACCCCCTCCCCCTGCTATCAAGTGCATTTCTACAAACAGAAAATCTAACTCTGCAGTAGGGTGGTTTTTCTTTTTCTGGATCTGAATAGTACAGAGCAGGCTGTGATATAAATGGAAACATAACAATCATATAACAGACAAAGCAGTGCTAAGCTGTATCACTCGATCACTATGGTCTCCTTCATGAAAAGGCAAAGACTGGTTGACTATAAAAGAAAATATTAAATAGCTGTAGTTTACCTATAAAGCCTTTAAAGCATGGATGGCCATTATCTAGGGGATATCAATGCCGAAAGATAACATGGGTTAGGCACTGTTTAAAAAGAATAACCAGACGAGGACCACATCTGATAATGTCAAGCAAGAAATATTTGCTCTTTCAGGGGGTGCCCAGACCAAGACTCTAGCTCTTTTCTCAGAGCTGCTATCATAATTTAAAAGCATCTGTACCTTCAGCACAATGCACCCTTTACTGCTTAATTCTAGACAAAGTAGCTGGGCATTCTTCTTTTCATCCTAAGAGATGGTCTTTAATTTTTGTTCCAAAATTGTTTTTACCTGCTTGTTATGCTTCTGTGAAGGTATCTGTAAAGACATCAAAGTGGGGTGACACACGCAGTGACGCATCTTCCCTCACTGCCACACAAAGCTCTGTGTGATCGGGCTGAGGTTACACAGATCATTCAAGAGGTCAGATGCTTATTGTAACTATACAATTTGAAATTTAAAAACTGAGCTGTAAAGCTCACAAGAGTAGATTTCTTAAATCAAGAATGACTTTTTTTTTTCTTTTCTATTTCCCTCTTCCTTTCTTTTTAACAATTTTGCCACTAGTTTGGTTTTATAAAGAGGTTCTAAGTCAGACTGGTGCCAAGGAGGAAGCAAGCTAATGAAAGAAGAGTATGTGGCAGGGAATACTTCTTGGTCTGAACTCAGCTTTGAGAGATTTTTGATAAGTCTGTTGAATCAGTCTTTAGGAACCAATTTCATTTTAATCACACGCATCCTCTCTCTTTGCCAAAAAATGTTGCTTTAAAGCAGGACCAGCTTGGGCTGTGCAGCTTTCAGTTTTCACATGAAATACACAGAAAAAATGTGCTATTTGAATCCCTGTTTCAGAGATCTCTGCCATGTCTTGTGGAGTTGTAGCCTGGATATTGAATGCCCCTATTCATCTTGGGGAAGGGAAAACAGAGGGTTTCCCTTCTCACACCCTGGAAATTTATAAAAATGTCATAGAAGCTTTATGTGAAAACAAACCAATTTTTCTTTTTCACCTACTCTTTCAGGAAGCGATAAACTTGATACACTGGTGACATGTCCTACAAAAATAACTGTTCCATGTTTGTGAGAGGGTTAAACTCTATTCTGCTTTCCCTTTTCACCAGTCCTTAAGGGAGTGAAGAGTTGGTAATACCATGCCTTGCCCATGGCAGCATAAAATTCTCCTGAGTACCTGAAATGCTGCAGCACACTATTTCAGTTGAATGCAAAAAGAGTGTATCCAGTTCTTCTGATTTTATCATATGGCATGCAGTACCTGAAATGTTTAAGTGTTTGATTCATATGAATCTTGGCTTTTTTTGGTTTTGTTTTTTTCCTGTGTAAATTCTAGACACTCTGCCTACAAAGAAAAGAATGGAAGTACAATCCCAAGACACCCTACAGAAACAAATACCAGGAAATGAAAATAATCTGCAACATATAAAGATGATGATGTTTCAAAGAATAATAACAACTTAGTTAACACCACCTCCAGAAACAGTAATTTTGTAATTACATTCTCTATCCTAGGAATGGCCAGCTAGGACTTTAAACACCTGTGTTAGTTCCAAGAAATTTTAGAGAAAGCAATTTCATCCTTCTGCCACATAACCAGCTCCAATCAATAGTTTTCCACAGTATAATGTCTATTAAGTGCATCCCTTGGTGACAGAACTACTCACAATATGGACGTGACAATAAAAGGAAATAAACCCCCACAGTATACAGTGTCTGTGTCTCAAACTTCTCTCTCACTCTCTGCAACCTAGCACAAGAGTGATTTGGCTTGTTAAAGGGTCAGGTGCAGCAAAACTTCATCACACATCTTTCTGGTGCACCCACTATGGCCAAGCCATTGACCATTAGCACTACCCAACTAAACCAGCTGGTTTCTGCTCCTTACAAGCACTTTTCTATAGTAAAGAGCCTATATTAATCACAACCAGTATAACTCCATAACCCAAATTAACCCTAAAAATAACTTCCATAAAACACTTAGTCCATGGGTGTTTTCATTTCACAAGAGCCTTGTTACACCAATTACTCTGGCTGGTTTGGCAAAAGTTAGATTTGCTGAGTGCCAAATTCTGCACACAGATGTATGTGCCTGGCTACTGCTGAAATAAAAATCAGAGGCTTTGACTTCCACTTTTCTTTTTATCTCTCTGGTCTGGAAGACAGTCTGTCAATCATCCACAAACTGAATATGATGCACACCCCCATACACGCCCAACAGGCTTCATGCACACAAAAGAAAACGGGGCCATTTGCATTGAGAAGTGCTTTTATGAAATGTGCATTTAGTGATTATGTTTACAGCTGGGGTCTGGGAGACGATTGCAGGAATGGCATCCAGAGAGCTGAATACAGCACTGGCAGTTGAATAAGCACTTGCAGCAGCCTGATCCACATCCTGAAAGTGGGTGGTATCCCGTTTTTTGGCAGGGATACCACATCACAAGGACTGGGTGGTGCTATTCCCCTTCTACCTCTTCTTCATGCTCTTTCCCCTCTTCCCATTTGGCCTCCTTTAACACGCTCAAAGCTCTGGACAAAATGGCACAGCAAAGAAATTGTCAGAAACAGGAACTCACACAAACGAGCATCCATTTTGTGGTTTGGTTTGCTTGGGTTGAGTTGGTTTCCTCCCCCCCCCCCCCCATGTTAGAGTTAGTTGAAGAAAGGAACCATTAAGCATTCAGCTGCAGACTCTATCCAAACTTCACTCTTGGGTGTCTTTTCAACCTTGTTTTCTCCTCTAATGCCCACAGCTTGTTATATGAATGCAATTTACAGCATGTGCAACAAGGAGCAGTCAGTGAATTCAACACCTCTTTGAGGATCAGACATACGAAGTAGATGCTGGCAAGCTCACCTAACCAAGAGAACTACAGCCCCTAATGCCAGCGAATGTGTTATGCTGGTCCTCAGCTTGCTCACTGATGTGGTGAGCACGTAATTGCTAAAGCAGAATGATGGTTAAAACCTAAGGTCATCAAGCTTGAAACAGCAACAAGAGGGAAACCCTCCCAAAGCAGGTGCTGGTTAACTGCTTAACAAACATCTAAGAATTTAGCCTGCAACCAAAACACCTCACAGTTCCACTACATTTCAGTGGCTGAAGAGATCTGCACAGCATATCACCTTGGAGCCTGATCCCATGTTGGCTGTTGGCATGCAGCCCCTATTAACTCTAACCAAAGTTCTGGAAAGCAGGAACAACACAAGCTGCACACACAGTAATGAGCTCCTGCTTCAAAATACGGCTCCTTCTTCAGAAAGATGAGCCTATAATTCTGTCTTTAATAGCCTGTGTGGCTGAGGGGGAACATATGCTTTGTAGGCTAAGTTATCAGGATAAGTACAAATTTGAGGGAGAGTCTGAGGCACCTAACAATATAAAATCCTGCTCAGAACTATAACTGGAATGCTCCCAGTCTGCCTCTTCCCCATTATTATTAGGCAGTAACAGGGAAAGTAGGGGACAAAAAAAAAATAGGTGTGCTGCTCACCTTCTTTAATTTTTACCATCTTACATGCATAAAAAAAAGAAGATGAATATTTTATAGCCTATGCTTTCATCATAAATAATTTTGTGACAGTTCAGCATTCCTGTAGATTATTTACAGCTTTTTGGTTGATGTGTGCTCCAAAAACATTAAAAAATAATAATGGATTTTTGGACATTGCCACAGTAGCAGGAGTACACCTTTCAGATTTCCTCTATTCATTTCAAGGACACTCCAGGCCGAGGCTCCACAAACTCTCCCTTTTCACAGAGCTGTTCCTTAATAAAGCACCAACACTCTTGCTCCAAAAATGCCAAATATAGTTGAGAGAACTCCTTGATAACATGTTTTTGCTAAAAACTATTTATATTCATAGATTCCTGACAGTTTGCTTCATTTTGATACAGTCTCTCTGCATTTAGTCTTCCCATTCTAATTTTTTTAAACCTTGGTTTTGGTTTAAGATTCAGAAGAGAAACAAAAGCTCTAATCAGGGGAAAAGATATATAACTACATAAACTACTTATTCTGTGCACACAATTACATGTAAATAGCCATGAATCTTATTTTAAAGCAAGACAAAACATAAAATAGACTGCTTAGCTGTAAATTTAAACCTATTTCACTTTCAGGCTTCACTGCTTCCAGTGTGAACCAGCCTATTATCTTTAAGTATGAAATTAGAAAAAAAGATTTGCTGTGTGTGTACACCCAAAGATTAACATTTCCCTGAGATTAACAGTGTGTTTCTTGAAGATGGAAAGCACATAACAGTAAGAAACACATTTCAATACTGCTTCTCAACGCCACTTTTGTTTTTATAGCAAATGCATCTTGAGATTAAGAATATGCTTGAAAACCAGCTAGTGAAAAAGTGATATAAACCAAACCAATGAAGCTTTGTGGTGAAAGCAAACCAAATTACTACATGGCTCAAAAATTAAAGACATAAAATCTGCAGTTTACAGTACATTTGCTTGCATCTTTCTGCGGTATGCAAAATAACGCATAAAAATTCAGGATTAAGCATATTTAAATGTCACTTGAATCAGAATTAGAATAATTGTTAGAATGTTATTATAAGGCATCTGTTTGGGGCAGTATCTGCTCTATAATTGCTGGGTCAATATTTTTAAGTTTGCTGAGAAATATCTAGCCAGAGGAAAAGCAGAATACATCATTGTTCCTTCCTTCATGTCGCCGAGCCTTCAGTCTTTCCAGGAATAGTAAAAATATGAAAATACTAACAACATGTGATTTCTCTGCTAAGTTTGCTTCAGGCTAATTCTCATCATTGGAAGGCACAAGGACAGAGCAGGCTACTGCATTTACTTCCCAGAGATTCACATATAGGACAAAAGAAAAATAGGCTCTTCGTTCCTCCAACCTGCCTGTTTTTTCTTTCTTACTGAGTTCTTTCCATTCTTTCTAGCCCCCAGTGGGCCCTGCACTAGCATAAATACCGTCTCAAATATTTCACTGTGAGTAACAATATGGACTACTAAAGGTGACACACCCCATAAAGAATTGAGGCAGCTGTGGCTAAAAGCTAGATGGTTTCCTCATCCACTGGCAGCGCAAGCACCCTGCACCTTGGTGCTTGTAGCCTTGGGTTTCTTTCCGGCTAAAGTCTGGAAAGGATTCTAGTACTTGACTCTTTTGGTCTCAAATCTTTTAACAGTAGTGAAGCTGGAAAGATATCACAATGAAGCCACCATCATTTATTGTTTCTGCTGACCTCCCTGAAACTTACACACTTCTTATTAGATAAAAGATCTGCTGCCAATGTAAAGGCCTCCCTGGCTCTGTCAGGCTGCACTACTGTCCACTGAATTCTGAACAAATTCCAGTACCTCTGCCTGCATATGTTACTTTGTCATGTCAGGTAGGCAGCAAGTCAGGCAAGGAAGGCGGGGACAAGTGTCATTACCAGGTGCCTTATGATCATTCTGAGGACATCTCCAACTGGCCAGGCACTGGCCATATCATAGAATCAATAAGGTTGGAAAAGACCTCAGAGATCATCCAGTCCAACCTGTCATGACAGTGACGTGCAAGGTAAAGACACTCTGGGAAAGTGGAAGGCTAGTTTGGGATGCAGTCATCTACACCGTGCATTGCGTGCTGGATGAGATATTGAGATACAAAGAGAGACTGATGGGGTTTGCAGCTTTCACAGATGCACTCCCTGATTTTTTTTACTCAGGTCCTTTACTTAGAGTGACTTATCTTGATAGAGAGGCCTTCAGCCTGGGAAATGAAACTGGTAAACAGAGGAAACAGAGGTTTTTCACACAGGTCACAAAACTTGTACAATTTGATCAGTGTTTGCAGTGCTCGATAGACTCCTAGTTCCTGTTTAGCATGTAGAATTCAAGGTCTATGTGTAATTTTCGCATTTCAAACAGCCATTGAGCTTGAAATTGCATATATGTGCCTATGTGCCAAAGATTTTCTAAATTGAATTAATAGGCTCACACAGAGAATATCAACCTGCCTGACACCATTCAGAAAACCCCTGGAAAGGAATTTGTAGTTCCAGAGTTCCAGCTCTGTTTCCACAAACATCTTTCTCTTGACTATATGTTCTTTCTCTCTTCCTCTTTGTTCTTAAAATTGCAAAACAGACTTGCCCACTCCAGACAGTGCAACTCTGTCTAGAGATTTTTAGCAAGGTGTCTGGAAAAGGTGTAGAAGTAAACCAGGATATGTTGTGCTCAGATTGAAATGCTAAGAAAGATGTTCTTAGAAGAATATAACTTTATCATTCCTCAGAGTAAATCTTCTCAGATACCATAGGTGCAGCCACTTACATATACCTCACTGAAGACCAGAAGACCAAATCCTAAACTTGCAGCCACAACTCAACCTTCCATTATCCCTGAGGAATTCACTTCTTTAGTTGCATTATTTAATGACAAAAAGCTGAAAACCAATCATAACAAATACTTAGAGAAAGGCTATTTGACCTTCAACGTCAATAAATCTGTTAGTCATGAGAGGGAGTGAACAATTTGCTCTATGAGATTTTATGTAATGTTGTTGTTCAGAAGATAATTGCATTTTGACTTATTTTCTAGGTTTTATTGCGGTGTGGGGTTTGTTGGGTTTGTTTTTTGCTTGGTTGTATTTTTTGTTGGCTAACACCATTCTTGGCAGATTACTTAGCTTAAATATTTAGAGAAGCAGTTTGCACAATCCCACCCTTGACAGGGTAGTTCAGCAAGATGAAGGGTGAGCAAAAGGTGATGGAGTTCACTGTGAGACATTCCACAACCTGCCACAATGACCAAATGTCCTGCGGGCAATATGGGGAAACAATAGTCTGCTGGAAAACAGAGTCAATATAGGAAGTAGAAGATGTGAAAGCAAGAGAATTCTCTGTTTGAGAATGCTGAATCAGTGGAAGGAATTATTAGAGAATGAGGAAAAAAGGGTCAGATGAGGTTACAGACCAGGGCACCACATATTGGTCTGAACTCTGCTGGAGGAGACTTCCTCCATGCTTGTCTTCTAGGCACTAGTTTGTTATTTCATTGCCTACCAGTCATACAGAGCAGCTGGAGTATATTCGCTTGAGCAGTACTTGTTGTGGGCAACCACTGCAAACCAAAGCAGTTTACACATACACACTCCTCCAGATAGAGAAAACAGATCCAAGAAGTACACACTCCTCCAGATAGAGAAAGAAAATAAATACACATGTCACTTCTGGGAGATGGGATACCTCAGAGCATCACTTTCAGCTGAGTACTCTGAAAGGTGAATGTTTCAGAATACATTACGGTAAAACAGGAAATAGGGAGAAAACAGGGAAGAGATACACTGGCAAACAGTTACTCTAAATATCTTCTCAATATGTAGTAAAGTTCCAAGAAAAGGACATTAACCCCCAGTTTTTGCCTAATGTAATGCCAGATTCCATTTGGTAGCTATCAAGCCAAATCTGAGGTGAAGGATGGAAAATGGGCACTCCCATGGATGTGGCTGCACACTGAGAGCAAGGCATCAGTGCAGATCTGTGTGAAGCTAAACCTGTCAGAGCCTTCAGCACTTCACCCAGCCTTCTGAAGGAAGCAGTGTAAACACAGAGCAGCCTGACCACATCACAGAGGATGTGAACGCCCTCTCTCTCCAAGGGCTTTGCAGGACAGTTTGGACTACTTCTTCGTATGTCCTGGAGCTGAACTTTCTCAGAATAGGTCAATGTTTCGATTTCAGAGTGCTAGTCTTTTTAAGTGGGACTTCAAAGGTCAATAGATTCGGCATTGCAAACAAGTATGAGCAAACAGGATGACTCCAGGTTCTAACAGACCAACAGACTATCTGGTCTTTTAAGCAAATAACCACTCAACTCTTTTCATACTTACAGCAAATTAAGGGAGCCTTAGTCTCCTCACTGGGCAGGCAACCTACAGGAGAAAATTGACCTCTATGTACTAAAGTACTAAATCTGTTGTAAAACCTGTTCAGCTAAATAAAATGTTGCAGACTGGCATGGCAGAGAGAAGCATATGTACAAACACCACAAAGACCACAAAGACCACACTTATTTTTGGATAAGGCAATATAGCTAAAGATGAAATCCAGGGAGAACCTACAAAATCATAATTTGTGCCAATACTTCTCCAGATGCCAATTTCTTTTTAACACCACAAAACGATTCTTAGAATACTTTCAGCTTCCTAGAAGAAGGAGGATTTGGGAATCATACAACTCAGAAACTAGAATTCTTATTTGAAATCAGGAATAGTGTGGCCAGAAGGAGCAGGGAAGTCATTCTGCCCCTGTACTCAACACTGGTTAGGCCACACCTTGAGTCCTGTGTCCAGTTCTGGGCCCCTCAGTTTAGGAAAGATGTTGAGCTGTTGGAACATGTCTAGAGAAGGGCAACAAAGCTGGGGAGGGGTTTGGAGCACAAGCCCTATGAGGAGAGTCTGGGAGAGATGGGGTTGCTTAGCCTGGAGAGGAGGAGGCCCAGAGGAGACCTTATTGCTGTCTACAACTACCTGAAGAGAGGTTGTAGACAGGTGGAGGTTGGTCTCTTCTTCCAGGCAACCAGCACCAGAACAAGAGGACACAGTCTCAAGCTGCACCAGGGGAGGTTTAGGCTAGATGTTAGGAAGAAGTTCTTCACAGAAAGAGTGATTTGCCATTGGAGTGGGCTGCCCGGGGAGGTGGTGGAGTCACCATCACTGGAAGTATTTAAGAAGAGACTGGATGAGGCACTTAGTGCCATGGTTTAGTTGATTAGATGGTGTTGGGTGATAGGTTGGACTTGATGATCCCGAAGGTCTTTTCCAACCTGGTTAATTCTGCATTCTGTAAACCAGTTTTCTGCTTTGACTACAGAGGGCAGGACCTAGTAGCAGGTATGATAAGGGTCTTGTTCCTAATCTATAGGTAATACAGGTGATATACCTCACTGTCCTTCTGTGAGACTCCTAATGTAATGCTCCTGTGGAAAAGAGGACCAAAGATGAAAAGAATATAATCCTCCCAGGGAAGAGAACTGATTAATCCTTAAATGAAAAACATATTAGAAACAGATTGAGAAAGCTCCCCTACAGAACTGGAGGCTGAAAATAATTCACTGGAAGAACTGAAATACTCAACAACAGCATTTTTTCCTGAAATTTCTGAAATTTCTGTGGAAACTGAATCTCAAGCTGAACTACAAGTGGACTTGGCAAGCCACTGTGAGACTCACTGATATTGTCACACACTGTTTTTACAGGGTTATTACTCAAAAAAGCTGAAACCTTGATAACTCTGTTGATGTCTGTTGTGTCTTTTCAGACAAGTCCCTTTTTAACTGAAATGTATCTTACACTTTTCTTCCCTTAATCCTGACAAACAGTGGTTTCATTTGAAGCAATATCCACATTCATAGGGAGTGACACTCTTCCTAATGCAGAACATTCAAAACGGTTAACAGAAGGCCTTATTTATAGATGCAGCATATATGTGTGAGATGGATGGGACCTCTGTGCAATAAGCAAATGAGTGTCAAAAGCAGACCCATCACTAGCTGGTTACTATGGCTTGCAAGATGAAAATAAATGTTTAAAACACTGTCAAGTGATAAAATGTCAAAAAGCGAGGCAGAATGAATGGTCTAAAACGGAGGGTTTGTTTGAGTCATCCAGTCCCAGGAAGTTCAGTCATGCTGTCCTAACAAAAAAAATCCCTGCAAGTTTGTCTCATTGATCATATGCTTTTCGTACTTGCCAACAGAAATGTATATTTAGTAACTCTCTGAAAGATTTACATCTATTACATTGACACAGAATACAAATGAGGCATTTTAAGTGGCATTTTATGGTTATGTTGTAAAACAAATTGCCACATCTGTTCTTGTTTTACCATATCCATCCTTCAATCTTCTTCCAACCTAGCTTTACTCTGAGACCCTTATCTTCCTCCAGCCTCTATTTTATACCATCCAGAAAATTACATCTTTATTTTCCCACTTTATTCTGTGGAATATAGCTGTGGTAGCTTTGCAACTTGCCATACATTCTATTAAGTTGAGATACTGTTCCTGTAACATAACAGAGGAACAGTACAGTTGCAGTTTTCTCAGATAATGTCAGATTAATCAATCATTTTTAAATACCAACAGGCACAGAATATAAAAGTACTCAAAATCCAGTGTATATAAAGTATGTTCTTATGAGGTACAATTAATCACACACCTTTGCCATGGTATCAGTAATACTGATTTTGCCCTTGCACTTCAAGCAGCATATCACTTGGCATGAATTTGTCTATGCACATTGTTAAAGCATCTAGGCTGCTAAAATTCTTCATCCTTCCCCATTCAAAGAAAACAGAAAATAGCCAGGTAAGAAACTGTAAGAGCACATGGCCATTATTTCTTCAGCATTAAACACCAGAAATCAAGAAGCCTGGCATTGTTCATTTGTACTTTCCATGTGAACACAATGCAAAGCAATTTCACAGAGCATGCCATAGTAGGCAGTTATTCAAATCCATGATATTGGGCAGTTCTAGTCCTATTCCTTCAGTACTGAATGTAGCTATTCACCAGACAGTGATCTCTCAACTTGCTGCAGGAAGTAGATGTGCTATGTGCAAGTTGACATTTATTTCAACAACACTGGTCATAAAAGAACATTCACCTTTTGAAAGCTGTGCTTACTGATACCATCTTGGAACTCAGTGCACTGCAAAGGAACATACGCAGTAACCCAATAATGCTGCTAAGATCACATAGTATGTAGAAATGGCTCAGCATCAGTAAAAGACCTGGCCAACCTTTTAAAACTAAGTATGTGACAGTCCAGTGAGCAGGCATTGCCTGAGAATCAATTCCTCAGCAACTTCCACTTTCTCTTTTCTTACTTCTCTTTCCTCCCCACCCCTTCTCTTCACTTTCCAAACTTAGTTCTTGTGTTAGACCTAGAGTGCAACTGCAGGGGAAGCAGTCATCTTAAGAACCAGTACAGACCAGAAAAGCAGCTCAAGAAAGCTGTTTTCTGTCTTCCTGGTGGTACTTGCTCTCCACTGTGCACTGCTGGTTCCAGTTCCTCCCTCCTGTGGCTAATGCTCCAAGCATTAATGCATCAGCTTAGCATCTATGAACTATGCACCATAAGTGATCTCCTCACCAGCACTATCCAGAGCATTAAAGGATGTCATCAGCATACTCAACGCCACCCTCTCTATAACCTGTCTAGAAGACAAATAAGAAAGGTCTAATATTCTCTGCTTCAGTCCATATATATCATCAATTTCATCCAACTCCTCTTCATCCTCAGCTTTGTATTCAGTAACAAACATTTTCCTCAGTCTGAGCTAGAGACCTCAAGCTATCTCAAAATTATGCCCATCTCATTATGTCCCAAAGAATAACCATTAAGGAGTATTAATAACACTAAAAATTATCTACTTCAGTTACACATTTGTCAGCTTCCTCATCCAAACTGGGAATTTAAATTCCTTCATTTCACGACAGCCTCAGTGAACACTAGCTTTCTATCAGATTGTCTCTAGGGAACTCGTAACACCCACACCAGCTTCCTACTGGCCATAGTCAACATAACCAATAATATACTATAAACTATGTTAAAAAAAAACAGTAGCCATATAAAACAAAACCAGATCCTCAAAGGCTTTAGGTTTTGCTTTCCACAATCTAAAGAGTAGTTTTAACCAAGAAAAACACAACTTCAGGGACCCAGGTCACCTTTTTGAGCAAGCCACTCACTACCGTGCATGAATTCCCTTCGTGCGGAAAGGAAACCCACAGTTCTCATAGATCCACAGATTCAGGTGTCTTCCCACACCTCCTGCAGACACCTTTTCAGCCCTTTCAGTGAAAACTGGTGGTGTCATTTATGTGGACATGAAGGACATCTAGTGGAGTCTTGCTTGCTCCCAGCAGAATGCACAGGTTTAGCCTTTGATCCCTGAATTTTTTATCCTTGTTCCCAAAACCCAGTATATGCTTCTGTTCTCCAAGGACAGGCAGAGAAGTCCAAACCTGCACAGATCTCTCTCTTCCTGTTGTCAGCATGGACGTGCAGTTCCCCTCCAGTATTCCTCTACACTCTCTCTGGAGAGTGTGCTGTCTGCTGGTCTTTTTTGCAGTCTCTTGCATCTAGATGACCCTGCTCCTCACTCAGTTTCCCAGCACAGAGGCATTTCTCTGCTACACTAAGAAGTCTGTCAGTACCACAGCCTGCCGCCTTTCTAAGCTGCACCGTGTAATTGGTGAGACTATTGTGCATTTAACCTGTTCTGATCCACCAAAGATTACAGCCATGGAGACCTTCACTCTCTTAACACTTTAGGAAAGTAACTGGTGGGTAAAACCCTCTAAATTTTATCCTAGCTCAACACCATAGCACTGAGATTATGGAGGGCCTGAACCTTCTGCAAAAAAACAGTAGAAGGCTTTTGTAGCTAAGGAATCAAACTCTCATAGATGGCTAAGTACAATTAAGTCTGCTGTGGAAAAAACCCAAAAGGCTTATTCAGATTGCCTTGTAAAAGCTTAAACATTAATATTTAATTCAGTATATTTTCTAAATTCACTTTAAAACCCATCATTCACAGTATTTCAAAGGCTGAGGCACAGAGGTGTTTTATCTCTGAAAGAACAAGTAAACAAATGCAAGTTTTATCCTGTTCTTTTAGCTGAATATGTCAAAGCAAGAAGATGCTAAAAAATTAGGAAAGATGTAAAGAACAACCATTCCGGGAAGTGGGCATTTCTTATGGGAAAGATATAAGCTGGAAAGGAGGAAGAGATTTCTTATATGTGAGATTCTATCAAAGTAAAAGCAAATGGCTGCGTTTTGTGTCACAGAATTGCTGGAGTTCACTTCCGCTTCCCACAGGAGATCACTCCAGTTGCCTGAGTGTGACAGCAGGTGCCCTTCAGAGACTGCTGGGACTCATCCTGTAGGACCTGTGTTTTCCAAAGGCTGCCCATCCAGCCCCATCTTTACCAGCTGCAAGACAGCATCCAGATCAAAACCAGAGAAGCACAGTGCCACTGCAAGCAAATTGCCATCACTTTTCCTCTGTCATCCCTATTGAGACCAATCTTATAGCCAGGCAAGACAGCTGAGCCCAGTAAAACAAATCGCAAAAACATTAAGGAATTTCTTGTCTCAGATTGCAGCAAGAGGGTTGAGTGCAATAGGTATTGCTCTCTTCTTCTTCAGCCTGACTCTAATCCCTCTATACCTCCATATATCTCAGCTTTGGATGGCCAAACTCTGCCTGCCCTTCCTCTGCAGTAACCCCATACTCACAGACTCCATAGGGTGAGCTGAGGCCAGTACATGGCAGATGAAACACCCTTATATTTTTCATCAGGAGACGTGCCACTTCTCTTCAAGAGACTGCCAAAGGCTGTGGAGTCTCACACATACCAACTGGGGAAAATCCCACCATGTACAACACAGACATGGGAATCATCTGGTTTGCCATCATGCCCCCAAATCTGGTTTGCCCCACCTGTCCTCTGTTTGCTCTGGCCTCCCCTGTTCTGCAGGTGCTGGAGAAATCCATCCCAACCAGCAGCTTGATGTGTGCAGCACTTCACAGTGACACCCAAACACTCCACAGAGGAGTGACTCACAGAACAGGTGCAGTTTCCATTCCCAGCTACAAATATTTTTAGCTGCTCTAACAGAACAACTTGTAAAGATGACCCAGGAAGTGTTGTAAGAAGAAAACATGATAGAATTTATGGACAGAGCCAAGACTCTAAAGTGGATGCCAAGACTCTAAAGCAAGAAGCACCTTGTGCTGGAGCTGGGATGTATGGATGTCTCCTGTCCCACTCAGCATGTAATGAGTCCAGCACTTTGCTTCTACTCCACTCCAGAGGATGTTTCATTCACTGTGCACATGGTTAGAATACTTCATGGGAGGAGTTCCACCAGGGAAGTGAGTGGTTTAAAACCCACACCTTGTGTTAGTTTTCCCAGGGTCCATATCTGTAATTCTGCTTCACAGCAATTTAACAGACATGCATGTACATATACACACAGAGATACTGCTCTTAATTTGTAGAGAACAACCTGCATTATTGTCACAGAGCAGCTACACTCTGGCCAGGAAAATTCAGGTTACTACATACAAAAAAGAGTCCTCCTGTTTATCCAAAACCAAGGATCACATCTGTGCCGACTGGCAGTTAGGCAGAGCCATCTGTCATTTTGGGGTATCCTAATGGGATTTGGCATCAGAAGATGAGGTTCTGTAACCAGGTAAAGATCAAGGGACAAGAATGCCTCGAGGCTTCAATTACCCACAACTTCACATTGTGCTGCCTTCAGAAATCTGTTCTGGGAACCATATTAAGTGCAATTCATTGATGTTTATGGTTCACATTTGCTGTTCCTGCAAGCAGAATAGCTTGTAGAACTAGCAGCTGGAGCTCCACAGCTGGGAAAAGGGGGGGAAATAGATTTTGATTTTATTTCTTGATACTTCTGACTTTGGCACAAATTCAGTTTAACAATGCCCTTTATTTCCAGTTGGCCATCCTGTACTTACACTCTGTATAGGGCTTATTTTATTCTCTGTGCAGAGTCTGTATCCAGACTGCCAGAGACCCCTGTTTCTGAAACCTTTTATCTCTTTAGATGCTGAGTGCTCTCTATTACCTAAAATTTTGGTAGTCGTTTTAAGAGCTCGGAATTACATATTTTGTGAAAGGAAATAAACAAACAAATCGCAACAGAGAAGGTACAGTTCTGCTGAAGAAAACCCCAGGGTTGATAATTCCCCACCCATTATTCAACAATAATCCAAAATGGATTATTACAATTAGAGATAGGATTTTGTGGCTGAGGCACTGCACTGATGCAGACAGATATTTGTACAAATTAGAGCTATGAAACATCTGCCCTGCCCAGAGAAAAGCAGAAAAGTTCTCAGTAATAATACTAATGTATAATATGATTCAGAGCCAGAGCAACTCGTATAGACTTGTCTAGGTGCTATGAAAAATGCTCTTTTAGTAAAGAATCCACATTTTTGAGACTACAGCAAAAAAAAAGGTGCTACTAAAGCAAACAAAGTTTAAAAGAAAAAACAGCCCCGAGACCCCCCCAATGAGATGCTAAAACAAATATTGTTACTGACAAGTCTTCATTCCTGAAATATTTCTAGGATCTTCTATTTTAGAATACTCTGTGAATATGTTTCAACTGCCAGTATAATGAAGACAACGCTAGTAACGACGTCTTGAATTTTTCATTTGAGAACTGTCGAGGTTCCCAGCAGATGTAAAACGACCGCTCCACTTGATTGTCATGTGCTCTGAGGACAGACAACTTCACTGTCATTCTCAGCTGAGAAGCACAGGGTTCTGTACTTCATTTGCTCTGAAACAGTTTTGGAGCAGTTACAATATGGAGGAGGTTCTTCACCATGAGAGTGGTGAAACCCTGGAATGGGTTGTCCAGGGAGGTGGTCGAGGCCCCGTCCCTGGAGGTGTTTAAGACCAGGCTGGCTGAGGCTCTGGCCAGCCTGATCTAGTGTGGGGTGTCCCTGCCCATGGCAGGGAGGTTGGAACTAGATGATCCTTGTGCTCCCTTCCAACCCTGAATGATACTATGATACTATGATAAACAGGGATTTACCCAGAAGTTAACCCTCTTTGGTTCAATGGAGCTTTAGGACAACAGCTAACAAGTTCCCAGCATAACCTTGCTACACATAATTTTTCTCTCAGCACATACTTCAGTACTTCTTAAAATATCTGTGTTAGGCCTCCCTGCCTGCTCTCAGGCTGACATGCTGGCTCTCCATTGCAAGGCTCTCTATTGCTTCACTTTCCCTTTGCTTTGAATCCCAGCTTCCAAACTGAATTCCTTCTGATCCTGGATAGCTCAAGTAGTTATTGAATAGCTATTTAGGTAACTGTTCAACCATTCCCTTTGCAGAATGGTATCTCCTAATAAAATAGCTGGAAACTCCTTGTGTATGTGAAACAAGGTGTTTCGGATGTTCTGAGGCACCATGTTAGAAACTCAATGCCAAATGGCTGCTGCTTCAGTGCTTGTGATTGGGAGACAACTCCCAAGCAATGCATCACAGGACACAAAGGCTGCCTGGAAACTGGGCCAGACAGCAGGGTGCTGTACAAAGTGGCACTATCTCAAGGTGGATGTAATCTCCATATCATATTAACATATTTCTGCTTTTTGGGTATGAAGCTGGAACTTTCTGTTCATGTTTTTACTAAGAAATAATTTTTTAAAGGTATTCTTTTATCAGGTTCTCAGGAAGCCAGTGATGACAAGCAGGAAAAAAAGGTAATAAATGGGAAAATCTTTTGGATGTAAACACTGGAAGAGCCTTTGGTTTTTAAATCCCTCATCAATTCCATACAGCTGAGTTCAAAAAGGAAAGAAAAGTAAGTATAATTGTGTGAGGAGCTTCTCTCTTTGACACAGAACACTGCAGTAAATGCACACCAAGAGACACAAGATAAATTTTTATGTACTGCTACTTGAACAACAGACCTTAACAGCAAGAGCAGCACAGCTTCATGCTTAACACCAGTAGAGAGGTGCTGTGCCCAGGACTCGGGGTCTCACAGCACAGTGTGACTTCTGCTCTCTCACCCTCCTCACTGACATCAAGAAAGCCAGCCTGCACTGCAGCAGCAGAAAGGAAGAGTGTAGAAGGGGATGCCATGAGTCCCTTGAGCTTATCTGCAGGACCCAAGCAGCCCACAGCAGCTACCAAAGAGAAAAGCAGGTTGTCAGCAAGTTCTATTTTCTGCCTTTGAACCTGGAAGAGATTGTGGTGGAATCATTGAGTGTTGCAAAGAAAGAGGAGCATATATGTTCAGTGAAGCCTTTCTTCAGGATTTAAATATTCCTTTTTCCAAACTTAAGAAAGCTGCATTGTTCATGAAAATTAATGCTCTAACTTGGTTCATTTTCAGAAGGTAAATCCTAAAAAGCTCAGTGTGGCATTTTTAAACAACTGCCACCACAAATCTCCAGAATTTTGTGTTTCTAACCTTGCTTTTAAGTGCTTGCATGACTAATAAAGTGTGACATTGCTGAGATTTGCTAGCATTCTTTTCTGTAACATAAGTTCTAGCTGACAAAAATATGGCTAAATTTAGATACCTGCAGCAAACAAGAACCTTCGAAACAAAAGCAGGCTTAAGGATTAAAATTGGCTATGACATGTTTGTGCTCCAGCATACGCGAGTTCACATAACCCCTTGTCTGCTGCCCCATTCGCAAAGTCACAGGCTGGCGAGGAAAAGTAGTCTGCTGAATGCTAGCTATAAAAGCATTACTTAGTTTGATATGCTGCTGCTCCAGTGGGTTGTGCCAGTATGGCAGGTGGAGCCTGCTGGGTCTTTCAACTGCAGAATTTTTTTCAAATATAAGCCACTGACCAGGGAAAAAAGAGACATAAACAGACCTCCTCTGTAGATAACAAATTGGTGATAAGAGATATTGCTTGAGCTGCATACAAGTCTCATACCAGGATCTTAAAACTCCAAATACATTCAGATACTGTAATACATTTTCCCAGTTTTCTCCTGTCTGTGGTGCTCTTTAAGTGGGGCAAATCCAAGCTGAATCCTTATTTGTTTCTCATTGTACGTTTCCTTGCCTGTCCCTAACAGTAGTTCAGTGCTATTTCAGTAGCCGTCTAAAGGAAGTCAATGGATGGTTTATCAGACACAGATGTAGAAGAGCTCTACAATGGAAGTTGCACACAGAAAAGAGAAATGAGAGACTGTAGCTGAACTTCAAGTGTTCAGTTGTCTCTTTTCCCTTCTTTTATTTTTTTTTCCTTGCACTGTGCCAGGCAGCTGCCCTAGAAGCCACATAAGGATGATATATAAACATCACAGCTTTGTAATACGTCTGCTGGCAGAATTAGCCACGTTATTTAAATGTCAATTTACTGCAGAGAGAAATTGTTTTTGAAAAAGAAAAATCAAAGTACCATTTGAAATTTAATTTTCAAGCTATTAACTTTACTAGGCTAGTCCTGCTGGCATGTTGAATGTCTGCTAGGTATTCTCATAACAAGGTCACTTCTTCTGGTTCAAATTTTGCATTAAAACACTCTAAGAAAAAGAATTAGCTCATGCAACAGCAGAAACTAAAACCAGAGGCCCAAATAATACAGCTTCTGCAGACGAGCCACCTTTTATTTCCTTACCATAAAATTCAACTTTGCTGGGGGGGGGCCGGGAGGGGGGGAAATCCACCCCAAAAATGCTAGGAACTCTCTGTAGCGACAACATGCAGGAAAACTTACATCTTATGTTTCATATTTATTTTCTTTGCAACTGTGTACTTAATCCTGGGGAGAACTCTTCCTGCCCTAAGTACATATTTTGAATTCACTGTCAGATTTAAAAACAAGCCATCAAAATACCCAAACACAACAGTACATGCAGAAGCATTTGTAGCCTCCTGTCCTAGAAAAAGCCAGAGCTACAGCTCTGTGGGAAATTCCTGGCAGGTCTGATGACTTTGCGTTCCCTTCAGACAGTTCTGAACATGGCAGAAATTAACAGACCTTGCTATCTCCAAACTCTTAAGAATAATCCCATGGAATACCCAGGCAGAGTATCTTGTGCCAGATTCAAAAGCTTCAGATTGCTCGGGTTATTCACCTACATTGCACCATACCAAGCACCTCTCAACTGCCCGTCTCACAATCCTACACAATTTTGTTGAACATTAAGAACTTTAAATCAAACTAAACATAGTTCAAATATCCAGAGCAAAGTCACAGGTTTAAATATTTTCTGTTTGATTTAAATTTGTCTCTCATTTTCAGTTTACAAGGAATGACGTCTTCCATGCACACCGAAGTCAGTTCCTCCATGCTGTCAGAGGAGGAGTGACCCACAGAGCTGATTAACCCAGTAAGTAGCTTCTCTTTCAAAATATTTTTCACTCCTCATAAGCAAAAACCCCAACTACTTCAGTTCTATTGTCAGCAGATCAGGACAAAGCAGTAAGACCCAACATCAAAAAGAACCCAGTGCTCTAAATCTATGCATATTCTAAGCACCTAAAAAAATACCCCAAAAGTCATCACTTTGGGGAAGTACTTTCCTAGCAAAAACTGTGACTCTCCTCAATAATCAGCATCCTGCTCTCATTTTCCTTCTGACAGCTGTAGAACCTGTGACACTATTTCTATATTTAATCGAGTCATCTCTGGAAGTTTCCAAAACCAGTATTACTTTAAGAAAAAAGAAGAAGAAGAGAAAAAAAAAGGAAGCAGTAAGCTCTGGTTGCTCCCCCACCCTGCCTTCTCTCTCTTCCAGGGAATGAAAATGAAGAGTCAGGCAGATTCTGCCAGTTGTGGTCGCTATGGAAGAAGACAGAACACAAGTGCTTGCTGCTGGTTTTCATCTGTCACTCACCAATGAGTTTCCCAGTACTCAGTTCTTAGATGACCTCCCACGCAGTTCTCCTGTGTCAGGATAGCTGCAACATGAACACTACTGTAGCATTAGCTGCCATTAGGAAAAAGCTTCTAACAGCAGTGGCAGACAAAGGCAGATGATGCTTCTTTTCCTCTGTAGTGGGGCAACACGCAGTCAACCCAAAAGGGATTAGCAGAGGCCACGTCAAGCTGGAGATGCCAAGTGGGAGGATGGCCCCAGGCAATACATGCTGCCATCCAGGCTCTGGCTGTTCTAATGGCCCAAGAGCTGAGATTAACTCGTCTCCTGCTCAGCTCCCCCCTTAGTAACACAGCATACGGACACAAAGCAAGACACCTACTGCATAATCAGGCCTCTCAAAAGCACTAGCAGAGTTCTCAGCAGTTCCTGTGATACCCAGTGTCATCAGAGAATTATGGCAGCTTCATGCCTGGAGCTTGAATGCCAGTAAAATTCATCCTACTGCCTCTAGGAAAAGATGCCAGGGGTCAGGAAAGGGCAATGAAAACAGGCAAACCACACAGGAAGGTACGTTGTCCTCTAATGCAGAGGAAGAGCAGAGATGTACCAAAGAAAAGCAGGGCTAAAAATATCAAGAAGAGGGCAGAGGTGCTCACACACTGCAGGCATACTGGAGCCACAGAAATGCATTTGCAGCTAGTTCTAACTTGCACTGATTGAAAGACAGGTACTTGTACCACCTCTCTGTAGCTTTTTTCCCCCTCAGTGTTGTCCCTAGCAAAATTAAAAAAAAAAACCCAAACCCCCAAAAACCCCAAACAAAAACCCAACAACAGAACCAAATGAAACAACTAAGAAGACCAAAACCACCGAAAAACCCTCAACAATACCAAACCCAAAACTTGAAACAAGGGACAGAGAACAAAGAAAGAGAACAGGGAGAGCACTCATAGTTTTTCACTGGAAGTTTAGGGACATAGTTTTGAAACTGAAATATTTGGGTTGCTTTATTATTTTTCAGTTTGAAAAGCCCTTGGCCAGCTCTACTGCTAATTAACTTTCACATAAAGAGATTGTTAAGCTACTGGAAATGCACAAGGCAGAAAAACACGGTATCATCTAGAAGAGAGAAGGAACTGTACAGCTGCATTCTCCATTGCCGTAGCAGAGCCAAAACACCTAAACTATCCACTTTGTAAGTGGCAAGAACTGCAAAGCTGCAGTTTCCTCTTGTAGCATCTGAGAACAAAATGCATAGCTATAGACTTAGTCAGGGTTTCAAGCCAGAGAAACTGCAATTACTTTTACACCAACCGAAAGTGAAATGCAGACAAGTCAATTCAGAAACAAAAACAACAACAAAAATATATGTATTAAAAAACCCAACCAGAGCAGCTGTTGAACTCAGGTGTTTTAGGGCATGCATCTTAACACTATGGAAAGTGGCTAAATGAACCCAGCTCTCAGGCACTGGGCTCTGTTTAAGAATAGATTAATCCATTACTTATTTAAATCAGTCCAACTTCATATTACATCTGAAAGAGGAGGACCTGCTCTCCTTCCCCTCACCTGTGTTTTCTAGGTTGTTCCCTTTAAAAGGCTGCTCAGTATTGTTACTCAGGACCTGAACTACTTGAAACCTTTATTTTTTCTTTATGCCTTAAATTTCACTCAGATCAGCCTCTCACAAATATTAGGATAAGGAAGTGAGGTGAAAGAGGAAGACAGGAGGGCTGAACTCTTCCTTTTAGTGGGGAAAGAAATGTAGAGTGCCTTGAATCAATGCCGAAAGGGCACCTCGCTTTGGATAAGTGTTTATCGTAGGAAGTCTTAGGTGTGGCGCACACATTGGCCACATCCACAGCAATTCGTGGGAAGTGCCTTTAGATGCTATTTTGGATCATTATTAGTTTGTGAAATAGAAGTGTGTTTGTGAGAAGATATTTACTTATTGGTGCTTGTTACCAGGTCCTTTATGCACCTTCTTTTTTGTACAATTTTGTTTATAGAGGCAAGGCCTTCCCAGATTAATGTGGGCACTCCTATCTTTGGGGTGTTTCCTCTCTTCATCTTCAGAAGTGTCAGAGACTGTAGAGCTGGTTCTAAGGAGCTGGTATTCCCTCAACCATGTGTCCCTGTGAGTGAGGAAGGGTTACAAGCTCATCTCTGCACAATTTAAACATACTAGCAAACTACTCATTCTAGCTGGAAAATAAGATGCTTTTCATCTTTTACCTTTCATTTTCATTGATGACATTCATGCCATAGTTCAGAAGACCACCCTTCAGCTTGTTCTTGTCTGAGACACAGTGCTTTTAATTTATAAATTATGTCTTCTTAGAAAAAGAAAAAAACACTCCATTCTGCCAGTCATATTGTCCTTGTTTTTTAATTACCATCACCAAAGAGGAAAGGCTTTAATGCCTAGAAGAAATGTGCACGTATTTCCTACCACAAAGAAATTCGTCGATGTGTAGCACAATGGCATGTAATTAATAGTTGTACTTTAAAATTCAAGCTAGGCTCATTGCAGTTGTTTGCCAAGACAAACATACCAGCACTGCCATCCAGAATGCATTTTTCCTATTTCTTCTGTTCTACAGTAGGTAGCAAGACTGTGAATACAAACCAGTGCGGCAGCAGTACAGCATTTCCACAACCACCAGCTCTAACAGTCCCTACCACTATGGAGGCTCACTTCAGACAACAGTTACAGGTGAAAAATCAATGAAACAATTGTTTCAAGGCCTCCCACCCACCTTACTGCAGACCTTCCAACTGATTCCTTTCTTTCTTTCTTTCTCTTTCTTTCTTTCTTTCTTTTTTTTTTTTTTTACCCAGAACATAATGATGCTTTACAACTGCACTGAACAAACCCTTTCTCAGGTGCTGCTCCCAGATCTGACTCTTGGTTTTCAACCAGCTGCTCATTGTCCATTTAAATGCTGTGGGATAAAATTTTCCAACTCAGTGCCTAGTGTTCACTGGCAGAGAAATGAGGCTGCTTAACTGAAAGGTGCTGCGCATGCATGGTTCAGGTGAAGGGCTCCAGGATAATGCATGGTAGTTTTAGCTGACACTAGTGTCCCCTACTGTATTCCCCTCCCCTTTCCCCACCCTAGATCACTGCCTTATTGCAAAAGCAGCTCAAGGCCCATAAGCTTACTCAGTCTAAATCTTCCAGTTAAGCAAACTTTTCCTTTAATGTCAAGATGGGTGCCAAAGTTCACCTCAGCCTTGTCTCCTCCTCACTCCTGCCTCCCAGGCTGCGTTCACCCTAGTGCTCCACATCTCTACTCTTATTTTTGTTAGTACAGCTGTGCAGTGAAAATGAATACCTGAAACTGTCTGGGCTATGGTCAGTGAAGCTTGGGTACAGAAAAATGTTTCATTGTGCCACTTGGCACAACAGGAGTGGCACCTTGGAGCAGAGGCAACAGTTGTGGTTTGGCAGTGATGGTTTCAACTGCTGCACTCACAACTGCCAGGTCTTGTCTGCCACTACACTGACTTCCCAGCAAATGGCACAGGTAAGATCTGATGGAAATCAGGCTTCTAATTTACAACCTAGTTTGCTGGCCTTAATAATGCACAGAGCAATGCTTTGAAGTGAGTTTTGTTGGCATTGACTGGCAGTAATCCTCTCCCCAAGCTGTGCTTGTTTCTTTCTCCTTCTGATGCCACTGTGGTGGCAAATTGACCGTGTTGGAAGGAGAATACTTGTCTGCAAGCAACAGACATGGAGGAGAAAAGAGCTTACTAAATGTGATACCATATCTGAGAATTTCAGGTGCAGCAAGTTCATTTTTCATGCTGTCACACTCACAAAACCCTATCCATGTGTTTACACAAAAGACTTACCTGTTCATCCTTGCACCATTCACTCATACAGTTGTGCTTTAGGGATGAAATGGAGGACAGCATCTGGAGCTTCCTAAAGCCTCTGCAGTGACAAATCCCACACATTTTATCCAACTAGCTTTTTCACTACTGCTGCTTGCATGAACTGCTTTAGACCAGTATAACTTCTAATAAGCTAATGACACTGACTGAAATACCCTCTGCTCTGAGCTGCTGTTGGTCCTGCAGGTAAAATGTGAAGAAGCTTTCGCTGACTCGTTGGCAGAGCTGACTTGCTATCCCACATGGATACAGACAAAGTCAGAGCAGCCTTCAGGCACCAAATCCCAAACTTAGGTTTAAGGACAGGTATGGATGGGGACTAGCACAAATCCTTAGTGTAGCTAAGCCTAAAACCAAAGCTTATTGCTATTTTGAGAATATTGTTAATTTGCAAATGAAACTTCATAAATATAGCCTTTGGTCTATATATCTGTGTGGCTCAAAATCAAATTGGGATCTCCAGCTGTTTACAAATCTGTAAGTTCAAGAAGCAGAGAAAATGGAATCAATTATTTGTTACCCTGTCTGCTCCCACGTCAAGTTTTGCCTTACATTTGTTTGCAAATTCTGCAGAGCAAGGGCATTATTTTCTTCCTGTACAGTTGTATAGCACCAAAGAACCTCAGCTGCACCCTGAAAGCCAGAGGTGACTGCCATACAAATAAGAACATGACCAGTCTCCAGGGTCAGTATAAACATAACCCTCAAAACCCTGTGTTGCCATCCAACACTTAAAGATCCTGACTGCCCACAGTTGGCAGGTTGCCACGCTGGGATAACAGACATTATTCCTGTTCTCCGGAGCAGCCAGGCCTCATATTTACAAATATCAGCAGGTAGATAAAAATCACCCTAAAAAAACCTTCCTTCAGGACCATTCCTTTCCTCCCCCTAACTGTAATCTCCTAGGTGATAGTCACAGAAAGGACCACTAGATACACCTTTTCTTTGTAAATTCCTAAACCATCCTAGACATCAAAACTCAGAAAATAAAGAGTGCTTCAAATCTTTTGCTCTCACTCAGCGCTGAGTGTTTGCTTTTCGTATTCAGATCTGAATAATTTCTAAAATAGGTAAGGCAGGTTCCCAGCTCTGGAATCTGTAATGCAGGGCTTATTAGTCTGAAGAAGAACATTTAAAGTAAACCAGTTTAAAGTTTTCTTTTACATAAATTGCTTACACCTTGATCATCTGATATTTTCATCTGTGTAAAAAAGTGGAGAGTTTGGCTGTTAGTCTTAAATACTGGGAAATCCACCCAAAAGCACCTTGTCAAGCTGGCCAGAGCTGTCAGCTGTCAGTCTTGTTGAGGAACAGTTCAGAAATTCTGTAGAGATGAAAATGTTGTACACATATCTATAAATAAAAAACTTCCCTTTCACTTGTGGTGAGCTGGAATTAGATGTGCACCTACATACATTCAAGGCTATAAATAAAAATTAGTGTCTTGTTCATGGAGTTGGGCTGGACGTAGATATGCTAACTCTCTGCTTTTACAAATACATACCGTTAGTATATATATAGCTGTATCTAGGACATCATGTTTCTAAGAAGATCCTCAATGCTGTGGCCCTCAGAGCTCAGGTTAGGGTCACCTATAAGGAATTTAATCTTTCTACAACCACTTTCTAAGGGGAAATAAGGAGGGAGAACACCACGGTAGAGAAGACTCTTGCCAAACACAGATATGAAAAACAAAATTCTCCCCAAAACATTTGCCATAATAGAATTCCACCTGTAATGAGAGGGAGAAATAACTGTGACCAGTCCTGATGGATAAGACATTACTATAGCACAAGGTTCTGCTGAGCAGTGACTGAATCAAGCTAAGAAAAAAAAGGTAAGGCCAAGATGTGGAAAGAGCCTGCAAAAGGAGGTTGCAGCAGTCATCCGTCATATGACAGAGATCACATCAGAGGCAGAGGAATTGTATTACATGATTCTTAACTAGTATTAGCTACTCTCCCTAGTTAATCTCCAGCAGGTACTATACATCCCTCTACTGTTATGTACAGTTGATGTAGCACTTAGCCAGACTGTGCATGTCAAGTTGCTTGATCAATGCAGTTCAGATTCCCACCATAGTCCCCAGACAGCCAAAAATCCTCCAAAGAGGCCCTCAGCCATGAGTCAATCTCATCTACAACAGAAACGTGAGCCACAGTTCTGGAACAGAGATTACCACAGGCTAATGTAGACCTAGGCATACCATGTGCATATCCACATAATAGCTATTGACAGATAACAGATAAACGAGAGAATGGACAGGCTGAAATATAAACCAACACAGCTCCCATAATAGAAAGCCATAAATAGATAATAGACACTAATAGATAACAGTTTTAGTGGGACAGATGGGTTGGGGAAGATCAAGTATATCTTCTCTCTGAGCTGAACTGCTACTCTTTCTAAACGTTAGTCTTTGGCCATAAAGACATAATGCAAGTCTTGCAATTACATTGCTGAATACTGCTCCTGGGAGACAAATGCTTGCTTTGGTGCCAGTTATTTTCTGCCTGTCTCTAACATGAAGCTGACAGTGTGGACTCTGCTCTCAAACATCAGGATTGCAGCGTTTCAGAAGGGGGTTTATGTAACTTTTGTTTTAAGCATTTTTCATTTATCCTTGCAGGCTCTCTTCCTGAAAGATGCCTCTTGTTCTCATCAGGACTGAATGAAGCTCAGGCTTATCTTTAATCTCTGTTTTATTCCATAGGAGATGAAATAAATGTTGGCTTCTGCTGTGGCCAACAGCAGCCTCCAAACCATTTGCAGGTTATGGCAGATGTTGGCTTGTAGAAGTTGCAGTAACTCAACATCTGCAAAAATCCAACCCTGAGGTTTTAAAGCATTGGTTTGTACATCTTTAGGCAGTGTTGAAAAATATTTCTCATGAGATTGGCAAGAGCTAGTATGGTTTTTCATGTTTGTTCACTCCATCTTACGACTACTTTCAATACAATACATACATTTTGAATTATCTGTTCACTCAGTTGTCATTTGCTTGCTAATAAACTATGCACGATGGGGATTTTCACTAGTTCATAACCTGTAATTAAGTAAGTATGCAAAGTATTTGCCTCAAATCTTGCTAAACTGATAGCTTTGGCTCTATTTTTTCAGGGTGCTGCTCACAGGAAATTCCTTAAGGATATCTGTCTTGTACCTATAACACCATGAAAGAGCAATACACTACCACAATCTGAACTATTGCACACACATTGTACATTCTGGAACACAGCACAGCCAAGCCAGAATCACAGATGGTGTTTAACATGACAGCAGTCATGACTATTTGCCCTTGAGTCATTTGGAAAAAGAAAAAAAAATCAAAACAACAAACAAACAAGCAAACAAACAAAACCCACAAACCCCAAACCCTCGGCATCTACCAGGATCAGATCATACCAGAGGAGAAGAGAGAGAAAGAACAGCAATACTGCTTCAGAAACATCTGATTTACACCCTAAGAGGTAATTGTGCCACAGCTGGTAGGAAAAATTTCAAACAAGTAGTTAAAATAAATTAAATATCTAAATATAGATGAACTTAATCCAACCAACGTGGCCTTCTCAGTGCACTGCATCATGCCATTTTGATATGAGAAGGTTCAGAGCAAGGAAATTATTTTTGTAGCTTTGGGGGCTACAGTCAGTCCTACATTGCTTTCTCTGAGCATCTTTCAAACACAGTGCCATGTGTTTGTCAGAACAGGTCTTTTATTTGATAAAGGGAAGCCAAACCCAAGTTTAGTGTGAGTCCTCAACACCAAAACCAGGCCTTGATCAAAACTCATAGACTGGATTAAGAGGATCTCCTTAATGATACAGGCATCTTCGCAGAATGACACAAGTTCAAAGCTTCTGGCTCATGAGTGGCTACAGTACATTTTGCTTTTGACTTGGTAAATACCTTGGGTTTAGAAATTTATCAAGCTCAAGTCAATAATTGATTTGGGGAAGGGTTAGATTTCAAGCCACTGTATCTTGTGTGCTGCTCCAAAACCACTTGTAGTAAATATATCCAGAGAGTCAGGCCCTCTGGTGCACTTGTGCATCCAAATCTGAAGCCAAGTCCCTGCCAGGACACCCTTACTTGCACAGGTGAGGCCAAATCCTGTGTCCATGTCAAGAAGCCCAAAGGGAGTAGCTTTCCACCTACTTGCTAGAGTTTTACTGGATTTATCTAAAGTAGTTGCTTTGAAAAAAAGGACTCCATGTGGTTGTTTATCAAGGCACAGAAGACAGGTCTGTATCCATCCTTGCCTCTGCCTGTGAATGCCCCCACATGAAATCCCCTAGGTTAAACTTCACAGAATGCCAATGAGAAAGAATGCTGTTTCTAAGGTGCTTGACACTTAGGAAAAATATCTACAATGCAAAGCATGTCCTACTGCTAGTGGGAATTGCAGGAGGAGAGGGAACATTTTCTAAGACATCTACAGGGAATATTTTATGAATTGAAGTGTGTTTTCTCTTAGGGGACTGTTCCATTGCTTCGCTTGATTATCCATGATGTTTTGGCAATCACATTTTTAAAGGCTTTTCATAAGAATGAAATTCTGAATCAGAAAGCTATGAGGTCCCAAAAGGGAAGAGTGTTTTACTTAGGTAGCCAACTATGACATTGGGCGATTCCATATGGAAGGCAAGAAAATCAAGGAGTCTATGCAAAAATTAAACAAACTGCAAAAGGAAATGGAAAAACACCTTCCCAGTATTAATTAGTCATTTGCTGAATTGTGCAATGTTCAAAGGAACTTAAACTAAGCAACATAAAAAAGCAGAAATCGGCATTAATAATTTCTGTAATACTGTCAATTGCTGCTGTGCAATCCAGTGTAACTAGATTAAACTCACCTGAAAGAGCTCCATTTCTCCACAGATACTACTCTCAAGTGAATAGTTGAGCCAAAACTAGAGGCCTGAAATCACTCACTTTCTGGTCAGACTTTAAACCTTGTCATTGCCACACTATCACTGGCTTTCTGCTGATTTTGTTACATTTGCTTGCAAAGGAGCCAGATCAGGGTAATGCCAAGTGAACATAAATACAGTAGTTCAAAACAGAGAGATTGTTAATAATTTTAAATTTCCTTTCATCTCTACATTCTTTTTTCATCATTTTTCATCATGACCATGAAAGCAGTTCTAACAAAGACACAGGTCCAGGCACTTCAGTCCTCATGCTCTGCAGGTCTCTGGGAGGCTTAGCCAGCACAACCAAATCCTTATTAATAGCCTCACTCTCACATTTCCCCTGTGAGTAGGATGGAAGTTGCACCACCTGACTGTACTAGCAGAAACACTGGACAGCAGCTGGAAACACACTGCCCCCAAAAAAGTGTATCTTGGACAGATTACTCTTCACATTGCTTCAAAGGTCTTTCAATAAAAACTTGAGAGAAAACACCAAAAACCTCCCGTCTGACTTGGGTTCCTGATAGGTGTTGTGAAATTAAGAGAGAGAAGGTTCAGGTCATTTCATGTAGCGGGTGGGAACTTGTCTGGACCATCAAAACTGCAGGGCAGGGAAGTGGCCACTGTCCGATACAGTCACATGGCTACTGGCCCATGACCTGGGCCCCTCTCTCCCATGGGCAGAAGTACCCTGCTCCCTTACTCCTGCCTGCCTTTAACTCCCATGGCTGTTTCCTTAGTGATCAGATTTGTTCAGGTTTGCAGGAGAAACCAAGTCTAAACCAAACTGTCTCCTAAAATTAAGTCAGCTTTCCCAGGTTACTGAGAACCTCACTGCACTCCAGCAAAGGGATGGAGAGCTGCTTTCCTCTGCCTGCTGCTGTCCTCAGTTGGAATGAAAATCAAGCTGTTTCTGCTGACTCCCACTCCTAACCATTTGTAGCAGACAGAATGAGAGCAAAAAAGGGATTCCACAGAGCAAAGAACCAGGAGGGCAGAGGCGTGGGCAAAGCAGCCAAGGAACAGAAGGCAGCATTTGTTTTGACTGATGCAACCTGACAAAAGCCAAATAACGTGTCCATTTGCACAGCTGCATTTTGCTGTAGATGTGGCATGGACCACACAAATGATATTTAATGTAACAAATTGGTAATACATAAAGGCAGGTTTTTTCTACTTTCACACATAAAAAATTAATACATTTCTATTTCAAAGAGATTCACACCACCCTTTTAGGCAAACCCTTTTATAGAGTTAAACATATGATGGGTTCTATTGTACAGAGTTAGCATGGGTTCTTGTGGGAGCAAGCTGTGAACAGTGGTAACACCAGCTGTTCGACTTCAGAAGGTCTAGTTGGTTGAAACCTGGGTTAGTAAACCACAAACCTTAAAGAAATGCCTGTCTGCAGCTGGTTTAGGTTCCCAGAAGAGTGCACTGCATGGTCAGAGGAGGGATGCTCAGGGAGAACTAAGCAGCTCCAACGTTAGACTTCACTGCTGCTGTTCCACTGGGAAACGCAAATCACCATCTGGGTTTCTGGGTTTTGGGTTTTTTTGTTTGTTTGTTTGTTTGTTTGTTTTTATGAAGGAAGGGTTAAAACCCAGGTGTAACTGGAAGGAATATTTCTGCTTCACTAAAGAGACACCACCAAAAAAAAAAAAAAAGTAAACTAGCTGCATGAAGCCATCTGGGATTCTTGTTATGTATGGACCTGAATTTGAATTGCACCTAACCAAATGGTCCTGGGGCAACTGCTGACTGGGGCACAGGGGAACTGGGCTGCCTGAGCAAGACTCACAGCATCAAGCACAGCCAAGACTAGTTGCTGATCCAGGACCTGCCACAAGGATTCTAATTCACTGAGTATGAAAGCAATGACACGATAGAATCTTTTAAACAGGCAGTGGGTTCCTCCCCCAACCCCCCCCCCCCCGCCAAGGACTCAGATCCTACCTTCCTTCTTAACATAAGAGGTGAATAATTATTCTGCAAATTTATAGCATGGTGTGGATTGAAAATATATATAAACTGGAAATCTATGATATGACAAAGTTACATGATGATATTGCATCACTCAATATGCCACTGTTTTTCAGCAGCATGTTTTGATTGAGCAAATCCATTTCCATAAATTTCAAAACAGGACACTTGAAATAGCAATTTCCAAAGAACAGTGGAAGCACAAAATATCTGCTGGCAGCTTATCTGCAAGGCTAAAAGTTTGGACTGCTCAAATGCTACCAGGGTGGGCTGTTTTCCACGCATGGTATGCCTCGTTGGAACACTAAACAAACCAGTGCTGCTGGTCCTAATTGATCAGGACCTAACAGCTGTAACAGTTCTGAACCCAAGGCAAAAGTGTTTCGCTGTAGTTTATTGTTGTTTACTTTAAAAATAGAAATGAAAAAAAAAAAAAACAACCACAAAACCCCCACACTCCCCAACACTGCTTAGGGAGCAACCCCTCTACCAAGGCTCTATTGTGCTAAGCCACCAGCAAAACTGTGGACAGCAAACTAACTTTTCAATCACTTTAAGCACTGGTTCTGCTCCCCAGAGATGGCAGAGTGTGCTGTGGCATTTCTCAGTCATTTCTCTAAAGGAAGAGGCGTAAGATTTGCATCACACAAACTCATGCCAGAGGATCCCCAGCCCCTACTGTTCACATCATGTTGTTGGAGCATGATTACTATCTCCAGCTCCTAGAATGTCCTAGGAATAAATGCAGGCTGCTTTGCTATAAGGCATTAAGTCTTTGGTCTAAGACTTATAAGGGAGACAGTCCTGAAGGAGGAAATTCTTCACCTAGCAAGTCATTCGTCATTGGAACGGGTTGCCCAGGGAGGTGGTTGAGTCATCGTCCCTGGAGGCATTCAAGAGGAGATTGGACATGGCACTTGGTGCCATGATCTAGTCATGGGGTCTGTGGTGACAGGTTGGACTCGATGATCTTTGAGGTCTCTTCCAACCTTGGTGATGCTGTGATGCTGCTGTGATACTTGTAAACCCTTTTCTGGACTGACTGTGCTGGGGTCTGTGTTGACAGGTTGGACTCGATGATCCTTGAGGTCCTTTCCAACCTTGGTGATACTGAAAAAGGTACATCAGGGTGTGGCCACACCATCAGGCCAGCCCTGGACAGGAGGGATCACCCAGCAGCGCCAATATTAACAGAGCTAGAGTTTTGTCTGCACTAAAGCTAACTGAATCTTACCAATAATTCATTACAAGTAATCTGTCTCATAAAGTCCCAACAAATCCACTCTGCTACTGAAATACACAGGATGTTTTCTAATGTAATTTTCCTTTTCTTTGTTTAAACTGAAAGTGTGGAAGAGCTCTAGCTGCAAGGGTACAACAGTAAGTGCCTTTAGGTTAAAAAATTACCATGCTCTACCTTCCTCTCACATGAGGAAGACAGCATCAATGACTTCTTTCAGTGTGCAAACAGACCATATTCTCCTGGGCTGAGACTTTGTACACAGCTAGACGTACAAGGTAGTTTTGAGATGTCTGCCTCAAAGTGTATTCCAGTACCTGACTTCCAGTTCCTCTGCTATGTTGACATTTTCCTTGACAGGTCTTTTTTTTTGCACAGTGTAGTTAGCTTTGCTTGTAAAAATTAAATTATTAGCTTGTGTACAACTTGCTTAGATTATATGGTATCTGTACTGTCAAAAATGTATCTTAATTAGTTAAGACAACAATTTTCCAGAATTGGCCTGTCAGATAACATATCCTAGCATGAAAGAATTTTAAGGGTGATTTCACTTACAGAGCTTTACTATGACTGTATTTCTTCACCTTCTGCATACAAGTCTTTTCTTTCCCTTCTTGAGAGCTGATACAGCTTATCTTCAGGTCACTGAATATCATGAGACATCATTCTTAGAGCTTTAGTAATTTTTATTGTTTAAATATTTAAACAACAAAACCTCTGGGGATATGGAATTGCAGTAGAATATCTACCAGAAATTTAAGGTGGAATAGAGAGATATTCTAATCATTTTTCTTTGGTATTTCCTGTTCTCTGCCTTCCCAGAAAAGCATTATTTACTGAGATAAATCACAAAAGAGTTAAATTTAAACATATTATTATGATAAAATAGAGGGATCATAGTTAGTATAAAAGAGAGAGAGAGAAAAGAGAGAGAGAGAGAGTAAAGAATCAAGCCTACCTTACAAAATCAACCAACCCAAGCTGTACAAACTGCTCAAGGACCATAAACCCTGCAATACCTTTACTGTGCTGGCATGGCCTTCCATACAGGGCACAGAGAGGATGGTAACATGCCCTCCTGTTTAAGTTTCTTTCTTTGAAATTAACCTCAATGCCAGGTTTGTTGGCTTTAAGGACAGTCAGAAATTATAGTGTTGACTGTGTTATGAATGTTTAGCAATAAAGGACATATTTAAGTCTGGTTTATGATAGCAAGCCATGTACTTACGCAGCTGAACTCTTGAGCTGATACACCCATAGCAAAGCACACCTAGACCTGGTACCTGTTACACAAATACACAACCAGAGACGTAATCCTTTCCGATCCCAAATGGTGCAATTTGGGATGGGGAAGTTGTTTCTACTAGCTAGGGGAAAAGAACCACATAAGCTGGACAGCAGATATCCCATTAAGAGCGTTTCCTGAGAGTGAGCTAACCAAAACTAGCTATAGCTTCAAATTAATGAGCTTTACTATAAAGCACTTCTAATCTAATACTACCCACACATTTTTTTGTCCACTCAACTCACAAGAACTGAAGGCACTGCAGAGCTAACAACCCATTTGCTGTTCCTATTTTCTCTGTGCAGGACATGGCTGCCCATTACTCACTCTGCAGGTCTTTTAAAAGCAGAAGAAAACATACAGACATAATATTTGAAAACAATGCAAACAAGGACTCAACTGTTGTGAAAGGCTGCTACTTTGAGCACAAGCCCTATGAGGAGAGGCTGAGGGAGCTGGGATTGTTTAGCCTGGAGAAGAGGAGGCTCAGGGGTGACCTCATTGCTCTCTACAACTACCTGAAAGGTGGTTGTAGCCAGGAAAGGGTTGGTCTCTTCTCTCTAGCAACCAGCACCAGAACAAGAGGACACAGTCTCAAGCTGTGCCAGGGGAAGTTTAGGCTCAAGGTGAGTAGAAAGTTCTTCATGGAGAGAGTCATTGGTCATTAGAATGGGCTGCCCAGGGAGGTGGTGGAGTCCCCATCCCTGGAGGTGTTCAAGAGGGGATTGGATGTGGCACTTGGTGCCATGGTCTAGTCATGAGGTCTGTGGTGGCAGGTTGGACTCGATGATCTTTGAGGTCTCTTTCAACCTTGGTGATGCTGTGATGCTGCTGTGATACTTGTAAACCCTTTTCTGGACTGACTGAACTGGTCTCAGGTTCTAGATGTAACTGAAAATACTGAAAGGATGTCTCCGGCCAGCCTGATCTAGTGTGGGGTGTCCCTGCCCATGGCAGGGGGTTGGAACTAGATAATCCTTGTGGTCCCTTCCAACCCTGACTGATACTATGTGCATGACACAGGTCTGTTTGCAAGCAGTGCCAGAGAGATATGGCCAGCAGCAGCTATCTGAATATTTCTGCTATGGGTGAAGCATTACACACAAATGAATGTGTCTTTCCTCTTCAGGACACAGATCTTAACTTTTACCTTCACACAGCATCATGTTCAGTGCCAGTGCCCAGGATTTGGATGCTGCCTGAATATCCTCCAAAGGCATATGGAAAGGACTGGACCAAAGCTTGAAAGAGGGCAGAGAGATAATTTTAAAAGACATAGTTTAAGATACTTTCTAGAGGTTGAGAACCACTTTTTGCATGAAAACAGCCTTCACATTTCGGGTAAGAACTGCTTCTTGCAGTGGAGCTGTATTTGAGGACTCTCCCACTTCCCATGGGATGTTCAGTCAGGCTGTTGTGAGACTGCCAGCAGATGGTTCTGAGGAGGCATTAATGATGCTGTCCAATAGCGGTTGGAAATTAACATGCTTACGTTTTACAAATGGGAACAATATTGTTAAGATGAATACTTGGGAGATGAAGGTGAATACAAAGGAAAAAGAAGAAAGTAATTGTAGGGTAACCATAGGAATGGACACGAGGAATTGTTTGAGCATAAGCTGCAAAAGGTGCGAGATGGTTTAATGCCAGTTAAAGCTGACTAGATGAGCTCATTAGCCTCCAGAAAACTCATACAACCAAGAAAAGAATAGAAATATTTCAGGATTTTAGATGTCACAAATTTGATTTTGATATTCAGGGTTGCTTAGCCAAACCTCCACCACTCCTATATGCACACACATACACGGAAGCAGCTTTAAATGGTATCACATCTGATGGGAGTCAGCTTGGTCTGTCAGAGTGAGAACATGGACTCCATAGACAAGAGATAAAATAAACAGCAGAGCACTCATGGAGACCCTGAAACCAGCATACAGAAAATTCTGCCTTATCCTTGACAAGACATCAGAATAGAGTGAGCCTGTTTCTCTTGTTTCTCCTATATCCCTTCCTTTTGCTCTGTAAAGGACTGAAGATTTGATCCTTCTAAGTATGGAGTAAGTATTCTCCACAACTTCTCACACTACTAACTATGTGACTTTTATTTTACCAATCTTGTTTGGCAGTAAACCTAGAAGTCTGAAGGATTTATTAGCCACAGATTTCTAGGAGCCAGGAGAAATGCAGAAATAAGCTTTCCATGGCCTAAAGCCCCTTTCCATTGCTGAATGATGGGTCTTTCTAAGTGCTTCTATATCACTGTGGGGCAGTTCACAGAGACAGCACTAAGTATAATAATGTACCTGGATGGGTAATGATACAACTGTTGCTATTTACAGTTCTAGTAATTTTTATTTCCTTGGAGTTGTTATTTTTTATTCTCTTTCCCTGGGAAATGGAGAGAGGTTGTTAAAAATTCTTGAGCATAGTCATACAGTAACTGTAATGATAACAGACCATAAAATTCAAGCATTCACATCAGAAAACACCACAGCATACTCTGGAGGGGGAAACAGTCTATTTTTTTCCTCAAGAAAATATTTTCTATAATAAATACATCTGGACAGTTTACAAAGTCCTCAGAGGCTAACCAGTTAGCTGTAACAAGTTCTATACCTGACACATTTTTCTTCAGGGTAACTTGCTTCATTCAGAGTTTTAATGTTTAAATAAACTGCTGCCCAAATCAATAATCTGTGAAATCATTCACTCTGAGAAAGTCCTTCAATCCTTCCCCCCCCTGCTTTAAGTCAATTTATATGCCATGCTACAGCTACCTCCGGCTGCATTTCATTAGCTTTCCACTCCATCTTGTAGTTTTGGCTACTATTTTCTCAACAAGGAGGTCCACAATATTTTATTTCATGCCAACTTGTCTCAGACAACCGAGAAGCCCTTCTGTCTTGTCTCAGGGCTTTAGATCACTGCTGTATCCCAGCAGAGACAGTGAAATCTGAGGCCAAACAGCTGGAACATATCTACTCCTCTTTGCCTAGTGACAGTAACTGAGGAGGTATCATTGGTGTTGGCTTTGACAATCTTAGATAAAGCAGGTATGGCAGGAAATAAACTTAGGCTGTATTTATTGGATCCTGTTTTATTCTGTTCTCAGCACCAAGTCTGTAGGTAGCTGCTCTCTTATTCTGACAGTTTTTGAAGACACCTAAAATGTTTGTTAACAAAATATTTTCACAAAGGCTTCATGGAGCTGCTTTAGCCTCTTCAAAAACTTGTAACTTCAATGATATTTAGTCCTAACCTAGCAAAGCATTTAGAGAAATGCATTAAATTAAACTGGTGGTTGTTACTGTGCTAACAGACATGGAGCCACTCATATTCTTAAATCCTCTTCAGGAAATGCTCGTTCTGTGCTCAAGGAAGTTCACCTGAACAGCAGCAGATTATAATGTATCCAATTTCCAGTATCCTCCCAATTCCTTTCCTGAACATATAGTACTGTAATATCCAGAGATTGATGCTTGGCCTCACGACATGAGGATACAGAGGTCCTCAGAACATGCTTAATCTCAAACCACACAGCATAGGCAACAGCTGTATAGATGAACAGCCTGAATGAGACTGATTCCTTGCTTTCTGCCTTCTCACACCGAAGTGTTGGGCTTGTTTTCCAGTTGTCTGGAAACAGGATACAGTTTATGAAGTGAGAGGCAGTAGTCAGAAAGCACTTGCCCTTAATCCTCCACGCAGCCTCAAGCTCCCACCTATTTATTCCTTTGAGAATCTAAACTGGTCGATACAAACACTCAGAGGTACGTGACAGAAATTTTATGCCTCTTGGAGGCCTGCACACTCTGTGAAGATCTACAGCAAAGGTTTCTCATGGAACCTACAGGAAGAAACAAGGCCTTACCACAAAGCAGACTGGTACCAGAGGTGATGGAAGAGATACAGCTATTTTAACATGCTGCTCATAATTACAGACATGATACCCTCCATCTTTTTCAGACACAGGAAGACCTTAGTGATTTCTTTTAAAGCTTTAATCACAAAAGCAGGAAAGAATCAAACTACTTTGGAATTTGTTTCCACTTACGCTTCCCATTCTCTTTAGAATTGGAGTTGCATTTCTCTGTATATAAAAAGCGATCATTAAAAGGAAGGGAAACAGATTTCCCTTAGGCTCACTCCTAAATATACTTCTAGCATACCTTAAGTAATGGCCCTCATTTACCAAATTGCTGAGGGCCTAGCTGTTCCCACCAATTTCAGCTGACTCTCTGTGTGAACTGCTGAATACACTGAAAGGCTCTTACTCATCACTTAGAAGTTTAATTTGAGGTTCCTGCTTCTGAAAACCCACACAAATCCTGGAAATTCAACATACTTGAAAGTTTGTACAGTCAGTGAGCAATACTTTACATTAATTTTTAAAATCTCTACAAAACAGAGCAGTGGTGGAAATACTCAGAGCCACAGCACCAAGTATCTGACTCTAAGGTACTGCTTAGTGGCGGATGGCCATCCCTCCTGCTCCTCCCGTCTCCACCAGCTGTTCAAGTGCACAGCTGAGCCTTGGAGCTGAAACATGAGAAAGCAGCCAATACACATAGCTTCTTTTTGTCTTTATCTTTGAACAAAGATAAGCAGTTTGGGGTTTCCTCTCTGCTTTTTACACCAATACAAGATGAAAAGCAGAATGTTTCCATTTACAGAAAATCACTGTAGTTAACTACATAAAGTCAAGAAACAAGTGTTTGGAAAAAGTGCTAATTTTGTGAAAAAATGAAGCAAATGTAAAGAGAAGAACTTCACAGACCAGGGAAACATCCTGAAATTACTGATTTCTTGCTGTTCACTGTTCTGAGACTATGGACGAGGAGAGACTGAGGCAAGAGAGAAATCTCTACGCTAGAAACTCTCTTCCCCAAGAAAGTCTTCACTGTTTTTTGTTTTGTTTCTGCTTTGGAAGAATGAAATATCCAGACTTGATTCTATCTGTCAATCACCGTCAACAGCAGCCCTACATGGCTGCCTAGTCATTAGGATTAGCTAATATATTCCCTTTTCTCTGCCATTTTACACCAACAAGGCTACCAGCTAATCAGATCCACACCAGGGCATGATGGGGTCACTGCAAAGTGTTGTACCAGCAGCAAAAACTGACCAGAAATATTTCAGAAATTTTGGCATTTCCCATGGTTGTAAAAATCTATTTTACCTGCAAAAGAATCAAATTAAAACCACCACACTGAAAAGCCAGTTGAAAAAATACTAGAGCTTTCTGCTTTTGGGAGGAAAGAAATCCAGTACAGCCAAATGAGGACCATCTTAGAGATTTGCCCAGATTACCAGGAAAGCTATGGGATGATGCTAAAAGAAAACATCACAGAGACAGACTGAGGAAGATTCTGTATCCATAATGCTGTCATCTCAGAATAAACCTGTCAGTTTGTTACATATCCAGCTGTTGTTTTTCTGTATCTTTTGAGATATTTAATGTGCAGTTTTACTCTTGAGATGTGACACTGTGAATATGGCACCTTCTTACTCAACAGATCATCTCTGCATGGATTTTCAGTCTCATCTCTGCTTACGTTAGGATTTCAGCTGCCTTTCATCATTACAGTGCTGCACATCCAAGATGAGTCTGAGGGAGTTATCTATATCCTTGGGTTCACATGTCACTATAGCACAATACTGTACTAGAGCATTCCAGGACCTGAATCCCTATTCAGTCAGAAGCTTGCATTAGCCATACAGCACAAGAGAGCAAAAAGGCACTGCCAGCACTTCTACGTTCAGATTCTTGGACCAGCTGTGAAGCCTCCTGGGCTTCAAACTCTAACACTACTTACACCTGCACCATCTCTGAGAAAATCATAGGGTGGCACAGGCAGAAATTATGGCAGCATTTGCACTGCAAAATCATTTCAAGAGTGAACCAAGAAGCAGCTCATTTCAGGTCAGTTCTGCAAAGCCTGGACTCTTATGGAAGGATTTTAAAATCAAGTTTAAGGATCACAGTGGCAAAAAAATGCATGTAAAAATTATACAGGCAAGAATGTAGAGCTCATTGATGTTTCATTTGCAAAGCTACTTCTCAGTGCAATGGTTCAAAGCAAGTCAGCATCACTACACTAAGTATTTTCAGACAGAAAGGAAAAAACAAATGGATCTACCATTTTTTATAGTTCCACTGTTCTGGAGCAGACAAATTGTTCAGTTTCATTCCGTGTTTCTGAAAGCAGCTTGCATGGCATGGTTTAAACAGAGGCGGCAAACAGCACTTATATGATGGATCCAGCCATTTGCGCCAGACCTTACCACTGAGGACTACCTTCTTCAGACTCCTTCAGGTTATCTAACAAAACCACACAGCCTCCTGTTTTGCAGTCCAACTTACCATAAGTTGATCTGAAGCTAGGCTTCCAAAATAAACCCAGCAAAGGGATTCTGGAACTGTGAGACCTATTGAAGGAGAGAAAATGGTTTTAGTCAAACAGTTTATTTTCTTTTTTCATTAAAAAGATAATGTAAAGTAAGGGATCAAAATATCATCTGCTTTGAGTCTTCCTGCTCAGCATACTTTGTAATAGCACTTTCTCTTGAATTTAGAGATTTCTCTCACATATTCTAACACTCACTGAGAAGGGGAGGAAGGCAGAGAGACAAGGACAGAGAGTGGGAGAGTCCATCTGAAAGCATAAGCACACACACACACGTATCCAGCCTGCAGTTTCTAGCACACTTCCTACTGAGCTTAACTAATCAGAGGTGAATTTCTTTGTACTTCCTATAATATAGAGGGATGGTGAAAATTATTTTTTCAGGAATATAAAGTCTCAAAGGAAGATAGACTATGAAAAAAAACTCAACATAAACTATTCTGTGCATTTGTTTGACATGTTTTGTGCTACTGTACATAATTTGGAGCTTTATTAGCAGGGTAGCTTTCAGCTTAAGGGACAGTATTTAGGAGCAATACTTCAAAAGCTACCAAGTTCCTACATAGTGCAGGTAGGACTTCAGAAGTGAATGCAATATAAAAAGAACATGAGACTGAGAACAGATGTAGCAAGGCTGTGTTTCCTCTGTTTTGTTGTTTAATGAGAAGTGGGCAGAAAGAGGATGGTGTACTTTTAAATAATTTGCAAGGCCTTTACATTTCAACTTTTAGAAGCCACCAGAGACCAGGCAAGCATCAGCATACATGCAGCTAGAACAGGCATATCTGTACATAAAGAGCAGTGCCTTCAGGTTCAGCAGTTTTAAAGAAGAATAACCCCTTTAAATGCTTTAAATACTGGACACATCAGCACCTATATTTGCAGACTCCTACTATGACTTGTTTCTTCCTTGATCCAGAGGATTGTTAGTGTGTTTTGTTACTAATGTCAATTCCAGGATCAGTGATCAGAACCTGGGGTAAGCTTCCGTGTGTGCTCACGAATCAGTGCAAGCCATAGAAATGACATAAGAATTGACACAGGTCTCAGTTGAAGAATACTCCTGAAGAAGCCAAAAGAGATCTCACATAGCTTACACACCTAAGTTCATTTTTCATAATACAGGGGCTGCATTATGCTGGCAGTGGAACAACTGAATATTTATGGCTGCATAATATCTGCATGGAAACAATTATTTTTCTCATAGAAAAGTAATTTTATAGAAGCTCATATGACTTCTCCAGTATATCACCATGGTAGTATTATTTTGACAGGGGCACTTCCTAGACTGAATGAGTGGATAAACAAAGACCCAGAGAGCACAAATTTCTCTGGGGTCTGGATATTCTCATATTAGGTCATTGGTGGAACAATGGAATAGGACCCAGATCCTTGAGAATCTTCTGCAAAGCCCTTTCCTGTGCTCTGTCTTGCTAGACAAGCAATCAAAATAACCCACCCAGTAGCAATGACATAACCCCTAACCATCCTATTGGATTACTCAGACACTTAGGGCAGGGGGGGTTAGAATTAGATAATCTTTAAGGTCCCTTCCAACTCCAACCATTCTATGAATCCATGAATCTCTGGTACCCCAACATTCTCAGTGCTGCTCAAGGGTAAAACCAGGAATCATCAGCCACTACATCTGAGAAAACAAAATCCAAACAGGCATAATATTGGGATTCCACAAAAGATAATTTCATGACAGGAAACCACTTCACAGCAGTCTTCCAGTTTCATATTTTATTGTGTCATCTGCTGAGAACAAAGAGAACCATAATGATATCAAAGCAATTTCTCTTTGACCCGTAGTGATCTCTAATTCACTGGACTCTGTAATTTGCTTTGTACTAGAGGTTAAGTATAGCTGCTGCAGCAGAGGACTAAAGGATGACATTGTATCACTCTGCAGTATATTTTTCTCTCTGCAATGCATACATCTCATCTCTGAGATGTACAGAAGAAGTAAGTTCAGAATGCATACTCATATTAGGATGTGCTTGTGCTCTGGAGGTGACCATCCAACACAAAGACAAGAAGAAATCCTAGCTTTGCCACACAGCTTATTGTTAAGGAATAACACTTTCATTTGAATAGGATCACTCTGCTAGCCAATTCACTTCTTGTTGAATCCACATTTCTATTAGAACAAATAAAATGAATAGCATAAAAGCTTTTTAAAACACCCAAATCTTATTCAAAATATGTGGTAGGGGCTAACTCTTGCTCTCTGACAACGCACTAATGCAGCAGACATAGAGTAGGTGTGTTTATTAACATATAACTACGTTACAAATGTATTCAATGTATTCCAAAACTAATTGCTTTGTCGTCTCATTGCCCTTTACAAAGTAGAGCTGACAGGACAAACAGTGGCCTCATCTTTTCATTCACTTTCTGGAAAACATTAGGAACTCAGGTCTGGGTGTACCAAGTTAGACAATGCAGATTGATGAGGCAGAAAAAACTGAAAAGACAGCCTTCTTCCTGAGATATGACATCAGAGACTTCTGTGTAGGACATCTTTCATGGTAAAAGGCTTTCTCTGGGAACGCATAGCCCCTTGCTGCCCTACAGAAATAGCTCTGGAGGCTTTGAACAAAAGTATTGTCAATTCAAGTAGTGCGGTAGCAGTTTGTAACTGAAGGTGAAATCTTCAGTATCACAGGACAGCCAGAAGAGAAAGAGCTTCTAGATTCTAAGATTAGACCTGCTACTCCACAGTATTTTGGCTCTAGCTTCAGGACAACCCCTTTCAAAGAACTCATTGCAGCAATCAGTCAGAGGTAGAAGTAGTAATAACTAAGGAGTAGGAGGGTCCCATCTAGCAGACTGCATTTTACTGCTTTGTTGAATATTCCCAATTGTCTTGCAGGAAAGCAGCATGTGTCATGGAATGCTACCCTTATGTACAGAAATGCAGATACAGTCATGGAAATAGGGAAAAACTGGAGATGTAGTGGTCCATATTTTGCAGTAGTCCTCTCACTTCCCAAATGGGCTAAGCGAGTAAGCAAAGAGTCCCAGAGCAGTTACTATGTAATTTCTCAGATTTTAGATAATCTGAAGGTGGTTCAACCTAGTCTGGTCAGATAACACATATTAGTAAGCAAAGCCTAACAGCCAGGGCTGCCAGAGTACCCTGATTTGAGCTGTAGTTTTGAAAGAGAGCTAGACTGAAGCACGTCTACATCTCCTAGGCATCTGTACATGCAACACACTTGCAGATGTCAGGCTTGGGCTTATCTGCCACTGTTACAACTAGAGGACAACTACTGCAAAGCTTTGGGAAAGGAGGTAAATCATGCATGATGGCCTTTCTGATTGCTTGTCCAACACCTTTCTTACTGAGTTAAATACCATTAACAACTCATCTGTTTACTGTTTGATTCCACTCTGTTTTGAACCTAATCAGTTTAGGTGTGACTTGCATCCTTTTCCAGTTTGATTCACAGAACTTAAGCTGAGAAGACATCTCACAGATGTGCTTTATTCACTTTAGTAATTTGTTTCCCTTACTATGTGCCTTCTGGCACATCACTCTTTTTGGGAGGCCAAAGTCGTCTCAGACAATTTGAACACCACTCTGTTCTGGTTAGACTTCCAGCACTGCAGGAGATTGATTAACATCTACATCCCCCAGAACTCAACGTTAATTCATATTTAGAACAATTAATAGGAGACATTCCTATGGTCAGGAACTTTAGTAATGCCAGGCAGTTTCTTTAACATCGGATTTCACCAGCAGTTTGGAATATCTCTGTAGAAAAAGGGCTGCCTTGCCTAAGATTTTAAAGCCTGGTTACAGGCCTGAGAAAAACACCTTTCAAATAAAATCCCTGATGCAACGTTAACTACAGCAGCCATCTCTAGAATAACATGTTTTGATAACACCTAAAATGACTGGGGTTTACAGATGTTGTTATAATGAGAAAGGAGGGTGTTTATAGCTGCAGGTGGCATTGCTTCCAATCTAAGAACACAACTGGGTGCAGAAAATTACGCATCTCTTACTTTCAAATAATAAATAAGACTATGACATGTTTCTCTGAAAGGTTATAGACAGAGCATTAGCTGGAAAGAGGAGGCCCAGTGTTGCTGACAGGGATAGAGTGGTGAACAACCAAATTTATAAAACAAAACCTAGGTTCTGCACCATGATGCTGAAAGATATACCACAGGGCATTGCGTCGGAGCTGCCTTGGGATTATGCCAGGTATTAGAAAATATTGTTGACCAAATATTTGATCCCTAGAGAAGACCACTTTAACAGAGATCCACACCTGCACCCCTTCACCAGTGAGAACAGAAGAAGCCTCTTTAATATTTCTTGTGGAAATGGGCACCCCAAAGTAAAACAGGATCCAGGATATCAAGGCAGCAAAATGGATATGTAACTTTTCAAATGTTTTTTCTTATATATACACATATGGAACATGCAATCCTTGAACAGAGAGCACCAACCTAAAGCAAACACCAAAAGGAACAAATGATTTATACATATATAATATTTATGCATGTATAATATTTATACAAATATATATATATTTGTACATACACACATATATATTTATACAAATATATATTTGGAGGAGGGTCAAAGCAGGGCTCCCTCTCTAACAAGGACTGATACTAGAAGCAGGAAGGCAGGAGCAAGAAGCCATCTCAGCGCATGGGCCAGGTGTCCTTTTAGGGACTGCAGCAATTTGTAAGATTCTAGATAAGGATTACAAGAATAAAAACAGCTGAGATGCCCAGCTGGAAAACAACTGTCTTGTTAAACCTGGGAATATATTAGCTAGCAACCCCCTTATTTCCTGAAAAAAAATCCCTGTGTCTCAGATGCAACACATACAACAATTTTCCAGTGCCAGTTTAGTTTTGCTGCCTTATGGATTTACCAAGCTTATCGTTTTTCGGTATCGCCTCTCAAAGAAATCAACCTGACTAAAAGCAAATGTACAAACAAACCTCACCACATATGTTTTTTTTCATTAAATATTCCAGGTAATCAACACTATAGTAATAAATCTAGCTGAAAGCTAGGACCAGAAGAGATTTTGGACTTGATATTGCATAGTAATAGGGGGGATCTGAACTCACTGTCTGTTTGAAAGGCATACAACAAACCATCACATCAATCTTAAAATAGCAAATAAATAATATTAAAATGCATGTATTAAAAAAAGGCACTACGGCATTACTGTGAAATAAATTATTAGAGTTAAAGGTTATGTTGATTTTCCTCAAACCTTCAACCGCTCCATGAAAAGAGAGAGAAAAATTTGAAATCATCATTTTTTTTAGAATAGTTTTTGTTTTACAGGTTGCTTGCAAGTAGCTCTTTTTTAATATTGGAAATTTAAATTCATTCTGTATTCCTAAGTATACTTGCATAAATCATCCAAAGCCAATGACAGAAACAATATCCTGCATCTCATCTTGCAAACAGGAAGGTGATATATTTAATCAAATTTCAAACTGGAGTTTAGCTGTCAATGCCAAAAAAAAAAAACCCCAAACCAAGTAAAAAAAAATCCCATCCACACAAAAAGGATTTTTTTAAAAGTAATTACATGAATAAGAGGTGAGATTACAAAAATACTGTGAAAAGAGGTAACAGTGTAGTCAAGTTGCCCCTGTAAGTTTGTCATCCCAGCTTCAGTGACTGTAGGCATAACATTCCTGTTTGCTTTGTGCTGAAAATCAGCAGCTTTAGATTGTTTCGAATCAGTGACTAGAAGATAAATAAATATTGCAAGTCTAATAATGACTCCTGTACCTGCTAATACAAAACTCAAAGCTGAGTCCAGGTTGGGTTTTCATTTCTGTTTGGTTTGTGGTGGTTTTTTGTTGTTATCTTGGGTTGGTTTTTTTTAGCTTGTGTCAAATATGTATAATATTTTTTTTAAGAGTATGCAAGTAAAACACTGCACATTAACTATATGATCAAAGAACAAGCACCTCAGCATCTCTAACTCTAGTATTTATCAATATCTGAACTAACAAATGGTTGAAAAGCTTCATATTCTCTATTTGTAGTACATACTAATATCTAAACAAATAAATGGTTTGAAAGCTCCATCTTCTTTTATTACTGTGTTTCTGCAGGCAGTATAGTACAAACATGTTACTGGGCAGTTCTAATTTATCCACTTGTATAGCACAAGAAACTGACAGTGAACAAGCAAATTGCCAGGCAGAGATTCTTTTTAAAAGATTCTCCCCAATGCCACACATGTCCCACTGACACAGCTGAACTGGATCTCAAAAGGTATTACTAACACAAAGAGTCTAGGAAATGTCCCCTCCTTCCAACATGGCTAATTAATGGTTAATTAGTCAGCACTACACTGGAATTCCAACTTGTTGCTCTATCTCGGAAGCTAAAGTTTGAGGTTTTTTTTTTCCTTGTAATTAACATTGCAAATCAGCACAGACAGAATTTGCCAGATCTCATCTGTCAAAACACTTATGGGTATCGTGCGAAATCTGTGCCTCTACACTTTGGATTAGATGCAAAAAGTTTGCAGGGGGAGACCTGAAGAGCAGTTAATTTGAGAATTCTGAGTCAAAAGACAAGCTCACCATTCTGTTCTTAAAGAAATTAGTTAAGAACAGCATTTCCAAAAGGGTCAAGATCTCTCCCTCTCTCAGGAACCCTGGATCCTTGTATTACGTGGAACCTGGCTTTGATCATAAAACATATCTGCAGTTTCTATCGAGGTACAGGGATAACTGACAAATACAAAACCAAAGTTTGTTTTTATTGTTGTCCCACTCTTTAACTTATCCACTAAAGGATAAATTCTGCCCTGTGAGCTTTAGGGAAAGTACAGCATTATAGATGGTAAACATAGGGAAATGGAGAAAGTCAACACTATCAATGTTGCTATTGTAAGAAACTCCAGCTGATACATTCAATGTGTTGAATGAACACTGCACCACAGATCACATTATGAATGTATATTTTAATAGTTTTGCTTTACTAACCCCCTTTTTCCTGTAGCTTTATATTGTGTAACAGAATCTTGAAGACATTAGTCTTCACCACTACCCCTTTTCAACAAGCTTTTAATATGCATTTTATATTAGTCATAACAGAGCAATCAAGTCTTGTCTCCTGGATTTTCTTTTAGGGATTTCAGAAGGCTTTTTGTACATCTGTTCCTTGAAAGGCCAGGAGTGATGTACCTGTAACAGAGATTTCTCCCTGCCTTCCATGGAGGTAGGAAAATGACAACTAGCATTACAAATAGACCATTCAGTCCCCCTGCCAGTTAGGCTGCAGCTTTTTCTTTTCTACATTGCTCCTCAGCAGCAGAGAACCACCGAGACCAAATTTTGCAGTGAAAAATCATTCTACAAATCCTAAAGAAAGAACAAAGCATGCTCTGGAAATTCAACCCATGTGTTGACATGTACCCATCCATTACATTTGCTACTGCATCAGAGCAGGTACTGTTGAACAAAGTTTTACAAGGTGAGTGCCAGCAGGTCCTTGAGATCACTGAGTTCCTGCTGGGTAAGCAGAAATGGAACCCCAAACCATATCAGAATCCATAATGCTGGTATTTACACCATCAGAGGAGCCTCTATGTCACTGACAACATTTATTTATTTGGGTGCTACATATTTCAGAGAAGAAAGATGTGCTTCAGTTAAGATGTGCTTGCAAATGTGATGCTATGTGCTGGACCTCTAGGTACAATATATGGCCACATGAATCTTACTCAGTATGAAAACATTTGTATAGAATACTTGGCTATATATAAGCTTTAAATACTCCAGCACTTTAAGAAAGATCTATATTTTATGGATTAAAATATGCATAAGTTTAAATTTATCTGCACATTTCTTCTTTGGAAGCTGTTCCTTGAGAATAACATTAATATTTATTACATTTTCCATGTCTGAGCAATTATACAGGCATAAATTCTTCAAGAGCTGATTCTGCAGCCCCTGAGTAGTTACATGGTATCCTATCTATGTCACTGGGATCTCAGGTAGGGACTCGTGTAAGGTCTGTGTTTGGCCTTCAAGACACCCTTCATTACATCAGTATTAGCAGCCCATCATCACAGGATCTTACACCAAAATCAACAGAATTGTGGGATTAGCCAGCACACTTGATTTCTTCAGGGTGGCTTTGAGAAAGGAAGCTTTCTATTGAGAGCACACAGTCAATTCTTAAACAGTGGATTATCTTTTTTTCTTGAATTACAATTAAAAGTTCTACTTCCAGCAAATTTATAAAAGCAAAAGACACTGTAATGCATTCATAAATAGGATACAAGCCAACAATCATGAATCCATGCTGTCTGCATGCCTGAGTGAAACAGCAAAACAGATTACACCAAATGGAAAAGTAAAAGATTGATCTACCAAATGAGAATGATTCTTCAAAGATGACCAAATTAACCTCACAGTACCATTTCCATATGTACTTACTACACAATACAAAACCCATTCTTTTTCTAGCTTCAGGAGAGCACACCTTCAGCTGGCAAAGACAGAATGCTAGCCACTCAGAAAGGTGACTTTTTTTTGGACAAATGAGGAAACTTAATGAATTCCCCACTCCACAGACGGCTGTAGTATATGTTAGAGCACCTGCTGCAACTCACTTCATATCACATTGCAGTTATGAAAAATAGTTTGCTATTTTGGAACCCCCTGGCAGCCAGAGTGAATCACTGAGGGCCCAAAGCTCATTTATCTTTTGTCAGAACTGAAGCCAAATGAACGCCATCTTGCCCGGCAGCTGAAGAATGGGGGAAAAAACCACTCTGCAAGTAAAAATAACCAGAGGAGCATAGAAGAGTTGCAAAGACAAGTGACTTCTGGCAGGTAATAAAAAGCTTTTCACAACTCACTCAAGCTTTCTAGATCGCAGTATTTCCCTGCAAGGTCCTGAAAAAAGCATCTGGGTGGGGGAAACAGAGCAGGGGAAAGAGGGAGGGTGGAAGAGGATATGGGAAGCTGATCAGTTAGAAGGAGGAAAAGGAGTAGAGGAAGTGCCACTCTCAAAGATCCATGCTGCTTTGGCTTTCCACAACTCTGTGGAAACCAATACTTATACTGTGGGAACATTGACTTTCTCAAGGATTTTATTTATCCTTAATAGTTTGTTAACAACACACAGTGACAATTGGTAAACCCACTATCACACTAGCTCACATGAGGTCCCTCTTCATATAGGTGCACTTTGAACATTTCAATGCAGTAAGTGATTCTTTGCATTCTCTAAATGGAAGCAACGTTCCCTGGTGCAGTCATGCCCCTAGGAATTCTCTGTGATGACTGACAAAGCAAAATCAGTTCCTCTGGGGTAGGAATTCTCTGTGATGACTGACAAAGCAAAATCAGTTCCTCTGGACTCCTGAAGTCCAGCAACACATTAGTATGTTTTCCTTAGTAAAACACAACAGTGATAAAAGCAGAGGTACCATCTTCTGCTAGACTAACCAGAAGAGCTTGAAACCTAGCTGGTTTTGGCACAAACCCCCTTTTCCTCTTCCAGCTGTGCTAACTAGTCTAATAAAAATCAGGCCTCCTGCAAACCTTGCCATGCTTAAACTATGCAATAACTGCACAACATGAATGAGAAGAGCATCTCAACAGATGCCAACATTATCTTTTCCTGTCCTGTTTCCCTTACATTTAGTAATGTACATGTCCTTCCTTTCTTTCTTAGTAGGAACATGTTGTAATACTCCATTCAAGCTTTCAAAGCATACATTTTGTTCTGTGGCCATGGAGTATACAGGAACCCTTGCAACCACTGAAAGAGGAATTTTTAAGCAACCTACTTAATGGGAAAGGGTAAAGATAGGCATTAACATAGGTTTAATATATATAACTGTTACGAGCGGTTCATGCTTTATGAGTAGCTACACTTCCCTCCCATGCTTCCTAATTTTCTTGTTTCAGCTATTAAGACACTATTCAAGTATTATCACAGACATGCTGATTGATGAAACACACCAAACGATGAAGTGATTCACAGAAAGAAGTTAAACTTTCAGGTTCAGTAAAGCTGAACACAGTTGTGAATTTACTTTCCCTCAGCTGGAACCACAAAGTTAGTCCTAGGAGTTTATAATAAAAGCAGCATTGACATGAAATCATTGCCCTTTGCTTTCCATACAACTAAGGGCACCTCTAGTGTAACATGATCTCAGTACGATTAGATGTTCCATAGTAATGTTTTACCTCAAATACAAAGCTAAAAAATACGGAACAATGTTTTTAGGTAGAGAGAATTTGAATCCAGATTTCAGCAAAATATTTATTTGAGATTTTTTAAAAAGTATTTATCTCTTACAAATAATCACTGATTTCCAGCCAGTAAGTTGAGCACCTGATTTAAGTGTTGACTTAAAAAGGCACAAGCACTTCTCTTGACTTCCCTGGGCGTCAGATCAGGTCTTTTCATTAGCTTTGAATCTTTACCATTTTGATAATATGAATATGATTTTAAATACTTCTCTTACTGGACTTCAACTGGAAATCCATAGTTTTAAATAAATCTTACTGATCCAATTCCTTTACTTGCATCAATTTAAAGACAGCACAAACCGTCTATGAGCTGAAAAAGAGAGTCTCAAAGGAACAAAAAAGCAGGAAATGAGTGAGAAAGCATCACAATTTACAGCTAAAAAGAATAATACAGCCTCCCTCTTAATGCCTTGAGAAAATCAACACAGAATTCTTATGCAGTAATGTAGATGTTCACGATATTTTGAATCACTTATTTAAAAATCTATTTTATAAAAACATTCATTATATCTGAGCTGCCACTACAGCCCCCAACTCTTCTTTGAGCTGCAACTCAGCAATGACATTTGGATCATGAAATCTTGTATCCTCAGCTTAACTTAAAATTCAAATCACAGAAGTGGATCTGCTTCTCCATATACAGCTGAGAAGCACTAACTTGATAACCTAGTTCCTAATGTGGTTTCCAATATGTTCAAGTATTCTGTTCCTACTCAGATTCCTTCTCCTACGTCAAAACTGAATGGAGCTGTGGAGTTACAAAATAGGCAGATTACATGAAATTATTCAGGTTAATCATGACAGAGACTGTATGAAGCTCTTAAGAGGGAGCCTGGTGAGCAATCAGTATTATCAAACATGAGATCCAAATGCAGTTAAATGCCAAATACTCTACATTGGAAGGAATAATCTAAACCATACTAGCATTTTATGGGCTCTGCATTACATCATGACAGACATGTACATCATTGCAGAAAACTGAATGAAGACACAATCCCAAAGAGAAAAGAATAAAAAAAAATCAAAGATGCAAAATACATAATATAGAAAATTAACTGGGAAAGCATTGTATGTATGTAATTCAGGAATCTAATCTCCCTTATTACCTCTCCTATGAAGACAGACTGAAGGAGTTGGGGCTGTTCAGTCTGCAGAAGAGAAGGCTCTGAGGTGACCTAATTGTGGCCTTCCAGTATCTGAAGGGGGCCTACAGGAAGGCTGGGGAAGGACTTCTCAGGATTTCAGGTAGTGATAGGACTAGGGGGAATGGAATGAAGCTGGAGGTGGGGAGATTCAGGCTAGATGTGAGGAGAAGGTTCTTCACCATGAGAGTGGTGAAACCCTGGAATGGGTTGTCCAGGGACGTGGTTGAGGCCCCATCCCTGGAGGTGTTTAAGACCAGGCTGGCTGAGGCTCTGGCCAGCCTGATCTAGTGTGGGGTGTCCCTGCCCATGGCAGGGGGGTTGGAACTAGATGATCCTTGTGGTCCCTTCCGACCCTGAATGATACTATGATACTATGATTATTGGGGCACTGGCTTTTTTCACTTTGAACAGGAGGAAGGCATGAATGGAGTGAGTGCTTTATGAATGGCAAACAACAAGAATGATCAGAAGGACCAGAAAATCCTCACCATAAATGGAGCTGAAAGAGTGGAGATACTCTAATTGCAAAGACACATGGCTATTTTGACAATAGTAACAGAAGTCTCATAAGACTTCTTTTTAGGAATGTTAGAGCAGAATAAGTTTATTTCTAGTTTACAATTAGGTTTTCCTGCTTGTTTCTAGAGGGTGATGGCCAAGAACCTAGCAAAATTCAAACAGACTGAGATTCAATGCTGGGGGGGAAAAAAAAGTAAAATCTAAAGTAAGGTATTTTCAGACCTGGCTTAGAACAGCCTTCAGCCTTGGGTGAGTAGATAGCAGCTTCACTAATGGACAGTTACACACATTGCTAAAGCAGCCTCAGCATTACTGCTAGAGATATATTTTTTTTACTCATCCAACACCAGTGATTTCATGGAGTGCAATTTATATTTCTGCCTCTGGCACAAATTTCTTTCATCACTCCTTTGCCCCTGTACCTCAAGCTGTTTTGTTAGCAAAATTAAGTAGTTAAATAATATTTTAAGAGGGAAGCTGTAAGAGTAATGACTGCCACACACAATGCTTTGGGAAAGTTTGCAATCAGAGAATAAAAGACTAAGTTCACCATGCAGGAAACTAGGGACACTTGACAATAACAAGATGACTATAAGTGTTGGGAGGCACCCAAATCTGAGGTGTCATTTGGATGCAGTTCTCCAAGCCAAGAATGGATCAGTCAAGATACTGTCAAGTGAATGGACTACATTGTTAGAAATGCTTGCCCTGTACCGTTTCTACATGTTTCTATTTCAGTACTACAGATACAGCATTTTACCTGCTGTCCTCCTTCCCCAGTTACTTCTTTAATTTTAATTGCAGCTCCAGCTTTAAGACAGTGTAGCAAATGCACTCAGTTTGTAATGCTCCAGGAATTCTCCTCCTGTTAACAGGCTGAGGGATTCAAACAAAACCCACTTCCTCTTCAGGTTAAAAAGACTACTAGTCTGGATGGGGCTTCTTACATTTCTGATGGTTCTCACGAACCAGCTGTTTTGACATTGGTAACATGTGGACTTCAAAAGGAGACAGAGCTATTTCAAGAACCAGCTGTTCAGCTATGGACAAAGAGGTTTGTGGGCAAAAGGTCCTCTTGGAAACCACTAGAGTAAAGCCACAAATCATGCCATAGGGGCTACAGAAAGGCGGAGGGGATGTGTGAGACAGGCATACCTCAGCCTCCTGAAGTGTTTTGCATGACACCAGCTCTCTGTTAACAGCAGTGATTTGCAAGAGATCTTGAAATTAGTTCTTCACTGCCAAATGACCTTACCTAAAGAAGGGTTCCAATCTCTGGGAACGAACATGCAACTTGATAAACAAACCTTACATTATACATAATACTATACTAGCCCCACTATGTACAGCTTTGCAGCTGAAAGGAATTTATGTTCTTCAGGAGAGTTATCCAGATTCACAATGCTTGTATGAGTTTCCTCTGTCCCAAACAGAGGCACAGAACCAAGCTAGTAAGCCATACAGTTAATGCTTTTTTCAAATCCTGACAGTTCTCAAAGTCCTTTCAAAACTTCATTAAGTCACATTTAAGGACCTCATCAAATTTGTCAATAATTGCTGAAAAGTCAGGGCTAAGCTCTCAATACCAGAACAAACTTCTGCAAATGAAGCTCCTGCATTGTTTGGAAGGATTCGTTTGTCACTTGTGGCAGTCTCAGTCTCACTTACTCTGAGATTTCCCTGGTGCTTCATCCCATCCTTCCTAATAGGGGAATGCCAAGACAAATGTTTGCTCCCCATTTCCTAATAGCCATTACCCCTCTACCTGAGTAATCTTTTCAAAAGGTTAAATGTGCCTGAGGTTGCTGTGAAGCAGGTACAATTCATGCAGCAGCACAAGCAACATTTATTTTGTGCTGCAGCTTGTTTTCCATGAAGATAAAGATTCTTGTTTCCCTTCCTATTCTGAAGCCATTTCACCACACATAATTAAGAAAAAAAAAAAAACAACAAAACAACCAAAGAAAAGATAGATCCCTTGAAGCTTCCTCATATTTATTCATTGAAGGAGAAGTGCTTCTTCCCCTCTGTAAGAGCCTGCAATATGAAATAAGTTTAGGAAAATCAGGTTTGTCAAAGCAGATTACCCTATAAACACACTTGGAAAAGTTAAACCACAGCACCACTGGAAAAGCATTGAGGCAGTAACAGCAGAAATGACACTACATCAGTACTCACTCTGATCATAGAGACTTCAGACATGGAACTTCATTCAAGGAAGTACCATAGCTAAAGCGCATGGAATTTTGTGTACTGTGTTCTGTTCTTTCTTCTACCTCTAAGAGGGAAAAATCTACTGTGCTACTAAAATACTGGAATTCTTTCATATGCAAATATGTCAGGCAACAGCATAGCCCCAAGGGTATTGGCAAAACCTGAGACACAGGGCTGCAGTGAGCTGTTCATTAAGGGCATGTTCTGATCAAGACAGCAAACTAAATGGATTCAGGTTGTATCCACTCTCTCCCTTCCCATTTCCTTTTTTAAGGGTTTGACAAAGTACAGGACACCTAGATTTACCAAAATTCCCAACCTGTCCTGGTTTTCTCACCACAAAATGCATATGCAATGGACTGGTCAAGAATCAAAGAGCTTTCACAGGCCTGTATCAAGTTCAAAGACATGCTAACCAGAGAGTTGCTTGGGTTCACTGCAGATTTTCAGGTCAAAGTGAAAACCATTCTTTTGTCTCTCACTAGCAGCCTGGCATTTTCTGCAGGATGCTAATGGGATGAGAATAACTGATCTGACACAGGATCCAGAGTTAGGTCTTTCCCCTTCTCCCCCAAGCACAGTAGGTAGAGGTAGGCTTATTCCCCTCTGCAGAGACACTCTGGAATACCACCAAATCTGAAATCACCCTGGCTAAATACATTTCCTACACAGCACTAATTATGTTGTTTGTCAGGCTTCTTTCTGGCAACACGACAGTTACACTGTGTCATCCTCCTGACATAGGGAAGAAAATGTCACTTAGGGCAAGAACACCCTTCAGAGAAGTCAAGATTTAAAACCAGTGTGATAAAAACCTCCTAACACTACATAATCCCAACAATTTGCAGGTAGGAGAAGGGCAGAGAAGAATACATTTCCCCAAGACTATAGAGAAAGCGAGGGACCCAGGAGAGAATAGCCCTGCGCCTCCACTTCTGGCAGAGCAAAACACCTCCTTTTTCTTATACATTCATATCATCAAAATTACTTTGCTGCTGCACACATGGGCAGAGGGCCTGTTGTATATTGTTTGAATGATCTGGCAGCTTACTTCCACAGAAAAGTCTCCTCAAATAGTTTTGACTCCTAAGCATCTGCTGGAGGTGTTTCTTATGCCAAACAAATGTCACATCAAGAAGGTCACTCACATTGTGCTAACACCTTAATAAGTCATTCTTTCTTTGTTTGGCTTGATGCTCTAATATTTAGAGACGGTTTGAAGTTTTTCTACATTATTAGCAAGGAGCTTGTTCAGAACTATAGAGTGAAGGTTACATTGAAAGTGTCCTTTTTCTTTCAGATGAAGTTCATGTTCCAAAGCAATCTAAGAAGCTCAGTCCTCATTAATCTATGTTTTGAGTCTGAAAATACAGTATCAAAAGGCTTTGCTCCTTTGCCTGTGCTACTTAATTTCTCTCCCTTTCTCTCTCCACTTTCCTCCTCCCCATTTTATCTTTGTAGCCATAATATAATGCTTTTTAATGTTGCTGGGTTTGGGTAACAAACCAATAGGCATAATGAGATACAGAACTGACAAGTTATCTGTATTTCAGATTCCAGCTCTTTTCTAAATTCTTCCTGTTAACAGTCTGTTTTTAACCACTTGACGCTGTGTACCAACAGAAGGAAAACAAAGATTGGTAAGTACAGGTCTGTGAAATCTGCAGATCGTTTCTACAGCAAGGCTGAATCCCTGTTTACCAAAAGGGCTCACTATTAAGACAGCACAAATGACCCACCATACAATAAGTAGCTTGGCTCTCTGTATTGTAGAGGTGGCTGTGTTCACAGACAGACTTGGAGATTCAGCTCTGGGTTTTAGACAGGGTATTTCAAGAAGGGTATGGGTCAGTACACTAGAGAAATAGGAATCAGAGAGCAAGACAGGTCACTTTCTCCTAAGGCAGTGGACAGCAACATTGCAGATTCATCCAGCTTTGTGGATAAAACTAGCAGAATTTAGCTAATCCTCACACACAGGAGCAGAACTGCTACAATTGCTCAGTCAGCCATTCTGGGGTGAATCTGGATCATTTGGGTTTTAAGACTATTATGATGGCTTTACTTTTCACTGAGCAGACTATTACATGTTTAATTCAGAAATATAGTGAATCCTTAATTGTGAATTCTTAAATATGGATTCCAAGTTCACTGTGCAGAAGAAAACAGTAGACAGTTCAGACCACTGTGGTTACTATTACTTACCAAGAACCAGGACAAAAGTTATTTTTTCTAGTAACTGATCTATAGAATACAGCATTTTCACACTCATTGGGAGGAGTTACAGAAACACCTCTGGGAAGAATAAAGTCTTCAAGGGCACTTGCCCTTTAAGTCCCCTATTCTAATTTAGAAAAAGACAATTAAAAATTGGGGGATCTTTCATATAGGATTATAAAATACAGAAATTTAATTTCAGGTATCCTAATACATTCATTGTTTTGTTCACAATATCTTTATGCCTTAAAACTGAACCCCCATATCTTTACTGTTTTGTAACCAGTGGACACTTCATTTGTAGATGAGAAAACATACATTTTTACTTAACTTTTATGGTGAAAGCATTTTGTAGGTCACTGCTTTGAAATATGCATTTTCCGGTAGCTTTTATGGCTCGAGCACACCACCAGAACAGTTCTTACAAGGTACAAAGCAAAAGGCAATTACTAAAAAGAAAGGAAACTTCTTAAGATTCGCCTGTGTCTCAGAACTTACAAGCAAAATATTGCAATTCTTATAAATGTAACCAGGATCCAGATGAAAATGACACTACATTTTCATAGGAATAAGGCACAGCATAGCAAGAAGAGCCTTAAATTTGTATTGGTTAATAACATTGCTTTTTGCCATCACTGGAACACTGCCTCTGTTCAATTCACAAGTTATTTCTACAATCAGACAGCTACATTTATGTCTTCCTGAAAACTCACTTTTGAATAGTTGTTTTGCCTTCCTCACATTTTGCCTTGAAATTGATTTGAATGTGGTGGGAGGATACAGGAGGAATTCTTGCAGCAGAGGAAACTGACCACAAGGCAGCTGCACCTAGTCCAAAGATCTGTGTTGTACAGCATCTTGCTATTAACAGTGACCTAAAGCAAGTCCCTAGAGGACAGCATAAATGCACAACAGGCATACCTGAGGCTTCTTTTGAGCACTCCTACTGCAACCAAGTCCCCAGTGATTTGCAGCTCAAGGATTTCCTGAGCTACAGCAATTTCTCTGTGTTTAACATCCTTCCAAGGATTTCTCTTCCACAAACTTGTACAGCCTCCTGTAAAACAGGTCTGCTGGATAACAGTTTCATAAAGGAATAAGAAGCAATTCTCAAGTCAGACGTCTGTGGAAATATGGGAGGTATGGCCTCAAGAGGAAATGATAAAACTATAGCCTCACCAAAGAACCTGGGAGGAAAAAAGATGTTTATGCTCCCACAACACCTGAGTGATCAACACTGACTCTTGAGCAGCTACCCTGTGAGGGCCCACCACCAGCTCCTTTGTCTATTAAGGAAAATGTACTAGGAAAGAGTGAGTCACAGCTGCCATCTTCTGTGGCCAGGGAAAACAGCCTCCCAAATGCCAAACAAGTCTCATATTTTGAGACCCAAACAAAGCATCCTGGTGCACACAGTCACACCATGGCAGAGGTTCATCATGTGGGAGTAATCAAGCAAGAGTGGACAAACGAGGAAGCAACTCTGTAGATCCCACAGCTGTGGCATCCCAAATGCTTGCAAAACATCTGTGTCCAAACATTTCACAAGCCTGCTTGTTGTCCACATCCCACATACTAATATAAAAGGGTTGGGTTTTAAACCTTTCTGCAAAATCTGGCCTCTTCTAATCACTATCATTTACATTGCTTCATTTCATATATCTTAACACCTTTTTCTTTCAGAAGCAATACATATGTTTAAGCTTGAAAGAATAATCCTCATAGACAGTAAAATCCAGGGAAACTTTTATTGTAGTTTTTTTCTGTCAGCTATAAAAAGAGTGTAAACTATAAAGATGTGTGTAGGGATCACCCATGGCTGTATAGGATCACAGAAGATCACAAAAACTATAGTATCTTTTGGTAACAGCACCATGGGCCCACATAGTGTCCTAGAAGACATGTATCAGTGAGATGTCTAAGTTGATCTGCCCCTTGTGCCAGTCTCTTACTGACATTGAAAAGTTCTGCATACACAGAAAAAGGAGATTGAATATAGTACAAAAATAAAGTGGCAGCATCATCTGAAGTTCCTTGTTCTCCTGAGTCTGTCAAGGCTTTGTTACTTGGCAGCTTTTCATACAATATTTATTATGGCTGCAATTTTTCCCCATTAACATGTTTTAAGCTCGGAAAAATGTCACATTTTTCTATTTTAAATACATAAAGTCTGACATTTTTTGCGAGCTCATCTTTAGTAGATCGCTTTTTGTTCTAACCTCGGAGGAGTGGGGAAAAGATGCTTTTCCTATCCTCTTCTTTTTTCTTTGAAGTTTATAGATTCCCTGTTTTGGGTTTGTGTGGTATACAGATTCTCACAACAGAGTGAAAGCCATAGGTAGTGTTCAAGCCTTAAGCTATTATTGCTCAAACTACAAGTGGATAGAAAACTTCTTTGCTAATATCAAAGACAGAACAAGTCATATATCAAAGAAATGGGTCAAAGCTGGCTCCTTGGGCAGCCTAGATTCTCTCTGGTGCATCAGCATTTCAAATCAGCAGGTGCACATGTGCAGTGTACACAACAGATTGGATAATCTACTGCTTGATAGCTCAAAAACATTAGCATTCAGTCAGACAGTACTTTATCACTTGTTCTACTATAGATGATGTACGTTGCAAGCAGCATAGGAAAAACTCTAGACATCATAAGAATTCTTTTAGAACTCACCAAAAAGCAGTTTCTTCAAGCTAGCATTTCTTTTTTTTTTCCTTATTTTTTTTAATAGTTGACAAACTGAAAATTGTATCTGCTCATCTAGAGCTCATGCCATGCCTCAGAAGTGAAAGTATAATTTTCATCCTTCCACATGCACTGCATTGTTGTTATCCAGTTTTCCAGATGTTAAAATCTGCCATCCCTGTCAGTGTCTGTGTATCTATATTTGTATTGCAGCGGTCTGGCTTACAGGTCTGAAACCATGCTGTGCAACTAAAAGGAAAAGGTAATTTCTTTCCCTCCTGCATGCAATATCCCATTGGCATGATCCAATTTTCCTCTCAGAATTTGTCACTATTATTTTTTAATTAGTCACATAATGCATCTAATATTTTCTGTAGCCTTGAATTCTTAACTTATTCTTAAAGTTCAGAAATACTATTTCTGCATTTAAATAGCTGGGGAGCTCATTCATGAGATTCTTTTTTCTCTACATAGACAGGCTGGTTTCCCAAATCATGAAGTATTTTTAAAAGATAACATTTGCATTCATATCACAAACATTCCATGTGAGAATCTTCTTATGAATAAACGGATATTACCAAGCTGTGTGGCCCAGCTGACATCCAGAGGGACTCAGACAGGCTTGAGAGGTGGGCCCAAGCCAAACTCATGAAATTCAACAAGGCCAAGTGTAAGGTCCTACACCTGGGTCAGGACAATCCCAAGCACAAATACAGGCTGGACAAAGAGTGGCTTGAGAGCAGTCTCAAGAAGGACTTGGGTGTGTCAGTTGATGAAAAGCTCAGCATGATCTGGCAATGGTAACTTGCAGCCCAGAAAGCAGCCATGTGCTGGGCTGCATCAAAAGAAGTGTGACCAGCAAAATGAGGGAGATGATTCTGTCCCTCTACTCTGCTCTGGTGAAACCTCACCTGGAGTACTGTGTCCAGTTCTGGGGCATAAGGGGGACATGGAACTGCTGGAGCACACCCAGAGGAGGCCATGAAGATGATCAGAGGGTGGAGCACCTCCCCTATGGGGACAAGCTGCCAGAGTTGGGGCTGTTCAGCCTGCAGAAGAAAAGGCTCTAGACAGACCTTAGAAAGGCCTTCCAGCTCCTGAAAGGGGCCTACAAGAAAGCTAGGGAACAATGCTTTACAAGAACTTTTAGTAACAGGATGAGAGGGAATAGATTGAAGCTTGAGGAAGGTAGATTTAGACTGGATATTAGGAAGAAATTCTTTACAGTGAGGGTGGTGAAATGCTGGAACAAGTTGCTGAGAGAGGTCATGGATGCCCCCTCCCTGGAGGTGTTCAAGGCCAGGTTGGATGAGACCTGGAGCAACCTGGTCTAGTGGAAGGTGTCCCTGCCCATAGCAAGGGAGTTAGATCTTTAAGGTCCCTTTCAAACCAAACCATTCTATTAATCTATGAATGCTGCAAAATAAATACAGCAAGTTTAATGACTTCAGAGTGAAAGACCTATTATCTATACTTCATGTCTTGATGACTCTGTAAGACAGCAGTCTTTTGCCATTAGTAGATCAGATTAAACATTGTTTAATGACAGTGAAAACTCTTCCACCAAGCCGCTTATCCATGGTATTAAGAAAGCAAATTAATTTTTGAAGCTATATAAATATCCCAATGGCTTACCTAGAGATCTGAACAAAAGTCATGCTTTGCTTGCCTTATAGAAGACATCCCTGACAACAGTACTGAATGCCTCACAGGAGAATGCATAAGTACTTCAAACCATATATCTATAACCTAACTCTAGATACCAACTATGTTACAACAAGCCAAGCCACTTCCACGTAGCACATCTTTTCTTGTTTGCGCCCATGGCCTTTTCCAAAGCAGCATGTCAGCAGCTGCATGCAAAACAGCTGAGAGACATAATTAAAAATACATGGAAATCTCTCTGCTGATGGCAGGGTGAGAATTAGTCAACCATCCTGCTAGTACAAGCTCTGTCCCAAGTTCAGCTGTCATCCAGACTGAACAGGGGGCTGCACATGTTAGGCATTCTCACCTTTTGGTCAGGACCATGTTCCCCCACAATATTTTCTATCATCATGAAGTTCAGTATCAGCCTCCAGCTGGTAGAATAGTCAATATTAACAGGCAACCATTCATCTTCAGTCACTGAGCACACATGGCAAAGAACCATAAGACAGCTAAGAGGCGGCATATGCTAATTCTACTTCCTGGTAAAAGACTACACTTCAAAACTGAATGGTGGTTTTGACCTTTATGTCTCTTTATCAAGAAGGATGTGAACTGGCAGAAATTGCCACTATTGGGATTTTAGATCTGGAGAATTTACCAGCTACCTGTGAATCTCTGCTCCAGTCATTTTAACTAAAGAAATTTTAAATTCTTAATGATATGAAATCTCAGTAATCCACATTCTGGCACATGCAGAGCTCTTGGACCAATCACTGTTGTCTCTTCAAAAAAATCTGCATGTGGTGCTACCCAGAACTGTATGAGATAGTATCTGGACACATACCTGAGCCCTCCTTCCCTCTTCAGTGGTTACCATATTAAAAAGACCTACATGATGCTGAAAATAAAGTATGAAGATATAGAAGAAGAGCAGCATGGAGTCTAAAATTAAATCCTGCACTGCACAAGGAATTGGCTTGTCTTCTGCACCAGACTGCAAATCAGACCTATGGAACAATTACTGGAGTCGGCAGTTGTGGAAACTGCAGTACCTCTTGACACAAAATTTTCATCCAACATGTTATAAATGTTATAAAGATTTTACTATACAGGCAACACGAGGCAGCAAATATACTATCAACTTGACTGCTACAGGATTTTGCTACAATTCATTTGGCAAAAAAAGTTGTGGTGTGGGTTGTTGTTTTTTTAAGGCATGCAGCTATTTCTTTTATCCTGCTGTAACAGCCAACTTGGCTTCTATTGCAGCAGCCCCTTTTGCCAAAGTGGAGGGCACTACTTGGCTTTTTGCAGATACTCTTAGGTCAAATGTGTGCAGGAGTCATACAGATCCTTCTGCAAGTGAAGAAAGTTCTGTATTCTGTTCATCAGGAAGGAACTGGAGGAATCTTTCCCTCTTTCAGACCACCTTGCTTTGGACTTAGCTACACCCCTCTCTGAAGTTTTAGTCTTAGAAACAGCTGTATCAATTCCAGTCGATTTCCTTCCAGTGCCAGGCTCCCCTTTATTCTATTTGTGATGGTTTTTTTTTTTCACGCTTTCTACATGATCAGCTCCATCTAAAGCACACCAGTGGAAATGGTTTCCCCAGGTAGGCATCTAGTGCTCACAGTGGAGAGAGACGTTAAGGCAGTTTTACACCAGTACTGGTAGACTTCACCCTTGTCCCAAAGTGTTAAGGAAAACAGTCCAAAAAGGGGAGAAAGAGCAGTCTGCTCTGCTCTCTGTTAGGACATTGCTGCAAAACATCTGCAAGTCATGATACTAACAGCAGCAAAGAGGACTATCTCCCAAAACAGCACCCATATTGTACCCATCTTGCACAGAAGTTAGGAATCCAGTAACTCTAGGAATATCTTGTGTATGTGAATAGCACATGGAGAGCAGAAAAGGGCATACATGGACCTGTGGTGAGAGGAACAGGCGGTTCAAAATGCTCATTACACAGAGAAATAACCACCACAGGGAAAGAGCCTTACAGCTCTTCAAACATCAAGTCTTTATTTGCACAGACTTGCTCAGTGTCAGTCATTGCGCCCATACCTCTCTGCCAAAAGAGGAGGCAGAAGGTAGGAGATGACTTCAGACATTAGCTCACTTCATACTTCACTAAATCCATCACATGGCTGGAGACTAAAGAATATTGCATGAATCTTGGAACTGCATGTAGGTTGTGGATTTGAACAGTGCAAAAAATAAGCACTCATGATATCACAGATATAAGCCAATATATCACATAACACTAGGATGGCCTCTGTGTCTCTTCACCTTGGATATCAGATATTGTCAACCCTGTTCCAATGCACTCTTAGAGAAGATCAACTCATATCATCAGATGCCTCACACATGCATTTTAAAATAAATTCACAAACAGATGAAATCTGACTGCAACAAGCTACATTTATTCAGATATCACATAAATATCAGCTGTTATTTTCTTATAAATGCAATTGCCAACATGTAATAAATAAAAGAACAAACCAACACTCTACCCTGCCAGGCAAGAAACAGCCAAGACAAGAACTCATCACTACAGTCTTATCCTTCTGCCACTGCTGAGCTCCACTCATAATTTGCCAGGCAGAAGCTTCAGGTTTAAAATAACTGTGACTGCAAGCTAGAATTAAAGCAAAGCCAAGAACTTTCCATTCTTGCTAAGTAAACTGCACTGAGTGTAATGTACTAACACAGGGCAGAGTTCTGGAGTTCTTTCAAAGACATTTCCAGTCTTTCCATTCCATTTTAGTCAAGAAATAAAAAAGATGAGGTCTGGTAGCTTTGGTTTGTTTTTTTAAACTTGGACTACAACCTATTTTTCAGCATTTCTTCTCCTCATGGTTATGCTACACAACAACAAACATTTCCTACTTTTTCTTGACCAGAAGAAAACTAGCATAATTCCTTACAGTCAAGTACCTGACTGAGAACCCAGATCCAGCCTCAGAAAGGTAGCTATAAATGGGAACAAGCCCTGGAAAGAAGTCCCAGCTGTCAAGTAAAATTGGCTGCTACGTGGAGAATTATTAGGGAAGCTATCCTCTGATTCTCCTTTCTGCAAAACAGTAAGGAGGGTTGGGTCAGGGGAAGTCTATCAGAATCAGTTGTTGGGTTGGGTTTTTTTGGATTGGTTGGTTTGTTTTTTAGAGCAAAGTTCTTGTGCTCTTAGTGGCTGATCACTTGAAGGGAGTATGCAACTGTTTTGATTAATGACTGAATGTTAAATCTTTATGATGGATGTAGTAAGTATATGGAAATCATTGGGGGTACTGCTGTTTGTTGTATGCTTCTCACCAGGACTCTACTGCAAATGAGGTAATATCACAACAGGTTTTAATTCCAAGATAAAATATTGTAAGAAATTACAGAGACAGAAATACTGGGCAGGGTGGGGAAACCACATATCTAAGGAATTAAAAGCTGATTCAAGATTATTTTCAGAATATTTTGAAACAAGCTTTCTCCTTAAAACAAATTTTTGATTACTTGGTATTTAAATACCCTTGAATCACAACTTTTCAAATGCATTTTATCCTTCCATAGGAATTTGTTTCACATGAAGTATTTCAGGCAAAGAATAACAAAAAAAATGGGTGATATTAGTAACCTCTATGGTAGCTAAAGAAATAATCATAGACTCACAGAGTCAAGAAGACCTTTGAGATCATCAAGTCCAACCTATCACCCAGCACCTCATGGCTATTAAACAATGGCTTCAAGCGTCACATCCAAGCCCCTCTTGAACAGGGGACAGTGACTCCACCACCTCCCTGGGCAGCCCATTCCAATGGCCAATCACTATTTCTGTGAAGAACGTTCTCCTCACCTCAAGCGTAAACTACTCCTGGCACAGCTTGAGACTGTGTCCTCTTGTTCTGCCACTGGTTGCCTGGGAGAAGAGACCAGCCCCCTCCTCGCTACAACCTCCCTTCAAGTAGTTGTAGAGAGCAATGAGGTCTCCCCTGAGCCTCCTTTCCTCCATGCTAAACAATCCTAGCTCCCTCAGCCTTTCCTCGTAGGGCGTATGCTTGAGACTTCTCACCAGCCTTGTTGCCCTTCTCTGGACACATTCAAGTGTCTCGATGTCCTTCTTAAATTGAGGGGCCCAGAACTGGACACAGGACTCAAGGTGTGACCTAACCAGTGCTGAGTACAGAGGCAGAATGACCTCCCTGCTCCTGTGAGTCACACTCTTCCTGATGCAGGCTAGGATGCCACTGGCCCTCTTGGTCCCCTGGGCACAAAGCTGGTTCATGTTCAGCTGCTGTCAACCAGTACCCCCAGGTCCCTTTCTGCCTGGCTGCTCTCCAACCACTCTGTCTCCAGCACTGCATGGGTTTATTGTGACCAAAGTACAGCACCAGGCACTTGGACTTGTTAAATGCCACCATGCTGAACTCTGCCCATCTGTCCAGCCTGTCAAGGTCCCTATGCAGAGCCCTTCTACCCTCTAACAGATCAACACCTGCTCCCAACTTGGTGTCATCTGCAAACTGGCCACCAGCTCTATGTGGCGCCACTCACCACCACTCTCTGGGCCTGGCCCTCCAGCCAGTTCCTAATCCAGCGCAGAGCGCTGCTATCCAAGCCACAGGCTGACAGCTTGGCCAGGAGTTTGCTATGGGGGATGGTGTCAAAAACCTTGCCTAAGTCCACATAGACTACATCCACAGCCCTCCCCATATCCACCAGGCAGGTCACCTGATCATAGAAAGAGATCAAGTTTGTTAGGCAGGACCTGCCCTTCCTAATGGTCAGATTGCCCCTGATTACATGGGTAAAGCTGGTCATCGCCTGTCCAGACTGATACCATAGGTCTGGTCCTTGCTAGAGGGCAAGGCTTAGGGATCTGAACCTTTTTGTCCTCCCTCTTTAGCAAGAAGCAAGCAGAGAAAATGGGTGTTCTTCCTCTCTATTCCTTTTTTCCCCAAGGCGGGATGGTAGCAGAAGTAAAAATAGCCTCTTTATCCTCTCTCCTTTTGAGCTGCCTTAAAAAAAATATACACTGAAATTCTTTAATCTTCCAGTCAGCATTTTGGAGAATTTTATACTGCCACAACTATTTATTTATTTATTTATTCTAAGGCAGTTAATGGCTTAAAGAAGACCCCTGACAAGATGCTGTCACCTGGTAGATTTGGGCATGGGGAGAGGTCACACCTTCCCCAGGGACTACACTGTATAGTGAGACAGGTGTGCAGTTAATGGTGTTCAGAACTCACTTCATGCCTCCTGCAGGCAGAGAAGCCCGGTGTGAGTCTCTGGGCTGGGACAGAAGGACAAAAACCCAACAGAGAAAGCTGATGGCTCACCAAGACCTAGAGCTTCAAACCTGGAAGTGAGAATTAACAGTGAGTCATCAGCAATGGAAAACACTTGTTGGATGCTGTGGCATTGTATCCCTACTAGTTAAAGCACTTGAAATATGTTGCAGTTTTTACAGGATAGTGTTGCACTGCTATTGAGAATCTTTGAAATCTGATTAGGGTGATGCACAGCTGGAAGATAAAAACAGAAAAGAAAATAAAATGCTGGCTTTGTGTGAGATACAATTAATAAATAATGTAAGATACCTGTACCTCATATTCCTTTTGTACTGCTTTTGGGAAAGCCCTGCAAATGTGTGACCATTTCACAGAAGATGCTGTATATAATCTATATCATATACCTCTAGTATATTCTGAGGAAATCCATTTATTTATTTTTAATTCAGGAATATAGAAGCTCAAGAGTTTTCATGATCCTTTGTGTTTTGTAAGCTATGAAGCAAGCTATAGAAGTAGTTTGTAGTAGTTGTAGTTTGTTCATAAGGCAGGTCAGGTTCCCTAGCACAATGACAAATGCCAAAATCCTTCAGACAGTCACCAGTTCCTGATGCTTACTTTCTGAAGAGCCTCCATAATTACTTCCTGTGCTTAGCAATATTATTTTCTGCTGCCATAAGAAATATTTAGGATGAAAACACTCTCCCATTGGCACCTTTCTGTGTGGTATTAAGACTTGGAATGTATTTATATTTAGGTTTCACCCAAGAGAAAAAGGTTCTTGTATAATTCAGTACTACACTTAGAGAGGAAAAAACCTCTAGGCCACAATATGTAGTTAATATTCAGAATTAAGTCAGTTTATTATGCATCAACTGGTAGGTCAAACTCAGCTTTGTGTGTTGTAATTTATAATACAGCATTATGCCCAAAGCAATATGGAAGCCCTGAAGCAACATTGTGAATTATTACAACTGAATCTGAACACTGTCTATGAAAATGTATACGACTGCTTATATTTCTGCTACATGCAGGCTATAAACACGATGTCAGATAGCTCTATGCTGCAAGGACATCTAAATAAAATATCAGTTTCATGACCAGTGTCAGGTTTGGCAGTCTACTTCCTGCAGTCTTAGTAAGCAGTAGTCCAGTGCTTCAGTGGATTTAACTAAATCAGAAAACGCAATATAAGGAGCTTTAGAACTTTCTAAGAACTAAGAGATTTCACTCCCCTAATGGCATAGCAAATAAAACTGCACAACAGTTTAGTTATGTTACAGTTTTGCCCAGGCTCAGACTTCATATTTACATTTTAGATTTAGCAACATACATAGGCAAGGCACAAAGCATGGAAATTCTGGACATTCTCAGGAGCTAGAATTGAACTACATTATTCCCTTCATGCTTCCACACCTGGACTCGTTCCCTCTCCAAACTGAACAGACATCCCCATGTCTAGGGGCAAAGCTGGGCTGCCTTGACAGTGCCATCACTGGGGAAGGTTTGCCTCTGAAAATGGTTTAAATTCTCCTATACTCAACAAAAAAAAACATTGGAAATAGGCATTACTGATGCATTTAAACCAGTTACAGTCTCTTCAAATGCTGGGGAAATGAGCTCCTTCCCTCACATTTATCCTGACAGCAGTCTAGGTACAGGATAAGACAACTCTAGAACATACTGCACCTTTGCCACACCTGAAAAACCAGACATGTTTTTATTGCAAGTAAGCTTAGGATTTGATTTAAGCTTTTAGTGAGCTTAAGATCTGGGATCATTAGGCCAAACTTTTAGCAGAAGTATCCTTCTAAAGGGCATGTGAAGCCCTCATGAGTGGCATGAGAGGAGAGAAGAAAGTTTCCACATGAAAAATGGTTTTATTCTTCCTTGCTCTCATTCCATTACTCTGAGAGCTCTACCCTCAACAAGTGCATTAGCAATAAGTTTGCCAGCTCAGGCTTGGTCAGCACTTTCATAGACTCCTGCTGATGCTCTGCAAGTTCTATGTGGCCCTGAAAGAAACATATTCAAAAGCTAACCAAATACTACAATCAAACCCCACTGACATTGGCTAATTAATTCTGAGCATTTTGATGTTTCTTCTCTCCATTGCACAGCACATCTCCCTGAACTCAAAAAAGAGCCTTATTTATACACCTCTTGGAGCAGTTTTTCACTGCTATATCCCTGTAACTACAATATCATGGATTTATACAGCCTCCTGACTTACACCTCTTTGAGAGATCAGAACTAGTCCCAAGAGGCTTAAGCCTCACCTAAATCAGTTCCCAATGTGAAAGAATCTGCAAATAAACTAATTAGAGATTAATTGGCTAATACATATAGATAAGTTAATTAGAGATTAATTAGTGTTTATATAGTATGGTCCTTAGAAGATGTAAATTTGCTCTGAAAGTACTAAGTATTATATGTCACTTTCTATGGACAGTTCTTAGCTGCTGTACGTATACACTGTACTTGCTGTTGCATCTACCAGCTTACACATCTCCACACAACTCCTTCTGCATAGTTTGTCATTATGAATTTGATCCTCTCATCTAGCAAAAAAATTCACTGGATGAAAACAATTTAAAAAACAATCAAATAATTAAAAAGGATACAATTCCAGAGAGGGAAAAGAAATGTCCTCTTTTGTTGTGCAAAAAGGTGAAGAAACCTGGAAATCATGCTGAGCTGTATGTTGCATAGTTTCACAAATCCCCATGGAACCCTGGAGCAAACAAGGTCTCTCCAGAATTTGGATCCACATGCTTCTTCTCCATGACACATCAATCTTCCTGAGATATAGGCCAGATTCACAGGAGCATGTATATGAGTGCCAGTACATCCTAGTAACAAACTGCCCTCCTATTCTACCAACCTATAACTTCCCGCCTAGTTTCAACTGATAAGAATTTTACTTTCCTGACTCAGGCTAATTCCATCCAAGAGCTGCTGCAATTCCATCAAGGCTATGGAAAATTGTCTACGTTGTTAATCTATTTCTGCCTATGAAGTGTATCATGAACTTTCTTTTAGCAAAGTTGTCAATCTCAAGTATGGATATACATATTCCTAGACATTTTCCCCAGTTCTGGACTGGTTATTAATTCTAAGGTGTTCATCAATGAATAGTGGGCTGTAACTGAGTCTTGAATCAGCCCCAGAGAGAGGAAATCTGAACTGCAAGCTTTTAATGGTGAGGTTTATGTAAGTCCTCGGTGGTAATTTGTATTTCAAACCTGATACTTTTTTTTTATACATATTAATAATAAAGTCTGAACACAAAGCTACTGAAAGTTAACCAGCTAATGCAAAACACCTAACAGACCTGACACTTAGGACAGCTGTTCATTTTACAGATTACTTAGCTGATATGCATACAGGTAGAGCCTCAGTAACAGAACAAAGCCAGAAGTTAGAGGTCAGTAAAACCGAGGAAACTCCAGACACACAAACCCTGCAGAAACATTCATCAAAGCTGAAACCTGAAGACCACAGGGGATAAAATCAGTACTAGTCTACTAAGGGAGGGTGGGGGGGAAGTAAATTTGTGCCCTGGGAAGAAAAACTTCAGCATCTTGGATCTAATCAGTATTGGCAGAACCAGTAACCCAAAAAACCCCAAGTCTTCAAAGTGAATATTTGAACAGAAGGACAATTACTGCAGGACTAAACATTACCCAGGAAAGGTTTTCCTTGCACAAGAACCCACATAGCACCAGCTAAATGAGATGTATACAAAATCCCCTGTTGTTTCCAGCTACATGCACACATCCCACATGCTAGGAAAGTAATCAGAAAAAAACTTTCCTATAACTCATGTAAATTGAGCTCCTCAGTCATGCTTCTGAACCCTCTTCTGGCTATAACAGAGAGCTTCTGCCACAGCATGCTGCTTGTAAGCACCTCTGGGAATGATGAATTGGACCAATAAGTCTTTTCAGGTGGTTTCAGCTTAGCAGATTTAAATGGAGTTTTATTCTCTTGGCAAATAATGGAACTGTTACACCACCACACCACCAGTTTGAACAACTACAACAATGATGTGGGTATTTTATTCTTCAGGTTCAACTGCACAATCCAAACACTATCATTAGCAGGCAAATCCACAAACTGTGCAGAGGTTATTCAATGCAATACACAAAGTTCTCAATTTATCTTTGTCTTTGGTCTTTATAAGAAGAATTCTACCTTACCTTGCCCTACTGGGAGAGACAACAGACTCTTGAATGCCAAGCCTCCATTACAAAAATATTTAAAGGCCTAGGTTTGCTATAACAATTTATAATTGGCTAACAAACTCCAAGACAGTGAAATAAAACTAGTTAGCTACAGTAACAAAAATAGGAGAATTGAGAGCTGTCCTGCCTTACTTTGAATACCACAGGTTAACAACTCCCACACAATTTGAAGCACACAGGATTTCATAGACAGAATATAACACAGATGAACCCCATCACCTCTAATACTGTCATACCTACTGCCAAACAGCGTTTAACCAGATATTTAACACTAAGCCCCAGTTGTCTGCTGCTGATATGCACAATACATAATTCACATGAATTTTAAGTTAAATTCCCCTCCAGCTTTTTTTTTTAAACTTACAGACATCTGACCTGCTTAATCACAAAACTGATCCAGTAGAAAACATGATGTAGAGTTGAAACCTCAGTCCAGTTACAAAGTTCTTCCTATGTAATTTGCAAGCTTTATACTTTCTGTGCTGTAATGTTTCTGCTATATTTAAAAAGGAGTTGATACATATTTCAGAGCATCAGCATTTGTTCAACTATCTACAAAGCCCCCACTCATCACCCTAAAGTCTTTTTCTTCCTTTTTTACACCTGTGCTACTGTCCTTATACTTTGCTGACAAAGGATATCAGCAACACAGGGCTGCCTAACTATGGAACATGATTAGCTTCAAACAGGTAATGGCAAATCATGCTCAGCACTACTGTAACTGTGGTTAGTCTTCAACCCTGTAAGCAAGTTAATTGTGAGTTCAGAACAACCTGCATTTGCCTCCAAGCATTCAAGAGAACCATGTCTGTGAGCTAGGACATCTGCTGGAACAGTAAGGGTGATGGGAACTATGCAGGTTGTTCTGGCATGTGCAGAACAGAGAGGGTCAGACTTTACCAGTGTAGATACTGCTGGGGTTTACCATTACTACATGAGTACAATCAGAGCTGCCCTAACTCCAGGTGGAAAGTGACAGATTCTCAGAAACACAGTAAAAGGTTCATGCCTGGGCACTGCAATTTTTTATTTTTTTTTTCAAAGGGCAGCAATAACTGAAAGACAGTAGCTGAATACAAAGTTTTCTGAGGACAGACTTGAAAGAACCTGATTTCCTCCTAGCTGCCTTTCAACCCTTCCCCCTTTCTCTTTCCATAGGCAAGCACTGTAGATAGATACAATAAAGAGTCTGTGCTATTTCTAGTCAAGGTCAGTAAAACAATTTTTGTATTTTTGGCTTGAAAGAAAATAAAAAAAAAAAAAAAAAAATCATCATTACCCTAACTTGGATGATCTTGTTCAACATGAAGCCTTGACTATATATCTCTGTGTGCAAGAGTTACACCCATCCTGGGGGGAGGGAGGGTTGTGAGAGCCCTTCCTCCTCCAGGGGACAAAAGAAACCTGATCCAGGTGGACTTGGCTTCCCCCCCCCACCAAGAGGAGAGGTCCCCGGGGTCTAAGTTGGTCTGTTCTGCTCCCCCTTCCTGTCCAGCAAGACGATAAAGGGGAGGGCGTGGCAGCTATCTTTTTCTTTGCTCCTGCCTCACTTGTTCAAAAGGACCCACAACTGCTGCTAGCCTCCTGGTTCTGCCACGTGGTCGGGCCTGATCTCCTTCCTGCCACATCCATGCTTCTCTAAAGGACTGAAATCCACATACATTGAGGGAGATACAAGGCCACCCAAATTTGGTTTTGTGTGTTTTCCTATTCATCCTTATTCCTTACCCATGTAAATCCTCCCTGTTATTGAGAGATATATATATATACACACATACATATATACATATTGTTAAAAAATTTATTTCTCCTACTCCCAAACCGACTCCAGATTATTTTTTGGTAGATTTACCTCCAGCTCTTCGGGGGCAGGGGGAGGATTTCTAGGTTTCTTGCTACCATCTGAGCTCTTAAACTCCAGTTAATGCTCAAACCACTACACTCTGGCAAGGCTGTGGTGGGTGAACATGCATTACTGTTACTGGCATGTGGGGAAAACTTTCCTGGTTCATTCTGATTATTTTATTTTTTAAGAAATTTCATATAAGAATTCATAAAATCTGTACTCTTCCAGGCTCTTCCAGGCTCCTGGTAAATGTTTTTGCTTCCCTTCAGTGAGTACAGCCATCTTTTCAAGCACAGCCTTTTCCCTGAAAGCAGGCACCACTTGCAGAGCATTCATACCCAGAGACTGTAACATGCAGTGGAAAATGTGCAAAGCTAGTGCAGGATGAGTAAAAGCTCTTAAGTGTATGCTGCTCATTAATTAGTCAACACAGTCTCCAGCTGCTTCTCTCATTCAGGGCTGTGTTCCTTTCCTTTTAATTTTTTTCCTCCCCCACCCATGAGAAACCAGTCCCATGCAGGCAGCTTGCTTTAAAGAGATTTCCACTGCGTCTCATATCACCTATATTAAGTGCTCCATATAAAATCAGGGAGCACATTTTAGTTACATTATGCTGACTTCTTTCCCTTGGAATCATGTATACTATTTTTACTTTCCCCTCCACAATTTTTTTCCCTTGTTATATTCACTGGTATTGCACATAGGTGCAATATGGACAAAAACATACAAATCCCCTAACACCTATCTGTGTAAGAAATAGTATGTTACGATGTTATGCACATGATCAGAAAACTCAGTCAAGGTACTATATATAATAAAATCATGCTATCCACCTAGAAACATGGGGAATCAATCAGCATTAACTGTTAATAAGAGAGTTCAAAGGCATCAGTGCAAATGACCATTCCTAGCAGTTCTAGACAACAAGCAAAAAACATGAATAGGTTGTGACCTCCAAAACTCACCATAGGTGCTAGTCTATAGATAAAGTGTATAAGTGTGCAAAGCAAATGTGCAGCCAGGAAAAAAAAATCGTGATGCAGCTTGGAATAGGAACTTGTATCCCTGGAATAAAATCTAGGGCTGTAACCTTGATTTAACATCAGCAGTCAGAAACAATTGCTAACATTTCCCCAAAGCAAGCAAGAAGCAAAATAATGCTATTTCTCTGATCATAAAAGCTTGTGTATTGACATGCATACATCTAGATGCAGAAACATACACTGCACAGGAACAGTTTTCCTCCTTGTTTTAGATAAAACCTGAGATTACTTAATGGCAGCTGAAGGCTGAAAGCTTAATGGATTAGTTTACCTTGCTTCTCAGTTTAAACAGAAAGTATTTTGGAAGTTCATGTAGAAGATTTTGCTGTGATGTCAGATGTTACAACATGAGAGAAGTTTAATTGCTTTTAAACCTAGCTCTGATAAAGGCCTAGCTAGCCTGTAAGTGTCCCATTCAAAAATGCTTTTGGATTGTTTATGTCTTCTTTCACCAAATTTGTATGAAGGACAATCTTGAGCCATCTGGTGCCTATTTAATTTTTAACCACCTCTCACTTGGAATATTTCTTTCTTTATACTTATTTTGTCTTAACAAATTGGCCATAAGCTAAACTGCACCATCTGTGACTTCCAGTAAATACAACTGTTGCTAATGAAATTACCCAGCTTCATCATTTTGATTTAAATGCATTGCCTGCTTTTTCTATGACCTTTCATTGCTTGCCATCAAATCACAGCTTTCACACATTTAGATACACACTCATGTAGGTCAGGCTTCAGGAATAAATCTTATCTGTGAATCTCAAGAAGCCCGGCCAAGCTTGCTCAGCAGGCTGGCATGAGCTACCCACAGCCAGGGCCATGCTAAGAAATCATTATGGCATTTGTGACCATCCAGCTCAGGGGCTGAACTCAGTGTGTTTCATGCTCCAGGGCAGATCCCCTGCCATGTGACCAATTGGTCACTGTTTCTTTTTCTCTTGCCTCCCATTTGTTTGACTGAATGAATTAATGATTCTGGATGCACTAGCCCAGTCTTTTGGCTATGCTGTCTCTTATTCAATCACAAGACAAATCTGACCAGATTGAACTGAAGGAAGAGTCTGGGACCCTTACCTTAAAGAAAAATAGCAGGAAACTAAGGGAGTCAATGGAAGATCAGTGGTGGAGGTGAGGTATGTCATCACATCCTTATCTACACAGTATTTTAAGTCTAAAAGTAATCTGGTGTGATCAATTTGAGCCCAGAGGAATCCACACCCTTGCCCTCATGTTAAACTGGTAGGTGCTAGGGATTTAAGAACTGCACCTTAATTTAAGGAAAAGATAGAGGTGGAATTTCTTCACTAAGAATGTGATTTACTCACGTATCCTCATCCAGGAGACACGGGCAAGTTCAGTGGTCATTGACATGGTCCCAACGATGATTTCTTAGGAGCACAGTATGTCTGATACCACAAACTCTCTATCCCTTAGAGAGATGCAACTCTGCTGAGATGGAAAAATTAGAAGCATCTATTTCACAAGTGCAAGCATCTATTCTGGAGATTCCTTAGATATTCTGCTAAGCCTTTTGTTCAACATGGATTCCATAGTACTGAAATTGCTGTCCTGGTAAGACATGGCTAAAGACAGCTTTTTCAGCCTCAGATCTAGAGACACCAATGGTATTGTGATACCAGTTACTGATCTGTAAGAACAAGTCTGAGTACAGCACACACCTACTGTATCTTTCCCAAACCTTTTCCTTATACAACAGTAGCATGTACCATGCAAACAACATTCCATTATTTTACTATGTGGTGAGACCACAGAGGTAAAACATGAATACTGCAAGGACCAAGGAATGAGCAGCCAGGTTTCTAGGTGACAAACTGGCTTGTTGTCAAGCCACATGTTTGCACCACTTTGCAATCGCTCTGCCACAGATGAGGAACTCATAATCCAGGTATATTCTGCATTCTAAAATGAACCCTTATTTCCAGTTACCCAGAATAAAGCAAAACAATTTAACATTTAATTACAAAATATGAAACTCAGCAGCTCAGACAAATTTCTGTGGATAAGAAAAAGGAGAAGGCAACAGAAACTTGTAAAGCTCAAACCTCACATTTAGTCATTTCTCAGAAATCTAGTATCTACGTCAACATTAGAAAGACTGTGTGATAAATATACCAATCTCCTCTGTATATTTATGTTCTCCCTAGCAGATGTTAGTCAGGACTATCACAATGGGCCAAGGCAGGCGTGGAGATAGCTTTGGACATGCAAGCCCCTTTCTCCAAACTGTCCACTGCATCCTTTCTAAACATGCACTTCTGTTTGGCTTCCACTCAGTGTCTACTCGGCCTGTCCTTCTCATTGATAGCCACCCTTTGGGTGTGGCCATCAAACCAGTTCTTTATCCACTAAATGGTCCATCCATCAAACCCATTCTGCAGCAGCTTGGAGACCAGGATGTAGTACAGGACAGTGTCCAAGGCTTTGCTCAGGTCCAGTTCAATGATGACAGTTGCTTGGCTTCATCTATTAATGTTATGACCTTGTCATAGAAGGCCACCAGGTTTGTCAGGCAGGATTTGCCCTTGGTGAAGCCATGCTGATTGAGCCCAGTCACCTCTTCATTATTCTTTTGCCTCAGCAGTGCCTCCAGGAGGATCTGCTCCACAATCTTACTGGGCACAGAGACTGACTGGCCTATAGTTCCCTGGGTCATGCCTCTTTCCCTTCTTGAAAATGGGAGTTCTGTTTCCCCTTTTCCAGTCATTGGGGACCTCCCTGGACTGCCATGACTTTTGGAATATGATGGAGAGTGGCCTAGCAACCTCATCTGCCAATTCCCTCAGCACCCATAGACATATCCCATCAGGTCCCATGGACTTGAACACTTTCAGGTTCTTCAGATGGTCACGAATCTGATCTTCACTCACCATGGGCAGTTCCTTCTTCCAGTCCCTGTCATTTTGACCTCATTGCCCTCTACAACTACCTGAAAGGTGGTTCTAGCCAGGAAGGGGTTGGTCTCTTCTCCCAGGCAACCAGCACCAGAACAAGGGGACACAGTCTCAAGCTGTGCCATGGGAAGTTTAGGCTCGAGGTGGGGAGAAAGTTCTTCACGGAGTCATTCATCATTGGAATGGGCTGCCCAGGGAGGTGGTGGAGTCACCATCCCTGGAGGTGTTCAAGGGGAGACTGGACGTGGCACTTGTTGCCATGGTCTAGTCATGAGGTCTGTGGTGACAGGTTGGACTCGATGATCCTCGAGGTCTCTTCCAACCTTAGCGATACTGTGATTATCTTCCATTATTCTGGGAGTGTGGCTGGAGCCCTTGCCAATGAAGTCTGAAGTAAAAAAGTCATTGAGAACCTCAGCCTTCTCTATGTCACTTGTCACCAGCTCACCTGTTCCCTTTCTGAGGGGGCCCACACCTTCCCGAGTCTTCTTTTTACCATTAATATACCTATAGAAATTTTTACTGTTCCACTTCATCTCCCTGGCTAGATTTACTTCTAACTGAGCTTTAACTTTTCTAACCAGGTTGGTATCTGAATGGAAAAGGCAAACAGAAGAAGAACAAATGAGAATTACACTAGCATTTATGATTCAATTTCAAAACCTGGTAATTTTTTTTCAGAAAAAGACAGGACTTCTGTAAATATGCTTGATAACTTCTTCCTGTCAAGGAAGGTGAATTGCCTTTGCAAATAAGCTTACTAGTTTTATTTAAACTTCCAAGAATCCTGGCAGTGCAAGCCAATCCTTGCTGCTCTTTTTTTCTGTTTTCAGCACAAAATCCATTGTTCCATTGCTCCTAGAACTGCTGTCAGTGCAAACTACATGTGAACACACCATTTATTTGCTTACTTCACTGGCACAATCCCAAGAGATGGCCATAAACAGTTAGAAAGCTTAATAATTCATTGACCCAAAAGACTCACTTTTTGGTGTAGACTCAATACAGTAGTTAAGGAGACCAACAAAGGGAAGACACTCATACTTTCAGAACCCATGACTTGGATGACTCTCAGAAGCATTGCAAAGAAAGATAATATTTACTAGAAAATTTCCAGAATTTGGTGTTTTGGCAGCGCAATAATCTTCATGTCGTCTGTCAACATGAAAGTTTCTGTAATATCAAGTTGATACACACAAATGAGAGTGTAAAAGGAAGCAGTATGAACAGCATTGTTCATCAGGGAAGACTTCCAGAAGCTGGCAGAAACTTTAGTGTACAGCCCACAGAAATTGTTAAAATTTCCAAAATACAAGATGCTAGATGGCTGCTGGCAGCTAAGCTGACTTCCTATGTATATCAAGTAGGAAAGAACTGATCTTAATGAGAGAGAAAATGTAATTTTAAAAACCACAAACAAACAAAATAACAATAATAAAAAATAATCCCCACCACCACACACCCCAGAATCCAGAGGCCAATGCTTAGTGCAAACACTAAGTAAAATAGTTTCTTAAACTTCCTTCATTAACTGCCTTCTGCATGCAGGTCTGCTATTGAAGAGATTTTCCCACAAGGCCAGGACTACAAACCCAAGACTTAATAAAGGAAAATGGTACATTTTAGATGGGAAGAAATACAGGAAAAGGAATGTGCCACCTCAATGACTTACTATGAACAGTCACAGAGACAACTAAAACCCTTAACAGCTTGGGTTACACATGTTCTAATCTATATCAGTATGCCAACAACTGATAACAGGAAATCGCAATGTAATCTGGCAGGTCTTGTTTGATGAGACTGGGCTTAATGTAAAAGATAATACTCCGCAAACCAAGGCATACATGCAGTTAAACCTGCCTGATACCAGTTACCCACAATTACATGTTTCACAATATCCTCATGTTATATGGCTAGAACAGGATGACATTTTAACTCACAGTTCATGGCTCTTACAACTACCTCAATTTCTTCAGAAGTGTAATTTTTTTTTACTAGAAAAAAGAGTAATCTAGTTCAGTAACTCTCTACGAGATTTAAAGCTGTCTTGCCCTGCAGCCACAACACTGATATGCATCCAGCTGAACCACAAAATACTGTGTAATCAATTGCATTTTATCTGCACATTTGAGTATCAAACCATTTATCACCATGCCCAAAGAGAACCTCTCCAAACAGAACCCAAGTAATTAGAATCATCCATGGGAAAAATAAATGAAGAAAAAAAATAAAATCAGCAACTCAAACATCCCAAAAGCAATAATGAACAGACACTTTTGTGGCAAAAACTACTCGATGAAAATCACTGTGCAACTGTTGCCACAGTTTATCAACCTCTGTTATTCTGTGTGCGTTTGTATATTCAGACAAGGAAAGAAGCCAGGCTAATTGGAGAGAACTGGATCTAGAAGAATAATTGTAGATAGGAAAGATTTGATGTGTTTTGCAACACTTCTCTGTTGTCAGCCACATAATTTCATGTGCAACAGCACAGCTTCTCAGAGAAATACTGACTTTTCTACAGACACAGTCAACACAGAGCTACGGACAGGTTTTGCTGCAAGTAGGAGAACACAAGATTGAATCTATGTAGAACTTGGATCCAGTAAATTTCTGTATAATGTTTTTAAGAGAAAAACAAGCTTAAGAAGAAAGCTTAGAGAAGGATTAAACTTCTGGTTTGTTATTTAAGGTATTCTTTGAAAAAATGCAGTCCCTCACACTGAAGTTTCTGCAGAAGACAAACTTATTTCTAGTTTTAATAGCAAACACAAAACCAAATATTAGCTGGACATTTTTTAGACAACCATTTTAAAGCAATTGTTGCATTTCATCTCCTGTCCTTTTCTACAACCTCTACCCTATGATTATAGGCAGGGTAACAAACTAAATGCAGGACTCCAGGTGTCAGTTTATGAAGTAGCTTCGCACAGGCAAAATAAACCTTTCCCTTTTAATTTTCTTTGCAGTTGAAAGTACAAAATTAGGGAAAGTGAAGTCTTCTTGAGATACATTTTCCCTACTTAATGAAAGCTTGAAACACTACAACAGTGCCAGAGCTGCCATTTAAAAGGGCAAACACTCTGACCTTTAATTCAGATGGAAAATCTTTCTCTCCAAAACCTGAGGACATGTATCATTCCATTAACATCAATTATTTTTATTAATTCACAACCCCAATATTAAGTTTGGTGTCCTGCTTTTATTAGATGTCTTCTAATTGTCATTTATACTCATCATTTCATGTCTTATGTTACTTCTAACACTGCAGCTTGCCTTCTTTATTACCACATGACCTTATGCCAGCGTATTTGTACAATTATAGATGGAATATAAAAGAGGTTTAAATTCACACTGCAACAAAACATTTTGATCAGTCCTCTGTTTTCTGTCTCTCAGTTGCACCCTCAAAAGATGAATCTGGCTCCATGTTTGTCACTGCAGAACTCTAAAATATATTGTTATGAATATGTGTTAACTCTAGATAGTTAATGATGCTTTTGAAATATATTAGCAAAATCCCAAGAAAACAGACAACTGCTTGAAACTCAAGATTGAGAAACATCAGATCAGCTTAGTTTCACTAGGCCTAGGTGCAAATCAACATCTTAAGAGAGAGTTCTGTGTGTACATCTCAATTATGAGTTCATCTTTATGCTAATTGCTGTCCAGTAGCAATGCACTATTTACAAAATAGAGATATATTAAATGGCTACGTCAACAAAAAGAGTGGGCTTCCTTCCTCTGGGAGGCACAAATACCTGACTGGCAGTTTAGCTCAGCAGATGAGCAGAAAAAAACCAACTTTGTCAGTTCTGACCATCAGTCTGACCTTTCAAGCAATGAGAATGAATTCCAAACTGATTTTATTTAGGATAATCACTTTTTCACACTGTGAAACCATTCCAGTTCTTTTGCTGCATGAAGAATTCTTGACAAACTGATCACAGGCTCTTTGTAAAGTATATGGATCCATCTGCCCTCTTTGTAAAGTGTTACAGGTGATTTCCCAATACATTTTCTCATGGAAAGAATCATCTCCACAACACATGGTACTCTGAAGTGGAACACTACCTCAAACAGCATTCACACAGACAGGATCTAACATGCCTAAACTTTTAGTTACTCTCTTTAGAGTAGAAATTTCTTGCCAGAAATCTTCTCTATGCTAATCACTTTCTTTACAAGTAATAGTGCAACTTAACTGCACACCCTTAAATCCCTACCTTAAAAGAAGGAATTAAAACGGGTGAGAGAGGGAGCACATACTTGCTAAAAAAGTAAGAGAAACCAGACTAACAACTTTTATCTTATACTCAACATTCTGCCCATCTACATCTAAGTAAGACAGAACAGCATGGAGAGTAAAGTCAAAGATGAATGCTGCTCCTGGCTGGATTTCAATCACGGTATCTAGTCTCCACAGTGAAACACGCTCATTTCAGTGTGAAATAAAGAGAAATACCAGAAGCAAATATCTTGCAAGCCTTCCCAGTCTTTCTGAGCCTTGTCTGCATTTGTTACAACTTCCATCACTTCCAGGGGCTTAGGAAGTGACCGTCAACATCACAGAGGCTTTAATCGACCCTCATTTTTCAAAACCAGATGCAACAAATGATATTTTGTTTCATTACAAAGACATCCTTTCATGCCAGATAACAACTTCACTGAAGAATTGTCAAGTGTTTCACTATATTCTGTTTGTAGAAGCAATTTAATAAATAATTTCATCTCTTTTTGAGGCACCAGCTCTGTACTTCATCTAACTTTTCTTTATCTAGGTACTCACTGTTCTGTCAAAGAGCTCTTATTATCTACTTTATTCCCTGAGACTGGGCATTTCTTCAAACTCCCAGGCTGAGAAGTCCCAACATATGCAAGAAGAGTAGCTTTTAGGATGCTTAACACATGCACTGTCCACATTGTCTACATTCTGTATTTCTGCCAGCTAAAAGGCAAAAAGATTATCTTTCCCTCTTTGGTTCAACGTTACTAAGTCAGAGCTGCTCACCAAGACAAAAATAGATATCTAAGGGAGACTTCTAAAGACTATTTTCTCCTTTTATCAGTGTTTACAGACAAGAGTAGGGGAAACAAGCCTCAGTATCTGAAGTAACTTCATTTCAGATGTGTGCATATATACACATACACACACTTTGCCACCAGCTTCCAGATGAAACACACAGTTGATATACATTGGAGTCTTAGACACACCTAAGATGTGATACCAAATTTTACTAAGTAAATAGTCCTATTATCTGCTAAAATGTTTAACTTCAGAAATATTAAGGAAGAGTATTAAGAAATGTTCTCAGTGCTAAGGAATTCACAAGTTTTGTGTCTGTAGTTGCACAGGGACAGTTACCTCAAAAATCTAAGATATCCCCTTTTATACATCTGTTTCACATTCCTGGGAAGTATTTCTGCCTGTGAAGAGAAGCAGCTCTGCAGGTAGAATATACCTATAGATACATTATCTATAGATTAAGGTAGCTGATCTACAGAGACTTCTTCAGGGGAAAAAAAAAAAAAGTGTTTCTAAGGCTACCATATTTTAGATCTTCAAATTGTCATACAATATTCCAATTTTGGGAATGCATAGTTTTACTTGTGACTGACAATTAGATCTAGTAAAACACTATTTCTACTTTAAAAAAATATCACAGAACGTAATCAGAAATGTGTCTGGTGATGCTTTTTTAGAGTATCATTTACTCATTATTTTGTGTAGAACATGTGCTGGAAGACAGTTTGATGTTGAAGTGGGACTTGACTCAGCTTTCAGAAAAATAAGCTTACAGCACTTCATCAAGTCCTTTCAGGGATTAGTTTGTATCAAATATATCCTTATTTGCATTTCAAGTTACCTAAAAGGAACTGCTATCAGGGTTTCAAAGAGGATAAAGCCAGACACTTGGTTCTGAATCAAGCCATTTGATTAAAGGGAAAACATATCCAAGCAATAAAAGGCAGACACACAGTCACAACAACAACCACAACAGACATTTGCTGTGCTACAAGTTACTCTGTTACACCACGGCATGATTTGCCTTACCTACTGAAGGAGATGATAACAGGGACTGAAACCTACAAAACCTAACTCCATGGGACTGAAACCTCAACCAAAGGAAAAAAAAAAAGATCAAAAGAGCATCAGATCTACAAAATAAAGTGCTCAAAGGAAGAAATGCTAAGAATTAGAATACCTGTGCAACTTCAGCAAGCTCACTTTGTGAGTGTACATCATCTGGTGGTCTTTAAATTTAATCACAGGAGCCTTGTTTCACTTAAGGGAGTGAAAAGACAGTGCTCAGGAAATCTACTGAATAGCAGAGGAAAAGAAAGCTGAAGCACAAAGCGTTTCCTTGCCCTGTCTCTCTTTCTGAGACAATCTAGAGAGCTTGGGAAGAAAGATATCATAAGCAAAAGAACAGACTTCATTTCATGCTTTCTACTCTGGATTCTGCTGCTGACTCTGTCCCCACGCACCTGTGAAGCTGTATAAATTACATGAGGCAGGAATTCTGTGGTTTCTGTTTGTTCTTCATTTTATGCAAGTCCAGCTGAAGTAATTTGATTTGCAGAATCTGAGCACTGTTAATCACTAGATGAGTTATCCCTAGAGCCAGGAAAAAAAGTAACACTGATAACTGAGGTTCTAGAAATATCACCATTCAGTAGGGTACTGAACTTCCACCTACCCCAGCTGTCCATTCATAAACTGGAAGAAATGTTTCTACCTTGTCTGCAAGAGGCATTCCAAAAATAAACTCTTAAATCTGAACGACAAACGTCCTCACATAAATCACTATTTCTGTGCTCAGCAGTATTAGTACTGCACAGTAAATAGGACATGAGCCATAGCCTGTACAGCAACAATATAATGCAACACCAAAGAACTGCTCATTTTTGAGAGCTGAGTGTCCCACACAGTGAACGAAATGAGGTCCTGCAGGAAAGGTTTGTAATTACAGAATTTAAAAGCACCTCATAAGTGCATTTGCACCTAAAGAGGCCAAAATGAAGTTGCATGTGAACACCTTCATTTTAATTAACAGTTACTAATTTGAACATTTGGAGAAGATATTAACTCCACTCGTTTACATGAAATGCATTGCACAACTGAAAACATGCCAGCTGCAGAATGTGGACCCAGTCACTGGTTAACACCAACAGCCTGACAGCACTCAATCAGTGGACTGAGTACACCCAAACAGAGCAATCTGACGAAATTCAACTTCATCAAGCAGTCAAAAAGTCAGTATCTACAAAGGGAACAGACTGTTTCTATCCGTTCAGCACTGCTGCAAAAAAAAGTTTAGTTTCAGAAGAATTTATCTAGAAAAAGGAAGTAGATCTGGCAAGAGTTTGACATTGCTTAAGGCAGGCACAGGTGGATGGAACTGCAGGCCAGGTCAAAGGAAAGAAAAGATTTATGTTATGTGCAAAGAAAAGGGCAGAAGAAAAATAGCCGATCGGGCTGGGCTGCACTGAAGTGAATGAAACAGCTGTTCATACAGGGAAGGAATGGTCAGGTAAGACAGGTTGGAAATAATAATCATAGGGCCATCTGCTGCCCTGGGACTTTGCACCCTCAAGGTATGAAACAAATTGTCTCCTAGGAGCTCAAGCAGTGTAGCTGTTACAAGCCTGTCAAGTAAACAATGCCTGAACAGGGCATTAAAGTTATATGAGTTTCATGCAAAAGTTGTTCAACTAGTTTACCTCACAACAGTAAGTGAAAACAGTGCTTCTTACTAGGTTGTTGATTTTAACCAAATGCTCTGTGAACACTTAAGAAATATAGCACAATATGAAGCGCCACTACCATTTTCACCTAACACAGAAGGAGTACCAGCCATTTATTTTGTCATTACTTGAGAAAGACCAATTCTTATTCTGATGCTAACATTCCATTTTCAGCAGGCCTTTGTTTGAATGATTCTGACAAAAAGTTTGAAATAGGTGTAATCCATGACGTAGGTATTTCCTTGACCTCCATCAGTTTAATGCAATTCAAAAGCTACGCTGTGAGACAAAAGGATTTTCTGGATGATTTATTGCTTCCATCCAAATCATACAATATTTACTGCTGTCTTGAGAAGAATGAGAATGCATCTTTCCATCTCTGGAAATTTGTGTAGCTCTGTAAACTGATCCAGATAGTGACCCAGTATTTTCTACCAAAAAGTTATCTAAATCATGTCTCAGATATTTAACTCCAGCCAAGGGTAGCTAACCTACATAATGTCACTTCCATATTCAGTACATTTCCCTTCTTAGGCCACTGCATTGCAATGAATACAGTTGGTCCAATTTAGCAGGACAGAGTAGCTAAAATCATATCTAGTTCTTCACTATGTGTCAAAATACACCCAGAGAGTCTGGTCCATTTAATAACTGTCCCTTCTGCCCTGAGCCCACTGCTAGGCTGTGGGTCACTAGGCAATCCTACCTCCCCAGGCACAGAGCATGCTCCAGTTCCAAAACCTTCCTGCAAGGATGCCACAGCTCCAGCCCAAGGTGGGCTGAAGGGCAATGCATCCTTGAGGAACAGATGCTTTCCTTCTTTGCATTAGTATCAGTTGGATCTCTTAATCAGCTATAAAGGAAACCTAAAGAGACAGCTTCTTGAGCCTAAAATGCCTTCATCAATACCTCCATAAATATCTTTGCATTAGCTCAATGGAAACCATTTTTGTTAGCCAGCAGAATATGTTGCAACACGCACAGCCATTCTGCAGCTTCACTGGAAAGAAGCCTTTGGCTGGTATGCCTTAAGAGACAGACTCCAGGAGAGCAGCTTTTTAAAGAAATGTAGGCAGAGCTGCCCTTATATTCAGATCCCCAGCTGTTTGCAGCCATCGCTTAGAAATGGCACTTATAAAATTACGTAGCATCATGGCACATTAGGTGCAGCTGAAAAAGAAAGATCATTTACTTAATGTAGTTTATTTGTTTGAGTTGACCTGCTGAGGGATGCAGTGGGACAGGAAGAAAAGAATGAAGGAAATGGCAATGACCTTGCATTAATAAAGATAACACTATTGGAAAAATAGGCAGCATTAGTAGGGGCTTTGCTCTGAGGATACCTGCAGCTGCTGAATCTCACTAATGACTATCATTATGCCCATTTGTGTAAGGAAGCCAAATTTCAGACAAACCAATGAAATAGTGGGGGCAGAGAGATTTATGATGTAATCATAGTATGTCAAAATTAAGGCAAAATGTCACCTCAGTGTCTCACTTAAGCAACCACCACTAAAATAGTGCTAAACAGAGCTCAAAGGGAAAATTCCTCAGTTACTGTGATTAAAAGGGGGATGTCAGCTGACTCAACATAGAATCCAACACAATGGCCCAGGTTAGGAAATCAGTGTTGGTTCTGGCTTTTCAGGAGGAGTTGGAGTTGGATTTCAGGGTTTTGAGGTTAGTAGCACTGGACAACATCTGCTAATGGAGCTTTCCAGATAGGAAATTCTCCCTCAGATGATCTGTGCCTGTCAGTTGACACAGAGGCAGATAAAATATCCTAAGTCAAAAGTAACTATGCAAAGACACACCAGTCAGGCTGTGCATCACCATAGTAAGTGTGCAGCCTCACTGACTGGGAAATCCATTTCAGTGTCACTAGGAAAATTCGCTGTTTGTGAGAGTCACAAACAACTCAAGATGTGATCAGCCCAAACACATTGCATACAAATGCTTTAGCATTAACATGGCAAAACCCTTGGAAACGATGCTCTCCTTGAGTAACATCAAATTTTGGACAGTGTTCAAGCTAGAGGCTAAGCCAAAGGCAAACAGATTTGCAGTGGGCATTATTTAATACAATTTTACAGCTTTTCTTAAAGCCAGACCATAGCAGATGTTTAATTTATCATGTCTGAAAATTCAGAACGTATCTGGGAGAAAACTGTATGGTAATGATTACAAAATAGTGACTGAAGTCACAAAGAGTATTTTGACCTAAGATTCTGAATTATGAAGCATAAAGTTTGGGTTAGATGTTTCCTGTTTCCATAAAATTTAATGTATTACCATCACACAGCAGAGAAAAAAAGCTTCTGAGTATTTGACATAAAGAGATAACTGGCAAGATACAAAATCAAAAGTTTTTAAACAAATTGTATATGCTGTATATTCCCACTTGTGAGCAATATTTGTGAAGTCAAGCCACTGACAGAGCTCTTGCTCAGAAATCCTGATTACTCACAAGTAAAAAGTTCCAAGCCACATAGTCAATAAACGTCTTTTCCATTTTACTCCATTTTTACACCACTGGATCCTCACATTAAAGAATGGCATTTCAGATATGAATCCAGTTTGAATCTGAGCCATATTAAGGCTTTTCTTTCACGAACTAATTATTCAACTAATTATTGCATCTTCTTCAATTTTGGTATCTGATCATGTTTTCAATCACTCTTAAAATACAAATATAGCTCTAAATAAATGATAGTTAAATGAACACCTCAAAACTCCAAGTAATACATTGGTAGGTGGCAACAATATTCCTGTATTAGACTGATTTTTAGATCTTGGTCTGATATTCTTGCAAGAATCACAGTTCTGGCACCTTGCAGGTATGTGACCAGTATGTCATGCCTTGCACTTTTTAACTGCAATAAAAAGATGCATTTTAAGTTACTGTTTAACTTTAAAAGCATAAATTCTTTGTGCCACAGCTACCCTGAAGAATTTTTATTTAAATTAATCAGCAAGATTTATTTAAAGTAATCATAAAAGAAAGAAGTAACTATATGGAAAGATAATTCATCCCAGTTCTGAATTACCATTCTGGACCAGTGACTTTCCCTGAAGGACTTCTTAATAATTACTTTCTTGGTTAATTCTCATTCATACCTTTTGCAACTACACCAGTGACAACATTTGACATACTTGACAAATACTTCTGAGCTCATAGGCACACGCCATCTCCTGAGTTTTGTTTCTTTAGTGTATCAGACAATTACAGCCCCTCAGTGTGCTTCCATGATACAAGTGGTAACTTGAACTTGGGACAGTGTTTCTGTCTGCAGAACAGATACCTCCCCAGATCTTCTGGTAATACCTTGACCAGTCGTACTACTGCAGCTGCCTGCCATAAGACAGAAAATAGTAAAGAGCAACTCTAACAGGTCAGAAAAAAGTGTTCTCTCTAAATTCAAAACAGGAGAGGATGAGAATTTCATATCATTCTCTCTACTTCTGGAATGTGATTCTGCTATGTGGGTTAATTCTAATGTGCATGCAAATGCAGCAAGTAGTATCACCTTACACTTTGCCTCTTAGTTTAATTGAATCACTGGTTCATCTGTGTATTAATTGTAACATAGCTCAAGTCCACTTCAATGTCCTTATCAGGCCAGTGCAGCTCCTCAGAAACTTTGCTACTTAGCTTTTCAATCTGGCACAACTAGGAGAAAATTCAGGCTCTAAGACACAGAGTTCTCTTCCCTCATCCACTTCCAGAAACCATCTTTCTCCCTCCAGCTGTGCAACTGAAGTAAGAGAGGTCTTCATGCTTGTGTTTGGAAAGACACTATATTAAATAGCCAACACCAAATACTTCATTTACAACAAACATTATCAGGTTCATCATAATAATGATGAGACACATTATAATTTAATAATAAAAATTTATAATTTTAAGCCACATAATGTGATATAAAATAATATAGAGGGGCACAGCACCAACTATTTGTACCTGTTGATAGTGCATGCAGTCCTTACTGAACTGGATTCCTTTGCTCAAGGCAGTAGGATCGTACAAATTATTTGTAAACAAGCAAGGCCATATCAAAGAAATGTCTGACAGCATTGCTAATTTGTCTTGCTCATTGGAAATAGAAGAAAGAAAGAGAAAAAAAAAAAGAGACTGCATTTTCCTTAAATCTCCATCTAGGGAGAGAAAGAAGGGAAAGCATCAAGACACATGCCTCAGATCTGCACAAAGCAGACTTCCCCTTGTGTTCTATGCCCATTTCTTTTCAGAAAAGGGAACATTCTGTAAAGCTACAATGGAGTGTGAATGCAAGGGCACATCTATTCCTTCCAACTGACCTCTCTAGATTCAAGTGTGCTTCTTTCATATACATGCAGAGAAATAGAATTGAGTTTAGGCTCCAAACTAGGTTTGAAAGATTCATTTGTCTGAGCACTGAGACATCAGAACAACTATTTGCTCCAGCCTTTCTTGTTTTTTCATGTAACTCCTATTAGAAGTAATTGAGAGTGCATGCAGACAAGATACTAAACCACTGCCTGGCTAGTTAAGGTTTAATCTTGGTGTTGCCTGACGCATAAGATGGTAGCATTTATTCCCAGTAAGACCATAAATAGATTACCAGCTCTACACACCAGTAACATATTTGGTCTCACATTGTAAATAGCCACCTTACAGTCCAGAGAGCTCTGCACAAAGCTTTCTGTCACCTAACGTACAAGGGGATTAGCTGTGAAATAAGTCAATTGCTTCAGGACCTTTGGTTTGGGATGGTTGTTCCTTGTTCATGTTTGCAACTGTCTCTAGTCATAGTGACAAATTCCTATCATTCAGTATCCCTAAGGGGGAACAACTTCCACCAAGGATGGATTAAGGTGTGGTGACTGAACAGTAGCTTAACCACAAGTTACAACAACAGTGACAAAATCAATTCTCATTTGGTAAAGTAGTGCTTACCAACATTTCCCCGCTGGACTCTGAAAACAAACTGTCAGTTTGCTTGGTTTCCCACCAGAAACTACACACACAATCTGGACAGCTGAAAAGAGCCTGAGTCACCCTAACAGGTAATTAGCATCTGACACATTACTATAAAACCCTATTAATAAAATAGTTTTGAACAGAGAAAGTAGAATACTGGGTACACTGCATCTTCACTAGCCTTTTTTGGTATGTGTGGCGGCAAGAAGAAAAGGAGCAGAGAGGACGACTGATGACAGTAACTGCTACAGCTTTCTGGGTTTGATTTGCAGCGGAACAGAAACAAAATGATCAGTCTTGGTTTTTCAGTAGATAGTCAAACATGAATTATGGCACAGATATGAGCACGCTGCAAGTCAGCAAGGCTAAAAGTCACTGGGGTCATACCACTGCACAATACCTTCAATACATGTATCAGTTCTGCATACACACAAACAGCTTCTCAAGAATCTGGAATATGAGTTAAATAATAGATTACTACAAGTACATTTCCAAGTTATTGACCTCTGCCACCATAGCAACCTAATTTAATTTTTAAATATGTATTTTATTTTAATCAGAGATCAGACTTGTCTCTTGCCACTTCCCACATCAGATCATGCAACCACTCCCAAAAATCATCTGTGGCAAGCTTCCATAAAGAAACTGTGCTGGACAGGCAGTTTGTGTGCTGTGAGCACAGGTAATTAGTCATCATGCTACTGCCACCTGATGTTCCTCCATCCAGTCAGCTATTCTGTTATGTTTTGTCTTACTTCACAGACCAGTTAGAAGACATTCAGCACTGGTGCTCTTCAGATTTGTTTAGTCTTGTTGGAATTGTCAATACCATTGAAAATTATTTCTGGCATACTCAAGGAAAAAAAATTCACAGCAAGTTCTGCCTATCTCATTCCTTACATTAATGCATATTCATCTCATTTTGCACAGGAATGCATCCATTTGAAGGCACCAGATCTGCATTTCTTTGCCACAAAAAGGTATGCCATATTGCAAATTTTCACACTGCAAAATGTAATATATTTTTGTGGGTGGTATCATCATGGTTCGGCTTGCCTGGTGTGTCTGTCTACTAAAATACTTCCAGTTCATTGGCTAGATCCTTGAATTTCCAGACATATCTTCTGGCTTCTTTATGTAATTAATTTTGAGGGTCTTGCAGTATGCTCCCTCTAATAGAACAAGAAACAAATCTGGTATTTCTCTGAAATATAGCATTGCTTACAAAGAATATACACCGTTCCTGTGTTCCTAATCATGGCAGGTTAGGAAAACAGCTCATCACATACCGAAAAATATTTGTGCTCCCAAAACGTAGTCGAACAGGCCTTGCTTAGCCTATGCTTCCAGATACCATTTCCACAATCACACTGACTTAAGGGGTTCCAACTGGCTGCTTGCTCCTGCCCTCAGGCTGCCCATGTGGTTGTGCTGATACAACTGTCTGCAAGGCCAGGCTGTGAACCAAGGGAAAAAACTGACCCAGGTTAAAAAGTACTTTTGCTTTTTAACATTTACTTGCTTTGTTCACAGGCTAAGTTGCATAAGCAGTGGTGCTGCCACAACCAAACAAATAAGGTGGGAAACCAGTCAGTCAGCACCAGCAGCAGGATTATTACTTATTGAAACACTCATGAGCCTTTACTCATGGGGCCCTTCACATAGCAGCAACTGGCACATTTGGTAACTGCCAGGTACCTGCTATGAATTCAAACTTTACTGCAGTGTTGCTGGTTTTTTAGTGTGTTGCTGCTTCTGACAGCTAGCGGATGAATACTGGTGAAGCCAAAAATGAAGTAGTGTTCAAGGGGCATAGTAAGAAGTAGAGGAGTGGCAAAAACTAATATAAAGCAGAACTGTGCAGCAAAAGCAGCCTGCAAGGACCAGGGAAAGACGATTCCTCACAATTCTATAAGGTACAAAGAACACAGTGATCCAACTCATAGTGACCCACTGCTACTGACACTAAAGCTGCTGCAGATTTTGAAGTTCAGGTTCTGGAAGGCCTCAACTATAACAATACCATCAGATTCCAGTTTAAACATTATGCCTGAGTTCTGTTCTTCCTCTCTACTGTGAAAACAACACTGGTAGTACAGTTTCAGGTCTTAGACTTGGATCAGCTTATGGTAGCTGATGCCAGGGGACAGTGTAGTGGGAGGAAAAAAAAAGGAGTTTGCTTTAGTTGGACAACCTTCAGCATCACTAGGAGGCAGTCAGCCTTATCTAGCCATTGAGCACAGAGCTACAGAACCCTTCAGAATTAAGGAGATGATTCTGAAAACTGCATTGAAGGTATAGCACCCCTTTTCACTTTTATCCAAACCCAAGGCATAAATTCATATCAAATCATAAGCACACAGGGTGTAACCCAAACATGTCAAAGACATGGAACCTGGCCATTGCAATATCTCCCATGTGAGCAGTTTGGAGGTACTCGAAATGGATGAAAATTCTGACCATGCTTTTTTCTGCTGCAATATAGCAGAAAATTCGAAAGTTCTTCCTGAAACAGATGCTGCACCAGCTAATACTAAAAAGTTTTATGACATTTAAGTAGTACTATTTAGCTTAACACTCCAGTCATGTATCTGAGTTAACTTGTAAAGACTTGTATAGTGATGAAAGTCTACTCATACCTAACCTAGTGGAGTATCATGCTCTGATGTGCTTGGTGTATATGCAGGACTTGCCATCTTCCTAGAAAAAATTCCTCTTTCAACTGTCAGAATATCTTGGCCACCAGAAACAGAGGAATTATTTACAAAGAAAGCAACTTTAAATAATGGAAGCTCCAAACTACTGCAGTGTCACATTACACACAATTCAGCTGCCACAACTGTACCAAAACATGGTTTGTAAACTATTCTCATGGAACAGGGAAATTCTTTATGGGCTTTCTAAAGCCCATATTCCTATATGCTTTTCTTAGTCAGTATGCAGTCCTGCTTTCACAGATTTGCTTTAAAATTAAATATTCATTCCACTGAGATTCAAATTGTTACCATGTACTAACTGGGCTTTGTGAAATACACTTTAACATGAAGAAAAAAAGAGAAGACACAACCCTCCCAACACACACAAACAAAAAAACCCAACAACAACAATCACACCACAAACCAAAAATGTAATTCCTTCACCCCTGTAAATGGCACCTCACTGCCAACTCCTCTCCTGCAGCTAAGGCAAGATTCAGCCTGGAAGATATTTTCTACAAACAGATTGTTCCCCGTAGAACATTGTCTCCCTAAGACAGCTTGTGCTGTTACTACTTATAGTCAACTCAAATGCAGACCTTTACAAATAACAGAGTATTTCATATCTCTTGACATTAAATGACCACAAGTATTTCTTAAATCAGCTACAGAGTGCTTTGCCTAAATTCAGTGTGCCAGCTAGCTGCATTCTCTTCATAGAATAACAGAAGATAAGGAATATTACTGTAGCAAACTCAAAACAAGCTGTTCTCCTCAAAAGTTCCATGTAAAGCATACAGCACCTCAAAAATATCAGCAAGTTTGCATGAAAGCTATTGTTTCCACCCTAGCACAATGAAGGATGAACTAAGTAAGCTATAAATTGAATAAGATGCTCTATTAGCCATCATTTCCAGACAAACTCCAGAACAGCCAAGTTAAAATACCTTTTCTAGAAAATTTTGCTATAAATTCAAGAATGGATAAAGAGGAGGGGGGGAAAAAGTAGTGTTTGACTTAAAAAGAATCAAAAAACCCCATCAGTATCTCTGTAATGAAGTTACACTTGTGTAACTTTAGTTGTGTTCTTCAGCATCCCTCTCTCTGACATTACTACTGGACAACAAACTGCAGAAATTATTTCCTGGGCTAATAAGCAGCAACAAAATAGGCTTCAGAGTCAAAACCATGGATATTTATATATGGTTTTCCTCATAATTGCCAAGAAAAGAAATGTGGAATGGCTACATAAGTATTAAGAGAGTATGCCAATAATAGAGCAGTTCTAAAGAGGTCCCAGGAATTAATCCTCCAGAATGAAGAAAGTGTTTACTGTATCTTCATTTAAAAACACAGCAGGTGGCAGTGTCACTGACAGGTAGTACTGAGAAAATTAGTATTAGCAAGAAGGGTAGATTTAGGTCAGACAGAAGGAGGAAGTTCTTTACAATGAGACTGGTAAAATACTGGAACAGACTGCCCAAGGATGGGGTTGAGGCCCTGTCCCTGAAGACATTCAAGATCAGACTCAATGTCTAGGCAGCCTGATCTAGTTGGAGGTGTCCCTGCTCACTTCAGGGGGATTGAACAAAATGACCTTTGAGGGTCCTTTCCAACCCCACACAATCTGTGAACCTACCTAACCAGAACATGGGCCATAGAGTTATAGACCCATTGTTTATTTAAATGTCCTAATTTCAATTCTCACCAGGAAAGAAGTTCCAACAGGAAAAGGTTTTGTTCATTTAGAAGTACTTGTGATGAAATAGATGTTCTTTAGAAAAGGTCAGAGACTATGAGGACTCGATGATCAAACTGCGCATTTTTGCTTTTATTAGATCCAGACAGACACAGAAACATCGCAGGCATAGGGACACAAAAACCTTTTGTTGGACCTCTGTCAGGTGTTTCATGACCATTCACTGATATAATCAAAGTGTGCTCACCCACACACTTGAAATTTCATAAGCACCAGAGAGCAATGCTCCGTTCCAGCCCTGAAGCACCCACCATCAAACAGGTACAAAGCAACGCAAAGCGAGTAGCCAGTGCAGCACTGCTGCCAAGAGCTTCCTGCAGCATTCAGGCCCTGACAGCAGAATGCAAGATTTGCTCTCCAAACAATGCCAATGCTTCTAGCCTGGTTTCTCACACATTCTAGCTCTTCCTAATCATAGACCTCCAGAGATCATCAAGTCCAACCACTTAGGGTAGGTCACACAGGAACATGTCTTCGCATGTTTAGACGACCTCTAGAAAAGGAGATTCTACCACCTCTCTGGGCAGCCTGTTCCAGTGCTCCATCACCCTCAGTAGAAAAAAAAAATTCTCCTGTTGAGGTGGAATATGGTTTAGTTAGTCATGAGGTGCTGGGTGATAGGTTGGACTGGATGATATCTGAAGTCTTTTCCAATCTTATTGATTCTATGATCCACTGCCCCTCGTCCTACCACTGGGTATCACTGAAAAGAGACTGGCTTCATCCCTCTGACTGCCACCCTTCAGATATTTGTAGACATGGAAAAAGTCTTCTCTCAGCCTTCTAATCTCCATCTTCCATGACTATGCCATTGCATTTACCCTGGCAGCTCTTTAAAACTACACAGAGTCAACCATTTTTATATGAATCCTATCACTAACAGGTCTGTACTTGATACAAGTGTGTGTCATGGACCTTTGAAACTGCAGCATGCAATCTCTTCTCTCTTGACACTGACTTTCTGCACACTAAAACTGTTCACTGGATTTACCCAGTGTGTGACTTGAGCCACCATGTTAAAGCAACTGGCCAATCACCTGTGGAGAAGAGGATCTTAAATTTTCAAAATACTCATTTTGATTTGCAGTCCAGAATTATGCAGTTACACAACTGGGTGTTAGCATCCTCTCATAGTCACAGAAACATTAAGGATTTCAACTAAATACTTAGAGAATAAATCAGGAAATGGCAGGTTATAACAGCAGCATAGACCCAAAGGCTGTAGGCATTTTCATAACAATGCCCATCGAAGTTCTACTTCATCTTTTTCCAGAAGGTCCACTAGCAGTGTTCATGTAAGGGCAGATAAACAAGGGAGGAATGAAAGCAAAGCAGCTAAAACGAGGTCACTGCTAACAACCTTATGGAATACTCTCAGTTTTTCATTACAGTCTGTAAACAATGTTTTCTACAAAAAGAAACAGCTGTATGTTAAGCCTACTCATTATCCATCTCTTACTGCTTTAGGCTAGGCAGTTGGTGGAGGTTTTCTAGTTGGGGTTGTGGGGGGAAGGGGATGTGTGTATGTATGGGACATATTATAATGGTAACAATTATTTTGATCTAATTACTAGGTAGGAGAAGGATAAAAAGTGAAATGAAATTAAAAATTACAAGGCCAAAACCACATATAATTAAAAAAGACATATAAATTGAGGGTTTAAGAAACAAGCAGTGAAAATCCTTTCAGAGGAGAAATAAAAGCTTCCAGGTATTGGCATAGACCTCTTATTTAGTTCTACAGATGCAGAAACCTGGACTTTAGAAATCTTAGAGAACACCTGATCTCAAATAGTGATGTAAAACTACTTATGTGGTTGTTCCTCTGCCTAGTTGCTTTCTTCAAATACACAGAATTTACATTCTAAAGAATCTTCTCATCAAAATCATTACGGCAAAAATAACTACTCAGCAGTTGCTTCTCTATGGTACTTCAATTTTAAAAAAGATAGACCAGAAGGAAAGACAACTGTTTGCTTTCTCAATGTTTTTGGATTTCCTTAAATGAGGAGAGGCTGAGGGAGCTGGGATTGTTTAGCCTGGAGAAGAGGAGGCTCAGGGGTGACCTCATTGCCCTCTACAACTACCTGAAAGGTGGTTGTAGCCAGGAAGGGGTTGGTCTCTTCTCCCAGGCAACCACTACCAGAACAAGGGGACACAGTCTCAAGCTGCGCCAGGGAAGGTTTAGACTCGAGGTGAGGAGAAAGTTCTTCACCAAGAGAGTTGTTTGTCATTGGAATGGGCTGCCCAGGGAGGTGGTGGAGTCACCATTCCTGGAGGCGTTCAAGAGGAGATTGGACGTGGCACTTGGTGCCATGGTCTAGTCATGAGGTCTGTGTTGATAGGTTGGACTTGATGATCCTCAAGGTCTCTTCCAACCTTAGTTATACTGTGATACTATGCTGTAAATGAGCCACTGCCAAGACATCATGGTCTAGCCTAGAATACCAAGGATCTTGAGGGGGGCAGATTTTACACCAAACCAAGGAAAACTACTATTTTTTAAAATTTTTTTTTTTAATAATTTCATAATCAAGTATCATTAATGGTATTCCCTTCATAGGCTTGCTTTGGGAAAGAAAGTTCTCATTTCTTGCAAAGTAGTTACAACTTCATATTGTGGCTTCTTCATTAGAACTGCCAGCGCTGATACTTACTGGATTCTCCATCACTGAAAAACACCTAAGTGGGCAACAACAAAAATAAACACTGCCTACAAAATTAGCTGCAGCCCAAAGCAGAGCTGAACCCAGGACTAATTGTTCAGACTCTCATGCACATAACCTGTTTGGGCAAACAAACAATGGCAACTGTCAGCTGCCATCGATCATTTACGTTATGTTTAGAGTGAATCTTAAATCATTGTCTCTTTGGAAAGAAAGAGAAAATTGAGATAGATACTCAACTGTCAAAAGCAGAAAGCTTGGTAATTGAGGGTCTTCCACAAAATCTTTGGAACTTAAGTCAGCCAGTGCTATGCAAGCCATTGAGCTCCTAAGCATGGTGACAACTCACTAATGAGCATGGAGACAACTCACTATCTGGAGAAACTCCGCACAAGACAAATGCTATAAGCTTCACTGTGAACTAGAAATAGGAGTCTTGGGGAATCTATGCCTAATCAGAGCAAAAGCCAATTTCCTGACGGTGTATATGAAATAAACACCTTAGTGAATTTCAGCCAGGAGACAGATCAGAGGTATTATAACCAGTGCTCACTAGTTCAGCACTGACAGTACTGCTGAAAGTTCAAAACAAACGAAGCACACAGAGTGACTGACTTTTGTTTTTCAAAGTTTAAGGTTTTTTCAAACCTTTTGGAAAAACTTTGAGGCATTTTCTTAAAATGGTAGCTCTACAATAGTAACTAACTCAATGCAGACTTCAGAATGCACTAGGTAAATACCTCTCCATTTAAATACAGTCTAAAAATATTCACTGCTTTTATTTACAATCCTTCTAAAGTTCTTAAGAAAATTCTCCAGATTAGCATTATGTCTTTTGTTAAAAAGGAATGGCTAGCCATCTGAACTTCTTCTGCAGATTAGAACTCTGGTTTAACTCTCAGACTGTTACAGAAATATCTCACAAATAAGAAGAAAATGTTTAAGCAGTTCGCTGTCCCTACACATGTCCAATTCAGACATCCACACAACAGAAACACAGCTCCAGCCTCTCTAGAACACTGGTATCTTGAGAAGTCAGAATTGCCTTGAGTTATCCATTCCATAGTATCATGAGAAGACTGATGTACTCAGCAGCCAAATGTTTTCTAAGGCTTGACAGAATGACACACCAGGACCAAGTTAAATTTAAAAACCATCTTTTAAAGGTTTCATGATAAAATCAATGAAAGAAAAAAAGTTTCATCAGCATATGGTTACCTGGAATGTGGGAGACAGGTGCTGTAACTACCATGTTACTATTCTTAGTCGAGGGAAGAAGTGGGATTAAAAAAGGCTCAGTTTGGTTTCAGTTTTTAACTGAGTCTGAGCAATTTGCCTTCAAGTCAGTATGTGTCAATGCATTTATGCTTTTAATTAATCTGTCTCCCCTGCCATTGAAACATTCCATTTATTACAATTTAACAATAACTCTTTCCCAATATTTTTTGCATAACATTATTCATAAGGCTAACAAACCAGTTTCATTTGTGTGTGCTCACAGAGTTTTTTCTCAATGCATTCATTCCATTTTGCAAGAAATCTTACATTGCAAACATTTGTTTTCACTAGGACTAAAACCACTCACATTGAGAAAACATTTCCAAGTGTTATGTGCTACTGGAGTAGGGGACTAGACCTAATCAAACCGAGTTGGATGTCTGGATACCAAAGGATCAGTCTGTCTTTAAACCCATTTCTTGAAAAAACCCCAAAACAAAACACAAACTATAAATTAAGACAAGTTTGATATATCCCAGGAATTTTTAAGATTTCACTGAATTGAAGTATTTTGTTTGAAATATTGTACAGCAACTATTACTGTATTTTCAAGTACCCCACAGGACCTCTCCAAATAATTGTTACTGAAGTGCAGAGCAAGGTGTACAAAGAGGTACAGTTTATTTGGTGTGCTTTGCTTGCAAACATGACCTGAAATGATTGTGTGCAAAGGAATTAATATTTTCTTATTTTTATAAAGCATTGCATTTGATTACTTGACAAATTTAAACAACTACCAGTCACTTACAAAGGGTCTGCAATCCTATTTGTCAGATGGGAAGCATAAATGTTTAAGGGGGAGGCTTTGAGGAGCCCATGACAACTCTGCTGCTAGAAGTCTGGGACAGAAGAAGTAACTGCTCAACAATGCCAAACTAGCATCGCAATTTCCAACTCATCCTTTCTCGGTGAAGAGCAAATGCCTCTATGAACCAGCTGTGAAAGGAAACTTTAAATCATTTTAATCAGTGGCTACAGTATTACCTATCAAGTGGCTAATATACCTTTGAATGGGCATCTCTTCCATGTGTTTTGTTGCACATAGCTGCTACTCTCACAGCATTCCCATGTTCCAAGCAGCAAGTGGTTTCTAGCTCCATAATAGACTATTCTTGTCAGCATTCTTTGGAGATCTCAGCTAATTCATCTTGTATGTCGCTTAGCTTGTACAAGCTGATAAGATAGTAAAAGACAAAACTCAATTTCATATTCTAACACTATCACTCTATTCTAATGCAGACCATACAAAGCACTCACTAGATATGGCACCTTCTGATTTTTAACATTTAAAAGTTCCAGCACAAAGACAATTTCCCCTGTGACCCACTCTTATAAGAGTTATTTTAACTTTACTGAAGAAATGCAAGACTTGGGCTTTTCTTTCTCCTCCCTACCCCACCCCACTTCCAGTCTGGAGGGAATGCTGAAAGCAGGGTTTGCAATTGTCTTAATCATAAAGGTTTTTCCCAAATGGAAATGCATTCCCCCTGAAGACTTTATTTCTAGTCTCTTATCACCTGTAATAGGATAGGCCTGACGGAACAGTTTAACAATATATTATGCATGCATTCACTTGTGCTATGATCTCCACCTGGATGCCTAAAAAGAATCATGTTTTCTTAAGAAAAACCGATAGTAGAAACACTCCTCTGTGTTGAAAAGGCAATGCTATTATTCTACCCTGTACTGCCTTTTATCTCGTGAACTGAATCTATTTCAGGTTCCACTGAAAATGCACAATAAGTCTCTTGACTGAACTGCTAGAAATTCAGGTGGCCCCAGTTCAGACACATGCTGTGCTATCACACCATTTTCCTTGTGTATTTATAAACTTGAAATGCTAAGAGGTCTTTCTTCCCAAAACTCCTTGGAAAGCACTATAATCTCACGGCAAGTGGATAGCTGCCCTGATCCCAAATGTGTAGGTATGCTCACATCTTTGATGGACTTCTTCCTGCAAGGCTTTCATTCCAATTTATCTTCACTAGGTACACTGGTGACTGGATCCTAAATCATGCCCTATTTATTGCACACTGGCATCTGTTTGACTAATATCATTGGGAAGATTTGGAGGTTTAACTGCCTACTTGTTGCTCCTCTGGCATAGGCCTCTGAGAATGTCACACGCTCATGTGTCTGTTGGTAGATTAATCAGTCACTCTGCTAGAGTTTCACATTCCCTTCTTTGCTTCTTGCCTCTGGTTTGGGGACATTTTGTTGACTCCAGTCTGCCAATGTGAGCATTACTCATCTGCCCCAGAAACAGGTGACAGACCTCAGCACACAGAAAGGAACAGAGGCAATGAAGCCAAATGAACAACAATAGCTCCTATCAGACAAAACTGTAACACTTCCAAAATATATTAAAAAAAAAAAAATAATTTTCCCTAGTATTTAATTTGTCAACAACTACAAAAAAGGAATCACTGGAAAGTTGTCATTTTCCAATGAAAAGCTTAGTTCAATTGAAACACCACATCTTCTAATTTCAACTAGTTCTTCAGCACTGCTAACTTTTGGGATGAAGCTGAGCCAAGCTAACAGCTTGCCATCATCCAAAGGGAACATTTACTTCCCTTCTTTCCCTTCTCCTCTCTAGGTACTCAGTTGATTGATAATCTGGCAGAAAGATAATCCATCACACTAAAAGTGAAATATGCCTTTACCAAATTAATCTACTCATTATAATTTTGGTGATTGAATTTAGATGTTGGTATCACAGTACTTAATATATACACAGAGAGTCATATTTAACATGCCTATTTCTCAACCTCCCATTGTTTATCTCGAAGTTAAAACATTTGGTACCATTTTAGATTCTTCCCATCATCAAATCATGCCACTTATTTGAATTTACAAGGAGTCCATAGTTGAGCAGACATCTCTATACTCTACATAATGTAAGAAGCTGAAGAACAGCTAAAGCTGTGTCCCCTGATTAATCAAACACACTTTGTCAAGCACATTAACTTCTCCTGCATTGCAACCACCCAACAGTATACACCATACATATCCACTAGGTAGTAAGAGCTGGATTTTGTGGCAACTGTTGCTGCTGTGAGAAACTCATGCCCACCTTCTATTTTGCTGAACCAAAACAGAGAAAAGCAATCATTTGGGGCTTTGATTGCTGTGAACAATCAAGATGGGGAAGAAAGCTGTCAAGGCATTGCTGAGCTAACTACTGCACCGCAGTAACTAAAACCCCACAGTGTATGGATTAGGAGGTAAATTCCCCAGAATAATAGAATAGATAAACTTTGTATATCTTGTACTTCAGAACAGAAAAAATCTTTAAAAACCTCCAAGTTCTCATTCTGATGTACATAAGAATGACTTTAGAGGAATAAGCACAACACAAGAGCTAAGTCTGTGATTTGACACTACAAATCATTTGGTGGCAATCTCACTGCTTTTTCTGACTGCTCAGTCCCACCACTGTCATGTTTCACTGATGTTACGCCACATGAGTTTCCTGCTCTGATTTAGAATTTGGCTCAACAGACAGTTGGGTTTATTCAACTGAGAGCATGGCACAGAGACAGGAATAAGTGGCTTTGACTGCCTTTGAACTCCACAAATCAATACTGTTGCTAAATGCTTCATATTGTCACACAATGGTCTTTTCCATGTGCCACAGCCCACGGGTAAGACCGTCAGCCTAACTGGCTTTAACATCACTTAAGCCATACTGTTTCATGCTCATTATTTATAAACATGGCCCTAAATGCACCTTCAGCTAAATTTCCCAGGTCACAGAATCACAAGCTTGTCTAAGTCTTTACATAAGGGAATGCTGGAACAGGTTGCCCAAGGAGGTAGTAGCAATCCCATCCCTGGAAGTTTTCAAGGCCAGGCTGGATGGGGCTCTGAGCAACCTGATTTAATGTGAGGTGTCCCTTCCCATGGCAGGAAGGTTGGAAGCAGATGATCGTTGAGGTCCTTTCCAACACTGACAATTCTATGATTCTATATGCCTCTATGTAGGAGGGTATACAGAAGGATAGATGGTTAGCTCTGGAAATTAAGTTCTGTCGTCACAAAAAAACCAGCTCCCAACTATGTTAGTTATCTTGTGAGTAGTTCAACATATTACTGTAAGTTACATCTATTTCCTTAGTCACATGCATAGAAACCTCAAGACTTGAAACATCCTGCACCATCAAGAATGCATGCCCCATATTCAGGTAACAATTTACACTCAAAATGGCAAATACGAAAATAGAAGACAAGCAACTATTGGAGACAGAACATACTATGAGACATCTACAGAAAAAACTTGAAGAAATCTTCCATGCACTCTTACCTACAACAAAAATTAGCATTATCTCGGTATATGGGAACTTTTAAGGAATTTCTTAGGAGTAAACTGTTGTGATAGCTAAATTGTAGTAGGGTTTGAAACACTGTGACTACAGATAACAGGGCGCAAGTACTAGAGTCAGGCCAGGTTTCTCCATTCCAGTTTTTATTCGCCATTCTCCCTTCATTCTAAGCTCCTACATTCACCAAATACCTCTAGCTTCATCAAGCAGGTTCCCCAGAAATTACTACAAAGAGATAAGAAGCCATACAGAATTTGTTACTCAGCATATCTAAAAAATCTCAGTGCCATCCTAGCCAGCATTTTTCCCTTTGAGTAAATGGAAACCATGAAGCTCCCCCTGAAAAAGCATAGGTATTAACCCAGGACATAATGCCTAACAAAATTTCAAGAATAAAAAGGCAAAATGAAACTAGAAAAAAAAAAAACAGCAATCCATGCATTACTTCCTGGCTATGCAGGATATGCTAGATGAGACACAAAGTCACAAGGTCTTGTCTTCTGGATAGAATGAGTAGCTAGGCAGGGATAAGAAAAGAAGTAATACAACAATTTTGTTGCAAGTGCTTTTTCTCCCTTTTTCCTTTCTTTTCCTTAGTTCTGAACCCCTGCCTGCAAGCCCTAAATGCTACAGGGTTATGAAATTGTGAGGGATGGCAGGTGGAACTGAGCAGCCCTTGAAAGCTAGCATAGAGCACTCTATGCCTGGTAATACCAGAAATAATCTGGTTTAAAATGTTCAATTTCCCTACAATGAAAATTCTTTTCTCCCATATGTCCTCCCAGCAAGATTTTCTCTCATTTTTGCCAGTAAAAAGATATGGCCAAATTATTATTTTTAAACATTTAGATAGCTTTACCTAGTTCCTGTTTTAGGTAGAATTGGCAAGAGGCGCTCCTACGACTGAACTACAGCAGTTGAGTGAAGACAGTTCTCTTTAGCAGCAGTTTGCAGTGGCAGTCTCAAAAGTAGGAAGTGGCAGTCATCACTGAAATACAGAATAGTATTGCTGGTTTCCTTTTTTTTTTTTTTGTGAAATAGGTGTAATAGCTATCATGAAGTAATCTCTCTTAAAAATCTGTAAAAATTAGTGTTTTTTTTAACTTGAGCTAAACAGTACACAGAACAAGTACGCAATCCTGTTAAAACAGGTCTGTGGTGGCTTCTTCGGCTGCCTTAGATGTATCTGAACTCATTAGCTACCCACAGGAAGAACTGGACATAGTTTAAATGACACTGTGTGTTACACAGCCATCTTCAGATCAATTCTTGCAACTCAACAGTAGCATTAACAGAATGAGCACTGGAGCAAAAGCCACATGGAAAGGCTTTTACTCAAAAATACCCACTACAGAAATTCATGCACATGAAAGTCTGCATCAGTTCCTATCACGTTATGTAGAAGAAACACATAACATGTAAACAATTACTGTAGTGCATTTTTTCAACAGTTCTAAAACTCCAAGCTCGGATCTACAGTTTGTAAAGCTTCTGACAGCCTCTGATTTATAGCTCCATGCTCTGCACTGGCCATATCAACTACATGATTTTAGCATTATGGTATCCAGGCAGTAGGAGGCTGGGCAGGAAAGCTGTGATGACAGCAGTAGTATAATACAAAGATTCATTCCCCCACCTTGTGGGTAACTACTGCAACAACAATTTACAGCAGCATCTCATTTGCAACCTAGACACATTCATCTATCCAATTTCTCACAAATTTTTACTATACCACACTAAGTTACAATTAAAAAAAAAAATATCTTTGCAATTAACTTAAGCTGATTTAAGGAATGTGCTCTGATTTTGTTGGTTTTATTAATTCCACAAAACCTCAGAGAATGCCTACTCTCTTGATGCTTATCAGCATTAGTAATCAATTACTCAAGGTTGGTGTGCTCTGTTCAAGTGTGAAGAATGTCTTAACACTGTAAAGAAAAAGAAAAGTTAATTGGGGTTGAAATGCAAAAGAAAAGTTTCTCCAGGAATGTCTCCATGACAAGTCTACTGATACTCTTGTAAATCAAAGAATAAAACAGAAAAATCATACAGATGTTTGTTAGATGTCATTATGCTAAACTCTTCTTTTTCTCATTATTTGATTATATACCTTTGAAGACAGGACAAGGTCTACAGCTGGGTTGCTTAAATGTAAGTTACTGACTTAAAGATACTTTCTGTGCTGTTTTCATTGAATATTAACCTGCAGCAGTCCTACGGGATCAGTTATAGGAATCTTTTTCGACTCCTTAGGAGCATCTTAGCCCAATGTCATAGCTCTTTAAAAGTCAACAGCAGGTTTTTTTTCAGCAGGGAAAGAGAAAGCACAGCCAGAGGCAAAGATGACAATAAAGAGGAAGCTTTATAAGCACAATACAGTCCTCATACATCAACCAAGTCAAGGGCAGATTCAGGGCCACATCTATCAGAGCTGAGACTAAGACCTGCACAGCTCAGTGATTTAGTTATAAAGCTTTGATTAAATATGAAAGGAATTTATGTCATACTTGATGGGAAATGTTTCAACCCCTGGAAGTATACTACATTACACAGTGTGTAAGCAGCTTCCTTGTTTGTCAAGTCATTGTTTTCAGAATTACACATTCTTACTGTGCTTACCTTTGATACACAGCAGTGTGCACACACACAAGATGAATGCTGGAATTGGAGCGTTGTCCTATTACCAATAAGGAGAATTTTCAGTGTTCCACCTGCTGACTCCAGTAAAGTGTCTGGGAACAGCAAAATCACTACCACCCCACCCCCCACAAAATCCAAACAAAAAATTAATTTCCTTGTTAAAATTCAACACTTGTTTTCATATAGCACATTTAGTCTTCATAACCAGACAAGGTATATTCCCAGTTATTAATGTAAATGGAATTTGTAGCAGGATTCCAATATCTCAACTTAGTGCTTTTAGCAATTCTTTACCTTGAAGGAATTTGCCATTTCACAGATGTATCACAATCCTGCTCTCATTTTCCTTCACTTCCTACTTACTATGGGGTTCCTCCCACTTCTCTCTGCTCCTGTTCCAATGTAATCAGTATAGACTGAACATTCTTACTTTAAAAATAATTAACAAAGACTGAAGTAGAAGTTCACTTGCTGGCATGTAGGAAGGGCAAGGATACAATGAACTGTATCAAGTTTTAAATGAGCATGGTCCTTTTGATTTATCAACTCTTTCCTTTCAGGAGTTGTTTCCTTCATATTTAAGCTTTTCTCCTGCAGACAAATTAGGTGGCTAGACTAAGCTATGAACTCATTTGATGACAAATATCTAGAAAACTCTAAAACAGGAGGAAAATGCAGCACGGAGATAAATGCTGAAGTCTGGGGACGTGCATTTGCATCATTGTTACTTAGTGATTATGCAAATGAAATGCATAAGCCAAGGAAGGGAATTGCATTAGGATCATTAGTGAACATTCATGTACTTGGAATAAATTTGATTTTACATCTAGACGTCTAATATTTTTTATTTTTGTTTTAAATCTTCAGTCTACACTTGATATGCTATGGGGCATTGTATGTTTAACTGGTAACTGCCCTCTCCCTCACAAGCATACCTTTGTCCAGGAAATTTTAAAGAGACTAAAGCTTTAATTTCTTCAGTGGAATCTGAAGTTGTACATGTTGATTCTCAAATCCCTCCACTTGTTTCTTACATAAAGATTTCTCTTGGTCAGTCCACTGGCATCTATTCCAAATTAAGTCTTCATGCTCGGATTTGACTAAACGCGACTTTATGAGCTGTTGAAATAATATTTTTGTCAAACAGAGGCTAGATAGTTCCTAAAGGTTTCACTAGTCAGCTTTCACTTTAAAATTAAAACTCTTTTATTTCTAAATACTCTGAGTAACCCAAGACCTCCTTATAAAAACAATCCCTGCTGTCGACCAAAGACCAAGATTACAATATACTTAGAGTAATCACTATGTTACCCTACTGCAATAAAAGCATATTTACTGCCAGCAGTAACATAATAATATTGGTACCTTGATTAGTGGTGCACACTTCCCTGATTTGGGGAGGCCATGCTCCCCCACTGCAAAAAGGGCATAAAAGCACCACAACTTCCAGGGTCCAGGTGCTGCATTTACCACAGAAGAACTTTCTGGGATGCACACCCACCACCAAGAATTTGGACTATTGCTGTGAAGACGTCACTGGAGTTCTCAGTGACTCTAACAAACCCAACTCATCTGCTGTTTGGTACTGGTTCACTTCAATTTACACCAAGGAACCTCCTTGCTGCCCAGGGTTGACTCAGGACACCGGGCACTGGGTTGTGATATATGCTAGTACTCCAATATCTTTTTTTAATGCAGTGTCAGTGACAGGTGACAAAAAAAAAAACACACATAACATATTTTAGAAACAACAACATGTAAAATCATACAACAAATAATTGCATATAAAAATTTATTTCATTTGTTTGCTTTGATTTTTTTTTTAATACAGGCTTGAAATACATACAGTTGTAGTTAATGTTTGAGCATAGCTTCCTAGAAAACAGTGGACACAGAATTAAAGGTTGCTATGATGGAAAAAATGTGGTACAAACTGGATTAAGAGCAATGAGCATATATTACCAATAAAATCATGTCTGCAGATGCTCTCTAAAATTTCTGGTTGCCAGCTCACTTTGAAATACCTTAAAGCTTTCTAGTTTTGGTGAGATCATTGGTACAGGTTTAGAATATATTAAGAGAATCAACCATTAGTAAGAAAAGTTTAAAAACCCAGACTTTCTCACAATTGTTCAACTTCTGAATAAATCTATGCAAGAATACTGCCATTTTTATTCATTGACCTTGTATCTACAGTTATTATCCACTACCCCAAAAGAAAAACAAACAAACAAAAACCACAACAGAAATAATCCTTTCCCGGTGAGGTAAGCTGTAAAGAGTAAATTTCATGAGTATGTATGCAAGGACTACATCTTACTCAAGAGCTGAAGGCTGACAGCAAGAGCTCTCAGTTCACTGATCACTGAACTCAAATCTGTTTGCTCATGTAGCCCTTGACCCAGACACTTACTTATGTACGTGCTCAGTGTTAAGAGTGGAACTTGCCAAATGAAGTTCCTGGGATTATACATACCATTAAGAACTAGGCATGCACTTCAAATGTGCTTAAATAGCTTGCTAAATTGAATGCTAACAGTCTTCAGGAAGAGAAAATGCAACAAAAATATTGTATCAAAAGTGACTTTTAGCTTAATGAGATGGCACTCTTCCAGTGGAGTTAACTATACACTGAACTATGGAAAGCTAATTACTTTGATTTAAGCTTTTGACATACAATGTGGTCTAAAACTAGCATGCTGTTCCTCCTGGAGAAGCTACAGTGATACAACCAAAACCATATAGATGCATCTGCCAGGTGCATAATGTTTTCCAATTTTTAAGTGCAGATTTTCATTCACAGGGTAAGCAACAACATTCCACAGTAAGCATTTCCAGACAAGAATAGTCTACTTCTTTCATATTCATTCTTACCTTGCCCTAGTGCAGTATTCTCTAATACTAAAGAGACAGGGATGAAATTATAGTAGCTAAGCTGTGCACACTTTTTTCTGCATGAGATAGGAATTTTTAATTAGATTCAATTGGTACCATAAGTACATTGTGCAAACACTAGAACTACAATTACAACCTGTCTGTAAACCAGAAGCTTCAAGTGCAAATCACAATTTATTTTAGAACCCATTTACAAGAACTCCTGAGACAAAACAGTGCAGAAAACTTCAGAGTGGGGAAACATTTTGGCAGAAGCTGTAATTTTTAAACTTAACTGCAAAATTTAGAATAATGAAATCCATAGTTTTAGAAAGAGACATACCTTCTTAAAATAAAGTGTTCATGGCTGTTAGCCTTGAAGGAAGACCTCAGATACTTTATCTTTACATTCTGCACAATGTTTCCATGTTGCTTCTAATCAATTTTAGTGAAAAATTTCAACCCAAAGGTCAAAGTCAGCAAATCCTGCCATTATCAAGATAATGTCTGTGGTTTCTTCAACTGCAGTGATGCCTGCTTCACCAACTTTTGTTGCTTTCTTGTTGCCTGGGCTTCCCGAATGGCACAACAAATCCTCTGAAAGCAACACATTGAAAGAAAATTAAGGCATGCAATCTGTTTTATTCTTCCATAACATGCTACTAGAAATAGCTAATTCAACAGACATTAAAATCTACATGGGCAGTGGTGAGTTAAAAGTTAGATACACAGCTTCTGATTCACACAGTTAACATGCAACCCAGAAAAAGCTTCTGTTGTCAATCTGCTCCGATGTTTCAAGTAGCAACATCAATGTTAGTCACACTTAACTAGATAAGCCTTCCTCAGAATCAGTCAGCCCCTCCAGCATCAACATGAGCAAATATTTAAGAGGTAAATGGTAGAAAACCTAGGTATGGGGAGGGTGGGGGACTGCAGCAGGGAGGAAGCTAAGTATGCCTTTCTCACACAAGGTACACTTACTGGGTTAGTTCAATGATTTGGAAGTAATGACAGTATCAGAATTCAGAGCTATATTGAATCCTAGAGACTACAGTCAACACAACCTAGTACATTACGCATTTGAATTATTTTCCTCTGATGAGTTCTAATACACAAACCGTATGACAATGCAACTTCAATCTTGTATTATTATTGCATATAATCTCTTGAATGCTTTAGACTAACTTATCTCATCATTCTCCTGGTTAAACACAATTTTCAAAATGGAAATACGGTAAATGGTCCTCAGGCACATCAGCCTATTCCATAAGGGGTCACTGGACATTACTATCTTTTTATGTGCTGAGATCAACAGCTGATAACAATAAGGAAAAAAGATGGAAGAGAAGAAAGAAGACTGTACCTGTGCTGTCATTTCATCCTGAAATTGAACTGTCTTTACACATTCATGACCCAGACTGTCCTTTCTCTGAAACATGCTTTGATCCTGTTGCAGAGTGGAACAAAAATATATGACTCACAAAACAAGAATGCAAAATCTCTGACTTGAATGTCAACTTCAGGTTAAGACTTCAGTGTGACCTCTGTACAAACCAATACTTCCAAGAAATCTTCAGTAAATCTCATAGTCCCATAGTTAGCAACAAGAACCATAAGTAAGTTAAGAGCATGTTTGAACCTCTAAATAATGTTAAATCAAAAGACAGCTTACATGTTTTTCTTACCAAAACAGTTATTTTTAGAACATTTGCTTCACAGAAGGGATGGCGTGTAAAGTCTTCAAATAAGTAATTCCACTCTGTTGTTAAATGGCCTAAGATTTCCACTTCTTTTACATATATCACTCTCCTGTTCAGAAGAAAAAACAACTCCATTTCTCCCTGGGACTAAACTTTGTCAGCAAAAAAACACAAAACAAAATTAAGAATTTGTTTAACAAGCCATTTTCTATATGGATTAAAAGTACCCACTTAGTCAAAGTGGAACCTTATTTCCTTAATATATACTCTGAGAGAATCACTTTGTCATTAGAATTCAGACATGGCCTATGATATCGTACAGTATGCACAGGCCAACTTACTCAAAACCCTAACCCAGCCCTCCAAATCCAAACACTTGGCTTGAATGGGATATTACAGGATCATCAGTTAACGCAATTCAGTTCCTCAAAGTCCCTTTCTAACAGACAAAGGTAGTCAAATAGCTATATACTAGATACATAAAGACACAGTTACTACTAGACCTACTTAATAGTTGCTTCTGCTCATGCTTGCTAGCTACCTGGTCCTTCAAGAACTTCAAAGCGCCAATGTCAACTTGCACACTACTACAAAAGCAGGGGAGTTTTGAATGGAGTTTCCACAAAGGAAACAAAATTCATTTTTAAGAAAATGAAGAAAAATGGATTAAAATAGTACATTTGTAGGGCATAGCAAACAGTTTAAACTTAGCTAGATATCTAATCTCCACTTGAAACCAAGACAAGCCCTTAGAAAGCCTTCAAAACTTCATACCTATTGGTAACAATAATGTTTGCTCTTCGGCCTCTTGGAAGTGCACAGTGGTACCGATAGCTCTCCTTTTCCAGCTTTCTGATGTGCAATTTCTGAAACAGAAATAGAAAATTTTGGGGCTGTAAAAAGAAAACTCAAAGCATTGTTTTCAATTCAAAAGACTTTGAAGAAGTTACCTCACTGAACTGGTTATTAAAAGACAGGCTGTCACAGCATTCTCACTCCTGAAGCTGAGTCACTGAAAAGTCTTATCAGTTCCACTCAAAAGGTGGATCACTCACATTGCAGTATTAGACTATTCCTTCGATCTCCTTTCTGTGCTAATAATTGTCTAGTAATGTTCATTCTGCTACATCCCACACTGCAGACTGGATTCATGAGTGAAAATGCTGCAACAATACCAGGACCCAAACCCTGAAAAACTAGAGTTGGAAATACTCAACACAACTCAGGATGAGGTTTTCAAAGCATTGAGCAGACATTCTTACATAACACCCAAAATATAAAGGTATAGGAAAGTGTAGATCCAACTACTTGTGTTTCTGTTCAACAGCTGCAGCTCTGGTGACAAACTATGAATACAGAGGGTTTGCCTCAGTTAGTTATTTTTTTTCCAAGCAGCTGGTACAATACAGTGTTTTGGATGTAAGATGAGAATAATGATGATAACAATCTGACATTGTAGTTGTTGCTGAGCAGTGCTTACAGTAAGTCAAGGACTTTTCAGCCTCTCATACCACCCCACCAGCAAGTAGACTTGGGAGCACAAGAAGCTGGAAAGAAACACAGCCAGGACAGCTTACCCAAACTGGCCAAAGCGATATTCCCTACCCTATGACATCAGTGTATAAACCAGGGGAAAGCCAGTCAGGGGTAACAGCTTGAGAATTGGCTGGGCATTGGTCAATGCATCACCATTTCACATATCCTACTCCTGTCATCACCATTGTTCTCCTTTCTTTCACTGTCCTATTCATCTGTCTTCATCCTGACCTATGAATTTTGTCTGTTTCCCCAGTTCTCTTCTCCATTATGCTAGGAGGAGGAAGTGCCCAAGCAGCTGTATGGTGTTTAACTGCCTGCAGGGCTAAACCATGAGACAAGTTCTTCATTAATTGTTTTAATTTATGTTTTTCAGGTTTCCTATTCTGTTGTTAAACAGCGTGTCACAAGATCAATGTTATAGCAAACACCTGCAACTGGGTGCCCCAAAACTCATTTAACATTGTTCATAACAATGTAAGATGCCATTCAGTTCATTTTACAGCTGTGACTGTAGAATTCAGCCTCTGTATAACAGTAAATTTTTCAAGTTGTTTCTGACAAACTACTGAGGAAAAAAAAAAAACAGTGAGGGATGATGAAAAACTCAGTAAGCTTAATTATTTTTGTAAGGTCTGTTTCCTTTTGTATTTCCATCACTGGATCTATAAAAATGATAAAATGACAACAGAAGCTAAACTTGACTACCATTTATCTACTTATGATTAACAACACAGGGTAAGAACTCTACACAGTTAAGTAACCAAAATGGAAGGATCTTCTGTCAGCTCAGCTTACATTGGAATCAAAGAAGCTTCAATACTTATTTTTCTGCATTTTATTTTCTTACATTTAAAAGCTCAACAAATGTCTGAAAACATAATCATACACTGCAACTGATATGAAGAACCCTTTAAGGTCAGAAATTAATTAATATTCAAGAGCTTAATCAACAACAGTATTTTCCTGGATTTGCTCCCTAGTGATGTGAAAAACATTTTAATTCAGCATTTTCCAGCAAACAAAAATATAGAGCCCACATCATCTGTTAAAAAAAAAATAAAATCACTTTCTGACCATCTTAGGAATTTCTGAAACTGTAAAATATACATGAAAGGAACAAAACTGCCAGAAAGACTGCTTACCTGAGTCTCTTCAAAACATCAGAAAAAAGATGGCAGTGTATGACTAAAATCCAAATACAAACTCCCATTTGATACCTGAACTACAGCTATTTTAGACACAAGCAAAAATAGTAGAAATACAAACCCCACTGCCACGTAAGACTGTAATTCAAAGGCTGCGATCCATATTCTGAACCCTTTTGCTGCATATGCAGAAATGAGACGTGCCACATATTTAAAGAGATTTATTCATAAGAATGTTCCTTTATTTAAACTCAAAGCTTAGGAGAGAAAGCCTGCTTCTTGTAACTTCAGAAACAATCCTGATAGTATTTTTAGATTTTACATGCAATATCTTATTAGAGCCATAGCTCCTACTGAGCTCTGTGCGCCTAAAAAGATGCAATATTTCTCAGAGCTATTCGCAATACACCTGATAGGCATCGGCACAATGCTGGTGGCGTTATGTAAAAAGAGGGCTGTACTTGATGCAAATTACTCCATGATCTTCAGGCATCTTTATCAAAAGCTTTTATTTTCATGAGAATACTAGAGCACTTTAAAGAAGTTCAACTCATTCTTATTTTATATGGAAATGAAAGAACCAGTGCAAATCTACACAGCAGAACAGTGACTCAACCAGAAATAGAATCTGCAGTTTCTTGAAACCCGGCATAGTATTCTCTCTGCCACACAACACTGTCTCACCACCATGCCTCAATTATTCATGCAGTGCTCTGCATTCTTTATAAAGCTCCATGCTTTAACTGGGAAATGAAACAAAGTAACACCACTGACAGTGAATAATGTATGAATTGCATCATGTCAGACCCTAAGTGCTGGGGTTAGAAGACCGAGCAGGCAATACCTGCATATTAAGAGGTTAAAAAAAATAAAAAGGAAAGGCACCAACTACCTGTTCTTGCAAATCTCATCAGCTGCAAACAATCCTCATCCAAAGACTAAAACTCCCAAGAACTTATTCCTTGGAAAACAATTCTCCTGGTGTTGCCCTATTTGTTGTTTGATTTCTCCAGCTATATATACTGTGTATTATGTTTATCAAAATGCATCCTGTGCACTAAGCTTTGCTGCATGGGCTAGAGACATGGCCTGCAAGGCATCAAGTCTGACTTTCAAGGTTTTGAACTGACTGTGTAGAACCCCATACAGCCCAAGTACATTAGATCCAGCACCTCTGGGAAAACACGTTGCATAAATATACACAACTGAATCGATCTACTCCATCTGGCTACTGACCTCATTCTGCACCACCAAAACTCTCTTCTGAGTGGACTAAAGTAACTTGTCTTCTAAGACCCATGCATATGCTCCTCCTAAGTCAAGCTTCAATGTCTAACGTATACAAGAAGTACTCAAGAGAAGCATTTTTTTGTCCAACCACTGGATACTATTGTGACACCCATTCCTGAAGGCAGCCTTACAAGGTTGCAGCCTCCTAACTGTGGATTTATTTTCTAAGGGAAAGATGCATTGAAGTTAGTTAAAATACATAATAGGGTGAGGGCTCTGGTTAAACTACTTACAATCTGGGTTATAACCGGATTCAAAAACATTAATGTCTAGCATAAGATCCAAAGTCAGTCACTTAAAAAAAAGAGATACCAAAACCAATAAACCCTCCCCGTCAAAAACCCCCAAACAACAAAAAACACACCAAAAAAAACCCAAACAACCTAAACAAAACAAAACCCCCCACCAAACCTAATGCATACAAAACAAACAAAACCCCAACCAAAAACCAAACGAAATTTGTATTCAAGTGACTTCCAGCAAGAAGAATCTGTATCAAGTGAACTAAACAGAGGATTCATTCTCAGTTAGTATACAATTCCAACCCACATCATTTAGCTCTACAAAAAATACAAATAATTAGATGTGCAGGAAATGCATTATGTCCAGTTTTCAGAATGCTGCCTTTTCCCAATAGACAGAAAACATACAGGGCAAAAAGTACAATTTTAAAAATCCCACTATAATTTCAGTTTATCAGCTAAGATTAAAAATTCACTAAATGCTCTAATTTAAAATTGTTCTTTTAAAAGTCATTTTAAAAAGCTGATTACTGACCACTAAATTCTCAAGAGGCATTAGCCACAGAGACATGTCGCTGCTTGTTTTTTCTTTTCACTGTATGATAGGCAAACAATTAGCTCTGAGAATAGCTTAAACTTAGCTTGCTCATTTATGAGATGTGGTATAAGGAATGAAATTCATGGCATCACTTAGTTTAGAAGTATGTATTTTTATTTATGTGTGTGTGTAAACTCATGTTAACAGCTGAAACTTTACATTTAAATATGTTGAACAGCAAAGCTACAGAAGATTCTGGGAATTATACTGAGCTGGCTGTGTTTTTTAACTAATGACATTTCATAAAGATGTAATAGTAGTAACTTGAAGTGTTAGTCGTTCATCAGATGTATATATAACAGGACTATGGCATATTACAGAAACCAAAGTAATTGTAGAGTTTGTATGGAAACAAAATTTCTGTATCATGAAATTTCCAGCATTTTAACAGAATAAAATTTCATTAAATATGACTACTTCAAATTTCACACAAGTATCAAAATGTTGTTTTCTCCCTTCACCCACAGCCCCAACTCTACGAGAATGCCAATAAACAAATCAATTCAGCATCTATCATACCATGATTTTTTTCAAATGCTTTCTATTGTTGCTCTTCATAAAGAGTTAAGCCTGCTTAGAAAAATAAATATACAGGAAGAAAACCCTCCCTGTCTCTTCAATCTTACTCATCTAATCTGAATAACCATCTGAAGATTGTTATTCAAGTTTGTTTTCTTAGCCTGGACAACATGAAACACTATTTTATTCAATTGCCACACAGAGAAGATAGCAATGCAAGAGAAAGGACATGTTAAATGCAATCTTGCCCTTAATCTAAATACTTAAAGCAGATAAAAGGCCATGACAGAAATAGAGAAGAAATATGGAAAATGTTTACTCTGTTATTCCAATTCCTCCTGTGCATGCCATGAGAAAGAGAAAGGAGAAAAACATTAGAAACAGAATAAGAAATAAAGATTAAAAAAACATCTAGTCAGAAGTAGCAAATACACAAGTTTGTCTTCCATATTAATGTAGACAGCTATTTTAGCAACAAAACCAAGAATTTCAAGCTATGTTTTAAGAACATGCAGGCTGAAATACAAATTAGCTGTGTCTCAATTATCTAAGGCTTGAAAACAACTGTTAGTCACCCTCCATGCCAGCCATATCCCGATGTGGAGACAGGCTATAAGTGCACACAAAGCCTGTAGCTACAACATACTCTTATTAAAAACAACATCAGGAAATACCAAAAGGTGATATTTTGAGAATTCATTCATTTTTTTCAACTGCTCATATCACTCAAACCCCAGGGAATTTTCCAAAGTTGCTTACTTTGTAAACCAGTCTCAGCTTTGTTGTTAAGCAGAACATTAGAAATATTGCAACATTCATTTTCACATATTCAAACCTTAATCCTACTAATACTTAACCCTACACCGCTTTCCAATGGCATTACATCAGCAACTACAGAACATAACTTGCAGAAGATCATTTAAGAGCAATGCTGCAGTTTCCTTGCTGCACTCAGTTTACTACAAGCACAGGGTCTTCTCTACTACACAGGTTTGCCCAGCAGCTTTTTTGTAAAATAATCCTTTATCCAATCCCTCTAGGTCAGATAATTTTAGTTGTATTTATAATGGAAACCATACCTCAAATAAATCATAACCCTCAGCTTCCACCCTATCATATGGCCGGATGATGCCGTCTTCATGAATGAAACGTGGAGGACGGAGATTAGATACTTCTTCAGTTGATTCTGCCACCCTGCCACAGAGAGTGGAAAAGTATTCTGGTAAGCTTACCACACTTCTGAGTTTCACCAATAAATATTTCTTTCAATTACCCTTTCTCATGCCACTTATCCCACTTAACTTCCTAGGTACCTTTCAGATGTAAATAGCAAGGGCACACTGCTAGTAAAAAATCCAAAGTAACCTTAGCCAATTCGACAGCTACAGAACAACCTGGAGATGTTTAGTCACCATGGTAGATAGTTTACTGAGGGTTCTTATCTTTATTAATATAATTTGCAAAGGTCTCCTTAAAACAAAAAAGCTCCTAACATGTACTGCTAACCAAATCTCAAACTGGCAAGTTGTTCTTCAAAAATTTCCAGCCTATTTTCTACAGTAAGGTTAAATGATGTTAAGATATCTGCATTCAGCAGTATACCAGCCTACCTCAAAAATAAATTTTATACAAGATCCTTTAATTAATCCCTGATCAAGGGAGGGAGTGAAAGGAGAAAATACAAACTACAACAAATGTATTCTGAAGCAGCAATCTCAAGATCAGCATGAAATACATTGATTTCAGGCTACTGGACATCTCCCAACCCCATATATGCTCTACTGCATACTGTATTTAACAGAAATAATTGTGTGTCTCTTCACCACCTGGTATCCAACATACGGAAAATACTTCAAATTTTCCTCTTGACACTTTACCTTTGGATTCCCTGGAAGGTACTGCTTGCCATATCTACAATGCCACCTGTTGGGCGGGCTACCACTCCTACAAGCCCCTTTCCAATTCCTTTAAAGAATCCAGCTGCACCCTCTTTTTTAGCCCCTTTAAAAGAAAAAAAAGTTTAAATGACCTGAAGACATTAACCACAGAGCTAAACCATTATTGCTCCAAGCTCCACTAAAACTGTTTTATATTGGAAAAAGACCACAACAATTGATTACATACAATCTACTTAAAAATTCACCCATTGCTTCCCTGTGAGTTCATACACCCTTGCTGTTCAATTCACACCTTAACAGCCTTCAAAGCCAGCATAACTGAAATGTTAACTAGATTCTCCTTCTCACACTTTCATTATAGACTGTAGATCAAAACAACAGGTTTTATAGATTGATAGTAATAACCAAATAATCTGAGACTCTAAGATGCACAAGTATAATTAACTTCCAATAGCTAAATCAATTTGACAAGAATTTCAAAAAAAAGCATTTCCTCTTGGGTTTTTCCCATCATCTATCATACTGATAAAACAATAGTCTTCACAAAACCCAAATACTAATCTTAAGGCATAAACCAAAATTTACTTTTTACATTTCCTCCAACCTTTGGCTTTAATAATAAACTGGCTACTACAAAATACATTACAAAGAACCATTCCTTAATTCATGCAAAGGCTGAAATGGTGGTAAGCTAGTAGCAACTGTATTTGAGCAAATCGTTGTGTAAAGTCACATTTAAATGAGAAATACAAAAATAATCTTGCTGCAATTTAGCATTACCACACTTAAACTGACAGTTCTCAAAATCAGAAAATAAACAGTAAATTACTAGGAAAGCATTTAGGCAGTGCAACCTTAGTGCTTACCTTCCACAGGTTTAGTGATTATGCCAGTCACACCTCCAACAACACCCTAAAAGGAAGAACATTTATAAGTTTCTACTTAGAAATAGGAATGCTACTATCCATCTGGGCAACCAGTTCAGCATTGGCTAGATTGTTTTTCATTTGTTTGGTTCTTTATTAACTGTAAATTTTCTTTAAAAAAAATTTAACTGAAGGAAAGAAGAGGAGAAAACATGCAACAGTTGGAGAATCATGTAGGCTGGCAAGAAAGATTAACAAATCTTTTGTACAGTAATCAGCTTTGTAATAACTAAGTCACTACTTGACTTGTACTACTAACAGGAAGCTGCCAGAATTCCCAGTCATGTATGACCAACACTAAGTGGTCAAGATGAATTAAAGATCAAGTAGTTTATTCTTTTGTCTTCAAATCATTAAAAATCAGTCACTAAGGCAACTTCCACATTTTTATCTAACACTATCAGAAACAGCTGCACAATGTTTATTACTTAATTATTTCAAAATACATGACCATTTTTTAGTGGAAATTGATAGAATTTATTAGATTTAATCTTGGTCTCCAACTTAATGTACTACTATTATACACTTTCTACTTAGTTTACATTCACATTCTTTTAAGATAAGAAAACCTAGCATATAAGTAAGACCTCAGCATATAGAAAGCCATTTCTACTATGCAGCATGTGTCCAAATCCCATAATTCACAGCCAGCTGACTTTAATGACAGAATTGACTGCAAGGTAACATAAGGGTTCAGCTACTTAGTTAATTAGATAACACTTTTGTGGAACATGAGTAACTATGGGTTCTTATATAATTCACAAGATAAATTGGTGTTCCATGCTACACTTCCATTTTCTGAGACCTATTCTTCAATTCCTCATGTTGGCCAAAACCACAACCTCAAACAATAAAGCTGCTGTCTCCTATAAACTAACTGCCTGTTTATCTTCTGTGTAGTTCAAGAACTCACAGATGACATCAAATTTATTTGCATATAGTTTTCAAGCATGGATTAAGAGTCAGTGTCACACTCTCAACATCCAATTCATACCCGTAACAAGCCTTTTCCTCCTTTGGCCAGGCTGTCACCAAAGTCTTTTGGCTGCCGACCCATTTCCTCTCTCCGTTTCTGCTGAAATTCTTTATCCATAGTAATAGCAGCCAAGCCTTTTCCAACAGAACCAGTGATCCTGGACACCATCCCTGCTGCACCACCTGATGGAACAGGGCAGAAAGTAAAAGTTACTCTGCCACAATTTAACAGTGGACAACACACAAGAAGCCACAAGCTCATAGTGATTTCCCTTCCTATTAAGTTTCACTATTACGAATTTACAGAGTGACTATCAAACACTGCCCATGAGAAGACTCTGGAATCTGCCTTGAGATCCATAAGGACTGCAAATCATAGAATCACACAATTATTAGGGTTGGAGTGATAACTCTTAAATTGCTTCAGGACACACTATGTAGCATACTGGATGGAATCGTATTTTCTCTAATTAGTGTAACACAACTAAATAAAAATCTAAGCTAAAAATCTAAATCTGGGCTATTCCAAAGAACACTTAGCCTTCTCCAAACATTTTAGAACCATTCAACTTATTTTCCTTATTAATCTACAAGTTACAAATTCAGTTACACATACAATGTTTCTCAGTTTTCTTGCTCAGTCTACAAAACAGATATTTAGATGTTCTCAAGTATGTTCAGTATGATTTGTACCACAAATACTAGCTATATCACCTGACAAATTTAAATACTCATCAAAAAATTGTCATATAGGCATTTTAAAAATACAACTTTCCCTTCAAAATAGGAAAAAAAAGAGCATCTAGAAACAATCAATAAGCTAACAATGTATTAAACCACCAACGTTACATACCCACTGTGTGCCCAAGAAGACTTTTAACACCAATTACAAAGCCCTCAGCAAATTCTTCAGGCCCTTGAACAGCACCCTAAAATAAATGAAGCTTATTATGAATAGCAGAAATTATACATTTATGCATCTCATTCAAGGAAAGATAGCAACTGCTTTACATCAATGATTAAATTGAACATATAATTTCTTTGAAGTTAACATTAAAAAAAAATACTGTTATCTCAAGAGTTCATAATTTTGAGTACTGTAACAACAAAGCTACAACCCTGCCAGTACATTCAAGCAGCCTACTATTCATACACAGGAAATCATACCTGGAATGGCTCATAGAAGAAAGCTTCAACTCCCTCAGACAAACCCCTGATTAAGCCAAATGGATTTCCAAGAACATCTAACCCAAGGACAAGAACATACATCTGTTTCAGGAGCTAAATGGTGAGGGGGGAAAAAAAGCAAAACCATAGGCAGTGTTATTAGCTGTTGTATTCCACAACTCCACATTAGAACCCAAGGCTGGTAAGTCATTTACTACTTAAGTAAGGCATTAGAGCACTCAACTCAGCATTCCTATTAGAATGAAGAAGTCTTAGGCAAAAAAATACAGTATATATATTGATAGCTATTGGAAAACTTTGGTGAAAAAAACATGAATAAAAGAATAGAAGCAAAGAAGCAATCACTTGCACAAACACTAAATAAACTTACTTGTTCACTATAATGTCTAACAACTCTCTTCATCAGTTGGTCTCTCTTGTAGAATTGATATTTTATTTCAAAGAAAGCAAGTCTGAAAGACAAGTAATCACATGTTAGTTCTAGATGCCCTTCCTCCTTCTAAATAGTTGTTTGGTTTTTTCCTTTCAGATAATCCTGAAGCCTTACTTTCTTAAAAAGGAAGCTCAAACCTCATCTTCCCTCCATTCCTCCCTTTCCCCAAAGGCTGTATGCATTTATACTAGTCAACTGACAACATTTACCATGAATGTATAGTACCTTTATTCCAAGTACTACTGAAAAAAGAAAAAAAAAAAGCTTACTTGAAAATAAGATCATCCACGTCGGTTAGAGTAGCTCCAATACTTTTCAAAAGCAAATTCAGAGAATGAATGGCAATCATCTCTTCCCCCTTATCTGATGCTTCTCCACCAGAAGCCAGAGACAGACTCAAATGCAGCTTTCAAGACAATTGGTAAATTAAGAAAAAAGAGGCATACATCAGACAAGTTGTGGGTGAACAGGTGAAGAAGCAGGGATGAAAGAGTGATAAGTGCATTTTTACTCACTTTGAGGAAATGTATAATTTCAACAAACATGTCTGAATTCACAATGATATTACTTTGATAACATATGTATTTATATTTCCTTACAGAGAAAGGCTCAAATTGCCTTAGAAGATTAACTTTCTACACCTCTGAGCTTCTGTGTAAACAATGAAAGAAATAACATGTTACATAGGTGGAGTTTAACTCCCAGTATAAGTTAAATTTTAAACTGATTCAGATAACTAGCCTGCATATATTTCCAAAGTATTAAGTTCTAAAGAACATAAGAAAAATTCCCATTAAAAGGACAGCATGAAAGTTTCCATTACTCAGGTTGATATGAGGATGGATTTACTATTAAGAAAGAGATAGAAATGCTTAGGCTGGAAAAGACCTTTAAGATCATTAAGTCCAATTGCTAACCTAGCCCACTGATGTGACATGTTTTATTGACAAGTATCTCCATTGCATACCTTAATTGGAGAAATATGAAAATGCTCAAAGAAGCTGAGCATTGACAAGTCTGTTAGGGAAGACTCCATTAGTTCAGTGTTAAGTGCATCCACATCTTTCTCAATTAATTTAGACTGATTTAAAGAAGAAAAAAAAAAGATTATATTTGCAAGATATACAACAACGTATATAAAAAAAAACACATACAGCAGAAATAATCATAGTTAAATGTAATAAAATGGTTGAGTAACTAGTTAAATAGTCAACTCCTCCAAAACTCCAAAACTGGAAATAGAACTATTATTTTCATATACCAGATACTTGTACTAATGCATTTCATTAAATCAGGGTAAAAATACCAGTATCTCCCAACACAGCAATTTCTGGGTGACTTTTCCATTTTATGCTATAATGATATTCCCTTCAATTTGTCAATAATCTTAGGGATCCATTCTGTATTAATGAAGAAATATAATTAAAATAACTAATATTCTTAGGCTCTTTTGGTTTTGTACTTCTTCATGAAATCTTTATAGAGCCATGAACATCTGTTCCTTCCACTCTGTAAAGACAAAGGACACTGTACACTGTCAGACAGTTACAAGTCCACTCTGTAAGACCTAAACTTACTTCATCTACCACCTTTAACAACTTGAAGCAGCAGCTGAAACAATTATGTCATCAATTAAAAGAGTGGAAAACAGTTACCCATACCCAAATATCACTCACTTAACCTTATTAATTAGTAATGCTCAAAGTCAATGTTTAACAGAAACACCAATGTTTCACTGAAAATTATCTTACCATGTCCCTTTAATTCACTGTTTTAAAATGTAATAGTCACACATTGAAACTAAAATATTCAGAAAATCACAACACTGCAGCCATAAAGGCCTTGTTTTGGCAAAAATCAGGTTCTCTCATATATTACCCTTTGTCTTTCAGCTTCTGGGTCTGTAGATGGAGTGAAAAGTTCACTAAGTGCTCCTAAAAACCCTTGATCAATTTTCAGTGCCATTTCCTGAATAAGAACCATGAAGTATCTAAAATGGGAAAAACAAACAGTGTATACTTGTAAAAGCTGAATTTAAATATCACATGCATATCCTACGTAACTGCAGTTCACCTATGCAGTGCTGCATATTAAGACTCATGATCTACAATATCAACTATTTACATTTAGGAGGGCTTCCTAGTCTCACAAAGCTATACATTACTGTAGTTATTCATATCTTAACACTTTCAAATTTTACCTAAAAATATTAACCAAATATTTCTCGTATTCATACATAATTCCAGGTGCTCCACCTAAACAAGGTACTTATTCCTCTTATCCAGCTGCCTCTCTCAAAAAGTCATATTAGTGAATATGTAGTTTATTAAAATTCACCACCCTCAAATATTACAGTCATACTAGTTGGGTACAGATACTTGCATTCACAACAATCAGTATAATGTTTTTTTCCCATTTTAGGTACAACAATTCAAGACAGACATATTACCTAAAGAACATATTCCACAATAGAACACACTGCAACAGGCAACAGTAGTGACTGTAAAAGCTGCCTGTTAGAGCGCCAAATAAAGCCAGCAGTGCACAGCAAACAGGCAGACATGCACCTGTGATTGTAGTACAAGAGGGAAAGAATTCTGCTTACTGAAGAGTTTGCACATGGTCATGTGGTCAGTTCTTACTTCCTAACAGTAAATTTCTTTGGGAATGATGCTTTTTCATTGGAGACATGGAAAAATTCAATCCAAAAATCAAGAGGTGTTTAGAGAGAATGTGAACTTTAAACCAAGATTCACCTCTATAATGTGTTCCATCTCTACAACTGTATTACCTCACACAGTTAAACTCACTTGAATTGTAGTACTTTGCTGTATTCGTTGAATCTAGTGATGATACTGATGTCAATGAAGGGTTTTGGTTCTAAACAGAAAGAAAAGTGTATGTAAAAAAAAATAATTGCCAAGTTACTACTTTCAAGGCTGAATAAATCTGGCATTACTAAAGGTTTTTTCTTACCTGAATCCAAAGCAACAGACTTGGGAGGTGCTACAGGATGAAACACAACAGAAAACATAGATCCTGGTAATTGATTATCAACCTAAAAAAACATTGCATGATTACAGGAATATCTTGACAAACACAAGGATTAAGAAACTTATTAAGAAACTCCGTAGATTGTGTTCAAAAAGAACAAACAATCGTGTTTTGGAGAAAGAAGAAAAGAGGAAGAATGTCTTTTCAAAATCTATTATTTTGTAACATCACCCATTTAGATACAAAAGGTCAGATGACTGGAATTATTGCACAAGGGATGCTTGCACAGCTTCACACTCAGGTTTATTTAGAGAGTGTCCAGGTGCTGGCTTACATTGACTGTAGTAACGAAAACTACCTTCAGGCAAAAATAAGTTTTCCCATCAGGGAAAAAGGGTTCTTAGTGCCCCCCCCGGAGAATGCCAAAGGGCAGTAAATGAAGATGACAATGATGCTTATGATTTCCCTGGCTGGCTTGGCTGCTCCTTGGGAGGTGGTGGAGTCCCCATCACTGAGGTGTTTAAGAAGAGACTGGATGGGGCGCTTGGTGTCATGGTTTAGTTGATTAGATGGTGTTGGGTGGTAGGTTGGACTCAATGATCTCGAAGGTCTTTTCCAACCTGGTTAATTCTATTCTATTCCCAACATTTTTTACCTCTAGTACTAAATACTTCTCACTAGTACCTGCTCAAGCTCTCTATTGGTTTCTTTAGTAATACTTGGTACAGACTGGAGTATGCCAAGCAGCAGCAATTGTGGCACAATAATTCACTTGGAAGCTTACACGTAGCTACATCATTGCATACTATTTTTTTTAGTTTTTACATTTACATTATCTGTTTTTCACTGGAGAAGTAGTTTTCATACTAAAGATCTCCGAATCTCTAGATACATTCTCTGGAGGCCAATGGATGCCCCCTCTCTGAAGGTATTTAAGGCCAGACTGGATGGGGCCTTGAGCAACCTAGTCTAGTGGAAGACATCCTTGGGGGATTGGGATTAGATGATCTTCAAAGTCCCTTCCAACCCAAACTATTCTATGAATAATATGTTAAGTAACTATATAAAATTTGTGGCAAAGAAATTTAGGTAAAGGATGAGGTTTTTGTTTGTCTTTAAAGACCAGAAGACTTCTGTAGAAATAATCTTTCCATCATAGCACCCTGCTTTACATAACCCAGTTATGAAAACTTTCCATATTACTTGCAAAACCCTGGAATGGCAGTTCTGCAGTATTTACCCATCAATGGAGCACTCACAGCACTTCTGCCACTGAAACAGTGAACAGAACACCACACAGGCAAGACCCACAGATTCTGCTTCATATAAATTAATAAAATAAGCCTTTAAATGTCTGACTAGTTTACCAAACAAGATTAAAGATGGTACCTGCAGCCAATACAACTGAGCCCGTAAGCTTCTTTGATGAGGTGACTGTTTGAACTCAACCTGAATTCCTGACAGGAAGTTGCGTCGGATGCTACACCTCACTGGGAGACGCATCTCCATTGGAAACTTACTAAAATTCACCTGGCAAGATAAAAAAGCTGAGGTAACATACAGTTTAATTAGAGAAATAATCAAACTAGTAAAGAGACCAGCAAATAAACCCTACATTTTTTTTCTTATTTCATGATGATATGGCTACTGAATTACTCAATCCAATTACCTGCTTGGAAAGTAATGAAAACCTCAAGTTCATCTGGTAAGGACATTACACTGCAACTTCAGTTACACCAAGTGGCAATCTCTCTGTCATCTTTGTAGGTATTTCTTCATGAGTTGTGTATTACACTGGCATAACCAAAGATACCTATATGCAGCTGACTTCTTTCCCAGCTGATGCTGATTCTCAAGTATTTACTTTATGAGAAGCAAAAGGAAAATCTTTTCTTCATCGAGCCAAATGTAATGACTTATGGATACAAGGGTTAGACACCATGTAGTTTAAATGCAGTACCACAGTGTACAAAGCATATGGATTTGCACAGCTGAGGCTATATATGTTTTTCAAAGGGAAAGGTATGACAAAAACCAAGCCCAATTACAATACCATTAAATGTATGCATAGAATACAAGTATTCCATAACTGATGTCTGAAAAAGCTCAGGTGAGTTTATTCTAAGAGTTGAATTCTACAGGCACCTTTATCATATCAAGACATAGGAACTACATCTTAATAAGAGCCAAGACAGATTTCTGCCCAGAATTTAAGTTACATGAATGAGAATACCAGTTTATAACTAATACATAGATACCAAGCAACCTGCTCTACCATTATCTTTGAGATTATTAGTTCACAAGACAAGCCTGGAAAATATAACATAAGAAGTCTGGAGAACAGTCTCAGTATTACCTCAATGTAAAAAAAAAATCTTCCCTGTATAAAATGTCAAATTAGTCCAGAACAAGTTTGCTTTTTGTCTCTTAGCACCTATCCTGGCTTAGCAAGAGAGTATTCTGTTTCACATTCTACAATCATTGAAACACTGTAACCTCAAAACATACCTCAGTATTGCCATCTAGTTTATGCCAACCTGGAGTATGAAAAGCACTTTTAGAAAGATACTTTTGATAGGCTTGTTCCAACACATTTATTTGCTTTTGATTAAATGGCTTCCACTTATGCCTCGGTTTCAGTTCCCAAACAACACCAGAACTGCAAGACAAATAACAAGGTTAACTATTTAGAAGTACTCAAACCTTTCTTATGCATTCAAATCATGTAAAAAGAAACTATTCTAATTTTCCAGGCTCAAAGAACCACCCAAACCATTGTTCACATTTTTAATACAATAAAGGACACAGCTAAATCCTACTCTTTTTCAAATGTATCAACTGGAATACAGGCAAAAATTAGTTTCACTTGAAAAGGTTTCACTTCTATTAATTTCATTTGGAAGATGGCCCATTTGACTCAATTGTATTGCTAAAATCATAATATGCTGCCAAATTTTGATTAATTAAAGGAATGTTTAGGCTTCCACGTGCAGTACCTAGTAATTCCTATGTAAGAGATTTCTTTTTTATTTTCATTGTTAACAAGGGAAAGTCCAAGGCTATGGATGGATAAGTTTATTTCTTGATCAGGTTGTTCCAGCTCCTCTGCTTGGCGTGCTTTAGAAACCAACGCGACATCATCTGTGAAAAGCAGCACTCGCTGGCGTCCATCCAAGAAAGACACCCAGTGTATCTGAGTGTTTGAGTTGTAAGGGAACTGGCCACATTCATCCTGTATTGAGAGAGGGGGAAAAAAGTAAGCATAATACCAGCGTAAATTTATGAGATGATGCAAAAGCAGTGAAGTCTACTGGCACACATACAAATCAGAACTCAGTATTTTTCTTGGCTATTCACTTGGCCACATCACACTGATTTTGTGGGATTGTTTGGGGTTGTGACTCTCTCTTGTTTTTCTTTTAAAAGCAGGCATTCCAGCAATATTTGTGAATCAGAAAAGCATTGGAAATTACTAGGAAACAAAGGCCTTCACAGGAAATGGAAGGACTTTGAATTGTAGAAGATTGGGGAAGAAGGCATTAAATCACATACCACACAACAGTAAAAGCAGACAGTAATTAAGATCTTTCATACAGTTAAAACCCTTTTTTGCTGAAGCCAAATATAATCCAAATGTAACTCAGAATTTTCTGCTTCATGCACACATTTCCTACAGGAAGCAAGACTCACAACAGTCAGAGGTTTTCTCCCTCTTTAGAGAAGATACTTCAGCTGAATGCAGCACCACTGGAAAATTGGAAAATTTATTCAACCTCTGTACTAGCAAGATAGAGCCACAGCTCACACATTTGATCCCTCTTTCATACCCAAGAAAAAGGTGGAGAAAATGCAAGCCGGAATTTGTGTACAATCCTCCAGTTATAATTCTCGAAACACCTAAAATCTTGCTACTTAAGCATAGGTTAAAAAGTCTCTCATGGGACAAGTCAAATGCAGAGTTACTGAAGAAGCTTTCTCTCAGATAATTTTTAATCTTGTTCAAGTCCTAGATTGGTTTAGCATTTGCTTGTAACAGGTTAAAGCGCTGTGGATAGGTTAACCTCCCTGTTTCTCCTCAACACAAATGTGAGGAAAAAGTAACACAAAAACTCCAGGTTGAGATAAAGAGATAAAAAGAGTTTAATATAAATGAAGTAACATAATGCACAACTACCTTAGCCTGCTTGCAGAAAAAGCACAGCAGAATGCAGCAGCAAGCAAAAGCCAGCAAGCCAAACCACTACATCCCTCCCCCTCACACTGCTACACAAAACACATGAGCCACCGCACAACATCAAAACAGGAAGCAACACAACACCCAGCTCTAGAACAAGGAACTGTACAAACTACAGAACACACCACAAGTCTCACAAATTCCAGCAATCCCAACTCCTATCATGCAGCAAGCACTGCTAAGAATGGTGTCAGGTAAACAAACTAGCTTAAACCAATACACTGCTCTCCTGAAATTTACCTTAAGCAGGTCATGTTCACCAAAATTTTGAGAGTAGCCCCAAGTCAGTTTTCTTGGTTTGGTTGGATCTGTCCATGCAAACAGGCATACTTGCTTTGGTTTCAACTCCATTTCCTCTTGTAATCCACTGCAGATAAAAAGGAGTTAAAACCACTTATAAAGATGGTGCAAGCAGATCACAGTGCTATATACTTCACCCCTCCAGCCTCCTGGGATAAGGCTTGAAGGGGCTAAGCTATCCACACCAAACAAGTCCAGCTGTAGCTAGGCTCTTAGGGAACTAATATCTGTATTCACTCTACTTCCTCAAACCATTAAGTCCATTTAAAAGCAGACAAATTGCTTCATTTAATGAACACAATAAATATAAGTTTCTTCTGCTTTTCAAGGTACCAAAAGAACTTCTCTCTTCACAAAAGACATCCCTACCTTAATCAACCAATGGTGAACTGTTTCTTTCATTTACCTCTGTTTGTATCTGAGAGAGTCCCACGAAGTATGGTTAACAATAAGAGCTGGAGCAGCTCCCTCATGGTAATCTGAGAAGCTGATGACAGTAGAATGCTCAGAAACATTTACATCTACCAGTAAGCCCCCATTCTGGAAAGAAAGTTTGCAGAAAGTTCATTATTTGTTCTAGGCAAAAATTCAAGTCAGAACAGACTAAACTGTTGCTATTAGATTAGTCCTTCTCCAGCCTCTTACAACTAGAAAATGGAAATATACCTTACCTAGTAACAGTAAGCTCAAACACACTGGTCACTGACTTAAGACAAATATCAGTAGCATCTAGAAACTACTTGTTGATTTAACTTAATTAAAAATTGCATTTCAACTATACCATTTAAAAGAACTCCTTTTGGCTAACTTGAGTGAGAAGTGCAGCCAAGCACTGTCTTCATTTTGTGTTACAAAACTGAAAGTTGTATTTTAAAACTGCTATTTCCTGCATACTCTTTAAAAATCTGCTTGGCTACTCTAGACGAGCGTAGTAATGTTTTTCATGTTATGACAGACCTAGCAATAGCATGTTCACAAACTGATCACTGAGAAAAAAAGTTTTGCTGAAGGCACCTTAAAGTACAAGTTTTCAATCTTGATGATCCTGGAGAGCTAAGCTTTCCTAAGTTCAACACCATAAGGCTACAATGCACTACCACACAAAGGCAGTCTCACCAATTCTTCCAGCTTCAGCAGAGTACCGTTATCCTGGGTTTTAAACAGGAATGGTTTGGATGAGCTTTCATAACCAACTACTCTGACACAAAGTTCACCAGATGAGTTTTCAGGCCAAAATGGAAGACACTGTGAAACAAAGAATATCCATGACGTCAACTGATCCTTAGATATTGTTCATCAGCAAATATTGGCACAAGGAGAATTGCATTTAGAAGTTATCTAAACTGAACTTTATTCCTTTACCAATATATGCAACCAGTGCTGTGCAAGTTAGTTTGAGGTGTGAAGCATCAATGTCAGGCCACTAGAAGTAGCAGAGCATTTAAAAGAAAATTGCTTTTTCCCTGAGTGACAGCTAGATACCATTTGTTTGTCTACAAAAACACCCAAAGGAAAACATGCTGAAACATTACCTCTGAAGCTGAGACATAATTCCATCTATTAGTTGGAAGAGAACCATTAGGACCAATTTCTCCAACTTCTAACTCCAGAGAAGATTTGTTTGCTATTGTGTAGAATGGAGTGAAGGTAACTATCCTGGTAAGGTTAAAACTGCTCATTTTGATGCTAACTCCAACCTGTTGAACAAGGATAATTTGGGCAAACAATCAACAGAAAAGAGAAAAATCAGGATTGAAATAAAGAAAAGACAATGTGACTGAAATTACAAATCACAACACTCCTGTTCTGGAAGAAAAAAAAAAAAACAAAACAAAACAACCAAAACCAACAAATGAAACACAGTAAGATAGGTGAACTATGCAGCCCGGCTAAAACAACAGCAAAGAGACAGTTCTAGCTGTCACGTTTTTTAGCTGCAGCACTTGTGAAGAAAATGAACAGGAATTCCTCCAAAGTAAATAAAGAAAACCTAGAAGAATCATATCATCAGACACCAGTCAAAAAGTACATGGAAACAAGTCCTCACATCTTTGCATATTAAGTGTGTTTTTTATTGTGCTTAGATGTGGAAATGTAATCTTAGACAAGGCCTACGAATGAAAATACAAATACTTGCTAACAATTCTGAATGTGAACTCTATCTCCACTATGAGTTCACTGCTACATTTTCAAATGGCCCAGTGTTCTCATTTTTTTTATATAAACCACATGCTTATGAATACACTGAAAGGTCTGCTGGTGAAACTTGCTTGTCACCAGGTGCAGACCTGGATAGCTGGGTCATAAAAATTGTTACTTCAGATGTTAAATGTTTCCATTAGTTAAAAGCAGCCAAAGTAGTGAAATCAAGGCCTAAAGAAAAAAAGTAACCGAGCTGAAAGAACCCCAAGAGAGCTCCTCAAAACACACATCTATCTTACCAGATAGTCCATGTTATTAGCTGAACACTTGACACATCCATAGCTTCCTACAGTATCGAGAGAAAAGCCACTGGACCAGGTACTAGTTGAAATACATAACTGGATCTACACACACAAAAAAGAACAACACAAAATGAACTTGTTGAATTGCTTTTCAATTTTATAGTTCAGGTATTATAGATTGCAATTATATCACATGTAGTGGTATAAAGATGACACAAGTGCTTTTAAAATCTTCTGTAAATTAAGCTGCAGCGTGTAGTATCACTCATGATATTCTTACTCCGTGTCTGAGTTCTCTGAAAGATGTTACAGCAAAATGTAGCAAAACAGAGGATCCTTCAGTGACTAGGGTTCATGACAGTGTACACATAGATGGGGAAAAATAGCTAAACCTTTGTGGTGCTTCACAAACTTGAGGACGGGAAGGAAATAAGAGACTAACTTGTCAAAACTGTTTCTTCAACCATTTCTTCAAACATTGTTAGATAAAAAACAGTTACTTAAAAGGAAAGAAGGGCTGCTTTAGAGGAAGTTTCTGCTACAGAACTCACCATTTGACCTTGCAAATGTCACATTAAACCAAAATGTTAAACACAGAACTGGATATGTACATCATGCATTTTAAAGGTCAGAGTATTTAGCAGAGTAAAATGCAGGCCTGTGATTTCTCAGTGGAAAATGCCTCCACAGGAAGCATTCAGAGCAGCCTTCCTTTTGATTATAAAATGGAGTCCACATTCTCACTTTATATATCTACGTTCAAGTTCTGCCCCCAGAGAAAAGTTTTCTGGCAGGGTAGCCAGTGAGTTTTCAGGACCCAGCCACACTATACCATCAGCCAACTTCCAGTTGGCTAACGGGCTGCAGTACAAGATTAGGAAAAGGTTGTGCTAGACTTTTTGTCTATCTGCCTTCCCTTCTTAGTCCAAGAAGTATAATTAACACAAAGAAAGCAGCAGCCAAATGAAAACCCATACATTTAAATACTTCCCAAAAACTTCCTTAGACAAAATGAGTGATTATGTCTGCATGCATGAGAGTGTCTGTGTGTATGTGTGTGTTTCCTCCCTCAGCACAGGATTTTAAAACCACCACCACCACCACAGCCTAAAATACGCATACCTTATTTTTACTAAACATATTTTTCTTTTTAAAGGAGAACAAAACAGTATCTCTGTAGTCTGCTGGATGCTTCACATGAATGTCTTCAGCTTGATACTGAAGAACACGAGAAGTCTTGTTGATTATCCAGTAAGGACTGAACACAGACAAGATCAGACGGCTTCCAATTCGCCTAGTGTGTATGTAAATATCCACTGTCATCGCTGTCGCAGAATTGGATGTGAAGCACACAGGGAAAAATTCAGGCATTCCATCACAAATTTTAAGATGCCCATTCCAATCTTTGCCTTGATATTTTATCAACACAAGCTCCATTATTTCTCCATTGATCCTTGAATGAAAAACATCCGCAGCACTCCCTTCCATCAGTTCACGAGCTTCTGCTGTTCCCTGCAGCAAAATTAAAAGGGGCAAATCAAGATTTTAATAAATAAAATTTAAGTGTTCAAAACCCACTATTTTATTCTCCTGTTGCAAGATACATGCTTTTCGGATCTCAGTCCTACATGTCCAGTCTCCACTCATTTTTATTTGAGCCTGATCCTATGAATAATTTGGGATCATGATCAGTTGCAATTGGCTTGCGGGACAGTGTAGACTGCTATGCTCTGCATTTCAGGAAGACAAACTAGTCCTAATGTATCCCTTGCCTCTGTTCCCTCCCTCTCACCTCCATGATCTCCAATGTATTTTAGCAGTGCATTCTTATCAATATACTTCCAATACTGGACATGATATTGAATTGGGCTGTGCTGCACATGCACAGCCAAGACATTTCACATTAAAGAACTCCCAAAGCAGAAATCCAGTAGTTGTGGTGCAAGGTTTAGTAGCACAGCTTTCCTCAACAACAGCTTTCCTAACTTTTACTGAGAAACAGTAAATTTTACCATATTCTGCAGTGGTGAGGCTTGATTATAGTTGAAGGGTATGAAAATCATCAACATATACCTATCTACAGGTACTACAGCAACTTCAGAAACAGGTTTCAATTACTACTTTTGAGCTCTTCAGTCAAGGCATTAGCACTCTATCCTACATTCTGTGAATCTGAACACTGAAGTACCAATGAAAGTAAGGACAACTGGAAATAGTGCCACTAGGATGCTGGACAGAAGTGAAACAGTTAAATGAATGCCACAGCCAGTTATACAAATAGGACAAAAGAGAATTAACTAAGATGATATTTCTCAATCCTCACATCTTTTCTAGTTACTAAAACCACTCTGTTTTCATGAAGGAATACTAGGTATTGAAAACACTGAAAGAAATCAACACTGTCTGCAGAGCATCCCCCAAAGAAATCTTCCAGTTTGTACAAGGGAGATCTCACAATAGTCCTCAGTAAAGAATTAGTGTCAGAATCATGAGGTACGTTTTCCACAGAGAAGAAAGCTCCAGAAATTTCACTCCCCCTGTGAAACAAAAGATACCTTGCAAAATACAGACTAGATCTCTGAAGAAAAGAGAAAGACCAATCAGGTCCAGGATTCATATTTCAAGGAGCAAGGTGGAACTGGCCAGGTACACCAAAATCAAACCCACTTAAGCACCAAAACTCTCAGAATTCATCCATCAACTGACTCGCTCATTTACAATAGAAAATACAAACGTCAACATTCAGTACCTTCTATACTATATTCACCTCCACTTCTAAGAAAATATAGCCTTACAGAAAATCAAGTAAAGGATTTACAAATAAAACCATAAAATCACCTACCTCAAGTAAATATCTCAAGGCGTATGGTAAAAGATTCCTCACAGTCAGTGTAGGGTGAAGGTGGATAATGTAGGCAGGATCCCATTCCTCTCCAGAAGGTGAAATAAAATTTAGTTCATCAGGCACAGCCGTTGAGCTGACTATTAGAGGCAAGAAATTTGCCACAGTGGCTGGGCACTGTAATAAGCACTTCACTTCATTGCTCCTGTGTAGCTCTTCCCTCCAGGCAATGTAAGTCGTGGACTCCCGAAACTGACCCTCTACCATTCCTGTTGGTCGAACATAGAGACGACACCTATGGGAGAAGAAAGGTAATGGTACACAACAGCTTGACCAAGACAGGGAATTACACCTATTTTCAACTAATTGCTAACATTCTGAAGGACTTCTCCAGCATGCTAATTGCATAAAGGTAGTATTTTGGAGTTTTAGTCCAGTCAGGAAAAGTTCCAAATGCAAATTTAAGCTTCCACAGTAATGCTGTATTTGTGTGGACTATCCCATCTCTCAAAGATTAGCCCCACAGAGAACAGAAAGTGTACCTGTATGAATGTAAAGGAACATGAAATTCCTCTTCTGGCTTGGATATGCCAATTGGCTCCAGTGACTTGGAGTCTACAGCCAGCTTATAGATCATAAATGGAATCGAGAAATGGTTCTTGATCTAGGATCAAAATGCATCATTTTCATTACATTTCCATGGGACAAATTTCTATAGGCAGAAGTATGAACGGCAATAGGGAAAACAGATTCACAGATTCAGAGATTGCATTGGGTTGGAAGGAACCCTACAAGGTCGTCTTGTCCAACAACAGTGAGTAGGGACACCTCCAGCTACATCAGTCTGCTCAGGGCCACATCCCAACATTACTAGAGTTAACTAAACTCCTCTGGAAAATGGACTTCTGTGTGCCATAGTAACAAACAATTCAGAAGCAATAGGCAAGCAAATATGAGAAAATGATACTACTTTGAATTCCATGAATTGAAAAACATGCTTAAAAGGCTAATCCACAGAAGTAGTACACACACAGAGAATACAGAAAGAAAAAAATATTTCACAAATTAAGTAAAAAACTTCATTTGCCTTTAAGTAACTTTTTGGAAAAGCACAACCTCAAAAAAATGCATTAAGGAAGAAAAGTGAAGTCACTCAGAGAAGATCAGATCAAGGCTTCCAGGCTTTCAGTAGCTGTGGTTGTATTTTTACCTGCAGAGGAGATCGTACAGTAACAACCTTGTTTCCTTCTGTAGCATCTATCTGTACAATGATTGAGTCTGAACGATCAGCAAGGTTGGTTCGTACATTGTACAATCGTCGACCTGGTTTGGCTATGGGAACATTTACCACTTCTTTACATGCCTGAAGTTCTAATATAGAAAAATATACAAAGGTCTTAATTAGGCAAATCACATCATCATTTCCCATCTGAATAACACTTCAGCTTCTCTAAACCCAGCAACAACCAGGTCCAAAGCACTCTCTGGCCAAAGCATCTCAAAATGGTATTTGAGCACCACTGAAGGAAAGCTTCAAGGTCAGAACATTCTTCAAGACCATGATTAAGATTTAAACATAGCATGTTAAATATAGCAAATGAAGGTATTTATTCAGTTAGCTAAAAGGCAACACTGAAAATGCATCATGGCCTAGTACCGTCATATCCGATAGGATGGAAAAATAAACACCAGATTATGTATTAGTAGTTAGTTATGCTATCCTATTCCCCTAAGAGTATTCTCCAGCAAAGCTAAAAGCATAGAAAAATCATAACTACTCTCAGCTGAGTAACTACAGAAAGCCAAATGGTAGTAGAGATATAACAAATGAAGATTGTGTTGAGCAGGCATTGGGACCAACAAGCCCACATCCCATGAGGCTGTAAGATGTTTTATCAATGCCTCCACTACAATGCTCTCCATTTCTTCCAAAGGGCTAGGAAAAAAATACTGTACTTTTCACTCTGAGAAACTCGAGAGAAGGAACTTCACATCCTTTTAACAAGTCCAGCAGCTGGCTGAATTCATTTAATTACTATCAGTATTCAGAAGCAGTATCAACACAATAAACTTCAACTGAATATAGATCACACTGAATTTAACCATGTCAACTCCCCCATCTGCCCATTCTCAACATGTCACAATACAAAGCATAATACCTAAAGTTAAAGAGAAGAGTGAACTTTCTTGTCGGTGCAATGTAGACAGCTTTCCTCGTTGGGGTGCTTCATAAAAAGAGTATTCCAGTTCCATGCTCTGACCAACTTCTATAGTATTCATGTTTTCTTTTTCAGCTGAACCAGTTATTCGAAAACTGGCACTCGGAAGCACTTTGAGTGGAACACCTAGGGCATTTTTCACTATGTATGGCGCTGTCTCTTTAAAGGAATAGTCAAATGTGGATGCAGTGCCTTCTGAAAATGCCTGTAATTATCAACATAGTATATGTCACACATACACAGCCAAAACAACATTTATATAAAGGCTTTAAAACTAGGTCCAAGGTGTCTTTTAAAGGGGATGGGTGGGGGAGGGAATGAAGTGCAATATATGCAGCAATATCTATGCTTCGTACAGGAGTATTTCAGGGAAGTAAAAGCTACTTTCAGAAATCTTCATTATTGTTCTGTAATAGGCAGCAAATGTTGATGCTACAGTAAAACTTCATACTCCATAGGGAGTTTTTAACAGTTGTTGGGTTTTAACAGAAAAATGAGATCTGGAACACAGAAATCCCAAGCATATTCACCATGTACATACTTCGTATTTGATGTTAGCTTATACTTACAAACATTTGTTTGATTACTAAAAGCCACAGTAACAGACTGCCAATACAGGCATACAGTGTAAGCAAGTACTAATTTAGAAAATTGTTGCTTGTTTAGGATTAGGCATAAATCACATTGTGAGGAAAATCAGTTTGGCTTAGTAACCATAAATGTCTTTCCTTTATAAAAAAAAAAGTGGGGAAAAGCACAGGCCATTCACAAGAACACCTACTATCACAAGAAAAATAGGGGGGGAAGTATTTTAAACACACTGGACATTATGCTTCCACAGTTAGAAGATCAGTCCTAAACTACACACTTGTCTCAGTATTCAGCTGACAAAAAATGAAAGGGAAGTAAATTTCCATTTCAGAGCAGAAATTGCTTCTTTTGAAAGCTAGCACTACTTTGTTAACCCTAAAATACTAATCAGAGCAAAACTCCTCAGTCTGCTACATAAAATTTGTCACTGGCAGAACAGAAAGTTCTTTTTCTTTACAAGTATTAGGACTTCCTACACACACACAAACAAAACAAAACACACAAAAAAATCATAATGTATCAGAATGTAGCACCTTCTGCTTGTTAGGACTACCTTGGCTAAATTAGTGAAAACAGCAAGACAACATTTGGATATTGTTATATTCATTGTATCCTTTGAAGAGATATGAACTGCAGTTTGTGGCTCAGGAAGAACAATGAAATCATCTCCAGGCATCAAACTTCTCTCTTGGACAGGATTAGTCTTCATCTAAAACAAAAATTTCATTAGGCAGTTATGAACACAGATTTCTCTCTTATACATTACAACAGGTAAAAACTTGACCTGCACTTCACAATTTCAGCAAGCAAAAGAAAACCTACTTTCCTTTGTAAGCAATCTCAAACACCCTACACACCACAAAAATTGCATTGAAGGCAAGTTAGTTCTTTTCTTTCCTCTCAGTTTGTGTGCTTACACATTTTTCCCATGCTCTGGACAATTAACATTACTTAGAAAAAAATTAAGATTTAAGATATCCTAATACTGTTGGGTTTTTTCCCATGTGAAATTGTATAGCTTGGTCAAAGCAACAGCACTCAAAAGGACACACAAAACTTTTAAGAGAAAGCAAACTATGCAAATTCTTCCACATAGTTTCAAGTATGTTTACATACTTCCAGTTTTAAACTCCACTGCTTCTTTCCTCCTTCAATTCGTTCAATAAGCGGCTCCCACACTGCATAGGATTCATTGTAATAATGCATCTAAAGAAAGAATCAAAATCAAATAATGCATGCAAGAAGACAAAGGACTGAGTTCTTTCCAATAGCATTTACCATGAAAAATACCAGTAAGAAAACAATCACTCTTCATGTCACATTTTGGCAGTCTAACATCAACTTCTAATGGCTTCAAAACACTGAACATGCAGAACTGTAATATATCATACATTTTCTGTAAGTGACATCACTTCTGAAGAGCTGACTACCTGGCTTGCTTTTAGTGCAGACAGTCCAGTAACTTATCTTTTTAATGCCATAACTTAACATCTCTCTCCTACTTCCATCCTCTCCCACACCATTTGAGAGAATGATGTTGAGATCAGCAACTTCAATGTCATAATTATTTCATTGCACTATGAAATAATTTGTCTGAGCAAACATCAGTCTCAATCTGGGCCCCTTGAGTCATTTATCTAACTCATAGCCTAAACTACATTTTTACTTCTGTTCAGATTTTCAGTGGCTGAAAGGAAGGTGAGAGCCAAATAGTTCTGGACACTCCATTTCAGCTATCATCTTCATCCCACACCCTCTTCTGGAAACACAGTGACTTCTTCCAGTTACACGTGATTAGGCATATACCTTCCAAACTCATTATGCACTCCTAGCAATTAAAGAAGGTTGCCTGTATACCCAGTCCAGTATGGCATATGACGAATGTTTGGTAAACTGACAAAATAGAACTAAGATGTAGTTAACCTACTGCACAGAGCAGCTGCACATCTAGTTGTATGAGATTAACATGCTGCCTCAGAAAGAGACTTAGATCATCTTGAAAATGACCACATCTTGAGGAAGAGTTGCAATAGTTGGCAAAACAAACATGGTGTGATTACAGAGATGCAGGAAGGACTGAGTTAAGAGTCTAAATTCTATCTTACAAATAAACACAATGCTAGAGAAAAAGAAAATGGTAATCTGTATATTCAACTAAGCTAAACTCATTGTACATACAATAAAAAGAGTATATGCACAAAACAAAGAGAAACTTCTAGGACTAGACTATATCAAAGTAGAAATCGTCATTAAAGTCTACTGTTCATTGCAAAGTTTCTGTAAAAACCACACTATGCTTAGTCCTATCTGCCTGACTACTGAAGACCTAGTAGTAGTACAATTTAGAATAATAGAACAGAATAATAATATAGAATAAACCAGGTTGGAAGAGACCTTCAAGATCCTCACGTCCAACCCATCATCCAACCCTAATCAACTAAACCATGCAACCAAGCACCCCATCAAGGTTCCTTGGACATTAAGAAACGTACAGAAGCAGTTTAAACTGCTAAGAGTTAGATTCTACATACCTCCAATGACATATCAGCAGTGACCTCCATCAGTGAGGACCAGTTTTTAAGAACACCTGAAAACACAGATTCTACTAACAACAGAGGGACAGTCCGATGTCCTAGACCACATTCCAAGGTGATCTGAACTGATTTCACCACAATGTCAAACTTCTCTTGTTTCAGAACATGTTCACGGTCCTTAAAAGTTTCTGTTGCTTCTGTGGCTATATCAACACCAAGAAACCAAGCATTGTACTGATCTAGAGGCTTCACTTGCCACAAATTGTCAGAAACTTCAGTTGATCCTCTAGAACCCTCCTCTGTTGTTTTGGGTTTTATGGCAGCCATGATGGTCATCACAGTGTTCAGAATTATGGGTGAGATCTTGAATCAAGAAAAAAAAAAATTCTTTAGAGCCCCAAACATTTTAAAACTGATCACCATTCAAAATATACAACACATGGAAGGGGCAAATAACTCTTGGGTTCTTCGTATAGGTACGCAACATTAAAGGCCCTTGTATGAGATGCAACTTAAACTCAAGATAACAAAATAATCTATTTGTGGATGTCCTTTTCCTATCCTTTCCTAGAAAATGTCCTAATTCCTACCTCAAAATCTCTCAGGGTCATGAGTGAAACTCTTAGGTTGGGATTCCACCCTTAGTGGTATGTGGTACCCCCATAACTGCAGTCAATGTCCATCTTTTCCCTACTACACTGCAAAATGAGAATTCATTAAGACCTTTAAGATGTTCAAACCAGCATGTTTGCAGAGTTACACATACCACCACCTCAATGAGCAGTACAGTACATCTGCCAAAAGCCTTATACTATATGAAAAATGTACTATTGCTTATGGTTTAAGAGCACATTTTCAGATGATAAATACAAATTTTTGAACTTTGTTAGGTAGCAATGAACAAATTACACTCAAACTTCTACTACAGACAGAATGATTCATTTATTCCACATTGTGCATGATTCTGGAGATCTTTTTAACAGACTGAAGTTCACATGTATTTGTGTATGTGTGTTCCTGCTTATAAAGTTTCTGAAGAGAAAGATAGCAGTGGTGTCTGCAAGAACAAGGGTTGCTTCATAAATTTGCAGGGAATTGGTGACAGAAATCCTAGTATCTGAAGTATTTTTATTAGTCCATTTTTGCTAAGAGATTGCCAAAACAAGAACTGTGTAATTCCTTTTTCCCCCAAACAGAGCAGCTCTAAAAAGAGTAAATGCCTAGTTCTGGAATTAAACTAATGGAGACAATTTTAAATACCCATGTATAAACTTAAAAAGCCCTCAAGCTACAGCTTGTGAAACACACCTCTTCTTCCAAAGGCAGTCTTAATAACAATCTTACCTTTATAGTAAGTTCTTCTATTGTTACTACCACAGTCTGTAACCCTGAGACATGCATCATATTTTCCATGACCAAAGAACACGGCCGCAACACCTGAGCAAAAAATAATTAAGTTAACTTCTGTAGTCGACTCTTTTCAAATGGCCCTGATTTTTTCAATCCTAAAGACTAAAAACCCAACATATTTCATAGTAACTCTATGGAAAGAATGCTGTTGATGTGCTACATTCCAGCACTCAAATTTGCACAAGAGCCATTCCATACTGGAAGGTTCAATATTATTGAAATAAAAGCTTTTGACATAAGTTGTAGAACACAGAACAAAAACCCCACACACAGCAGACTGACACATAGTCAAAAGAACCCAGAATCCTTAACAGAACTAAATGTAGAAGAGATGAACCACACAGGCCAGATTTGTGGCTCAACGCTCCATGCCAAGAATGAGCAGATGAAGTTGCAAACAACATGCTGATCAGCACTCTGCTGCAAGAAGTTAAGCAGTAAGAAAGGTTGCAGTCTTCAAACCCTTCAAATCATTTCTTCACTAAGAAATGTTTTATTTACAAATGAACTACACAGGTTTTAAACTGACCTGTTTGATGAAGTCTAGCACCTACTCATGAACCATTAAATGGCAAACCACAGACCTCCTATCTTCATAATAATCAGCAATACAGAAATTGAATTCTCTGAATGCTGTGGATATGCCAACGGAGGGACACACCTGCTAACATTTCTAGTTAGGTTTTTCTCTATGAAAACAAGCTTTCTTACCGTAGTAACATTCTTGTCTTGCTTATCTTTGAGAAAGGCACAGGCTAACACTTTGAAGGCCTTCACTTGAGCAGTCATCCTTTGTGCAACCTTCCCAGATGTCAGAGAAAAGTCACATTGGAAGGAAACTTTTAAGGCAGGGGCATCAGCATTGGTCAAATTAGCAACAAACACAATTTCTGGATCCATGATCACAGCTTTTACTGTCATATTGGGCCACACAGACATTTCTGTGAAGATAAATTTTAAAACTTCATCAATATTAAAGGTTTACATGTGTTATTATATACGCGTTACCTAAATGATGCCTAAAAACCACCACATAACTTTATCCATAGAAATTGAACACAATGTATCATTTTTTACTCTATTCTTACACAATTTTTTGTTTGTTTCAACACTATAAAAATACAGACATTGTTAGCTCTATACACTTAAGAACTAGCTCTACAAAGCCAGGTTGAAAAGAGTTACCTTCTGACTCCATAGCTGAAGTAACTAACTTCTTCAGGGTGCAGATTTACTACTGGAAACCAAACTAAGTTCTTGTTTGAAAATCTACTCAATCTCCAAATAGGACAAGAGAATTGATTTATATTTATCTCAATTAAAAGAAAGATTTTCTGACTTACTTTATGCAAGTCATTTTGGTTCTCAAAGACAGGCAGCATAGTGTGCCCCTCCTACAAACTGGGACTCATTAAGTGACTTACACCTAACACTTGCTGGATTTATCAGAATATCACACCTCTGCAACAGAGCAGGCATCAGGCTGCAGCCTGGTACACCACAGGAAAAGCAAAGAAAACTAGGCATTGTGAGTTGCACCCTGCAACACATTTGGGTAGTACTGAGCAACCCCTACAAATGCCTTTTGCCTGGAATGTGTTTCCTTCCCTCATCACAGGACTTGTAAGTATCTCCAACAACAGAAGAGAAGAGGAAGGGAACTGCTGGCATTAGTAAGTTAATTCATAAAACCTAAGGTTCACTCCTACCACTCTGCCCAGTTCCCCAAAAGAATGGGAAGGCTGTGGCCATTTTAATCATGGCAAGAAATAAACTAGTTTATTACATTTGACAGCAAAACAGCATCTTAAAAACTTCCATATTATTTATTTTCAGTGTGAAGTCTGTAAATTAGGAGAGGGGGTGAGGAGCTGCAAATCAGTTTTACAGACCTGTTTCTGGCTTGGATTTCCCAGAAGCAATATGCTTTAATTGCATCTGTGCAGATCTTTCAGTTGAGGATGCTGGCATTGAGTTAATGAAAAAATCTGCTACTGCCAACAAGAACTCCATACTGGCACATATGTACAGCTTGTCAAGGACAGCAACAACTTCAGTTCCATTTTTATCCTGCTTGTAGCTTATATCTATCATAGAACTGTCATTTGTGTCATCTTTCTTGTCTATCATTCTGGAAAACAAGTTTAAAAAGAAATATTTCAAACATCATGACACACAGATCTAGAAAAACAAGGATGAGTAAATAGTACTCGTCTTCCTCCCCATGCCATTCATGCAGAAAAATTACAACATCAGGAATCAGTGTTTCCTGCATAAGTAAGAGGGTATAGACTTTTCAGAAGTCGTCAAATTTCCATTTGAAATTTGTGTGCTACAGCTTTGGAACTAAGTCTACAGCATGTAGAAATCAGTGTCAGTATATAGACCTCTAGCTGAGGCTGGTTGCTCTCTACTTACCCACTCTACACAGTTTCCTGCAATACTGAAGCCTCCCAGGTATGCCTTTTGTTTTAGATAATCTAATAAATCAATAAGCAGCTTGCTTATCACTATTAAAATTATCTTGTTTATTGCTTCAGCACATTGCATTAAAGGCAACAACTGACAGCTTTGCTAAGTTTTACCAATCCTACAGAAAATCAATTAAAGAACAACAGAGTCTCTCTCAAGTTGCATGAAGTTTCCTCACTTCTGATGCACTCAAATTTACCTTGCAGTCACATTCTGAATGCCTTCCCTGAGATCATCCAGGGTACACGCCTTGAGTTCAACATGAATATCCATTGAGCCATCTGAAAATATCTTTCCTGATGATACCATAAGATGCAGACGGAGTTCACCAAGGCGTAATTTGTCACTATGCAGCGAAAGCAGAGACTTCTACATGGTGAGAAATAGTAGGACTAGTTACCACAGAACAAAGTAATAAGCACATTTCCATTGCTGCCATCCACGTCAATTTTGATCCATTAACTGAAGGATCTGATTAGCCTGTTGCTGTCCTCAGTCCTCCAATCAAACAAACTAGTCCAAGAAACCCACTGAGAAAACAAAGACTAAATTGAGTTGCAGTAAAATTGTTTCTTCACCACATTTCTAGCAGCTCCTCGGAACATGTGACCAAAGAAGAATCCATCTGAACCTCCTACCAGATTGCTTCACTCCCATCATAGCAGTGGATGGTTTTGGTTTTTCAGTTTATTACCTTTTTTAAGTGTGATTTCTAGAAATGAACTTAAATCCTTCAAGTCAAGAACATTCTCTGTTCTTAACACCACAAAGTTCTGAGATAAGTTACATTAGCTCCATAAGGCAAGTATCACAAAGCAAACACAACCAACAAAACTTTTTTTTTTACTATCCTGCATTCTGTCCATGTGAGAAGCACAAGTTCCCCACCCTCATATGTACGGTAAAAGCTCTATCACGAACCTGACTTTTATCACTATTGTAGAGAGTTACTGAAAGTGACTCAAAATTAAAGTCAAATTTAAGTGTTGCATAGCATTCTTCAGAAGACTGAACTGCAGAAATGGGTTTTTCTCCAAGAGCAAGAGGACCTGTCAAGGAAAAGAAAATATTTTCACATTTCTTTGGAACACTGTGTTTGAAGGGGGGTTTCGGTTCTTCAGGTTTTGGCTCTTTTTTTTTTTTTTGGTGGTGGTGGTTGTTTGGTAGTTTTGGTTTGTTTTAAATTAAAATCAGGAAGTCACAAAAAGAATAAAAGCTCTAAACCTGGAAGACTACTTGGAAAAACTCATATATTTACTCAGTATCAGTGTACTCAGTATCAGTGTAGTCAGGTAGTGATAGGACTAGGGGGAATGGAATGAAGCTGGAGGTGGGGAGATTCAGGCTAGATGTGAGGAGGAGGTTCTTCACCATGAGAGTGGTGAAACCCTGGAATGGGTTGTCCAGGGAGGTGGTCGAGGCCCCGTCCCTGGAGGTGTTTAAGACCAGGCTGGACGAGGCTCTGGCCAGCCTGATCGAGTGTGGAGTGTCCCTGCCCATGGCAGGGGGGTTGGAACTAGATGATCCTTGTGGTCCCTTCCAACCCTGAATGATACTATGATACTCTATTCACTGCATAGAGTGATTTAAGAACCTCAAGAAAATGGCAGTCATTATCTTAGTGCAGTTACTCATTTGCTCTAATTAAGAGCTACAGAAAGTACCAAGACTGCTCAAAGAGTTCGCACTACTCTTCCTTCCAGTTTCTTCACATACTATAGTCATTCGACTATTGATTGAATTGTCATTTTTCTGCATTTAGAATATTAGGATCTTGACAAAAAAAAGATTTTGGTGAAGTCATAATGACTTTTTCATCTACAGATATAAACTGTTTACATTTACACATTCCTTCAATACCAATAACATCCTTGATTTTCTCATAATTGTGCATAAACATTATGGTGCAGTTAGTTCGGCTTTTTTCTTCTTTAAACCACCTGCAACTGATAAGAGTCATTGATACAGGCTGAAGAACATCATACTTTGAAAGCTAAATCACAAAAAAACAGACTACCACAGCTTTTGATCATCAACAATATCACAGTATCACTAAGGCTGGAAGAGACCTCGAGGATCATCGAGTCCAACCTGTCACCACAGACCTCATGACTAGACCATGGCGCCAAGTGTATGTGTCTTGATTCTTATCCATAGCTTTCCATGGACAACATACACATGTGCAACATGTGTAAAATAATTTATTTCCACGTTCTAAGCACATCAGATAAATACAATGCTTGAATTTGCAGACAGTCCTCTCCCTAAACATATTCAGTTTTTGAATTAACGTACCCTCGCAGACATCAGATTCATTTGGAACTTTCCCTTTTCTAATTATCTGCTTATCTCCAATGTTCTCTGGCACAGTATTTGGCTGGGAAGAAGCCCCTCCAAGGTTTTCAAGTAAAATCTTCATGACAACAGTTAGATCATCTTCACTGAGTGCAATCTGTAAAGTGATAAACCCACAACTTGAGTTTTGGTGGCAATATTTCTTTCCAACACTGTACTCTAATGTTGAGAAGAAACAACTTGTCACTTCCACCATAAACAAGCTGTCTAGTCAAAATGGTCCTGGCCAAGACACTCTAAAATATCATTTGTTATGAACAGAAGTTACAAAAAGAACTAACGCTCACGTTAAACACTTCCGGGCCCTTCAAAGGCTCTCTGCCTGCTAAATATAATAATGATGATAAGCCATTCTTAACAATTCAGTAATCCAGAAACATAACCAAATAAGCAAAGACTCACATTGTATGGGCTAAAGCAACTGTTATTCAGTAGGCCTTTAATGAATCTGACTTCAATTGTGACATGACATGATCATGTAAACTGTAATCAGTACTAAGCGACACTTGGCCCTCAATACATCATGCTAGAATAATTTTTCTGCACTTAGCTTTTTTCACTGCTTCTGTATCTTATTTCTCTGTGCTTTACCAATGCTACATCTGGCCACAGCACAGACAAGAACAAAACAGAGGTCATGAACAACTAACAGGTTCCCCAGCCTGTTTTTGTCACCTTAAATCCCACGTAGAAGAAAGCAAATCCCTACCTCTGCAACTATATCAACCAGAATTTGAAACTGAACTGAAATTTTCAATAAATCTCCTAAATACTCAACGAGACTACAGAGTAAGCAATTTAAAATCTGAAATCTAGATTTTAAATCAGTTCAACCTCAATGACTCTACCAGCTGTTGAGTCAAAGGATAGCTCCAACAGACACCCAGGAAAATAAAAATAGGTTTTAATCCATTTAGATGCAGCTGCATCAAACCTATTTAATAATACCCAAACTCTAAGAGATACAAAAACTCAACAGTCAAGCTGGAAGTCTTAACATTCTGTGAAGAATACAAATTGCAATCACTTTCAAAGCTCCCTAACAAGGCTTCAAGCTATACTGAGAATGTAAGTAATTTTTCACATTGCTCTGATTTGCCATTGTATTACCTGCATCGGCTTTAGATCTCCTTTAATACCAATTGTTGGGGTCTCATGATACCAAGCTGCTGCTAAATTTCTCTGGACAAGTAAAGTCAAACTCACAGGACACAGAATTTCAGAATCTCCTTGAGAATCTGTGGATACAATGCACCTACCAAAACAGTGGAAGCAGAAGAAAAATATTTAGTAGTCGCAGAATCACCAAAAACATCCTGAATCAAACAAAATCTCCCTGAATTCTGGGTATGTGTATTATGAAATTTATAATGATGTATGCTTATATGCACACACACCCAGTTACGCACTTTAGATGAACTCTGTTTGTATCCTATCAATCCTTTTTGTCCCTATCTAAAAGTACTCCTACATTTAGTTTGTGGTTGGTTTTCTTTTTTTGTTTCTAGTATGTTTTCATTGCATGTCATCTTTAAATAATGGAACAATGCTGCACATGGAACATCAATCCATTTTTGTTATAAATAATTTTCAAGTTAGAAGAAAATTCCATGTGTACCTTGACAATTTCAAACGCGTTAGCTGCACAAGCATGTTGTCAATGACTGGAGGAAGTAAAGATTCATCCGAAGACACCAGCTTGAATTCATTCTGAACTCTGATTAAGCCAAGATCAGCTACCAAAGCATTACATGAAGTTGAAGATTCAGGAATAACTATAACTGGAGCTTTCAAGTTGACATCCATTAAGAGCCGGAAGCTCTTTTTCGCAAAGTCTTTCATGCTGGAAGCAGCCATTTCTGCTGCCTGGACAGTGACTGTAGTCAGGGTTTCTTGAGCCCTTTGAAAATTGTTTAGGAAGTTCTGTTGAAAAAAGTGAAAAAAGTGGGCATTGTATGAAAGCAATTAAGCCTTGCAAAATAGGTGAGCCCAGACAAAATTTAAGACAAATAGTACAGCTGTGGCACAAATATGAAGCTAGTACTTCAATTATGACATTGCCCATAGTTTGATTGATATCAACATACCTGACGCGACACCACTTCAGCAAAACATTTCTATATTCTTTTACATCAGCTCACCAGTACAGGTCACAAACAGCTGACTACTTAAGAAAAACAAACAAACCAACCACACACACGAAACCAAATCAAGCAACTAACAAAACAAAAACACCCATACAAACAAAAACTTCCCAACACTTAATGTCAAGAAAAGCACTAAAACTAATGTCTTACCAAAAGAGACATAAAGAACTTGTGCAGGTAAATTATTTGGATGCAGCCCACTTTCAGAGACATTTTACCATCCACTCTTGACATATCAGTATAGGCTTCTCCTGAAGTAGCATCTGGATAAAGTGACATGTGAAATCTAAACACTTCATCTCCCATTATGGAGACAGCCTAGAAGATTAAGTTCACATAGTTACTACTCTCAGGCAGTTATCTGCGATAGAATTACAGCTTAAGATTTTAGCAAGAAATATTACCACAAACAAATCAACTGCAACTTATCAGCAATACTTTGACATACATAAGCTAGGCACAAAAGGAAACCAAAACAGTTACTTCACAGTATGCCTCTTCTCACTTGGTTATCTATAGCCCATTTCATATCTAAATCATGTAACTCAGACTTTAACACATTGATGCTAATATGATTAAAACTAAATATTGGATGAAAGCAGGTCTTGCTTCCCTGAGATAAAGAAAATTAACCAATGAAATTTTTCTTAATATTTGGTACATTACATTGTACTTTGCCTTATACAACAGAGCAAATTAACCACAATGCTGCCATTAGATAAAGAACAAGGTACTTCTGTTCATTCATCTGCAAAACACATCACCTTTTTATGGATTGTTTTTGGATCAACATTCGTAATTATAATGTCCTCAAGTCTGGAGAACACATTAATTTCTCTAGGTTTCATGGCTACAGATGCATCCATTCCTGATTTGAGATAAAAAAGACAGGAAGTTGAAGTGCATTTATTAAGTAAACACATTTTTTAGAAAAGAAGCATTACTTATTACTGAATGCAAAGAATAACTATGAATCCAGCATTCCACTACACAAAAAGCTATGCTAAGCACAAGACAGAAGCTATCACCTTACTACACATGACAAACATGCCAACATGAATTGGTCTTGTCTAGAGTAAAAATTCCCCAACAATGTCCAGAATATAGCTATGAAAAAATGGGCTTTTTTGTTATTTATAACATAATGCCTTCATTTCTTCTCATTTTACTCCACATAGAAAATAATTGCCTTCTTTTTCCAAGTCAAACATCATTGCTCACAAGTATTTTGACTCTTAATATACTTAACTATATTTTACAGCGACATCTATAGTGTACACACTAGCCTTTCAAAAGTGAAAGGCTGGAGAGGACTCACATATTTCTTGCTACAACCATATATTCTAATATTTAAACAAAACCCCTTACCTTGTATTCTAATGTCTGCAATTCCACAGGTCTGATCACACACCGCAATGCTGAACGTATTTAGCTTTGCAGTAAGTTTTAATTCACAGACATCATCATGGGCTGCATCACTAGACACTGGGTAGGAAACACAGGAGACATAACTTCATAAATCAATTTTTTAAAACAAATGTTAGATTTCTTTTGTGTGTATATGAAGCATTCAGAAAACAACCTGCAGTTATTCCCTAGAAATCATTGGTAATTATTAGCAAAGATGGGAAACAAATGTTTTTACAACACAGCTTTCTTCTGGCACAAGAACAGTCACCAACTAACACAAGTGAACAGCAATCAAGATGATGTTTTTTCTTCTCATCAATATGTATCTTTCTTTAATCAAGATTTTTTTCTCCCCACAGAGTTATGCATGTGTTGTTTTTCCACCAAATAGACTGTGATGCTTTCACCTGAAATGGTATCTTTTGAAACCAAAAGTTAGATGGTGTTAAGCAACAGAACTACAGACTTTATAGTACCTGGTACAAGAGTACTTCCTTTTTCTTGTTCTTTTATTTGAGGCTTGTGATCTGATGCTTTATCAGTGCTGGGAAGACCACCCAATGGAACACTGAATGTGAGAAAACTCATGATGGATAACAAAGCCTCTGTATGAAGTACTATATCCAAACATGAAAAGATGACCTAAAATGAGGGCAAGAATACAAAGTAACCTTGTTATTTAGTAGCAGTGTATTGCACAACAACTCAGAGGAACTGTCATGTAAGTGAGAAAAATGGCATCTTGTTCAATTTCACAAATATCTCACTCTTCCATCTCCTTCGACTTAACACTATGGAAGGGAAGAGAGATACTTGTGAAATTGAACAATATGTATCTTTTTTTAATCAAGATTTTTTTTGTCCCCACACAGTTATGCATGCCTTGTTTTTCCACCAAATAGACCGTGATGCTTTCACCTGAAATGGTGACATCTTCTGAACCATGTGCATGAATGTTTAGTTCTCCACAATGCTACAAAAGGTGTAAAATTTGCAGCCAGACAGTATACAAGTAGCAACTACTATAGCCAATATTACTTAGTGAAACCTAGCATCAGCTGGCCAACTCTTCCTAGCCCAAAGCAACTCTTGGTTAAATGCTGAGTTTACTGATAAATTAAGATATGTCAGCTTTCCTGACTCTAAAGTAGTTCAGCCACCTCAAATGCTACATACGGCTGTCAAGAAGCAAGCTCCACCCCACACCTAAATACTTGTATAAAAAAAATCAAATCACCTTTCATCCTCCTGAATTTCTCTTTGAAGTCGTTGACTATAGAGCAGTAAATGTTAATGATGAGAGACAGGGGTTTATTTTTGGGGCTGCATTTTGAAGTTTGGTTGGGGTTTTTCTGTTGTTTTGTTTGGTCGGGGGCTTTTGGTTGTTTTTTTAGTTTTTAATGAGAAGATAAAAAGTAGGCAATGAGCAAGTTTACACAGCTATTACTATTTGAAAAGCTTAAAAATTAACTACTTGCAGTACTTACATTGATGTTTTGCTTGGTGCTTTTGTAAGTAGTTACAAAATCTGGGCCATCAGCATCAGCCTAATAGAAAAAAAAAAAAAGGCCCAAGCACACAGTCAGTCTCTGTTGAATTAACTGAATTCATTAAATGAATTAATTTACTTTACCACACACAGGGATTATTCCCAATGCAAAAGAAAACAAAATGAAGTGATGAAGCCTGAGGAAACAAGTTCTCCAAATAAAGCACACAACTGATGCAATGAGAATGAACTATTCACAAGGCTCTACTCAATGACATTTCATAGCATGTATTTTCTCAAAGTTCAGCTGGTCAGTTACAAAATTTTGTCTTACATAAGATCTATATAAACTAGATGAATTTATGCTTACCACTTTGTCAGAACAAACTAACTTGTTTTTCTCTACATAAAAATATAGCATTATAAGATGAATGTATGAGTAGCACATTGGTTCTAAACCCATTAGCTAGTTATGCAGTTTTTGAAGGGCACTATTTTTTTTTAACCGAAAGCTCAAGAGCTCTACCTAGCAACACATCACTCCTCACCTGTAGAGAGCCACCTATCTTATGAAGGGAAAGGCTACATCACCTCTGAAGTTTCACAAAGGTGCTAATCTCTGTTTTTCATGGGGAATAACGAATACAAATTATGTGGGATTGTGGTAACTGCGTTGAATTCAGAAGCAAGCAGTATATGGAAACAGTGGAAAGTGAAGTGAAATGGTAATTTGCAAAACAGGTCTTTGCAACAAGAGGTAGGTAAGTTTTCAAACACAGGCTAAGTATGGAAACCATATTTTACTCCCCATATAATCTCAGTTAAAAGATATTGAAACCTTAATGTATTCCATTTTCAGAAGATGTTCATCAGTCTCACTTGAAGAATTAATGATGCAAAGAGGATCTCCTTTTGAGTCTGTAAATAAAGAAGTAAAACCGAAGTATTTCTCCTCAGAAGCTTTGCTCCACCTAAAGCTACCTCTTAATCAGTTATACACTATTCTTGCTGAATTGTATATACATTTCTTTAAACTAAGAAGCTGCTGATCTTGCAGTAGCTGTATTGACTTTTTTTTAATTAAACTAGCCAAAATTAACTTATTCTTATCTTAAAAAGATGAATGGGATGTTATTTGCATTCCTACAATTCATTTTGCCTTCCTATCTAAGTTGTTATATTCTAAACCATACTTTTCTACTTTGAATCCATGCATGGCAATTTCAATTACTTCAATATCAACTGTTACTTGACCAGTCAAGAAAGCACACTGGACTTCAAAGGTGGCCAGAACTGGTCATATAACAGACTCGGGAGGTCATCAAAATGCTCTGAACAGGCAAAATACTTTTTGGGAATGGCCTTTCCTACTCGAAGCAGACAACTGAGTCAAATTAACTCCAGCAAACTCTAGCAACCGAAGCCTTGCTTTGAGGTGAAACATGCTAACAGAAACTAAATTTCAGAGGATTGCAACCTTCTGCCCCTTTATGCCCCCTATTATTATTTTTTACCAGGCTATCCTGCTGCTACAAAAGCTGACTGCACACACTGTACTGATTGCACATCAGTTTTCTAGAAGACTTACCATTTATTTCAATGCATCTCATCATAATTTTTTTCAGATAAGCTGCTGCAGCCAGTTCATGATTTCTAATCTTGGTTTCAGTTCCAAGCTGTAGCACAGTTAGAACATGTAATGGATGCCTCTCCTCCTGAACCTGCTTCATCAAGGTTATTACAACCTGGAATACAGAAAGGAAAATAAGCTACCCAGGCAATCCCAGACACAAATACAGGCTGGGCAGTGACTGGCTGGAAACCAGCCCTGAGGAGAGAGACTTGGGGGTGCTGATGGACAAGAAGCTCAGTGTGAGCTTTCAACGTGCACTTGCAGCTCAGAAAGCAAATCAGCTCCCGGGCTGCATCAAGAGAAGTGTGGCCAGCAGGTCAAGGGAGGTGATTCTCCCCTTCTACTGAGCTCTGGTGAGACCCCACCTGGAGCACTGCATCCAGTTCTGGAGCCCCTATTACAAGAGGGATGTGGAGGTGCTGGAATGTGTCCAGAGCAGGGCCACAAGGATGAGCACAGGGCTGGAGCACCTCTCCTATGAGGACAGACTGAAGGAGTTGGGGTTGTTCAGTCTGGAGAAAAGAAGGCTCAGAGGTGACCTTACTGTGGCCTTCCAGTATCTGAAGGGGGCCTACAAGAAGGCTGGGGTGGGACTTCTTAGGATATCAAGTAGTGATAGGACTAGGGGGAATGGAATGAAGCTGGAGGTGGGGAGATTCAGGCTAGATGTGAGGAAGAAGTTCTTCATCATGAGAGTGGTGAAGCCATGGAATGGGTTGTCCAGGGAGGTGGTTGAGGCCCCATCCCTGAAGGTGTTTAAGACCAGGCTGGATGAGTCTCTGGCCAGCCTGATCTAGTGTGAGGTGTCCCTGCCCATGGCAGGGGGATTGGAACTAGGTGATCCTTGTGGTCCCTTCCAGCCCTGACTGATACTATTATATTATCATGAACAGGTGTAACTGCATTCTATCTCCTCAGCTAAGGTTCAAAAGTAGTATTTATAGAATAGAATTAACCAGGTTGGAAGAGACCTTTGAGGTCGAGTCCAACCTATCATCCAACACTGTCTAATCAACTAAACCATGGCACCAAGCACCCCATCCAGTCTCTTCCTAAGCACCTAATTTGGCTAGAACTTATTTTTGTTGGCCTAGCAGTTTCTATCCCTTGTCAAGCTATGCTTTAGTTCTGTAGTCAGACTCCATGCTGTGCTACATAGAGAGTTTGATGATGGGAAAAACAATACAAATCACACTGGTCTGGAAGGAAGGGCAGCAGAGAACAGAAAACAACATAAATGAACCTTTGATTCTTTCAAGCTATGCAAATAACAAGGGCACAAATGTTTCAACATAAAAGTTCTTCATTTATAGAAGATTTTAAGCATTACACTGATTAGATATTCCAGAGATGGCAACATACCTCCTTGATTTCAAAATTAAGTAGCATATTGATTACATCTTCATTTAATGTTTGTGGGGTTTTTTCAGACAGTGCTTCTTCTGGAACACCCTTCTCCTGTGTCAGAAGCAGTTTCTCCATTTCTTTGGGTTTACCTGAAGTATTCAATAAATTGGTTAACTTTGAAAATTGCCACCATTTCTTTAGCTCAAGAAACAGATCCAATTCTATCATTTGTTTTAAATGGCTTATGTAGACCTCAGATAGGCTATCAGCATTTCCACAAGCAGATCCTTTTACCTCAGAGTAAAAGACAGAAATAAAAGCAAGTTCTGGCAAAAAGATGACTCTGATTATCTCCAATACCTTGCTAGTTCCCTGACAATTTCACTGACAATTACCAGATTTAGCCTTCTAACATCTCTGCTTTTCTGAAGTGTTAAAGTATGAACACTGTCCTTGACAATTAAGACATGTTTAATCAGTCACACATCACACTCTCAAATCGAAGCTTGCTTTCCAGATAATAAATGCTGTAATTAGTACTGAAAGCTAATACACTTAATATTCATGACAAACAAATTCTGACCTTCCTCTTGCAGTACTGATTTTGCATGTATCTCTTTTTCTTCTGCTTCACCAAGGTTTTCCATCAACACTTTCAGAAAGACATTCAAGTCCTCTTGACTTAACACAACCTATAGAATTGGAGATCACAGTTCTCAAGAAAAAACACATGGTTTATTAAACTTACTACTAGCTAGCAGTGCATAACAATCTTGTCTGGCAAGAAGAGGCTTACTCACCAGAATTCCGTAAACAATGCAATGAAATTCTTTTAACCACTTACTATTAAAAGATCAAGAAATGCAAGGTGGTCATGACTTCTAAAGCTGTGTCACTATATATTGCAGCCTTGCAGTCTATGCTTTTAATGCTTTCCTACAAATAATGTGCTGCTTCATGACACAAATTCCATTTTCATCCAAGAAGTACCAACAGTTATATGAACTTATATATCTAAATGTATATAAGCACATATATGTAAATTTGTATATACACCACAAAAAAACCCACAAAACATGTTGAGGTTATTCAAGGGAGATGGAAAGTTATGAAGCTGGAGTTACTATGGCAGATAGTTGCATGAATTTAAATTTCTCTCAAGAAGATTCAGGCTTTTGTTTTTAAAATGAGGAAAACAAAAAGACTCACTCAGAACTCATCACAAAAACATTTAAGTTGGTCCTGCCTTATAGCGAGAAGTAAACAAGACTCCTTGACATCCCTTTCAGTCTTCTCTTTCTTTTCTCTCAGTTTAAAATATGCACCCAGCAGTACAGGTGGCTTATATCATACTTTCAAGTATCTACATTCTCACAGGTAGGTTAAACCCTGCTGGCACCTCTGAAAGATCACTCTACAATTACTTCATCTTTGCAGCTTGTTGCACATTTATGTCCAGAAATACATACAGCTTTGTCTTACACGAAGTATTATCACAAGCTTCACACCACTTGTTCACAAGACTTACATTCATTGTATCCAGACACCCTGTGATCTCCAAAACTGGTAGTTTGTGAAACCAAGCTGCAGACAGATTTCGTTTCACAGAAAGGCTTAAATTAATAGGGTGAAGTATCTGAATATCTGGATGTAGCAAATCTGTCTCTATAGTGGTCCTTAAAGCAAGACAGGAAAAAAAGCAGAGCACACGGTGAGGAAGTTAGAAATTCAAGTCTTGGATTACATTTTCAAAGTAATATCTTTACATCTCCAGTGTTCTGTCTCTTTGGGCTTCAGCAACTTCCTGACCAGAACAGTATCCTGTTTTACTACTGATTTACTTGCCCCTAAGGTAACAAGTTTACATTTTAATTAAATACTTGACACCGACAGCAACCACGGTTTCTAAGGAACACTGGTTTAATATCCTATGTAGTGTTAATATTACCGATTAGCCAAGATACAACTTAGTGAAGTATGCCTTACCTGGACAGTTTCAGCTTTGTCAGCTGCACATCCATTTTGTCAATGACTGGAGGAAGTGAACTGCCTTCTGGAGACACCAAGCAAAACTGGTTCTGAACCTTAATCAAGCCAAGATCTATTACTATAGCATTGGGGGAAACTGAGGACTGTGGAATGACTATGACTGGTGCTTTCAAGTGAATGTCCATCGCAAGTCTAAAACTCCTTTGAGCCAAGTCTTTCACACTGGTAGCAGCCTTTTCTGCAGCTTGGACTGTAGCAGCACTCAGTGTCTCCTTAGCTGTCTGAAAGTTGTTCAGGAAGGTCTAGAACAAACAGTTGAAGAGAAATGTCTGTAAAGAGCTTTTTAAATATAAATTGCTCTGTCATTTTACAACATCAACCACAACCAACACCAACCACCAATTTTGCTGCCTACTGTGTTAAGTTTTCCCTGGGGAAGGACAACTGAGTGATTTCTGTCATGATCTCCCCAACAGAGGCTCATGTCATACCAACCAGTACAATCCACTCACTTTAAATCTGTCTGCTTTTTCTTTCTTCATTAGCTGTAAGATTCTTTTACCTCACTAGCTTTTGGGGACATTTTAAAAGTTCCTCTTTGACCCCAGTGAACACTAATACCTGCTAAAGCCAGTACTGACTGACAGAAAGCCCACTATTTATTGAAAAAGCCACCACTAGGATTTGCAGTCCTCATGGCATCTAGCCTCACAGGAAGTTTTACCTCTAATATTAGTTCAAAGATGTTTGCAATGAACTCAGCTTTTTGCCAAAATGAAGAGGGCAGTAGTTTTATCAAAGCTTGTTAATAAAACAAGAAAAAATTAAATCTACTTTTCAGAATGTTGTTACCACTAACACTGAGGACACAAAGAAGGAAGAGAACACAGAAGAAACACACAAAGGAAAAGATGACTTACCAGAAGAGACATGAGAAATTTGTGCAGGTACACTATTTGAATACAGCCTACTTTCAGAGACACAGTACCATCCACTTTTGACATGTCAGTGTAGGCTTCTCCCTCAGTAGCATATGGATCTAATGACAGATTGAAACTGAAAACTTCATCTCCTACAATAGACACAGCCTAGAAAGATAAACAGTACATACCAGCCATCAGGAGCTTATTTAAAAGGGCCTTAACACAGAGAAGAACTACATGTATTATCAGCCTACCTGATACTTGAGTTGTACTTCTTAGAAAAAACAAAGACAAACAAAAAAATCCCTAACTAAAGAAAAGCTTTTTAGACATCCATTCTCAAATTAAAATTATGCTTTACCATGTATTGTGTTTGAAAAGAGTTATTTGTGAGAAACCAAGCATGTTGTACAAGATGAAATATGTATTACATTTCACTTGTATACACACCAAACCCACCAAGAACCAAATAAAACTTAAAATCTTGTGGTTCAGTACTTTTTTATGAAGGGTCCTTGAATCAACATCTGTAACAACTATGTCTCTAAGTCGGGCAAAGAATACACTGCGACTTGACTGAAGGAGAAGAGATGAGTCTAGACCTGTAAAACAAAGAGAGAAAGTGTAGTATTGCGCAACATTAGCAAACACTCAGAGTAGAGAGACAAGACACCAGTTTTTGTCTAAATAGTTTGCTAAATTCCTCAAAAATTTTAAGAGATGAATAGAATAGACTAGACCGGACCTTCAAGATCATCATGTCCAACCTATCATCCAACACCACCTAATCAACTAAACCTTGCAACCAAGCACCCTATCAAGTCTCCTCCTGAACACCTCCAGTGATGGTGACTCCACCACTTCCTCGGGCAGCCCATTCCAATGGGCAATCACTCTCTCTGAGTCAAACTTCTCCCTAACCTCCAGCCTAAACCTCCCCGGCACAGCTTGAGACTGTGTCCTCTTGTTCTGGTGCTGGTTGCCTGGGAGAAGAGACCAACCTCTGCCTGTCTACAACCCCCCTTAAGATAGTTGTAGAGAGCAATAAGGTCATCCCTGAGTATCCTCTTCTCCAGGCTAAGCAACCCCAGCTCCCTCAGTCTCTCCTCATAGGGCTTGTGTTCCAAACCCCTCACCAACTTTGTTGCCCTTCTCTGGACACACTCCAGCAACTCAGCATCTTTCCTAAACTGAGGGGCCCAGAACTGGACACAGTACTCGAGGTGTGGCCTAACCAGTGCAGTGTACAGGGGCAGAATGACCTCCCTGCTCCTGCTGGCCACACTTTTCCTGATGAAGGCCAGGATGCCATTGGCCCCCCTGGCCACCTGGGCACACTGCAGGCTTATAATAAATTCTTAAATAATACTTAAGCACTGGATTCTGTCATCTGTTTCCAAAATACAGGAAGTCATAGCACATCCCTTGCTGAAGGGACTGTAAGTAACAGACCTCTATTTGATCCAAGGAATTTCAGTCTTCCCATATCCAAAACAAAATAAATAGAAGTAATTCCTCAAATACCACATAGCATCACCAAAACAAAGTTTCTAAGTTCTGGAAACAGAGACTTTCAAAGCAGTAATTAAAGTACTAGATCAGTCAATACTAACAAAGAATTTAGTACCTTGTATCTTGATCTCCGCAATATTCTTCTTCTCATCACAAATATTTAGACAGAAGGCATCCAGCTTGGCAAAAAGCTTGAAGTCAAAAACATCCTTATCCTTGGAAGGTCTAGCTACTAGAATAAGAGAGGGGGATATTTTAAAAGGTACATGTAATTCATAGTTTTACTTCAACTCCTGAGAGTGTTTGGGGTTTTTCTTTGACATTCAGATGACTTAGTTTTACTTCCCATGATTTGTTTCATCACCACTACCATAATTAAGTCTGTAAACTCTCTTCTTAGAGCAATATACTTCCCTCTCTGAAGACAGCTCTATTGATAAAAGGGCAAAACATACTGGAATTTGTTTTTCTGTGTCTGATATTACACCTATCTAGTGATGACTTTTTATTGGAACAGTTTTATCTTTTTTTAAATTATGGGCAACTGCTGGCTCGAGAGAGAATAAACTGTACAGTATACTTATTTTTAAAACTAAGTCAATAACTGAATAGGTTCACAGTAGTGGGGGTTTTCAGCTTATTCAATATTTCCTATTCAAAGATCCTGATGTACCAAGTTTTCTTTTAAGCTTCAAGTTTATAAGACATGTCAAACCCTGGAAGCCTATTACAGGCAGTCAACACCAAGGTATCAAGAAAGCAAGTATTAAGGCTGGGAAAAGTAAGGTGAAGTCATACACAAGTGATAATACACTGCCTACAACAGAAGACCAGAAGCCATCAGACCTCACTCATGGTCTGCATCTTCACTAACCTAGAGTAGCAAAGTGTTAAATCAAGAGCTCAGGTATTTGTGAGTTCTACTAACTGTCTACAGCAGCAGCCCCTTTTTCAGTGTGCAGATTCCAACCCAGGGTGTTTTAAATTAAGTCATTCAGAACATTCTTCATTAGACACCTCACTTCCAGCTCACTTGATGCTTGAGTTTCACACTTAGTATTTAAAGACAGTGCAGCTGCCTCCCTCTGAGCCTGTTTTGATAGAAATTCATCTTTTCTTTCAGTGCTACAGGAAAATCAACATTTTCATTAGGCTGGCACCTGAAGACACCACTTATGACCATAGTCCTTGTTTCATTTACTGCTTCTTTGAATATCAATCCTTCAGTCTGGTGAACCACAATCACATGAGCTTTGGTTTTTCAACCCATACTACAAAGGTAATGAGATGTCTCTGGATTTGATTGTTTTGTTGGATTTTGTATATTTTGGTTTGGTTTTTTTTTTTCAGAACAATCATTTTGACAAACACAAATGTACCTTTCTTTAATATAGTTTCATCTTGCTTTTCTTCTTTGGCTGGTATATGTCCACTACTTTTATTGCCTGATGGTCTAACAACTGTTAGAAAACTTACTGTAGACATAAGAGCCTCTGTATGCAGTAGAAGGTTCAGTGATGAAAAAGTTACCTGTTGAAAACATGAGAGTCCATAAGACACAGAAAACAAAATAAAGATAACCACAACAACAACAAAAAAACCCACCAAGAAACAAACTTAAATATGTAAAGAGTTGGACTGATGTGCAAAAATACCCAATGGGATCTGACAGTTTCTTGGAACCAGAAAAGCTGCATGTCATACCAGCATCACATCACAAAGGGGAAAAAAAGCTTTTCATAAAGCAGAAAAGTGGCAATCTTAGAGAACAAGAATGCCTAACAATGACTCAAGAGTTCTAACAGTTAACCTACGATCTCAGTATAAAAACGAAGTGATATAAAACTAATTTAAAAGCATTGAGTGAAAAATTCATTATGAGATACTACATCAAATGATTGGAAAACGTGGATGAGTAGGAGATACACCTGGTGCAAGGTAGTCTAACTTAAACCAGGATTCAGTCTTCTCAAGCAATATGCTCTGTCCCAGACTCCCTCTTGAATGCTCTTCAACAACACAATACTACATGAACAGGTAAGTGGCAGTATAAAGGTAGTTCTCAAGAAATCCACTAAGGGAGTCCAAAAGGTGAGCATGGGACTGCTGTGTAGCTTGGTAACAATTATCTGTTTGAATAGGCTTGAAGTTGGAAAAGACCAAATGCAATTCCTCCAGACAGAGAAGTCCCATTGAAGAGTTGTAAGGCAATACTTAATTATGTATAGAAAGTTTAGTTCTCTAATCATCAGCACTGTCCCATAGCATGAAGTCAGTCAACTCAGTACACATATATGTGCCTCAGTAGCACTGTAGTAGTGGAACTGATACGCCCTGCTGCAGCTTCAGGACCCTTTCCTCAGCAAAAGGATTCAAAAACTATTAGATGGCAAGAGAAATAGTTCAGTCTTCACACAAAAAATGGCAGACAAAATAATGCCATAAAGTTATCACATATATGACTCCAAAAAATCCATCATTAGTATAGCAGTCACAAGTTGAGAAGTTAGGTACATGCTGTCTAAAACGGTTTCCCTATCTTGCAATACTTATTATGAAATCAAATTCTCATTCTAGTCTATGACAAAAGTGATAGGAAAATGCAGTACAGCAAGAAGCTCCGGAGTCATATTTCATAGTGAAGAACTGGAACATATTCCCTTGTGCCCTCATCTTACCAAAGAATAATTTAATTGCTCATAAATGGACTTCTTAAATTTAGCTAACAATTTCTAGACCTCACTACATTTTCCCATTCTCAGCATTGTAACTTCATGCTCTCATATGCATAGGAAGATGCATTCTTACATTACTTTGAATTTTATCCAGATGAACTAGCAAGATTGGTTTTGTCATCATTCAGAAATAAGCCATCACACTGCTCCTATATTAAATGAACTCCCTGCTGCAAGGCTGAGGCAGGGAAGGAGGAAACTGGAAAATGAAAAGTATCTTTATTGATTCCTCCCTACTAAGCAAACAAGCAAAAAAAACTAGGCAGTAAGATCTGCAAGCACTCACTTGAATCATCTGTTCAGTGTTGTCAAAAGTTGTCTGGAAGTGTGGCCCATTCCTGTCAGCCTGAAAACAGTGATTTGCATGAAGGTTAATATTAATTCCAACCACTCACTGTGTTCTTCCTAAGATACAAAACAATCCACTAGAACTGAATAGGAGGTTTAAGACTTTTTTCAAGTGCTGCAGAAATAAATTGCAGAAGTTTTATCTATACCTTGATATATTCCACCTTCAGAAGGTCTAGACCAGGTTTATCTGAGGAGCTGATTAGATGAATGGGTGCTTTTTTACCTGCAACATATCACAGAAAATATACAGTAGTTAAGGTAATTACTTTCAGGGAACCAAAGAATTTGTGCCTTGAACATCATAATTAACTTTCAATACCATTAAAATACATTGCACCACCAAATACAAATCATGGGTTTCTCTTCATTAAGTCCAAAATAGCAAGTCTGTACCCCTTCTCCATCCAAAGATGGAGCACTAAGCTATTTATTAATGTCGGAAGCATTGTAGTGGGAGTCCATAGCTTATTGACTCTACCAATGGGACAAACACTGCCAAAAAAACTAGAACATTTGGTCTACAGGGAGCACAAGAGACAGGAGTGCCAGAGCTTCAGACTAACTGCTATATATATACACACACAGAAACCAGTATAATTCTTTCCCATTGCTTATTACCTCCGGTTTCATGGTAATCCAAACTTATTTTCTTTAAATAAGATACAGCTGCTAAATTAAAGGTTTTGACAGTAGCTTCTGTCCCAAGATGCATTACATCAAATACAAGCACCGTTTCCTCAGTTTTCTTTTGCCTGGTGAGTTCTATTAAAACCTGGATGAGCAAGAAAGACAGTTACACCATCTTCTGACATGTACTGTTCTCACTGTTCAAACCAATAATGAAAACAGCACAAAAGTACTGTTTTGTTCCCTTTACTGGAAGTATTATTTTTACTACAATGTTGAAGTGTGAAAATAGAAAAGTAATTAACTGATTAATGGTGAGAGATTATGAATATCACAGCACCATTTTTGGATATGATCTTTCCAAGTCACCTGCCTGGATATTTACTTAATTCTTACAGTACCGATCTCTCACTCCTGTCCCCAAATGACTTGCTCACTATCATTTCTACAAAAATACTCCACTAAGGATCTTTTTTGCTGATTCTTTTAATACAAGCACGTACAGGAAGTATGTATTTATTTTATTTATATGCATATCTAACTCATACATGCAAATATGTACACATACACATGTATTTTTTTTGGTTTGTGGCTATATTATTGCCTCTGCTAAATCTGGAGAACACGGGTAATAAAATATGAGTTTGTTTTTTTTTTTTAATTATTCCTCATGGAGAAGACAAAAATGGAATTAAAGAGATATACCTCTTTAATTTCAAACTTCAGCTGAAGGTCTGTCAGTTCCTCTTTGTCAAGCTCTTGATTTTCTAGTTCTCCTTTAATTAGTGATCTGTCAGTTGGTTCGGAACTTTCCTCAAAATCAAAACATTCTTCTTCCGACTCTACAGAAGAGAGGTCAACTCCTCCTTAGTAAACATTCTCCAGAAACAGAAGTATATATCCCACCCTCTCTTTCCCATTCCAATGAGATTTTAAACTGTATGAACAGTCTAAACCTAATCTGACAAAATACATTTCTTAGATATGTTCTGCTTTCTTACCCTTCGGATGAAAAGGGAAGAAAAGCAAAGCTGTATGAAGGAAGGCACTAGTGTAGCTGTACACATTCAAGAACACATGTAAGGAAAACCAGTTATAAAGTAACCTCCAGGAAACAAGTTTCCCAGGTTCCACTAGAACAGCCACAGAAGTACATGTTCCAATTCACAGGGTCAGTACAGTAATTTGTTGTTATTCTAGCTCTTCATTTTCAGAATGAAGAATGCAAAAATGCAAACCACTCAAAACAACACAAATATGAAACCTGTGACTCTCTATTTTTACAATATATTGTCTGATTACACAAGTGCACACAACCTTTAGGCATACTACTCACCTTTTCTACTTGCCTACTCCAAAGTATACATCCTGAAGTGGCAACAGCCACAGATTTAGTATTTGGCTGAATCCATTTTTGGATTTGAGTCAATTTGGAAGCAACAGGCTCCCCAATACTGTCTAAGAAAAATCAATGAAACCCTAAAGAAGGGTTTGTTTTTTTTTTTTAATCAAATTTATTCTTCTGAGGTAACATTACCATCCTAAATTAACATTCCTAGGCAACTGACATTAAAGATGATCAGTTATTCTTATCTCTATTGTCCTTACAACATGCTTTAAGATCAATAGCAGCCTGCAGCTGTTACATAATTTATGGCCTTCCACTTTTACAAAGGTGTCTCTTTTCTTACCTGACACTATTTCTGCTAAAAACTGAGGTGTATTACACAACACTTTACTAACAGCAGGAATTTTGGGAATAGCTGGTACCTGGAAAGAGAAAAAAAGGAAAAAAAGAAAAAATGTGGGGAGGAAGATAATTTACTGCTTTGAAGTTTGTATAACTTCTTATATTCAATCACATTTTGTTCTGATGATTCATGCTTCACCCTGCCTGGCCCACACTACTTGAGTCAGTTTTGCCAATACCTATATTGAACCAACAGGACAAGGACAAAGGCTAAGATAACCTTGTATAAGAAAGCTCAGCAGATTCTGATTGAAGTCATAATGAAGACACTTTCCCTAATCCAGCTTGGCCACAGATCTCTTATTTCGGGGGGGGGTGGGGGGAAGACAACCACAGATATTACAATGATCATTTTAAGAGTGAATTCCTTCTAGAGATGGTGGTTTGGGTTTTTTTGTTGTTGTGTTGTTGTTGTTTTAAATAATGCGGTCTTCTTACTCACAGTTAGCTTACCTTTGTGCCTGGAACTGACATAGATGATTTCTGAGGCAACGGAATGCTATCAATCAGATCAAAAATTGCCTTGATTTTCTGGTCAGAGAGTCGGACGTGCACCAAAGGAAGGCCTCCTGACACTTTAAACCTTTTTTTCATTAAACAAAACAAATCCAATCAATGAAATTCCACAATAAAAAACTACAAACCAATTCTTGATTTAATTCTTGCCAATATCTATACTCCTACGTAAAGATCATATCACATCGCAGCAACGCGAGTGACTCAGAAAACAGACCAAGGTTTAGTTTAACCAGTAACCAGTGACCATGCCCAGGGAACTATTAGCCAAAACACATTTTGTAAAAAGTAATACAGTGCTTTTTATTTCTTAATTCCTTCAAATCTTTGGGGAAAATACAGTTTTCTTTCAGTACACGCTAACTAAAAAGAAATCTTTTCAACATAATTATATTACTTTGCCATCCTGGTATCTCTTTCCACCATCGATTTTGCCAGCTGTACATGAATATCCATAGGCTGCAATATGTGCAAAGTCGAGGGATGTTGAAAACGAGCCTTCTTCCAGTCTTCACCTGCAGATGTTTAGTACATTTAGATGGAAAGACATCACTTGCTAATTGGTTTAATTAAGGTATAGATAAATAGAAAATAGCAACCCAGCATCCTGTTGACTCATAAATTTAAGTCCAAATGAAGTACTAATGACAATTTTGGCTGTATTCTGCTGCACCTAATGGAAATTCTATGCATTTATGTTGCTTTCCGACATCAAAGTAAAGAGGTGATACAGAAGTCCAAACACAAAAGCAAGCAGTTGTTTGAAGAGAAACTAATGAATACTTTTTTTTTTTCCATTTAATACAAGACATGTATTATAAGTTATCTTTTAGTGAACTACTGGTTTTCATTTGCCTTTTTTCTTTAAAAGCATATTTATTACAGGTAGGTAACCTTCATCAACTTCTTAAGTAAACAGCAACTAAGTTGTTCTGTTACCTGCTTTTCCAAAAAGAAGCTGCACGTTCTTTATTTCCACATCAAACTTGTCATAAGCTTTGTCCATAATCTCCTCTAAAGATGAAAAGCTAGAAGCTTGACTACTGCCTTGATTTATGCTGTTCAGCTAAACACAATGGACAAGATTAGAGTTAAGTCTAAAACATACAAACATATACTGTAAATTGTAGTGAGCATGAAGAAGGTGATCGTAGTTCATGGCTGACATTTGGGCTCTCCATGTCACACGACAATCCACTCAAACGCAAGTTATGCACAAAGTGTTTTTCTTATTGATTTACTGATGGAGTACCACTATAAGAAGTATTTTATTGGGAAGCTTAAAGTCAAGTTTAATTATCATAATATTGAATTTTTTTGAAACAAGACAATCAATTACGACCTCTTTTGTTAATAAAAGGCTATCATTTTACAAAAAAGGGAACAAAACATCATGTGTTTTGCTGAAGAAGGGAAATTCTTTTCACAATCATGACTACAGAAAAAAAATGTTTCCCTGAGGAGATTAAGTACCATGAGTATGTCAAAGACGACAGCTCTGAATACTGGTCAAGTTGCTGATCCAAATTTGTTAAGAAATACAGTAAGCTAAAACACATTCACACAGATGATCACCTTTATCTACTGAAAACAAGATTGTTTCAGATAACAACTACATTAAGATAAATGAGAACTTTCATCTTTGAAGAGAGATCATTCATACCTGAAAGGTACCAAAGTCCAGAATCAGCAAATCTGATTTTTCATGATAGAAACCAGTCTGTGGAACCACAAGGTAGGAAGGTTTCAGGTTAATCTTCAAGTCAAGGACTTTCCGCATTTCAATAATATGAATTAATCCTTTAATAAAAAGGAAGGGATATGAGATTCAAATGCTTGAAGTATTTCTGCCAATCAACATACAAAAGAGATGCTATCTAAAGATAATGTATCTTAAAAGAAGACAATCTTTCTAACACTCTACTGGTATCTCACTAAACTCAATGCTCCTTCCCACAAAACATCCACTAATCCTCCAAGTCACAAACTCATGGGAAAAACACAACCCTACTATTTGGCCAGCAATCAAAGGGTTTAGGAGATCCTACCAAACCATTTTAAGCCACCCAAGCATTCATCTTAAGTGAGATTTGTTATTATCTTACCTGTAGCAGTTCTCTCCTTGATTTCTTCCAGCTTCATTAAAGTGGCTGATGTTAGCCTTTCAAGATCCATACCTTTACTTGTTTGAAAGAATTCTACCATTGCATTTACCGTTCTCTTTTTTTGTTAAAAAAAAAAAAACAAAAACAAAACAACACAGAGAAGAATTATCAATGTATATAGAAGTCACTCAGTAAAAACTCAAAAACAGATCTCAGAGTAAAGAGAATAAGGACAGAGGAAAGAATCGGAAGATATGATAAGAGTTTGGGTTACTACTTACTGCATCATATTTTATTTCCACAGGCTGAGATTCAATAGTAAGACTCTGGTCAGCAGTACTATTCTCTGGGCTAACATTAAACTCTATCCTAAGTAGAGAAGACTTGCTATCTCCTATGGAAGCCACAAGAGACGGTACGATGTTGTCTTGTCTCAGGCCTGTAACATACCAGTTTTCAAGCTTGGCTTCGACCCTAAAGATGATGAATAATTAAACATAATTAATTAAAATACAGAACACAGCTGTTCATGTAGGAGAGGTAAGACAGATAAAGTCTTTGATAAAGCCAAACATGACGAGCTTCACAGGACTAACATACTAGATGGTTAAGAAATTGTTACATGAACTGGAAAAATAAAACAGGAGGTAAGCTGTTTGCAGCAATAGAGTGGATAGATTCTGTTTACCTTCTGTTACCTGCAAGATGGACTGAATATAAATTGTGTGTCATGTTTAAGAGAAACAGTTGCAAGAAAAAAGAAAGGCAGAGTATTATACTACAGGTGAAAAGGAGCAGTAATGTTCATTATTACATATTAATGGCATGTATGAGCTATAGATTTGTTTTGGTGCAAACGGGTGTTCTTTGACAACAGCATTAAGTGGAATCAATATAAAAATGTCTCTGAAATAATGCATCAAACCACACTAACTTCACTCATGCTTAGAAGTACCTATTAGACATGAAAATGGTTTCATGTCCTGGGTCTCCACCATTGGAATCCCTGACTTCAGCATGCAATGCAGTTTGAGCATCAATGCCACAAGCCTGGCTCCACTGTGATAACCAAAGTACATTTTTTCCAGAAACTTAAAAAACAACATATTATCTGTTCTGCTGTTTCTGTCAACTAAATTATATGGCATGCATTTATGTAACATTCTCAAAACTCTTCTTATTTTTGTGCAACATCCAGGCTGCACCTTTAGTATTTGCAAAAACGTCTTTTAGCAAAAACTATTTCAAGAGTCAGTAGCTGAGATGATCCTATGCATTAAGTCAAAACATGAAGGAACTGCAAATGAAAGCATGAAAAGTGCACTGACATTTTCCAGACACTAAAATTCTTCTTAATTTATCATATAATCCAATAATTTGTGTTCACTATTTCTAGTGTGCCCTTTCTGAAAGCACAGGAAGGGGGCCTACAATAAAGCCAGGAAGGGCCTTTTTACAAAGGCTTGTAGTAATAGGACAAGAGGGTGACGATACACTGGTTCCAGGTTGCACAGGGAGGTCATAGGTGCCCCCTCCCTGAAGGTGTCCAAGGCCAGGCTGCATGAGGCCTTGAGCAACCTGGCCTAATGGGAGGTGTCCCTGTCCATGATGAGGGGGTTGGAACTAAATGATCTTTAAGGTCCCTTTCAAACTAAAGCACTCTGAATCTATGAAATGGTATTCCTTTCCTCATTCCATTCCATGTTATTCACCAGTGACTGTAACTTTTCACCACAGTGCAAGTGAAGAATGTCCATAAATTTAGAAGTCAATATGCAACATAATACACTAACCAAGAAAGATTTTAAAAGCCATGAGGGAGAGGAAGAAGATGTTTCTACAAAGAGAACAAAACAATCCATTTACTTAATAGCTTGTGCTCCTGGACGCTGTGATATTTTGGTACTCAGATCAATTATCTGTACTTTAAGAGTTTCTGCCACATTCTTGTCTTCTTTAATTGTAAGAGAAGTGCTTAACAGCTTCAGTGTCACAACATGGGCAACATACTAGTGAGAAGGACAGAGAAAACTGACATTAGTCATCTTGGTACTAATAATTTTTCATAAATCCTAGTATCAACAAGTGAAAAAAAATTGTGGTATTTCATTATTCCAGTTGACTAAGACAAGAAACACATCCCTACACTGGAAGCAAAGTACAGAGCTTTTACTTTTCTTTCAACCCTTATCAGTAATTTCTTTAACAAAAGAGCATATTTCAACAAACACAGAGCAGATACAGTCTGTATCTCTTCTCAGGATTCAGGGAAGGGTTTTTTTTCAACCTTAAAAGCAAGCATAGCTAAACTATGCTCAGTAGGGTACTAGCAAGACAAGCAAAATCATCGTAATTCCATCAAATAACTAGATTTTTAGAAGACACCACATATATGCCTTTGGTTGTCCTTGCTACTGAATGTCATGTCTTGACCTTGTCAAGAGATTTTGGATTCTTGACATATATACCATTTTATTACTGTGTTAACCAGCAACTTAAGAATCAGAAAATACTTCCCATCTGAATTTGAAGCCTATATTCTTCTCCAGGGTACTCAAAGGGATGAAATCACCTTTACATGTCATTTGTCCAAATATAAAATGCAAGTTTTATCAACATGTGTAAGTAAGGAAAGCATGAAAGACAAATTAAAAAGGAAAGCACCAGTACTGAGCTGTTTCTCTCCTCCCTTCTTTGCTCTTTTCAATTTGACAGGAGCAGAAATTCATACAATAGTCTCCATGCTACCATTTAATTCTGACCTTCTCAGTGTAAGGCACATGTAAAATTATATTAATTTAACAATAATATATAAGGTTGAAAAGTTAAAAAGTGTTGAGTTGTGCAGAGGAGAGGCTTTCTGGGAGAAAAGACAACAACTTCCTTGAAGGAAACAATCTTGCTGGAAAAACTGGCTCTGTAAGTGATGAACCACTTTAAGCAGAACCACCAGTCATGTCAAGATTTGAAACAGTGTAATAGTGCTCATACGAAGTAACTATTATGAGAGAAATCTTACCACCTCATTTTCTTAGTTGTCTGCCTTCTACCTTTCTTTCTTTAAGCCCTTAAGAATACTATATCTGCAACGTTTTGTCTTCTATTGCTTTTCTTAAAAAGCAAAGAAAGGTCACACAACTGTGGGTTTGTGTCCATTATTTTATGCTTTCCTTAGTATAGCAGAAAAAAAACACTGCAACTGAAATTGCCTAATATTAATCATTAGAACCAAATTTTTAATAGAAATATAACATGATCCTCCTAACAAAAGCATTTCTGAATGTTATAAATACTGGGTCCAATGTGAGATAATCATGTGATAATGTTCACCTTTATATAAACAACTATTCAGTTACCAGAATCCAACTGACTGCATTTTTTTCCTTTAAGTAGCTTACCTGCTTTGGTAAGGAAAGATGATGGGAGCTGTCACTATATCCAATAGCAGTAAAAAGCTGGGCTTTCTCTTCTGGTGTCATTAATTCATCAATAGCTAGAAACCAAAAAAATCCATAAAAATTTATATGAAACTAGTCTTTGTACATGGCATTACATAAACAGCACAGAAACCAATATTACCTATATTACAAGAGAAGCCATAATTCCCAATGATGGAGCACTACTAGAACAAAACTCCAGCCCAGAGAGCAAGACACTAGAAGACAATATTCCATTTGTCGCCTATTACATTAGAGCTCTGAACTCTAATGCTTATGGCCATTTCTTAGGTATGCATTATTTGCCAGCTCAGCATTCATTAACAGTAACTAATGCTATAAAATGGATCAATATTGCATTGCACTATTTATGTCATATTCTCTACTTCTGTATAGTAGGAAGTAAAACATACTGTAACTTTAGGAATAAAGTGTATAAAAATTTGAAGTCTCCACAGAAGTTCAGCACATTGCAGTCCACACCTACTTTCAGGTACAAGTGATTCCTCATCTTCCTTTTTCCTAGATTCTCTTTTAGCCCAGAAACCACCAAACCATCCGCTCTTTTTTTCTACCTCAGCGGTTTTCTTCTTCAGTAGTTTTTGTCCTGACCTTATTGTCTACAAACCAGACATTAAAAAACAGAGTTAACAGAATTACCATATTTTGTTTTCTGTAAATAGTGTGTGCATGCATGTTGAACAGACATTTAACTGATGGACAGCAACAGCAGCCTGCAGGGGATGAAGAGCACTTTGACTCAACAGACAAGCAAAAAGAAGATCTGAATGGAGGAGCATTTGTATGTTTGTGTGTGTGTAAACAAGCATCTGTTACTTTAGCTTTGGTTGGCCTTTTTCTGCACATTAAATGCTAGCATTTATACTACAAAGAAAAAGGGAGAAAGCACATAAAAATTCATGTATTTAAGAGGATACAAGAAGCAACTACATTCCTTCAGACCAGCAGTAACAATTCCCATGACAGATCCTGTACCATTACACATATTTAAAACCTTTAATTTGTACTCTGGCTTTTACCTGGCATTTTAAAAAACCCAAGGTCTAACCATAAACATCTCAAAAATAAAAACCACCATGACTATATTTTCATCTTCTTTCTACATGCTTTCTGGATGTGCAGACAAACACTGAGGCTATACTAGCATCGACAGGAACTATATGATGTGACTACAAAGGTTCATTTTCATGTTAGGAAAACATCTACCAGTAGCAAGCTCCAAGAGAACTACTCTGAAGATACAAAACTTTTAGCATGCTCAGGGCAACTTAACTGTAGTCAACACTTTTCTTTATGTTGTAACCCAAAGTTCCTTGTTAAGAGCCACCGATTATTTTTTAAAAATAAAACCCAGTGAAAGATATTTGCTTTTAGGAAATTCTCTCAGAATTGCTTTTTAATTAGATTGGCTGCCCCTAAAATGAGAGTATCTGAAGGCAGAAGTAGGATAGGAAAAGCTGTACATATTTGACCATGAATAGCTGCAGAACTGATCTTGAAATAACAGAAGCCAATGGGAAAAAAATAAAAAGAATCATTACATCGTCTCACTTCAACAACTAACTGAATGGTGCAGAGTGGGGCGCAGTAACCATGTGCACACACAGTGGTAGCTTTTTTGAACTGGTTTCCAGTTTGGAAATCCATCTACTCTTTTCCTGGAAGGACAGGAAATTTGCTTTCTTGCCTCCCTATCCTATCATACTCATCAGCACCGATTTTTTTATAAGACACTATCATGACAAATCCACTTTATTTGAAGTTCAACAATACTACTGAACAAAAATTATTTCTTACCTCAACTTGTGCTTGTTGTCTTGCTAAGATTATATTGAAGACATCAAGCTTTTTTTCCAGGTCCTGTGAAAATGCATGATGGAATCATTTACCTCTCAATCATACTTAGGAAAGGTTCACCACTACAAACTCTCTACCAGCTCCTTCATATTTACACTCCAGTTTCTTTCTAGATCTGCTCCTTTTTCTCAAGGGTACACCCCAAGAAGTTCTCCAGAAGATCAAACCCAGTGTTAGGCAGTCCTTTTTCTTTTCTTTTTTTTTTAAATAAGCAAATCTTGTACTTCATTAAATGCATCCAAGTTCAATCAAATAGGGTTTGTTTAAGTAGTGCTTCATTGTTATTTTCTTTATTTCCACAACAGGTTACACTGAAATTCGGATTAAGATGCTGTTTCCACAGAACTCTCGTGCTCTTGTGAAACCACTAACCTGGATTATTGACACATATATTTATGGATTTAACAAAGGGACTAAATCATACATCCTCCAAAAAGAAAACCCACATACCTGAATTTGCCTCTGTGTTTCTTCTGACAGTTTACTCTGCGTCAGCTTGTTCTTGTACAAGTTTTTGTAACTCTTCAGAAGCTGCCTATGTTGTTTTATGTTGCTCCATGACCACATTTGTGTGTATCTTCTGATATGAACTTCAAGAACACTGTTGCCTGCATACTTCCACCTACAAAATCAGTTAACATACATGTCTCCCTCGTAAGATGTTTGCTAATTTTTTCCTTAGGTCTTTCTAAAATTATATTTTCACTTCTAGAGGAAACATCAAAATTTTGTTCAGAGACTGGGGGGTAAGGGTTAGTCAGCTTTGCAAGTCACTTGGTTCTTTCATGTTTTCTCTTCTGCAAGTCTTTTCTACTTGGCTAAGTAAAGCTGTATGGAAATCATAGGGGTATATCTACCTACTTTTAAAACTACATTTAAACACAATGGAGAATGAAGAGACCTGAAATAACTCCAGCATCTCCAAGAATGGACAAACATACATATCTTACCATTGTCTTGCATTTTTATGAAGACATACATTTGGCCTAAATCTTCTGTATGGCGCATTGCGAACCATACAGTCTATGGACTCCAGAAGGTCTATCATGCTGAGATACTAAACAAAGAAAAATAAGTTTCTTAGTAGACATTTATATTTTATTGCACATGGTTCCTAATGTATACATATACCACGGTCTTTAGTATTCCCCAAACCACACAAAAATTTAGGCCTATTCATTTTTATTAGTACGTGAAAGTGGACCAACAATACTCACTGCTCTCAAAGGATACTACTGTATAAATGTCTGCTTTTCCTGCAGAACTAAACCAATTTGTGTTTCTGTTGGCCTGCTCAGCACAAAGCCTCAGGCTGGCGTGGACGGCCAGCCTAGATGGGCAACGAACTTCTGAGCGAATTAAGGGGAGAAAAAAAAGAGGGTGTATCATCTTTGGAAGGAAGGAGAGGTTAACCACGAAATGTATAAGGATGTTGCTAGGCCATGTAGGAAAAATATGAGAGAGGCAAAAGCCTGTTAGACTGGCCACTGCTGTGTAGGACAACAAAAAAATCCTTTTACAAATCTATTAATGGCAAGAGGAGGGGCAAGGACAACCTCCACTCCTCAGTGGACATGGAGGGGAATATTGTAACTGAAGACAAGGAAATGACAGAGGTACTTAACACCTTCTTTGCCTCAATTTTTAATAGCAAGACAGGTTGTCTTCTGGGTAACTGGCCTCCTGAGCTAGCAGACGGTGTCAGGGAGCAGTGTAGCTCCCCTGTAATCCAGGAGGAAGCAGGAAGGGACCTGATGAGACACTTTGACCCCAGAAGTCCATAGGGACCAGATGGGATACATCCTAGGGTTGCTGAGTAGGCAGATGAGGTGGGCAAGCTGCTCTCCATCATTTTTCAACAGTCCTGGCTCACTGGAGAACTCCCTGATGACTGGAAGCTGGCCAACGTGATGGCAATTCACAAGAAGGGACAGAAGGAGGAACCAGAGAACAGACTAGACTAGACCAGACCAGACTGGAATTACAGGCCTGTCAGCCTGACCTCAGTGCCATGCAAGATTATGGGACAGGTCATCTTCAGTGCAATCACACAGCACTTAACAGGATGGCCAAGGGATCAGGCCCAGCTAGCATGGATTTAGGAAGGGCAGGTCCTGCCTGACCAACCTGATCTCCTTCTATGATCAGGTGACTCACCTGGTAGAGGTGGGCAATGCTATGGATGTAGTCTACCTGGACTTCAGCAAGGCCTTTGACACCATGCCCCATAGTATACTCCTGGCCAAGCTATCAGCCCATGGCTTGGACAGCAGCACCCTGGGCTGGATTAGGAACTGGCTGGAGGGCCAGGCCTAGAGAGTGGTGGTGAATGGTGTCACATCTAGCTGGAGGCCAGTCACTAGTGGTGTCCCCCAGGGATCAGTGCTGGGCCCAATCCTGTTCAATATCTTTATTGATGATCTGGATGAGGGGACTGAGTCCATCATCAGTAAATTTGCAGATGACACCAAGTTAGGAGCAGGTGTTGATCTTTTAGAGGGTAGGAGAGCTCTGCAGAGGGACCTTGACAGGCTGGACAGATGGGCAGAGTCCAACGGCATGAGATTTAACACGTCTCAGTGCCGGGTTCTGCACATTGGCCACAACAACCCCATGCAGTGCTACAGGCTGGGGTCAGAGTGGCTGGAGAGTAGCCAGGCAGAGAGGGACCTGGGGGCACTGGTTGAAAGTAGGTTGAACATGAGCCAGCAGTGTGCCCAGGTGGCCAAAAAGGCCAATGGCATCCTGGCCTGCATCGGGAATAGTGTGGCCAGCAGGAGCAGGGAGGTCATTCTGCCCCCTGTACTCAGCACTGGTCAGGCGACACCTCGAGTACTGTGTCTAGTTCTGGGCCCCTCAGTTTAAGAAAGATGTTGACTTGCTGGAACGTGTCCAGAGAAGGGCAACAAAGCTGGTGAGGGGTTTGGAGCACAAGTCCTATGAGGAAAGGCTGAGGGAGCTGGGGTTGCTTAGCCTAGAGAGGAGGAGGCTCAGAGGAGACCTTATTGCTGTCTACAACTACCTGAAAGGAAGGTTGTAGCCAGGTGGGGGTTGATCTTTTCTCCCAGGCAACCAGCACCAGAACAAGAGAACACAGTCTCAAGCTGTGCCAGGGGAGGTTTAGGCTGGATGTTAGGAAGAAGTTCTTCACAGAAAGAGTGATTTGCCATTGGAGTGGGCTGCCCAGGGAGGTGGTGGAGTCACCATCACTGGAAGTGTTTAGGAAGAGACTGAATGGGGTGCTTGGTTACATGGGTTAGTTGATTGGGTGGTGTTGGGTGATGGGTTGGACTCGATCTGGAGGGTCTTTCCCAACCTGGTTATTAACTCTATTCTATTCTATGTATTCTTCATTTGTAAAAAAAAAACAAACAAACAAACAAACATTTCTCCAGTTTTAGAACTGCCTTTGCATTTGTAACCTTACTGTTCAGAACTCTCATATATTCTGACATCAATGAAAGCTAAAAAGCTCTCTAGCAAGCTAACTTCAAATTTTCACTGAATAAATGAAGACATTATAATTGCTAAGGGAGCTATCTTCAGCTGCCTTTGTTGGCAAAACCAGTATACACCATTAATTCCCATTCCTGCTCGAATCTTAGCACATCTACAGCTACAACATTAACTTGTAGTTTTATAGAATAAGGGCTACTCATAGGAATTATTCCATTCTCTGCATGAAAGGAACACTATTGTAAGGGCTGAATACAATTGGTCCACAGAGGGCCCACGAATAACAGGGCCAGAGCATTAGGATCCAGCACCAGGAAGTGACTGTTACACAAAGGGAACGTGATCCTACACTTTTCCTAGTAACTGCTAAACTTGCACATAAGCAAAAAATTCCCAAAGAATGTTTTCTAACCAAAAAAATCCCACACTTAAACAGCTGATATGACATTTCACGTCAGCTTACCTGTGGCTTAGTGAATTCAATGGCAATTCTCTGTACTTCTACACTACAATCAAGCTTGGGAGTTTTTAATTCTGTTTCTGCGTGTGGGTTGAGAAACAGTTTTGCAGAGGCTGATACTGGTCTAAAAACTTAAAAGATATAAAAAAAGATATTAATTTTATGTTTTTAACTACAGTATGGAAAGAGATCTTCAAGCTCTTACCTACACTACCTGACGTATCAAGCACTTAGTACCAATACCACATATGGTCAAGACCCTCAGAATCAGGATGCAATTCTTAGCAAAAATTAAGATAGCCCAGCAGCAGTCAAAAAGCATATACATTCTGATAAGCTCTATTACATTTAGGTATTCATAAAATAAATTTAGTATGGGCATACTTACATGATCAGGTTAGGCTGTTGTACATTAACATGATCAGTGTAGTTTATATGAACCCATTCCCAGCTTACTTACTATACTGGTAGTCTTGAGGCTGATTATCACTACGCGGAATTCCTCTTTTCAGCTGATCCTGTAAAGGAATATGATGCCATCTATCAATCACTGAAGAGCATTACTTGCTTACTTCTCTAACCTTTGAGTAGAACAGCTGAAGTTCACATGTTATTTGCAAAGGCCTTCCGAATGAGAAGAGCTAATAAGCACAAATACTTAAGAGTGAAGGGTTTCAGCGCATGAGGTTAAAATTCAGTTTCTCAAGTGGAAGGTTAGTACAGTTTTTATTCAACTTTCATCTAAATCTTGCAGTAACAACTAAAGTGGGTTAATTTAGAAACATATAGCTCATGTGTGTACTCAAATACGTAAACACAACAGATGAAGCATTTGTTTTTAAACTTCTTGAATGTAGCAGAGGTATCTATTTATATTCCACCCTTTCTCAATTTTTAGCATTTCAAAAGGCCATGTGAACCTTCTGGTATTCCGCAGTCATGAGAAGAATTAAAGATAAGAAACAAAGCAGGAAAACAACAGGACAGTCCAAGAGGCCTAAGAAATAGTGTGCTGGAACAAAGTCTTAATTGCAAATGAGATCTGTCCCACGTTACAATTCTTCGGCAATTTATCGAGAATGCAATGTTCATGCCCAAACATTTTATCTGGTTCCAGAATTACAGTAACACAATCAGTTCAAGCAGGAGCCCTGCTTTTAGGAAGATGCACCTACAAGAAGGCAAATATTCCCATCCTATTTCATAAAGCCAGTCCATATTAACAGCCAGTTTTACAAATAAAATATTTCATAACTACTAATTTCTTCAACCTAATCCTTTAGTCACTTCAGTTCAAATCTGGTTTGCATTTTATGAGGTACTGTTATTGAAAATATTTGTATTTCAATCTACTTCCTGTCAGATATGTAGGAATAAAAGCTAACTTTAAGTGAGATAAAATATAGACCAGCTAATCTGACAACCAGCCATATACCCATATTATTGAAGCGTGAAGACTACTGTGAGAAAGTAGCTACAGAATTCCCTGTTTGTTCTTAACATAGTACAGACCAATGGAATGCTATGATAATTTTAAGAGGCATAGTCACAAAATGAGATTTAAGAATTGCTTTCCCCCAGCACTCAAAGGAAAGTTCACATGCAGGACATACCACAGGGCTTTGGAAAAGGCAACTCCCATTTTACAGTCACGAAAGGCTGTAGAATTCTTTCAGGGAGTACACATTAAAAACTTGCTTGATAATGGAACACAAAGTGGTACTTCCTGATACATAGAACACCTTCACTTAAATTCAGCACCTTCACTTACAGCATAGTTGATAATAACCTGAATTCTTGAAGAGGACTGAGATCTAACTGCCAGACAGTGTCAGGTAAGCCCATAAAGCCACCTGTCCACAAGCATGTCAAGGACTGATTCACAAAGGATCTAATAATACTGGAATGACACATTTGAAGCACCAAGGTTTTTGCTGCAGTCAGTTCAAATTGTGTACTGGGTTGTGTTTACATTTCATTTCAGACTGAGATACAAGAAAAATAGACAGGGAATTCTAAGACATTATCCAGACCTACTATGCATCCCACATACAAAGTCCTAACTATCTTCTGTTTGTCACGCATAGCATAGTCATTCTCTTGTCCATATAACTCATTCTACCAAAGTTCTTGAAAATTTTGCCTAAGCTGCTTTCCATAATAAGCACTGCTACCTTAAAGCAGCACTTTCTTTACACCTAACAATGGACATGTACATACCTAAGTTTTTGTTCATTACAAAGCAAAAATAATTCCTTTTTAACACTTCCTTCTTTTCTCTCTTTTCACTGTATTGGCTCATGTTAACTTAGAGAACCTGCATAACAAGATGTTACTTCCTGTTCTGTGATTTACTTATTTGTTTAAATTCTATGTTTGTTTATTAACTAAATATTGCCTTATTCATTACACTAGCTATGTAACAGCTCACATAGCTCAGCTATTCAAGTAAACAGTACGGGGTAAACAGCACCAAGTGAAGATGAATATGCCAAAAGAACATGATTTAACAGTTTCTACCAGTTTCTAAAATTTACAGGAGCTGATAACATATGAAGTTAACAAAGACATACTATCAATGAGGCAAATCAATTAACACACAACACTGCTATATGAATACTGCTGACAGAAAGTGAGAAGTGGGGTGGAAATCAGTATAGTGCAGTTTTGAGTATAACAACAGCTACAGAATATAGTATTGTTAGATACAGTTTCTTCTACATTACCAGTATTTGCTCACGGGAGCCATGATAATACATTTTGCTGTGTATGTTCCAATAAGCACTGAGGCTGTCCAGGCACAAAAGCTGCACAGGAAAGAAAACATTGAACAGATTCCTAAGTCATTACTCAACTCATTCTATGAGCTTCAATTTCCATTTGCTAGATAGCAAGCCCACCATTATCACTGAGCTGTATTTAATCTTACAATACTATTTTTGAAGTGAAAACTGAATTGCTCAAAAGAGTTAAAGCACAGATCACACACATTTGGTAAACATGACTCTGGACTGCAGGGGCAAGGGTGCATAAAATCCAACATTTGGCCTAATAAAGAAGCCAGCCTAATAAACCCTCCTTATATGGTTATTTGTAGGATCTTCAGATAATCCTTTCAGCAGGGGGTTGGAGAGCAGGGAGAAGAGACTATTTAGGTACCAGAAATCTATTTACATTTGGTATACAATCTAGAGTAGGAAACAGTAAATTGACACTCTATTTGAAATGATGGTTACCAGGCAGACTTGCTGTGTAAAGCATTTAATGAAGGCAGAGTCTACAGTGAAGAGAAATTATTTAAACCACAGAGCTGAAAGTTATGCCTTAGATAAAGACCGTTATTTGTGCTCTATTTCTGTTTCAACACACTGCAAAATTTGGGAGAACATGGAAAATTTGCAATGCAAACTATTTTTTGCAAATTTTGTTTAAAAACCCAGATAATTTCTCTCCAAGATCAGTTGTTCTCTTGAGTCATGCTGGAAAAAAAAAAAACAAAGAAAAAAAGAAAACCACACCCACAAGCAAGCAGCACATTACCTTATATATTATTTTTGCAGCTTCATTCAGAATAGAAGGTTTCCAGTTTTCATTTGTGGTCTAAAAGTTCAAAATGATAGAAGTCATTCTGTGTATCCTACTATCCTACTGAACACATTTCTAGCTTTATCCTATACTTGTGCTACTTGATTACAGTAGCACAAGTGTCTAGACTGCATACACCAAAGTCAAAACTCCCCACGAAATCTGTCAGTTCATTATGATTTTCAATGCCTGTCCTACCCATAAAATCCTTATGTAAGGAAAACAGGGTTTACCCAAATTTTCTTCCCCCTTTTCTCAATGTATCACATTCTTTATCATCATGATGTTAGTCCTAATTTATTTCTGACACCTGGAAATAACCTGCCCTATGGAAGTAAACATACCCAGTTGTAGAGTTGCTCAATCACCTCCCCTTCTGCACAAACTTCAAATAGAATGTGCATGAATTTGCTTTCAGCTGTATGCATGATTTCATTATCTCTACTCCAAAGAACAGTAAATCAAAGAATGGTAAATCAAAAACTTAGGAACACACATGCACACAGGCATTACCAGTAAACTGAGCTCTCCCAATGTCATTCCCAAGGAAATCGGGCACTGTGGATCTGTGATCTACATAAACAGAAAAATAACAGCTATGTATTGCTCTTGCTGCAAACAAGAGGTGTATTATTGAATTGAAGTTGACTGAAATCCTGACTTGTTTTGAGGATCTTCCTCTGATGAATTATTCTAGCTGAAGCATTCTTGGAACCCCCAAGTTGGGACAAACTAATATGTCTGTAGTGTAAAGACCCGGGACTTGAGCTGAAAACTTCCTTTTAACTTCTCAAGTCTCTACACAGGAAAGAATTAAAGAGCGACAGTACACCTCAGTAAACTGTATCATTTTATAGCTTTCATTCCTCCCACCTTTTTTTAATTTAATGTCTCTGAAAATAGTCCCAAAATAGGTTTGAGAAATACTCTCTCTATATCCAATGTTTTCCTTTTACATTCCATTATACCTTATTATTATTTATAAATGTATCGTTTCCCTAAAGGAAGATGGAAACAGGCTAGAGTAATACTAGTTTCATTCATATAAACCTTCTCACTTAGCAGTTCAGTGTTTTCAACTATCTGCTTTCCAATTCATTCATAACTCCATCAGTGGAGGGTATCCAGGACATTGAAAAACTCTGTACATCAACTGCACACACTAATATATGACAAACTGCCACCACTCACATTTAGTGAGCAAAATATTGCTGGTTTTCAGACCTAGCTGAGATATTTTGTTTGAAGAGATGCAGAGAAATTTTCAACTTTTTCAAGGTGATAAGTAATGGTTTCTTTCTATGGACTAGACAATCACAACAGCAGTGCAGTTCAATCTAAAATGAAGACAGTATGTTCCAGATACTTACATCATCTTCATATTTAATATGAATCCCTGTGATTTTGACTTGCACATTCTTTATAACTTGAGTCGCAAGCTTTTCTAAGAAAGTATCTTTCTTCTCTTCCTTCGGTTTGTCTAAAACGATAATTTTAGTAAGTCAGCATTCAGTGGAAGCATCTTCACCTATACCAATGTGAATTTATTGCTTGCTCTAACATTTAATACTTCACTGTTCAATTATTTAGATTACAAATTTGCATTTCTCCCTTTTCTTTATATTCATGACTTAGCTATATGTGCACAACACCATGAGAAAACGTATGTCTAAGTTTCAGCCAAAACAGCTTAGCTTACAGCAAGTTCTTGATTAATATACTTCTCCCCACTCATCCCAAGATAAAAGCTTCTCTCTTAAGAGAGAATTAACTAGGGTTTCAACAAGCAAATAGATATGACTGTGTAATTTAGCATCAAATACTCTTCAAGAACCAGGTGAACATAACGCTTGCACAGGAAGAGACCAGTCCATTACAGCCTTTCATACAACACTCCCTGAGAAAGTTAAAAAGCTGTCACACCATAAGTGAAAACAAATAGTTACTCTGAAATATTCCATTTCTTCTATATAGGATTTACACTGTGACTACTAAAGCTAGGTCAGTATTGGATACTTTGCTATGCCATGTAGTGATACATGAACTTAGGCTGAACAAGATAGAGTAGCAGAAGCTGCACATCTAGGGAAGTTCAGCACCCTACACAGGATGAATGTACAAGTGTAGAGGTGTGGCATTGGGGGATGGGGTGTAATACTTACAATCCCTCATTCTTTAATGACATAACTCTAAAAATATTATCTCAGACTGAAATATGGCTAGATGAGATGCCTGACCTCTAGCTATCTCAATACAGGCTACCTTATTTTGCTCAGCATCCACCTTACAGAGTGGCTATCCCAGTGTGCACCACTAATCAGCCTACCAAGCTCCTACATTTTCATTGGGAATTCTACAGATGGCTCATGCTGAAGAAACAGTCATGGCTATCCAAATAGAAATAAGGGCTACAAGTTTTGACTGAACTCAGAGTGGCACTCCAAGTTTGACTTCTCAGCTTACTTTAACCATTTGTAACTTTTTTTATATGCAATGCATGCTGAACATCACAGATACAACTTTCTACATCTTGCTATAAAGATAAGGTATTCTTAGGTTTTTTAAGCTCTTGGAAAGATTCAGGCAATTCCTTAAAAATGAAAGGACTTTGGTAGTAAACGTGATATAACACTGTTTTAGCATTTGATTTCAAGCAAAGAGTTAGAAACTCATAAGAAACAAAACCATTATACCACTTTACATGCAACTCACATTTCCTCCTATTAATCATTTTCTCACAACTCCCACTCCCCATTAACAGAAACCAACAAAATACGGATTTAAAAAAAGGCAAAAAAAAAAAAAAAGGCAGAAGTGCTTATCAAAGTTTCATGACCTTCAAGTACACACAGACAACTCCTTAACATTTTTTCAGCCAGATACAGCTACCAGCAGCCATAGAAGTTTGATGCCTAACAAAGCTTATCTAGGGTCCCCACAAAGTTTTCACTCCAAGTCTGCGCTGCCAAGATCAAACACGCAACAATACAACTCCGTGGGATGTGGCAACCCATTCTTAATCACATGCTCATACCAAAGACCTGCAGTTTAGTACTTATGGACAAAGATTATCCTCTTGGGGAAAAAACATCTATTTCATTGCTTTAAAGTATCCATTAAAACACTATGCCAGTTATTTAGAACAGAAGCTAAAACATGCTTAAAAAGACTGATCACTGCTATATCATCTGTACAGTATCAGATTTACTTTACATGGCTGTTACTGAACATTATATAAGTTAGACAGACATCTCTTCCCCATGTACTTTTTCCAACAGTCACAGTTAAGTGCCACTCATCAGCCTACTGAGTGTATACATTTTGGTTGGAAATGCTACAGATAACTCTCTTCAGAGAATGAATAAATAACAAAAGAGCCTCCTGAAACTTTCCTTCTGTTGGGAAGAAGGGATGTAAGAAAAAAAGTATCTGTGGATGCCCATCTAAGACTAAGAAAAACTAACTGAAACATAAAGCAAAACAAGTATTTATAGAAGTTAAAAGCTATCTCTTTTACCCACCTTTTGAGTGATCATGACTTTTAAAGGGTCTCTTAAAATGCTTTTTATACTTTTTACGCTTACGTCCTTTTTCAGTGAAAGCTTTTTTTGGGGAAAAGGATAAAATTCCTGTTAGCAAAGCAGAAATGTTAGAAAGCAGAAGAAGAGATAGAAGGCAGCAGAAAGTTTAGTTGGTCTTAAAGCAGAACATATTAGTAAGATCTCACTAAAAGCTTTTAAAGTATTTCAGATCTGTTAAGGAAGCAGTTACTTCTCATAGCACAGAATCTTATTTTTCATAATTTACATATATCTAAACTCACTTTCAATGAAGCAACTGAAGCCTTGCCTCTTTTTCATTGTGTTTTCTTTTTTGTTTTGGTTTGGATTTGTTTTGGTTTGGATTTGTTTTGGTTTGGATTTGTTTTGGTTTGGATTTGTTTTGGTGGGGTTGAAGGGTTTGGTTTTTTCAGATGTCATTGAAGTTCAAGGCCCAAGTAGACTAAGCAGACAGTAAAACATTTGATGAAGTATCCAAATTTCTGTGGGATTAATTGTCCCACCAACTGTTAGGTTAAGGTATATAATACAACTACCTTCAGTTCAATATATTTCTTATGTAACATTTCAAGAGTTTGAGGAATTGCAAATAATTGCCAGGTTTCTCAGCAAGCATATACTCAGATGTCTTCATGAGTGCACTGCATAACCTAATTCCAGATCAGGGATACACATGAGAGCTAAAAACAGAGCCACAACTGCTTATCAGAAACTGTGGTAAGTAATTTTTTCTGTAATCCAGGTGTTTGGGTTTTTTTGTTTGTTTTTTTGTTTGTTGTTGTTTGTTTGCTTGTTTTTTGTTTTCAGTTAGTTACTTCAAAGACATAATTGCCACAACCAAATAGTTAATATACATACAGGGGAAGAAATAAAAAACCCCATAGATGTTTAAATCCAGAAGAAGCTTCTATCATACAAGGTCATAACTTGCAGGTTAAGATCTTTGAGGTGTACATGGAAACCCCCAGAAGCACTTTGAAATAAGATTCTTGTGCTGGTAAGAAGGTGATGTGAAAGATCAATAGAAGTATCTGCAGAAGGGGCACACATAAACGATGACTCTTTAAAAGCTTTGTATGAAATTAAATTCTACTATCTACACACAAATTATGACCCACACAATCACAACCATTTCATGAACTAAAATTCCACATTTCTCAAGAACACCAGTTTGCTGAGTTGCATTGTTTCTTTCCCTCCTCTGGACACACACAGTAAAAACTTAGCAGTAGGGCTGCCTGTACATAAGTTTAAGAGGTTGTAGCATAAGAAGGGTCTATCTCATTAAAGCAAGGAGGAGAGAAATGCAACATTGTGCTTAACTATGGGGAACAACTTTATTTTTATGTAACTTGTGTGCCTGTTCAAACAAAGGCAGAGAAAGGACCTGCCAGGATTTCAACCTGTCTTGCAGGTAAGGTGATCACCCCACCATCAAATAACAAAAAGGCAAAACTATGCCAACAAAGCTTCCTTTTTTATAATTCCTTTTAACAGTACAAGTCACCCTCTATAAAAGATTTTTAAAAGACTGCTTCCTTTACTTAGTATTGAGTTTGCAATTCTCAGGCTTCCACTCCCATGTATGACATAACTATGGTAATATGATTTTCCTTTTGATTACCCACATCCTTTACTATGGAGAGACTAAATGTATAACTTTAAGCTCATTTTAAACCTGCACTCAGATAAATGCTCACTAAGTAATTTTGGCTAAGGATGAAACTTCTGACAATCTGGTTTGTGGAGAGAAAAAGTACAGCAAGAACAACATAGTAACAGTTCCTTTGACCTTCAGTGGAAACAGTCCTTGTCTAACCTGACAGCAGTCCAAATAAAGACACCAAAAGACGATGTGTTAAAACTACAGAAGATCATTATCAGCACTTTGTAACATTCTTGAGCTCAACACGGCTGAAGGAAATCTTTCCAAATGGGCTGAACAGCTATTCAATTAAGAAAAGGACTAGTCATTTCAAGTTTCCACTTGAATCATTTAAATAATATTTCTAGAACCACCAATATGTGGATGCTTACCAAACAAGTGTTGTTCATCATTTGGCAGCTTTGGGAAGTGTTTTTTAAAATGTAAGCTGCATGCCCATCGAACACATGCAAAATGGAACTAACCATGCATACCCACCAGGCTTGGGGTCCTTGTAAATCAGACTCTCCAACCCATACAAGGAATCTTGTGAATGAGTGCCTTGGTCCACGTGGCAGCAAATAACCAAAAATAATACATTTTGTTTAGAAGAAGAAAATCAGCTCCTGACTTAATTTCAAGTGTAGAAAACTCATATGACAATAGTATTTCCATTAAATATCTGACAGCCAGAGTTATTTTTATGTACCTAGGGAAATTATGCAACTTCAATTTACTTACAACCAGCAAAATAAGAGAGCTGCAAACTTTAGTCTCCACATACAAGTTTTGATACTGACAGATTTTAATAGTTTAGAAAACAGAAAAGAAACAGAATCGTGGAATATCTGGGGTTTAAAAGAACCTTTAAAATTTATCCAGTCCAAGCCCACCCTGCAGCTAGCAGGTGCATCTTTAATTGGATCAGCTTGCTCCAAGCCTCATTCAACCTGACCTTAAATGTTTCCAGGAATGAAGCATCTATCACCTATCCAGGCAACCTGTGTCAGCATTTCACCACCCTCATTGTAAAACACTTTTCCCTTGTATCTAGTCTGAATCTACCCTCTTTCAGTTTAAAATTATTATCCCTTAGTCTTATCACTAAAAGGACTTGTTTTTTCAGCTCGTTATTACTTGCACATCACTCTATGCTAACCACACAGTGACATCACCATTTTGCTCAATATTACAATATGATGTCTAAACCAAAATATTGCTAGAACAGCTTATGCTCAAAGACTCTTAAATGAAAGTATGAAATCAAGAGAGGTATTAAAAGTAAATATGACTGAGAATTCTGGAACCCTGTTAACTTTCTATTCAATATATTGCCTAGATTTTTACCAGGTCATGTGTGTTCTTAAAAGCCTACAGAAAGAACAGAATTTCATAGAAGTTTATGGTGCACTAAAGCACCATAGGCCCTAAGGCTTATGTACCCAGAAAAAACCAGAAATCTCTTTGTACAAGAATGATACAGGTCCTCCCAAGTATGATACTCTAGTACAAGATCAGAAACACAAATAACTACCACTGAGATATGATCACAGAATCACAGTATCTCAAGTTGGGAAGCATCCAGAAGGACCACGGTGCAGTATGACTGACAAGATAAAGTTTAAACCAATCCATTTTGAATGTTCCTCTAGCTTTCCCTTAACAAGTCTGAGAGTTTAAAACTGCATAACATAGATATAATTCTAGTTATTGTAGTTCTTCATACAAGACATTGAGCCACATATAAATATGTTTTTTTCTTTTTTTCTTTCCAAAAGCCTTACAAATGCTGGAGATGCAGTAAGTTTCTTTGGAGGGAAAAAAAAACCACAAACCACCAAACCACAGCTGTCTCAGGTGTGCAGACACACTCTTAATTCTATGAAGTTCCAGAACTGAAATTTCTCAAGCAGTGTCCATCAGATTAAATCCTTCTTGGTATAATATCACTTCGTCCTACTGCTAGTGGTACAAAGAATAAAGCCTCAAACACTGCTGCTTTACAACCAAGCCCTACATAACCTTTGTACTTAAACCTATAAGAATATTCCTTTGCCCCAGTATGAATTAATGGCCACACAATTCATTCACATTGGTTGTCTTAGTTCTCATAACAGTTTTTGGCATATTGAAGGCAAGAAATGAAGCAAGGCTTCTTCCTTCATCTTTGGAAAAAAGAGGAGATATCCCAGGAAGAGTTTAAGGACATTGCTAGGTCATGCAGAAAAAAATTAGAGAGGCAAAAGCCTATTTAGAACTTACACTGGCCACTGTTTTAAAGGAGAATAAAAAAAGTTTCTATATATATATATATATTAACGGCAAAAGAAGAGGCAAGGACAACCTCCACTCTTTACTGGATGTAGGGGGGAATACAGTAAGAAAAGATGAGGAAAAGGCAGAGGTACTTAACACCTTTTTTGTCTCAATCTTCAATAGTGGGACAGGTTGTCTTCACAACCAGTTGCTTCCCAAACTGGCAGATGGAGCCAGGGACCAGTATAGTTGCCTTGTAATCCAGGAGGAAGCAGGAAGGGACCTGCTGAGACACTTGGATCCTCTCAAGTCCACGGGACCAGATAGGATCCATCCTAGGGTGCTGAGAGAGCTGGCAGATGAGCTGGCCAAGCCACTCTCCAACATTTATCAACAGTCCTGGCTCACAGGAGAGGTCCATGATGACTAGAAGCTGGCCAATGTGATGCCCATCCACAAGAAAGGCCAGAAGGAGGAACCAGGAAATTACAGACCTGTCAGCCTGACCTCAGTGCCAGGCAAGGTTATGGTTATCTTCAGTGCCATCACAGCACTTACAGGATGGCCAAGGGATCAGGCACAGCCAGCATGGATTTAGGAGGGCAGGTTCTGCCTGAACAACCTGATCTCCTTCTGTGATCAGGTGACCCACCTGGTGAATGGTGGGAAGGCTGGCCTTCACCAAGGCTTTTGACACTGTCTGCCACAACAAACTCCTGGCAAGGCTGGAAGCTCATGGCTTCAACAGATGCACTCTGAAATGGGTCAAGAACTGGCTGGAGGGCCGAGCCCAGAGTGTGGTGGTGAATGGTGCCACATCCAGTTGGCAGCTAGTCGCTAGTGGTGAACCCCAGGGATCAGTTATAGGCCATTGTGATCCTGTTCAATATTTTTATTGATGATCTGGACGAGGGGATTGAGTCCATCATCAGTAAGTTTGCAGATGACACCAAGTTAGGAGCAGGTGTTGATCTTTTAGAGGGTAGGAGGGCAGAGGGACCTTGACAGGCTGGACAGATGGGCAGAGGCCAATGGGATGAGATTTAACAAGGCTAAATGCTGGGTTCTACACTTTGGCCACAACAACCCCAAGTAGTGATATAGGCTGGGGACAGAGTGGCTGGAGAGCAGCCAAGCAGAAAGGGACCTGGGGGTGCTGGTAGATAGTAGGCTGAACATGAGACAGCAGTGTGTCCAGGGAGCCAGGAGAGCCAATGACATCCTGGCCTGTATCAGGAATAGTGTGGCCAGCAGGACAAGGGAGGTTACTCTTCCCCTGTACTCAGCACTGGTCAGGCCACACCTTGAGTACTGTGTCCGGTTCTGGGCCATCCAATTCAAGAGAGATGCTGAGGTACTGGAACATGTCCAGAGAAGGGTGATAAAACTGGTGAGGGGCCTGGAACACAAGCCCTGTGAGGAAAGGCTGAGGGAGGTGGGGTTGTTTAGCATGGAGAAGAGAAGGCTCAGGGGAGACCTTATTGCTCTCTACAACTACCTGAAGGGTGGTTGTAGCCAGGTGGGGGTTGGTCTGTTCTCCCAGGCAACCAGCAATGGAAAAAGGGGACACAGTCTCAAGTTGTGCCAGGGGAGGTCCAGGCTGGATATTAGGAAGTTCTTCACAGAGAGAGTGATCTGCCATTGGAATGGGCTGCCCAGGGAGGTGGTGGAGTTGCCGTCCCTGGAGATCTTCAAGAAAAAAACTGGATGAGGCACTTAGTGCCATGGTCCAGTTGACTGGATAGGGCTGGGTGATAGGTTGGATTGGATGATCTTGGAGGTCTCTTCCAGCCTAGTGGATTCTACGATTCTAGAAAATGGATTGCCTGATTGCCATTTCAAGGAAATGGCAAGAGTACCTCTGAAACAAGCAAAATAGCAACAAGGCAGTAGAGAGTTCTCTATGGGGACAGTTAAGCAAGCAACGACTCTACAATAAAAGTATCTTTTTCCAAGCCTAAGCATTATTTCATTTTCAGTAACTTTTCCAAGGTAAATGACATGCAGCATTTACAGGTATCCTAGAGAAGCATATTCACCATTATACCACTCAACTAACAGGTCTCACTTCAGTCAGAAACTTCAGTTAATAGCTTTTTTCCCTACCAGGTACAGTTGGTTCTGCACAAACAAGCCTAACCTATAGCATAGTTTTATTGAAAGTAGTTTTTATGGGGAATAAAAATACCAAACAAAAACCCACAAAGCCTAAATCAAGTTAACTGGACTGAAATGACCAATTATTTTAACTTTGAATCAAAAGCTTAAACACTTTTAATGATCAAAAGCATAAATAAAGTCTCCTATACTCAAGTTCAATTGCTTCCTTGTGTCATGCATTATTTCCTGATCAGGAGAGTCACATTTCTCAAACCAGTAAAAATGCAGAACATCATGAAAGGACAGCAGAAACTGAGAAGGAACCATTAGTATTGAAGTTAAAGTTTACAAACCTTACCACTCTCCTTAAAGCTTCCTTTAAGCAAAGGACTACCTGTCACACACACCTCTAAACCACTGTTGAATATCTATTACTGAAGCTCTAAAGCAAGGTAACACTTGCCTCATGCAACACCATTTTCCTTTGGTCCTGTTACCCTAAAGCTTTAAGAGGAAAAATAAAAACAAAAAAAGACAAAGACATACCAGATTATCAAATTCTCATTTCCAGTTGAACCTGAATGGATAATCAAATGCTAAACAAAACAAGCAACATATCTTTCAAGCTTTAGAGGAAAATACTCCAGTACAGTCTGTCAGACACTTAAAAAGCCAAAATGCATTAGGCCCTGTTTTGTGACTGACTTGTTTTTTCATAGCACAGTCAAACTCTCAAATTCCAGTGGAGGAATAATATTAAGTCAGTACCTTTTTCTGCTGCTTTCTGCAAGGCTTCCTCAATTCTTGCCAGTTCTTTTTGTTTATTATCCTGCAAGTATTTTTCTTCCTTCTCTGCATCATATTTAATGCCTGTAAACCAAGTTGGGACAGTATTAATCCTGAATGTCAAGTCAAGAATGTATAATGAAGCACTACACACCATATTAAGCATTATGCTGCAAAACACCTTGTTTGACACAAAGGTTGCTCCAGGTTTAATTGCTGAAAGCTGCAACCAACCTCTCAAATGGTTATTTTTACACAGTAAGACACAGAAGGACCATTCCAAGATTTAGGTATTACTTGACAGAAGAATCTTTCCATTTGGGCCATTAAGCACGGTCTGTGCGGTATAATGCAGAGTTCTAAGCTGCACATGTATTTGACACTCTAGAAACTTGCAAGTTTTCTTACTGTATCAGAGGTTCTGATTTCTGAAAGGGGGAAACCGCAGTTCCAATGGAATTACTACTTCTGATTGACACAAGTTAGAAACAAATGAACTGCACCATGCAGCTGCTAAAAGATCTAAACCATGCCAGAAAAGCAGACTCAAGAACACTTCAGAGGAAATCTGACGAGTTGAACTTGAAATGGATAGAGCCAAAGATTTCCATAAAATCAACAGGTGTGGTTTTCTCCTACCATTCTTCCACTAACTTGATAGCATTTGTCTAGAAATTTCCCTGAGGGACAAAATGTAAAAATGTCAGCTCACTACTTGCTATTAGATCTTCGTTTACATGGTACCCTTAGACATTTTTCTTTTCCCGTATTTAACTGAGTTGTTGATAAGTTTACATACTTGCTCCAGGAACTATTAGAAGATACAAGCCTTCCAGAGTTGCAACAACTGCCTCTCCATAGAGATTCTTCCAAGGAATCTTCAGAGTGAGTTTATCTAGATAAAGCAGATTAAGAATTACATCCACACAAAAGTCTACATTATGCTTACTTCAAACACCTGAAGCATCAGAGTATTAGCCCTACACTTTGATGTCTAAACACCTTAGAAGGTAAGGAGAAAGCATATGAGACCAACATTTTACAAAGCCCTTGAAATGATAAAATACATGCAGAGAAAATATATTTAAGGAAGAAGATGAAGTTTGAGTCAGAAGACTTCAGATCAAAACCTGAGATCACGACTGTAGTTCAGTTCACTGGGATGAACATGATTTTCTCTGGGAAGCAGAGAAGACACACTTGTCGCCAACAATTGTTTCATGTGAAAAAAAGCAATGCTGGCCACTAAGGAAAGGAATTCTTAAAAAAAAAAGGTACACCCAACCATAGTTCCTGAACCCTTGGCAACTTTGTCAGTTTCAGGAGTCCTATTTAAATTCTTCCTATCTCTATTTATCCTTTAAAGAGCTATGCATATTCTGCCTATATCAAACAGCCCCCTTGATCATGCATGTATCAGGGAAGAAACTCTCAGACACGTTCTTCGTACCAGCCTGTGAAGTTACACAAACAGGACTTGCCAGAAAACATTTTAAAATTTATCCACTGCAGTCACATTAGACTTCTGTGGCAGTCTCAACAGCGAATGCAATCATAGGGGATCATTTTAGAAAGCTTGATAAAAGAAATTCAAATGCATGACTGGCCTTAAGGGATTTTAACACTCACAGTGACACAAAACAGCAAAAACACATGCCACACACAAAACACCTTACCTATCTGACCAACTTTTATCCTAAAAGGTACATCCAGTTCACTCTGTAAAGAAAAAAAGTGTTAAACAGATCCACATATTTTAAAGATAAGCTGGGGTATAGAGCAAAATTATTATCTTGACTTATGTTAAAACTCTTTTTCCAAAACTGAACTTCTAGAACAGAAATAGTTCTTCATATGACAGAGGTTTCATTAATTCACAATATTCACACAAACTCAAGAATCCATAAATACAGTTAGGCTTGTAGAAAGCCTTAAAACATTTGCATACCTCTGACAACTCTCCACTTTAAGTAGAAAAATACCTCACTCCAATGGTGACTAAACCATGATACTTTATACATGAATTAATTTTACATTTTTATTCATTTGCTACACAGATCATTTCTTTTTGAGAACAACAATTAGCATTTACAAACATACAAAAAGTCTCACTAATGATGCTGAAACGTTCTCTGCAAAATGCCTGACAAACATCAAGAACATGATTCATGAAGATGAGTAACAAGTTGCAAGGGAACAATTATTACCATCAACTAAAACCTCACAGAGTATCTCGCCTAGATACTGTACAGCAAACCCAGGAATATAACCACAGGAATACTAAAGATAGTCCATGTTGATATAAGTAAAGGGGAGAAGGAAAAAATTAAATAAGAGGAAAAGTTAAAAAATCAGTTAAAACATCAAGATTCCAAAACTGCTCCATTTCAGTATTCTTTTCAAATAATTTAAGCAGAATTCAAAGACCTGAAGTCTTACTCTCAAAGATTATAAAAAGCAAATCAATCTTCCCAAATGAGATGGATATTAACCAAGTCTCTCTTCTGTTTTTATTTTCCATAGTTTTAGTAGTATGTTTGGTTCAGTTTTTAGCAGACACCTCTGCTCTTCATGGAGCCAAGAGCAGTCATGTAGGTGGATACCAGCAACTAAATACACCTCATTTAATACTGTGTTTATGACCCCCAACTCAATTCTGCAGTGGACTAGCTCTGTTTGGCCTGCTGAAAGGACAGGACCATGAGTCTGAGCCTGAAAATTTAGTTTTCAGGAGAAGGAGAGGCTAGAAATGTTTTAAAGATGTTGAATAAAGACAACAGATTAACACAAATTAAAAGGCATGAGAGTACTGCAGTTTGATATTAACATGAAAATTGTTTACTTAAAACACTTCCAGATTCTAACTTAGAAGAAACAGGCAGTACTAGGTTTGAAGATGCTAAGAGTTGTGATCAACTGCATACAAATTGACAGGAAGCTCAGAGTGCAAGCCTTTTGATGGCAACAACTGATAATATGAGAAACATTACAAGTTGCTACAAATCTTAGGCCAATTTGTCACCATTCATTTTTTATTATGATTGATAAACAGAATCCAGAATAAAAGAGAAATCCATCAAGAAATTAATTAGATTTTTTTTAATACTAGTTCTTAAAGTAATAAAGGATCATTAATAAGAACTGACCCATTATAATCCTGTATTTTTATAGCTGAAGTCACACAAAACAAAGTCTCAAAAGGTAAAAGCATGTATTGGTCTCCAATATATTTTGGGAGGAAAAATAAGTTTATTTTCTCAAGGAGACAAAGAATTACTTTGGAAATAATTATGAGCTAATTTTATTTTAGAAATCTTACATTCATCTTCTGAAGCTGACTTTGCATATGACAAAGCCTAAGTTTTAGCTGAGGTCTAAAAAAACTTCCATTGTAATGAAATGCTCTTTTACTGTGAGCAAGAAAAAATAACATAACATATAAAAATGTTCTCAGCAAGCAAGTAGTTAAATATTGCAACTGTAAAGCAGGCAGAAGCACCCTTGAATTTGTCTTATCTCCCTCGCAGCTCTGTCAGCCACATATGTGACTGTGGATTTTTTTAAGTCTGAACTGCTAGAAATGTAGTCAACCTTGCTGCCATCATGAAAGACAAGACTTTGGAAAAACAGATAAGACCTTCTTCCTTCCTTTGTAACTACCAGATTAAAAAGATACCTGTATCAAGAGTTTTAAAGTAGAGTTATCAGGAATGAATGGAACGGACAGGTAAATATGAAACTTCAGAATAATGAAGATAAACCAGCCATAAAAATCAAACACGTTTTCAACTCGCAGAAGTGAGTTCCGGACTCTTTTCCAGACAAGAATATGGGTACTTTCTTGGGTTTCATTCACTCTGTCATTAGTATTTTAGAAGGAGCAGATTGAATCATTTGGATAACTGTATTTACTTTCTGGGGATACACATCTCAATATCTGATAATTTTAATAAGCATAGAAAGCTTCAATCTTATCAGTTAACGTAGAAGCATGAACTTTTTCTCCCTTCACTCCCACACCAAAAACTGAGAAAGGAACCAGTGCCTTTCATAAGACTTCAATTAGATCAATCAATCTGCAGAAGTCAGGCCTTGAAAATCCACCTATTCAACCAAAGCTAGGGGGTGTGGCGGGTGGTGATGTGGAACGCACAAGCCTATGCAAACCTATTAGATCTACTAAACCATTCAGAAACATACAAACATGTGGGTGGACATACAAGTAAGGAAAAAATTCCACAACTTAATAGAATTATGATTATACAGCAGCACTCACAGTAGAAATTAAATCCTTTATGTTGTACTGGATGACCAAAATCGTAACAGAAACACAGAAATAACTTGTCTAAAGTTTTATCATTTCAAGCTTCAAATACCAGAACAGGCCCTATAGGTATGCATGAATAAAACACTGGGAAATTTACTTCAAAAATCTCTGTTGACAACTTGGACGTTATTTTTCCCTTCTGAAGGAACACACTTACCTTTCCACCAACAGCCTCTTTCTTTTTCTCTTCCCATAACACAAGCAGAATCAGAAGCAGTTAACCAAAGATTTGTTTCAGATAGCCAATTGAGGTGATCTATTGTGCAACATGAGACTACAGTAATACATTATCCTATGACATTTTTTAGACACATAACAAGTTCAAAACTATTAGAATACTCACTAATGCATTCTCCTTTATCTGCAAATTGTCAAGTGCCACATTACCTATTTAGAAGAAAAGGAAGTACAGAATAAGGGACTTGAACTATTATGTAAATTAGAACAAGAAACACTCCTACAACCCTCCCAAGTACACATGGTTAAAATCTGAAAACCTTGCTCCAGTTACAGAATAGTAGAATAAATGTGGGTGTGTTTTTAAGAGTCATTAAACATTGGTTATTCAAAAATTCATGGTGGAAGAAATGACAGAAATATCACCAATTTAGATGTCTGCATGTTTCCACTCTACTAAATGTACTTACAATAAGAAGAAATCTTTCTTATTATTTGTTATGAATGATAATTACAGCTCTTTCAAAGTAGGGTAGTCTAGGCAAATTGTACCTTGTTTTGATGAGTTTTACATAGCAGAAAAATCATGAACCACAGAGCCACAAAAATGCATGCTTGTCTTCTCAAGTGCATTAATTTTTCCTGACACAAGCAACATAACAAGATTTCCAGAAGGAACACTGGCACACAGAATTACATCTGAGAAAAGCACAAATAAGATACCTCTTTATGATTTAATGCTACAATTCTCAGAGCTATATTATCTTTTTAATAATTCATAAATTTTAAAATACTACATGGCTAGAACGAAAGTAAGATGATAAGAAAAGGCTCATTTCATATATATGGAGGGCACCTAAAAAGACCAGCCTTCTCTAGACAATACTTCAGCTGGGTGTTTTGCATGCCTACAGCACAGCTAACTGCAATGTTTGATTCTATTCACTGAGAGCAAGTGAAAGGTGAAGGAGAGCTCCCTCCTCTCTTCCTGGGGCCGCCATGCATGAGCCACCCCACACTCCAGTGTGCGGCTGACAGACCCAAGAGCACATTCACGCTTCCACACAGTATATTCTCAAGAAAGAGAAGAAAGAAAATGGTGTGTTTTTCTGCTTTCCGATGGTTGCCTGCCTCAGAGCACTCAGAGGCGAGGGACGTGTGCTCACGCTGGACTTCAGCCTCTTGGCACAGCTGCCCCAGCTGGGAAGCTACTCAAGTACCCAAGCCCAGACGGGAGTCCCTAATGTTGCTCTTTCTCCCCACGCAACTCGGTGTCCTGTAACTGCACATGACTCTCACCCACCTTCTCCACAGGCTGCCCCCGACCCTCACAGCCGCTCACAGCCCGAGCCTCCGGCCGCCACCTCGGGGTGCCGCAGACTCACTGACCGACCCGACTACCCAACCCTCCCGAGGAGAGAGGGAAGAAGGGAGGAACAGGGGGACAGCGGCCATGGGCACAGCGACCGACGGTCCGTCACGGGGAGTCATGGCCACAGAGTGACCAACCGTCTCTCTCAAGGGACCGACGGCTCCTCACGGTGGGAAAGGGGAGGAGGAGGTAGGGCCGCGACCACAGACTGACCGACCGTATGTCACGGAGGGCCACGGCTCCGCAGCTCGCCCTCTCTTCACAGAGAACCTCAAACCCACAGACCGACCACCCCTCAGTGGGGACCGCGGCTCCACAGCCCATCAGTCCCTCACGGGAGAACCGCAGACAGAGAGACTCCCCGACACGATACGAGGAAGCGCCCGGCGACAGCCCCGCAGTGCGGCGGCGAAAAAGGGAAGGGGCTCCTTACCCCCCCAAATGCCCAGCTTGAGCTGAGACTTGTTCAGGTTCTCCACATAGTCGCCCAGGAAGCGGTTCAGCAGATCCGCCACGACCGACTCCAGCACCATGGCGGAGGCGGACCCCACCACACGCCAGCCGCGGCCCACCGGCAGGGGAGGGGAGTAGGGAGCCGAGGAAGGGGCGGCGGGGCGCGGCGTAAACCAGCGCCGGGAGCGGCCCCAGCAGTCAGGTGACAGGGGTGGGGGCGTGGCGCGGCCCAGCGCCTGCCAGGCTGGCGGGGCGGCGGGGAATGGAGGTGGTGGCGCGTTCGCTGAGGGCTTGAGGGGTCTGTGGTGTATACCCTAAGCATCAACTGCCCTGTGGGCGCGTTTCCCGAGGCCAGAGCTCAGGCAGGGGAGCTGGGCTAGGAAAGGCCGGGCTGGGCGAGCTGGAGGCGCCTCACAGCCACGGTGGTGACCGCGCGCGTGGTGGCGGCGGGAAGGGAAAGGCACTTCGGCAGACGGCGCTCCCTGGCGGAGTGGCACTGTAGTTCCGTGGTACCCCAGTGCCCCGTGCAGCTTTCGGCGGGACGCGCGTGCGGCACGGCCTAGCGCCTTGTGTGCAGGCGCTGGGCCTCGCTGCGGCAGTGCCGGCGGCCCTGGTCAGCTAGCATACATGCGCATGACGAACGTCGCCTCCAGGGTGGACACCTGCGCCGCTTCAGCTGGGATTAGACGGAACTTGGCTTGTGCTTAACTTTCATAAGAAAACTCATTTATCTTATCTACCTATTCGACTGACATGAAAACTGAAAGAGGAAAGGAACACAAGAATATCGATGGTAAAATTAAGATTTTTTAGAGTTACTAGTACTGCAAGTAAGAGCATGCTACTCTGTGGTGATACTGCAGGTAGCGATGTTACCACAAGTTCTAAATCTCCAGGGGACTATCTCATAACGTTCTTCATGGAAAACCAGCACCTTGGAGCTCAAAATTACACATTCAGTCTAAAAATGCGTAACAGAGAGAAGAAATATTACCAGTGAAGATGATCAGACTGAACAGGGTGAGACATACTGCTTTAAGCAGCATACAAATATATTGCAGAACTCCGTGCAAGAGAATGTTACAAAATCACAAACAGTTTAAGGAAAATAAAATTAAGGAAAGGTCCATCAGCAACTGTTACCCCTCTGATTCTGTTGCAGCCTAGAGAATGTTACAAAATCACAAAGAGTTTAATCAAGGAAAAGTCCACCAGTGACTGTTGCCCCTCTCTTACAGCCTATATTGCTGTCATTGAGGTAAATGCCAAGAGCTCTGCTCGGATCTGTTGAATAGTGAACGCATACATAAGACCTCTTGCAACTAATGATGTGTCAGGCACATTTTCAGCTTGCTAAATATGTGGTAGAACACAGAGGCCAGCCCAGAGCATCCATGCAACAAATGATTTATTATCTAGCACTTTTTTCCCCATGATAAGAGACGAATATGCGTACTCTAACAACTTGTGGGATAGCAACACACGCGACCTCTCTGTGACTGCAGAGGTCGCTAAGCTCTCTATGTATCTAGCTGTAGCCTTAGCATATTCTAGGCTGTGACTTAGCAATAATGTTGGAAGGTCTGTTTCTTTCCATTACAAGAAGAGGCTGCACTGACCGTAGACTAAAGCAACTCTGACTAAAGCACTTCCTGCAAGACTTATACAGCACAGCGTTAATTTGATTGATTTCATGCCTTGTTTAGTTTTGGTTTTCAAAGTCAAATTCCTGATGTTTTTTTAACGTTAGGTAGAATGTTAATACAACTTCCATAATGCCTTAAAAGATCTTCACCACCTGATTTCTGCATATGCTAGTGCTTGAAGAAGAGGAGAGAATTTTAGTCAATAATTACTGAATTCTCACTTTATGATCTGTTTAGCTTCAGATAGGAAGACAAATTGCTAATTAGGTAAACTATCAAAACTACAGAAAAATGGCAATTTACAAATTTTTAAAAATTATTATTATGTTTACTTATTTTATGCAGTGTTGGCTCTTCAAAGCCATTGCTATCATGGGGAAGATGCAAGAAAACTGAAAATTGTGAACCGCTGCTGCTCTGTTAGGTAACAAATTTTCATTTGTGACTTTTTTAGGATAAAGTTTTAACATGCTTTAACTTACTCTGCTTTTGTATATACAAACCACAGCTGAATAACTAAAGTTTGATCAAAAGTACTGGCTAAACAGTGGCAGCTCATGTTCTTAGTGTATGTAAATATAAGAACAATTGTGCAAATCGATGTTGTTGAAGAGTTCTCTGTAACAATTACACAATATACCCAAGACAATGTTTTCTGCTTTGCTTATCATAATGATCATAACAATTTCTATACAGAAAACAAACAAACAAACAAGAGAAGTTAATTGTTACTATAAAGGGTGTTCAAAACCAAGATAGTTTGTATGTGGTTAAATAACTTTCTATCTGACCAAAGTGTTTACCTAAAGTATCTGAAGCACTCTGAACTTTAAAATCATCTTGTTACAGCATATGTTTGAGTAAATTAAATTTCTACTGCTACTTACAAACATGCTTTGCTGACAAACATCAATATGTGACTTAGCAGATCAAAAAATTGTTCCTGAAGTAATGTGATTTTACCTGGAAAGAATCCCAGCAAGCCACATCTGTGTTGTATCTCCTGTGTCAGCAAAACCTGCAGAGATTTTGAAAAATAATAGGACATTGAAGGGAAATAAGAATGTAAAAACCATGAAGGCAGCAGTTTTAACAGAAATTTTATTAACCCTGCGTGTGATTACTTGAAGTATTGATACATTACTGAAAACCAAAGATATCCCTTTTTGCACCTCTATTATCAAACAATCCTGTTAGTCTTCCTGAGCCTCCCTTGGCAGTAAGATGCCACTCAAAAATTACACTGCAGCTCTGTCTGTTGGTAGGTGCCATTCCTTGTGTGTTCTCAATGAAAAAGGTGAACAGCCCAAAATGGGGGGGGAGCCAAACAACTAAACCTCAAATATGGTTCAATTACATATGAGTTCTGTAGCTAGAACAGAGAGAGGACAAACAGAAATGTTGGTATTTGTTTACCATTCATTGAATACACAGATAATGTTCATTCGCTTCAGGGAAAAGACCATGCATTCTGCCCATTTTTTTCTGAATACCATCATTGAATAGACATGGTTTGATAAATATTAATGGAACTGACAGCTTCACTTGCTGAAATTCATGAAAAACAACATCATCTGGTTGATGTATAGAGGCTCCTTGTGTATTATTGTAGCACTTCAATGAAGAGGAGGATTTGATGATTCCATCACTTCATAATTACTAAAAAGGAAACAAAAATACAACACTGTTACACTTAACTTTTTGGGTTTGGTATTTATGTGTCAGGATTTGCTCAAACCTTTTAGGGAAGCCTTTACAAAAAAATTAAGCCTAGAAAACCCAGGAAGTGTGCATTGAAAGTATCAGTTAAAGCTTCAGGTTTATGAATAGATATACACATTGGAACAACAAATACTTGTTCAGTGTTGCCTGTTACACATTCTTGCATCCATAAATAAATAATAGTTATAACAATTCTAATGCTAATCTGAGGGGGGTACGTGGATTGATAGCTCAATAACCAAGCTTTCTTCTGCTGTTTTATTGCATTAATATTACAAAATACCCAACTCCTGCCATCTGACTGTTGGCAAGTGAACAGATGGCAAATTTTATCCACTGTACCTCACCAAACAGAGTGTATGCCTATTAGCAGTTGGGAAATCAGCCAGATCATGTGGCTTCAATTCTCGGTACAAAGCCCACAGAGAGGAGGGGACTTTGTGATGAGTTAGATCAAGTTGCCAAGAGCCACCTTTGGACAAGTTTTGAAAATCTCCAAAACTGGTTATGCCACAGCTTCTCTGAGCAACAGGTTCCTTATCCACTCTGATTATGAGGGGGGAGGTTTTTTGCTTTTAGCTATTGGGAATTTCCCTTGGCGCAATTTTTGATTGCTTCAGTCTCAGGAGGAACGACATGTTTAAGGCACATATTTTTGTACTTAACAGAGGGAGGGGGCAGTATTAATGGTTTTGCCATATTGCCTTTTCTAAAGAAAAAGAAAAATTCTGCAGAAATAATAACATTTTGTATTGGTTTTATTTACTTGCTTGATTTTAAATTTGTAGGGTAAATTCCTTTTGCATTGTTTTTCAACCTGTTGATAGTAGTGCACCGGAGATTTCATTAATGCTGAGTGCATTTGCAGAAGATAAGGGAAAATAAAATGATTGTGTTGAATACTAAAATAAACACCCAAATTACAAGAACTAGAACAGCAAAATTGTTAGAATAACTGCTATTACCTAGTAAGTAGAGAGCTGCTAAATAATGAGATTACTCCTAAAAATTTTTGCAACATTTTTTAAACAAAAATGGAAGCATGTGGCCTGCATTAGGAATAGTGTGGCCAGCAGGAGCAGGGAAGTCATTGTGCCCCTGTACTCTGCTTTGGTTAGGCCACACCTTGAGTACTGTGTCCCGTTCTGGGCCCCTCAGTTTAAGAAGGACATCGAGACACTTGAACGTGTCCAGAGAAGGGCAACAAGGCTGGGGAGAGGCCTTGAGCACACTATGAGGAGAGGCTGAGGGAGCTGGGATTGTTTAGCCTGGAGAAGAGGAGGCTCAGGGGTGACCTCATTGCTCTCTGCAACTACCTGAAAGGTGGTTGTAGCCAGGAAGGGGTTGGTCTCTTCTCCCAGGAAACCAGCACCAGAACAAGGGGACACAGTCTCAAGCTGCGCCAGGGGAGGTTTAGACTCGAGGTGAGGAGAAAGTTCTTCACTGAGAGAGTCGTTCGTCATTGGAATGGGCTGCCCAGGGAGGTGGTGGAGTCACCATCCCTGGAGGTGTTCAAGAGGAGATTGGACGTGGCACTTAGTGCCATGGTCTAGTCACGAGGTCTGTGGTGACAGGTTGGACTTGATGATCCTCGAGGTCTCTTCCAACCTTAGTTATACTGTGATACTGTGATATGAAGCCAGTGTTAACTTCAGGTAGTAACACCAGGGCACAGGCATTTCTTACAAGGGGACAAAGTTGATTTGTATTTGTGAAAAATAACTTCAATCATCTAGAGAAACCCCAGTTTTGTTTCTTAGGGTAATTTTAATTTAGATATGTTATCTAAATTCTAACATGATTATATTTTTCCTCTATATAAGTATGCCACCTCTATTTCCAAAGAAAGAAATATGCACCCCTTTTCACACTCCTCCTATAAAATATATCTTCACTGGCTACTGAGAACAAGTTTTCAGAGAAATCTAGATCAAAAATGGCATTCCCACTGACTGTTCTTTATTAAAAGCCAAGACCCAAAGCTTTTCATAATGTTTCTGTATTCAAGACCCAAGAACAGCATAGTGCAGACACTACTTGGTAAGAAAGAATGCCGTATCACCAAATAAAGATAGCTCTGACTATGACAGGTGGTTTTCAAAGGGCTTTGAAGAATCATTTCCTTTATCTATCTGCATCTAAGAGATTTATTAATTAGAATTGGCATTCTGCATGAAATTTCTAACCCAACAGACTTAGTCTATTTGATCAGTATTGATCCCATGCACATAAACTGAGATTTGAAATATAAATTATATTACTATATTTTATCCTAAGACAGCTAAGTAATATCATAAGAAGAATGTAACTTCATTTTCCATAAGAGCTGAGAATCACAAGTGTTTTCTTCACTAATGTGCTATGAAGATCAAAAAGCCAGTAGCTGTATAAGAAAATTGATTGAAATAAAATGCACTTGTTTTAATGAATATGTTACCTTTGAGTGGGGGTAGAAGCAATAATAGTCTGGTCTGGACCAAACATAATTGCTTTTAAATTGTAAGTGTAATTTTATTCATTTGAAGAACTTGAACTTATTCATTGTGAAAGCACATGTAAATATCTACTAATGCAAAGCCCAGATATTACACTTGCTAAAAATTCCAGTCATCTGCACATTAATTTGGACATTGGAACAGTCCTCCAGTGAAATCCACTAAGTTATAAATTATAGAATTGTTTGAGATAAATTTTTTTAGTGGCTTTTCTGGAAAAGTACTGATGGGGTTGTGCACTTTGGCCACAACAACCCCATGTAGTGCTACAGGCTGGGGTCAGAGTGGCTGGAGAGCAGCCAGGCAGAGAGGGACCTGGGGGTGCTGGTTGACAGCAGCTCAACATGAGCCAGTAGTGTGCCCAGGTGGCCAAGAATGCAAATGGCATCCTGGCCTGTATCAGCAATAGTGTGGCCAGCACTGGTTAGACCACACCTTGAGTACTGTGTCTAGTTCTGAGATCCTCAATTTAAGAAGGACATTGAAATACTCGAATGTGTCCAGAGAAGGGCAATAAGGTTGGTGAGAGGTCTTGAGCACAAGCCCTATGAGGAGAGGTTGAGCGAACTGGGGTTGCTTAGCCCAGAGAAGAGGAGGCTCAGGGGAGACCGGTGGGGATTGGTCTCTTCTCCTAGGCAACCAGTAGCAGAACAAGAGGACACAGACTCAAGCTGTGCCAGGGGAAGTTTAGGCTCGAGGTGAGGAGAAAGTTCTTCACAGAAAGAGTTATTGGGCAGTGGAATGTGCTGCCCAGGGAGGCGCTGGACTCACTGTCCTTGGAGGTGTAAAAAAAAGATTGGATGCGGCACTTGGAGCCATGGTTTAGTTGTTAGGTGGTGTTAGGTGATAGGTTGGACTTGATGATCTCTGAGGTCTTTTCCAACCTGGTTGATTCTGTGATATACTGAAGAATTGGGATGCTGAAAGGCAGCAGAATCATTTATTTATTATCAGCCAAAGTTTGATGTTGAAATAGTTAAGGACAGTAGGATGTTGCACAGTTTCTGTTTACTTACAGAGTTAGTAAATTTCCAGATGTGGAAGTGAATTCTCAGTCTTTAAATAATACAGTGAAGAAAAATTCAAAATGTCCCACTTAACATGAACTCAGAAAAATTAAATGTAAGAGCTTTGGGTTTTGTTGTTGGTGCCTTTTTTTTCCAATAAAAGAAAAATAATTCTACAGATCAGGAAATACAAAACATTTGTGGTCACTTACTTTTTGGAGTGGTTATTTATAAGATGCCCTACAACATTTAGTAGAGGCTGAATACATTAATATAGGTTAACCTATTTGCTAATTCATTGCAGCAACTGCACAGTCAGCCAGGAGGACACCTAGCACTGCTTAAGTCACAGGAAAAAACTCTAAAAAAAATATATAATCTCTGAATAAAGATGGACTTAACTGCTTCCAAAAATAAGTCTTACATAGCAAGTATTATTCCAAAGAGTTGTTGTCTTCAAATGTTTCTTCTTGGCAATATTTATCTTTCATGGCAATTAAAACATATTACATAACAAAACAAACATCATGCATGATTCTTCTGTCTCTTTTCTAAGTTTAAAACTGTAGTAGCTCTGTTAGCATCAATATAGGTACAATATAAGAAGTCAGTATGTGTTAAAAGTTATTCCCAGCATTTTGTGTGTCACGGTATCTTCTCGGCAATTTGTGGCTCAGGCCTCCTGCTGTTTGCCAAAACCTGCAAGATAAACAAACACATCTGTTGTGATCGATGAGTCAGGAAAAAACCAAACACAGAATAGGTTGGAAAGAATCTCTGGAAACATCTAGTCTTACTTCCTGCTCAGTCCTGTACTAACTTCAAAGACTTTGAAGTGAAATATGGTTTCTTAAGACCCTGTTGAGTTCAGTTTCAAAAATCTCCAAGGTCACAGACTACATAGTGCCACCCTCACTGCAAAAGTTCTTCTTGTGTCCACTTGAAACTTCACTTCATTCCATCCATCATTAATTTCACTAGTTAGATACTGTGTAAGTTGAGATTTTATTTTACTGTCTTGTTAAAATTTACTAACTGTAAGTCTCATACATGGAGTTGAGGTTCTAGAGTCTCATTTTCTGGAGATTCTCAAGACCCATCTGGATGCATTCCTGTGCGACCTGTGCTAGATAATACGGTTCTGCTGTGGCAGGGGGGTTGGACTTAAAAATCTCCAGAGGTCACTTCCAACCTCTAACATCCTGTGATCCTGTGAGTCTCAGTTATGCAGTGCTGATCTCCACTTCCTTCTGTACCATTAGTCATTACATATAATTAGGTATGGTAACAGGTAATTTCCCTCTGTCCCAGGCTGCAAGGACCTGCCTTTCCCTGGGGAGAGTTTTCTCCCTTCATTGTAGGAGTGTGCTGACATGATATCTGTACAGTCCTAGCAAGGTGAATTTGCTAAAGGAAGGTTTTTCCCTGCAGGAATAGATCTGGAAATAGAGCAATGATATATAAGTACCTAACATTATAGTTACCATAAAGAAAGAACAGGTATTAAACATTTAAAGCAATAACAAAAAGTCAGATGTGATAACATGGGTTGATAGTCAGACTGCTAGAGTGTTAGACTGCTAGACTGTTAAATTAAATAGATTACTAGAGGATTTTGGGTTTAATACATTAATTGTATTCCCATTTACCACAAGGCAGTTAATTGATTTAACCCAATTTGTTAATTATGTTAAATAATCAAATAGAAATTTGGGCTCAGGTATGTGTTTGCTGTAAGTTTCCCCAAAATTATAAAAATATAGTCCATGATGACTTGTTGATGAAAATATACTAGGCCTAGACATTGTCACACTTTTAAAAGGGGAACATTTACCAGAAAATTTCTCTGTTCTTGGAGACAGAGGGAATTTAGACATACCAAGAAGTCTCGGCATTTGATATTTCTCATTCTATAAAGGGGCACAATTTCATCAATATATCTTCAAAAGTCCACAAATAGAAGTCATCAGCAACAAAATTACACACACACTCACTCAAAATCAATGCTAGTTACACAGCACAATACATTTTCATTTAGGTCATTCTACACAGAAAGGGGAAGGACATGAGTTGATCTCCCGTATTTCTACATGATGATCTAGTTCTAAAAAGAGGGAAGGAAGAACAGGCAAATAAGAGAGAAGGGTCAGAGTAGAGGGGAGAAAAAAAGATTTACATTGAAGGAAAAATCATTTGACTGTCAAAAGCAAGGAAGATACAGTTAGAAGGCTACAGAAATTGCCAACTTCAATATAAATTTCAGCAACTTGTTACATCAGCCATTTCAACAAGTTGAGGCACAGGTGCAACACAGGAGGAATCTTATAATAAATTACAATACTATTCCTACCAAGAGTGTATTTTACAGGTTTATTTCTGTGTTTTCTTCTGTTATTGCAAATTCATGCTTCTTAATGCAAATATCTTCTTTTTCTCCTTTACCTTTAATTATGAAGTGGGTAGATTCAGATTTGATGTTAGGAAGAAATTCTTAACCATGAGGGCAGTGAGACTCTGGAACAGGTTGCCCAAGGAGGTGGTAGAAGCCCCATCCCTGGGGTTTTTTAAGGCCAGGCTGGATGTGGCTGTGAGCAACCTGATCTAGTGTGAGGTGTACCTGCCCATGGTAGGGGGGTTGGAACTAGATGATCTTTGAGGTCCCTTCCAACCCTAAAAATTCTATGATTCTATTGTGACGGGGATAGGATGTAAATTTGTCCTGCAGGTACACACATCAGTAACATCATTGAATTCCCCAGGAAAATTTGTAATATGCTTTTGAGTGCTTGCTATCTTTGGAAAGTACTGAGCTAACACATACTGAAGCTCTGGCCTCTTTTTGGCATCTGAAGACATGCAACTAAAGCCAAATAAAACTAGATTTATTTTTTTTTTCTGACTTCTGGGGCTATATATTCAGCAAATTTGTAGGTGTTGACAGAATATGGACATTGTAAACAGCTCCAAGAATTTGAAGACAGACTCAAGTCCACAGCCTTTGTAATATAGTCCTGCTTATAAACGTCAGGAAAGGTCAAGAAGAGAAAAACAACTTCATTTCCAGCACATGAAGTTGGCATATGCCAGATAAAACAAACTAGCTTTTCTTTGTCTTTTGCTTCCCAAAAGCTCGTGGAGTATGCTGCACATACCGAGTACCTTCAGCAGAATGATGATCATACCTAGGAAACCATAGCTGGAGCATGACAGAATAGAATAGAATAGAATAGAATAGAATAGAATAGAATAGAATAGAATAGAATAGAATAGAATAGAATAGAATAGAATAGAATAGAATAGAATAGAATAGAATAGAATAGAATAGAATAGAATAGGTTGGAAGAGACCTTCAAGATCATCATGTCCAACCTGTCATCCAACACCACCTAATCAACTAACCCATGCAACCAAGCACCCTATCAAGTCTCCTCCTGAACACCTCCAGTGATGGTGACTCCACCACCTCCTCAGGCAGCCCATTCCAATGGGCAATCACTCTCTCTGTGTAGAACTTCCTCCTAACCTCCAGCCTAAGCCTCCCCTGGCGCAGCCTGAGACTGTGTCCTCTTGTTCTGGTGCTGGTTGCCTGGGAGAAGAGACCAACTTCTGCCTGTCTACAATCCCCCTGAAGGTAGTTGTAGAGGGCAATAAGGTCACCCCTGAGTCTCCTATTCTCCAGGCTAAGCAACCCCAGCTCCCTCAGTCTCTCCTCACAGGGCTTGTGCTCCAAGCCCCTCACCAACTTTGTTGCCCTTCTCTGGCCGCTGCAATGTAGCTAATACAGAAACACTGTTTCCTTGCCATGGGACCAACATCGAAAACACTTCGCTGTGCAAGAATTGTCAGGCACTAACTGCAATTGCTAAACATTTCAAGAGCTGACATGATTTACAAATAGGACATGGATTGGCAAAGTGGACAACCAGATGTAGGGAGAATGTTGGGCAGTGTAAATATAGGCTGAACTCTAAAGGAAAGTTTCACTGCAGATTTCTTAAAAGGTAGGGATGTGCAGGAGAGTAATGTTAGGGTAGCTAAAGCAACAAGTACAGCATTCAATTCAAGTTAGTATCTTGACAGTTCTAGCTGTACTCTAGTTTTCCTGACCTCTAGGTAAAAAAAAAAGAACTGCCCCCACAGCCTTTTGCATCGTGCTTAGGATGCAGTAAAGACAATCTGGCCTAGACTACACAATTTGTTAATTAGTTGTAGAAAATACTGGGAAACACAAAGCCTTCATTTTCAGCATATTCCACAACCCTAAACACCAGAATTCAATAATAAAACTATTTATAGATTTTGCCTCATTTCATAAGCGCTTTTTTCTCATGAAATATTAACCCCCTGAGCAGTCAAGCATATGTGACTTGGAAAGGTTGAAGCTTATGGATACAAATTGTATTTTAAGCTGTTGTATGCCTTGTAAGCTGTCCCTTATCAGAAGGAAGTAAAAGCTATTTAATAATACCTAATAAAAATAATAGCATAGCAACTACCTTTTACAGGTGATTGGGTTTTTTAGGTGAAAGGTTGTATCTGGCAGATGAGAAAGAAATTAAGAGCCTCTGCTTACCACAATTCTACGTCTTTTTTGACAGCAGTGAACCATATGTACTTTTTTCCTGTTGTTACTATAGCAAAGAAGCACTCTGTTAAATATTAAACACGGACACAAATTGAGCACTTACATGCTGTGCTGTAGGAATCTGTGCAAATCAGGCTATTTGAATGACAAAACTCTTGGTTTATGCATTTTAAGCGTTCTAAGTAGCAGTCCTGAACTACAAACACATCAAGAACCATGTAACCTTACACATGATACCAAAACCCAATGATAACTGTGTGTTAGCTGCATGGGCACACAGATCCATCTGAATTCTGCTGCTTGGTCAAAACCCACTACTATTCAGACATTTCTTTATCTTATTTTGGTTTAAAAACAGGTTAAAATATTAAACTAAATGTACTGTGTCCAGTTCTAGAACACCTATTACAAGAAAGATATGGATGTGCTGGAACATGTCCAGAGAAGGGCCACAAGAATGATCAGAAGGCTGGAGCACCTCTCCTATGAGGAGAGTCTGAGAGATTTGAAGAGTTGGGGTTGTTCAGTTTGGAGAAGAGAAGGCTCCAAGGAGACTTTATTGTGGCCTTCCAATTTCTGAAGGGGGCCTACAAGGAAGCTGGTGAGGGACTTTTTAGGGTATCATGTAGTTATAAGACTAGGGGTAAGAGATCCAAGCTAGAGGAGGGCACTTAGATTAGATGTTAGGAAGAAGCTTTTCACCATAAGGGTGGTGAGGCACTGGAACAGGTTGCCCAGTGAAGTGGTGGGAGCCCCATCCCTGGATGTTTTTAAGGCCAGGCTGGATGTGACTTTGGGCAATCTGATCTAGTGGAGGAGAGGATGTCCCTGGCCATTGCAGGAGCATTGGAACTAGATGATCCTTGGGGTCCCTTCCAACCCTGACAATTCTGTGATTCTATGAAGTCTCTGAATGGTAATCTCCAGCACATCTTGTAGCCTGCCCATGCTGCCCTTATTTAACTCATTCACCTTTATGAAATAACAAATTCTGTGCTGGTTAGATACCTACCTAAGTGGCCTGTTCCAACATTCACCCATTAAACTTTCTCCTGTGACTGAGCAGGAGGCAGTCCTTGTCTTTTTTCTTTTTTCTTTTTTTTTGGGGGAGGGTTGTTCTTTGGGGGGTTTTGTTCGTTGGGTTTTTTATGCATTTGGTTAGTTTTGTGGTGGGGTGTGGGTTTTTTTTTTTTTTTGTCTCCTCTAGAACTTACAGGAGAAGTTTTCCCCTGGGTTTAAATTAAACACTAATTTGTTTCAAAAGCAGATTCCCCATTAAATGGGAAGGATTTAGGAACATTAGAAAAGTCAGTCCTCACTTTAAACTTTATCTCCTGCTACTCTGAACTGAAGAAAAACCTCTTGTCTCTGTGTGAGAAGCTGGAGTTGGCATGGAGACATACAGCCTCCAAACAAAATTCTAATTGGGAGCTGGCTAACTCTGGTGAGACAGTGTTCTCCAGTGAGGACCAAGTCAGCTGAGCACATGTAAGTAGGGTACAACTGCCCACATAACACACACTTTCTGTAGCTTGTCTGTTTTCACTTTATGAGAAGAAATCTGATGTGAACCTAACAAATACTTGCCATTACAGAAACTAGCATCCCAGGTTCTGCATTCAGTATTTCAGTATAACACACAAACCATGACTGTGGTGTTGAAACTGTCTGATCTGCAATGAGATTTCTTCCCTGTAGAGGCTGTGGTGCCTGTAAGACTGATAGTTGTTTTGAGAAAATTCTCAGGTGTAAAACTGCCAGGTTGAGATTTTGTTGTACAAAGTACTGAGCTTGTGCATAAACACAGGTTTGATGAACTGAATTTTGCTAGCATCCTATTTCTGAAACTTGTCACCAATATGAAAGGGAACATACATCCAAGCTCTAACAGAGTTTAGAAAGGCCCATTTACTATCCTAAACTTCATATGAACACTCTAGCTGTATCTCTACCATTAAAATGGTCACATTTGAAGATGATGGTACTTCTGAGAAGACAAAAATTATTTCCCACCAGTGGAATCACAACAGTTTAATGACAATTTGGCCCATAACCAGATCAAATATTATCTACTCTGAGAACATATAAAAACTGTTTGAAACTGAAACACCCTCTGAAGCAGAGCTATCCACAAGTAAACAAACATGTTTCTTGGCACTTAGGTACTTCAGGCAGTAGGCCCTGCTGCTTCCCATCACCCAGATCCCTGAAATCTAGCTGGCACTTGTCAACATAGGTATTGTGTGATAAAAGTAACATCACCTGATTTCCGATTTCATTATTACAAGACAGTCTATAGGAACAGATGTATTTCTTGCCTAATGCCCTCAGTCAGCTGCTTTTACCACTGAGGTAAAAGTTATGCAGGAAGGAAAACACTGAGCAGATGGATATGTTTACTTGGGAGTTAAACTGTGTGCAGAAGCACCACTTACAGTATTTCTGGGAATTAGTGTAGTCAGGAAGGGATAAAAGCATATTATAATTAATAATGCCATCAGTAACATCAATCATAAAATGAGTTTTTCCTGCAATGACTGGAAAAGTAGTATTTTCCCAATTTTTATCTTTTGTAGTTCGTGCTGTTAAGCAGTAAGACCTTTTTTAACTTACAAAGTATTTTAGAAAACACTTTTTACTGAATATTCAAGAAGCACGAATAATACATAGCCATGCAATATTAGACCAGGGTCTAAAAATATATCAAACTCCAAAATACAACCCATCCACCTGCTGTAAAGGAGAGAGATGGCAACTTAGAAAGATGCCCTTCCAACATTGTAGGATTTATTTTTAGAATTATTAGTTTATTAGAGAATATGAGTGGTCAGATGGTCTGGAATTGGGAAGCTGCAGTAGACACAGAAGAATTACCTTGGTTTAGGTTATCAGATTAAAAATTTAAAAAAAAAAAAGCATAGAATGTTTCCAGCTGTACAATTGTCAGTACCTAACCTAAAAAAAAGATAGATGGATCCTTTCTGAGATCTTCTTCAGTAGCATAGAGTGATGAAGATCAGCTCTGAGCAGGACTTAAGTTTAAAGATTTCCCACTTGAAGAGGTCCGGGCCACACCCCTGGTGTCCAAAGCTCACAACTCACCTGTACACCAGCACAGAAGATCAGGTAGTACTGCTTTTGTAGAGAAACTCCATAATCAGCTGAAAAGCTAACTCCAGCTCATAACCCTGTTAGTTATATTGTAATCAAAACCACACTTTGGCCTACTGTTGTTAATCCTAAAACTGGTTCAGCAACTAACCTTATTGGAAAATCCTTGACAAAGTTTATGCTGATATGGATAAAGGCAAGTAATAACTACTCTACTGCAATGAAATTCTCAGGAGGAAGAGCTGAAGCAGAAAACTGCAAAGGGCCTGCTTAGATCACTGCAGTTCCTTAAGACTAACTACACAGGCTTTATCTTCTCTTCCAGGCAACGTCCTTTGTTGATTGAACCCTGGCACTGGCATTCCCCAGATTGCTGAAGTCCTGAATTACAGGTAGGCCTTTACCAAAAGGAAACAACTCCTCTTTTAATCACCTGATGCAAAATTAACAAATAATGATTCTTCTTTGTTGGGCACACACTTTTATTACACACTGCACTAACTTTATGACTTCATAAACTGGAGAACTAAGCCAATAGCATCAGTAACACATGGTCTAATCTCAACCGTCATTTTGGTTTGACTATAAAATTGTTCATTTTAAGTTTACAGTAGATGATCTTATGTGATGTTAATATTGACCTTTCTCATTTAAAACAATAAGAAAAAGCATGCAGCATATTATGCTTTCATGTTTAATAGCCCTTTGTTCATCTCTCGTGCAACACAAGTTAAAGCTTTTAAAAACAAAAGCTCTTTTTAAAGTAGGTCACTTCTTGTCAAGAAATATTAATTAAAATGGGTCCACTAGAATGCATATTTTACAGAAGAAGAGTAGGGCTTGGATTGGTTAGCCTAGCAAACTGAGGGATGACAGGGATATAGCTTTTCTTCATAGCTGTCACAAAAGTTACAGTGGGAGAAGAGCTAGTGAGGCCAGTGCGCAGAGATTGACCCCCAGTGAAGATATGGAGCATACTCATCCAGAGAGTGAGGATCTGAACACACTGTCTAACAGGACAAGACCTAGAAACTGCAAAAATGAGAATGTTCAACAACACAGTTCCAAAGTTTTACATTTCTTCTGAAGAACTTTCTTTTCAGCAATGTATTTTTCCTCTATTAATTGTGTCTGTGTTATGCACCCAGTAATCTCATTTCCAGTTTTTACAGACAAAAATTTTCCTGGAAATACCAGATAAATTTCCGTGCTTTTTTATTAACTTGAATTACAAATAAATTAAGTCTTGCTCTGTAAACAGGAAAGATTAAAAATTGTTTCTTTTCCCAGGAGGCAGATCAAAGGCTTTTATAAAAGAAAGGGAATATTTCCTCAACTGTTCGAGTGCATAGCAACATGATGTAATGCATAAGATAAATACATGGTCATCCCTCTTCTCACTGCCAGGTCCCTGCCAGCTCTCCTTAGGCTGGGAACTTGTTAGTCCTACCTATCAACTGTGTGCATAAGGCAACAAATAATTGCTTGTACCTTGAAGGTGTGTATATCCTGCTTGCAGCATTGAGCTGCCAAAGCCAAAGGACATAGAGAAGAAAGAGGTTGTCTTCAGTATGCCAAAAACATCATGGGGAAGCTGCTTAATGAGATGTCTTTCTCTGAGTGGTAGTTCATAAAGAGCCAGGCAAAAAGCTGCTATTGCTTTATTGTGTGCAGACTGCCACTAGATGGAAAAAGCAAAATCTGTTCACTTGCACCAAATGTTGAGGGGTAAAAACAAAAGAACAAAACCACAATAAAAAAAAAAAGCCCACCCACCAACACAAACCCAAACAAGCATCTGATCAACATTATCATCCATTCCTATCTGACTGTAAAGCTTTATGATCTACTAGTTTATTAAGGCCACTGCCAGGAAGACACCTTATCTTTATATCTGGCAGCACAGGACACAGAAGCACAGCACAGGAATCCTACCAACACTCAGCAGTCACAGGGTTAGGCTGATACCTGCTGTTTAGAAGCATGACACAATCTTTTAAAGGGTAGCACTCCTACTTGCTTCTTTTATATGTAAGGCTCCTCCATTTACTTTTGTGGCTGTGGAAAGCTTGTCACACAAAAAATGTTCATCTACAAGCCAAAAGGAAGTAGAGCTTGGTCTTTAATATCAGAAAAAATCTGAATCACTGCCTAAGCCAACAGAAACTGTCTACTCTATAATCTCTTAGTAAATTAGTTTTCCCTTTTCATGGCATGAGGAAATGCCAATAACCTTAAAACCAGAAAGCTGAAAACAAGGCACCAGCAAAATTGTGTCATTTGTTTAACATAGTAGGGGGTAAAATTCAAGAAATACTGGCAGTGAGAATGCAATCATTTTTCCTTCACTTTCTTCTATAATTTTATTCTGAGAATTTCTTAAATGCATGCATGTTACCTGCAGGCATTCATGGGTAACAAGCAGTGTTCATCAGGTTATCTCTGACTCTAAGACACCTAGGCTGCTTTGCCCACCCACTCACAGCATTTTGACCAACTGTATCCCTCTCCCAGTATCCTTCAGAAATAATTTGGGGAACTTCTGCTCCAGGAAAGATATGAGTGCTTCCTGATATGATAGCAGTTCTGCTATGATTAATATTATTCTTTCAGGACAGCTTGGTTTAGAACCCAACTTTCAGAAAACACATTAAATAAGTAAATAAAGTCTATTGATCTCAGATATTTTTTCTGCAAAACCAGTAAACTGGTTTTGCTGCTTGAGAAACTGCTGCTATGGTTTGTTTCCTTACCTTGACCAATGCAGCTACAGTGCCTCCCATATTCCATTGCTTTGCCTCTTGTCCTAGCCTGACTGCTCTCCTGCAGAGGCCTGCCATGTCCTGCCAGCTCCCTGAGGTGACACACCTACCTCCCCTTTGGCCTTCACTCCTCATACATCCATTAAGTTCTAGCAGGAGGATCAATGAAAGCATAAAAAAGACAAGCTCTGCGCTGGGGCCAGAGCAGCTTTGATGGGGAAGATCTGACTCTAATTACATGCATGGGCTGAGTCAGTCTTAATTACCCTTTAGAGCTCACGCACATAGAGCTTGAATAGAAACAAAGAAAAAATTAATTTTATCAAGCATGCACAAACCAGATAAGACTTACTGAGATTTTACCTACTAAGTAAGTCTGCATGAAGCACATGCAAAATACAATTCATCAAAGCTTTCAAGCTTGCATGAGATCATGAAGAGGTCTATCCCTGATGCAAGAGCCACACCAATGCTGTATTTGAATAGTTTTTCCAAGCCTTTGGAGGCAAGAATTAAAAAAAAAACAAGATCTTGTTCCTAAACTCAATCCTTAGGGAAAGTTAACATTCAGGCTAGAAAACAAGATGAAACACTTCTAATTCGACAAATCCACAAATGACTGAGATACAACTCTGCCAACAAGTGTTATAAACTACAACTCTTACCAGCTGCCTACTGGTTTTGGCACCTCTGCTCTGGAGCCATTTTGCAGGAAAAGTTATAAAAAGCATCTGTTTTCCTAGGTTATTTTTACACAGCTGTTTGGAGCATTATACATTTGCGTAGTGCAAGGATGTTAAATCAGCTTCACAAATATTTAATCAAGCTGGAGCACAACTTAGCTTTACTTCTCTCTTTCTGTAGAGAGTTAATAGCCATGCCTGGTGGTTGCTGTAGTTACACCTTACTGAAAAAACATTCAGTCTGTTCATCCCTTTGGGCCTAAGACTTCCTTCCGGCAGCTCTGTGTCAACTGACATGACAACTATAGCTTTTTAGAGAGTAAATCTTCCACAGCCAGGCAATTTCACTGGCTTTCTGAAAGGGTGGGTTTGGATTTCGGGGTGAGGTGGGTTTTTTGGAGGTTGCTTGATTGTGGGGTTGGGGGTTTTGTTGTTGTTGGTTTTGGTTTGGCTTTGGTTTTTTCACAGAATACTTTTCTAGAGTGCTGGAGTAATAATTGTAAAGTTCATATTTATTACAGTATATTCACTGACATTAAAGGCAACAGATGCTATGTAATGGGAGATCTAGTTGTTCCTTTTATTCTTATGTAAAATCTGTTAAAGCTAGTCAAAAACAAATCACAAGAATTTTTTCTGCAAGCTCCTGAATGAGTTTTGCTAAGGCTTTTCCCAGAAATGCTGCAGGGTTTTTTAATTCCAGCAATGACCACTCAAAGAGGGATGATTAGGGTTGGGTTTTTTTTAGGTTGTAGTTATCAAGTTTCTCCTCCTGTTCAGGCTTAATTAAATTGCTGCATGTGACTGGCTTGGTATTTGCATTAGTGTGACTGAAAATGAGCTCTCTTCTCCAACTGACGGTGGTATTTCAGCATGGAGGCAGTGTTTCACTGCTGTTCAGCACCAGCCCTGGAATGCTGACAATGTGCCAAACTTGGAAATAAAAGGGACCTTGTTCTGCTTCAACCTCAGCCTTGTCCAGCATCACACAGTGACACTTGGAGGTCTTTCAAGAATGTGTGTCACAAACCCTCCTAAGGCAGATACCAAAATAGCATAAATACTACACAGCTTTGTGCTGGAAAAAAGCTACTCCCATGCATCTGTGTTTGGAAAGAACATGCAAAAACATCTCTACCCAACAAGATATGTGAAACACATGTTGGGGGGGGGCTTTCTTACTACCAAATTTAAATGAGGAATATAATAGAAATAGCAGAAGATGATATTTGCACCAAGGAAAGGGGAAAAGGTAGGCAGTATCTAACAGATATGGCATGCTTGTTAAGCTGGTTTCAACAGCTACTCTTATTTCACTAAGCCAGAAGCTACAATCAACACCTAAACAGGTCACAGAGGGCAGGAGATCTTCGTTGCTGAAATGTAGCCATGAGACTCCAGCTTCAGGGACAACCCATTACCCGCTGCAGAGGTTTGTCTGTAATTGAGATAGGTAAGTAAAGTATCAATAAGGTAATAGAGGAAAAAAGTGATAAAGATAGGTATATTAGAAATATATCCATATCACAAATAGCATAAAACTCCTCAGGCTACAAAACACATCAGGTGATAGAAGAGACCTATAAAATCACGAATGGCAAAAGACAATGAATAGGGAGCAAGTGTTTAGTGTTTCTTCCAATGCAGGACTAGCAGATAACCAAATGAAACTAGTAAAGCTCAAAAGAAAGGGAAACACTTTTTCACATAATATACACATAAGGTATGAAACTCTTTGTTACAGGAATGAATATTTACATCAGTTTCAAGAGCTCTGTAACAAATTATTTGAGGAGAAACTTGTCAGGCACTATTAATCACTATGAAATGGGCTGTAGGTCTGGAAGTCCCAAAGCAGCCTCAGTTCTGTAGTCTGGGCTGTATTATCTGAGCTGCCCTCACACTCCCTCTTTGCCAGCCACTACTGCAGTACCCTTCATAAACACAACACTGTACTAGAGAAGATTTGGGTTTCACCAGGTAGATGCCCATTCCTATTTTCTGGCACAGCTGCAGGACCATAACCTGGCAACAGTATTTATGAACTATGCAGCTGCTTCAGTAGGCAATGTTGAGAAGAGCACAGCATTACCATATACTTGGGTTTGCTGTATGGTGGAAGTTAGCTTGCCTGCGCTTTGAGCCCACCACATCTATAAAGCCAAGTTTCACTCTCTTGCTATGTTTATTTATGGCGATTGGTTCAAACATGGACTTTCACCACTAAAACATAACAACATGAATATTCAGATAGTAACTCCCAGCCAAAAAGTAAATTAGCAAGATGCCAGGTACCTTATCTGTCCTCTTCAGTTACATTTTGACTTATCACAGTTGACATTTCAGTAAGGCTGTAGTAGCAGATCTGAATCTGAACATTCATGAGGAGAAGATGCAATACACCAGCTTTGATGTCAATAGAATGTCAGTCTCTGTCTACTTCATCCAGACTGAACTTAATTGCAGGAACTGCATTAATAGTCAACATAAGCCATCTGTTTAAACATGTGTGTTTTGAAAAGAACTGCCACGTATAATAAATATACTCAACTGTAATGACTCACATATCTGTTTATGCGAGAGGAGGATTTGGCAATTTCCCCCACAAAAACATTAAATTACAGGATAAAAGCAGTTTTATGTTCAAGTTCATTTGTTTATGTGGCAGGTCCAATGGTCAACAGTTTTGTTGTGGTCTAGGATGTTAACTGCAGAACTGCTGAACAAAAGGGTTTTGCCAACCTTCCCTCAAGAACCTGTTTGCAAAGTCAGAGCTTCGCTAAGTAACATCAGCAGTTCATGGAATTACGGGGCTGACAGGCACATAGTTACCGTTGCAAAGTGTCCTTCAATACATTTGACCAGGGTGGGTAAGGAGGCAGAGTGGAGTACTGCAGGTGGGATGCAACAGTTAACTCCAAAACATCCCAAGTAAGCCTAGTGGCGCTGGCAGCCTAGCAAGGGGATGTCTGTAACCATTGTGGGCTCACAAATGAGATGGATAAGCATTCACCTTGATGACACATTGATTTGATAAGGGCTGAATTAATGAGGTGGGAATTATACAAATATAGTTATCTTTATTTTTCCCAAAAACCTTGCCCCAAAATTAGGTATAAAACTGATCTTCAGTCCCTCATCTTGCTTGAGGGCAAGCTGTTACCCCCTCCTTTGCAGGCAAAAGCTGCTTCAGACAGCTTCAAGCTGACACAACACCTGGGCAATTATGTACCAATGTGGGAGAAATCATAAGTATGCAACCTCCCATTTTATCTGTCAAACTGACTTGGAAAAACAGGCTTTCATTCCTTTGTTCTTTCTTAAAATTAACATCTAATATGTGCTTACAAGAGTGAAACAACATGCCATTAACTATCACTTGCAGTGTCATTTCCAAGTAAGCTTTGTTAAATTAATCATGACAATGCACTGATGCCTGGACTGATTCAGCAGCAGCATAAATTATGAATTTGCTTCATACTCACTGAGCAGGGATGCAGAGCCTGGCTGCATGCTTCCCACTCACACATACAGAGTAGAATTCTATTACAGTAATCAATCATCGATATGTACAACATTTATTGATGATACTATAGAGAGGCTCAGAAACTGGGGTGGAGAGGAAGTCCACCTCCTTTGCTGACCTGGAAAGTTAGCTTGACATCACCATGGCAGCACAGGCCTGTGTTTAACCACATTTATGTAGCTAACAAGTCTGCTAGCACCTACGGCTACTCAATGTATAAGAGTACCATAGACCAGCCAAGCTGCGTTGTGTTGCCAGCTCTTTCTAAAGCAGGTAATTGCTACCCACATTTTCCAAATCAGTCACCAGAGGAACTGAGGTACTTGTGAAAATTCAGTAGCTTTGCAGACTCCAAAATGCTCATGTTATTAAATGTGAACTAAGCTGATGTTGATCCCTAGCTTTCCTTAGGATGTATCAGGTAGAAAACGATCTTGTTAACTTCGTTACAAAATTGTTCCCAGATATTTCGCTTGGACTTGGTTAATGTTCTGTTTCAGGGCCTAATCCTGCCTTCAGTAGACTCATATTTCTGTTGTTGCTACTGTAACACTTGCAGTTTCTTGGGATAACTATGGCATGTACACACTACTTTCCCTATTTTTATGTCTCATAATCCCTACATGATAGATGAAAATAGCATAATTTTCAGCTTACTTAGCCACTTAAGTCTAGATACACAGATGCCAGTTTTAAATTACTCTGGTTTCCTATAAATAGCCCACATCTGAAGTGTCTGGCCCCCTCAAATAACCCTCACCTAACAAAACTGAAGGCACACTGAGGCAGATGGAGAAGACTGTAGAGTACCAGCAGAAAAGTGACTGATGGAAAGTAAAGGAGGTATCCTACCTCTTCTGTCACACGTAGTGCCACTGGCGCTAATTCAATTCTGCCTTTTTCTTACAACAACAAAGCTTGCTATAGGCTTCTCTCTTCTGATGTTTCCTAAGCAAAAGCTGCTCTTCAGACTTCACTCTATCACATGTACCATAGAATAACACATGTTTATTTCATAAATTCCTTTGCAATGAGGGTTCAGAGTTGTGCTTTGGGAAAGCATAAAACTATTAGTGCCTTCACTTTTAAACTGCTGTCACTCTGGATTATGCTATTGGCATTACTTTGAAGAAAAACTCAATTTAGGAAAGTAATGAAGAAAATAAATCTAAAAGCCAAAAAAGAGCAATGACTGTTCTGCTCTTGCATATGACAGACAAGAATCTAATTACAGACCCCTCAAACAAAACACAAAACATACTGACCTATTTAACAGGCTCTAGTTACAGCGCTGTGCACCAGTAATTTATCAACAAGGCTAACCTTCAGCCTGGCCAAATTATTTTTGTCAGCATACTTTAAGCAGGGAAGATGCCAGACTTGGTGATGCTGGGGGTCAAAGGGTCCATCACCAAAGAGTCCATCTCTTATCTTTACAATTAAAGCATAAAATAAGGTGCAACATGAAAGGTGAATACTCAGGCATTGAATCTGGAAAAAGTCAAAGCTAGCTGAAGATATAGGCAAAGCAGACATGCCTGTGACAGCAGCAGGCTGCCTGCTCTGGCAGCAAGTGGCTCAGGAGGGAACAGACCAAAAACCCAGCCACTGTGTGATGTAGCCTCCCCAGGGAGGGTAACATCAGCACTGAAGACAATTGCCTCTTCTTTATCAGACAGCCCTTTTATTTTATTCAGGGTCTGTGTGTAACAACTTACAAGTCCAGGGATATTACATAAAGTAATAGCTGGAAGCAGTCTGCATGACAAAGTATTACTTTTTCAGTTTATGTGCACACCAGTCCAACCACTAGTAAGGGGTTTTGACTTGTGAGCCTGTCTGTGATCTAATAAGCACGATGTTTCCAAGAGAAGAGCTGGACTAACTGGGCCATATTACTATGTACCAATATTACCTTTGACCTGTAGCTTTAGATTTAAATAAAGCAGCAATGATCTGCACTGACGTTCACACTTCAAGTTTCTCTGCAGGTGCTCAGATATTACTATTCCATACTTTGGATGGAATTGCCTACTGGAAATGGGAGATAAGTGATTCAGTGCTAAGCCACTTAGGAGTCATGACATCTGTTTCATACCACAATTGAAAATGACCCAGTTTTAGGGCCCAGATGGAAAAATACATTATGTAGAACCTGATATTTCTTCTTTGCTCCTAGAACTACCAAGGACAAAAGGGGGTGGGAAGCCCAAAAGGGGGTGGAGCAAAGACGACTGCCAATGGTAAACAAAGCCCTTGCAAAGAGGCAAAAAAACTTAGGAGAAGGTGAAGAGGTAGAGATGTGGGGAAAGGTAAAGCAAAATAGGAAGTCAGCTCTGTCCTTAGCAGAAGATTTTTGACAGAGGACAGGCAGGGGAGAAATGAAGAGTTTCCTGTATACAAAGGAGGGAGATGAAAAAAGAGTCAGGAAAAATATGGAAGTGATGTTCTAAACGTCTGGGAGAAAGGCTTAGGGGGACTTACCTTGGAAACAGTGACAGCTGATAAAAGAGCAAGGTATCAGCTGACAATGCATTAGGTAAGACACTGCACTGCAAAACAGCTCTGTCATTACTGAATTTACCCTTGAAATAACTACCAGTTTGTCGACAGTGTTTTCTGTTCATTATAAATAATTTGATTTAGTAGCCATTGCTTGTAATCCTGCTGCTGTTACATCTTGAAGGGCAGCAACAGCCACAAGTTGGAACCACTGTGTCCCCAGAGAGCACTGGGGTGGCTACCTAGAAAGGCTTCTTCCAGAGTCAACAAGCCAGCATACGGGGTATTCACTGAAAGGGCACCTTTCTTCCCAGAAACTTGAGGGGTTTTGAGGCACAGACCACAGATAATGTAATCTGCAATTTGTTTTTCAAGCAGATGGTACAACATAAAGCCTTCTGCAGCAATCCCGATGCAGCTGTACTTACCAAGAGGATATTCCTATCCTTTCCCAACACCAGAATTTTGAAAAAAGGTTTAGAGACAGAATCATAATTCATTAGAGTTGTGTTACAAGTCACTGTGTTCTCTCTGAAGCATTCTTTGTAGCACAATTGCTATCCCAAGGTATTCTCAAAAGACACTTTTTACCTAGAACATGCAAAGATGACCTGGAAGGGACAGGTAAGACTGTGCAGGTAGCTGTACCTTCACTCTCAAGCTTTCTGCTGGGACCACATCCAACACTAATTGAACAAGCAATGACAGCATTTATCTACCTAATGCAAAGAGGGCCTGAATCAGCTCAGACTTCTTTCTCTCTTGAGGAAGTAACTGAGTGGCCAAATATTTGCAGGCTGTAGAACCAGAGCCCCCCCCAAAACCCAAAACAACCCAAACAACAAAACCAACACCAACATAACAACAACCAAACAACCAAAACTTAAGTGTCTTCAAGAGACGCTTTATTCTGTGTTTTTCCCAAATTACTCCCTTTAATTTGCCTGTATTTCAACTAGACCTCCTGGCTACATACCCCTCACAGGCACAAGAAGCAGTCCATGCAGTTTGAGCTTCCTTTTCCCAGCATCAGGATGAGCTGTTGCTTATTGACAGCTGCACAGTCCCTCAGACATCTACAGAAACACCTCTCTAGAGCAGTTCCCTCCTGAAAATGTAGGTTCCCCTAGCTGGAGTCTAAGATTAGACACAGACAAGGCAATACATCCTCTGTTGTGGTGGGAAAATCTTACAAGTGAGAGCAAAGTGTGGCTTCTCAGACTACTTCTGTCTTCATCTTCCTGCACTATTTCCTCTTTAAGCCTCACTTGCAACTCAAGAAAAGGGGAGGCCATAACTAACAGCATCTTATTTAGCAGATCAAGCAATACATAGGCAAGATTTCCTTTAAGCAAGGTACCAGTCCTCTCATTTTCACTGTTATCAAAGCAGCCAAGTAATTGACTGTTACAGGTGAGAAATCACCATCACATGGGAAGCTACTTTTGTGTATCTATTCCTCTAAATTGAATGTTGCTGATGTATCTTAGGTCTTAAGACCTTTCTCAATAACCTGTTTTGTCCCCACTGCAAGCAAATTAGCTCCTAACAAAGTTTGCTTTGAACTCTGCGTACACACACTTCTCATTCTCTAGATGCAAAAGTATGTTCTTACCATAGGAAACTGATACTTACATCTTCCAGTGTTTGGCATCACACATACTAAATATTTATGCCTATCAGATGTTCATAACTCGATGCAACTTACTTCCCACACTGCCCCATATCAGCTCCACTAGGGATGCACTAAATCTTAGTGCTTCTCAGTAACAAGCACTTTCATTATCCATTTCAGTCCCTGCCCTCACAGATTTTAGTATTTCAACTCTGCAATCCACAGTCCAAATGGCTTGAGATATTTGCTTATTTACCCATACAGAATGCAAGCATCAGCAATGATGTTTATCAGAATTTAGTACAGTCTGATTCATGTCTCTGCTATATTCCATTTGTGTACTACTTTTTCTATAGACTTTCTACTTTCCCATTGTTGGAAAACAGCTTTTTTCCATAAGAAACACCACCATTAGTTGCCTTGCATGCCTCTGATGGCCCACACTATTAATTTTGGACTTCAGTTGTGAACATCAAGTTCTGCATTACAGGCAAATAATGGAAGGGGAGGCTTTAATACTGCAGCATTTGTTATAGGGGAAATATGTGAGGCTTTAAGCTTTTCAGGTTTTAAGTCTCAGTGGTTTTCCACTACTTACACTTTATACTGATGACAATGCATCTCACATACGTACACCTGGCACTTTAAACATTCTTCTGAGATTCCCTTTGCATGTAATGTGAGCAGCCACAGACCACAGATATTTGTAGTACTTTAAGAAAGGCAAAAGGGGCCAGACTTCTTATCTTATATTTCTAGTATTAGCAAACGTGTCCAGGAAAGTAATCTGTATTTGAAAAGTGAAACTGACTAAAAGGAACAAGGGAAGTATGATTTGAGGAACCAAAGATGGAGACAGATTTTTCTCAGTGCTACCAGAATGGACAAGAGGAAATGGGCACAAACTGAAACACAGGAAATTCCATTTGCAAACAAGGACACAAGAGGAACAAGAGGAGAAAAACCCCACAACATTTTCACTCTGACAGTGGTTATGCACTAGGACAGGTTGCCCTGAGCAGCTGTAGAGTCTCCATCCTTAGGAGATAGTCAGAATCTGACTGGACATGGTCCTGAGCAGACTGCTGTAGAGGATCCTTCTTTGAAAAAGGGGTTGGACTAGGTGATCATTGTGTCACTGGCAGCCTCAACTATTCTGCAGTTCTGAAGTTCAGAAAAAGCCTGGGGCCAATGGCATAACAAAGAATGCTTTTCTTTAGAAATAGGGAATTCTTATCAAGAAAAAGTGAATTGAGTGGTGCTCAGTCTTCAAACAGAATTTGCTTAAACACAGAGTGGAAATATAAATAAGCAGAGCAGATTAGCACCTCACTGATACTCCTAGTCCTGCATTTTGGTTTTCTACCTGAGAGCATGCTGTATTTTGACCTTTAAAAAGGTCCCACAGATTAAATATCCCTTTGTACTCATGCAATTCTCAAGTGTTCTGCTTCCACAGGCCCTTCAGCATCAAAGCCTCATCTTCTCCTGTGCCCATGCAGTAACTTCCAAGGGTCACAAATTATTCCTGCAAGCTGGATGTGTCTGTTGGCCTGTAACTTCCATCCAGTCCTATCCCGGAGGCAACATCAACCCACTGATTTCTAGTAAGTTATCTTGAAAGCAAATGGCTAAAGGAAGATGCTTCATAGACCTCTGTCTGCATTACTAGATGTGCCCACATTTTTTCCAATTGAAATATTCAGGACAAGTCTTAGGAAACTGTTGGATTAGATTTGTGCTTAAGTTTTACACAGACTTGGATGATGTCCAATGCTCCCAATGGGTTGGGAATAGCTCCCAGTTTTACCAACTTTGTCATACCAATGGTTTTGTTTCATATTATTCTGAATTAAGTACATATCCCAGCAAAGCATCCTGCTACAAAGGCATCTGGGTTAATGATCAACAAAGCTGTAGAACAGTTTAGGAAGTTTTCTGAACAGAAATCAGAAATTTTATCTTAAAAATAAAAATGCAATATGATTTCTCAGGTGCACTGCATCCTCTGTCACCCTGTCTGAGCAGATGTTTCTGGAGCCAGTTGCACCTACTCTGATACTCTCCTTTACAGCATGCCACTTGACAATGCCTCCACTTCCAACCCATCTGTCTTCTGTCCTCAAATGGTGCCACTTATTTCTGGATGTGCCAAGTACTTTATTGTCTTTGTTGACAACAAGATCAGGCGTTACTCCACAGCTCTTTCATGGGTACAAGAAGACTGGTTACCTCTGGACAAGGGCAAAGGGGCAAGGAGGTGTTTACCTGGAAGCTTGGTAATTAGAGAGCATAATTTAAGTTCTGGTGCACATATCCCGCTTACTTAGTAACCCTGCTGCATGCAGCTTCTCATAATTGAATGCCATTTCCTAACAAGTAAGACTTAGTCCTGTACTGTTAAAGAAAAACAATTTCAAAAAGCCAGTGACACAGTTCACACCAGTTCAAGAAATGACAGCGTTTTACAGATACAAACAGGACAAACACAGCCACAGGGCAAATACACAGTATATCAGAGCCCTGTAAACACACCTTGGGCTGGGTTATATTTTGCTGTAACCTTGTTTTGAGAACAAGGTTAGTCAGGTCCTGTGTTTGAGGAAATTCAGGATACCAGTCTGGCAGGTGTCACCTTCTGAGCCCCTCAGAAAGTGTCATTCCCTGATGGAGGTGACAGTCACTTCTACCAGCCCTATGCCCTGAAAGCAGACAAGGAGTGTAAGTCCCAAGGACTGCTCACTTAGGCATCAAATGAGGCAATCTTGCACTGCTGAGCTGCTCACACAAAGGCAACTAGGGGTGTGAAAGTAAGCTTTTGCCACAGCTGCTTTTTTATCATTGGAGACATTGCTTTTTGCCAATACTCACCGTCAGCTATTTGCCATTAACAAGCTATACTAGCTGATTCCCTTCCCCACCTCCCACCCCCTGACTTCAGAATTTAGCCTCAGCTTCAGCACAGCAATCCCTTCAGGCTGGGCAGCAGGTCCTGCTGAGCCGACCTCTAACACTAGAGCTTTGTCACACTAAGTACATGCAGCCGTAGTGCTGGGGCCTCCAGCTCAGCTGTAGTTGTGGTATCCAGCACTCCAAAAGCCAGCCGTGCCCAGCTCCTGTAAAATTTATGATTGGGGTCTCAGCAGAAAGCCATTCTGACAGGTACAGAACTGGGATGCCAGAAGGGGTCAAGTAACATGCTTACCACCAGGGTGTCTTCTAGAATCACAATTATATAAATTATCTCGTCTGATGAAATCAGAAAAAGCCTCAGACAAACTTCAGTTGGCTCTGGCATTTCAGGACAGCATCTGTTACTACTATTCTATTAACTGGCATGTCAATGTCAAGTTTACTGCTTGCTAGAAAGAGCTAATTGTTAGCACAGGAAGGTGCTAACACCAAAAAACAACCACCAAAACGAGAGCAAACACTGAAGTTAAATGGCTTCAGCTTCTGGAACTGTGCACTTTCATAAAGGGATGATAGAAACAATCATAAGAATTCATGCAGTGCCACTCTAAGCTACCTCATCTCATCCTTTGCCTCTGCACGTAAGAAAATAAGCACCTTGAATACTCTTACCTGAGTGGTTTTCTCAATGTCTTTCTCACTTATTATATCAATGCAGGCAAAAGCTCTTCCTTACAGGCAACTGAGGAACATACTGAAATGTAGCCATATGAAATCCATGGCATGTAGGGATGAAAAACTAAAGCTGTATGACATCTACTATGCTTCACAGCAACAGTTTTAACCAGACAGGCTGTGACTTGCTTTCCTGTACTCGCCTCTTCAACACAGCAGGGTAGGGATGACCCAGGAATTTGGCTGACCCTCTCACTGAAAAAAGCAACTCTGAGGTTTATCAGCAACTTTCTCTCACATCTTGTTCTCCTTCAGATGCTTCCTGGATTTGCACTGATGAGGATGACAGATGCAAGCAGAAAAATCAGCAAGATTTAACAGAGAGGAAACAAGGTGGAAAATCTTGTTCAGTGCTTTCCTTCCTAGAACATACAATGCCTGACAAGGTCAGGTTCTCACTGTACCACTCAGGATAGCTAATTTTGCAGCATTAGAACATTTATAGCCAGAAATAGAAAAGTAAAAGCAGAAGTAATAACAAAATAAGAAGACAGAGCTGTCTGGTCACCTGTGGCAGTTTCTGGTCAAATGAGGTTCTTAATTCTTTTCACTCTTGTTTACTGGACCCTTTCTCTCATCTCTGGGACTGCACTCAATTCCCAGTACCTCAGCTCAGTTGCCATATACCACCAGCAACCTAGCAAACCACTTCTGTTTCTGATAGGAGGGAAAAAAAAACAAGCCAAACCCAAATCTGGCGGCTCTTCTCTCATAAGGATCCCCTTAATGCAAAGAACCCTCAGCATAAACCACATTACTTAACAGTCTTGGGGGAGGCACAAAGGGCCAATGCACAGAGGCGATTGTAGCTCTTTTTGCCCACTCCACAGGTGACACAATGTTGTGCACAGACCAGCCTGAGGTCTGGGCTCTGTCCCCACCTGCCACCTGTGTATTGGATCAGTCAGCTTGATGCAGGGATGCACTGCAACACGAGTCTTCATTCTGCCTCCACTATGAGGACAGATTGTGCAGAATAATTTTGGTCTTTTCTTCTAAACCATTACTACTAATGATATAAGGGTGCATTTCAGGGACAGCCATCAGCACGAAGTCTGTGCTGAAATGCCATCTCCTTTAAACATGCAGATTGACCTTACACACAATTTTTTTGTTCATTGCAGACAGTGATGGAAACCAACATCTAATTAGGCCATTCATTTTGTGAGTGTAAGGATACTGTTTGTTTTAATCAAACATCCTGCTGCAAAAAGCCATCAGCAGATGTGACTCATTACCTTTCTTACGCTGGCCAAATACCATGCCCAACAATTCAGCCACCCATGCAAGCTAGAAGTTCTCTAACCTAGAGGCAGGATAACTGTCCATCTCTGAAGCAGGGAGCAGTTGCTAGAAAGCATGGAGGTGGCCCAGCAAGCACACTGCCTGTAGCATGCCCTCCCACCATGGTCCTGCAGGGAGGTCCTGATGCTGAGCAATCCAATTTACACAGATTTCTCTGCACAAAATTCCCCAGCCTGGGGGAAGTATCTTAGCAACTAAAAATAGGCTTTTCACAGATATATGTATTCATCTAGCTGTACTTTCCTCAGTTCTCTGAAGATACTAAAGGCTATTCACAGCAATTAATGGTTAGACTAAAAACTAGAAGAAGTTTTGTCCACTAGGCCACATCACACGTTCAGTCTTTCAGCATAGTCACTATGGCTGACAGCAAAGCCAAGTTGCAGGAACAGAATTACCAGGGGGGTCCCCAAGGAGCCCCCACAGAGAAGGCACCTAGGTCAGTGTAGGTGCTGTTTTCAGCAGTGCCCCTCCAGAGTCAGTCTCAGAAATGGAATCAGCTTAGAACAAGTGGTGCAATAAATGGAATTTGATACTGCAGACACTGTGCTGCCTAATCCTCAGTCTACGCATCTGTCCTGTTAGGCTTTTTAGGTCATAAATATTTGCTTCCCTTGGTGTTATTCCTGAACTTTACCTGAAAAGCAGCACAGTTATAGGAATTGTTTTGTACATACTTCACTACATTGACAACAAACCTGTGTGGATCTCTGCAAAGAAAAACATATGACTCGCTTTATAATAACAGCTGTCCAGAACTGAAGAGGCATGCTTAAAGTAACTGGGCTTGAAAAAAGCACAGGTAGTACTTACAGTGCAGCTGAAACAAATATTTGCTTAGCAAAACAGGAGTCCAGGATCTTGGCAGAAAGACCTTACTTTCCTTTAACAATTGTCAGGGTGTTTTTTTTAAAGTGAAATTGAGAGGTGATCTTCCAACCAGTGCACGCCACTGATCACGCACAGGTGACCAGACTAATCCAAAGCAGTTTGCTAGAGGGAACTATTTACATTACCATAATTTCAGGGTATCTGAGAAATTCAGAGAACTTTCAGAGATAATATTTCTTAACTGAGTGGCTGTTTGCTTGTGCCAGGAGGTGGATTTTCTCTTTGCTGCTGACTCTCCCAAAGGCACTGATGCATCAGGAGTTTTTCCAGGCGGAAGTATCCAGTTGCCTTCTTGTTTGCTTAGGCAGGTGCTTTACGTAATGGCCCAATAAGGCTGACGCTTTTGGAAAGTGGCTGTGGCACAGGCAGCAGTGTAGGAGTTCACCACTTACAGCTTAGCTGGCCTCCAACCACACATGAAAACAAGTCCCACGTCCTCTAATAGTCAAGCAAATTGAAGTGTTTCCATTGTGTTATGGCTTTGAATTCCCAGTAAGAACAACCCCCTAATAAACAACACCCCAAAGCTCAGAAGGGGCCTAATACTCCAAAATGTAAGGCACCAAACCTATTTACCTATTTTCCATTGTTTTACAGTCATTGTTAGTCCCTAGTCTGACTAATACAGCTGAATAGGTACCTAATTCAAAGTTCTTCTATTTGAGAAAAAAACAATCAAGAAAAGCTGAAGTTAGGTTATCTACCAGAGAAATACAGGCAAACTTCAGCTGTCACTGCTAAGGTTAAACTCTGCCTTTGAAGTAGGTCTGCAAGTCTCTTACAGCCTTTAGCTGAAGGAGAAAGTCACCCTCTAGTACACAGGCTTATCATCAAACTTCTGTAAGGAGGCTTTCTCAGAAATAAGTCATTGTTTGAAGAGCCTTAAAAACAGCTCAGTTTTCTTTCAACCAACCAAAGATGCAGCCTTCACCTTTTAGAACACCTGACTAAATGAGCCCAGCTGGAAAGCTTTCTCCAGGGACTTAACTCCTTCTGTGCCTGACAAAGCATGAGACTTCACAAACACTTCTCCTTTATGCCAGTAACTACACTATGCCCATTAGCCTGCAGAAGCAAAGGCTCAGGGAAGACCTGATTGATGTGTGAATATCTGCTGGAAGGGAGTGGAGAGGATGGAGGCAGGCTCTTCTCAGGGGTATCAAGTAACAGGACAAGAGGCAAGGAGTGCCACTTGAAATTCCACTTAAGCAGAAAGAAACTGTTTTATTGTTAGGATGGTAAAACAGTAGAGTAGAACTCCCAAGCAGGCTGTGGATTCTTTACCCCTAGAGACACTCTAAACACAACTGGATACGGTCCGGGGCAACCTGCTGGAGCTGATCCTCCTTTCAGCAGAAGTCAAGCAATACTGTCTCCAGAGGCCCCTTTCCACCTCAACCATTCCATCATTCTGTGTTTCTGCAGCAGAGCACTGGCATGGCACTTATCACAGAGCAAAGAAATGTCCAGTGTAGTGTGTCTGTTTGTGATCCTCTGACAAGCACATCTCTTCTCTTCCATGTTACCTCAGCCTCTTTCTCCATGTGGCTATACCTTTGAAGAGACCTTAAGTCCCCACAACTAAAATGTGATGGTGGAGGCATGATGAGCCTGAAGAGGGAACCTCTGCCTTCCTTCAGGACACAGCTCGAAATAACCAGTTCAATAAGCTTAACTTTTTGCAGCATTTTCCATTCCTCCTTGATATCACTCTTTTTTCATTTTACTTCTACCCACTTTATTTAGGTTTTCCCTTATAGTCAGCTTGCCCAAAGTCAAGGATACAAGTGCCAGTGCATCACTTACAGCTGCACAGCCTTTCATTACATTTAATTATTTCCTTTAGCATAACGGGGTTATTATTCCGTTTGATTTTATTCAGCTTCTGGGAATAGACCAAGCTATTCTCCTATGCAGGTTGTCCTTTGAAATAGGATTCTGTTTTTAGGGGCATCACACTTGAGCTGGATCACAGATCAGCTGTGGGCATTTCCGAGCACTTGTAGTCACAGTTCACATTGTCTGGGCTTTCTCTGCTACGAGAAGGAAGAAAGTCCTTCCTGGGTGACTGAAGTCTGAAAACAGAGCCTGCCACAAATAGTCCTTTGATTTCCAGGCAGTTACACCTGTTGACACCAGTTGACAGAATAGCATAAGGGGAAGATCTGGTAAAAATCTTTTGAAAGAGCTTTTAAGATGTAGATTTGGCACAAGGTAGGCCCTGTTTCTAGAGTCCCACTGGGAATAGAGAAGAAAACCTTCCTTTTCTGTGCCCCATGCCTGCGTAGATTGCTTCTCCAGTAAAGCTTATCTACTTTCACATAATGAAGCATGCAATTTAATCAGGGGAGGCTGCAGCAGGCCTGGACTTTCAATACCAAGTTTCTGCCTCCTCCCACTTGCACTGCTGCGGTTTCCACATTTTACCTAGCCCCCAGTCCACCTCAGGAAGGAAGAAGATGGACTCAAGTGTGCAGGAGCACTGCACTGTTGTGTTTCTGGTGGTGGTAAACTAATGCAAGTGACCTCAGACACTCACCTCTTGCTGATACAGGACATAGAATGATGATCCTAATTTTAGAACAATTACTTGAACAAGGTATGCAGCAAGTCATTAGCTGAAGCAGGAATTCAATCTACAGGTCTCCCCCTTGTACTGATATCTAAACCCATCTGCTTCAGTTTCAGAAAGGATTCAATATTTGAATTGCTGAGTGTTATAGCTCCAGAGTACATTCCTGACCAAACCACGATTACCTGGCAACTTCATCCTGACAGCTGTGAAACCAACCAGGGAAAGGAAAGGTAAATGAGGCTACTAATTGTGCTACAGTAATCACCCACCCAGTAGCAACTCTAAGCAGCAGCCACTCACTCTTCAGTGTTGGTAGAATAGGTCTGTGGAGAGATTAACAGCCCAGCCTGCAGTGTCTCTTAGCTGTTGCTCAGGACCTGATCTTGTTATTCCCAACACAAACCTACATCTGCTTCCAGAGTGCAAATCCTACTCCCACATTGTAGAACAGCTAGGTCTCAAGGAAGTTCCACACTGCTCCTCTGCCCTCTCCAGACATAGGTCCCACTAAAGCATTAATTACTGTAAATGTGAGGGCTGTCAAAATGGTCTGGTAACTGATGTGGTACCTGGGAGCAGCAACAGAATTCCGTGCCTGTGCAGAACACCAGTGCACTGTATGCACATGCTGCGTACCTGCTTAGGGACCAGAGTGAGTGAAAAACAACCCTTCCACACCCTGAAAGCCAGAAATAAGATCAGGTTTGACTTCATAACTGCCTAATGCTTTATCCTAATGGTAAACTAGCACTTCTCTTCTCCTCTCCTCTTCTACAGCCACCTTTTAATGCAACAGCAAATACCTCACAGAGTTGGAAGCGTTAAGCAGCAAAATGAAGCCCAGCAGCATGAGAGCAATACCAAGCAACTCAGTGCTTTCAAGTATTCTTTGAAAAAAAGAAAATAAAAGAAAAAGAGAGTCCACCCAAAACTTTATTTAGTAGAAAACTTTCAGAAGACAAAATCAGTAGGAATATTTGAAGTATTACACTGACAACATACTCATCAAAGACAATTCCCGTTCTCCTAAGGTGTAATCCCGCTTGATACTCCAACTTTTATTCATTGCTTTCATCCTTACAGAGAGGCTGTAAAGCTCTTCTTCTGCAATGCCATCAAAAAAGAAGTCCTCATTGAAAATGGGATTTCTGCTTCTCTTTATAACAGTGCTTCTCTGCTTCTGTGTTTTCCCTGGCACCAGGGAGAAGGTGATACAGCAGTTGATGTTTTTGGGCTCTACAGAGTCATCATACAAACCCTCTGCACTGATCAGGCGGATCCTCAGCCTTTCGTTCTCTGAGCAGTATTCAGCTGACAGCCTCAACATGCCTCCCTTGTCCATAACCACAGTGCTCTCTCCCACCAGTCTCTCACGGCTGCGGGACAGATCCAGGGGAAAGATGGGAGAGGATGTGCTAAAGCTCTGCATGGCAAGCAGCCCCTCTGAGGCCCGCCTGATGACACTGGGGCTGTTATCAGTAGAGCTGCTTTCCTCTGTAGACAGAGAATTGTTCCTGGCCATGCTGGATTTGTTCTTGGCTTTCAGTGCTCGGGAGAGGAATCCCTCCTGACTTTGTGTTTTGATCAGAGAGCAGGATCTGGGAGGAGACCTGCTGAGAAGTGGAGAGCTGAAAGGAGAGGAGTCGCTGGAGGAGGCAGTATCACTATCACAGGCACCTTGCCTATGCAGAGAGGGATGCTTGGGAGGCAGCCTCACAGAAGTAAAACTGATAGCAATAGGATTAGATGTACTCCCTTTGCCACTGAACGTGTTAGCCCTGGATCGAGACAGTATCAGGCTGGGCAGAGCACCATATGGATCAGCATGGAAGATGGACTCTTTTCTCCTGGTGTGGGGACTCTCCAGCAAAGTGCAGAAGCCATATGAAGTAGGAGCTCTGGGAAAGTGAGGCAGGGAGAGTGCTGCTTGGGACTGTGGGTCCGAGTTGGTGCTTTCTTCCTCCAGGGCTGGAATATCTTCAGCACTTTCCACCTGAATGTGATGTGGCAAGGAGGAGTTGGGGCTGTAGTCAGAAGAATTATGATCTACATCCTCTGGACTGTGATCCTGGTGAGAACCTGGGCCCTTAACAGGGTTGCAACTGGTCAGCCTTGGGGGAATACAGAATTCAGGGATTCTGTCAGGGGTGAGCACATTAGGAAAAGTCGCAGTCCCCAGTCGGGCTTTTTCAGGCAGATTTTGGGAAGGTGGCAGTCCCAGAAAGGAGGAGCTAGGGAGGTTTCCATTTTCATGTGATGCTCTGATCTTTTCCAAGAACCACATCGCCGTGGCCAGGCAGGAGGTCCTCAAAGGGGAAAAGCTTGAAGTACGAACCCACCTGCAGACACACAGAGATGCAGAAGTACATGAGAATTCTTCTTGGACACATTACAACCAAGAAAGGCACAGAAGATGCTAATGGAGGCAGGACTAACACACACTCGGTCAGACTGCAGGTTCAGGACAGCCTCGTCCCAGCACATTATCTTTAGGAAAATCCAATGGATTTTGCCACAAGACTAGAACTAAACTGCTTAAGAGGTAACTCAGCAGTGCCACGGGAAGACGTCCCTCTCAGATGAACCCCACCACATTTCTCCCATAGCAAAGTACGTACCTTGTCAAGTGCAAACCACTCCCTTCTTCCAGCAGTCCTCGCTCGCTTGCTGTTAACCGGCCAAGCACTGCAAGAGGACAACTGCAAGAGGAGTACTGCAGCAGGACTACTGCAGCAAGAGAACTGCAAGAGGACAACTGCAGCAGGACAACCGCGGCCAGCCCGCGGCCGGCCCTTTTCTAGTCTCGCGGAGCACCTCCCACCCGCGCCGCCGGCGGAGTTGGGGAGTGGCTGTGCCGGGCCCCGCTCCTGGCGGAGAGAAGCGGGTGAGAGGGATCCCAACAGTGCCGCAGCTGTCTTCGCGCCGGCTGCAGCGCTGCGCGCTGGAGCCGTGTATAGAGCAGAGGGGAGGGACCTGCAAAATGCGCCTGTGGCCTTGGAGCTCTGTGGGTTGTGTGGCCCCGTGGAGCCAAGCTGCGCCCGGCACCCGCCTGCGAGCATGGCGGGACAGGGCTACCGCATTCGTAGTGGCCCCGCGTTCGTAGCGATGGGCAAAGCCACCTGCACACTAGGCAGCCCCTCGCCCATCCCCTGCTTCCAGTTTCTTTCTGATGTTACATGTTTATAGAGGCGGCCCGAAGCGTTCAGAGATTAATTTACAAACCCTGGACAAAAGCGGAATTGTCCCGGTACATTTTTTTTCTCGAGACCCTGGCGGGATTCCAGCACCAGAGCAGTAGGAAGTGGGGACTGGGGGTTTTCAAACTGATTTGAAAAGAGCTTTGTTGCTTTTCTGTATCTGTGTCGTGCACACCCCCCACACACACGCCCCCCACCCCTCTCCTCACTCACTCCCCTCGCCCCTCTCCCCACCCACCTCCACCCCACAAAGGACAAGAGATAATCGAGCCCTAACTCGGTGTCCTGTCACTGATACTGAGAAATAACAGAAAGAGGAATGCATATCCAGTGAGGAGAAAGACAAGGCACAAAATGCTTTGGCCAATCCCATCGAAATTGAGTGTCAAAGGCACAGGCATGTGTGATGCTCAACAGACACTGTGCAGAGTCAGGTGGGATCCATGAACTTTCTCAGCATAATTCTGCAATGCAGAAGAACTTGAACAGACCAATGCAAACTCTGTAATTGTCCTGCACACTGCAAGTAGGAATCTTAACTGCAAAGCCAGGAAGGCCTGCCAAACAGGTTGGCTAAATACTTCAGTCAAAAGCAGTATGCCTGCAACACAGCAATAGTGGATGAATCATTTTCTGTCCTTCCTTTTCCTGCAGAAGAGCTAAAGTTCACATTTACTGAGTGTTTGACATGGAAAATGTACTCAGAGAAAACAAACCAAGTGGGTTGCAGGGGCAGGGAACATTTTGAACCTGACAAAAGATTTATCTGGGAACATAGGTGTTCTGGGTCTAAGCCTTTTCTCTCTCCTGCTCCTTTTACACCAGTTAAGCTTCACTTCATAATAATTATCCAGTGATTCAAATCAGAGATTATTATTTTTTTTGCAGTGCTTTTTACAAATGTTCAGAAGATCCCAAATCTGCTGGTAGCACATTCATTGCTGGTACTTTTGCAGTTGACTTATATGGATTTATTTGCTGTGATTCAAATAATCTCCAGTTTGATTTAGAGGTTTACAGAGAGGGTTTGCACTGTCCCCAGCTAATGTAACTTTCAGCATCATAGCAAGAGGAGCTGCTGGAGACATTGGGACACTCTTCTTTGGGAAGTGGAGTGTGTGCTGTGTAGCTGTTACCTATTCAGACCAGGCAATACATCACTAGACATCATGCATTACATACTGCGTGTGACTTCATGAGCTTCGTTCCAATATATACATCTTTGCTTTTAGTACCAAAGAAAGATTTGACTCTAAAAATGGAGGGAAGAAAAAGGAGGGATATTAAAGTTTTTATGGGAACCTTATTGCCTCCAGCAATGGCTCATATAAATAATTTGGATAGAGCAATCATGGCAATTAGCCTCAGGTATACTGAGTCCACAGAGATGCCATCAGGCAGTGGTGAAATAAAGTAGCTACCCTGGCTTAGGTATGTAATCTCCATTTAGCCTCGTTAGGCTTCCTCTGCAGTAAGTGAGAAGAACCAGGGGTTTTCCAGAGGGTGCTTCAGCCTCATGATGGCAATTGCCTCTCTTCCTCTAGTGACTGCGAAGAGAGTAGGTGTTGAACAGCGGGTGGTGTGTATCCTCCTCTTCCCTTTCCTAATAAAGCCTGCATTTCATAGCCATTCACCAGATTGCTGATGTGCTGGGAGTTCAGGAACAGTTAAGTACTTGTACAACCCCCGTGGAAATAGGCACTCAAATGCATGATTAGCTGTTTAGCTTCCTGTGTTCAAAACGGTTTCTCTTCCCTTGATTAGCTTTAGAGCATAATTAAAACATGCTGCCAACAAGGCTTCCAGCGTCTGCAATAAACCACTTTTAAACCGGAAGCGATACAAATTGTGGCAGAAATTTATTACCGCTCCCGTACCAGTAACATGGGAAACCCTGGGAGCTGGCCAGGGGCTGGCAAGACTGTGACAGAAGGAAATCTCTTGTCCGAGCAACACGGGGCGAAGGTGTTGCGCCAATATTATTTCTCTGTGGTTGTTTGGACTTCTCTTGGCACAAAGACCCGGCGCAGGAAGTGTCCTACGGTGTTCCCCCGTGGCTCTGCAGGCTGTAGCTGGGAGCCGGCATGGGGCCTCAGCAGGACAGGGGCCGCAGCAGGGCCCGGGCCCCCCCTGCCGGCCGCGCCGCCGCGGGAGTCCGGCGCTCTCATCAGGAGGGCTTTGGAATAATAGCTCCTAGCACTTAGAGAAAGTACAACTCTTGGGCATGTCCATCTTCATTCATGACACAAGGCAAAAACGGTAAAGTTAGACACCGTGTGCCGTGGCCCATGACTTGCACAAACAGCCATATTGAGAGTCCTCTACAACTGTGCTGTACCACGCTCAAGACTCACGCAGAAACCTGCTAAAAAGTGATTTTGATTTGCAAAAGCATGACAGGGATGACATATGCACTACAAAGCATTTACTGGCAGGTTTTATTAAACATGTGTTTCTTAAAAACCTCTCCCCACTGCCCAGACAAACACACAAAAGATTCTTCCCCCAAAAGCACAGCTCACAAACAACCTTAAACTGATGAGAGAGGAAGGATTAGTGCTCTAATGCACCTGAAATACATGTTCTTAGGGCTTCCTGAGTGGTTGCAGTTTGTCCCACAGGTACAGTACGTATGAATCAGATGACGTTGCTGTGTTGAAGCAGCAACCTGCTAGTACAAATAAGGCTCATGAAAACGAATGAGGCAGCAAGGACACTTCAAAAAGGATAATTCACCCTGTCAAAACATGCTATCTCTTGATTCACAGTGCTTAACACTTTAAAAACACTTTCCTGTGTTTCCCATGCCATGAGCTACAAAGACTGAAATGTCACTGAAAAAGGGGGGAGTTTCTAGGTTCAGCCCTAATAACAACAAATGCAGCTGCCTTCAGGCTTCACTCTGTGGTACTGCCATGGGCTGTGGAAGCTTAATGTAGCTCCAGGGAGTCATGTGTGGAGACTTTCTGGGTGTTCCTGCCTTGGTCCCAGTGTCATCAACCCCATTCCCCCCACCCCCAATTCCCAGGCAGGCACTGCAATGGAAGGTAGGAGTGATACACTTTCCAGTTCTAGTTGGGAATTCTACTGTGGGAGCTACCACGTGGAGGAATCCTATGCTGCATGTGCAGTGTAGAGGGGGGAAGGTGGGAGGCAGGAGGGGAGCATGTGTTTGAAGCACTTGAAAATGGCAGCCTCCAGCTGACTTCCTCCTCTCCAGATCACATACAGTGACTCCAGTTGTTTATATCAGCTTCCACATAGACTTTATTTATGATTCGACTTGACTTAAGGAGATATTCCTTCTTTGCAGTAAGTTTAGGGCTAGCCAGTCCAGGCAGCTTCACCTAGTCCTTGCAGATTAAATATTAAAAAGAAAACTCATAAACAACAGAAGAGTATCTTCTGAGTAGTAAGATACAGTTGAAGATTTCTTCTGTGTGAAGGTGGTACACTAATGGGATTGGCCTCAATATCTTGGTGGGTAGGACATGCAATCATGAGAGTTACATCTTTAAACGGAATAAATTTCAGACAGGTATCACTATTCAGCAGCACCTAATTAAGAAACAGATGTTGCTTTGGATAAACTGAAGTACCTCTGAAGCAAAGCTCAAAGTTATACTTGTCATCCTTAGACTCTGTCCCGAGCATTTCTGCGAGCAGAAGGACAGTTCATTCTAAAATTTCATCTTAGCAGAACCCAGCATTTCAGTAGTTACTAAGTTGTTGCAAATGAGGAAGTGTTCCACATTTTTACTTCCCATTTAAAAAGCAGGGCCTGCAATAGCCCTGACCCTGCAAAGCTGCATCCTGATCGTCTGTGATTACCCCTTTATCTCAGACTTCTTTGTCTGAGATAAAGGGGTATTTGGAGAACAAAAGTAATTTGGAATATCAGTGGGGGAAAAAAAATTCTATTAGTGAAACTCATACTAGTAAGAAGAATCTCTTTCTAGGAGCCAATGTAAAGAGCCCTGTAGACTTCAGGCAACTTTGGGAAAAGGCTCAGGATTTTGTAGAGGTGCTGGTTTGGGGAAGCAGAGAGACAGGATGAAAACAGATAGTGAGAGTTTTGTTATAAGGAGGAATTTGATTGGTTTAAATTTAATTTAAAAGAAAACTGGAAGAAAATTAACAGGGTAGTGTAATTATACCTTGGGATAAAGAAGCAGCCTTTGGGGGATTTTGTGGATGACACCCACTGCCGCCCACGCATTAAATATCTGTTATCAATTTACAGCTTACAACCAGAGAAGTGTATCAAACTAGAAAATGCTTGGAAAACAACACTGCCTCACAGCAGCAAGCCGGAAGAGTGTGAGAAAGGCAAGGATTTTCTTTGACAAACTTCATTCCAAGTCAGGGAATCCATCAGCATGAGAAAACAAACACTTCAACGACTGCTCCCAAACACAAAGAGTTTGAACACATGGCCAGATATTACTATAATAAAAAACCCCAACAAATTGAAGCTATTGCCATGGCACACATTCACACCACGAAAAGCAGAAATAAGCTCACATGACCATAACATTCTCTGGACTCTGTAAAATTGTTACATGGTGTGGAGCTTTGCTTAAGTGGGGAGGAAAAATTAAACCTTCATTGTTTAGCTGTGTCATCCTCTTTCATTCCCTTTGGCAAGCTTTAAGCTGAATCCAGCCTCAGCCCCCTCCCTCATCCCCCAGGGCCAGCAGCCTCCTGCTGGAGCAGGCAATGTGGAACACATGGCATTTGTGTGCTGGGAACCTCCTTCACCCCAAACGCTTAACAGAAAACAGGCTGCAATTTAGTTGCAGTACATGTTTTACTTAAGGCTTCACACTACCCAAACCATGGCAGAACCTGATACTTCAGTTGTTGGAACATTTGTGTTTTTTTCCTACCCCTGCCTGTAAAGTAAAAGACGCTTTCCTGTTTTCTAGCACTTACAAGTATCTTTTATTGCTTCATTTGTCTCAAAACAACAATGAAAACTCTGGAAGATGCTTCTTCTAGCATTGGAGCTGCACGGACAGGTCACTGAGAAGAAATAAAGGATACGAGGGAATACCTTTTCCAGGCCATAGTTGTGGGAAGAACAGCTCTTCTTTCATGCCTAGCAGCACCACCTCCAGAGCTGAGTGTGAAACCAGTCAGGTGATCCAGCAGGTTCTGTATTTTGCTCTCACCAGAATAAATGATGAAAGAAACTTCCTGGCCAGCAGTCTTGTTCTGTGCATCATCCATTTATATCCAGCTGCTCAGTTGTGCAAACACAGGGAAGGCAGGGACCAGCCCCTCCCAAGTGTCTCTGGAGCTAAAATCACCTGAAAACTGGAGTTTCACACAGAAAATCTCATCTCTGGCCTCCAGGACACAGACTGCTTTTCATTTCTGTGACATAGCAGAGTCTACCTCATCAGCACTATTCAGACAGTACAGCCAGGATCAAGAACGCCATCAACTCATTTCTGCTACTTTTAATTATGCAGAATTCATCAGCAAACTGAAGGGAAACAAATATTCTCTGGCTTCAGAGCTACATGGCAGCAGCAGCCTCATACCATGTGCTGCCTGCTCTTTCTCTCTATTTACTGTGGTCAACTGAAGCTGGTAAATTATGGAAATATACTAAGTGACTTTCCTAAAGCATTGAAGTGACAGCATTCAACAGCAGCTAAAGTGGCAATCAGGCCAGAGGAGCTTCAGCCCCTAGATACTTTACCCACGTGGTCCATTCAAAGATCAGCTGTCTCAGGCAGTCTGAAAGTCATTAGAATTGCCTCACTTAGCCCGTCAACAATTTGCCCTCCTCTAAGAATATAATTCATATTTCTTCTGGATTCTGTTTGTTAGATCTGAGTCAGAACACCTTGGGAGTTGAAGAGAACTCCAGGAACCCTGGGCTTCAGTCACTTTTCTAAAAGACAGTTGCAAAACTAATTACAGGTCTGGAGATTTCTTTTTTAAAGTATTGCAGTGATTATTAGGTTGCTCTTATGACAGTTGTGGTGCAACAAGCCCTTCAAGGATGGTTTCAGTGATATATGATCTCATTGGGACATGAGCACATTTTACCTACTGAAAAGTGGCAAACAAGGGAGGAGAGCACTATTGGGCTTGTACTATTACACTGAATATTTTGATTTTAAATATTTTTGAGAAGTGTCTTCAGTGTGCTGCCCAGTGAAACTCTAGAGAAGCACTTCATGGTGTTGCTTCTGTGTTGTAGCACTTCATGGCCTCCAGGCAAAGAAATCGTTTATAGTTTATCTATATGGTAAGATAACATTTAAAGAAAGCATGAACTGAGGATTGCTATCAGTGAATGGCTGGCAATAAGCTAGAAGATTGATTTGATTACAGGAGATGCAAACACATTATGCCTTTAGGAGGGTAAGTGAAAAGCTCAGCATTAAAATAAATTACCATCAGACCCTGGAGACAGCAACTGGAGATGGACTAACGCTCCCTCCTCTGTCACGCTGGCTTCACCTCTGTGTAATCCTACTGACTTCAGACTTGTGCTGCTCAAGTGAGAAGAGAATCACATGCCAAATATATGACCCAGCTTTGACCCAGCTTAGCAATTGTGACCCCAGAGTTTCCAATATTAATGTTGCTATCCATCCTGGCTTACTGTGGCACTTTGAGCTCCATACACAAAAATACAGTGCTTTAAGAGAGTTCTTTTGCAAGGGAATTGCTGGTATGTACTTGTTCATTTCTTTTATAGAATCATAGAATCAACAAGGTTGGAAAAGACCTCAAAGATCATCAAGTCCAACCTGTCACCACAGACCTCATGCCTACTAAACCATGGCACCAAGTGCCATATCCAATCCCCTCTTGAACACCTCCAGGGACAGCGACTCCACCACCTCCCTGGGCAGCCCATTCCAACGACGAACTTGCTGTTCCCTCATTAAATTGTTGAGCTGTGTGTAAGCACACAAGACACATCTGCAAAACCTGTCCAAGAGCCAGAAAGGGATTTTGAGTTGTGCAACTTGTAGGTACTGCTGCCCTGTGGTTAAGTTTTCTGAAGCAGTATACATTTCCTTGCAAAACCCTGAAGTTGTAACCACCTCCCTCCACAGCCACTAATGCCTAAAAAAATCAAATGCCATGCTCTCCCTTTCATTTTTTACACTCTTGTTTAATATCTTTGCTATTTAAAACTGTACCTAGTTAATAGCTGTTTTGTTTTCCCAGCACTCACTGCAGTTGCACAACTCCAGTCACATGAGATGTAGTGCTGGATCTTTTTCCTGCAGTGGGACAACCTGGATTACACTGGGGGGTAGGGTTTTGACACCTGAGTGGACTCTAAATTGACTGGGATTTCAGCTCTGTTTCAGTAAGATTTAAGCCATATAGCTCAGTGCGGAGTACTTATGGTTGCTTTTAAGGAGGTTGCTTTTCCAAGAACTAAGTATGTAGTAACAGAGTTGCAAGTGTTTTTAGGCACTCAGTGATGTGAACAGACACTTGATAGAGATTCTTTAAATGAGATTTCAAAACTGCAACTGAATTATGTGGCTTGCACTTATACTCAGGTGCTTTTTACAGTCTGCACTACTTAAGTTTATCTACAGAGGCAGTTCCTGAGTTTAGCCTCCCAACAGTTCAGCCCAGCTATACCTAGCCAAATAGCCAAGTGTTTCAAACCCCTTCCTCTGAATTCTAGACAGAGATGAACCTCACCCAGCTTCCTCCACCTCTGAGTGTTGTAATGTGAGCATCAGTACCTACTGAAAAGACAACTACATAAGCTAGTGCCAATTCCAGACATTGACTAGTATGGAGAGCATGGAAAGCCAAAAAGTCCTGGGCACCTAAGTTTTGGCACCCTCGGTATATGAGCAGCATAACCTTTGAGACCTCATGATTCAGCTATATTTTTGCATGTCTGGTCTCTGGTGACTCAGAAGGGACGATTGCTGTCAAAGCCTTTTATGTTACCACTGAAATGCCAAGTGTTACAGGGTTAGTTTTTTTTTCTTAAATTCCAGTGAGGAAAACAGTTACTAACATGGAACATCACAGAGATGAGATAAAATTAAACTTTGGGGGGAAATTACAAGTTACTCTATTGACCAAGACCAAACAATTTATGTTCATGATTTGAATTTCCATTAATTCTAACACTGTACAATAGGATGTCTTCTTGGAATCCAGTTTCTCTACTAACACTAGTTTTTCTACTCCTTCATGTATTCAGAGGTCTCTTGATTTTATTTCAGCACTTCAAGTCATTGCTGCATTTTCATTTGCCCTTCATTTCCTTGGTGTTTTTGTTTTTTGGTCTGGGTTGAGTTTGAAATCTGACTTACAGCTCACTGACATTGTAATTTTGCTTTCTCTCATAACTGACAAGTCAGTTCCACTGGAGGCCTGATGTGCAGCCTAGGTCTAATAGAATGGGGAATAGAGCAGTGCACCATTTAAGATGGCTGCATGCAGGGCACACTACCTATTTTACAAACATGAAAGTGATAGTAATCCCTGCCAGTTTCATGAGCCAGGCTGCATGCATTCTGGGTTGACCCCTTGCTGTATGTCATTCTCAATTTTCTGACACTCATTACAAGATTTAGTTAAGGCCTATGTGTGTGCCCCTCCTGTATGAGGATGGCATTATTTCAGTACTTTGGAATAATTTTCCCTATACCCAGCAGTGCCTCAACACAAGAGCACCATGATCGTGCAAAACCCTTGTTGCTCTTATTAACCCACAACAAGATTGCAGTCTCAGCTTTGGAAAGCTTTCAGCTGAGCAAATGGAAATCTGCCTTACCAAAGTGCATTAAAAGAGGGGAAAACAGAGGTGAATACCAAGTGTAAAATCATTTCATATTGTACATCCTAAAAAAAAAAAAAAAAAAGCAAGCTACTCCTACCTACAATTAATGTGTTCAGTTTATGGGAGAGACTGGGTTCTAGAGGGAGACATGGCCATATCAGCTCACCCCTGCACTTACTCTGATAAACTGGTGGAGCAAATACCAACCTCAATTTTCTGCTTTTTTTTGGCAAATCCTCTGAGGCCAGTGTTTGCCTCACAAAAAGGAGATACAGCCTTTGCAAACATATGCAACAAATTCTGCTCAACCATGTCCACTCAGAGGGTGTCAGTGATGTCCCTTTCATTGTCTCCTAGGCAAAGTGGCACACAGCCCTTTTGCTGTGTGGTTAGGGCACAAAGATCTGTGGTTACTGCCATGGCACTGCTGACTTCATACTGTAGCTGTAAAGCTCCACTGCACAGCCTTCCCCTCCTCTTCTCTCCCTGGATCAACTCTGTGCAAATCAGTCTGTGCAACAGAAGTGCACAAAGCTACATTGCGTTAACAAGTCACTGGAAGGCACCTACAGGATCATAGTATTTACAAAATGGATTCCAGGTTCCTAACCTTGTAAATAAAGTGCAGTCACAAATGCATTCCCCACATCTGTTATTTCTGGGCTGCAGTTGACAATGATGAGAAGGTTCAGTTTGGGCAGGTAACAAGCAGAGAAATCTCTCACTCACATCTTAATGAATCATTACCTTCAATAAAGAACTTAAGGAAAATACCTCCTTTCCCCTTTTGACTTGCTTCCTACCCTCAAACATGCACAATGCACAAGAAACTAAAATCATGCTTCCTAGGGAGAGACTGGGATATCTCCAAAGCTCATGTGCCAGCCTCTGAAGGCAAAGGCTGGCACTGACAATGGAAAGCACACCACAGAGCCTGGTCTGTTGCTGCAGGAAAGAAACTTCTTCCTCCCTTAGTGGCTAAGAAATCTTTAACCATTTCAGTTTTATGAGTATAAAGTAACACTAAGTAAAATTCAAGTAGAACTGCTCGGGTAAATTCATGGCAGGGTAAAACTGAATACTTAAGGTATACAACACATTCCTGGGAAAGCTGTTTCTAATTTGTGTCAAACTTCTAGTGTGGCAGTGTTACATCCTACTGAAGGAATGCTGAAATCATGACTAAGGCAGAACTGTCACATTTAATAGTACCATCTAGTACCTCTTGCTGTAATATTGCAACTGCCCAACTCTATAAAATGACCCTGGCAACCTCAACAGCAGTGCACAGAACAGCCCAAGATGTGTCACACAGCTTGCAGTTCCTAGCTCTCTAAAAAGTACTTCACAAAACAGAGCAATTAAACCATGTCAGCCATTTTTAAGATTCCCTAAACACTGGTGCAGACAGATCGTTGATGTCTGGTAGGCCAGGGTTCAGAGACTATCATAATTTATGGCTCTAATTCAGGAACACCTTTAAGTGCTTGCTTTGCCACAAAACAGGCCTCTGCCTCATCACTTCTCTGTGTACTTTCTCCTTGCCAGGAAAGCAACAATGTTAGTGCTCGTAAGCCAGCTGTGGTAAGGCAAAATTCTGCCCCATGGACTTCAGCAGGACTTGTGCCATCTTCAAGAGATGCAATGCAGGCAGGCACAGGGCAGATTTTGCAAGGTAAGGGTGCAGATCAGCAGCACTTGTGCAGCTTTTCAAAATTCCAACAAGGGTCTGTTGGACTTTTTAGGCAACAAGTATCTTTAGAAAGCTGATCCTTGCCCACCAAACTGTTTTTCCTCCAAGAGAGAACACACCACTGCAAACCTAACCGATTTGACCTTTTAATTACAAAGTCACACTCACAACTCTCAACTATGATGCTATTGATTCTACATTCAATCCTGATGCTAGCATCGAAAAAGAATCAATAGCACAGTGCTTTGTCAGAGTAGTAGAAAGAGCCAATGGAAAACAATCATGACAAGCAGGAAGGGGATCTAAGGATGCCAACAACTACTGAAACTGTGAGAAATAAAATTTTTCAAGTGACTCTTTTTTTTTTTCTTTAGCATTGTAAACTGGAGCTGAATTGACTACACATGTAACCACATGGATACTGAGTGCTGTGTGTTGTGGCTCTTCACCATCAATCCTCTAAGTGCATTAGTGAAAGAGGACTCATTTTTGCCACAGCATGGCAACATTCCCGCCAAATCCAACAACTGCTGCACCTAAAATTGTGTAAGAATCTGCAGTCTAGATTCCTACACAGAAGTTCAGATCTGTGGCCAGTTTAGTGGCCACAGAGGGGATCACACTTGTGAGCAAGGGAAGAAAATTCCACCTCATAAAGCCGGGAAGACAGAAATGGTTGGATGTGTGGCACTGGAGAAACTTACTCATTTAACTCAGCAACAATTGAAGACATTATTAGAGGTTTGTTTTTTTTTTATGGACAGAACTGTGGAAAAGTAGAAGCAACACTTAATGATTATTCATAGGCTATCTTTATCCATCTCTTCCTCCATCAATTCAGAAGTGGCTGTTTCTAGGTCCCTCCATAATACCTCACAATAACATGAGAGCATTCTCTGCAACTGACATCTAAAATAACTGCCCTGTATTTCTGCATTTTGACACTTCTGTCCTCTTACCTTTTAGTAGTCCAGAGGTAACTACTCTGCTTGGAAACGATGACTTTTTCCTCAGTTATTCTGCTAATCTTGAAATATTTCATGTATTTAATATTTCAAGTATTGAATCTGTCTGTAAACATCCATGAATGTCTGCCACCATTAATAAAGTAGTTTTATCTGAAGTTTGTTTTGGTTTTTAACACAATATCTGATTTGTGTCAGGTGTCTAACAAACAGTTGTACACATTTTATTTGGAAGGCACAGCAAATGCATGCCAGCTACCAGTGCTGGCTCAAGGTTTCCTATCAGCATAAGGAAACTCAGATGTGCTGCCCTAGGGATGAAGCTCCTAGGTTAGGTTATATCCAGAGCTGACTTTCTCTCACCAAAAACAAAAAAGTAAATGGGATCCAGAAAAGGCTCACATGCACCATTTGCCCAAAATAGCTGCTGTTTCATACATCATCTCCTCCTGGCAGCAGCTGTCAGTCTGGTTTTCAGGGCTCTTTCAGGGCCCGTTCTGCCATCCCTATTGCTGCTTCCTTTGCCTGTGCCTAAATCTAGCCCTGCCAAGCACCAGGAAATTAGCCTCATTCAAAACCAAAGAAAAATCCCAACCTCAACTCTATCTATGTATATATCCTCATCTCACTAAAAATAATGTATGTATAAATAATCTTGCCTGCAAGGTTCAGATAGAAAATTATGGCCAGCTTCCACCTTGTCTAGATTTTTAACTCTTACTGAAATCTACAGCATTATGTTAACAAATTCTACTTCTGCCCTAACAGCCAAGGTCACTGCTACCAATTGCTTTTCTATTGCTTTTCTACACTGTCCCACACCACATCCTGGTCTCCAAACTGGTGACACATGGGTTTGATGGGTGGACCACTAGATGGATAAGGAACTGGCTTGATGGCTGCACCCAAAGAGTGGCTGTCAATGGCTCCATGTCCCAGTGGCGGCCAGTGACAAGCGGAGTCCCTCAGGGATCAGTCCTGGGACCTGTCTTGTTCAACATCTTTGTCAGTGACATGGACAGTGGCATTAAGTGCACCCTCAGCAAGTTTGCTATTGACACCAAGCTGTGTGATGCAGCAGACATGCTGGAGGGAAGGGAGGCCATCCAGAGGGACCTTGACAGGCTGGAGAGGTGGGCACAAGCCAACCTCATGAGCTTCAACATGAGCAAGTGCAGGGTCCTGCATCTGGGTCGAGGCAATCCCAGGCACAAATACAGGCTGGGCAGTGACTGGCTGGAAAGCAGCCCTGAGGAGAGAGACTTGGGGGTGCTGGTGGACAAGAAGCTCAACATGAGCTCTCAATGTGCACTTGCAGCCCAGAAAGCCAAGCAGATCCTGGGCTGCATCAGGAGAAGTGTGGCCAGCAGGTCGAGGGAGGTGATCCTCCCCCTCTACTCAGCTCTGGTGAGATCCCACCTGGAGTACTGTGTCCAGTTCTGGAGCCCCTATTACAAGAGGGATATGGACGTGCTGGAAGATGTCCAGAGAAGGGCCACGAGGATGATCAGAGGGCTGGAGCACCTCCCCTATGAGGACAGACTGAAGGAATTGGGGCTGTTCAGTCTGCAGAAGAGAAGGCTCCGAGGTGACCTAATTGTGGCCTTCCAGTATCTGAAGGGGGCCTACAAGAAGGCTGGGGAAGGACTTCTCAGGATCTCAGGTGGTGATAGGACTAGGGGGAACGGAATGAAGCTGGAGGTGGGGAGATTCAGGCTGGAGGTGAGGAGGAGGTTCTTCACCATGAGAGTGGTGAAGCCCTGGAATGGGTTGTCCAGGGAGGTGGTCGAGGCCCTGTCCCTGGAGGTGTTTAAGCCCAGGCTGGATGAGGCTCTGTCCAGCCTGATCTAGTGTGGGGTGTCCCTGCCCATGGCAGGGGGGTTGGAACTAGATGATCCTTGTGGTCCCTTCCAACCCTGAATGATACTATGATACTATGGTAAATAAGTTAGACAGGGAGGTGCATGCACACTCGTTTGTACAGACACCTCCTATATTCAGAAGGGAATGTACTTGTTTTGTGCTTTATTGGAATGATCAAATTGTTGCAAGGGCACTTTTAAAACCAAACCAAATTATAAAGCCAGATATTCATAGGGCAAGGTATAGAATGATATAGAAGGACCTAAGTATGTGCCAAGTTTCCATTAGGGTACATGCTCCAGTGAAGTCTAAGCTTATGTTTGGTTAAGAAAGGTGTGCTGTGTACTTGAAAAATCCCAAAACACACTCCCTGAGCACAAGGCTGGAGAGATACAAGACCTCATATTGCTCCTCTGCTGTGGGACACTTTTTGTTACCAACTCACCATGAAATGCAATGCATAATAGTTTACATTCATATACATAGATTCCATCAAAGAAAGCTCCGAGGATTTACCCATATAAAAGTTGTAGAGCTGATGCTTTTGATGCACTCTCAGGGAGCTTCCTGCAAGATGAGGAGGGAGAGCCTATAATACAATGAAGACTAACCCTTTCTGGAAGGAATGTTAAGTCTGCACTGAAAGAGTGAATTTTGCCCCTGAGGTGCTGAAACCATTCTGCAGAACTCATTACATCTGTGGAAAGAAATCCATGAGTCTGTTTTCCAAAGCTGGGACAAGGTGTCTCAGGTTGAGCCTTGCAAAGTGCTGAGTCAGCTCTGGAAAGGAAGGGGTGGCTTGGCAGAAATAGCAAAGCTGGCTAGGGAGTAAGGGAAAGCTGCCAAATCCACAAGTCCTGATTACAATTAGTAGCTTTAATAGACTCTTCTGTTACGAGATCTTTAAAATGGAAAAGATTAGAGAATGCCTAGCTCTGTTCTAATGCATGTAGTTACATCTGCATACATTAGCTGCCCCAGGGCACCCCAGTTCATTTGCATTACAGAGGCAGCGGAAAAGGGATGGAAATGCTCCTTTTCAAGGGCTAAAGTCCAGAGAAGGGTTTTGATGTGCAGCACAGGGTTGGCAGTGTGGCTTCCTACAGCAATAGGAGGGACTTGTCCATGAAACAGAGGATGGGAGAAGGAGCAATGCCAGCTACGCCTAGTTTCCCACAACCCAGCAGGAGGTAGGGCAACTGAACATATGTGAGACCAACCCCAAACACTAAAATGTCCCAAAATCCCAGAGTGTATAAAAGTGTCTCAAAGCTGAGCATAAAATTAAGAGTCAGGGCTATTATGTTTATGTTCCCTGCAGACTTCAGGCATGACAAAAGTAGAGCAGTTCCCATTAATAACTGCTGTTATCATTAAAAACAGTTGTTCAATCATTATTGACTTAATATATCAACAAGAGACCACAACAGTCGAGAGATTTATCAATGAAGTCACAGAAAAGGAAGCTTACTTTTGAAGCAGACTAAGATAAGGATACATGGGGAAAAATACAGGATGCACTGATCTTTTTTTTTTCCCTAAAATTATTCCATGTAATTTATCTTCTCATAGTAATTATGTGCTGTCAGTGGTTTCATATGAAGAGTGTTAATTTTTCATTTTACGGAGGGAAGATCTAATTTGCTATTCCCATGGGTGAAAAGCTGATTATGTATGAATTTGATAATCATAAATGATTAATTACTTGGTTGAGAATGTTAGTCTCATAAACCTGGTTGGATATGCACAGACAACAAGATGTGCTCTGATTAGAGGCAGAAGCAGAAATAACTGCACTAGCACCAGTATCTATAAAATGCCACTGCAAAAAGGAGTATTACAAGATCTGGACTTCATTTTAAAAGTTAAACATAGGCCATCCTAACATGCATGCAGATAGAAGTTGCTTGCTCGGCATTGATAGAGGACTCCACTTGCACATTTACCCTTAAGATATGTTATGGAAAAGTTATGAGTTACATGTAATTATACTCTCCCACTTAATGCCAGAAGTTGCTCTTTCCTTCTCACACAGTCTTTGTACAAGCTGATCTAATTCATCACGTTTTTATAATATTGCACTCTCCACATATTTGGATAGAGTTGGATAAATTGACTTAAGACATTACTGTAGAAGACAGACTACAAAGAACCAGCTGCTCTCTTTATAGGAACTCCTTTTCTCTTGCTAAGTTATAGATTGTCTAGTTTTGTGCAGCCACTTTGTTTATGGAGCAAAATTCCATCCACATATTAGGATCTCTTTCAGAGAGATCCCAGATTACTCAAAGCATTGACACCAGCCATAAGGATTAACTTACTATCCACCTCTCTTTTTCCTCAGACATTAGGTGAGTACCTGTCAGCAATACAGTAGGATACTGTGAGTAAACAGACTAGCATATTTCTATTACACCATAACCTATATTTGCATGCAGGTAAACTGCTTAACAGAGATAAAAAGATTTTTACTGCTTCTCCTGTATGAGAAGGCCTCAGGATTTTGTTCACATACTAAAGAAAACCAAGAAGAGATGCAACAGGAATCCAAATATCTAAGAAGAAATCCAACCAGGTTCTCACAGGGCATAAGAAGAAATATTTCAAAAGGCCAGCAGAAGTAAGCACCCAGCAGAACTTCCCTATTTCTGTGGGAAAAGCCAGAATTGCCAGGCTTTGCAGAACATTCAAGCCCACCTGCCTGTGCTCACAGCTCCATGCTCAACTGCTTACAGTACCAATTCAAAATGCTATGTATCAAGTAAATTACAAGGATGAGGAAAAGAAACACAGAGAAGGGAGAAATGGACTGACAAATAGGCATAGGTAGCTTCCCATCAGCCAAGCTGACTGATATCCTCCTGTGCTCTGCCCTACCACGTGCCTTACCTTAGAGGTAACCATCCCAAGACACAGCTCTATTTTCCTGTGATTTCATTCCTTGGCTCTCCAGTGAAGAGCAGTAATTGCAGTAGTGCTGGCTGCCTGCAGAAGCCTGGGGCCATGCCATGTAAATCCCTGTGTGACCATAAAGAGAACACAGCAATTGAATAGGAGGCACAGGAAGGAGCAAAGCTTATCTAATATTTCAGCTCCACAAACCCAAAGTAGTGCTAAAACACAACATGGCCTCAAAGCTTGTACTCTGGGATGTTCTTTCTTGAGCTAAAAGTTTGCAAATAAATATTGATCAATTTGAAGAGTTACATTCTTTGTACACATGAAGTTCACACTGTGAGCCCAGATCTTAGTGCTTTATTAAACATACACATTAAAAGAGGCTCCTAGTAAAGAATAGTGTGACCACCACCAGTTTTTCTTTGGCAAACCTCCAGCAGGAAATAATCCTGTCTCAGCCATAGCTCTCTCCTCTGGTACTGCACAGACTCAGACAATGCGTCTCTTGGACTCATTTAAATATGTCTAAGTCTGTGCTCCATTGTTTTAAAGCATCAAAGACTTTTGCTGTTATAAATCATAACAACTAATGAGTAATTCTGAACAATAAAGCCACATGATAAAAATGAGACTCAGCTGTTGCCAGTCATTGAAGGAGATTGTATAAGAGTAAGAAAAGTTATATATGCATTACAGTGAATGTAATCTAAGTGATTTGTTTGAAGACAAGGTGCTAACATCTCTCATTTTAAAGGCAAGGATTTTTCAGTAACACTGAATCACAATAGTTAAAAAAGTACAGTAAAAGTTTTTCTTCATTCCAGCAACAAACTCAATATAATGCAACATCTGGGGAGCCAGAGAAGCAGCAACGTGTTTCCTAAAATACCTGGCATTGCTCCAGTGCTCTATCAGCATCCTTAAAATACAGGCAATTGAAAAAACACCACCATTGCTGCATGATATGAATTTCAAACAAAGCAAAAAGTTCAACATAACTCCATACAAGTCACATCTGATTTGGATCACTCTCTAATACCCAAGCAGTTTAGAAGACTAAATCTTATTTTCAAAACTACAATACAGTATTTCCCTGTGTAATTTAATGGTCCAGCTTTAGATAGGGACAATAAAAACAAACAAAAATTAAAGAGCCAAACTTAAAAAAACTAATGCTAAATTAGTAGGTGCCTTTAAAAACAACCAGGAAAAGGGTGTTTGTATGTACATCCTGGAGTATCTGAATTCTAAACACTGTGCATTGCCTACTGTTCTATTGAGAATTGTTACTTAGCTAAACACATGTGGGTCTGCAGACAGCAGTCCTCATATTTACTTTGATTCTTCTCATAGCAGCTTTGAAAACCTGGAAGTGCTCGTCAGATCAGAGTTAAGCTGCAAACAGTCACGTTAAAACATGTTTGTCAGAAGCCACAAGGGGTTTGTAGTTGAAACTTGGGTTACCTTCTAAAGGACAGCATTACAGAAAAACACTGCTGTTTGGGAGTCAGAATTTTTTTGATGATACAATATCACGCCTGAATGTAGCCAGACGAATGACTAGGGGACCAACTTATGACCTTTCCACTCCTGAGTACTATCTGGGATACAACTGAGAGGGGTACTGCCCTTGTTCTTAGTCTTCTGACCTCCCACATTGCCAAATCTGTGTCCCATTAACTTTGCTGGGGCTGACATTTTCTGAATTACAATACTATCCTTTATTCTCTTTAAGTTCTTGAAACTGGTTCTCCCTTTGATATTAGGTACCAAGATATCTCTTTCGTTTTCTGCAGTCTTGGTCTTGAGTATTCCTTACCAAAAATGTTAACTCTCTAAAGCGTCTCATTTAGAAATAGCTGACTGATTTTGTGTAGCTATAAATGCCACACCAGAGAAATACAATCTCAAAGAGAAACTGCATTTTAGACTGTAACATAGCAGAACTAAAAAAGAACTTGTAAGATCAGCTGATCCTAGACTGACAGACATCAATCAGTGCCCTGTCTTTATCATGACTAAAATTAGTGGAGCCACAAAAAGAAAAAAAAAGGTAAGGTCATGACAAGATTGCTACAACTTTGCCTGACCTTGAATACCACAAGCCTACTAGTTTAAGATGAGAGGGCACTGATCCCTTGTTACCCAATTTCTTTGTTGAGGGTATCAATCTAGAGAGTTTTTTTTTTTTCCTAACAAATTACTGGAAATTACTGTGCAAATCTGAAGAATCAGCCCAGTGTCAAGAAACCCATTAGTCAAAGAAGAAACAAAAAGTCCATGTACAAATAATTATCAGAAGATAATCAGCTCAATATCCGAATAGCAGAATTATCTAGAGGGCTAAGTTGATTCACAAATGAAAGCTAAAAAGTCAATAGACAGCTGCACTAGATTTTGTAAGGTGTAAAGTCTTAATGATCTTATAAGAGAAGAGTGCAGGAATCCCAAACAAATTAGTAGTCTTTTCAGGAACACCTAAATAGTTGTTAGTCAAGTAGATGAAAGGGGGGAAAAAAGTGTTTATGGATAGTCTATGTAGGTGTTTCATGCCTCTGCTTTGAGGGGATTGCTTAACATGTGCCTCTGGAGCACAACTGGAAAAAAATGTCCCCAGTCTTACTGCCTCACTTGCAATCCACTAAACATCCCTAGGTTCACACACCTGTCCCATTTCACTTCATACACATACATAAGGTTGCTGTAGTTCTTAGTGTGACAAAGCACACTTGCCCTTAAAGCTCTGGGGTGTAGTAATTAGGAGATGGAAAGATAAAGTGTTACAACAGCTGGAAAGGAAGGACAATGTAACCTCAGAAATTAAGTCAGATGCCAAATACAGTGTCTCAATTTTAAAACAGTCCTTGAATACAAATAAGACCTAGAGATGTTAAATATTTTATTCTAAAATGCTATTTTTTTCCCAATCACAACAAATCATAAACATTATGTGTCACAGCTGGTAACTGCAGCTGGAGTCTGATTTTATCTCAGGAGATTATTACACCATGCAGATATTAATATCTCAAACTCCAGAACTGTGACTGGTAAAATCCAGGAAAAAAGTGTCAGACTGAACAGAAAAGAAATGAAAGTCCAAAACTTCTGCAGAAACACTGAAGACATTTTGGATTATGTGAGTATAATATTTCTGTACGTGCTTTCAGGTTCATCTATACTGTGGCTATTTTTTTCTCTATGGGAAATGCACCTATCTGCAAATTTTGACACTTTTGATGTAAAGGAATCAGGAAGTTACACTTCTGTTCTCTATATCCACTGTACTGTAGAAAAAAAATGTGGATATTTTTCATTACTGAAATAGCAAAAGATGGATACTCAGATGACAGATTGACAGGATACCTCATTTATTATTGCAACAGTATTATCATGGATAGTTACTGTAGAACACAGGTGTGTGCTCTGACTCTCTTGTATTTGGGACAATGCAGAGGAAAAAAAAAACAACAGCTGATCTGTGCCCCAAAAGTCACTTTCTTGGTACCAAGGAAAATAGTAAATGTGTTCAGATACACAGATGTATTGCAAGTAGCAGGATACAGAACTGATACAGGGAAGCCTGATCTCACCAGTGCACTCAATGTAGTAAAATGTTGTTCATTGGGATTGGGGGTATCTTTACTGATATCATGTTAAAAAGATTCCAAAGGAGCTGTTTGGAAGGCAGTGCACTACTGAGGCTTAAACAACCTTCCTGTCAACTGAGAATTAGAATACAGAAATGACAAAAGCAACAGAGACTGAAATTGTGGCCTTGTGGGTGAGAGAACACAGAGGCTAAGGAAAGGTTTTAAAGTGAAGCTTGTAAGGCAGAAAAAGCTAATGCAATGAAGGGGAAGTTTATTCTGCAGCAGTATTGCAGCCAGGAAATAGGATTATACTGCAGAAACATATGAAATGGTCATTATGTATTTTGTAAGAGGTGAGTTTAAGCTGCATGCCAAATATGGAAAGCTGCGTTGTTGGAAGCATATCATTATCCTGAGAAAAAGGCTGGGGTGGGGGGAAAGCTGCTCCTTATACAAAATGTTATGGCTGTTCACAGGTGACTTACATGTGTAAAACTGCCTCTAAACCACAAGTTCTTTAGTTATTACTTTTTGTTGCTTTTTTTACTCCCCACTAACAGACACAACAGTATCTCTTTAGTAACATATGATAATTCATTTGTAAAACAGGTGTATTGTCAAGTACTTGCAAGTTACAAAGCAAACCCTGTGGAGACTCTACTAACATGGCAGACAGTTGTTCCCCTGCTGAAGTGATTATTACAAATGTTAATATTGTAATGCTTTTATACACCTTGTAGTCCCAGTGTGTAAGAAAACCTGGATAGGTTTTGTAACTAGGTAACATGGTAAGTTTTGTAGGAATGTCTTAAACAAGCCCTCCATGAAGTATGTTGATAACTGTATTGGACTGTGTCATAGCCCAACTGTATGTGAGTTCAGTGTCTTAAGGTTACTTTGTTGCAGTAAAATTACTCTTGAAAACAAAACCATCTGTATAGTTTCTGTAAGAAGTTTAATCTTCTTACAAGTAAAAATATTTACTAATGGCTGTAGTTCAGCTAAATCAAATATTCTAATTACATGATTTTTAACTGTCTCAGTCTTACTGACAGAGGCCCCAGTATATATTAAACTAATTCACATAGGGACTTAAGTTTCCTTAACTGTTTATTTTCTTATATTGCTATCAATAGAGAATCATAGAATTGTTTTTAGTTGAAAGAGACATTTAAGATCATTAAGTCCTTCTAATAGTAATGAATAAACACTAACCAACCTCCTACATCCTTAAGAAACCAACTATCCTATCCTATCCTATCCTATCCTATCCTATGTTCATGTCTTTTATATACCACTTACCTAATCAATAAACCAATGTATTAATTATCAGACTCAGTAGTTATCAATATTAAGAAACCAACCATCCTCTCTTATCCTATGTGGACAACCTCCACTCCTTGGTGGACACGGAGGGGAACATTGTAACAAAGGATGAGGAAAAGGCAGAGATACTTAACACCTTCTTTGCCTCAATTTTTACTAGAAGGACAGAACGTCTTCCTGACAGCTGGCCTGCAGAGCTGGCAGAAGGAGTCAGGGAGCTGCACAGTTTCCCTGTGTTCCATGAGGAGATGGTTGGAACTCTCCTTAGCAGCTTAGATCCCCACAAGTCCATGGGACCAGATGGGATTCATCCTAGGGTGCTGAGAGAGCTGGCAGACGAGCTGGCCAAGCCACTCTCCATAATTTTCCAGCAGTCCTGGCTCACTGGTGAGGTCCCAGAGGACTGGAAGCTGGCCAACGTGGTGCCCGTCCATAAGAAGGGTCGGTTGGATGAGCCAGGGAATTACAGGCCTGTCAGCCTGACCTCAGTGCCAGGCAAGATCATGAACAGGTCATCCTGAGTGCAGTAACACAGCACTTACAGGATGGCCAAGGGATCAGGCCTAGCCAGCATGGATTTAGGAAGGGCAGGTCCTGCCTGACCAACCTGATCTCTTTCTACGATCAGGTGACCCGCCTGGTGGATGTGGGGAGGCCTGTGGATATAGTCTACCTGGACCTCAGCAAGGCCTTTGACATCGTCCCCCATAGCAAACTCCTGGCCAAGCTGTCAGCCCATGGCTTGAATGGGAGCACACTGCGATGGGTTAGGAACTGGCTGGATGGCCGAGCCCAGAGAGTGGTGGTGAATGGTGCCACATCCAGCTGGCGGCCAGTCACTAGTGGTGTGCCCCAAGGATCAGTGCTGGGCCCTGTGCTCTTTAACATCTTTATTGATGATCTGGATGAGGGCATTGACTCATCATCAATGAATTTGCTGACGACACCAAGCTGGGGGCAAGAGTTGATCTGCTGGAGGGTAGAGAGGCTCTGCAGAGGGACCTCGACAGGCTGGACAGATGGGCAGAGTCCAACGGCATGAGATTTAACGCATCCAAGTGCCGGGTTCTGCACATTGGCCACAACAACCCCATGCAGTGCTACAGGCTGGGGTCAGAGTGGCTGGAGAGCAGCCAGGCAGAGAGGGACCTGGGGGTACTGGTCGATGGTAGGCTGAACATGAGCCTGCAGTGTGCCCAGGCAGCCAAGAGGGCCAATGGCATCCTGGCCTGCATCAGGAACAGAGTGGCCAGCAGGAGCAGGGAGGTCATTCTGCCCCTGTATACTGCACTGGTTAGGCCACATCTCGAGTCCTGTGTCCAGTTCTGGGTCCCTCAGTTTAGGAAGGAGGTTGACTTGCTGGAACGAGTCCAGAGAAGAGCAACAAAGTTGGTGAGGGGTTTGGAACACAAGCCCTATGAGGAGAGGCTGAGGGAGCTGGGGTTGCTTAGCCTGGAGGAGAGGAGACTCAGGGGTGACCTTATCACTCTCTACAACTACCTGAAGGGAGGTTGTAGACAGGCGGATGATGGTCTCTTCTCCCAGGCAGCCAGTACCAGAACAAGAGGACACAGTCTCAGGCTGCGCCAGGGGAGGTTCAGGTTGGATGTTAGGAAGAAGTTCTATACAGAAAGAGTGATTGCGCTATGGAATGGGCTGCCTGGGGAGGTGGTGGAGTCGCCGTCATTGAAGGTGTTCAGGAGGAGACTTGATGGGATGCTTGGTGCCATGGGTTAGCTGTTTGGGTGGGTTGGATTGGTTGATGGGTTGGACACAATGATCTTGAAGGTCTCTTCCAACCTGGTTTGGTTTATTCTATTCTAATAAAGGTTTATTCTATTCATGTCTTTTATATACTACTTATCTAATCAATAAACCAATATAATGATTATCAGAAGACAGAGAGGATGGTTAGTGACTAACTAACCATCCTCTCTTTCTCTCTCTCTCTTGTCTTAGTTAGTTACTAACCATCCTAACCATCCTCTCTCTCTCTTGTCTTCTCTAGGACACAGAGCCGGATAGGATAGGATAGGGTAGGACAGGACAGGATAGGATAGGATAGGATAGGATAGGATAGGATAGGATAGGATAGGATAGGATAGGATAGGATAGGATAGGATAGGATAGTTGGTTCCTTAATATTGAAAACTACAGAGTCTCTGATAATCAATATATTGGTTTACTGACCAGATAAGTAGTATATAAAAACCATTTGGATAGGATAGGATCTAGGAGGTTGGTTAGTGTTTGTCTCTAACCAATTTTCTCCTACTATTAGCCCAGCACTTGCCAAGTTCACCACTGAGCCCTGTGCCTCAGCACTACATCCACATGGCTTCTAAATACCTGTGGAGATGGGAACTCCACCACTTCCCTGAGCAGATTGTTTCAGTGCATTACAACCATTTCCCTGAAGAAATTTTCCCTAATGTCTAACCTAAACCTCCTCTGGAAAAACTTGAGGCCATTTCCTTTCATTGTATAACTTGTTAATTGAAAGAAGAGACCAACACTCACCTGGCTACAATCTTCTTGTCAAGCGTAATCACAAAATCAAAGAATACATCTGGTTGGAAGAGACCTCAAAGATCATCCAGTCCAGCCTTTGACCCAGTACTGAAGGATCAACACTAAACCATGTGCCCAAGTGCCATGTCCACACAGTGCTGAAACACCTCCAGGGATGGTGACTCCACCACTGCCCTGGTCAGACCATTCCAATGTTCAAGAACCCTCTCTGTGAAGAAATATTTCCTAACATCCAGCCTGAACCTCTCCTGGTGCAGCTTAAAATAATTTCCTCTAGTCCTGTTCCTTGACTCCAAGAAGAGGCTGTCCCCCTCCTTGCTCTAGCCTCCCTTCAGGTAGCTGTAGAGAGTGATGAGGTCTCCCCTCAGCCTCCTCTTCTCCAGACTGAGCAACCCCAGCTCTCTCAGACATTCCTCAGAGGCCATGTGCCCATGTCCTTCATGAGCCTTGTTGCCCTTCTCTGAACATACTCCAGCACCTCAATGTCCTTCCTGTAGAGAGGGGCCCAGAACCAAACACAGTACATGAGGTATGGCCTCACCAGTGCTGAGCACAGGGGGATGATCACCTCCCTGTTCCTGCTGGCCACAACACTTCTAATACAAGCCAGGATACCACTGGCTTTCTTGACCACCTGGGCACACTGCTAACTCATATTCAGTCCAGTGTCAACCAATTCCCCCAGGTTACTCCCCAAGTCGCACCTTCCCAACCATGCATCCCCAGGTCTGTAGCTTACCATGGGCTGTTGTGACCCATGTGGAGGACCTGGTGCTTGAACCTTGAACATCATACAATTAGCCTTGGTGCATAGATCTAACCTGTCCAGATCCTGTTGTAAAGCTTCCCTACCCTCTAGCAGACTGACATAGCCACCCAGCTTAGTGTCACCTGCAAACTCAGTGAGAGTGCACTCAGTCCTCTCACCCAGATCACTGATAAAGCTATTGAAGAGTCACTAGCAGCAGCATCACTACTGACTGGGCACCAGCCAGATTTAGTGCCATTTGCCACTCTTTGGGCCTGGTCATCCAGTCAGTGTTTAATTCAATGCAGAATGCACTTATCCAAGCCTTGTGCCATGAGTTTGTAAGGAGGATGGTGTGGGAGATAGTGTCAAAGGCTTTACTAAAGTCCAGATAGACAATGTCCATGGCCCTTTAGCTCATCTGCTAGGTGGCTCACCTTATTGTAGGAGACCAGATTAGTCAGGTAAGACCTGGCTTTCATAAACCTCACTAGAGCTGAATACACGGAATAATTGCTTCCCTATATATTGATTTACAGTCCTACAGATTGATTTACAGTCCTACAACCCATTACAGTACTAGAACAGTTGCAATGATATGGGGCTGTGTTATAAATTCCTGACTGCTGCTGCAGCAGCCTAGGTCTTACTGGTGTTGCTTCTAAGTGCCGAATGCAACAGAATCCAAAGGCAGCTGGGATTGCTTTCAAAGCCTACGGGCTGTATCTAGGCATTTTTGCAACTTTGAAACCATCTCTGCCCACAGGGTTTTGCTTGAAGTCTCTGGACCAGGAGCAGGAGGAGGGAGTGCGCATGCTGACGGGGCCTGGGTGACATCCGCGCCTCCCAATTGTCTGGTCGGGAAATCTGCCCCGGCGCAGAGCACGGCAGTGCGGTCTGAGCCCAGGTGTGCCGCAGGCACGCATTTAGTCTTCAGTCCAGGGCCCGCGCGCTCACCAAACTGTCGCGACAGGGACCTCGCCGGCCGTGACAGGGACCTCCAGAGCCGCCACAGCACCGCGCGCCTCCGCGAGGCGTGAAGCCGTGCGCGCGCTCTGCCTCAGGAGCTGGGCTGGCGGGCGCCTCGCGCCTCCACAGCGAGCCGGCTGCACCCCCGCCCCGGGGCCGCTGTGCCCTGCAGCTTGATATTCCCCTCCAAGTGAAAAATGCTGCGTTCCCCCGGCCGCCCTCCTCGTCCTTCTCCTTCCTGAGGAGTCGTCGGTCCCTCCGATGACTGCCATCGTGGACGGGCAGAGCGGACGTCGACGCCACCTCGTCGCTTCGGCGAGGGCCGCGGACACCGGAGGTGCCTCTCCCACATGCCCAGGTAAGGTGAGCCCTAAGCCCTCAGCCCGGCGAGCCAGCTGAGGCGGGGCTCCTTTCCCGCCGCTCTCCAGGCGCAGCGGAGAGGGAGGAGGGCGGGAGCCGCGGGTCGCTCAGGCTGGGCTGGTGGGCCGGCGTCCCGGGCTTCCCGCGCCATGGGCTTTGCGGCGGCGGAGCGGGCCGTGCCGTGCCGTGCCGGGCGAAGGGCGGTGGAGCGGTCCCGGAATGATGACGCGCTTCCTGCCCTCCCCGGCGGGGGTCTGCGCCTGGAGTCCGCAGCGGCGGCAGCTGTGGGCGGCGGCGGCGAAGCAGGCGGGAGCGGGCGGCAAGCGAGCGGGGGGGAAGGAAGGAAGGAAGGAAGCGAGCGAGCGGCGGGGCTTAGGTGCTTTGCAGTGCTACAGTAACGCCTTTCCCGGTAGGAGCCCGCGAGGACCCCCTTGTCCTGCCCTGCCGTTGCACGTTGCATGGAGTGTCTGGTCCGTGCTGAGCCGCCGAGAGGGGGAAGACTCAGCGCAGGGCTGAGTGGCGGGAGCGCGGAGCCGGTCCGTGCCTGCGGCGACTCAGCTGGCATTGGGTTTTGCTTGCAGGCACTGCGTTACCCCGAGCCAGGCAGGCAGCAGATGCCGGTGGCCGTTCCCACGGCGGGAGCTGCGCTCCGTCCGGCACAGCCTCGCCCGCGCCGAGTGCTGCCCGCCCAACAAGTTGCCGGTTCCAGGGAGAACTGTAATAGCCCGGCCCGATGCCGTGCGGGGAGACGGGTTGCCGTGGCTTGGTAGGGACTCCGCTGCGGGCTGAGCCCCAGCAAGGAAAGAGCGTCCCTGGTTCACCTTTCCTTCGTAAGGAGCCTGGTTGGGCTGGTGGGGAAATCGCGGTCCTTTAGGATCCCCTCGTGTGCTGTATAGCGTCCAGCGTCCAGCTTCTCCTGGCTCCTCGCAGCCTGTCTGGGGGAGCTTTGCGTAGCCGGGTTGGGGGGTAGATTTGCCCGAGGGACGGAGCTGTTGGTCGCTACAGGCGACCGCGATGGAGAAAAATCTTTTTCGCAACACGTTGCGAAGCGACGACCTCCCAAGGACGATCGTTCCGCGTGTGTTTAATGTCCATCTGTCTGTATATATCTACCGCTTCACACCGAACCCGTGGGACGGCTCGGGTTGGAAGCGGGGCTCGGGTTGGAAGCGGGGCTCAGGCCGGTCCTGTAGGGCCACCCCGGAGAGGAGGGAAGGACGCGTCCGCCCCTGAGCAGCGCGGACAGGGATGGGTGGGCGGGTGAACCGCACTGTTTCGCGGCCTCTCCCTTCCCCGGGCTGGCCTGGCAGCCTGCAATGGGCCAGCGACTCAGACCTACCTGTCCCGGTGCAGCAGGGCTTCGTGCCCGCTGCTGGCTGAAGCGTTGAACCTCCCTTGGTATGAGACGGCGGTGTGTGCTTGCGGAAGGCCTGCCCACGCTATGGGTTGGGGTACCCCTACGTGTCCTGCAGCTCTCTTTCTTCCATATTACCCTAGCAGATGGCTGTGGGGTGCAGGCAGGTCTTACCTTCGGATGACTAGAGGGCACCAACACAGTGCCACTACCTGGGCACTGCGTGGGAACACCTGCCTGGAAAGTGGGGCCTCTGATGTCTTTGTGCTCACCTTACGTAGTGCTTTTGTTCTACTGACCGAGTACTTCAATTTATTTAGGCTTTAGTTTTCGTGTGTTAAAATGCTGCTGCAGTGTCAAATTAGAAAGATTATGGGAATATTCATTGACTGAAGCAACTGTCAAATTAACCAATTGCCCATGTCCTTATGAATCTGTTAGAAGTTCATTTTGCAAACCTGTATTTTAAAGCTGGGATTTGAGCTGTATTAAGATAGGTCTGAGTTTGAAAGCATATTTAAAGACATCAGGAGTTGTGCATCAAGAGAACCCATCAGCCATGGAAAAATGTCCATATGATTAAAAAGTAAACAAGTGTCATGTTTCTGAGATGGCTCTTGCTTGGCATCTTACTTGTGTACAGCAGTGTGTTACAAGTATGATCACAAGCTGTCAGTATTAAATACCTTACATACTGTAATATGTATGGAAAGCTTTCATATCTGTTTGGGATAATGGTCAGCCATTCTTCCAACAGTACAGCTGTTGAAGTTAACTCTGAACTAAGTTGGCTGAAATACCTTTTCTGCTTTAATTTTCAAAAAATAAAGTTTTCAAGTCAGTACTTTAAGACTGAAGGTTACAATGCAGCTCAGCAGGGAGTGGGGAGAGATTTCTTGCCTCTGGCAAGTGCATTTCACAAGTTTGGTAAGCCTCATTTAACTCACTGGTCACTGCAGAAATCAAGGGTTAAGTGGAGTTTTTGTCCATCTTATCTGTTGGTGGCAAAGTTATTAAGCTGAAGTAAAATAAGAATAGTTCTTTCTGATGGCTGGTCTAAGTCTCTGGGTTAACTGCAACAAACTTGGACAATATGAAGTTCTGAATCTCAGTATAAATTTTGATAAAGATGACAGTAATTTTATATAGGATATCCATTCATTTAACCTTTCAAATTATAGTGTTTTACCCTGAATAGTTGTCCTGTGTGTTCTTAGAGTAACATCTGTTGCATGATATCATGTAATGGAATGTAGTGCAGCCTAATTTAAGTTGTTTTGAAACGTTGCCATTGCACTGCAGTAGTGCCTGAGTGAGCAAGAGGGTTTTGGTGGTATGTGTGATGGATAGATTGGTTAGGAGTAGATGATGTTGAGAGACTAAATTATGTTTGAACTGCAAAGGTTTAAGTAATTTTGCTCTGGACTTGGTTTGTTGTACGGTTTTACTGAGACTTCTTTCATCGTTTGCCAGTTAATCTAATCACTGAATTCTACTTAGATTAGGAAATGCATTTAAAGTTGTATTTATAACTTTTAGCACAAAATACTACTGCAACAGATACAAGTATTTTATTTTGGAGAAGGAGGAGTGTGCTTGAAACAACTATCAGGCTGTGGCACAGCTTGAACTGCATAATCTTCAGGATGACTTAAATTATTTTGCTGTGAAAGCCTTCTCTTACTTGGTATTGTTTCTACAAAGATTTGACTCAGCACAGCAAGGATGTTTTGAAGCATTAATATTTGGGTGGCGTAGTTTTTATATGATATATATGTATAATAGGTATTTGTTAAATCTGTGCAGATGCAAGGTCTAGGCAGCTTTCAAAGCTGCCAGTAGTAAGTCATCACCACAGTAAGAGAGTAGTCCAGACATCCATTTTCATTCCTTCTTGTGGTATTGTAATGTAAGAGAGCTCTTGGAATATCAGTTTGTATGCTTGTGAAATGGGAGCAATACCATTTGCTGAAGCATCATTCCAAGCCAAAATTTTAATACTGAAGTACTGAAAACACTATTTGAAGTAATTCTCAGCTCCTAGTCCTGTCTGAACCTCAGAGATTTCAATAAATTGCCCAGTGTGTAGGCATTCTGAGGTGTGGGTGGGTTGGTTTGGTTGGTTGGTTTGTTTGATTTTTTAAATATGTGTTTTTGTGCTAAGAAGTTCTTACCCAGATGCTGCCTTTGCACCAGGCCATAATTAGGAAAGAAGTATGAATGTGTTTACAGACCACCATATCCAGTTTTCAAAAATTGTTTTTCTCTCCTCATGGATCTTTAAAATGTTTGGCAAGTCTGCTTATGCATGTTTCTGCAGACAACAGAATGCTGATGCGAACTGAGACAGCAAGCAAAATGGTTGAGTGTTGCTGCAAATCAGGAGAGGCTGTCTTAATAGGCAGCATTTTGTATATTGGGTTTCATTTCTCTACTTTTGGATTTGAGCATGTCAGTTGGGACAGATGCTACTGGTATGCAGTTGGAAATTGTAGTTTCAGGTAGTTCTGTTTGTTGGCACCTGAAGGAGAATGCAGAGGTTTTGCTTCTGGAATTCTGATTTTGACCACACATGGTTATAAGAGTATAAGTTGAATTGAGCTGAGGAACTTTGCAGGGCAGGAGAGAGGCAAATGATAAAGCAGAGGGTTTTTTCCAGAATATCCTGGCTACCAAATTCCAAAGGCTATGTTACGCAGAATAATGTAGGCTTTTGCAACTCTGTGGATGAGATTGTTGTGATTATGGATGTCATGCTGTGTCTTACCCTCTTTTATGCTTATTTTTTATGTTGTGATTAAACAATCTGTTTGTTTTCAAAAAGAATGTCAGATTGTTTTCGAAGGTAGCCCAAGCTACTCTTGATGCACAAGTACTACAGTGTTCCACAAAATCTTGGGTCTGATCAATAATTAGAGAATCGTGGCCTTCTGGGTGTAGTAAAGCTGTGCCTTTGGTATGTTCGGGAATAAGAAGGGTGATGCAGAACCTGTGATTGGTTTTGATGCCAGACTGGTAGTTGTGAACACCAGATTTTCTAGGTTTCTGTCCCTGCTAATGCTGCTTAAAATCTATTTCACCGCAGTGTCAGAGAACCATTTCCCTGGGTGTGTTGTGTGCACACATGCTTATCTTGGAATTGAGTTTGAATTTGCCTGTGTACTTGAAGCAATTGTGGTAACATTTTGATATTTTCAACTTCCAGTTGCAAGCTGGGATTCCATCCCCAGAGATCCTACCCCCTAGTTCTCAAAGCTCCAGTGCCTTTTTACCCAGGCATCTTCATAAAGTTAGAAAAGGCACTGACTGACTTCACAAGGTGAGGGTGACCATACAACAGTAAGTCGTGTCTTCAAATACCTTTACAGTACTACAGTGCTGACTTCTTACTCGTAGTCCTTTCGTTTGGCAGCAATCAGTTGAATTTCTGCCAAGATGGGTCAGGCTGGCACTTGAATCTGCCTTCCTTGCATTCCCAGTAGGTAGCTCATCTTTCTGTGTTTGGGCAGCAGGGTGAAAGTGTGAACTGAAGTGAATTTTAAAACAAACTTTGTGCCTTTCTATCTGGCAACTTTTGTAGGGTTGAGATTTCTTATTTCCATGAGAATATGATATGCAACCTAGGAATAAGCAGGAGGCTCTCCATCTTCTAAATCACAGCAAATAACAATTGAGGTGATAAAGAATCAGTAGTACTACATGGGCTGTTTAGTTTTTTGACTTGAGTACAGCCCCATGGGCAAGGACTTGGGAGTCCTGGTGGATAACAAGTTAACCATAGGTCAGCAATATGCCCTTGTGGCCAAGAGGGCCAATGGGATCCTGGGGTGCATTAAGAGGAGTGTGTCCAGCAGATCGAGGGAGGTTCTTCTTCCCATCTACTCTGCCCTGGTGAGACCTCACCTGGAATATTGTGTCCTGTTTTGGGCTCCTCAGTTCAGAAGGGACAGGGATTTACTTGAGAGAGTCACAATGGAGGACTGTGAGAATAACTAAGGTAAAGGAGCATGTGCCCTATGAAGAGAGGCTGAGACACCTGGGGCTTTTTAGTCGGGAGAAGACTGAGAAGGGATTTCATAGTTTCATAGTTTCATTCAGGGTTGGAAGGGACCACAAGGATCATCTAGTTCCAACCCCCCTGCCATGGGCAGGGACACCCCACACTAGATCAGGCTGGACAGAGCCTCATCCAGCCTGCTCTTAAACACCCCTAGGGACGGGGCCTCGACCACCTCCCTGGACAGCCCATTCCAGGGTCTCACCACTCTCATGGTGAAGAACCTCCTCCTCACATCTAGCCTGAATCTCCCCACCTCCAGCGTCATTCCATTCCCCCTAGTCCTATCACTACCTGAGATCCTGAGAAGTCCTTCCCCAGCCTTCCTGTAGGCCCCCTTCAGATACTGGAAGGCCACAATGAGGTCACCTCAGAGCCTTCTCTTCTGCAGACTGAACAGCCCCAACTCCTTCAGTCTGTCCTCATAGGAGAGGTGCTCCAGCCCCTGATCATCCTTGTGGCCCTTCTCTGGACACGTTCCAGCACCTCCACATCCCTCTTGTAATAGGGGCTCCAGAACTGGATTTAATAAATGTTTGTAAATATCTGAGGGCTGGGTGTCAAGAGGGAGGGGAAAGGCTCTGCTCAGTTGTACCCTGTGACGGGGGAATGGATATAAACTACAGCACAGGAGGTTCCCACCTTAACATGAGGAGGAACTTCTTCACTGTGAGGGTCGCAGAGCACTGGAACAGGCTCCCCAGAGGGGTTGTGGAGTCTCCTTCTCTGGAGACTTTCAAGACACATCTGGATGCATTCCTGTGCATCCTGCACTAGATTCTGTGGTCCTGCTCTGTCTGAGAGGATGGACTCCATCTTGGGAGGTCCCTCCCAATGCCTACCATTCTGTGATCCTGTGAATGGTTGGCTGTCAGCTGTGGTAGAGAGATTCATTATATCAGTATATCAAAGTGTTTAGTTTTTCTGAAGCTGTTGGCATGTAGTGTGAGAACCTCTTAAACAATAGACTGACTTTCTAAGCTTAGAAGGGCCTTCAGAGTTGTGTGATGCTTTTCATATTACATATACTTGTTTATCTTCATATGATGATCTCTCTTACCTTTCTTGGTAGTTGATATCTGTCCTGTGGTAAATAACCCTTTGTTTCAGCTACCTCAATCCCAGTTTAAACTATGGCTTGTTCACAGTGGTGCTATGTACTAGTGGGAAAGTTGTGATTTTTCTGGAATGTGAGATCTAATGATTAGGTAGACCTTACATAAATATGTAAGCATAAAGCAGTCTCAAAAACTTACTGATAGCAAATATCAGGCTTTAATCTGTACAAGTGGAAACATTAATTAGCCTTGAAGGCATTTATGTTAAAGCACCTTTTACCTTTGTTCAGGGTAAATGTGCCAAATGCTTTGTATCCAGAAACAGCAAGGTGGCACTTGGCAGAGAGCATGGAAGCAGCAAAGGCAGGTTATGAATGCCAGACACAAATTATAATCCTTGTGGAAGAGAACACCTATGGTAATCTATTGGGGCAGACTGTGGGAGGAATGTAGTGATGGTGTAGAACCAGGTTACATAATGCTTAGACACAATAAAAATATTGAAGTACCAGGACAGAGGCAAAATTCAGCAATGGGTCTACAAATAAATATACAAATAAATGACATCAGGAAGTAGAATTTGAATGCTTTGGTTCTCTATACCCTGCAAGTTTCATAATTTTCCCATTTTTGACTAAAATATTTTTAGATTTGTTTTTGTTTCTGTATAAGGAAACACCTCTTCAGCAACAAGAGATATCTGAACCATCTGGGGAAAGGATCAAGTGGGAGCTGATACTGTACAGCAGGCATGCAGGGTCAAGCAGAAAGAACCAGTGGCACAGGGTATCACTGAAGGCACTCTTACAGGGAGAAGGAGATAAATGTGCAGCTTCAGTTTAAAAAAGCAAAGGCTATGGGAGATGAGATGACTCGTGTTGTTTAAAGTACTCTTTAGAAATGTGATGTGCAACAGGTGAGGATATATAGATTGCAAGTGAGAACCCAAGGTCTTGTATGTACCAATCCTGAAAAATACTTGATTTTTAATTTGTAATGGCTGTGTTTGTAGGAATAAGGCCCAGATCAGCCTTATTGTTGCTGGAATGCCTGTGATACTAACCAGACATAAAAGCAGCCGAGGAGAGTAGAATAGAATTAACCAGGTTGGAAAAGATCTTTGAGATCATTGAGTCCAACCTATCATCCAACACTATCTAATCAACTAAACCATAGCACCTGTACAGAAGATGGAAACCTGTGAAGAAAGGATAGTTAAGTAGACTTTTCATGATGAGACTGGACAGACCAGACTACAGATTAAATACAGCACAAACCCAGACACAGAGAGGCATGGGATTGCAGTGGGTCTAACAAGCTTTCTTGGAGGCCTTTGTATGTAGAGGACGTGGATTTGTAAGAGGCCAGTTCAAGTTGGTTCACAGGTGCTTTATGGGTGATGTTTCATCATCTGGCTGTCCTTAGAAAACCAGGAAAGCAAAGTCCAGACTAAGCAAAATGAACTCTTTGCAGGAGCAAGAAGATAGTCTGTTAGTCGTGCTGCCTGCATCCATAGCTGCAGTGATAATTGGAGGAACTAAGACACTTCAGTCTTTCTCCTCTCCTGTTTGTACACTGCCTGTTGTTTTGTCCAAAACTGACCTCTCATTCCTTTTACAGGAAGATGCTTAGCCACTTCTGTGTGGCTGTCCCTGAAAGAAAGTGGTCCAAATTTTGAAAAATCCCATTGTAGCAATCACAGCAAACCATCCAACGTCAACAAAAAGCCTCCTAGTATTGTGAAAAAGAATTGTTTGGAGCTTGATGATAATAAGGAAAAGAACAGTTGCATTCAGTAGGTGACCATCTAGTGGCACAGTACACTTAGAAAGCCCAAGTATGCACATTTCTTCTTAGTATTCTTGAGGAGGAAATGTCACTTTTGGTATTCTAAAAATTTCTTTGCTGCTGCCTGGTTTGTGGCATAGGCCTGAGCTTCAATGAAAATATTTCATGAGTTAAATTTCTCCATGAGAAGGTTTAGTGAAGTACTGTTTGTTCTCCAGTGAATTCTCCTTCAACAGTACTCCTAAAATTAATTTTTTTCATGTATACTTCTTGAAAACAAAGCCTTCCAGCAGCCTTTTCTGTATTAATTGCTGTGATGATCAAGGTGCTATCCAAATGTTAATCTGTTCTGCCTAACAAAAAGCAAGATATGTGAAATAAGATATCATGGAATCTGAGTTTCACAATTCTCTTATTTTTCTGTAAGGAAACCAACAAGACAAAGCATTAAAATATTGGGAGAGCCTGAGTAGAAAAGAGAGATATTCCTGAAGATTTCATGTCAGAACTGTGGCTGACTTGATAAGAACATTCCCAACAGAATGTCAGCCCTCTGGGTGCAAAGAGATGAGGCAGAAAAACACCTTGATTGTGGTACAAGTGTGTGGTTAAGGTGAACCACTTATGCTGCAGGTGTTGGAGACTATTTAACACAGACAAATCCTGCTACCAGTTACAAGGGTAGATGTGCTCTGAGGAACCAAGCAGATCACTACTGAAAAACGACTCTAAGGCCAGGTCATGAGGGTGACTCAGTAATGACTGTGAATATCTTTGCAGGAATAATATATTCCTACTTAATAGTATTATATTTTCTTTTCTAAGACTGATGTTTGTGTTATTAAAGATGCCATACACCCTCTTATTTTAGGTTGAAAAGTTAGAACTGAAACACTATGTTCCATGTGGCTTTTCCTACAATAAGCAATGGCCTCATAGCAAATATAAATCCATATTTCAAAAAGGATTTTCATAATTGCAAATTTATTTTGCCAATTTTTGTCAGAACTGAGGAGATGATTGATTTTAACTTGTGTCTGACAAGGGGCTTGTACTGGGAATGGGAGTAGATCAGTTGATCCACATGGATTTTGAAGCAAAGGCAAACTCTGTCATGGCACCTGTATATCTGATATAACAGTTCAGAGGGTAGTGAGCAAGATTGCAGCTGCAGAGGATTCTAAACCATTTGTGCATTTCCCTGGTTAGAGTTTCTTGACTTCACTTGTGTCATATTCTTGTACTTGAAAATACGGCTTTTAGTAATGTGACCCACATTGACAGCGTGGAAATGTTTGTGAGCGTGCTTTTGTGAGTTGTGGCCATAGGTCACACCAGTACAACGTTAAGAAATGAGCATTCCAAAGTGTTTGTTTGGTTGTGTTTTTTCTGTCTGGGACTTGTGAGAAAGCACATAATTTCTTACTTAGTTTGTTCAGCAGCCAACACAATGTAGTTCTCTTCCTGCCTTAGGCTACAGTGTCTACCCTTAAAGATAATTTTCAAGTACCTGCTAAACATCAGCTATCAGGCACCAGTGCTGCCTTGGTATTCACCCAATAAGTGTATCTCTTCCTGTACAGCTCAGCTTTCTGTGACTGATATGTGAATTGTAAGGAATGAAATACAGCTTTAGCCCCTGAAGAAGATGTGAAAGCCAGGTGGGTTTGAAGATAATATTCTGCTGGGTAAAAAGGGAGAATAAAGAAGGGAGTTCGTTTTTGAAAGTTGTTTACAAGACACTTGTTAAAACTGAAGGAAAAAATGTAGAATGAAGACAGAAAAGAACAAAAAACAATGAGAAAGCGTCTTTTCAAAAACCAGTTACAACTTTGTGAAGACTGAAGATTTACAGTAGTGAGGGATTGACTATTTGCCTTTTTTTCTGAACTATATACTAATTTAAAATTTCTTACTTAAGGTGTACCTTTCGTTATTTAAATCAAAACTGCATTACTACCTGTGAAATAGTCTTAGTGCTACCACGATCAGATAGCAGGTATGTCTTCTTAGACACAGACTTTCTAGAAGTGTGGGTATTTGGTACCAACACTTTCCTGACATGTTTAATAGTTTGGTTTTTTTTTTCCTCCCTCCCTCTCCTTTTCAAGTTCTGGAAGAACTCTCCAATTGGAGCTTTATTTTTACTGAGGGCATGTTTCTTTACATTCATTCTAGCTTACATAGGACAAGTGCAAATTTAATCTTCATTTTGGACTTCTGGCATTTAGTTGAAATCAGTTGTTTTCTTTCTTCCTGGTCTGTCTATAGATGTTTGAAATACTTGTGCTTGTGAATTTGCTATTTGAAATTTAAGCAATTCATACTTAAAATATCTACAAGTAGCTTAGGATTAGAAAAGCTTTTTTTCTGACAATATTCAAGTGATATTCAACTAAGCAATATGTAAATCCTTCTTTATAAGTAATAAGCTAATGAAAGCCTAGCATTTGTATAGTCAAGCTTGCCTAAGAAGTATGACTGTCTTGTAAGTAGCTACTGGAATGCAGTCTTTTGACGGTGTTGGTTATTAGTCTCGCCTTTCGATCAGTGTGAACACATCAGTGACCAACATTGTTGAAACCACTGCACATATGATAGAGGACACAGTCAGCTTTTGCTGCTTTTTTTAAAGTTTCTTCTTGTTTAGGGTTATGGAGTGTTTGCAGGACACCAGCTCATTCTCCAGAGTGTAGGTGACGGGGCCAAACTGAAGTAAAAAAATTTAAATTATAAGTCTTAGTGAAGGCTCTAAACAGGTGAATCTGGGTGGTTGCTAGGCATACTCTGTTTGGGTAATGAGTGTCTCGGGAACAATGAACTGAAACTGAAGTGGTATGCATTATCTTGGTGCAAGTCCCAGAATTCAAGGGTTTGCAGCAAGGAATCTGTGTTCGACAAAAAAGCTGTAGTGTTATGTGGAAAACAGAAGTCTGGACTAATAATTAACTAGTGTGGATTTGGAGCAGAACTTTGAAGACTCAAAATGCGCATTTCCAGCATCCTTTTGTTTCCACTGAAGGCTTATTTGCTTATTCAAGAAACAAAGTAGAGATCAAAGACACCATCAACAAGCACTGACCTGAGAGTCAAGTCTGGCATCAGAGGACATGGATTGCTCCAGATTGCATCTTAGGTGGCTACATATGCAGAGGTTACGGAACTCATTGTTGCATACTCAAATATGCCTGATTTAAAAGGCTTTATTTTTTGGTGCAGGGAAAGCAAAAGCTCCCCATCTTTGTGAGGGTGGAATACATGAATCGCAAAGGTAGCTTTAGAGCACCAATCAAGATCCTTTGTGTACAGTGGATATCTTTAGGAGGGTTTTGATAATAATAGCTGTTTTGTCAAAGAAGTCTTCTCTGCTATGCAAAGCTTTAAATTATCTGTCCAGTACAGTGGCTTTGCTCTGCTCAAGAGAGATAAAGACCCAATGTGCTTACAGTTCTCTAAGCTTTGTTAGTATAACTTTTGTTATACTGCAAATGAACTATACATTGCTGTATTTTCTTACAGGAATGAATAAAACAACTAAAACACTAGAAACAAGTATTTACTTTAGAAGAGTCTGATTTGCGCACACCCACCCCCACCCCCGAAGAAATAAGCTCAAGTATTATATTGTTCTGAGACACACTGGAGAAGTCTACAGGGTGCTGTAACTTACAAGTATAATAAACCTTAATTTAAGATTGTTTATACTCGTAGATAGTGATTTCTAAGTGTCTGCTTTTGGCTTCTTTAGGGCAAGTCTTGCAATAGTTGTCTCCTGCAACTGAACAAAGGAGCACTGTTTCTCGAGTATCTGAGAGAAAAATAATAAATAGGCAAAAGGCAGTTCTTAGGTAGTGGAGAAAAGGAACTTCCCAGTAACTCAGCTTTGAAATCCTTAACTCAGGAAAAAGATACTAAAAAACCACTGGTTTTCCCCCCTCCATGTATGCTCTTCTTGTGCAGGCTCAATTGTCTTGCTTTGGTGTCCGCTGTATAATGACTTGAAGTACATAAAAAATTTATGTTTAGTCCTACATAAAGCAAAGTGTAGAAGGGAGGTTTGCACTCTTCTACATTGGCATGAAGTGAGTGCTAATGTTGATACTTTCTCATGCTGAATTGGTTGCATCTTCTGAGTTGCTGTTTCAAGTTTTTGGCCCAATGAGATACCTATCCACTTGTTTGATTGCACTTAGTATTTCTTTAAGACGTTAATAATTGTGCAAGCTGGAAATGCAAAATGGAGATAGTTATTTTTGAGTTCCCATGGTAACCATGGGTTCCTGAAAATTAAGGAAAATATATTTGGTATTCTAGGTTACAGCTAGGCCCTTTGGGTTTATGCTTTCAACTTCAATATGTGCTTCATTAGGCAATGCAGAGAACTGTATATACCATATAAAACATAAACCAGTTTTGTAGGTGTACAAGTACAGAAAGTGTTTTATAAATAGTAGTTTGGGCCACCTCTAAACTGTCAAAATAATAACCTTGCTGTATAATGGTTCCCACTCTGGAAGGCAATGTAAATTACTGAATGGTGAGGTTGGATTTTCTGTTCATATATACTTGGTGTCTTCTGATCTATTGAATACAAGTTTTCAGTTGCACACAGAGGATGAATCAAAGCTTTGAAACACTGTGGAAAACTGTGTACATGAGAATAATGTCTCTGAGGGAATGTTTGTATAAAATAAGCATGTATATGATGCATTTAATCTGTCTAAATGGCACAAATACAACTTGTGGCCTTGGCAGTTGACAACTTCAAGTACTTCAACCCATACATAAAAATTAATCCACTTCTTTTGTATCAAGGATCAGAAAGAATTTTATATTCATTTATTGTTAAGAATGTCAATAATCTAAGACAATTTGTGTGACTTACTAAGGATAAATATAAATATTTGGAAGTACATGGTATCAGTTTTAAGTGGTTTGATGTGATTGTTTTAAGTCACAGACCAGTAGCAGTCTTGATGCTTAAGCTGCCAAGGTGTCTAGGTATGTAATGAAATCTGCAACTATTTTTGCAGCATTCTGTTACCTAGAATGATGATGTATCATACTTTGTATGGATGAATTGCTGGCATGCATTTTTGGTTTCTGTGCAGTCTGTTGTAGAAAACCAGGTTTAATAGTTCAAGACCAAGTTCTACTGCCATCTGATACTTCATTCTCTCCACACACCATGTAGCCAATCTGTGGACTCTGGCACTTTGGTGCATCAGAGCTGGGTAGCCATATGAACAAAATTGATGTGATTATGTATGCTACAATAGAAGTCCTTAATTTCAGCCACAAACAGTGCAATTTAACCTGAGAGCCTAGGGGGACCAATTTTTTCCTTGCATTGCATAGGTAGGGTTGGCTGAGTGATCAGGATTTTACCCTTCTCAGAAGTATTACAGGCATGTAATTGCTCTGTCAAAGGTCAAGGCAGAGACCTTGATGAGCAAGAGTGAACTAACTATGTGTGCCATAGCAAATTAAGTTCCTGAGCCCAAATGTCAGGTTTGGATTTGGAATTTAATTTCAAATACTGACTTTGCAGGCATATTTTAACCTACGGCTCAAGTTTGAAGCTTTATTAAACTTGCATCCCTCTATCCCTTCTTTCACATCCCCTTCTCTAGTTATCTTTCATATACTCACTTGAGCATTATGGAAATAACAAATTAAATCACTGTATTCTGATGATACTTCAGAAACTTGGAGTAGATGTTGTACATTGTTGATGTGTTATAATTTGCAGAAGTATACACTTTTTCAGGAAACTTACTATGTAAAAAATTGTAGCATTATTAATTAAAAAAAAAAAAGGTATCTTCCAGAGGTGGTCATTGGAGATCTCACTGATGTGAGATGGCATGCCTAACCTTACTGTTGTTAGGGGGGTTGTTTCCTGTAGAGCTGAAACTGAATCAGTGGTGGTGTTTGTAGTATCACTGAAGAACAAATACCCCAGATTGTGATTAAAGTGGATCACCTTTTTTTTTTTTCCTTCTAAAAATATTTGTTAGTGAACTAAAAATAAACCATGTATGGAGATTGTATTTAATGCTGTTTGTGTTTTAGGATAAGAACATGGAAAGCATGTCTTTCTATTATAGGCTTGGATATCCAAGATACTGGCATAAATACTCTGCAAACTGCTTCTGAGAACACTTGTTTCAGTATTTTTTCCACATATCTTTGATGAGTGAATTCCTATCTCTTGCAGTGAATATTAAAAATCAACCCTTTTTTTTCAGATACATGATTAATAATATTTTGTCTTGAGATAGTCAGCAATTCAGGAAAGATTGGAAGTGTTTGATCCATTTTGCCTGGGGATGTATTTCTCTTTTTGTATGCCGTCATGTAACTGAACCCATCTTGTAGTGACATGTAACTGGGAGTCTGTTTCAGCTGCCTGAATATTAATGACACTTTGGCTGAAGAACTTTTAGGGATTTTTTTTGTTTGGTTTATGCCTTGCTCTCTCTTGTGCCTTGTTTAGGATTTTATATATTGTAAGTTTGTTTAAAATTAAGATGAACTGACTTGCACCTGGAATATGAGCAGCCCATTTTTGGTGTGCTGAAAACAATGTATATTTAAGGCAAAAGTGGATTCGTTCTCAGTTACTCTCTATTATATTTATCCCAAAACTTGAAAATAAGCTTCTTGGATATCGGTTGTTGGATTTTGGTTTGGAGATTTTCACAAACGTTTGCTTTGAGAACTGATTTTTAAATTGGAAATGACCTTACTTGCCTTCAGTTATAAATAGTAGTAAGAAGTAGCAAGAAGGGAGGGGATTCCCCTACTGTCAATCCCCATTCATGGCTTTCTATTTTGGTTCAAACTGTCTCTTGCAATGTACTCTCAGCTCTCCACATGGTGCAACAAATTTGGTTTTATTCCAAAAACAATGTGCTTGAGGTCATGAGCAGGTAAAGTTGCTGTGATAAAATGATTTGTTAATTCCTTTTTGTGTCTGGGAGTTAGTAGGCTTGAAGATGCCACAAAATCTATTGAAAATGCTCTTTTGATAGTTACCACCATGTACTATTTTGTGTGCTTCATGCATTGATGTGGGCTATGTAGAATTGTGAGTTAAGAAGTGGCTGATGGTGAAACAATACTGTACCTGAAATTTGAAGAATATAAATCTTGTGTATAATACATCCTGAAAGGACAGCACTTCTTTGTTCGTGTGGCTTTCTCTTATGGAACTGTCTGTAGATGTTATGGAAGCAAAGTACTTGAAATAAATGGTAACATAGTCATGATTTGTTTTGTGTTCTTTCTTAAGACAACATATTTAAACCTCTTTTAAAAAAAAAGTCATGAAGCATTAGTAAAAATATACTTTTTTAAAATAAGATGATTAAATATTAATAGTAGTAACTGTCCTCAACCATTTAATTACATATGTTGTGTGGCTGACTAGCTGATCACTTGTCTTTCTGAAATACGTTTGGCCAAGTGTAGGTTGGTACTCTTAATTCAGTTTACTTCTCACCTTCAAGTTACTGTTTATAGCTCAAACTTTGAAATGCACTATGTGTTGATATGTTGGGAGAGAGCAGCTGATTACTTAAAATTTCTTAAGGAAGTCTTAGTGGGAATTTTGAAATGGTCAGAAGAAGTAAGACATAAACGTTTTAATCTTACAGTTTAATCAGAATGGTGTGGAGAAACAACAACAAACCAGGACAGAATGTAACCTTTTAGGTAGGCTTTTCTGATTCTTTCCACTGCAGTCAAATTAGTGTCAACATGCCAGTTAATACCTAATGAGTCATAGAATGGTTTGGATTGGAAGGGACCTTTAAAGATCACATAGTTCAACCCCACTGCCATGGGCAGAGACATCATGCGCTAGATGACTTTGCCCAGAGCTTCATACAAGTTTGAAAGACGCAGCATTCACAGCTTGTCCAGGCAAGCTGTTCTAGTGTCTCGCCACCCTCATAATTTAAAAAAAAAAAAAAAGCTTCCTTATGCCCAGTCTCAACTTACCCTTTCTTAGTTTAAAATGCTTGCCTTTGTCCTGTCACTTCAAGCCTTGGTGAAAAGTAATTCTCCATCTTTCTTGTAGGCCCTCTTTAAGTATTGAAAGGCTGCCCTAATGTCTTTCCAGAGCTTTCTCTTTTCTGGACTGGATGACCTTCTTAGCTTGTCTTTATAGCAAAGCTGCTCTGGTCATCTTTTTGGCCTTTTTCTTAATCTGCTCCAACAGCTTGATGTTCCTCTCATGCTGGGGCCCCAGGGCTGATCACAGAAGGGATGATTCAGGTGGGGTCTTACAAAAGTGGAGCAGAGGGGAAGAATCACCTTCCTTGACCTGCTCATTGTGCTTCTTTTGATGCAGCCCAGCACAAAGTTGGCATTCTGGGCTCAAGACAGTGTGATGTGACATTTAGGTAGACTGAAACAATCAGTTATGTGCTGCCAGCATGTGTGTTTGAGCTATATCCAGTACTTTCTTAAGGTGGAAAACTGCTGTTGTATTAACCACACCACTTGACAGCTCCTGGACAAACCCACATCTTGTAAACATGAAATCACTAATGGCTGAGGACTTCTGTGCTGTCGCATTCCAGACTGCTTGCTTGTCAAGTGTGTGGGGTAGGCCTTCTTTCTATATTTCAAACTTGTAAACAAAGCCTCTATTTACTGTGAATGAATGGCAGCTAAATAAAGTTGGCTTTAAGAGTAATGGCATAAACAAGAAATGGAGGAGGACAAAGCCAGCTGTCATTCCAGAGCAATGTAGCTTGCAAAAATTACTGGGTTTGCTCTAAGCCACACTATTTGTTTCCTTGAGTTTTTGAAGGCCTCTGCTGTCTAACTGTACCATGCACTACAAACCTGTGTTCACAAGGCTCTTTGAAATCTGTAGCACCTGTGAAACTAGGAACTCACTTATTGAGAGCTCCTTTGGTTATGGGAAAGCTACCCTACATTCTAGATAGAAATGTAGAAAGTAGAGGTGACCATCACATTCAGTGTGATCTTAATAAAACACTATTTCTTTCCACATGTCTTGTAGACTCCTATAAGCATTGCAATTAAGTGTCTGAAATCCTTATGTAAATTTGTTCTCTCTCATGCCATTACCTCTATAGTGTAAATTGCTTGTGCTGAAATGGATTAAATGAATGAATTTTGGGAGTCAATAGTGATAATTTTTTTAAAAGGTGACAATCTTGTACCTTCTGCCTTTGACAGATGTTGCCATAAATGCTACTCTTAACTTGGACTGTGAACTGAAAACTGGTTGTGGGTTTGTAAAAGCTTTCATAATGAAACCTCTTTATCAGGCAGATTTGGATAGATCTTTGGGCTCCTTCTTGTGCCTAATAACATGCCTATGAGGGTTTATCTTTTGCAGTACCATGAAAATGACTAAAGAGATAACCTAACTTTGAATCTCTGTTGATATACTCTAAGCAATAATTGACCCTGATGGAGAACCTCTTTGAGCTATTTTGTGCTTCTTCTGGAGTATCTCTGCTTGAGTATTTTCCCCCTCAAAGGATTTCAAAGGCTAGCTCAGCAGTGTAGGCCTTCCTGGTACCCTAGGGCTGCTGGACCTGTTCTGATACACTCTTCATCAAGCACAAGAAGCGTTTGGCTTTTGCAGTCTTCTGCCTACGCCATGTTATTGTAGTATTGGAATAGGTCATGTGGACTGCTGTGAAGAGAAGACCTTTGTCTTTTCTGTTACTGTGAGTCTCAGGTCTGACCTGAATCCTATTAAGCGCTGTATGTGGAAGGAAGCCCACAGCAATTTAGGGTGGATTAGTTTAGGCTGAACCAAGATTACTGATAACTTGCTCTACCACCTTTCTTCCCTTGTATCAACCTTCGCATTGGCCTGACTGCAGAGCTGACTGGAAATTTCAGCCTAGCTGGAAACTAATATTACAGTGAAAAAGAATGGGGATAAAGACAAAGTTGAATAGTTTAGCTGCCTCCAATACTTGCTGTGGGCAAGGCTTGAGTGCAATTGTGAGGTGGGAATAGGAAAAAGTGGATAGTGGGCTAAAGGGAAGGATTGGATTATGGCAATACTGACTGAGACAGGGTCTGCACTCACAGAGAATACAGTTCTCTTAGTAGAAGTAGCCTGTTTGCTAGGGATGAGATTGTTTATGTCCTTCAGAATTTTGAACTTCTGATTTTAATTTAGTTAAAAAGGTCTCTTCTGGAGTGCAATTACAGGTGCTGTTTTCTTTAATACCTTCAAGTGAGTTCAGGTTATTCAGCAAAATTTGACTACAGCTGGCATCACTCATCTCTTATTCTCCATGCAGACCATTAGGCTGGTTGTCTTGTTGCGGCAGACCTCTGGGAAGGTAATAGTTATTTGAACAGAGTTCAGTTTACATGAAAACAAAGTTGTAACATGCAATTACACAGTATAATGGACAGTTTTCTCCTAATTTGTTTCCTGGTATTCATTTTGCATCATACTAAAACTTGATCAAGTAAGAATTGATGGAGAAAGGGGATCACAGGATGTCAGGGGTTGGAAGGGACCCAAAGAGATCATCAAGTCCAACCCCCCTACCAGAGCAGGACCATACAATCTAGCACAGGTGAGAGGAATGCATCCAGATAGGTGCTGAAAGTCTCCAGAGAAGGAGATTCCACAACCTCTCTGGGGAGCCTTTTCCAGTGGTCTATGACCTTTACAGTAAAGAAGTTCCCGCTTGGATTGAGCTGGAACCTTCTGTGCTGCAGCTTATATCCATTGCTCCTTGTCCTATCACAGGGAGCAAGTGAGAAGAGCCTGTCCCCTCTCTCCTGACACCCAGCCTTCAGATATTTATTAAATCCTCTCTAAGTCTTCTCTTCTCCAGGCTAAAAAGCCCCAGGTCCGTCAGCCCCCCCTCATAAGGCACATGCTCCAGTCCCCTAATCATCCTTTTTGCCCTCCACTGGACCCTCTCCAGCAGATCCCTGTCTCTCTTAAACTGGGGAGCCCAAAACTGAATGCAGTACTCAAGATGAGGTCTCACCAGGGCAGAGTAGCGGAGGAGGAGAACCTCCCTTGATCTGCTGGCCACACTCCTCTTAATGCACCCCAGGATCCCATGGGCCTTCTTGGTCACCAGGGCACATTGCTGTCCCATGGATAACTTGTTATCCACCAGGACTCCCAGGTCTCTTTCCACAGGACTGCTCTCCAGCAGATCACCTCCCAGCCTGTACTGGTGCATTTTATTATTCCTCCCCAGATGCAGGACTCTGCACTTGTCTTTGTTGAACCTCATTAGGTCCTTCTCTGCCCAGATCTCCAGTCTGTCCAAGTCTCATTGGATGGCCACACAGCCTTCTGGTGTACCAGTCAAGCCTCTCAATTTAGTGTCATCAGCAAACTTGCTGAGCAGACACGCTGTTCCCTCATCAGTGTCATTGATGAAGATGTTGAACAGCACCATTCTCAGCACTGATCCCTGGGGAACTACACTAGTTACAGCTCTCCAGCTGGACTTAGCACCATTGATCACCACTCTTTGAACTCTATCTTACAACCAGTTCCAAATCCACCTCACTGTCTGCTCTTCCATCCCACACTTCCTGAGCTTGCTCACTAGGATGTCATGGGAGATGATGTCAAAGGCCTTGCTAAGGTCAATGCCTAGTTCAAAGAGGGGGGAAGCCCCACATGGGAGCAAATCTATGAGGGGAGAGATTTATTTCTAAAGCCATCTTTGTATAAAATTGTGGCTTTCTGAATCAGTGTTGTTTAATTTGATTTCTTTAGTATTACTTCCCCCCCCCCCCCCCTTCTGACTCTGTCCAGTAAACATGGGTCCTTTATCTACAAAAAACTCAATCTATTTTCAGCTGAAGAAAAGCTAGCTCCTGTAAAGATTTGAAGGTTATATCATATCCAATTTGTTATTTTGGCCAATTGGACTAAACCAATAATGAACAACTCTCAAATGTCGTCTTTCACTATGAGTAAGCATTTTTTACTAGCTTGCTGACCTGTGCTGAAATGTGTGGGCATTGTAACAGCAATGAATGTTCTTGTCACAAGGTAGTAAACACATACTGAGAAGTAGAGAAAAACAATTTTGTTTGACCCTACATAAAATCATATGGATGGCCAATTGCTGCTGCTCTGAGTGCAGGTCTGAGAATCTGCATTCTGCTTTCATCGCATCTGGAGACAGAGGCAGCAGATGGGAGGAGAGGGTGGGAGAGGCAGACTTTAGGTGCCTGTTTTGAGTACTAACACAAGGGGAAAGAACTCAGCAGTCATTGTTACAGCACAGTTTCCACATTACTGATTTTGATAGAAGTAATTTTTAAGTACCGTCAGGTGACTTGTTAATTGAGGCATTGACTGAGCTGTTTCCTTAGCTGAGTTCATTTGATACACATAAGGGAAAGTGGATATGAGGCAAGCAAACAACCCTGTGTTTGTTTTGCAGGCTTTCTTCAAGTGGTAGCCAAATGAACATGAAAAGTGTTTTGTGGTGCCATTTTGAAAAAGTTTTATTATGTACTGCAGGGAGAATTTGTCTGTTGAGAGAAATGAGAAGGGTAATGCCAGCTGGATGTCCAGAACTGCAAAAGGGTATAGTGAAGCTGCAAGAAGAACTGCGTTAGAACTGAAAGATCTTTGGTGTTAATAGAAGGTCTAGAAGCAATAGCAAGCCTTGTATTTTACTCTGCAGATCTTGCCCATGAGACTGTAAAGAATTTGTGTTACACTAACAGTAGCTTTATTGCTATGTTTGGAGTTTCCGGTTCCTCAAAGTTGGGGTGTCCAGGAAGACAGTTATTAAACTATTTGCTTAAGAGCACTCTGCATTTTAAGAGGTGATTGTCTGAATTTTCTTGTGAGGTTCACCCAGTGTCTGCTCTGGAAGAGATGATGCTTCTGAAGAGTATTTAATTGCCTGGACTCATACTGGCCACTTTTGGGAAGTTGACTGAGTGTTTCAAGATGTATCTGGACAGACTACTGTGTATGCTGATGGTATTATTAGGGTACAAATTACAATTTAGCATTCTGATCAGGGGAAGTTTAGAAATCATAATTTAAGTAACGGTTAAATGACTTGATAGTCTTGCAGTTAGCTAATTGTGTATGACATACTTAGAAGGATCAAATAATACCACCACAGGCTTCTGCAGCTAGCATTGTGCATCAGAATTTGAGTGGTTGCAAATTTGTTGATGCAATTAAAATTCCAAGCAGTTACCTTTTTGTGTGTGTGTTTTTCAGTTGTGTTTTGTTACCTCAGTATGCTTGTGTTCATGGGTGGAATTTTCTGCCTAATTAAACTTTCATGTAGTGTATTTTTGAAGTGTCTGATAACTTGGATAACAATAATTACTGTGCAATGTGCTTCAATACATCAAACCATGCAAATATAGATTGACTTTTGTTCTGTTGAAATTATTTGGAAGCATCCAGTCTGCTCATTAAATTTTGTCAATTAGAAGTTAATTAAGTGTTATTTTCTGTACTTGAGGGCCAGCTTTGTGTAAAAGGTAACAGAATAACTGTTTCACACACATGCACTTTTAGTTTAAGCCTTAGATCAATAGAAGAAACAAGCCATCCAGCACTGATCAGTGCCATGACATGTTATTGTAACACACTGCACTAGAGGCTAAGAGGATAATATGCAAGTACTTTACAAGCAGCATCATAAATGCCAGAACCCATTGTGCTTTGAAGCATAGAACAATAAACCTGAATTCCCTGGATAACAGCTTGCCAAGTGCATCTTAAATATGCAAGTGCATATACCTGAGGATGGAAAGTCTTCCCTAGTTTTCCTGGTATGCATTTACCAGTAGCTTTTTCATTCCTGTGTGCCATGGAAGAGTGGTTGACATAATAGCAGGGAATCTAAGCAAAGTGTTGCTTTGAGCTTGCACTTTTCCTCAGAGTTCCCATACAGACCAGAACCTTTTCCAGTTCATTTTACTATATTGTGTTTTGACAATGGTGACCGTGTTTATTGGCTGTGACTTTGCATTTGATTGTCCTAGAAATCTTGGACCCACATGGAAGTCAAGCCCATTACACTGGCTGAAGGTTGTTGTCAGGTTTAGAAGTAGTAGCCAGCAGCTGTAATTTTTATTATTGAGGAAAACAGCAACAGATCAGAATATTTGTACATATGTCAGTCTGGGAAGTAGCTGAACTGCATGTAAATGAGACCAGTTTTGTGTTACTCATCTGTACTTCCCTGAGATGAATCTTAATTACTTTTGAGTGATTAGCTTATCGCTGTTGGTACCTTGGCAATGTTTTCTTCCGCTATAACAATTTGAAAGCTGCGTTTGAGCAGTTGTTTTTACTCAACGCTGCAAAGACTTTGACATGCACAAACTGGAGCATCTTTAGATTCAACCTGTCATAGAGGAAGAATCTGAATATACTTTCAGTACTATTTACAGCCTGCTGCTAATATTGAAGTGCAGTAACACTACATGCCTTTACAGTTCCCTGATATGTGGTGGGCACCACATATGCAAAAGAAAGCAAATGTGAATGTTCATTGTGGAATTTTGTAGCACGACACCACATTCTGTATCTTAAAAATATAGACATCATAGGTTCCCATTTTGAGAACAACTGCTCTTGTAAGAATTCCTCAAGAGTTCAGTGAATTCACCCAACACCACAACAGTGCTGGCAGTGGCACATTTTCTAAAGTTCTTGTCCTGTGACTTGGCTGGAGTCTTGCATCTGCAATACTGAGACCTCAAAATTCAACATGGCATTTGATGTTCAGAGGTAGAATTTGACCGGTATCTCTGACAGGTCAGCAGTATTTGTCTGGGATAAAATAGTGACAAACTAAAATAGCACAGTTTTGGAATGCTTTTCTTGACATTTTGAATTTAGATGTGCCAAATTTGCAAGCTGGATGTTTTAGGAAATTTTCTCAAGAGATTTTACTTAGTCTTCACTGTTGTTGATGATGGAAATGACAGCTGCAGTTTTTAATAACCTGCAAAGCAGATGTTCAAGATTGGCTGTTACCAGTCTGGAAGGTGCTGCTGCATTATAAAAACCCAGTAATTTTTGTGGTTAGCTGTCAAATACACTAAGAGACAACAACCTAATTAGTTCATTACTTACTATTTTCCTTTTAAGTAAGTGTGAAGCCATGAATTCCATTTGTGGAAGATGACAGAAATGTATCTCTTGTGCTTGGAATAATTTTGTTCTTTGACATAGAGGTTCAAAGTTTATTTTACATTGCTAAAAAAAGGATATCTGTGTGGCATAGCCTGTTGAAGCTGCAAAGAAAATGTCACCTGGCTTGTTATTAGTAGACAGTCTGAAAGGCAGCTTCAAGGTCAAGCAGGTGCAAAAATATGTTTTAGTGTGAACCAGTTGTGTGTGAATGAGTATGTGGGCTGCTGGAGGTAAGCAAGGGAAAGTGGTGTTGTAACTTACTTAAAGTGATAGTCAACCCTAACTGTTGCTGTGACATTTTTTAGCGACCTTTGCACCATAAAAAAATGTGCTGAATGAAAGCATGTAGAGAATGGAATGTATTGCTTGCAATGCTTTTAGCTGTTCAGGAAGAGCTTACTAGTGCTTGAGCTACTTAAAGAATACTATTTCATTTTAGTAAAATAGACAATTGCAGATACAGGGCAAACTATATTGGAGCTGGCTCAACATTTAACATTATTTAGGTAATAGGCTTCATGTTGAGCCACTTTATGTGGAGGTCTGAGTATTCCAGTCTGTCTTATACTGTGCCCCATGCCACAGCTCCTCTCATTCTCTGTCATATTAACAGAATGGATGCGCTGACAGCTTCCCTTTGGGGCACTAGGATCGTACAGTATTGTAATGCCAAAATATCTTCAGAACATACCATTAGTTATTTCTCCAGGACAGAAACTAAATAAAGTGACAATGCTTCTAGAGAGATGCTTCTGCTGTTACATGTAATCAACCCAGTTACACAGCATTTAGAACACTTGTTCAGTATTTGCATGAGTTGAGCACAGAGGAGAGAGATGATCCAGTCTGCCTTAAATCATCAAGAGATGCAAAATGTTTTGATTGATGCGTGAGGAAACAATGCTAAATATTAAATCAATGAGCTGTAAGTTGGACTCTAGTTGGCATTACTCTAGTAGATGAGTCACATCCAGTTTTCATTTACATCTGCAGACATTTATTTCATAGAATCATGGAATGGTATAGGTTGGAAGGCAATTCTGAAGATCATTGAGTCTAACCCAAATCGATATATGAGAGCCAGGTTTTTTAGGGTAGTTTAGGCTTTCTCTGTGCCGCTGTGTTTTTGTGTTTCTAAACTGCAACAGAGAAATTTGCAGGACAAGAAGTAAAATTGCTGTCTGGTGTCAGCAGGCATATAATGGTTTCTGTAAGGTCTAAAGAAAAGACAGCTACCTAAGAGTAGATTACAGTGTAGGTTTGTTTTGAATCCCCAGTTATTTCTGTCATGCCTTCAGTTGTCTTAGATTATCATTGCCCTTATCTTTAAACTCCTGGGATGAAATGGCTTTAGATTCATCTACCCATCTGTATATCTATGAAGTACCTCTTTATACTGAGCCTTAAAACTGAAGAAAAGCTATTAATACATTCATATGTTTTTAGTCAATGGGAAAAGTTAATATTTTTCAGGACTTTAAGGTTTGTAGATTACCCTGAATAGTTATAGAACTTTGATACCCTTCTACATTGTAGGGCAGGCAGGCACTCATGCTGTGAATATCTGATGTCCTTTGAAATGTCCAGCTTTACCACATAGAGGAGCAACAGTACTAAAACAGTAATGATGGCTGATGCAGTTTAAAAACCAACAAATTACTTAATTTCCTAGGGTTTTTGTGCGAGAAATGGATTATTTCAGAAGTTGTTAGCCTAAAACCTCAAACAGGATACTGAAGTGGCACGTTCATTACTGAGGTTGGGAGTGATGAAACCAGTTAGGAATAAAAGGTACACTGTGTCTCTTGTGTATCTGCATGCATGTATGTGTTTGCATCACTGGATAATACCATCAGCAGCTTCTAAATACTCTTTAAATGCAGCGTGTAATTCTTAAAAACATTGTGAGCATTTTGGAAGTTCCAGAGACAAGTATGATTTTGTTAGTCCTATGTAATCTGTATTTCAGCTATTTGAAAGGGAGATGAGATCCAGGAAGAAACACTTCAATTGTAAATGGTGTACTTCTCCTCAAATTAACATCGTAGCACCAATGTTCTAACATTCATGTAGACTAAAAAGCTTTCTTCTGATTGTGATGTTTACTTTTCTACTGCCTCTAGTGTATTTTTTTTCCCCTAAGGTTGCTATGTGAAATTTTAGCCTACATATGTCAAGGTTGAAATGGGTGAGTTGCATGAGAACAAAATCAGGATTTAGCAAAAGTATATAAAATATGGCATTTCTTAAAGGTACTCTGTTAGGATTTGGCCAAAATACTGAAATTTTAGCCTCAGACTGTGACTTTCAGATTCATAGATGTCAGTGAGGACAAATTATTTTGGCATTTAAAGAGAAACTGGATTCTGGTGCCAGAACCTTCTAGGTGCCTGAAGAGTATATACTATAGTATATTACCACAGTTATCTTGAACATAATGGTGGTTTGTCTACAAGCAAGTGTTGGGTGATAGAAATAGTGACACTGCAAATCTGAAAATTATTTATGAAGAGTTTCCTTTTTCGCTACACATCTCCAATATGCGCATTCTCAGGAGCATTGACCAAATACTGTAGATCTGCCATAGCTCATACATGTTTGGCTAGCTGTTGTTGCTGTCAGGTCACTCCAGCTAAATTCTGCAATATGAGCTGCCCTGGTTTCTTATTAACTTAACTCTGAAGGTCTGGATTATGGTGACTTTGCTGCTACATTTCAAGTTGCTGGGGATTTTTTATAGTTATCTGATGTGATGTGTCTGCCATTCTGAAGAGCAGTATCATAACATGCTGGGTTTTTTTCTCTAATCTCTTTACTTGGGTGGAATATTCAAAGTTGTTTTCCCCCCACAACTTCTTTTTTGTTGTTGTTGTTTTTTGTTTGTTTTTCCTATCAGTACTCTGTGGTGAGTTAATATCTAGGTCTTGCTTGCTACTAGACTGTGCTGTTGACCTGTTCCAGTATTTGAAGGTCTCAGATTGGCTGTAAGTAGAAGAGTATGGGGGAATATTTTGCTGTCATTTAAAGTTCTACATATCTCAAAGACAAATAGTACTGGTTAATATAATGTTGTATGTGCTTTAAGAAGTCTTGCAAAGCAAGTGGATAGTAGCAGCTTTTTTATACCACTTACCTCTTAATGATTAGTATATGCAGATGATCAATAATCGAAGTTTTGGCATTGTTGTCTTAAAACTGCACTTTACATCCGTATCAAAATGTAAAATGTAAAAAAGAAAGGAGAAAAACCTATTAATAAAATGTATGTCTCTTCAATGGCTGTTGTTATTTCACAGTTTTAAAGTCTTAGGGAAAACTATTTGACTATATAAACTACAAAATTGTATCAACAAGAGAAGAAAGAATATAGGGAAGTATTCAAAATAACTGAATATGAGGAGACTCCATTTGACAGCCTGTAGTTTGCTACCATGAGCTTTAATCTTCGAGGACATCATGTAGTATATGTGGTGTTTAACCTCAATGTTCTCAGCATGTGAATTATTTGTACTAGTATACTAGGATGTGATATATGTATAGGAAGGTATGCATTGTACTTTGTTTTGTTGCAGTTTTATTTGGAAGCAAGTCTTGCTGTCCAAGCAGTGTTCTAAGTGTCATGGGAGTGCCCCGTAAGTTTTCTGTGTTCTCCTGAAGTGTCTGGGCTGGCCTCAGAACTGAAGCACTGTAGCTATAGTAGTTGACTTGGTAGCAAGTTCTGTTGCCTTTGTTCTTGTAGGGTTTCTTTCCTGGTCACCTTCATAGCTGGAGCATTAATGGTCATGCTAAAAGACCTTTCTAGTTTAGCCTTATAGAAACAGTTATGCCCAATGTGTGTTTTCTTCTACAAACAGTCAACCATAATGCTTCATGTCTCATTTCAGACAACTGAGTCTGGGTGCCTCAGGAGAGCAGCTTCTGGAGAGTGGTTGGATGCCTTTGCTGCCTTGTGTTGTTTTGTTGTTGCAAAGTAATGGGCAAGACTAGGAATATCATATTTGAACAAATACTCTGGAGGAAATGACATTATCTGTAGAGGAATGTAAAATTAATATAATGGCTGCTGTAAAAAAGTGTTCTAGTGAGAGCACTAGAAAAGAAATAACTGTTTGTCTAAAGAGCAATTGATCCAGGTGCTCCTTACTGGGAGTGCCATGAAGAACACTACATGATATTTCAAACACCTCTGATACTGCAATAATTGGGTGCTAGAGAAATGTGAACATGTTTTGTTGCAAGGATTTCATGCTGTGACAATTCAAAAATGAGAAACGCTAGATAATTTTTTACCATAAACTCAGCTTTCTATGACTAGAGGCAGAAAGAGGAAAATCTGTTAAAATGCAGTTCAAATGTGGAAACTGTACATCTCCTTTTGAGAGAATGTATTGATGTCTTCATCAGTTATCCTGCTCTGAAAAGGAGATTTCTTCTTGTGACAAGCCTTTTTTTTGCTTTTCATCCCAATGACATTCTTGTCTCCATTGATATGGCTCACTTGTGTCAATGCGGTTGGTTCCTAGTATCCATTACATTTAATTGCTTCAATACTAACTTGAGTTTGACACTGACTTGATTTTGAAATGTGAACACTCGAGCTTGTGTGGAATTTTCACCTCTGAAGATTGCTTTAGCTGCTTACTGTCCTGCTGATACCCCTTTTGGCTTGCAAAGTCAGATCATAGGCAAAGTTGAAGTTGCTTCTGAAACATTTTTTGTTATAGGTAGGATTTGTCTCATATCACTGATACTGCAATGGTGCCAAAGTGTCCTTCACTTCTGTTCAGAGAGAAATCTGGGAAGATTGCCAATATTTTGTGGCTTAACTTCTTTTAAAACTTACTACAGCCTCAGGTTATGTTTTTGTCAGCTGCTGACAAGCATAATTTGCAAGTACAATAGTTGGCTGGATGTTGTGACTACAAAATGTGCAACTTTTGTTTTAATATTTTTCTGCTCACTGTCCTGATGAATTGTGTTAAAAGGGGTCCGCAGTTCAAAGGTTCCTTTTGTGAGACATACCAGAACTGTGGAAACTGCACAGTGTTACTGTAATAAATTGCACTCTGAGATGCGAAGCCAGTTTATGTAGTATAATGCAGAAAACTTCAGTACTATGACTGAGAAAGTAGTGTCAATTCATATTGAGGAAATGTAGTTTATAAGAGAGTGTACAAACTGCTGCAAAGCTAAATGGATGTTTCTTTGCCTTTTCTGGCAGTAGGGGAAAACCCTTTGGATTAGGCCTTGAAGTATCTCTCCTGATATTAAAGTAAGAACAATGCCTTAGCTTTATTTTAACTAAACAAAGTAAATCATAGTAGAATCAAGCCTTAAATGGTATGCATTTTAATATGCATCTGGCTCACTGGTGCACTCTGAACCTCTTTGTTCTACATATAAAGTAGGAAGGCCTGATGCTTCTTTTGCATCTGTTCAATTTTTTTATTCTCTAATTCCAGAGATATCTGCCTCACTGTCTTGCAGTTTCTTTTTTCTTTTAGATTTTTGTGCAGTGTTCTCAACTAAAATACAATCCCGTTTATATGGCTCTGTAATTCATATTAGACTTCTGTGAGACTTGGCCATCCAGGCATTTGGCTTATCAGTCATTTTTGTAATAATGTGGCAGAATCTAGAGATTTTCCTGATGTTTTCTTAGTTGTGTTAGGTATTTTCAGCACCTTTATCATTAATTTTGTTTGAATTTCACTTTTTCCTTTTGTCTTGACACACACTATCTATTGAGTATTGTAGATATTACGACTCCTTTTCACTCTTGTGTATCTGAAATTATTTGTAGCTGGCTACTCATGCTATGTGGAGCTTCAGTTGATGTGAAGCATTTACAAAGTCTTGTTGGAGAACGAGGATGTCACAGAGATGTAGGGTCTGAAGGAATTAGAATTACTCGGGGAAGAGTTTTTGGATCAAGGCATTATGTCTGCAGGAAACCATGTTCACTAAACCACTTACTGCTCAAAATCAAGTCTCTCCCATGGAATGCTGAGGGCAGCTTGCAAATTGGTGATGTAACTTTCCCCCCCCTGCCCTAGAATAATTGAAAAACATACACATATCTTTATATATTCCAATATGGCCTTAGTGTACTACGTGTATCTCAGTTTTCCCCTGCTTTTTCTTCACCATAGCCCCTCTAGTGCCTGCTCCAGAGCAGCTTTTGAGTTCAGTTCCATAAGGTACTTACTTCCCAAGGCAGCTACAGCAAAGAACATTTGTTGCTTGCTTTGGTGTGGTGTTTACTTTTTTGGGTGGTGGTGTGGGTTCCCTTGAGCTGATGGCTTTCTCTGTTCCTTTCCCCTTGCTGCTTTTTTTCCCATGTAGTGTGGGCTTCAAGCACTTTCTGTGACAGGTCCAGGCTGCATATTCTGCTTATCTGATACCTTTCTGGGCATATAACTTGTGTGTAAACCCTTGATGAGCTTGCTAATGGTTCATTAAATGGCTCACTGATTTCTGCCTTGAGTGGAGGGTAGTTCAAGTGATTTGGATTTGTAATTTCCCTGGAAATATTTATGACATTCAGATCTGGGTCTGCAAAGGCAGAAAGAGTGTGTTTATTTCACTAAACTTGTGAGAGAACTTCGGTTTGAATATTCTTTTCTACTAAATATTTTTTCTTATATGTGGTTTCTATACTTAAAATAAATACATAAGCAGCTCTGGCAGGTTAATTTCAAGATGTGCAAGAAGCTATTATCGTAATAAGTAGATGTGGACTTAGTTGTCGTATGAAAATGCGTAAAGAAATATTGAGCTCAAAATAGCTGCTTTGGCAAAGTTAAATAAATTATCAAGATGCCTTTTTTTTATGGCTAGAGGGAGACAGAAGAAGAGCTTAAACATTTCAGTGGTAATGAAATAATACAGTCCAAAGTTAAGATATGCTGATGCTTCCAAGATGGATAACTTCTATATTAGACTATACTTCTGTGATGCAGAAAAATTGTCTCATTTGTAAGTGCAACTTTAATCGCATTTTAAATTAATCTGCCCCTTCAGGAATATTAAAATTGTATCATCTGCTCTTTAATTAAGTGCATGAGCCAATGAACTACCAAATACACTGTATCTACAGAACTAGATTATTGTACATAGTGCATAATAGAAAATACAGTTTTATGTCATGACTGCATCTATTCTCATAGCACCATCATTCCTTTCCTGGAATCTGAGGCGTACAGGAATTAGAAACACAGCTAACAGGCTTCCAGTATTCAGAAGGTCTTTGGTTGTGATATTTGAAATGGTGGAAGAGAATTACTCGCATGCCACTAGGATTCATAGGGCCCTTTCATCAAGAGTCCTTTAAAGAAAGATCTTATTTAGATAAGAGAAGGGAACAGAGTTGAAGTTGCTCTTTCTTGACCTGGAGTGTTCAACATTACATAAATAAGCTTTTGTCTGAAATTATGTCAGATAAAGAATATATGGGTGGAGTTTAGTAACCAGGAATTAACCGATTTTTTGATAATGGAGTTCCTTATGCACATTCCCTTTAGTCTTATTAGAAAAAACAACTTTGGCATGTGTAAAGGAGCTTTGTAGCAGAGCCATTTTCCCCTTTTTAAAGTGAAGATTTGATTGCTGTCCAAAAGCAATCAATGACTTGCAGCTTTTACATGTGTGGTAGTTTCAGGCTGTGGCTTTAAAATTTTCTGCAGATCTTGAACAGAAAGTGGTAGAATGTAAATAAGTCACAATTGGGTGTGAAAAGAAATATAATGATAAAGTCTAAACAATCCCATTGGACAGATATCTTCCATAAAACTTAGGTAAACTAACTTTTCGTTTTCCTTGCTCTGGGAGACACTAACTTGTGCTATGTGCTGTCTTTGCTGACCTTGGTTGTGTTCTTTGTTATGGCTGAAGGACATTGAGACACTTGAGCGTGTCCAGAGAAGGGCAACAAGGCTGGTGAGAGGCCTTGAACACAAGCCCTATGAGGAGAGGCTGAGGGAGCTGGGATTGTTTAGCCTGGAGAAGAGGAGGCTCAGGGGTGACCTTATTGCCCTCTACAACTACCTGAAGGGTGGTTGTAGCCAGGAGGGAGTTGGCCTCTTCTCCCAGGCAACCAGCACCAGAACAAGGGGACACAGTCTCAAGCTGCGCCAGGGGAGGTTCAGACTCGAGGTGAGGAGGAAGTTCGTCACCGAGCGAGTCATTCGGCATTGGAATGGGTTGCCCGGGGAGGTGGTTGAGTCATCGACCCTGGAGGCGTTCAAGGGGAGATTGGACGTGGCACTTGGTGCCATGGTCTAGTCATGGGGTCTGCGGTGTCAGGTTGGACTCGATGATCCTCGAGGTCCTTTCCAACCTAAGTGATACTGTGATACTGTGAACTCTCCGCTCTTTCTCTGCTCTTTCTCTCCTCTATCATGGTCTAGGGAGTAGGGAGGGGGAAGCTGTTGCTGGCTCCCCTGGTTTTGTCTAGGGGGGTTCATGTACTGTTTATAAATTGTAAATACCTGTAAATATATGTAAATATTGTCTATTTCTGTATATATTCATTGCATTTCATTTTAGATTGTAGTTTTGCTTGTAAATACAGCTTCATTTGCTTCCAACTGAGCTGGTCTGACAATTTAATTTTGGGGGACTATTTTGAATCCACCACAGCATGTGAGGCAGCCAGCGAAGAGGGCAAAAGCTGTGGAAATTGGCTCTGCAGCTTAGGATTTTTCCCATATTTCTGCAATTGTTCCTTTGGGTGGGAACTTGATAAACAGCTGCTGTGATCAGATCTTCACAAGATCTTGAGAAACTCTTAGAAAACTTGAAACCTAAAACAGAGTCTGCATTGCAGCCACAAACATTGTTTGCCATGGGAAAAAAAGCACTCCCTGCCTGGGTAAGCAAACTAGTACGTTCTTCTGCAAGGTTCTTGTAAGGAAGCTTAGTGTAACTTGAGGAATGGGTTACTTTTGTATATTTGTGAATCTTAATTTTTGGTTTGCAGTGAGGCACCACTTCTCTCATATTGAACAGGATTATAAAACAGCATATCAAATTCAAGTAAAATATGTAAACTTGAGAGGGGCTAGTTCTAGAAGCTGTTTTAATGACTGGGATGTACATTGGTGTTCTTTTTCCTTCTTCTGTGATACCATTACCATTTTCTTTCACCAAAATATCTGAAAAACAGCTCCTCCCTGCTACTTTTGTTTGGGAACTGAGAAGAGATACCCTAGGTTACAAGAAAAAAAAGAAAAAGAAGAAAAAAGTCATACTAGGGAAAGATAAAAAGATGCTACTATGACTTTTTTGGAGTGTGGGACCAAAATCACCTGGTGCTTTTTTGCAGCCTGAATTGCCTGACTTGGCTTTTTGCCTGCTTGCTACAGAAAGGCTTCTGCAGGAACAGCTTCATAAATGTCAAGTTTCCTTGCTGTGACATCTCTGTAATTTTTGTTATTTTAAGCACCTTTTTTCCTTCTTTCCATTTTCAAATCTTATAAGCTGTTTTCTACACTTGGAGTACTTTTCCTGTCAATATTTAGAGTTGATAGTAATTAAATATGTCACACAGAGTTTTGGTTGTTCTTTCTATTGGGAATTAAACATAGCTAGGATTCCCTTAAATAGTGCTAACATTCATTTAGCTACAAGTGAGGGGCTGTATTTCTTCTCATTGCATCAAGATGAAGTTGGTTCAACTGAGAATCTGAGTGTGGGTGAGTAAATCAGTGACTTTTCTGTAGTGTTAAAGAATTGCATGGGAACTCTTGATAAGGCAGCACAAGCTGTGACTCTCTGATGACTTTTTTTTTTTTTTTGACAGCCACAAACTGTGATTTCCCAGCTGTTCAGCTTCCTGTGGTTGAGCTGCTCTTCTCAAGGTTCTTATCACTAAAAGTGGATGCCATAGACAGTCTTGATAGTTAGTATCCCTACCCATTAGCCTTCTGGTTTCTACCCTTGGCTCTTAAGGTTAAATGTTCATTACCAGTCCTTTTAAAGTATTTTACTTTGGAAATGTTAGGGTGTGAAAGATTTCTTAGACGTGCAAAAGGAATACTCAGGTTGCTCTTCCTCTTGTGGTTTGTGAGGAGCCACAAGGCTAAGCTGTGATCTGTGAGTTGTTTAGAGTATGGGGTATCTCTGTTTCTGTCTCAACCTGGTTTGCAAAGACTTTTCCACTAAAGGGGAAACCAGTTAATCTCTTAGTGTCTTAAACTGAGGAATTAGTGCAGGTACCTTTGAGAGCTAAAAAGTGTGACAAACAAGACATCCAAGTTCTTCCATGTACTGTCTAATTTTTTTCTCTATGTGGCTTAACCCTGTCCACACAATCTGTTCATTACTTGCACTTAAGAGTTCTCATGAACACATGCATTGCTTTTTAGAGTGAAACAGTTGTGTAATCCGAGATGAGCTGTAGTGTAGCAGCTAAATATATCTTTACAGCACAGCCCAGAAGTTCATCATTCAGAAAGTATTTTTTGTAAATAAGGAGGACTTTGATATTTTTATAGCTACTCCAAGTATACAGTTATTTTTCTCATGGTAGTCTAATTTACTTTAAATTTACTAGTATGCTCTGCAGAAGCACTGTCAGTTGCATAGGTGTTGGTATAGCAAAGTTTATATAAAGGAAATCAGTTTAAGATGAATGATAATACTGAATTTGCGGGGGCTGTGCAAATGCTGAAGTAATAAGGTGTCGGAGTTGTAGGTGGCTGCCACCATTACACTATCATGTAATGCCACTAAACAGGCAAGATGAAAAATAATCTATTTAATTTGATGGCAGAAATGGTTGAAAACGTATTGAAACTTGCATAGTGAAATGTGTTAATTGAATATTAATTGAGTGGTCACTGTGGATTTCTGTAACATTTTATGCAATAATGTTACATGTCGATTAGTGGTTCCATTTCCTGTAGTCATAGACAGTCTGAGTGGTTGCAGTTGAATTTCATGCAGTTTATAATACAGGAACACTGAATTTGCAGCTTGTGTGGAGGAGGAATTCCTTGTGGGACTGGATCATGTAGTCCACTGAACTGCCCTGCAAACTTGAAGGCTTGTTGTTGCTGCAGTCTTTAAGTTGGAGGAAGGTATCTTTGAAAACTTAGATTTTTAGATTTAATAGCCACAGAAACAGACTTTATTCTCTGGGCTAAATCCAACATTTACTTTTTTTAATTTTTTTTTTTTTTCATTTTAAAGCTTTTATCACCCTGCTGCTGTGTACTGTGTTAAGCATAAACTTAATTTATCTTGAGTGGACCTGTGTTAGCTGCTGCCCTTGTTGTATGACACAATGCATATGTCTGGGACAGTGAGGTCAGTTGTCACCTATGTGCTAGCTTGAGCCAATGAAACCATTAAGTGAAGAATTGGATGTGTGTTGTGATTATCACATTTCGCTTCTAGTGCAAATTCTAAATGCAGTGCTTCAGGTGTTTGGCAGAGAATGGCAACAAGGCTAAGGGGCATTATATGCAGTAACTCAAGTTTACAAATACTTTATATGTGCTTCAAGTAGCCTGCAATCCAAGGGTTGGGTTGTGCTCATCCTCCTTACATAATGGATTGTTCTGCCTAAAACTTGACTATGAGCTTTGTATACTTGAAGAATTAATACACAGGAAACATGTTTATTCTGTAGTGAGACTCTGGGATGAAAACCAGAGAGGCTTTAGCAGAGCTGTTAAGAGAACTCAGCTGAGTTATAGCAGTAATTTCTCCTTTCAAAATCTGGAAGCAATAAACCCTTCAGATGTGCTTTCTGAATGCAATGGAATCATTCCCTTGGGCAGTGTAGGAAAAACCTTTGGAATTAACTTTGGCTATCCACTCTATGATATTCTGAAAATACTGAAATGCTAAGTGTGTACTGGACCTAAGTGTGCAGTATTTTGCCTCTTCCTTCCTAAAGCCATAGGTCTGTGCAGACTGGTGTCACAGTGATCTGTTTCAAAAAGACCAGATAGGAAAATCACTTGACTTCTTTGGGTTTTTTGGCTTCAGCTCCAGGACAATGAATGGAAAAAGGGTAAATATATCTCTTTCTGGGGTTTCTTCTGTGATAGGAGTCAGTCTACTCTTCCATACAAACAGCTTGACCTGTTGCTGAAATATGTTCATATGGGGGTGTTGGTTTGTTTGGTTTGGGTGTTTTATATTTATTTGGGGGTTTTGTGTGTGGGTTGTTTGTTTTTTTCATTTGCTTGTGTTTGTTTTCTTTCATCTCCACCATGCCACCTTGCAGCTGGACTGTGGCAAGCATGCTAAGTGTACTTTGCAGTGGTAAATGAAGGGCATTGTTTGCAGCAGTACTGTTGCAGGTCTACAACTGAAACCAGCGCTAAGCGACTAGCATTGTTGAGTACTTCAAGTTTTGTACTATTTAAGTAGCTTACCGGAGTGCAAAGACAAACAATGCCTTCTGTCTCACAAAATGCCTCAGTGTGACTCTAAGTTTCTTCAAAAAAAGATTATGGAAGCTTGTTCTAGTATATGGAGAAAACTTATATGTGCTAACTTCAAAAGTGAACCATAATGAGGTAGGAACATTTGAAATTCAAGCAGCTCCAGTATGGGGAGTGATTGAAAAAGATACAGTATTTGGGGATAGGCAACCCATGCATGCAATTGGGTAGTTTTGGTTAAAGACTTCCAGTGCCAAGTCATGATGGAGATTACTTGCTCCTTACCCTATTGAATAAATATAATTTCTTTATATAAAACACACTTGGTTTAAGACCACATAACTGTAAGTAGTGAAATCATCTTGAAAAGGGTTATTTCATGTTCTGTGTAGCTCAAATGCTGCCTCAGTGCAGAAACATGCTTGGATGGCTTGGTCTAGTTCTTTTTACTGGGAGGTGTGAGTGATGAGGAGGTTGAACTTCTCATGTGTTTGATTTCAATCAAGAGCATGAACAGCATGTATTTCTTATGTGTCCATTTTTCACCATTGTCTCTCCTTCTTCCCTTGTTTAAATAGCTGTTCCAGCCAGTATTCTCCCCTGGGACACAACAAGTGCTCTTCTGCCTGTCTGTGGTCACTGCAAAACTCCGGTTTTGTTCTTTGGGAGACTTGAAGTGAAGCATTGAAAATGACAGGAAGTGCTTGGGACTGAAAGATTTGCCTGTGGGAAGAGCTTATGAAATTCAAAGTGTATTTTAATGAGAGAGAATTGATTTGGGAGCTGCATAGTTAAAGATGTGCTTTTTTTTCCCTCCAAGATGTTAACTAAACGTCCTCCAAGACAAATCAGGCAGAAAGAGAATTGCTTTATCTACATCTAGTAGTGTGTGGGACAGTTACATGTACACTGTCTAGGACCACTAAATTCTCAGTCACTGAGGAACTATATTAAGTAATTGTGAATAAAGCTAACTTTTTAAATTCCATTTTTGTCTCCAGTTATATCCAAAGATTTATTTTACTTCCTACTAGAATACAACAAAACTTTAATGCTGGAGGTAGACAAAAAGCTGCTTCAACTGGTTGATGCAGCTTAATTCACACAGAGGGCTGTTACTTGGAGAGGGAAGTGCATGGAAAGTGATTTAAAAATCACAGATTGCTAAGACTGTAATACTGTATAGGAATCCTGATAAGTCATTGTGCTGTGAAGATGATCTTCAAGCTTAAGAAAATGAAAAGATGCTATCTTGGAAATTCTCTGGAGAGATCTAGAACAGTTGCTCATGACAGGAGGTTCACTTGGAGGTGAGAAAAATCTCTTCAGTCTAGTAAAACAGCAAGGATAGTATGAAACTGAAAACCACGAGTTTTATTTCTATTAAAAGTGAATTTGCAACACTTCTTTCTGGAGACTCTGAACCATTATTATACTAACGCTTTGGTTGCCAATATAGAGCAGCCCAGCTTTCAAGGAATATGCCTAGAAAGTTGGCAGACATCCTGTTAGGCATGCCAAAGAGGTAAATTGTGAGCTTTGTCTGCTACACTGCAAGTGGACCCTTGTTCTGGTGTAAGCACATTTAGCTGGTCAATTTTATGCTAAATATAAACAGCTTGAGAATTACACCATTAGAATGGTAGGTTTGCTCTCTTGATAATGTACCACCAACAAAAAAACCCCTATGTTTTGTGGGTTTAGTTTTGTATTGGGGGTTTAGTTTTGTATTGGGGGTTTTTTATTATTATTATTGTTTTCTTTCTTTTTTATCTGTCCATTGAATGACTCCTTTTATTATATTATTGTTTATTCAGCTCATGCCCTGACCTGGGACATGAAATCTCAGTTCCTGAAGCTAATACTCATATTGCTAGTGACTTTATTTGCAGGTATTCAGCCAAAATTGCATAGGAATTTCATATCAACGTTCATGGTGAAAGTGTTCACAGTACAGACAACCTCTAATTTGATCATAACCTCATAGTATCTCTCAAAAGTGAAATATTTAAATTAATATTATCAGTGCAATAGGTTTTTCATTTCAATTTGCTTGATTGTTTGTACGTGGAACCAGCCACCTTTTTTACCCTTCCTGCAGGGATTTTATCATAAAATCTGGGTCTGGTGATATTTTTATTTCTTATGGCATTAAAATCTACCATGCATGTTGTCAAGCTATTTAAAATGTTCTTGTTCATGTATTTGCTTTTTAACTTTTTTTGAGAAGAAACATAGGAAGGGTAGCCATTGCAGTAGAGAGTAAATTGCTTTTTTGCTATAAATTTCTGTTTGATCCAACTGTCTCAAGCTGTGCCAGGGGAGGTTTAGGCCGGGTGTCAGGAAGAAATTCTCCACAGAAAGAGTGATTGGCCATTGGAATGGGCTGCCCAGGAGGTGGTGGAGTCACCATCACTGGAGGTGTTTAAAAAGAGACTGGATGAGTGCCGTTGATTAGATGGTGTTGGGTGACAGGTTGGACTTGATGATATCAAAGGTCTTTTCCAACCTGGTTAATTCTGTATTCTGTAAACTTAGCTGAATTGTTTGTTGTTGTTTGGGTTGTCTGGGGTGTGTTTTTTGTGTGTGGGTTGTCTGGGGTGTGTTTTTTGTGTGGGGGTTGTTTGGTTATTTTTTGTTGTTTTTTTTTAAGTGAAACTGCAAGTTAAATATATTTTCCTGAAGAGTTAAACTTGACTGGTGCTTTCAAGCAGGTCCAGTGTTATATTATGGATTGATATGCCTTTCTTGGATGAATAGCTTGAAGGGAAAAGTGAACCTATTGTAAAAGATCATTATTTAGGAGAAAGGTTTGAGGCCTGACTTAACTGTAAATAAAAAGTGCAAGTTCTCTTTTTTACTACCAGTTACTTTTGTCAGCTGAATTCACACTCGCTCATGAATATGATGCAAATATACTGTTGTTCTTTTATATTGCCATGGTACTGCTGAGATTCAGTAGCTCCCTCTGAACCAGTGAATTTTTGCAGTGTAGCTGAATAATTGATACTGTAATGCATGTCAGCTTATATGGGTGAGGAGTTTGATTAATTTTGACCTGAGTGCAAGTCAGCATTTGGATATTCTGAATGTACAGAATCACAACATGGGAAGAAAACAGAGCCTGTGATGAGGAGTTTCTTTCTGATACCATGGAGTTGTGTTTACTGCTGAGGTACTGTGGACTGCAAACTGCAAAAGGTCAGAAATAAGAGTTAGTGTGGATGGCACCTGACAAAGTAAGTTCTGGATAGTTATTTTTGAACACGTGTTATTTCATATCATTACATGAGGTGAAATAATTTTCATAATTTTCAATTACTGTGCATTGTGCCACATGATTGAAAATAGATATTTAGCTCTGCTTTTAAAAGACTATATTCTATGCTTAAATCGAGAGTCAGAGATGTTATAATAATTGAAGAACTCTTGATGACATTTTAAAGTTAGCTCCTTGCAGACATGGCAAGTCTGGCAGATTTAGTAGTGGTTGATGTTTGTCATTCTGTGGACACTTCCTGTAGTAGAGCTCAGAGGGTGAGTGGCAGTCACATCATACAGAATAGGTGGGTGTGATGCATGGCACATTTCTAGTGCATGGTTTCTTAGGAGTGCAGTATAGCATGACCGTTCAGACTTCATATTCCTTCTGTGAATCAGTCAAACTTACTTTCTATCATCAAAGGAAAGGCATCGCAATTTGATGCCTGGATGACATACTGTTCCGGGCAAACATCTTTCGGAGAACTTGCCGCGTGTGACTGAATTTGAGTATTTTATGTGGTGTTTTCTGTAGTAGCAGTGGTAATAATGGTAACATTGAAATAAGTTACTGTTTAATTTTTGGTAAACCTTCTTTGCCTACCTTAAAAATTGTAGTTTTGTTTGTTGTGCTGATAAGGGATTAGAGAAATGTCAGAAGAAAAGAATGGAGGGAACACTTAAAAGGAGGATAGGAGCTGTATTGCTGTGGGTATTTTTAGTACATGGCTGAAATCTAGTTTCAGGGTATAAAGGAATCTAAGTACTAAGTTGCTGAGAAGAGTTTCGAAGGAAAGTGGGGTCTGCTTTTGGGTGTAGTCTGTGGACTATGGTTTTGGCAGTGTACTGTATGAGTGGCTGTATAGACCATATTTCTCCATCCTTTCCTTAAATCTGTTTGGTGGAGTTCAGCTCTCTTTTATGGACATGGGACTGGTAGCAGGGATTTAGTCTCTGAAGATTATGCTTAAGATATATGTGCCTCATGATGTTGTGTATTTCATATCCTCGTAGTAATTTACCCTCCTATAGTCTTTAGGAAAGTAACAAAAGAGAGGTACGTGGAAGAACTAAGAAGTGAAAGAAGTGACACACTACAATATGTCTGAATTGGCACCAGATTAAAATGCCTATTCAGTACCTTTATTGTGTGCAGGGAACATACAGTTTTGAAGCATGGAACATACCTGGTGGTATGGAAGAAACCCTCAAGCAACTATTCCCCTGTTTATAGCTTAAAATACTAAGCAATTAGCAGATTCATTTAGCAGGGTTGATAGAATAATAGAATGAATGCCACCAGGATTAAAACATAGGAATCCATGCTTTGTGTAATGGACTGTGTATTTTGATTTGCTTTTGCTTTTTGCATCTTGGTTAACAACAATAAGAAAGTAATGATTTTTTGTTTAAATGAAAGAGGGCAAAAACCCCTCTTTATGAAAACCCCAAAGAACAACAAAAATGCACGGAAAACTTCTTACAGGAAAATGAAATGTGCATAAATACAGAGGAAATACATTGACAGAAATACATAGACAAATATTTTCACATTCAAAAGATGTAGCAGAAGAAGAGGCTGCAGTTAATTCTTGAAGTCTCAGTGAGCTTGTAATTCAAATACTCCTGAATTCAGCCACATTATCACCAGGAATTTTGAGAATGCAGAATATCTAGGAAATATCTATAAAGGGCAAATCTATAATTTACCTGTAATTCACAGTGTAGGATTCTGTAATGGAATTGACAAAGTACACTGTATACATCAATGCTTTTCTTTATTTAATCATCTTATAAATAACATTACTAGCACTTGAAACAAAACCATTTATGCTAAAAAGTACTCCAAATATTCAGAAAGCACTGTTGAATTTTGTGTTGACTTCCACAATTAGGTGCTTTATTCACTTACTGCTCCCATTCTAAAATAAGTTAAGAATGTAAGTAAGTAGAATCATACTGTGAACTAATGCAGGGCTCAGAACAGCTGATTTGCTGACTGGGCTTTTGGGCAGTTGAGTTCCATCTCTGACTACATTCCAGGAAGTGAGGACAATAGAATAAACAAACAGTGATTAATAGTTTTTTAGGGCCTCTTTAGCTGCAATTGCTAAGTAAAAATATATATGACTGCTTCAGCAGTAATTAATCCACTTGAAAAGAAGAACATTCTTTCACAGTCACGTTTGTTGAAGCTGGTCTTAAAATCTAACATAGTAGAAGCCATTTTTGGTGTGTGTGTGTTTTTTCTTTTCTCAGCCTTTGCAAAATTCATTTTTCTGCTGTTAAATATTCAGGTATTGGAAATCCACTTTTTAAAATGAAGTTGTAATTTCAAAAGATGGTATTCTACTCAGTAAGTTGTTTTGGCAGTCTATGTGTTTGTTGCTTCCCTTGATCCGTAATGTTAGAAGAGCTGTTCCTTCATCTTCTTCCTTCCCAGTCATGTTTCTGATTAAAGACTCAAGTGAGCAGATGCGAGGACATTTGTTAGGTGTAAGTACAAAGAAGCAACACTGGGATGGCCACTTCATTAGCCACAGCATCAGGTTTTTTTTGTCCTGTAGGTGTGGTACTCTCTTTAGACATTCATTTTTGGTGCAAGTCCAGTGGATGTCAGCCGTAATTGATGGAGGCTCAGAGTAGAGATGAAGATGCATGCAGCTAGTACTTGCTCCTCTCAGAACATGGGGATTTGTAAGGGTTTCTGCCTTTGTCAGGAAAGGACCCAAAATGAAGAAAGGTGTTAGTGTTGTGACTAAAATACTCTACAGTCACATTTGGAACAAATGTTAGAAATTTACCATAGGTGCAAGTATGAACAACTAAGTTGTGGCTTCCAGGAAGCCAGGTGGCTAGCATATTCATGGCCTGGACTGAACAGGACTTTGGTTTCTTATTGTGATACAAATACTTGCGTTACAAATAACTCCTTTCTTCACTGATACACTGGGGAGGGGCAGAATAGGAATGGATAATTTTCAATCTGGGGGAAAAGAAGAAAACAATCTAAAAACCAAATCCAAAAACCACACAAACAATTAAGCCTACCTCCTCAAAACAACCAAAACCTCAAAAGGGACTTTCTGTCATCTTTTACAATCAAAACTAGCGATTTTATCTTTATTTTTCTGCAATGGTACTCTCAGAAGGGGGCTCACTGTGAAGGGAAATCACCCAGAGAGACTTGTGCTAAGTTACTTTAGACAGAGGCTGTAAAGCCCAGTTAATGTCTAATAGATTTCTTTGAGAGGTCAATGTAATTGTTTATGTTCACACCCAGACTTAGGCTGCAAGTGTTTTGTTCTGTGATTAGACAATTTCAAGGTATCTAGCTGTAAAAACTCAAGAGTTCATTTACGATAAGCTTTTGAGTGTGAGTAGTTTGGAAGCCTAGATTGAATTTTGTTTTCTTGAACTTAAAGCTGTTCATTTTGTCAATGCCAATTTCAGCTCCCAAAGAGAAAAGCAACTTCCTGAGCTGCTTCCTTTCCAGTATGTTGACAGAAGGTACTTTAAAGCTAGAAATGAATACACTGGGGATAAGAAAGTAACTTGTTTTGCGTATTGTGTTACAGGGCTGGTTAATGAAGGCATTCCACATGGTCAAGCAATACTTTGAAACAAGCTTATTTTCTGTTAAATGAAGTTAAATATTGAGGTAAGGTTCTGTTAAATTTTCTTTGTTATACATATAGTGACATTAAAAACTCCTACAATAATGAAAACCTTTTATCTGCTGCCTGTATGTATTAGTATAATATTTTCTTTAGAGACTGCATGAAATTTATACAGCTGTAGCTGTGTTTGTGAAGAGAGAAATCAAGCTGAAAAATAAATGTGGTGCATGAATATCAAAGCTCCAAATAAACATTGCAACTAACAGCTAAAAGTCTATCCTGGCCATTACTGCTATTGACTATTTTTAAAGAGTTTCCAAGGAGATTGGAGAATATGATGATATAATAAATTAGTTCTCTGAGCCTTAGGAAAAAGGGCCATGCCTTTCATTGGTATGAGAACAAATAGCTGAGAAGATGACTTGTTTGTTTCATCTTAAAACCTTTAAGAGAGGTGGCAAAACAACAAGGAAAAATCAGTACAGGAAAAGCTTCACAGACACACTGCTCTCAGAAGAGAATCTCACAAAGTGGCAAGACAGGCTTTGGGCAAAATGTCAATAAATCTTGTTACAGATTCTTCATCTGTTGGGAGTTATTTTGACCTTGCACACATTACTGTTCTAAATGTGTTTCTGGCTTTGACTGCTCATCTGGAAATGGCGCTGGTAATACTAAAAGGTCGCTAATGGAATTTTGACCTGCTATTCTCCATCTTTGAAAAAAAAAGTCTTCAGTGAACTTTCAAAGCAACCTATAATTAAGGCAGCATGTCAGATTATATCAGATATACTAAGGATAAGATTAAATGAAAAAAAATCACTGAAGAGTAAACAGTTGTGTGAGATATTTTTCTTATAGGTGTGAGTATTAAGAGAAGGCTAGATGGTTAGAAACACTGTTTTGTTCTTGTTATTATAAGTTAGAGCTAAATATTTATGGAGTGTTCGTGTTATCAAGCCTGCCAGCAAGAACCCTATAACTGTTGTGTTTTTAAGAATTAACACTGCTTTAAGTTCTCCTGCAATGTCTGTTTTCCTTATTTCACTGTCAGTTCACTGTTTTCAATTGTGATATCAAATAACATGGCTAAAGATATTCATTAACTTTGGATTCGAGAAATTTGGAGGGCGGAAACAAAGGTATTATCTCTGTGTGGTTAGACTAATTATGTATGACTCTATAACTGATGGTACTGTATTGGTAGCTATTTGCTAACCAGATAAAGCAAGTCCTTTGGGGAATATTCTTAGTTTCTTAACTGTGGAGGGAGAATCCCCTAGGAAACATTTTCAATTCATTCATGCTGGTCTGATTGAGGAATGAATCTCCAAGTTCACAATGATTTCCCTCCTTTCTGTTGGTAGTACATCAGTGCTTCTGGCTGTTGTCTCTCTCTCCATCCTTCTAGGCACCCTTTGGGTACTGGAGGGTTGCTATTAGGTCTCTCCGGAGCCTTCTCTTCTCCAGGCTGAACAACCTCAGCTCCCTCAGCCTGTCTTTGTAGCAGAGGTATTCCAACCCTCTGATCATTTTTGTGGCTCTCCTCTGGACCCACTCCATCAGGTCCGTGTCCTCCTTGTACTGAGGGCTTCAGACCTGGATGCAGTTCTCCTACAGAGGTCTCTCCAGAGCAGAGTGAAGTGGCAGAATCACCTCTCTCAATCTGCTGGCCATGCTTCTTTTGATGCAGCCCAGGATGCCATTGGTCTTGTGGGCTGCAAGCACATGCTGTCTGCTTAGGTCTATCTTCTCATCCGTCAGCACTTGCAAGTTCTTTTCTGCAGGGCTACTTTCTATCACCTTACACCCCAGTCTGTATTGATAGTTATTGTAACCCAGGTGCAGGACTCTGCATTTGGTCTAGTTGAACCTCACAAGGATCACCTGAGCCCATCTCTCCAGCCTGTCTAGGTCTGGATGACATTGCATCTCGGTGGCATAGTGACAGCACTACTCAGCTTGGTGTCATCTGCAAACTTCCTGATGGTGTACTCAATCCCACTGTTGATGTCATTGATAAAAATTATTAAACAGTACAGGTCCTAGTATGGACCCCTGAGGGGCAGCACTTGTCACTGCTATGTGCAGGTAGTGTATGAGGAGGGACTTAAAGTGCGCACCTTTTTCTACTGTGCAGTAGCTGTAGTCTTAGTAAACCATGTTATCACCAATGATGACATGGTTTTAAGTTTCCATCTTTGATCACTGCATCAAAGAGGTTTTAGTGTACTGCATGTATTGAATATTCAAAATCATTGTAAGTTTCTTTTTCTGAAGTGTCCTAACCCCTACTTTCAGGTTTTGTTAATAGTGCCACTTAAATGTTGAAGTTGCACTTTAAGCAACTGCTGCAGCATTTGCGAGTCTGCGCAATCAATCTGTGATTTTAGCATGCTTTCCACAAGAAGGGGCACCCCAGTGGAGAGGAATTGGTGACCCAGCACACAGTAAACAAGTAGGACTTTGCAGTAAAACTGAAGCTCCTGCCAAAGCGGGATAAATTCCTGGTTTTAGTATCTGGCTTGCTTGGTGATTCTCAGTATTTAATTTCAGTGTTTGGGTGCTTTCCCCCCCATTTTGAATGATTTATACCAGAAGAACAGGATATAAACAGACCTTGAAACTGTTAAAAAGCCTATTTGATGTTTTAATGCAAAATATAGAGTGGGTTAGAAAATAGCACTGAGTAGTTAGGCAAGAAAGGTGTTGCACAAGAAAACGTTTCACTCCTGCCTTGCCTAGTTGTTACAGTAAGGAAAATTTTGAAGGGAAAGGATGGGAGTTGTAGAAGCAAACAAAATGCAACAGCATAAAAGGACTTTTCTGTGGAATGGAACATTTCTATATGAGTAAGAGGGATGTGAAAGGCTTCAAAAGTAGGTCAATGAGTCTCATGTTTATGCATAAGAATTCTCACGTAGGTGTAAATTGTGTAATGCTGGGTGAATGCTACGCATCCTTCAGGTACATAATATAAAATTTAGTACAGTGCTTAATTCTAAATATGTTTAGATAAATACCTTTCAAAAACAAACAATTTGTGGCATTGTGGATAGTAGACCCCGCAAAAAAACAATGTAATAACCACTAGTATGAGCAATTATGCTGAAGTTTCATTTCAGAATGTTCTGTTGAATATTTTATCTGTATCATGCTGCTGCTGCTAGGCCATGGGTAGGATTACTTCAGTTTTCTGAAGTATTGCATTATTAATCAGACTGCAAACATTTAGTTCAATATGAGCAATCCAATGAGCAGTCTGTTGAAACTGGAGTTGATTAACAGTGCTGAGCCTGCAGTAAGTACAAGGAGGTTGTATTTTAAGCGCTTGATTTGTGTTGCTGAAGTCTTTAGCTGTAAATTTAAGTAGTCAGCCATTCAGTCAGTGACGGTAGTGGAGGGAGGAAGAGCAGCAGGGCTTTGACCTTGAGTGTACTCATTGCACTGGGTAACCTATTAGGGAATTGTGTGTTCACTTCAGTCCCTTTTCAGCTGGAAACCTTCTCAGTGATACTCTACCTAAAAGCCATGATTTTGAGGGATGTTGTGAATATTACTACACACATAGATATGCTCTATTTATGTAATGTTGGCATGTTTGTATGCACAAACCCAGAAGTATAGTATATCAGATCCAGGTGGTGCTTCTAAGATTGAGACTTGGTATAGTGTTAAACATGTTATTTTCCATTTCAGTCACTTTGTTTTTACTAGCAGGTGTGTTTTTCAAAAAGCTGGGTTCTTTACTAGTTTGATTGTGAATGTCTTGTGTATTTCTACAGTTGGGGTTTATTTGTTCCTTTTCACTTGGGAATAGATACCAAACCAGTTAATGGATCTTTATGAAATATTGGCCTAACAACTTGCCCATATACATTGTCCTTTGTTGTTGATATACAGAAACAACACTATGTGCAGAAGATAACCTTGATGGGATCAGATAAGGATTGATATGGATTTCTATTTAGAAATGCATCTCTTCACGTCCATGTCTTTTTATACTATAAAGCTAGGGGGTTGATATTGCAGCATATTCAAGTTTCAAATACCTGTTTGTAGTTCAGAATTTTCACAGTATTAATAGCAGTTTAGGGATTCTGATGGATTTATTGTTCCTTTAAGATAGGAATTGTTTTCAAAACTCATTTAAACATTTGAAAGAAAATGACCAGAAAATTCTGTGTGTGACATCAAGACCTTGTGAAGAGTATTCTCTTTCTTTGAAGTGCTGGTTCCAGACAAGGCCTGTTTGCTTGGGGGCAAGTTGAGCCTACATCTCATGGCAACCAATTCCATGATTCTGTTGCTACTTGGAGCTGGAGACATTTTACACTGTGATGGAAAGAGTGAATCTTCTTGCATACCTGTCATGTATGTTGTTATTTATCCAAGTATAGCTCTCTTCTGTCTTACCTTTCACGGATTTATTTTTGGGAGTGCCTGAAACTGATAGTGGAAGTCATCAGTAAAAGTGAAAGTTTTTGACAGAAGTGTAAGAGCTAAGAATGCTCTACAAAGTACATAAAAGTGAAAACTAAATCAATTTGGCTGTGTGATGTAGTCTATAGAAATTATCATTGAAGTCTCCTCTGAAGCTTGGAAATGAGAAACATGAATTATAATATATTGCAGTGAAAAAGTGCTGTTCAGGTCTTACTTTTAGGTCTTTTAAAGACCTTGTCATGAAGTCATTTTATTATGGTGTTTTTTTCCCTTTAAGGAAGTATTCTGAGAAGGAGGTATTCTCAGATTGTATATTCAGAATTGTTGGTGAATCTATGAAGTTTCCAACTGGGAAATCTTGCTGACCTACTTATTGTAGCCTTCCTTAGCATAAGACCTTTTTTAATGGAAAATCTGTTTGCAGGTAGAAGCCCTACAGGGAGAATAATTCACTGTCCCTAATTAGCAGCTCAGTTGCTTTTATTGCAGGACCACTTCAAAGACTTCTGACTGCCTGTATTAATGACATTTCTCTGATTCCCATCTAAATAGCCATTAAATAAAAAAATCTTTAGTCTTGGAGAGGGCTACTTGGTGAGTATCTTCTAGGTAGCCAAAATGATAACTGTCAAAGATTGATCCCAGCTGAAACAAGTGGAATCCCTAGCTTGGAACCTCATGTCTTTAGGTAGAAAATTATATCTGTAGTTGTATGATTTTTTTTTTCCATATCTGAATTCAGGCTGAACCATTTGAAGTCTGCCAAGTTGACTTTGAGCCTTTCAGTAAGACCATTGCCAGAATCTCTTTCTGAGCACATTTGATGTGGAGGAGGTTTGACCTTAGATTAGCACACAGTTGGCAGTGTGCTAGGCTAACTATAATCTAACTGACATGTAATGTTTGTGCACACTGTTACACCCTGATAGAAGTTCACCATTGGTTTATCTCTTCCTTTATGTCCCTGTTGGAGCAGTGGCAGCTGCTTTGGGGTTCGATACTGATCTCTTTAGAGATAAAGGTTTTTCTCAAGCTTAAACATGTTCAGAAAATTTTATAGAGGTTACACTAACTTGTAAGCCACTTGCCCCTTCCCCTTGCACAACTACTAGAAGAAGTAGTTGTGAGCTTCTTACCTTGGGGTTGTGGATTGCTCTTGAAGGTGGAGTGAAATGAATGCCGTGGTGCTTGCTGGAAACATTCACTCTGTACATTAGCTTTCTCATATGCCTCTCTGCTCCCCTGGTTTATGGCTGTGTCACAGATGTTGATTTGACAGGTGTGAACACACTGTACTTAGCTTTTCCATTTTCATTAGTGTCAGCGATTCTAGTAATAGCTGAGCCTTCTGCAGACTCTTGCTATAGGTCTTACTCCTTTTCTCAGCTACAATATCTTTCTCTTTACCCCCCTACATGTTTTTTACTCAGTGTTCTTTTGATTAGCCCTTCCATGCTTCTTTCTTCTGTTGAATAGTGTTCTTATTAAAAACTCCAAGTAAATTAGAAAATTAGTAATGAAAACACACAGAGAAACCTGACACGTCTCCCAGGAACTTCATGCTTAAAAATATCGTTACAACTCGTTGGACTTGATGATCTTTGAGGTCTCTTCCAAGCTTACTGATTCTATGATTCTGTGAGCAGTGTTCTACTCACTGGGCAGTGCACTTCAGCAGCTCTTTGGCATATCTTCATACAGACTGTTTGTTCTCTTACCTTCAGTGTTTCCATTTCCTCATCCTTAGTGATGCCTGAAGGGCAAGGGAAGGACAGCGAGAGCTACACCGGCACTGGCGGCTCAGCTGCTTGCTTCGGACAGGTCAGTTCCTTTTGCCTGAGAGGGAGCCCCTATTACAAGAGGGATCTGGAGGTGCTGGAACGTGTCCAGAGAAGGGCCACAAGGATGAGCACAGGGCTGGAGCACATCTCCTATGAGGACAAACTGAAGGAGTTGGGGCTGTTCAGTCTGGAGAAGAGAAGGCTCTGAGGTGACCTAATTGTGGCCTTCCAGTATCTGAAGTGGGCTACAAGAAGGCTGGGGAGGGACATCTCAGGATCTCAGGTAGTGATAGGACTAGGGGAAATGGAACGAAGCTGGAGGTGGGGAGATTCAGGCTGGATGTGAGGAGGAAGTTATTCCCCAGGAGAGTGGTGAAACCCTGGAATGGGTTGTCCAGGGAGGTGGTTGAGGTCCCGTCCCTGGAGGTGTTTAAGCCCAGGCTGGCTGAGGCTCTGTCCAGCCTGATCTAGTGTGGGGTGTCCCTGCCCATGGCAGGGGGGTTGGAACTAGATGATCCTTGTGGTCCCTTCCAATCCTGACTGATACTATGATACTAACTAGCACTGAACACTTGAGACAGCATGAAATGGTTAAATATTGAGACACCTTCTTGTTCCTTCCTTTCTTCCTCCTCTGTTTGGTTGCTAGCATCAGTACATGAAAAGAGCATTGCACTAAGCTCATCCAAGCTTGCTGCAACACAATCTGCAAATCCATTGGTATTCTAGGTATTGTAAACTGTCATTGGTAGTTGCATTCACAGTGAATGTCAAGAGGTTGGAAGACGGGAACGTGGTGTTGGGTTTTTTTTTGTTTGTTTGTTTTGGGGTTGTTTTCTTTTTGTTTGTTTGGTTTGGTTTTCTTTAATAGCTATTTAAACATGTTGGATGGAGATTGCATTATGTGCAGTTCTTTTGATCTGACATGTTTCATAACTGCATCATTTGAGCCATAAAGTGCATTTCCCGGAATCCAATGAAATTGTAACAGGTCTATGTGATCACCTTTCCAGTGAGGGATATGTTGGATTAGTATTGCTGTCTTTGCCAGTATGCAAATATTTTGTTTATTTTTACCATCTTTTTGTAAACCTTTTTTTCCTCCATGATATGATAATTGATTAAGAATGATGATTTGTACAGAAGTTCTGTTAATCTCATATTGATCCAATTTGTGTTTGCTTGTGAGCAAAATTGTCTGGATAATACTACAGCAGAGAGGACCAAGATTAGAGTGCTTAAGATGCATAAACAGAATTGAATTAATTATAGTTTAGATTCAAATAGTGATTTGCTTTCTTTTAAATTCTCCAGTAAACGTTGCTAAGCAGAAAGAAAAAGCGTGTTGAAATGTTCACTGTAGGCTTGATGGTGCTCTGAGTAATCTGATGTAGTTGGAGATCTCTCCGCTTAATGCAGGGAGGTTGGACAAACAAACACAGACCAAGCCAAAGTGTAAGCTGTTCAATTTGTTTTGATTGGTTTATTTCTTCTTATTTCTTTTGTGTACCTGCCTTTTTAAAGCCTGATTTAGTCTCATTGCTGTGGGGGAATAAGAGAGAGAGTTCAGATTTGAAAAACACTTCACCTAGTCAGGTATTTTAATTGATCTTGAGCAAAGTGTCCAGTATCTTGGCTTCTGACACCCTACTGCGTTTCATGATTCAGCTCAGCAACCTGTGTGGTAGTTCCAATCGATACAGCTATGTAAAGCAAATGTTGAAGAACTTCTATTAGTAAAATTTTCTGGTGGACCATTGATTCTGGGCAACCTGCCTTTTTATGGAAGTTCCAACAAGCAGTATTGAAAGATGCAGGGAGGAATGCAGATCATATTTTGCATAGTTGACTTGGTATCTATTCAGGGTTCTTTTTCAAAGTGTCTCTTTGGCCAGTCCAGTGCAGTGAATTATCATGTACCTTTTTTGGTTAAAATCCCCTGTGCTGTAATTCTTGTCTGAGGCCTCCTCAGTAATAGTATGTGCAGAGGAAAGTTGCATTGTGTTGAGTCAATAGAATCACTGTTCTTGGCCAGTTGTTTATGCAGTGAGAAATTCATGTTAAATTTCAACACTCTGTAGAAATGATACTAAAAATCTGTCCAAGTCTGAAAAGTATCTGTGGAAAGCACTTAGTGAGTTTTTTCCATTTTGACTCCAGGCCTATAACCATATGTTTTGTGGTTCATATTAGGAGTTCAACAGGGAATTTATTTGCTTGCAAGAAACTCTGTTAAAACTACTACTGCCAGCTGGGCTGTTAGATTGATTATTCTTTAGCAGTTTTAACTTTTGGGCATTTTCAGTTTACCCTAATTTGGGTTTCGTGTCAGCCGGATAATTTGACATGTTTTCTTTGTTTATGCTGTTTCCAGAGGAGATGTCTGTGATGGCAGCAGAGTTCTGCTGATAGAGGGATTTTAAATCTAAAATAATCTGGTAGTCGTTGGAAATACATCAGTCACACCATCAGCAGAACATGCTTTGCTTGTGATCTAATGTTTTATTATTGTAACTGTAGTAAGTATCAGACCTGCACAAAAGGCACATAATGGCAGAGTTTCACAAGACAGGAAGCATCAGTACCTGATGATATTTTATATTTATACCGATGTGGTGTATTATGGAAGTCAGTGTTAGGATGCATGCTGGCGGGGTCTGTAGTAATATGACAACTTGTGGACTTCTATCCTGCTGGGAAAGAAAGGCAGTATTCAGTGTCCCCTTAGCTGCATGTTTGTTCAATGTGTGTTTTGGTTTCTGTTTGTTGTTTTGTTTGGGTTTTAGTATTTTGTTTGTGGTGGGTTTGGGGTGGTTTTTTTTGAATGACCATCTTAGGACAATCGACACAAATGGAATCCAACATTTCCTGTGACAGTGATTTTGCTATCATTTATATTCATGTGTTGCTCAGTATATACTGAAGACTTAAATGAAAATGGTAGCTCAAGCACTTAGATTTATCTTGAATCATGGAGTTTTCAAGTACACTTCATCTTCCTGTATATGCCTGTTTAACTCAGAATTAACTTTAATGCAGTCTCTGTACTTGGACAGAGAAAATGAGTTAGCTTGCCTGAAGAGTAGCTATAACGTTCTGACTAGGGCCTGCTTTGCTGTGCTTTGCTTAATACAAATGACAATCAGTCCCTGAGCTGTCAACCGCAATTTTTGCTAAATGACTGAGCTCTGCACCAAGCATCCTACTTTCCAAATGGGGCCTGGAAGAAATAATGGTTTTCCAAGTCAGGAATCTCTTTGCCTTCATCCTCAGTTTGTGAAGTTTCTGGATAAGCAGATGAGGTTCATTGTGAAGATGATGGTTTCATGGTCAGCTTGTCTACCACTTCTGTGCAGTCCCACTTCAAGTTCTTCTAGACTTGTTTAAGTAGATGGAATGTTAACTTGTTAGACTTTAGTTGTATTTATGCAAAAACATTTTGTCTAACTTCTTTTTTATTCCTGCCTCACTTCCAATTTAAGTGAACTGTTTTAAATGGTTGTATTACATGATTGTTGGGATCAATTGATCAAGCAAAACTAAAGGCAATTTCAGTACCAGTTAAGTCCACCACTTCACATCAAATCAATGACAGCAGAGAACTATTCTATGAAACTTTTTTTATTATTTTTTTTTTCTTCTTGACTCTACCAATTTTCCTGTTCTGTGTAGCAAAGCTGTTTCTGAAGATTTGTCTCCCCCATGTAATTCTGGATGATGATACTGATCAAAATTACTAATAGGGATTTATGTCAGTCATTTCAGTAGCTGAGTGGATTTTATTTTATTCAGTAGTTTAGCTTCCTTAACAAATAATGAAGATTGTTTATAAAGCTTACAGGAAATTCAGGCAGACCATTAGATGCCTTCATGTTGCCTAATGTAGGTAAATGAGTGCAGTATTTCTGAAGTAATTGTTGGCTGCAGAAAATTATCAAAACCTTCCAGGGCAGTAGGAGGTGGTGTTTGGGACGGTGGGAGGAAAGCAGCAGAAGAATCCTGATGATTTACCATGACGTTTTATCTGGAACTTAGCAAGGCTCTTTCTGCATCTGAAGAAAAAGATTCCTTGATGTTGTATTGAATGGGCAGAGTATATTGCTGCACAAAACTCATTCTAAACTCTGCCCATGCTTGTCATTTCAAAAAAAAAAAAAAAAAAAAAAAGAGAGAGAGAGAGAGGGAGGGGGAAAAAAAGATAAAAGAAAAAAAGATGGGGGGGAGGAAAAAGAAGGGGAAATGCAGAGCAATATTTAGACCATATGAGGTGAACCTAGGGGGTGGTGATATCTTTACTTTGTCATTCAATGACTAAAATAGCAGCTCTGGTTTATTGCACACTACTTTGGAGCAGTTACCAGGAATGGGAGATGCAATTCAGAACTTGGAGTGGCAGCTTTGAATTAATTCAGTGGGAAAAAACCTCATTGAAGTGAGTGTGCTCAAAGATTATAAACCTAGAAATAAAAACATTAAATTGTCCTTCGAAACATTTTAGCATTTCAGCAGGCTAGGGTAGTGTGAATACACAGAACTGTGGAAGCCTGGATTTAACAGTTCACTTGGTTGTTCAGCCTATTGCTATTATTAGTGTATTAGTGTAATTTAGAATCTGTGAGTTAAAGGCTTGAAATATGCAAATCTGCTGCTTTGGAAAATCAGGTTTTTATCAGCTTAACTCCTCCACAGTAAAGAATGTATTTCTAATCATAATTGAGTCTTCTTATTGTGGAATTTACCAGAAATCAGAAAATATAGTTGAAGTTGCATAAGTATATATCCCACTGTAATCAAGTTGCTGCAAAGTTCTTGTGAGGTTAATCTAGATTCATCACAAGCAGTTCTCTTTGGTTTAAAAAGAATAAAGCACACACCCACCCACTCCCACAAACCCCTCCAAAATCTCTCGCAACAGCAAAACTGAATGAAATCCCAGTGAACAAAAATGTCTTCTCTATCTCAGCTACTGTTTTATTATACTCCTAGAATCTGTGAACCTCATTATTATCAGCCTCCAAAGAGCTCTCTTATAAGAGGTTCATCTCCACAACGTAAACAGTTCATTTGGGGAGGAATTTAGCAAAATACTGTTGATTCACTTCTGCTTCCTATGAAGCTCATGGTCCCTGTTTTCAGCTTTTTCCTGCAGTGTTCTTGCAAAATATGAACAAAAGCCTGAAAGGAGGCCCCTTCAGAGTTTTGTCATTGACTGCCATATTCAAGGCTTCTGCTCCTAAGGCTAGTGACTTCTGTGTTACAACTAGTTCCAGTCAAGCTTTGCTTCTGTTATCTAAAAGCTGTTTCAGCTCCGTTTGGAACAATGACATTCCTCCTGTAGTCTCTTGTAATCCATACTTCCTTTTAAAGATACCTTCAAGCAAGTTAATTTGCAAATATGCCTTTTGACTTAAAAATTCAGCAAACTGTAGTTGAATCACTAATAAGCTAACTCTCCTGTAAACAACTCTTAATTAGACTAAAATATTTTTGTCTCATACATAATTCTCCTTGAGGGTACTTCCTTCCTGGGTTTTTAGTAAAACAGATACTGTTGCTGTGCAACTTAATCTGTAACTGAGAAAGGCATGATTAATGCTTACTCCTGATTAAAGCCTACTTTTTCACATTAGCCTTTCAAAGCTTAACTTGGTTTGTCTTTATTTTGGTGTTGTGTGTTTTTTTTTTTTTGTTGTTGTTGGCTTTTTTGTGTTTGGGTTTTTTTTGGGGTGGTTTGTCTTAAGATTCATTATTGCACACTACAGATAAAAGTAGTGACTTTTTCTTTAAATTCTTGAAGGTTTTAACTGTAAACTTGCTTATCAGGCATTGTGGCTAAGCAGGGCTTTGCTTAGGGCCAGGGAGTATATAAGAGGTCTTGCATTTCAGTTGTCCATGCATGTTGATGGAGATTAAAAAACAGTTTGTGTTGTACAGTCATAAGTGCCTTTTATTATGGAAGGAAGTGGGATGAATGGAAAGTGTAACCTTTCTTTTGCTTGCTTGCTCAAACTTCAAGATTCATGACTAGCCTCCTCAGACAGCATGCAGTGACTGGGATTCAGACTGCTTTTGTATTCCCCTAAGCTGATGTTTTTGTGCCCATTGCTCATTTAGAATATCAGCTTCTAATCTATTGGTTTACTGCTTTTCTTGTGATCTCTGAGGTATTTAAAGGGGGAAATTGAGAGTATTCTTTTCTCCTTTCTGGCCACCAGAAGAGTTCATACTGCTCCCTTCCAAATTTACAGACCAGACACAGTTTCCAGTGCAGTGTTTACATCTGTGATATTTGCACATGAGAGTTAGTTGTCCCTGAAGCATCTCTCCATACTAGTCTTAGTGGAATGGCAAAGCATCTGACCAGTGATGACATCTTCAGTGTCTTGTCCATCAAGGAGCTGCTGCTGAAGGCCATGCTATAACATGCATATGTTTCAGGCATACAACCCCCATCTGATCATTCAGCTTTTTGATGAGAATTATGGTATAAATGAGTTCCAAATAAGCAGCAATGGAGCACCAAAGAGAAGCACTCTTCCTTGGTAATAAACAATGTGACATTTTATATGTCACATAGTTTAAGTGACATTGTGAGTTTGTAGTAAAATGTGTGTTGTTACCCTGCATGCCTGTGCAGTCATCAGCCTCTCTCAATGTGCTGGCCAGATGCAGCCTAGAATGCGCCCCCAAGTTCTTTTGTGCAGGGCTGCTCTCAATTTCATCATTCCCCAACCTGTATTGATATCTAAGATTGCCCCAACCTAGGTGTAGGACCTTACTCTTTGCCTTATTGTATCTCATGAGATTCTCCTCAGCCCAATTCTCCAGCCTGTCCAGGTCTCTCTGGATGGCAGCCTGTCCTTCAGACTTATCAACAAATAGGTAACTTTACCTATAGTAGCATATATGCACACAGGCTTTTAGTCTGTGACAGTCTCCTGACCTAGATTTATGCTTGCTCAAGCCTGGATGAACCAGTTAAGAAACATCTCCAGGGAGACAACCTCTACTAAATCATAGCAGAGCCTTGCTTTTAAACATAGCACTGGCAGTGGCAACTTTAACTGGGTAGGTGTAGTCTATGCTTGGCATAGCCAGTGTTAGCTGTTCCACATTTGCCTACTTTAGAAGTGCAGATATTTTTGGATTGTGTTTTACTTCAAACACTCTATGGCAAGGGTGTGAAATGGAAGGCATAGAAGTGTTCACATCCTCAGAGCTTTAAGGAAAGCTAATAATAAGCTGAAATTTTGTTTGCTTAGCAGTGTAATTCACAATATACAGGTAAGGTCATAGCCCAATCAGCTGTCAGACACCACAGACTAATTGAATGGTACAAATTAAGCCGGGTGGGTATGTGAATGATCAGGAGGGTCAGTCTTCACTAATTAGTGTCCCCTGTAAATCTGACTTCTCTCGTGCAGCTGGTAAGTAATTTTTCTGTTGTTTTTGTTGTATGCTTATAGCTTGATGATAGTTGATTCTTGTTGCCATTACGTGATGCCAACTTCTGTCCTCATCAGTACTGGGAGACACAGCCTGTTACCCTGTTTATGTGTCTCTTGAGAGTTCTTGTACAATGCTTCTCAAGATAACTCCGTTCCGCCTTGCCTTAATCTGATAAGGTAGCTGGTACATCAGTGGCACTTTCCCAGTCTAGCAGAGCTGAGCTCTCAGGTATGATTTAGTTTCGTGGGGAATATTTTGTGGAATTTCTGTAGTTGTCTTATGCTAGCTAGTCTGAGGAAGATAGTTCTCAGGGAACATGCTTTACAGAATCATAGAATGGCTTACGTTGGAAGGGACCTTGGACATGATCTACTCCAACCTCCCCATCATGGGCAAGAACACCTCTCAACTAGACTCTGCTCCTCAAGAGCTCATCCAACCTGGCCTTGAATGCCCCCAGAGAGGAATCACAGAATCAAGATGTTGTGGGACAGAGGCATGCTCTATATATTACCTGAGACTGACATTCATAAGTATAGATTTCACCCATAAACTCTTAAAGTAATGTGGAGATGGACCCCGAGTTGATTCAGCACTCCTTGATGAGTCTGGCAAATACTGCTGACAGCTCTGTCCTTGATCAGTACAGGTGTCATCTGTCTTAATGCTTTTAATGTACACAAATCCACAAACAGCAGATCATTTATAATTACTTACTGTTATAGAAGGCTTTTCAGGAAGTTGGTTGGAAAAGCCATTTATTGGAGCAGCAGAGAAGTTTGCCAACAACCAAAACACTTAAATTCCTTGTTGGTGCCATTTGGTTTCATGGTCAGAAAGACTGAGACATTTCCTGATTAAAGCTTGAGTCACTAGTATCCCTCTTTCCAATACCTAGAGAGGTACCTCCTGGATCAAAAAAAAGTCCTGAATGCAACCCAACAAGACAGCTTTCTGAAGCATGGAACAAATAGAGCAGGCTGACCTCGATTTCTGGGATGACTGTAAGAAAACTTGGTCTAAGCACATTTTGATATCTTAAAATGTCCTTGGTTCGCCAGAAGTGAAACAATTTAGTTTTCCCTTAAATTTCTTTAGAAGGAGTGAACAGGCTGCTACTTAGGGCATTGAACATTTCCATCAAATTATGAGCAGGTTATTAGCTTTTGTTCAGATTTCGTGGAAATTGGGATCTATGATAGTTCACCTTGATGCCTCAGTGTACGCACTCTGCTATGTACCTGCAGATACTGGGTTCTCTCACTGGTGATCTACCGGTTGTTCTTTAAGAGCTCAGAGCTGCTACTCTCTCTCCCAAATTTGTCAGATCTGTAATGTATTCTCTTTCAATCCTCCATCCTTGTAAGCACAAATCAGTTGTAGTCTGATTTAGAAATTACCTACTTCATTACTCACAGAAAATTAGACTTTTAAGGCAGGCAAGCCTATCCTTCTAAAATCATCTTAATTTCCAGGATCCCTTTGAGCTTTGGTCAACCGTTCCAGAGACTGATATTAGGAAGCAGAAAGAGTCCATTACCCTCACAGAAAAATATTTAAATGTGGTGTGAATCAATGTATAGAAGATAAAGGGAACACGGAAGGTACTTTCCCATGTTTTCCTCTGTGCTCTCAGCCTATTTTCCTGAACAAATTCGTAGTTCTTTTGAGAAAAGACAGCTGTCCTATTTTGGCTGTTACCCAGGAGATGGAAACTGCCTGTCCTGGTTGTTACTGAAAGCCAAGTGGCGAGGATTAGAGCCTGAGGGTAACGTGGAGGAGGCACATGAAAATGTTTCTCTGAAGTTTGAGAAGCCAGTGTTGGAGGAAGCTGATAACTGATAACTGATGGGCTCATTTCCTAGGATCTTTTTTTGGATAAAGCATCCTTGGGTGTCTCTGAAACCACACAGATAAACCTACGCAGAACAGATTTGGGGATTCTGGTAGATTCCATGTTTATTCAGAAAGGACTTCAGTTCTGAAGTGTTTTTGGAGATCACTGTGGAAAGACTAATGATGGAATAGTAGTTTGCAGTGTTACGACGGTAAGGGAAGACACTTCAGACAAACCCCAGTCCATAAAATGAAACAAAACAAAAAGCATCTGCAGCTTCTTCACAGAGGAGAAGCTGTGTACTGAGAAAATCCAGCTTTTGTTTAAGTAGCTATTCTAAGCTGTTAATTATCAGTTAATCTAAATGGTCTGATAAAAAGGCGATGAAAGAAATTTTCTCAGCCATTATTATGTCAGCAATATACCCAGCAGGTGAATTGTTTTCCTGTGCACCAATTTGATGGACCTCAGACAAAGCATTAATCTTTAAAGTACTTGTGCCAAACCTTTTGGAAAATGAATTTCCAATATACCGAGAAAAACACACGGTTTGTGTAGTTTCTAGCTCAATGATGCTAAAGAGACATTACATAGAACTGCATTTGAAAACATATCATTTTACTGAACTAATTTCCATTAAAAAAAGAAAGTTGAATGTATTAAAGCACTAAATGGAAATCTGTAACCAATGATGTCATTGCTGCCTTTTCAGATAGTTTATTAGAAACTTGCAAGTGACTTGACACCATGGTAGCTCTTTCCTTGAAGATCTGTGTCCGCCAGTGCAATGTAGTGAAGACCATGCAGTTTGAACCATCCACTGCAGTCTACGATGCCTGTAGAGTTATTCGTGAACGAGTGCCAGAGGCTCAAACAGGGCAAGGTGAGTTCCTCTATTTGTATGTAGTCAATTCATTGACTGAATTGAAATTAAGCATATGCCCATGGTTTCTTACACTCCTGTTCCTCCATTTATCTTTCAGGTTGGTGGGTTTGTCTTTATTGTTGAAATGATAAGGTTCTGGAGTGAAAGGCACAAAATTGCAAACAGGTTTTTCAGTTACAAAAGGCAGATACATTCTTATTTTCTTCTGTCCTGACAGGGGTTTTTTTATGAAGGGTATTTTTTGGTGGAACTTTGACTTCTTAATGAAATTGCTTGTTTGCCTGGAAGAGTTTGCTCACTTGGAGAACAAGTTTTGTGGTGTCATCTTTCTAAGACAGTGTTTATGGCAAAACTTTCTAGGAAAATCTGGGCAGACTTGATACTCTGTTGCCTGAGATAGATTGTATGGTCCTGCTCTCGCAGGGGGGTTGGACTCAGTGGTCTCTTTGGACCCCTTCCAACCCCTGACATCCTGTGATCCTGTATATTATTTTGTGTCTTAGCAAAGGAAGGGACCACATATATTACAAAATAATGGATGATCATTTACTGTGTAAAAGGAAATGTTTAAAACTGTTTGGTAACAAAAAGCATCATCATGATGTGTGTACCATATTCACAGTGCTGCTATGTGCTAATCAAATTTAATTATCAGCACCTATTTAGCAGATTAGTTGAATGCAGACTGTTAAATAAGTCTTCACTTGGACAAAAGCTCTGGTATAAATGTAGTTGAAGTTGTCAAAAATTCAGGTTTTATGCACAGCTCTCAACTTTTAGAGCTGTTTGGAAGATCTTGTGTGAGCTGTTAGAAAACCTTACCTGTAATGGACACAGTTACTTGTACTTAGAAACTCCTTTGCTGGAGCCCTTAGGAAATCTAGTTACAGAGCTTCAATTTTAAAATATGAACCTTGCATATTTACTATACAAATCTCTCAAGGCAGTGCTTTTGAATCACTCTTGTGTTCAGAGAAGTTAAGTAATAAATGTCCCTAAATATCATGAACTTTATAGAAATGCTTAGGAACTCTCCTCAAATTATACAGTAGGACTTCTCCATCAAACTACTTTATGAAGTTGTGTGATAAACAGAAATAAGGTTACTGAAACATCCTTTCTCCTTTGTGGCTGCTAAAATGTATGTGGTTGCATGTTAGCTCAGAGGACTCAGAGTGGTGCAGTACAGACTGATCAGACTAGTTCCTGCACAGCAACCAATGTAATTGTCCTGTACCCTGAGTTCTTCAACAAGCTTACAAGCTAGCATAAAGGTGGCTGTGATATTAACATACAAGCTGCACGCCATGTCTATTTCCTTACTAGGGTGCATTCCCCATAAGTATCAAAGCAGTTTGTGCTCCCTTGGTAATTCTGTGCTCTGTGCAGTGTGCTTTGTGTGCTTCTAAAGGTCGCAACCTTTTTATAGGCACAAATTCTAAGATTTTATGTAACTGATTCTGTACCGAATTTGTCATCACTGTATGGGTGGATTTTAAGGTGAGCAGGAGCAGTGTTTCTTCTTACACAGTTGTTTTTGGAAGGATTTTTCCTTTGAAATGCTGCCTTATGTTAATTAATTATACAAGTGTAAGTTAAGTGTGTAATGTATGTAGTGCTGAGTTTTAAGTGTTGCTATGCAAGGCATTTAGAGATGAAACACTGTTCAAAAAAGTACCTAGTTTTAGTATTTTTCATCAGAGGGTCTGAACCCATGGCTTAGGGTAAACAAGGTATGGTCCTTGCACTTAGCTGATGTAACAGGTTGTGTGCAGGCCAGCTTGTGTGAAAAAAATCCTTTTAGCTTAAACTGTAGAACTGCAATCAGAGCAGGCTAAGGTGATTGACATGAACTCGGTGACAGTGAATTGTACTCTGTATCAGTTCTTCACGCATATGGATGGGCCTTTACAGTTGCAATCCTTCATTTTGTACACCTGGTGTTTAATCTTTAAAACATAAGTCTGGGTTTGTTTTTCTGTGACAATGAAAGTTCTATCATTTACCTGTTACTCTGAAAGAACCAATTGACATGTGTAGCCTGCAACAGATAGAAGTTTTCCCTGAGATTTTTATGATGGATATGATTCTGGAAGCCTTGTATTTCTTTAAATGCCTAAACCTGAAGCATCTACCAAAAAGATTCCAAAGTTTAGCATAACCTTAATACGTGCAGGATTGAAAACAAACTGTGCAGTTTTTAAATAGAACTACTGTGATTAAGCCAAAACTGGTTTTAATTTTGGTTAGTCTGTTCTGAAGCAGAACCTACATGTATTTGAAAACGGTCATCTTTGAGAAGTGATTGCAAATATCATGCAAATTACACAGTAGATGTGACATGTTTCTTGCCTAGAGAAACTTTTTTTCAAGTCTTCTATAAAGCCTGATCTACCCTGTTCTCTGCTGCTAAGCTGAAAAAAACTTTATATCCAAGTTCATTAAGAATGGGAGATAAGTGTAGTGGAGGCTGAATAACCTTGATTAAAACCATTCTGGCTTTATTAGGTTTGCTATTTGTCAGCACGTCTGTCTTTTCTGTTCCACAGCCTCTGACTATGGATTGTTCTTATCAGATGATGATCCACGGAAAGGTATATGGCTGGAGGCTGGAAGAACACTGGATTATTACATGCTGAGAAATGGGGTATGGTGCATGTCTGTTGCTTCTTTCATCTACATAGTTTTAGAAAACTTGCTTCCCAAGTTGCAGGAAAAAAGCTTAGCATTTGGAGGGGAAGGAGGGTCTCGAGTCTGTTCCTGAAAGTGACTCACTTCTCTTCCTTGCTGTGCCTCAGTAGTTATTTTTTTTCTGCACCTGGTTGTCACTGTGAACTATAGTGTCTTCACAGAATGATGAACAAAAAGATGAAAAGCCTTGTAATAGGGTTTATGTTCGAGGTGATTTTGTATTATAGTTTGGGTTTCCTATGTACTGGAGATAAGGTTATGCTTGCTGTTGACCAAAAGGCATGGGGAATGGGGAGGAAGTCCTCTATTAGGAATCATAAGTTAATGGGTTGGCTTGTGGTGGCTTCCAAAAGCGTTTAGAAAAAGTATTGTTTACTTCCTAGGATATATTGGAGTATAAAAAGAAACAAAGGCCTCAGAAAATACGTATGTTGGATGGATCAGTGAAAACAGTCATGGTGGATGATTCTAAAACAGTTGGTGAATTGCTGGTTACTATTTGCAGCAGGATAGGTAAGATTTTTGGGACCCATGTGCTTAAGAATTTGTTTTTCTGCTATATTTGCATCTTGAGTTTTAGAATGTTACGTGTATTACTGGCTAGAAATTGGCACATGTTAAAAAGATATTTAAATCTGTTATCAGTTTACGTTTGCCAAACACTTCTTTAAATTCTTTTGTCCAGGTTTTATGAAAGTCAGAGAGTTAGCTATATCCTTAAACCTCAGTATTTAGCAGTTGAAGACACAAAGTTTTCTGAGATTACAGTTACAAATTTTTTTATAATCTGTTACATACAGTTTCCTGCATGTGGTAGAGAATTAGAATTATATTTATACTTAACTATAATGGGATGAAAGATAAATACTCGTAACCTTGAAATATACCAAAGCTTGGGTCTCTGTGTTGTAATTAAGAGTTGATCACCATACTGTATCATTTGTGAAACGACATCTGGAACTCATCCAGAGCAGCTGGTCAGGAATGTGTCATATTGGTTATAGTCTGTCTTTGTATTTATATTTATATAAATAGAGACATTTTGAAAAACTAATTCATAGTTAACTATAAACATGCATCCAACATAGATTAGTTTAAATAGTCTTAAACTTCTGTTAAATTCTTATTTAGAACTAAAGTGTCCTTAATTTGATTAATTCACTTGCAAAGTGAATTAAGATGAGTTTAAATTAATCCATTTCAGTTTTGTTTGAGCATTTCTATGTTGGATTCTTATATGCTGTATCTAATTTACTTCATAAAGTAATTTGACTGATTTTTGTGAGTATTGTCATGTAGGTGAGCATTTGATTTGCTTTCCTGGAGCACATATACTTGCATTACCGAACTATGGGAAGAAACAAGAACAAAGAAATAAAAGTAACCGAGCACATATACTAAGTCTTGTGAACTGCTTTTTGATTCAATTTCATGTAAAATACTTAGGAAGAATTGAGTTTTAAAACTAAAAAAATATTTAATACATTTCACATGGTTTCTGTTCCTCAGCCTGCTCTCTCACATTTCTTCTGCACATTGTGGGCAAGCTGAAATGACTCAGTTCTCAGGAAGTGATTGTTGGCATCCATGTAATGAAATTTACTATGGTATGTCTCCATTCTGGAATCTTAGATTCCATTATGTTTTAAACTGGCAGTGTCTCATGGCAGATTAACAAAAAGCCCCTTAATATCTTTCTGCAAGTGGCAAATGCAGCATATGGCAAAGGAATGATGCTTCTGAAGGATAATGCCAGATATTGGAGAGGTGTTTTGAATGCAGAAGTTGCAGATTATTTTTGGGATCTCCTTCTCCAAGACTGTTTTAACATTTAACTAGAAATGCCTTTACAATACTTGAAATGAACCACCCAACCTGGCATCTAGTACCTATCCAGTGTTTGTAACAAAAAAAAATATTTATAATTTCAGGAATAACAAATTATGAGGAATATTCCTTAATCCAGGAGAGCATAGAAGAGAAGAAAGAGGAGACTACAGGAACACTTAAGAAAGATAGGACATTGTTACGTGACGAAAGAAAAATGGAAAAACTGAAGGCAAAGCTTCATACAGATGATGACTGTGAGTGTATTGCAGGATATTTCTTCAGTTAATATCTTCCCTCAGCATGGTTCAAGAAAACTATACCAGGGTGCACTTGTAGATCCTCCAGTGTGTCTCAGTTGATCCCTACCCGTATTTTGCATCCTTTTATATAAAATGTGGTCTGCTACTGAATATTTTTTAATTATGAAAATGGACAAGCTGTTGCCTGTAGCAATGAGATAGCAGGTCTTTTCAAGTGGGCTTTTTGTTAGTGTTTTGATAGGGTGGTTGTAACTGAAATGTGAAAGGTCATTTCTATAATGACCATTTTCTCCCCTTCATTGAAGCTGGATAGTTAAGTATCGATGCCTACTGAAAGCAGTTTTGGTTTTGAAAGTATAAATTTCAAGTGTAAACGGAAAGTGCCAATGTCTGAAGTCACGAAAACCATTTTTTCTGGTTTAAATTAAAGCACTGACATTAACTGTGACTGTCAGGAAAACATTTTAAAATTGTTTTCAGGGATAAGGAAAGTAAGCAGAACAATTGGTTTTAGGGAGAACTGTGGTAAACTTCTAACTAATTCTTGCAATTAAGGTTTAAAGATGTAAATTTAGTATGGAAATGTTGCTATAGTCACTTCCTCGACAATATTGAGTGTGATGCTATAGTAAATTCTTGCTTCTCAGCCATTCTCATTTGTAGCAAACTTCAACACTGGCTAGAAACAGAAATGAAAGCAGCATTTTTTTTCGGTTTTTTTTTCCGGTTTCCCCCTCCAGTGGAAATGCCAATTATCACATAATTTACACAACTTTTAACACTGACAATGCTGTGTGTTTAACAGTGCTCATGTCTGTGGTTCTTTCACAGTGAATTGGCTAGATCATAGCCGAACGTTTAGAGAGCAAGGCGTTGATGAGAATGAAACTCTATTGTTGAGACGGAAGTTCTTTTATTCAGACCAGAATGTAGATTCAAGAGATCCTGTTCAGCTTAACTTGCTTTATGTTCAGGTACAGTATGTGGACCAGGAATGGAAGTTCTACCTTATCTGAGGAAAGCTGTGTTGGTTAAGAAGAGGCTTTTTTGTTACTGAAACATCTTCTAGAAGTCCTTTTCTGTATTTCAAAAATGTGTCATATTTTTGTCTGTTCCTGCAAGAACATGTGATTAGTGCAGAGGCTTCACTGATTCTTTTTAATCAAATACTTTCAACCCAATAATGGATGCTCAACCAAAAATTAGTGACCATTAATCCTTGTCCTGATTTCCTTAAAATTCATGACTGTCTGAAGTTTTTTAGGTTCTTCTTTTTAGTTCTTCACCCTATCCTCTTCTCTAGGTGATATGTTCTCTGTAATATGGAATCTCAGGTCAGTCTTCCACCCAATTTTTCACTTCTCATCTTTCTCTTCCACCAATCAGTGAGAGAGCTGCTTCTGCACTCTTTCCAGTCTTCAGCCCAGACAGCACAGAGGGCAGGCTTCCTGTTCTAAATGGACCTTGTCATGTAACATGGTGGGAGTCCGCCTAGGCAGGTTGTCAGACTGTTAGAGGTATTATGCATACCTTAGCAAGGCTTATAATTTTATTCAGAAGCTAATGTGTAACTGAATGCTCCAGTGTAGCTGTCACTAATGCAGTCTGAAAAATCAGCCTTTTAAACTCTGTTACAGTTGTGGTTTTTTAAAAAATAAAAAAAACAACATTGAAATGGAATGTTCAGTTGTTGTCCTTGCAGATGGTTCAAATGGAATTGCTCTAAATTATGGTTTAAAATTCTGAGGCAAAAGATAAAGGTGGCATCACTTATAAGACTGTATTACATTTATCAGGTATTTAGAGGACCATGTCCCGTGGAGCTGTTCTCTTGCCTCTTAGATATTTCTTCAAGGCTACTGTTAAGACAGTCTGTGTTGATACTGCCTTGTCATTGTTTTCTCCATGGATAGATAAGCTTTCTATTGCCATAGCAATAAAATTCGTCATCTTCTATGACCACTAAATTTAAGCAAGAGGAAAGAAAATGCTGTTTGCTTTCTTCTGTTGCCATTTTTGTTGTGGTAATCTGTTTCTTACTTACTTAGGCAGATCATTTTTCATGCTGTTACAAAGTATTGTGATAAAAGCTTTTGCATGCAAGTGTGCTCACACATATGTATTTCTGTATGTGTACATACAGATAAGCATATGTATGTACAGCAGGAAATGGGTGTCAGGTCAACTTTTTAATGCAAGTTATTACACTCAAGGTATCAATAAGTCTCCATAGATAGTCACCTGAAAAATAATCTAGCTCTTTGTTTGTCATAGATATATCCAGAATGGAATAAAGCATTCAGACTGAAAAGCGTGGTGCTGGATTCTTTGGCCAAGCTTTCAAGGAATTTTGGAGATGTAATAGTTATTTTGGATGTCTCTGACGTGTCTTTGCTTACCTCCTATAGGCTCGTGATGACATTCTGAATGGTTCCCATCCTGTCTCCTTTGAGAAGGCCTGTGAATTTGGAGGTTTTCAAGCACAGATCCAGTTTGGACCTCATGTAGAACACAAACACAAACCTGGATTTTTAGAGTAAACACTTCTTACTTCTGAACTTGGGTTGTCACAGACGAAATGTGTTTTCAGCAAATAGAGGCAATCAGATTCACAATGTTTTCTATAGCATTCTCCCTCTGTAGGGAGTTGGATTTCACAAATTAGCAACCCCAGCTGTTGAGGAGACCTTTGACAGTGGCTTATCAGGCAGCACTGGGCACCATCTCCCCCCAGGCTGCTAGTTAAGTATGCAGCTGGGTTTCCCAATCACCTGATAGTGTGGGAGAACTGGATTTTGCTCTTCGTTAGAAGTCTACTTCTGCCTGCATTTAGTAATGCCACATGTGAAAAAAGTGTGCACCAATGCACGTCAGAGATGTTTGATTTGCTAGGAGGGTACATAAATAGCAAGATGCTTTGTCATTTGAATAAAGTTAATATTGCTATGTGTAGAGCTTAAATTTTCCAAACTTTTTAGTGGCATTAGTCATTTCAAATTCACCCTCTCATGGCATTGCATGAATGGAGGTCTAGAATTGTGCTCATTGTTTCAGTTGTGGGCAGGAGTCCTGATTACAGGTAGATCATCCTTTGACCTTTATTGTGATACTTGCATTACTGTCAGCTGGGTAAGTTGATTGAAATTTAGATGTCTCATTTTTCTGCCCATTTTGATTTTTGGATTGGTTTTCCTTCAGTGAATTACTCAAGCAACAGAATTTGAGGAAAGGAATGTAGGAAGGTAAAAGAAAGCTATTTACTGGACAACCCATCAAGCCTTACCTACATTTGAGACTCATAAATACCTTAATGGCATGCACAAATAATGGGTGCATATTTGGTTTCAGTCCTACTCCACTGGTGAATGCTCAGTGCTGACTCTTATAGACCCTTTGTGAGCCTGAGTCTGGGGTTTACTGTATCTTAAGGAATCACTTTATAATGGTGGCATGCTTTGGAATATGCAATACTGCAGTATTGATTGTTTGAAACACTTTATCTTTGAAAGATTTTCCTGAAGTAGCAGTTCAGTTTTGTAAACACACCACATGAACAGGTGTCCCCAAGTTCCAATTAATAATCAGCTTTTCTTTGTCCTGTTTGTCTGCTACTGACTGGCCCATGAACCTTTCCTCATGGGGACTCAGTGTAATAGCTTCTGTGAACTCTTGGTTCTTACTTCCTAGAACTGTGACCAGTTATGCAGCACTTCCTCTGGGATTTGTCCATTGTTTACGTATTCTTCCCTTTTCCATCCATTCACTCAAGAGTACTCCTGCAGCAAACTATTAGGATACTGCCTTATGACAGGCTAATTTGTAGTGGTAACAATTTTAAGAGTTAGGTGTTCCAACAGTGGGGGTGAGTTAATTTTTTTAAGCAACAAATCCTCACAAACTTAACCAGCAGTTTTTGCAAATTGCTGTGCAGAATTCAGGTGCTTATTTTCCCTTGAGTTTTTTAGATGTTATAATTGCTTTGGTTTGTATAAAGATATATATATATATATATATATATATTTAGGTTTTTTTAAATGTTAAGCTTCCATATAATAACTGTGTTTTATGGTGAACTGAAGCTGCAGGCTGGATGATATTTTTGCTTTGTATGCAGCACTGGAGAGTTTGAAGTTGATCACAGAATGAATTTGTCAAAGTGCATAATCTTTTTGTTTGATTGTTTGTTTTAAACCTAAAAGAAATGAAAGGTATGAATAACTGAGCTGTACATTAGAAAGAGAATGTTACTCCACTGGAAGTCATCTGGAACCAGAATCCCAAAATTTAGGACCTTGTTTTTTTTCTGCAGGAAATTTTCTTTTAAATGGGCTTTTTATTCAGATCAAGCCTTGCAGGACACTGTGTTAACAGTTGCTTGCTCCCCTGGTGTGTAATCAGTTTCATAAAATTAAGTTTCTGATTTCTTTTTTTCGCCGCTCTGTAAAAGAGCCTGCTCTGTAACCCTAACTGCTTAGTCATTGCCTTCGAATTTCAAGTGTGCATGTTTATAGTTAAGTGTTTGCATTTGGCTGTACACAGCCTTCATGACAGCCTTTTGGTGAAACTTCATTCTTTTGTTTTGTGAGCCTAAACAAGCCAAGTGTTCCTGACTCATTGTAAACACTATGCATAAATAGTGTAGGTCGATGCTGATTTTTTTTTTTTCCCTGAAAATGCTCCAGATGAGTCTTACTTTCTTGAAAAAGGTTGAGCTTTTTAAAGTTTCATCTGACTATTTCCTGCTTTTTGGTGGATGAACATTGATCCTTCTCAAGTATGAAAGTAGTTATGTTTTATGTAAACTGTATGGTGTAGCTCAATATGTGAAATACATTTGAGAGATGTCCCTTCACTCACAACTGAAATCTTAACATGCTACAGATTCCCTACAGAAGGATCTGGCCTAATGGAAGGTGTCCTTGCCCATGACAAAGGGGTTGGAACTAGATGATCATTAAGGTCTCTTCCAATCCAAACCATACTATTAATCTGTCAGCCCATACAGAAAATGGTTTGTAGCAAAATAGTGTTAGTGTTTCACAGCGTTATTTCAGTGTGGTTTGCCATGTCCACGACATGTTTATACAGAGGGATCTTTTGTACTTTTCATTTTTTTGTCATCGATGAATTATTCTTGGCACAAGTTAAAATTATTGCCTGCATCTTGTTAACACATTGGTATCAGTTGTTGGAATGTCCTTGAAGCTCATGCCAAAGTAAATTGTGAAAGCTCTTGAACTATCCAATTGCAAATAGTTGTTCTTCATGCCCTCCCTCGTACAGCATTGCACCTACAGAGGTACACTACGCTGTGTTTAAATTTGCTGAGAGAATATCTAATAAGGAATTCATACTATTCATATGCAGATAGGAAGGGAGCAGCTAAAACTGCCCACCTCTGCTTTTTATTCCCTGCTTGGTGAGCAGCCTGTTTTACTGTCTTGAGCTATCTTTTTCAAGAACAGGGCATATACCTTTGCACTAATGCAAAACCACCAATTTGTTGGCACTTGTGTATAATTGTTTTAAGAACTGTAGACTAAGTGAGGTTAACAAAACACTGTTTGCTATTAGATATTTCTTTTAAGCTGAGATCATTATCCATGTAATAATGTATAATTAAAGATTAGAGAAGACTAATTGGTAGTATTCTAGGAGGTTTTGCTAAATCCATCAAACAACGTGCTAAGTAAAGTGAAACTATTGTTTGCATTATGAAAAAATACCTTGATTATAGAGAGCACTGAAATAATTTGTTTATTTACTACTAGCATTTCATCCTTTCAGTTCAAGTGATTGAAAAATAATGAAAGGTGATACAGATGAGGTCCTTAAAGATTCTTTCTGACTAAACTCTATCACTGAGGCTGAACTTCCTTAGTTAACATTGTATTCTGAGACCCTTAGTATCTGAGCCTTGCAGGGATTAGGACCAGTTATTTATGACTTTGTTTTCAAGATAGTGGCTGTTACTAGGTGTCCACTTAAATGGCTTTGCAGTTTTTCAGTGAAATATTTGTGTTCTAACATTTCTTGGGAGACACAGAGGAAGGACTTGGTCCCACATGTCAGTAAATCAGTGTTACTGGAAAATAACAGTAGTGTCTGAGTTCAGACATGGAGCTGGCACAAGCTTTGGGGTTCCCTTCTACCCCAGATTACAAGGAGTGCATTAGGATTTAGATGTTAACCCCTCTGAGCTGTGGAGAGACATCATATAGTTTAAGAATGGAAAGTTTGACAGCTATTACTTATTTTGATGACTTTTCAAAACATGAAGAGATATTACATGGGGATGTAACTAGAGTGTTTTTCTTAATTATGGAAGGTATCCTCGTCCTTTTTAGCCACAGTTTTATTTCATTGTGTCGTTATTTTCTGCCTGTTCCAGGAAGCTTGGGGGACCTAATGGAAAGCATCCCTCTGTATGAAGGCCCCATTAACTATGGACTTTTTTTTTTACTCTAGCCTTAAGGAATTCCTGCCTAAAGAATATACCAAACAAAGAGGGGCTGAAAAGAGAATATTTCAGGTAATTCTGAGGCTGCAAAACTTACTATAATTTCACTTCCTTTATAAGAAAAATACAAGCTTTCACAGGTGCATACTCTCTGTATACTTGAATTATATAACTAATAGAAAATCAAGTGTCAGGAATCTGATAGCATTTCTTTTCTTTCTTCAGCAGATTTTTTTTTTGTCCTGATCCTTTTTCTTCATTGATGATTATTCAGTGTACTTTGTTGAAGGGGAGAGAGTGAATATTCAGTATTCTTAGGACCTTTTTCTCAGTTACATTGAAATGTAAGGATGTGCTAAAATAGAAGTATGTTTAGGAAAACCAGTTTTAATTTCATGCCTTCTTTCTTTAAGCTTGAGCTTCAAGAAACAGAGTTCAGCTAGCTAGTGCTTGACTTCAGTAATATGTGCGGGAAACACACAATTGTAAGACTTGAAGCAATTGAATATAACATGTATTCACAATGTTGGAAGTGATCTCAGAGTTTAAGTGCTGCAGATCCATTCAATGTCCATGCTACTAAATACAAGTTTGGCAATACAAGTTGAAAAATTCTCAGATCTACAGCTAAAATCAAGTCATCAGGTTTCTGGAATGACATACCAGTGATCTGTGAGCTCCGCTTGAGAGACGAGTTGAAGTGCAGGAACAGGTTGCATACTTTGCTGTCTCAGTAGGTCTGTTCTATATGGATCTTGTGGTGCTTCCTTGTAGATAAGTATGTCTGATACTTTTCTGTATACCTGCAGCTGGTGGCAGTGGTATTACAGTTTAAGCAAAAAAAAAAAATTTGTTCAGTTCTGAGTGCTATTAACAGACATGATTTTTGCCCATGTTAAAAATGATCTATGAGAAGTTTGAGTCGTGACTTATTATAGTAAATACAGTACATGAACAAGAAGTTGGTCAGTGAGGGCATTGATGCTGAGCAATGCAACAGCAGGATAGGATAAGCAAGCTGTTGGAGTGTTTTTTGGGTTTTGTTTGTTGGCTTTTTATTGTTGTAGTGGGGAAGGCGATTGTTGGGAGGTTTGTTTGTTTATTTTAAAAATCAGCTGTTTTCCTGAGTTACAAAATTACTTAGTTTGGCAGGTGCTTTTTGCCCAATATTCCATCTGCAATGGCTACATTTGGGCTCCTTGCTCTTTTGGGATCCTGGTTGTGTTGTCTGTGCTAAATTTGACAGATATGATAAGTCTATGCCCTTGGAATGCATAAGGGGTTTGGAGTTGCAGTTGCTCCTAGCTGTGCTCTGGCTCTGCCTTGGAACATTGTCAGGATGGTAACTTAAATTGGAGTAGGGGTGATCCCTATGTTCTTGTTGCTCCCCCTGCTGCTATCAGTCAGCATGAAAGAGGTGGCCACCAACAGTTCAGAATAATGTAATGGTAGGATGGACTGTGAAAGGCAATCCCACAAACATTATTTAAGTATCATGACACTACAACAGGAATTTTAGCAGAATGGTTTGGGGTAGGAGAGCAGATGCTGAGTTGAAGTTTGAATATGTAATAACAGTAGTTGACATTCTTTAGAGGCAATGAAGTTTATTAATAAGTAAATCGATAAATAGTTATAATACACACCTACATGAGTATGTCAGGATGAACTGTTGAGAAAAAAATCGTTGCTTCTTCCTCACTAGTAGAATTCTTTTCATGAAATGAAAAAAATGTGGATAACAGGGCAACTGGCAAAAAAAAAATCAAACATGGGAAACATCTACAAGAGATGAGAAATGGTTGCTTACAAGGCATGAGGCTCTTGTGAATCAGCAGTTTTGGACACAAAGCAGGAATAAATAGTCTGTTCCTGGAAGCAAAATATGGGTGTTGGGATGTTTGATTGTCTTTAAAAAGCCAAGTAAATTGATCTTAATTGTGTGCAAGCAAATGGCATCAAATTGCATCAATACCTACAATTTTAAGCTGTTTCAGAAGTGGCTTAAGTGTGCTTGATCTAAGGCAGTGATAGAATGGATGATGGTCAAATAGGAATGTTCCATTTGCACGAGTTGGTTGTTTTGCAGTGTGAGGAATTATGAGATAGACTCTTACTAACATTCCTGGCTAGTATTTTTTCAAATACTGTAATTGTAATGGTAGAAACTAAACATCCTTCAACAGGTAAATCTATACCCTTTTGTTTGTTTCCAGAAAGCATTGTTTGTGCCCAAGTGATACTGAACTCTCATTACAGGAGCACAAAAACTGTGGTGAGATGACTGAAATAGAAGCAAAAGTGAAGTATGTGAAGCTAGCTCGATCCCTGCGGACCTACGGAGTGTCGTTTTTTCTGGTTAAGGTCAAGTAGTTTTTGGTTTGTGTGGCTGTACCTCAAATTCTACACTAAGCAAAAGAAAGAGGTTTTTCAACTTCTGCCTGAAAGCAGTGTTTGGAAAAAAGTGTGAATTACTACATGGGACAGAACTATAATTTCAGTTTAGATTCTTGTCATATTGCTCCCAGAAAGATATTAAATCATAACAGACTCAATTTTCTATGAACTGACATTTTTTCTTCTTTCTTTTGATTGCCAACAACTACTTTCTTCAGAAAAACATTCACAAATAGCTCACAATTTGTTCCTGTTTAGAAGTTTAATGATAATAGGAATTGCATGCTGAAAAATGGCATCTGAAGAATAATTTCATCAGCTGCACGGGTCTGAAGGGTGAAATAGTTTGGTAAAAACATACTGTTGTGAAAATGGGACTGAAGCATTAGTGCCTGAGTATTGAGTACTACTCATATAGAATGAAGAGGAGGCTGAACTTAGGCAAACATCTTCATTCTTAGGTTCCCACAGTTACAGTACAGGATCTTTGTAAGTACCTGATTACTGATATTTTGCCTTTTCATAAACTGCTTAGTCATCCACAAATTCTAGTGAAGCAGGTAGAAGGTGAAAATACAATGAAAAAGTGCAGAGGTACACTTTGAAAGAATGAACTTGGCATCTTGCCTGCATGTAACGGAAAATGCCTTGTTAGTAGGCACCATTACTGGCAAAAGGAGTCCCAGCTCTCTGACAGAGCTGTTGAGCTAATCTGTGAACGGAAACAATACCAAAGCTATGGTGTGTGATTTTCAGTCACTAAAATATTAAAAACAGCAAGCATACACATTTAGAACAGTCCAGTGGGGATTTGTTAATGGAGTAGCTCCCCTGTGTGACAGGTTAACTTTTCTTTTTCTTTTCCCATTAATACCTTTTTAAAAGTCTGTCAACTTACCTATTGTTTTAAATTGTCCTTTAAATTACATGCCAGTTGCTTCCCTTTGTCAATATAGTCCATCATGCATTGCCTTCTATGGGAAACTCCATTTGAATGAAAAACAATCTTTCACACCTTGTTGCAGGAAAAAATGAAAGGCAAAAACAAGCTGGTTCCTCGTTTGCTGGGTGTCACCAAAGACTCAGTGATGCGTGTGGATGAGAAGACTAAGGAAGTGTTGCAGGAATGGCCACTAACAACTGTGAAACGCTGGGCTGCCTCACCTAAAAGCTTCACTCTGGTAATCTTTTTGTGTATATCCAGAGAAAGAGGGGTCTATGTGGCAAGGAGAATGGAAGATGGAGTAGTACTCAGAACAGTTTCTGTACTGTAACTTGTTCTGCCCGAGTCAATGGATTGGAAAAGTAATGAACTGGTCCTTAGTGCTGTCTAGGATCATTCTCTGCTTTGATGTTTCTAGACAGACCAGTTCTTCAAAGGTACTTTTTAAACCTGTTCCAAAAAAACACTCCTTGTGCCTAGCCACTAAAAGAGTTAAGAGAGCATCATTATTCACATCTGCTTAAATCCTTACGCTGCTTGCCTTTCATGATGCACTTTGACCTGAAAGATATGAACATAAAAAAGATGGAGAGTTCATTAATGAATTTGATAATTATGGACTTAAAGGACTATCCTGAATGTGATATTTTGTTAATTACTTGGTTCACAAGAGACCACTGCAACAAAAAGTTTTGGATATGAGAAGGTTGTTTAAACTGGTAGAGCAAGAGGCAGTGGCTAGAAAATTACATTCACTTAGTATCATAGTATCATTCAGGGTTGGAAGGGACCACAAGGATCATCTAGTTCCAACCCCCCTGCCATGGGCAGGGACACCCCACACTAGATCAGGCTGGCCAGAGCCTCAGCCAGCCTGGTCTTAAACACCTCCAGGGACGGGGCCTCGACCACCTCCCTGGACAACCCATTCCAGGATCTCACCACTCTCATGGTGAAGAACCTCCTCCTCACATCTAGCCTGAATCTCCCCACCTCCAGCTTCATTCCATTCCCCCTAGTCCTATCACTACTTGAGATCCTGAGAAGTCCTTCCCCAGCCTTCCTGTAGGCCCCCTTCAGATACTGGAAGGCCCACTTTAATCATGTTCATCTCATTTCTAAATGCACAGTGATTATGCTTTAGAATAAAAAGTCCAAAGATCTATCAATCCTTCAGAGACTGAGTCTGAGGAAGGCAGACTAAGTACCTCTCTTGGTGCTCTGGCATTTCTATTGATGAAACCTCCACAATTAAGCTGCAATAAAAAGTACCCTTCACCTTTCCACTCTCACTCCACATATATACTGGTTCAGAATCTTGGAGCAGTTTCATTTACTGATGTAATAAAATATCTGTACAATCATTTGTAAAATATGAATTCTCTCACTTATCTTTGATATTCATTTATTTGCTTACTATTTTCAAAGAGGTTTTGTTTTTGTTTCCCCCCGTCTCCTATTTTTCTTCCACCAGGATTTTGGTGAATATCAGGAAAGCTATTACTCAGTGCAGACCACTGAAGGAGAACAGATCTCTCAGTTAATTGCAGGTTACATTGATATCATCCTAAAGAAGGTATAGTATTAAGATGACTTACTAAAAAAATCACTTTGCAGCAGTACAAAAGCTCAAATGTGTGCATGCTACAGTTCCCTTTTTCCCATTAAGTCAGTATTATATTTTATGTTTTGATGGTATTTATTTTTACCTTTAACTAATTTGAGCTATTTCCATTTAACTTCAGTGAGGGCTTCTCAAAAGTATCAAAGCTATAAACTATAGCAGTAGTATGGGTCAAACTCAGTGCAGCATGCTCGGGCTTTGTTTTTTGATCTGGAATTTGAACTGCTGACTATGAGTATATATCAAGAGAAGAATCCAAAGCTTCAGCTATAGATTTTGAGCTATGAACCAAAATGGCAAATCAGGTAGTAAGAAATGATCCCCCAAAAGCAGTGTTTAAAACTACATTAAGGACCACAGAATAGTTGTTCAGCAGTTTTTGTTTGTAGTGCATCAAAGCTGAGAAAAAAAATGAATTTATATTGGTTTAAAACTACTGTGATCATTAAAGAAAAGAATTTAACTCAATTGTGCAATGAGAGGGATAGAATCAGTGCTTGCAAAGATGCCAGACTGTCCTGAAACTTGGTTTTAAGGAGTGTGCCTTTCAGGAGAGAGGAGAGGCTGATTAGCATCTTCAGCATTCAAAATATTCACAAGTAATAAGAGCAACAGTAAAAAATAGCAGTTTTGTTATCAAACCTGGAGCTGAATGGCCATACTATAGTACATTGTATAGAAAAGTGAAGTGTTTCAAATAACACTGATTGCTCCTTGACAAATTCTTGCTTTATTAAGGTTTGAACGAGCTACATCATTATTTGCTGTAATATATTTTAATAGTAACGGAATGATAGAAAGCCAAACAGCTCAGGAGAATTTATTGCCTTTGTCCCTGTGAACAATGTAGGATGTAACACCAGGCATTATGAAATCAGAGATTGAGGAGGATTGCCAGAATTCATCAGAGCACAAGCCTTTTTCTCTGAAGCTGTCAGTCTCAGATTTAATAAATGTTAAATAAACTGCAGGTTTCTATAGATGGTTTAAAACACAGTTCTAGCCCTTAAGCTTGAAAGTAGCTTTGCTCTCTAATGCCAAATGAAAGCAACCTCTCTGTCTTGATAGAATACAGCTGTGCATATTTCTACTCCTTTTCAGTCCTTTGATTTTTATTTTTTTTACAATGTGCTGACACAGCTAGTTTTAGAATGAATTAATTAGGAACAGGTTAAGTAATAAACACCCATGATGCTCAGAGAAGCATGCAGTTTCTGATTCTCAAGCCCACATTCTCTCTGTGATGCCTGCTTCAGATTATGGTTTAGTGCTCTCAGTTACATAGTGTAAATTCTTGGTGCATTCTGGAGTGTTCTGTTTCATTTGCTCAGTTGTGGATTAGTGATTTGTTTTGTATTGGTTGGTTGGTATTTTAACATATTTGGTGCAACACTCCTTCCCCTCCATGCATTAACTCAAACTACAATATGAAGAAATTCTTTGGAGAAAGTTGGAGGATGAACTGTGCGTTTGGATGTGCATGAGGAGTTTCTGTTATCTCTGCACTTATGTATTCAGACTACAATTCACACAACGAGGTGGAAAGCAGGCAGTATCTTTGCGCTAGGTCACAAGCAGAAATAGGCAGTTTTTATAAAGCACTACTGTTATCACTTATGGTAGTTTCCTGTTGTTTGTGGTGGTTTAGCCTTTCCTTTTGTGTATTTACCTCCCTTACACTGCTGTATAAAGACTGCCTCAAAAGGTCAGATATGCAGACTTTCCAGAAGTTTGAAGTAGCTATGTTAAAATAGCTTGAGTACATTATTCCATTTCTTCACTATGCGTATGTATTTCCTAGCAGTAGGTAGCATCATATAGTAACATTTTAGGATGCTGAATGTTAATTGTAGCTGAATTCTAGTTATCTGAGTCAGTCTGATATTTCTGACTTAGAAGAGAGTGTGAAAAGGGGTGGTGCATCTCCTGTCTCTGCTGGCATTTGCTGTTGTTGCATATCACTTGGTCCTCAGAACTTTACTGTGTTTGGAGTTGTTTTTTTGTGTGAGAAAAGGCAGTATCTCAGCACTTTCTTTGTACCTTTGTTCAAAAAGGCACCAATAGGCTTTTTTTCCTTTATACACTTAATCTGCCAGGGCTTAAAACCTGGCCTGTTAGCTGGTGAAGGGCACCCCTTTGGAAGGGGAGGTTATATTGTCACACACTGCCAAAAAGCACGGTGTTTAGCAGATTTATTTGACTAGGTATCTGACTAATAGCAAGTAAATGATGGAGAGAAAGCAAGACCAATACATGTTGTTTAACCTTTTTTTCCCCCATTCTAGAAACAAAGTAAAGATAGATTTGGGCTTGAAGGTGATGAGGAATCAACCATGTTGGAAGAATCTGTTTCACCTAAGAAGTGAGTGTATACAACAATAGGAAATACTTTTTTATTTAAGAGTGACACCTTTTAGCAGTGGTAGCTTTTTACAAATAATACAGTATTGTTACCACTGTTAAAAGAATTGTTTCCTGCAGGGTATTTCAACAGAAGGAAATAGTGTGCACAGGCAGGATTCTAGCTTGCTTTGAGGGTTGAAGAGCAGATATTTGTCTCAAAATTATTGGTTAAGGCAACCAGCAGTGCATTTTTGGTAACTTGACCCTTGGACAAAGAAGCTCAGACTGTAATTCGGTAAAATGCTGATGTCGGGAGGAGGTAATGGTACAGACCTGAAAATGTCATATTAGATCTTTGAGTCTCATCCAGGCACCTAGGATTGACAAGGTTTTAGTTGCTTGTGTCTGCTGGGTCCATGGTTTCTAGTAAATTTGACTCCTGTCAGGTCAAATGTACCTTGTGCCATGAACAGATCTGGCAAACCCATCAGATGTATCACATGGGTAACAGTAAGATTTTGTACTGGTAGAGCAGGCAGTGGTTCTGGTCACTAATATAGTAAAAAGCAAAACTGTAGAGCTGGCCATACTCTTGAAGAGGAATATTAAATCTTTTCATGCAATGAAGGAATAGAAATGAGTTCGTGACATTATAAGCTGTAACAAGCCATTCAAGTCTCCTCTTGGAGGTCTGAGGGCTGGCAGTGTCAGCAGTGTGTATGTGAAAAGTCTGTCTGATTTATTGTTAAACCTACAGTTTATGGGAAATAGACTTGTTAGATATTTAATGTGGACTTATGTGAAAATTCAGCTTTTGACAGATCACATATGTTCAGATGAGCTTTTTTTGGCATTGCCCTTTCCAAATCACTTCCAGAGTATACTGTTGGCAAAGTACTGTGCAGAGAAGCCTGAAACTTGTAACAGATGAATACAAGGTTTTTCACAATAGAAATTAAATTTCTTCCTAGCAGATTGTTGTTGTGAAAGCCAGAATTTCTGTCAATGCTTCTAGCTGTTAAAACTTGAACTGTATTTAAATATGAGCAGTATATCTGGCAAAGTGGTTCGTGACTATGCATGACAAAAACTTCCATTACTCTTGGAAGTATCTTGCCTTCCAGTCCATTACCTGGTAAGATGCCAGATTATTAGCAAGTACTGTGTGTGCATGTGTGTAAAGAGGGAAGTAAGAATACCAGTTTTTATCCCAAATGTAGGGATTGCTTGCAAGAGGCATGTCCATAGGGTTTAGCTTCTGTTTAGCAGCCTATTATAGAACTGAAACAAAGCAATTGTTACCTAATAAACCTGGTTCAGGTTCTGTCTGTCATACATCTTGAAGGGCAAAACTGTTGTAGCACAGATACCAAAACTGCACATTGCCATGCTTGCTCATTAGTGCTATTAGTATTTGATCTGCTAAAAGCCCCAGATTATTTTGTAGTATGTTAGAAAATGGTTGGAAAGGAAGAACATCCAACAGAACATGAGTTGCAGGTACTAATTCTCTCTGTGTTTGATTGCTCTTATTTTCTGTTTTGTTAGATCTACCATCTTGCAGCAGCAGTTTAACCGAACAGGGAAGGTGGAGCATGGCTCAGTGGCACTACCAGCTGTTATGCGTTCAGGGTCCAGTGGCCCAGAGACTTTCAACATTGGCATCATGCCTTCTCCCCAGCAACAAGTCACAATTGGTCAGATGCACAGAGGACATATGCCACCCCTTGTGAGAAACCCTCTTATTTTTTATTTGAAGCTGGTTTTTTTCTTTTTGCATTTGAAATTTGTCTGTGCTGCAAGTAGTCAGGAACAGTACACAATATGTGTTACTGAGCCAGGAGGAAGACAGCAGGTAGCGACTGCATGGCTGTCTTAGTGAGGTGTAAGTTTTCAGAATCCCTGAAATATTTAGGGTATCATGTTTTGACTTATTTCCTCACTTTCTTTAAAGCTGGCTCTTCCAGCCATCTCTTTCCTTCTAAGCAGTTAAACTAGTATTGAAGGTTTAGGAAAAACAAAGGCTCAAACACTGAGAAAGACAAAGCACTTTTAAGAGAGAGGCTTACATTTAGCTTATTGATAGCTCACCAATTTGGAACTTCTTAGCAGGCTTAAAGCTGATGCTGAGATTTCTGACTTCATGTAACAACTATCAAAAGCCCAAAACAAGCCACAGAGAATATAATCAATGCTCAAGATCATGACACACTGCTAGAAGTGGAACTGTGCAAGTACAGAGAACTGTAAAATGGCACAGGCAGATTCAAGACTGTATGAGAGGAGTGTTAGAGAGCTTTTCTTTCTACATTACACCAAGGAAAATCTCTCTGGAATGGTCTGGTATGTCTGTTGGATTGTTGTCACTCACTGTCTTGTCATGCATATGTAACATCTTCTTGAATTGCCACTTGGAATGTAGCAGACAGCCATTTCCTCATTTTGCCTTTCAGACCTCAGCTCAGCAGGCCTTGATGGGGACTATTAATACCAGCATGCATGCTGTTCAGCAGGCACAGGCTGACCTCAGTGAAGTTGATAACCTACCACCTCTGGGGCAGGACATGGTGAGTTTTTCTAATCCCTCATAGAAAGTGGATCTTAATGCTTTATAGATCCTTTTAGTCATTGTCACTGGATCCTAAGTGTGCTCTCGTTAGAGAATTCCTGTACAGTGTTCCACTTCACTCTAATCAGTCTTCTGGGAACAGATGCAGCAGGCTTCCTTGCATAACCATGTCTGGAATCCTATTTATTTCATGTGCATGTGAACAATTAAACACAAACTATGGGGAGTATTTGTGGTGGGAGTGATCACCTCCTCGATACTTGAAAAATAAGAATAAAATACGATTCTGCCATTCCTTGATCCAGGTCAGAGCAAGATCATAGATCAAGAGGCTGTTGCTTATGGAACACAGTCAATCAAGAGTGTTCAGCCTTCATGGATACACTGTTTATGCCACTTGAAAGGACAGCTATTGAAATGTGACAGCCATTCTGTAGTGAAAGATTTGACAGAAGAAAATGCTTCCTCTCCTATTTCACTTTAAAGACTTTGTTGTCCACTGTTTCAGTTTTAAAGATTCATGAAGGACCAAGAAATTTACATGACATCTCTTACCAAACTTCACTGCAGTTCTTAATTCTTGTTTTTGTTACTGCTCTCCAGGCATCAAGAGTATGGGTTCAGAACAAGGTTGATGAATCAAAACATGAAATACACTCTCAGGTTGATGCTATCACTGCAGGAACTGCCTCTGTTGTTAACCTTACAGCAGGTAACTTTCAAATGGAAGGATTTTCTTGCAGTCTCCTACTAGTGTATCAGTCTCTGTTCCTATGTCACTTGAATTAGTGTGAAACAACTGGTGAACAGGGTTTTTTATAGTACTCCAGTAGCTAAGTTCATTGTGCATAACAAGCTTTCTATCCCTCCCAACATGATTTTTGTATCCTCACTTTATCTCACTGATGAGATAAAATGTTGTTTATTCAAAAGAGTAGGATACAGTGTGTTTGCAAGGTTATTACAAAGCAGCATATTGAGTGACAGTTGTTAGAGACAGATTACGTGTTTAGTGACTTTTTTTCTTCAGCAAATTAGAAGTTGGAGGAGTGATGAGTGTCTTAAAGGGGTCAATACTGCATTACTTTGTCTTCTTACAGTGTTGAAAGATAGCTCACAGTGTGGATATAGCAAGTTTCATTGAGTGAAGTGAAATTCTATTAGAAGACAAACTCTTGTAGAAGAAATGATGTAGAAATTTGAAGAATTACAGCAGTCTTTAATATATTGACTCTGACAATGAGATTACTTAGTAGGCATTGCTTGGCTATGTTGAAATGTCTCTCGCCTCTCACCAGTGTAGTCTGTGGTAGCTGCCTCTCCATTTTAACCACAAAGCAATCTGATCATGAAAAAACATTTGCTCTACAGGGGACCCAGTTGACACTGATTACACTGCTGTGGGATGTGCAATTACAACCATCTCTTCCAACCTCACTGAGATGTCTAAAGGTGTGAAACTACTTGCTGCTCTCATGGATGATGAAGTTGGAAGTGGAGAAGACCTCCTGAAAGCTGCTAGAACACTGGCCAGTGCCGTCTCGGACTTGCTGAAGGCTGTGCAACCTACTTCAGGAGAGGTGAGTAAATGGAAACTTCTCAGGTTCCCTCTTTGAAGTGCATGGCTTTAGCTTTTTTGAGATATGTAAGCCTCACCTGCGCAGTGCTACATAATGTCCCCTGTGCAAGAAGCTTCTTTGACAACTACGTATTCCTTCATCTGTCCCTGTCTATATGCCTTTAAATCTTGCACCCTGATACTAGAATGTTCTGTGTTACAAGAGGAGGTTGACAGATTTGTGCAGTAAATAGTTGATTTATCTGGGTGCTCTGTTCTCTTTCAGAAACAAATTTCAAATAGTAATGTGACTTTGTTCAATAGGAACTGGAGAGATACTCATTCATTATTTTTTTTACTGTCTTTATCTGCTTTGACACATAAACCAAAAAGTTAACCCCTCTGTTGGAGTTTTCTAGAAATGAGAGTAGTACTAACCAGTATAGACTATCTTAATCAGTTTAATGAGCGTTGGATCGCTTGGATCTCTTCAGGTATTTATGTTCTGAAGAACATAACATCTGATGTTTCAGATCAATTGGCATGTTGACTGCCTATCTTTAATTATCCTTGGCATTATTACATCAATGTTTTTTCAGCTTTTTCAGAATTCTCTATGAATCTGATGGGAGCACTTCAGATGGAATCTCTGAAATATGCATATGCAGTTGTGCATGTGGAAAAGTAAAGACTTTTGCAAAGCATTTCTGTGGTGTAGTAATTTTTTTAAGTCATATTGATTGCACACTAATGCAGAAGTTCCTTAAAGAAATCTGAAATTCATGTAAAGCTCATTTTGTCTGAATTAATATATTTCACCATTATATTTTTCCAGCCTCGACAGACAGTTTTGACTGCAGCTGGAAGCATTGGACAAGCAAGTGGGGAGCTACTGAGACAAATTGGAGAGAATGAAACAGATGAAAGGTTCCAGGTAATGAGGGAGTTGCTTGTCACTGTCAGTGCTGAGCAGCTTACTAATGAGACAGCCACTGCATAAAGTCAAGCTTCCTAAAGTGCAGTTAGGAAATGCTAGATTTGAAGTTCCTCAATGCTAACTGAGGTTATTCTAGTTTGAAATTGTTTTGAATAATACAGTCAAGAGTGCTGATTGCATAGGAGCCAGATGTTTTGGTACTAATAGTGCATTCTCAGGAGGTGAAGGCAAGCACGTTGCAACTTGTGACATAGATTTGTTCTTGTGGACTCTGAGCTACTTCAAAATTTGACAGTCCACACTGGTTCAGTCCAATAACTTGATAATGTAACTAGTGCAATTGCTGTACTCAGAACAGAAAACTCTCAGGTTTTAACACTAATAGTCATGTTTGCTGCTTTACACAAAGCAAATGTTTAAGTTTTGATGTAAGTGGACTTCTTACCTTCAGGAGATGTGATGTTACTATATACAAAGTACAAACTTTTTTGATCATAAGACTGAAATTTCCCTTTATTTTACCAGGATGTTCTGATGAGTCTGGCCAAAGCCGTTGCAAACGCTGCTGCTATGTTAGTGCTGAAGGCCAAGAATGTAGCACAGGTTGCTGAGGATACAGTCCTGCAGAACAGAGTTATTGCTGCTGCTACACAGTGTGCACTCTCTACTTCCCAGCTTGTGGCTTGTGCAAAGGTGAGGCTAGCAGTGTTCCTGAAGTGGGGAGGCGGCATTTCCAAGGGTCTCAGGCAATATGCTGTGTTAGCAACATTGATGTTCCATAAATCTAAAGCTAAGTCATTGACTAATAACTTGTCACTCATTATACCGGCAATCAGGAGCCCAGAGGATCTGCAGAGAAATCTCCAGAGAAAGTTCCACAGAGCCCATCCAATGAGTTATTTTTATTTCTCTTGACATGAATGTGTTAGTTCAAGAAGCACAGCTTGCCTAGGGGACTATGTAAGTTCTCTGGTAAAGCCTAGAATTAGGATGGGTTTACCTCATTTATATGGAATTCCAGAGTACAGTGGACATAGTTTCTCTGGAGGAGTTTGGCCCGTGCCTGCCTTCCAGAACCACTGTCTTGTGTTTTGTCAATTCAGTAACTGCTGAAGATACACAAAACCAAGTAGGGGTCTCCATTCTCAGAATCTAAATTGAGATTAAATTAATGGTCTGTGGAGCCCAGATTCATAGTCTGTATGTCAGAATATTTAATTATGTGTTATTTGGGGTTTCTATCTGAGGAAGACAGCTAAGTTAAAGAACTCAAACTGATGTAGTACATATTTTACTTGTTAATAGTTAGGAAATTGGCAAATAAGCCTTTTCTGAATGCTTTGTGTCCTTTCCCCACACAGGTTGTGAGTCCCACCATCAGTTCTCCAGTGTGTCAGGAACAGCTGATTGAGGCAGGGAAACTGGTAGACCGCTCAGTGGAGAACTGTGTGAGGGCCTGCCAGGCCGCCACAGATGACACTGAGTTACTGAAGCAGGTCAGCGCAGCTGCCAGCATTGTCAGCCAAGCCCTGAACGACCTCTTGCAGCATGTCCGCCAGTTTGCCAGCAGAGGAGAGCCCATTGGACGCTATGACCAGGCTACAGATACCATCATGTGTGTCACAGAGAATATTTTTAGTTCCATGGGAGATGCTGGTAAGTTCCTGAATCTAAAGGGATTATTTTTTTTCATGTGGAACATTTGGACTGGGAGCTCAGTTAGCCATTATTGGAAAAATATTGATCACAAAATTGTACACTGGGAAATAGTTGATAAATGCTCTGCAACTTTAGTTTTTCCTAGCCTCTGCTTTACCAGATGAGCCTGGTAAGAAGATACTTAATTCTGAAGTCCACAGGTCACCTTCAGACATGAGAAAAATACTGCTTTGGGTTTTGTTTTTCCCCTATGCTTTTTTAAGAACATTTAAATAAATAAGGTCTTAGACCCAAGCATGTCTGGATTTGGTGATTTACAGGAAGTCAAAGGCTTTATGGGTTCAAGTCTGTTAGGAAGGAGTTCAAGTGTATGTTTTAACAACCAAATTAATTTGCATTAAAAAGAGTAAGTGACTGCTTCAGAAGCATTGCTGTTTTATCTCTGTGCTTCACCATGATCAGAGCATGGCTCCAATATCCTAAGTATACACCTTATTTTTGGCCAAAACCACCTAATTGGTGCTGGGTCCCGTCTGACAGTTCTTAACTTAGTTCATGTTAGGTAGGAGATAATTGCCCGAAAAGAAGAATAGGTGAAAGATGGGTAATTTTTATTAAAGGACCAAAATCTTGGCTGTAATGTGAAAGCAAAACTATTCATCTTCCCAGGACTAGGAGTTTCCTTGAACTGTATATTCAAAATTACTTTATGCATTGATTTTGGGGTTTTTGTCTTGCTATCCAGAAAGCAAATGCTATGTTATTTCTTCATCTCCTCTGTAGCAGTTTCTTTTATTTTTGTGGTGATACAAGATTTTGTTTATGAACCTTAAAGTTAAGAACTACTTGTATATGATTTTCAAGTCAAAAGAGTACTTCAGCAAATGTAACTCAATTTTCAGCTTGTTGAGATGACTTCTGAAACTGCAATGCTCAGAGAAGGCAAGTGAATATATATTTGTATACCACAGGTGAAATGGTACGGCAGGCCAGGGTACTGGCTCAAGCCACTTCTGATCTTGTCAATGCCATGAGATCAGATGCTGAAGCAGAAATTGACATGGACAACTCTAAGAAGCTTCTGGCTGCTGCAAAGCTCCTGGCAGATTCTACAGCTCGCATGGTTGAAGCTGCAAAGGTACCAGGAAAATAAACTGTCAGCTTAAAATTGTATGGTCGTACACAAAGGGGTGGTATGTGGGACATTACTATCAGCCAGATCCTATCTATAGAGATGGTTTTGCTTATCCTGTAGATGTTCTGCATTTAGTGATTCACCCTAGCTATGTTCAGGGGAAAAAAAAATAAATTATTAGTTACCTGTGGGGGTTCTTTGGTTTTTAAAACAATCTTGCACTGCTTTTCCTTGTGCAGGGTGGTTGTCACCAGCCATAACCACTGTGATGCAAAGCCTTTTACCAGTCGACTGATGCAAATGGAACAACAAACTTACAGCAATCTCTTATAAATACCTCTTACAAAAGCTGTTAAAGCGGTGTTTTAGGAAGTTTCTTTTGCACAGGGATTCCTGCTCATTTAGCCCCTCCCAACCCTCTCCCTATTTCTGTATTCTTACAAGAGAGGAAATCTCTAACCTTTCCTTCCCATGATGGATACAGATTTAAATCCATGGGGGAGGAATATGCTCTTTCAATTGCTTCCCAGATACTGATCTTAAACGTTTTTACAGCTGAGGTGCAGCCTTTCTGCCAGAGCTTTAGAAGGCCTGTATACCTGGCATCAAGCATGTGCTTGACTTCCCTCAGACTTCAAGCAGAGAAAACCCACTGTGTTAAATCTCAAGGTTTGGACTGCAGTTACTGAAAGGCATAGTGAATAGGGAACTTCAAGAAATGGTGTGTTTTTTAAAAAACATATGCTTATGAAAGGAGATTCCTGTAGATCATACAGGAAGCAGTTTACAGATGCTTTTTTCCCAAGGGCTTGAAGCAGCATGTGAAGCAAATGTTTAACTCCCCTTGACACATACAGTAACAACCTTGCACAAGCAATACATTTTCTGCTTCAAAGTCTTGTAACATTTTCATGTTCTTTTAACTTAGATTAGAATAATGTGAGGAAAGTAAAGGCTGATGTAGAAAACACCAGCTGGAACTAAAGCCTTGATAGTAATCTACATTTTGCCCAGGAATTTTTACTGAATCTCATGTTATTTGCTCTGAAATTTTGTGCAGGGTGCGGCAGCCAATCCTGAAAATGAGGATCAACAGCAGCGTCTGAGAGAAGCAGCAGAGGGACTGCGGGTTGCTACAAATGCTGCTGCTCAGAATGCTATCAAGAAGAAAATTGTCAACAGATTAGAGGTTGGAAAGTAGATATTGCTGAATTTTCCATTTTGATAATCAATGTCTGTAGCTAATTCAAAGCAGTAGAAATGCATATTTCAGGAAAAGTGCTAAGCACAGAATGAGAGCATTGTAAACTCAGTTCAGGGTACAATGCTTGGGATTAGAGATACCATAGTCCTCAGAAAATGGAGCAATTTGTATTACAGATGTAATAAAATTAGGTAAGAATTTGATTCAGAAGGCATTTTATGGAGGCTTAGTCATAAAATTGCACAGCTGGGGTTTCAAACAGCTGAGCTGAAACTACTTCATTACTGTTTTAATTTATCTCTGTATGATCTGTCATTTACACATGATATCATTTGATAGTTTTACTAGTATATCTGCCAGAGTTTCATGTAAATATCCATGCAAACATATATTGAATTGCAATATATCCAATTAAACTGGTAAATTATTCAGAGAATCAAATAAGCAGAAATGAAACTGGAAAGATAAAACACACCTGGTAGCAGAGCCAAGGAGGACAAAGGCAATTTGCTGTGCACTAACAATAAAATATCTCTGAACTTAGTCTTGTAGGCAAGGTTTGATCTTCCTATTTTCAACTGAAATGCAGAGAAGGCAGATTTTAAAAAGAAGCCTTTTGTAATTCCTAGTTTTCAAATGTAGTTTTACAGTAGTAGGATTCAGGTGCAATGAGATGAAAAAAAAGAGATCTAAGTAGGTAACCATGTTCCAGAAGTGCATTTAAATTACTGTGTCTGGCTAAAACCAAAAATCAGGAGTATTTCAGGAAATAAAGGCTGTTGTGTCTGTTGTTTAACTGCATGCAAGAAAGCTTTATAGAAAGGACTTTGTTTTGTTGTTGTTATATGTACTGCCTTACAAAGGACCAAAGTATGTAACAATGAGATTAAATACTTCATGCTTGGCTGTATTTAGTGGGCCACTTAAGGAAAAGTGTTGTACAACCTGCTTTAACACCTTGGATAAGTTGTTGAATTTATAACTTTTTCATAGAGTGAGGTTGATAATATCCCTCCTAGATATTTGAAGAAGGTCTTCTCAGTGCCTGTAGTCTAACAAACACAAATATTTTGTACCTCTGCACCATTTTAGTATCTTTGCTTTTGCCATAGAGCAAGCTCAGTAGAAATTTGCTCGCTTGAGTCTTTTGTCAGAGGTGTTAATGTAGCAATGTAAAGCGCTGTATGTACTTTTTCTCTGGCCTTCTTTGTAAGGAACTAATTGATCACACCATTTCTGTTCTCTTTTGGCCACATTGAAGTCTAAGCTAGGGACTAGTAAGATCTTTAAAATCCTTCTACTTGAACCTTTTTCTTTATTGGCAAGTTAGAAATAAAGAAGTGTTCAGATCATTTTCATCTTGAGGGAAGAGCAATCTTGAATTTCCTTAAGGCAAGTCAAATTAATCAAGAGATACAATGCATTAGTCTGTTGAAGCTGTTACTGTCAAAGTTACCTATAATAGATATTTCATCCTCTGAATTGCTCAAGACTTTTACCAGGAATTTAATTCTGTTTCCTTTTCTCCAAAGATTGCAGCTAAACAAGCTGCAGCTGCTGCTACCCAGACTATTGCAGCTTCTCAGAATGCAGCTGTTTCAAATAAGAACACGGCAGCCCACCAACAACTTGTGCAGAGCTGTAAGGTAAACTTTTTACAACCCACTGACAAATAACTTTTGAACTCTGCTTTATGGGGAACTGAGGATCACCTTCTATAACACTGTTGTACCTTCTATAACAATACTTCTGTAATAGTGCTGATTTGTTTAAAAAGCAACACTAAACATGTTCATCTGTATGGATTCTGGAGAACCCTCATTTACTGTGCATTATTGTGTGGAGAGCTTTGAAAAGCTGAGCTACTATAAGTTACAAATACACCTGCCAACACCTACCTTGAAAGGACTGACATGCTTATATACCTCAGTGTGTATCTGTTGAGTAACAAGCCTGAAGCAAGTGCTTCAGTAAAAGTTTTGCTGCACATCAATCAGCAGGACTGTGTCTACAGAACTGTGCTAGAAGCACTGTGCAGAGGAGCCCAGTGTCTCAGAAATTTGTACACTGGCGAGCATTCAGCACATAAGTGTGCTCTTCAGAAGGTGAGTAGTCTACGATCATCAAAACAGGCTGTTGAATGATGCATGCAGTGAAATTAGACTGAGGTCTGTGGAATGAAGATAGCCCTTGAATTTTCCTCAGTGAAGAATGGAGTAGCAGTAGCCATTTATACTATAATGGAGTGAAATCCTGATTTAATGTATTGGTTATATAATTGGTTATATAACTAGCAACATGGGTCCTACTATTCTGATGTTCAGTCTGCAAGCAACTGAGGCCTTAAATGTCACTGTGAAAAATAAGTTACAGATCTTACTATGGGGTTAATGTGATTCCTAGCTTGCAGGTGAAGCTGCCAAGACCATAGAATTTGGAATATGCCTGAAGTCAAGCATATTTTTATAGTTCAAAGCTAGAATTCAGAGTCTGGTGAGAAGCTGTTCTCTTGTGTTTAAGCTACACTTGGCAGCTTAATTTCTAGTTCTGACTAATGTTGCCTCAGGGATTTTAAAGAAATTTCATTTAAACAAAAAAATTGAAAAAGACAATAGAATGCAAAAGGGTTTCCTTCTGGATGGAAGAGCAGTTATGTGGGGAGCAAGAACAAAATCAGTAAAGGCAGCATCATTAAAAGCCACATTAACATTCAGTAATTAGTTCCTGTCATGGTGGTAATGCTAAGAAATGTTGGAATTAAATAAGGTAGCTCAAGTACATGTCAAAAATATGTTGTAGGCAGCCAATATTTCAGTATGATTTGTATTTTATGAAAAGCAGGCTGATTCACTGTTTTATTTGCAGTTCATTCTAATTTGATCTTGGTGATTATCTATTAGAGAAGAGCCAATACCTACTTTTTCACTTTTTGGGGAGTGGAGGGGGCAGGAAATACATTAGTGTTGCACTGCTGAAGTAAGTGTTATATAAATATGTAAGTAGAATGTGTCTGAAAATTCCTATCATGGATTAATTCAGTTTGGTTGAATCCTAAAGGAATTCTGTGAAGGCACAAAAGTATTCTACCTATAAATACTACCGATTGTCTTTAAGGGTGGTGGGAAGAGAGTTTGTTTTAGAGTCAAAGGGTTTGGAGTTTTTATCTACTCACAGATTTTTTGCTTTCTTTACTGTAGAACGTTGCAGACCACATTCCTCAGTTGGTGCAGGGTGTAAGAGGAAGTCAAGCTCAGGCAGAAGACCTCAGTGCCCAGCTTGCTCTAATAAATTCCAGCCAGAACTTCCTTCAGGTGAAGTGAATTGATAATTGTACTTGATTCCATTAGAGCAAAAAGGATATTTTAGTTCTATGTGGTTTTGTATGTGATAAATAAGCAGTAAACTGTTAAGAACCATGTAAAGAAGTTCATCACTGACTATGAACCATAGCTAAGGAAACTGTAGTTCCTAACCTCAGATGGCTGATTTTGAGTCTGTGGAGTGTGAAAGTTGACAAATTTGAGGATAAAAGTAATAAGAAAACAGAAATGTATGGAGAAGAAACATGAATTATTGCAGCAGTTGCTTTCTAAGGGAGTTTAAAGATGAAGAGAATTCAGCATCTTTTTAAGCAGAGGTCCGAATATGTGAGATGCTGTTGTAACCTTTCTTAGTGAAGGTAAAGTTAGTGTTGCAGCAACAAGCTCCCAAGTTCTTCACAAATACAAGGCAAAAGTACTGTGATTTTTAGAGAATAGCCAGCATCTTGATTGAGGTTTTGAGCAAAATACAAAATTTGACACTGTGCTGCTTCAAAAACATATTTAAAAAATAAAACATTGAGCACTGATAGCAAAACTATTTGGTTTATTGTTGACATTGCAGGAAACAAACAAAAGAAAAGAATTCTCTGTGTAATGATGTCACCGGTTGGGCCTTACCCTTCCAACCCTACGACAAATGACATGATAATTTCTTGGTACCAGTTAGTCCTGCCTTAAATATGGAAGAGGAATGAACTCTTTCATTGGTTTTTGCTAGCAGGGTTTTTTTTGTCCCATACAGCCACAGGTGTTCTGAACCACACTCTTGCTCTGTTTGAGTATTTTGCTATGTGATTCCTTCTGGAGGCATTAAAATCAACCATCTTTTCTCTGGCTGGATTTCTGTACCATGGTGATGGTGAGAATCAGCAAAGCATTTTAATTGTATTAGCAGCAAACCTTGTGAAGAGTTTTTGCTTGAATTAGAGTTTTCAATTTCTAGAATTTTGGCAGAGTTTAATAGGTAGAAACACAGAGACAAATTTATTATCTCTGCCATGTTGATCCACTTGTACCACATGGATACTGAATGGCAAAGCTGCACATTTCCGTATTCTTAAGTAGTATATAAGCACTCCAAGGCCTCAGGCTGGCATTGGTATCAATGAAGTAGTCATACTAGTGAAGCACAAAAGAGTGCTGCTGCAGAGGACACTGCAATGTGGAACTATGGCAGGGTGCAGTATATAAATCAAAGGCTGGGATCTAGAAGGTATGTGATTAGGGGGCAGGGGAGTCCATGAAATTGTAATTACAGTAAATTTAGAAATGAATGGGTGAATGGAGGAAGCAGTTTGCTTTTTGATCATAAGCCTTCTTTAAAGAAATGACTTAGTAAAACCAGTTGTGTTCACTGCTCTTCTTTGAACAGCCTGGAAGTAAAATGGTGGCATCTGCTAAAGCTGCAGTCCCCACTGTGACTGATCAAGCAGCAGCAATGCAGCTAAGCCAGTGTGCAAAGAATCTGGCTACCAGCTTAGCTGAGCTAAGAACTGCCTCCCAGAAGGTAGGTAAAAAGTAGTTTTAATCAGCTAAAGCAAGGTGGCTTGGGTGATTGAGCTGCTGTTACATCTGAAGGAGAGCAGGGAAATGAGAGCTTATGTCATGCACCCTGATGAGCTGAGGAGAAACCAGTTATGGCACTTCTGTGGTCAGTGGTATGATTCTGCATCTCTGAAGTTCAGGGAAGCAGAGGTTATCTGTGCTTCATGCACAGATTCCTAAACTAGGTATGGCTTTGAAATGGAAAAAAAAGAAGGGGGGGGGGGGGGGAGAAAAAAAAAAAAAGGTGGAAAACCCACTTGTGTGTGCATGAATACTTTCTCAGTACCTGGATTGCCTGGTGTGAAGGTGTGTGTACACAAGTGCATCTCATTCCCCTGGTGGCTCTTAACAGTGTGTTACTCTATTTGTGAGCTAAGGATATTGTGCAGGAATTTGGAATTCATGATGACAGGTAAATTGCCCATAATGGCTGCTAAAGTCATGGGACTTTAGTGGGAGGTTATATCTGAAGCATTTACTCTGATAGTGACATACAGCTGCTAACAGTGACATTGATCTGATTTCTGAATAGGCTCATGAAGCATGTGGCCCAATGGAAATTGATTCTGCTTTGAATACAGTCCAGACACTCAAAAGTGAACTGCAAGATGCAAAGATGGCAGCTGTGGATGGACAGTTAAAACCTCTCCCAGGAGAAACTGTAATTAAGGATGGATGTTCTTCATTTGAAAATAAACAAAGTCTGCTGTTAAAAATTTTAAGTATTAGAGGCAAAGCAAGTCACGAGGCTTGGGATAGCAATGACATTGCCAGGGTTTTGATAATGATTCCCTATAAAAGGGATACATTCCTGCTATGCCAGAAGCATGTTCTGTATCAGAATTACTCACAGGACTGTAGGACCTTTTCCTCTATTGTACAGATGACAATTTGTAGCAGCAGTGTTTTGATCTTTTCTTGTAAAGGAAAAAAAAATCTTTTCAGTAGTGACAAAGGTCAAAATGCAGTATTCTAAGACTGCTAGTTCTGGTAGGCTCAGAAAACAAAATTGGTTATTTGGCAAAAAAAAACCCTTCTCTCCAAATGAAAGGTATTTATTTCCATTTCTAATTATAAATTAGTTTTGTTGTTAATCTAATCTAATATGTTAATTTACTTCAGGGAAAACATGCTAGTCAGGTTTCAAAGAAAGTGTCTATGTGTTGGGTGGCTGAGGCAAAAAACTGGGTTTTTGTGGAATGAGGAGTTTTTTAGTATTATCTAAAACAACAAACAAGTATGTTTTAGCTGAGCTTAAACAAAGGATTATGTGCTTTGTGATTTTTCACAGCTTGAGAAGTGCACTCAGGACCTGGGAAGTACATCCAAAGCAGTTGGTTCATCTATGGCCCAGCTGTTAACTTGTGCTGCTCAAGGCAACGAGCACTACACAGGTAGTATTTTATTTATAATGTCCCTGTGAAACTTCTGCTTCCCATAAAATACTTGATAGAACATCTATTTTATTGAAGCTACATAAATCAAGGAATTACTCATGTTTTTAATGCTGATAGTGAATTGTGGCAACTTACTAGTAATTGCTAGTGTGAGTAATGTGCTTCATAGAAGAAGCAGGTTGCAGTCTGCTCTGTGTCTGCAATTAGAACAGATTGAGACATTATGTTTTTATAAATATAAACCACCAAAACTCTGAAGGACAGAACTAAGATGTAATGCAATTCAAAGGTCAGTGCCACTGGAAATACTGCTATGTCCTTTTAGAAGATTGAAAGGGTCCTTGGTTTGTGGTTTATTTGAAGTATAGGATGAAAACAAACTTGGGATAGCTCAGTCTAAAGCTGCATCTTTTACTAGATGTCACCAGCATTATGGTAATTGCCACTCCACTGGATTGAATTGTATCAGAACTACAGAACTTACAGATGCTTTCACTTTAAGTGGATGTAGTTGCATTAAGATGGCACACAGTTGTGTCACATAGTTAGACAGAAGTTAGCAGTGGGTGTCTGGTGAAGGAATACTGATATTTGCAGCTGATACTGAATGATTTAACCTAGTAGCTCTCTTAACATCAAGCTGTAAGAGCTGTTTCATTGGGAAATTCTACAAAGTTCCTTTTCAAAGCTCATGGATCTGTTTTCTATCTTACACTCCGGTTATGAAGAAACCGTTGCATGCTCAAGGAAGCACTGAGTGTTTGTATTATACCCATCTGCTGTTAACCCTGTCATAAAAATTCTTCACGGCTTATATTCGCTATTTAATAATTCCCTCTTGTCTGAAGCTGTCACAATAAATTTCTTTTCAACTTTGTACTGAAAGTCATTGTACAGGATGAAAGCAGCACCAAACTCAGTGAAAACAGTCAGACCTTATGATTTTGTGATGCTGTGATTAAATTTAATTGAACTTAAAAGATGCTTACTGATGCTCGAAATAAAGAAAGCAAAACATGGCTATTTTTCCTGAAATTTTCTTTACTTTAAGAATGCAGAAGAGTCTCTGTGATTTGTCAAATAGGTCCTCAGTGCAGTGTAATACTGTTTCTCTGCCTTGTTTGGCTTTATTTTGACATACCACTTGTTTTTCATTATCTTCTCAAGTTTCTGCATTAAAAAATGTTCAGTTGATCAGAAGAGAAAGCATTAAAAGGCACTGGTGTTAAAGTGCCAACACAGCTACTTTGTGAGTTGTATTTTGTTGTGATGTCCTAGCTTTCTAAACAATTCCAGTAGGGATATTAGAACATTCCAGTTACTTTTAATGCCTAAGTATGGGTAACCCAGAGGTTTTCTACAGCAAATGTGAACTTTTAATGTCGCTTTCTTTCAATAGGAATGTCATGATTTTAACATTTTCAGTCAATATACCACCTACATGAATTGCATGTGTTGTTGACTATGTGCTAATTAAGGTCTCTTAGAAAATTATTTTTTTATTGGGTTTTGGTAAGGGATGAATTAAATTTCAGGTAGAGAAGAACGGGACCATTATTCATAATTGTACATCTTAGTGCTATTATTATTATTTGTGTAATATATTGCTGACCAGACAGACCTCAAAAAATCATTTCATGAATGATGTCTCTTTCTCTCTAAATAAATCTAGAATTTCACTTTCAGATCTACAGCAGCTCTGTTGTTTTTGAAGTCATGTACACTGTTCCTAGAGACAATCGCTTTGTTCCATAGCTTGAAGCATAAGTTTTTCCTCATTTCCAGGTTTTACATTTTCTTCTTTCTTGGTGCTTCACTGGACATAGCCACTGTTCAGAACTGTGCCCAGAATGTGGTCTTTGGGGTATAATATTTGCTTTATGGCTTCACTGCAGTCATTTCTCTAGGCAAATGGTGCTGTGTATTTCAAATGTGTTCCCATTTGAAGATTTGCTTTGAAACTGCATTTTGCAATGAGATCATTGCCTGCAAATTCATGTCATAAAATGCAAAGATAATCTTCAAGAGTACTAATAGAATCCTTGCTGAAATATGAACATAGGAGTTGCTGCCAGAGAAACTGCTCAGGCTTTGAAGACGTTGGCGCAGGCAGCACGAGGGGTTGCGGCATCTACTACTGATCCTGTGGCAGCACATGCAATGTTGGATTCAGCAAGGGATGTCATGGAAGGATCTGCTATGCTTATTCAGGAGGCGAAGCAGGCCCTGGCTGCACCAGGGGATGCAGACAGCCAGCAGAGATTAGCCCAGGTAAGTTGTGACTTGAGCCATGCCATGAATCAAACGACTGGTGACATCTCTTAGAAGGCAGCATTAAGTAAGGAGAGATTTACAGAAAATAGGGCTGCAAGGAATGTCATCTTTCTACTCCTTCCAGCAGCTGTCATAGTAACATCATGCTTATGTCAGTGCAGATGGTACAAAGTTGATATTTCAGTCATCTTTTAAAAAAGAAACTTATACAAAGATGCCATTAAATGCTTTTACCAACAACATATTGGAGCAGGCTGCTTGACTGCAAAAATGAACCAGCTGTTAAAACTGCTCTTTATCAAATGGAGGATCTGTATTCATGTTATGTTCAAAAAGCGAATGCACCTTTTCTGTATGTGTGGCAACACTGCTTTTGATGACTTTAAGTAACAAGTTTTTTATACTGGTTTGAAAAATTCTAAAATTGTCCTGTATTTCAACTAATTATTTTTATGAGGAGTTATTTGTTTTAATTAGGCCTTTGAAAAAAGAAGCATGCGGAGGATATTTGTGATTAGTACATAGTTAAATTCAGGGGCATTCCCTTACCTGCAGTGCTGCAGCCTTTATCCCAGGTGCCAGGAGCAGCTGTGGAGCTGCCTTGCCCACACTCTCCTATCAAATAGTTTAGTGTAAATAACTTATTCCTAGGCTGCAGGTGAGCAAACCAAGGAAGTCACAAGCCTCAAAAATAGCCTCACCAGAGTTGGAATATAGGAATTTCTGGCTATAGAATGTGTCTCATGTTAGATAAATGACTAGTTAAGCCTTTCTTGACGTGGATTTGCATGTGTGTGTTGTAGGTGGCAAAAGCAGTGTCTCACTCCTTGAATAACTGCGTTAATTGTCTGCCTGGACAAAAGGATGTGGATGTGGCCTTAAAAAGCATTGGGGAATCTAGCAAGAAACTCCTAGTTGATTCGGTAAGATGTCTTTTAACATAGGAATGTGTCAAATTATTACTTAATAATGTGCCCTAAGTATATTTCATAAAAGCTTTGTTTATGTAACTAAGTTACTTGGGCAGAAATGCTGTTCTTCTAGTTTACAAGAAAGATGAAATGTGTCTGTGACTTGTGAAGGCAATATGGAAGTTGTTGTTATAGATCGCCATGTGTTTGGTGTGTTGAAACTGCCAACTGTGACTTAACATTTTGAAAAATATGCAAACTAGAAAAGTACAAATATTTTCCCACCTAGAAGTGCTCAGTTTGGTTTAAGGAGCACTGTGGTCAGTCAAAAAATGTTTGGTGCGTCTATGCCTGTTTTGTGCAAGGAAAACTTGCCAGCTGTGAAAGATTGGTGTGATGTGACAGAGAATAAAATACAGCATTTGGTCTTTTACAGCTACCTCCGAGTTCTAAGTCATTTCAAGAAGCTCAGAGTGAACTGAACCAGGCAGCAGCCGACCTGAATCAGTCAGCAGGAGAAGTTGTTCATGCTACTCGGGGCCAAAGTGGGGAACTGGCTGCAGCCTCTGGAAAATTCAGTGATGATTTTGATGAATTTCTTGACGCTGGTATTGAAATGGCTGGCCAAGCACAAGTAAGGGGTTTTTTTTAACATGCTGATTGGGACCAAGAATTATCTTGCAGTGCAGTGTCTTGGTTATCTAGTAGCACACTACAATCTGCTATTCAAATATGACAGGTGATGTTTGCTATGAAGCAGTCATCCATAACTGGCTATCTGGAGTGAAGTCAACTTGACATTTGCATTTCATGCAATGCTTTTCAAAATTTAGCTCTATCATGCTTTCTACAGTCTTCCTGCTGCAGAGTAGAGCAAGCATTTGAAGAGGGCTGGCTAAAATGCCATGGTTGTGACAGTAATGCCTTGGACTTCTATTGAATGATTTTAAAATCTCAGAGAGTTCTCTTCTGATGAGCTCAGTAATGTCATGTGTCACCTAGCTTATTCCTACTAGTCCATGTACTTATTTGAAGTGGGAGGTATCTCTGTTGTTTTATCTTCCTGAGTTTAGGTGTACTGAGTTACACTAATTGGTCATTTAGAGGTGATTTAGCAAAAGAGATATTAGCATATGAAAAAGGTCATGTACTAGGAGAATTAGGAGGACTTACAGAAAAAATAGCTGCAGACTATTTTGCCCTGGTTAGTAGGAGGAACTTGCAAACCTAAAAATGATTGCCAAAAGAGAAATAGCTGGAAGGTCTTAAGTGTGCCAGACCTTGAAAGTAATTTATAAACCATTTTTATCGAGGAGATGCTTTGTATATAGAGTTGAGTAGAGAGAACAGATAAAGAAAGCTGATTACTCTCCATCAAAACTCAATCATTCAGATTCCAGATCCGTGAAATTATGTAGGTACCAAATATCAGATGAGTCTCTGAAGCTGAGTAGAAGTTAGGTACCAGATTACCTTTTTAGTCATGAGCCTTACTGACTTAGAATGCTTTGTTTGAGGCGATCCAATGAAGGCCAGGTAGAAATGATATTGCAAATATCTACTAGAAAAGGGAATTCCAGATGCTGATGACCTTGTGGCTCTTGTGGATTTGCTTAGCCTCCTGACACAGGGACTGATACCCATCTTAGTTGTTAATGACTGCTCTTGCAGAAGAGAATGCCTTTTATCCGTGCCTAATTACTTGGCCCACACAGAAGCAGTACCAGGTATTTTGAACTCCCAGCAAAATGTTGGGCTGGGAAGGAAGCACAATGTAAATATGGAGTAAAAGCTATTGACATCATCAAAGTAATATTCAACCTTATTACATAAACCCCTGAACAGACTATTGGAAAGAAGAGTTTAACTTCTACTGATCATTGGCAGAAGAGTCTATTCTCAGCTATTTGCTAGGATAAGCAGTTCTTCCCTGTGGTTGTACCTATATGAGAGCTCCCCTTTGCAAGCAGTGGCTTAAAATAATTAGTAGGATTAGTAATTCTGGAGGGATCTTTCTGTGTAAGTAATAGTTAGAATGCTAGAGAGCCTGTGGATTGCATAGAGGATGCTGGAATACAGAGAGCATACACTGAATAATGTGGATCAGTTGTGCCAGGCAGAGACACATGAGAGTCTCAACAACAAAAGCCTTGTTCAACAAGTAGTAAAGTTTCTCCTTTGCTCCTTTATGAATACTGCCATTGTTAGAAACCAAGTGAATTGTTATATGGGTTTCTTTTTTTGTTCTGTAAGTGAAGCTAGAGGCACCTGTTTGGGTGAAAAGAGGCTTTGGTCCACATCTTTCTCCAGACTATGGTCTTCTGTGTGTCAGTGGTTTCAAGTGGATAAACAAAGCTTCCAAATGTGGATTTAGCACACTGTCTTTATTGCAAAATGCATTTAATCTTATGCTCCTGTGGCTTTCCAGACTAAAGAGGACCAGATTCAAGTAATAGGTAACCTCAAGAGCATCTCTATGGCTTCCAGCAAGTTGTTACTAGCTGCCAAGTCTCTGTCTGTTGATCCTGGAGCTCCTAATGCCAAGAATCTCTTAGCAGCAGCAGCAAGGTAAGGATGTGTTGCTTGCTTGCTTCAGGTTTTCCTAAGATATTTGCTTTCTTCTCTAATAATTATAATATATATTCATATATTCTTCTGCTGTTGACAGTTAACTGAGTGGATGGAACCTGTAGATAAGTTTAAATGAAAGTAGGCTGTGGGAAAACTGTTAATTATAGAATAGTTCCTTAACTGGCATAACGTGTTACCCTTGGTGGACATAAGAACCAGCAGTTGAAGAGTTGGCCTGGTTTTTGAAAGGAACTAGTGTGTTTTACCTACTGTTTTTTCACTGTCTGTATTCTGACAAGGCACAGGCTAACATTCAGCTAATCAATCCCTAGCGAAGAAAAGAAACTGAATGACATTTTTCTGTAAAACATGCTGAAAAATCGTGTTGTGGTGACCTGTCACTAACAGTGTGTATGATCAAGAACACTTTAAAGGATTAGATTCTATGTTTATTTGGTGGATAATTCCCTTACTTTAAGCACTCTCTCAATCATACCCCCTATTTCCTCTTGTGGACCCTGTTCAGTAGTCAAGATGCTCAGTGTTTATGTGAAAAGTAACACTGCATTTCATTGTTTGACTGGATACCTCCTCTTTTTAACTTCCTCAGATCCTTTTCACAATTCTTTTTGGGTTTTTTTCCTGAAAAAACTTTTTATTCAGATACCTAAGTTTGTAAATGGAACGTTCAGATACCAAACTGGAAGGGAACTTTTTGAAGAACAGATAGACATCACACCCAGAAGTGTGTGCTAAATGAGAGGAGTGTCTGAGATCATGTGGATGTGATTTATAATACCATCTTCCAAACTACACCTACAAAGATTAATGCTTGTACATTGGGTGTATGCTTTGGTTACAGGTACCTGGTGTGTAGTAACAATGTTTGTGAGATTGTGTTGTGTCATCTGCAAAGCTTGAAAACTGTTACAGTTGAGCAGTGATTCAGTTAATCAGAACTGCAGAAGTGGTAAAATAGAAATAGAATTAACCAGGTTGAAAAAGACCTTTGAGATCATCAAGTCCAACCTATCACCCAACACCATCTAATCAACTAAACCATGGCTCCAAGCACCCCATCCAGGCTCTTCCTAAACACCTCCAGTGATGGTGCCTCCACCACCTCCCTGGGCAGCACATCCAATGGCCAATCTCTCTTGCTGGAAAGAACTTCTTCCTCACCTCCAGCCTAAACCTCCCCTGGGACAGCTTGAGACTGTGTCCTCTAAATACTTTTTAGCAATTAAGTTGTGTTGCTGTGCTAGTGTAGTGGCTTGTCTCACTGCCAGGTGGTGTTTTGTCCTTTCTTACTGATGGCACCTCATTTTAGAGGTGCCACCAGTTTGGCTTCTGGGCTCGGCTGTGTCTAACTGTGGGTCTGTTGGAGCAGTCTGTAACCAGCTGTGCCCAGCATTGAGCTGCCTCTTCTCATAGAGGCCACTCTTGCAGGTAAAATTTTGCCAGAGATACCCAACATATTTGTTGGTGTGAGATGAAGCTTTCATTTCTTCTGGGCTAACTGCTGAGTTATTTGCACTGAAGGGATCAGTTTCTGGGTGTGGATCACTGTCAAATGCATTGATGAGTGTGGTTTTGCTCCTGTGAGGCTTGCTGAAGAGGTCTCTAGGTGAACTGTTTAACACATAGCTAACACCTAAATACAGAAAACTAAAAATGCAGTAGAACATCAAAGTTTTAAATCTTTATGCAGTACACAGTTTAAGAAACAAAAGTTTTCATAAGAAGAAGGGTTTACCTTTAAAATAAAACTTTTTTTTTCCTTTCTATTCTCCCTAGAGCTGTGACTGAGAGTATAAACCAGCTCATCACACTGTGCACCCAGCAAGCTCCCGGGCAGAAGGAATGTGACAATGCACTCAGAGAACTGGAGGTATTACTACATTCCAAGACTTTGTACAAATAAATTGGGTCCCAAATGTTTGTTACCTTGATTTTCTTGCTTCACTTATCTGGGACTGGCCGCAAGTCCAGATAAAAGAGAGAGAAAATCAGAATTTGACCCATAGTGTAATGGCTACTATCAATCACTGCAGAATATAGGAGTGGAGCAAGCAGGGGAATGAAGCACCATTTCTCAGGATTTGCTGAAAGACTGATGGGGAAAGATCTGCAAAACAGCAGGGATGAGAATTCCCAGCTAATGAGCCACAGAAAATCAAGAGCCTAGGAGAGAAATGTGGGGCAGAACAGACTTAAGAAACCATTGCAGAGGGTGCTGTGCCAATAAGATGGGTCACACAGATTGTGAGCAGAGCCTGGGAAGGGCTTCAGGAAACTTAGAGCTTCAGGAAACACTTGCCTGAGAGAAACAGTTAGCAAGAAAAGCCTGGTGTATGGTGCTAGATTAATTTCTGAGACAAGAGAAAGTGAGGCCAAACCACAGAGTCCTTAAATCAGACTGAAGTGAAAGGAAGAACCTGTCAAATTTTGGGAAAGCATTCTTAGCAGTTTAAACTTGCAATCTCTCTGTCCTGTGAGAAGGTTCTTATCTTTTTCCCTATGTTTCCCCAATTCATCACCTGCTATTTCTAGTCTTCCTAAGGCTTCTTTGAAGTACTAGAAACTATCATTTCTGTAGAAAGACTGTCAGTCTTTAGACCCTGGAAAACTCTTTAAGGAGGACTGCCAATGCAGTAGTTAAACTTGTACAGAATTTCAGTGGAAGGGTTTAACAAAGATGTTGCAGTAATCGCAAATGTGTGTCAGTGGGAAATTTGTGCTGGCTTATACCTTGCTGTTATGTTTCCTTATGTTCTGAAGGCTTCTGTCTCGTTGACTTTACTAGTTGTTGTTGTTTTAAGATGGAGCACAACAATGAAGAGTTGCTGCAGCATGTGTGAGAACTGAGAGAGATGAGAGGCAATTGGAAATGGTTTCTGTATATGATTTCACATCACCATGTTCTCACAGATTAAATACATAGGGCTTTCAATTAGACTATAGCTTTTAAAAAGCAATTGCTGAGCTGTTAATACTGTTGTTGTATCTTAATATCAGGAGTTTAATTATGTGAAAGATCTAAGGCTAGTCTATGACTAGATTGCCTTCAGGTGGAAGGGAAACATTAGATATAGATATTAGTCTCTTCCTGTACTTCCTGATTTCACCATCATTTGTGTCTCTAGACAATACTGTTTTTCAATCACTCTTGTAATTCCATTTCTGAAATTGAAAATTATACTGAAAACAGGTCTTAGTCTGCTGACAACTGGCAGGAAACCAGATTTCATTGTGTTAGCTGAACATGTCTAACTGACCATAAATTACTCATAACAAGCACAAGGTAATCCACACTAGCCTATGGTTCCAGCCACTTTGCAGTGCACAGATGCGTAGTTACTATTGTTCATTTAATGTAGGACAACATTTATGTGTAGCACACCTGTCTGTGTGTGCCCTCAGTGAGTGTGCGCTCTGTTTGCACAGATAAGGTTGTACAAGTACACTGATATAAGCAGGACATTTCTGATGGTCTGTGTTCTTCTCAGCTTAGTATTTCAGGCTATCAATAATCCTTTTCTTATGTTATTTCAGACAGTTAAAGGAATGCTGGATAACCCAAATGAACCTGTGAGTGATCTCTCATATTTTGATTGCATTGAGGGCGTAATGGAAAACTCAAAGGTAATTTCCTTTTCCCTTTCCTTTTCCTCTGAGCCAGATGTAAAGTGTATTTGGGTTGCTGGATGTCTCCACACATGTACCAAACACAGCACAGCATTTATAGCTAAAATCCAGGCTCCATTCCTCAATAAAACCCAGCCTGAGATAGCTCTCTTACAGGTACTTAGAAGGTGTATTGACTTTGTAAGACGTTTGTAAACAAGTGACTGCTATGCAATGCTGTTCAGGTTTCACTCTCTCTGCCTCTTCCTCTTCTGTGCATTAGACAGCGCGTTATTCTTTCATGACATATTGTGATTGCAGCTATATTTGAATGGCCCAAAGTGTAAATGGGAGGCTTGGCAATGAAATACTGTTGTGTTCTGTACAAAACATCTTAGACAAATGGCTGAGCAGTCCAGATATTCCAGTACATCACAAAATGTGTATGGAATGTCAAAAGTATTTTTAAACATATTGTGCTCTACCTCTTTCTTTGAAGCTTTGCTTTTGGTGTCCTTGTTATTTGACACGTTGGAATCATCTTAGATCTTTTCTAAAAGAAAAAAGCACTTAATGGATGTGTGTGTCATCTTACATCCAATGCTCTACAGCAGTCAGACCTTATTTTGAATTTCAAAAGAAAATAAACTGAATTCAGTGGAAGACAGTGGGAATTAATGTGCATTCTGACATTAAGAACGTTCCAGCAAACTAGATGTAGTTTCATTCCATTCAGGAATTTATGGTATGTTTTGGTTTGGAAGGGACCTTAAAGGTCATCTAGTTCCAACCTGCCTACCATGGGCAGGAATACCTCCTGCTAGACCAGGTTGCTCAAGGCCTCATCCAACCCATCCTTGCCTCCCTGGGCAACCTGTTTCAGCATCTCATCACCCTCACTGTAAAGAATTTCTTCCTAATATCCAGTCTAAATCTGCCCTTCTCAAGCTTCAATCCATTCCCACTCATCCTATTACTACAGGCCCTTGTAGAAAGTCTCTTCCCAGCTTCTTTGTAGGCCCCTTTCAGGTACTGGAAGGCTGCTATAAGGTCTCCCTGGAGCTTTCTTTTCTTCTCTGAGTTTCAATGGGTTTGGGGTCAGAGAGGATCCTGGATATATCAACAGCAGCTGCAGGACTGATTGTTATGTTCTGCAGTAGGTGTATCTAGACCCAGGCTGGCTGTGATGATTGGTAGATAATAGCAATGATATGGAGGGTTTATTCTGTGTCCTCAGTCACTTGTGTTGTAGTGGAGTGTATGCTTAGCACTGTCACTCCAGTGTTGATCAGCATGCCTTCTCCCTTAGACCACAACTCCATGACATTGTTAACTAGCTAGCAGTTCTGGAAGCCAGAATTGGCTGAAGGCCAGGACTGACTTGCCTTTGAGTGGTAGGGAAGCATATTGGGAAGTTAACTTTGTTTTTTAATTTCTGAGGTTCTTGGAGAATCGATGGCAGGCATCTCCCAGAATGCAAAAACTGGGGATCTTTTAGTCTTTGGAGAATGCGTTGGAGTTGCATCCAAGGCTCTTTGTGGCCTGACAGAGGCAGCAGCTCAGGTAAGCTACCAAAGTCTGTAAAGCAAGCATATGTTGGGGTTTTGGTTTTTTTTAGCAAGCTCATGTTGTGGGTGTGTAAATCCAAGATGTATAGATTTTTGTTGTGGCCAAAGAAATAGTGACCTCATCCTGTGCAGTATGCTCTGTGCAGATCCACAGGAGCTGCACTGCAGAAGTAGCAGAGTGCAGTAACAGGCAGATTTTATAAGGAAGGGAAATTACATCAAGAAGGACACTTTTCTGAGGATGAAGCAAATGTTAAAGTTGCAGCACACAATTTGTTTATAGCTCAAGCTCTATTTTATCATAGCAAAAGGCACAAAACCTAGACACAGTTAAAATGGATGAATCAAGCTTCATTTTGTTGGTAAAAAATCATAAGGAGCATTAAATAATAAGCAGCCTGTTTTCAATTGTTCAGATGCTTTCAGAATAAATGAAATTCAGAAGCTACTACACCTATTTAGAATCTGGAACTGGTCACTGTGGTTTCATTGCTCTGGTAACTGGGTGACTTGAACTTTTTAGAGCTCATACAGCCTCGGCAGTGAAAGATTTGGCTGTGAGGGGATCATGGTCTCAATATGATTTCTGGATAGTCTGCGACCACCATGTGATATGACATGTGGCAAACTTAGCAAAGACCCAAGATGGATTTAGTTTGGTTTTTTTTTAGGTTTGTTGTCTTCCTTTCTCCATTTCTAGGCTGCTTACCTGGTTGGCATCTCGGATCCAAACAGTCAGGCTGGTCAGCAGGGCCTTGTTGATCCAATTCAATTTGCCAGAGCCAATCAAGCAATCCAGATGGCATGCCAGAATTTGGTCGATCCAGCAAGCAGCCCATCACAGGTGATTCCAGAGGATTGCAGTGAGACAACTGTTGTTAGGACACATCTTCACTTTATTTGTGACCAAGCAAGGGAGTTTTGGGTTGCAAGTTTGTAGAGCTAGAGTATGGTAACTACTGTGCTTTTTTGCCAATCTGCTTGTTTTGTGTCATCTATTTTTGCAGGTATTATCAGCTGCCACAATTGTGGCCAAGCACACTTCTGCTTTGTGCAATGCTTGTCGCATTGCTTCATCAAAGACAGCAAATCCTGTTGCCAAGAGACACTTTGTGCAGTCTGCCAAGGAAGTTGCAAACAGCACTGCTAACCTGGTTAAAACTATCAAGGTACAAATGCTCCCAATCAGGGCTTCCTTCTTTTGCGTTTTTATTTATCTTGTGGTGTTTTTTATTCTATGGAGACAAAACAGTTAGAAATACCTTTTTACCTTCTGTGACATGTGTTATTTCAGAAATAGTTAATTACATTTTTTTAAGATCTGAAGTGGAAAACATGTTCAGTGATATAACTGTGCTATAGCCAACATGGAAGGAGTTGGGCAGGATTAGGAGAGGCAGCTGGCTCACTGAGTAGGAAATATCTGTGTCTTGATGTATTTAGTGAGCTTGCACCATAAGAATCACTTTACATGCAACTGAATGTGAAGGATTTTAATGGTATTATATTGTTGAAGTGTTTCAGACACCTTTACCATATTTATAAGACAAAAAGAAACAAATAATAGTGGGAACCAAGCAGAAACCATTCATGTTGCCACTGTTTAGTTGTCTCCTGTTAATGCTAATCTTCTCCAGATAACCTGCCTGCACTTTGGCAGGAAGTAGTTTTTCCTCATGTAAGCAAAAATAGTACTTGTTAAGCTGTAGAGGACTTGTGATTCTGAACCATTCTGGAAGCCATTACCTGAGCTGCTACTGACAGTCTTCAAAAATGTGCTCTTAGGACTGCAAGGCTCCATTGCATTACACAGTAGATCCTTCATATTGAAATATTTCCTGTGAAAGAGGTCAGTTGGTTTGGGGGAAAATAAAATCAATGAATTACCATTTGCTGAATTTTTTTTTTTTGTTTAAATCAGTCATAGGAAAGAACCACCTTGTCAGCCATTTCTACCTGTTGGAGAGTAAGGTGCTGAGACATGACTTACGAGAGTCGTCAGAGTGCAATGATAGAAAACCTTTAGTCAGTCTTGTGAAGAAAAGCAGTAGTTTTAAGCTTAGAGTCACTGACACACACTTAAAGGATCACATTCTTTGCATCAGCCTTGGTAGTGGAGGGACTTTCAAATGTCATAAACACATAACAGCTGAAAACTATGAAGATTTTATCCAGATTCAGTTTTGCAAAGAAACTAATTCAGACTGAACTCAGTCATGATTTATTTCCAGGCCCTGGATGGCGATTTCTCCGAAGAGAATCGCAACAAGTGCAGAATTGCTACCGCACCTTTGATAGAGGCTGTGGAAAACCTGACAGCATTTGCTTCAAATCCAGAGTTTGTCAGCATACCAGCACAGATCAGCACAGAGGTAAGGCAGGATAATGCACTTCCACCCTCAAGCTGGAAATGTTGAATTCATCATTTTTTTGGAGAGTGGAAGTGAGTGTGATGACCTGAGCCCAAAATATCTCTGTGTTCCTGGGAGTTCAGAGTGCATTCTGTTGTCTGACCTTCAGTTCTGCACAGTAGGATAGAACTAGTTGGCCTGCAGGAAGTGCTGCCAGTCGCCTGCTAATGAATTCATACTACATAGAAAACGCACACATCTTGTTAGCTGGGTTCTTCCATGTGATAAATATCCCATTTTCTCTTGTGATCAGCCTTAACATACAAAACCTAATTAGCTCTAAAGAGGATTGAAGGGACATTGCTGGGTTTTTTTCCCTTGCAAAGATGTTGCAGCAATGATGACAAAAAGCAGGTTTTCTGGGAAGAATAACTTTCTATGGGTTTCTGTAGTATTTCCTGAGTTCTCCATCCTCAACCCATCTACTGCCACAGAATAATATTTAAGTAATAAAGGGTTTGTCAGGGTTTTGGTGATTTTTTTGTTTGTTTGTTTAGGGTTGTGTTTGTATGTGTGTTTTGGAGGTTTTTTTGGTTGGTTGGGTTGGGTTTGTGTTTTTTGTTTATTTTTTGTTTATTTTTTGGTTGGTTTGTTTGGTTAGGGTTTTTTGTGGTTGTTGGTGTTTTTTTGTTGATGATGGTTTGGGGGGGAAGAGGGAATAATAAAATTAATCCATCAAGCTTCATAAAACCTTTGGAGTAGAGTTCATGTATTGTTACTGACTCTTCAGCTGCTCCTTCCTGCTTTTGGCAGCCTATATTCCACCTGGCAATATCAGATGATGCAGTAACTGTTCCAGTCTTAAAGTTGTGGGCTATAACTGCAATCTGAGCCTGTCCTTCAGGCCTGTGATTTACCAGATTGCTGATGATAAAATAGTTATGGAGGAGACAACCCAATTAGAGTGTTGTAGTCTAATTCATTCTTGGGAAAAATAGCACCTTTGGCTGGTTCTTGCAGGTTTGCTGACAAAGTTTGTTTTCAGTGATATCTTTGTATTCTGTCATCAGATAAGTATCATAGTTTTCCCCTACTACACAGCTGGATTTCTGAACTTTAAAAGTGTTTAAGTATGTAACAGCGCTAAAGGCTAGGCTGCAATGATTTTAGTACTATGTCTGTGTTGACTGTGTATATGTAACAGTGTGGTAGAAGGAATTACAAGGCTGTTGTAATGCAGTTAATAGAACAGATGTTTAGGATCAGAAACTTCAACAACCATTTAAAAGTTCTTTATGTTCTTGTACCTTTTTGATCACAGGGATCACAAGCACAGGAGCCAATTCTAGTTTCTGCTAAAACAATGTTAGAGAGCTCTTCTTTATTGATCAAAACTGCTCGTTCTCTGGCTATCAATCCAAAAGACCCTCCTACGTGGTCTATACTAGCTGGGCATTCCCATACTGTCTCAGATTCTATCAAGAGCCTCATCACCTCTATCAGGTACGTCTTTTGTAGGAATAAAATTGGGGTAGCAATTGAGCAGCTGTTCACAAAGGATACACTGTGTGGCCAATTAGCCCTGTGATGTTCTTCAGTAATTGAAATAATTTACTTGGTGATACACAGTATCCCCCACTTACACTAGGTGTTTAATCAGAATCAATGACTGCAACACTCTGCAGCACAAGGTTGTTCTGTGTTTGTATTTTCCACTTCTTCCAGCTCTGATTTGGTTTAAGGTTAAAAAGAGAATGCTGTAGAATAAGAAAATTATAACTAATATTACCTCCATGTCCATCATGTACCAACATATAGTACATGGAAAACACCATTTTTTTTAAGGTGGGTCAACCAGTGCATCAGTTACCTTTGCTATTAATTTTCTGTTTAGTTGCAAGAACACTGTAGCAATAAGTGGATTTGGTGTTGGTTTTTTTTTTTTGACAAAACCTGTCTGTCCTTTTCTTGATGAAAATTTTCAAGTGTAATTCTACATACTTCTTGATCAATTAAGGAAGGATGTTGACTTGATGGAACGAGTCCGGAGAAGGGCAACAAAGTTGGTGAGGGGTTTGGAACACAAGCCCTATGAGGAGAGACTGAGGGAGCTGGGGTTGCTTAGCCTGGAGGAGACTCAAGGGTGACCTTATTGCTCTCTACAACTACCTGAAGGGAGGTTGTAGACAGGTGGATGTTGGTCTCTCCTCCCAGGCAGCCAGTACCAGAACAAGAGGACACAGTCTCAGGCTGCGCCAGGGGAGGTTTAGGTTGGATGTTAGGAAGAAGTTCCATACAGAGAGAGTGATTGCCCATTGGAGTGGGCTGCCCGAGGAGGTGGTGGAGTCGCCATCATTGGAGGTGTTCAGGAGGAGACTTGATGGGGTGCTTGGTGCCATGGTTTAGTTGATTAGGTGGGTTGGATTGGTTGATGGGTTGGATGTGATGATCTTGAAGGTCTCTTCCAACCTGGTTTATTCTATGTATGTATTCTATGTATAAAACCAAAATGTTAGAAAGTATTGAACTAAGGAGTACTTAGAGTTTCACTGTTCTTTGATAATGATGGTACTGAAATAGCGAAGTGCATGTCATTTCAAAGTACTTGGAATCTAACCTTCGTTAACAGGTGCCTGGGACTGGCTGTAACACTTGATACCCAGGGAAGTGTTTTCGACAAACTACAGAAACATGAATATTTTTTCTGTAGTGGCTGTTATATTTTCATGTTGACCTTTGTTATTGGATCAGTCTGGTCATCCCAAGGAGGTTGAATTTACACTCTTCCTAGGCAATAATTTTTTTCTTCATTATTAAGAGAGAGTGAGAGCAGTGTGCTAGTGTGTGAATTGAAGTGTGATGAGTAGTCTGTACATATATCAAAATGTAGTAGATAGAACAAAGCTGATTTTATGCCTTTGTTGCTTTCCTCCAACATGCTTTATGTGCATTCATGAAAGAGCCTACCTTCTTCCTACCATGCCCTTCTTTCTATCTCTGTCTTTCAGGGATAAGGCCCCAGGCCAGCGAGAATGTGACTTCTCCATTGATGGCATCAACAGATGCATCAGAGACATTGAGCAGGCCTCCCTTGCAGCTGTCAGTCAGAGCCTTGCCACCAGGGATGACATCTCAGTTGAGGTAAGGGAGATAGCACAGGAACAGTCATTACTCATGCTGAGCAGCCTCACTTACCATGCTGATTTTCCTTCTGTTTGAAGACTTGGAGCTGCATGCTTGACACAATCTACTAATAGTGAGGGGAGAAGTGTTCTTGCTGGAATCTTTCTAGGCAAAATCATACACTGGCCAAAATGTACCACTTCTTGAAAGACACTCAAATCACCAGGCAGAAGAAGGGTGACAGTAATTACTTCAAAGTTCCACTCCCATAGTGTCTGACTTCCTGTGCTGATGTGACCAATATTTACTGTTTTGCTGGTGCCTTGCTGTGTAGAAGTCAGGATATTTCTGATACTACCCTAATGCTGGAAGTCTGGTAATGTAAATGTCAATGCCATTTTATTTAATACCTGTTTTATCATTAAATAAGTGCAGTCTGTGGCTGATGTCAGTATGTTCTCGTTAAAAAAAGCTTTGCAGCCATAGGAATGGGGGCCAGTCTTGTCCTTTTTCAGCTTGTATCTCATTGAGAAAGGGCCATCTTGCCAGACTGCCAATGAAAAGTCAGCAACTCATGATCAGATTCTCAGCTTGGTATTTAGTGTCTCATTTTACTGTTGTTTCCTGAAATCACATGCTATTAACACGTTGAACTAAATGAAGGCTATACAGGAGATAGGTCATAGATCTAAGTCGTTGTGTCTAAATAATGAAACCATCTTGGGCACCATGTTGAAATGAAGTACATGTTACTGAACAAAAAGCAGTTAGTTATAAATCAGTACAAGAATGTAACAAAGTGCAAAATTAGTATTTATTTCCTTTTGCCATTGGACATGATGATTTTGAAGGTCTCTTCCAATTTGGTCTATTCTATTCTATTCTATTCTATTCTATTCTATTCTATTCATGAGAGTGAGCTAAATTCCAAGTGGTTGCCAAGACGTTAAGTGCCTCTGAAATAAAAGTCAGTATTTATGTCTTGCCAGGCCCAGTAATACGCTTTTCATGTGCTTTTGTTGCACTGATAGTATTCAGGAGGTCACTCTTCTCCGTCCCTCAGAAATGTCATATTTCTTCTTGATGAATTTCTTCTGCTAGCTTCAAAGTTTACAGCAGAGTCTTTTGCTGTATTGTCTGCTTTGAACAGTGTTTCTTCATAGGTGCATCAGAGCTCCTGCTGGTTCTTCTGACCAGAGCAGTGATATTAAATCTTTGGCAAGGCAAGAATAGTTTGATGGGAGCAGGGGGATTGTCACATTGCAGTGACAAAAGACACCTACTCCTGAGTTTGCTACTACTATCATCGTGAGTAGGAGGGAGTTATCTTCCTCCTCTCTCCCCAGGCTTGCCATATAAATCTAAAGAGAAGCAGATCAATCTCAGGGTTCTTCTTGTTGAAACTCAATGAAGGAGGGGAAACATGCAAGGATATAAAGAAAACAAACAGCATGGATGTCTGCATCCTCCTGTGGGGGATCATTTGAAGAGCATTCTGAGCATGTCGGTTGGTCTGTGAGCAATTGTTACAGTATGGTAGAACTTGATAAAGGAGCAGCTATGATAGTAACTTACAGTTGCTCTTTTACATCAGGCTCTACAGGAACAGCTAACATCTGTTGTCCATGAAATTGGCCACCTCATTGATCCCATAGCTACTGCAGCTCGAGGAGAGGCAGCACAACTTGGACACAAGGTACTGTCCTGCTGTTGCTAAGGTATTTGTTTTGTGACTGTGTCCCCCTGCTAGATGGAGTGTAAGTGTGGTAGAACTTGTGCTTGCTATATCTCTGTCCAAAAATGAAACATTACAACACATGTACCAGAATTATGTGTTATTTACTGTGGCCATTACAAGATTTTAGTAGTTCCTTAGAGTAATTCCTCATCCTCCATGGTTAATGGCTTCCTGGGGTTGTCCTGGCTTTCTTAGGTAACGCAGCTGGCAAGTTACTTCGAACCCCTGGTTTTAGCTGCTGTTGGTGTGGCATCCAAAACACTAGATCATCAGCAACAGATGACCGTGTTGGACCAGAGCAAGACACTAGCTGAATCTGCCTTACAGATGCTGTATGCTGCCAAAGAAGGGGGAGGAAACCCCAAGGTACAGTTGCTGTGCTTAACTAAGGAATTATTGGAGAGGGGTGGAGGGAGCAGGAGGAGAGGGCAGGAGTGCAGTGACTCACATCCTTTACTGAGCAGCCTGTGAGTGACATAGAATCCTACCACCACATCTTTATTTGCATTTGTGCACTGATTTGTGCACAGAATGCTCACTGATGTCCGTTTCCTGCTTTCTCCCAGGCATCCCATACTCATGATGCAATCACTGAGGCAGCTCAGCTGATGAAAGAGGCTGTGGATGATATCATGGTTACCTTAAATGAAGCTGCAAGTGAAGTGGGCATGGTTGGAGGTATGGTAGACTCGATAGCAGAGGCAATGAGCAAGGTGAGCATAGAAATCCAGACACCTGTTGGTTTTGCACTCGGAAGCGAATCCACAGTACAGGGGGTTGGAAGAGCTGCTGTTGATTCATTTCAGTGATGGCTGCTGACTGACACTCTGTGCTAGGAAACCCAAAGATAATTGAATTTTGCAGATTGTGAAAGCAAACTGATGTGATCAGTAGTGCTCATGCTAACCTACATGGTATCTGTCATTGGAATCACTACAAAGTATTTTTAATCAGTGATGTGTTGATGGTTAACTGCCATCTTAGGTCAATTGCCTTTGCATTTTGCTTCCTTTTCCTACTTACCTTCCACGTTAGTCTCCTAACTGACAGGCAAGACAACCTTGAAGCAAACTGTTTAGAGAAGATCTCAAAGTCTGAAGTGCTTTGCTGTGCTTTGTAAAGTACTTAACTGAAAATGTATAGTTGCCAAATATATATGAGTTTAATTCAAATTTTTAGCTTTGCTGTCTCAAATTGAAGTTGTGCAGGACTGAGGCCTTCACCCACAGAGGAATCTTACGTTGTTCTCTTGCAGGAACATTTTGGTTTGTAACCATTGTGGGCTCTGTTCTACATTAGCTGAGAAAAACAGTTGGCTTGACCTTGTTAGAAGTTGATTGTGTGCACAAAAACTCTTCACTGTAAATTCTCTGTGTCTCCCAGGCTTGTAACATGGGCTGAAGTCTCTTCTAGCTTCCCCATATGCACTGATGCACTGGTTTCAGTTGCAGATTTCGAGAGATAAGATTATAAAAATTAATATTTAATACAGTTTCATTATTACTTGTCTAGGATGCTGTGGCTTATGGCTCTCCAGTTTCTGCCATATTGTTTCCTTTTTCTTGCAGCTGGATGAAGGTACACCTCCAGATCCTAAGGGAACCTTTGTTGATTATCAGACCACTGTGGTGAAATATTCTAAAGCCATTGCTGTAACAGCACAGGAAATGGTAAGCTGTTTGCTTAGAATGAAATCCAAGTTCTTCTGCCTACATAAGGAACATCCAGTGATTTGCACAGTGTTGTGAAACTCCTTATAATGGTGATTTTCAATAGCCTCATTTCTGTAGGGGCAATGGAGCAAAGGAAGCAATGACTCTTGGATCTTAGTGGTGTGATCACAGGGCTGGCCTTCTACAGAAGGAGTGCTGGATTGGCTTGTGGCTCTTCTACAAAAACTATTTAACCATTTTTTAATATAAGTAGAAGGAAAACATTTCACCTATATCATTCTTCAGCAGCCTGTTTAAATTGTCACCAAAATACCATCTTACGTGTATTTCTGACTTCAGGTTACCCTTTTCCACTCACTGTTCCATTCAGCTGTGAAATAATGTCAATATTTTCAGACCCCTGTCATACTTAGGAACAAATGCAGATAAACATCTCTGAATGTTCTCTTCTGCATTTCTGTGATTCACCTGGTGTTGACAAACTGAGAAAGGATACTTGCTGAATTGGGATTTCCTGAACTCTTGTTTCACAGTCATGCTGCCTTTCGGAGAGTACTTCCAGTGCTGCTTTAGGAGGGGAATATTTCTGTATGCTACAGACATATTTTTTTTACAAAATTAATAGCTGTTGCACTCAAGGCATGTTCATGATTCTGCATTTTGTGGCAATGCAGTTTATTGCCAAACAGTATAAATTTGTCTACAATTAGTTGTACCCCAAGGATGGAATTCTATGGTGTTTACTAAGACAAATTTGAGACAGAAGAAATATCTCTGATGGAAGGTAGACCTTTGCTAAAGAGAGGTTTGGTTGTTTATACTGATGTTCTACCAAAGCATTCAGTGTAGTCCTACCTATTTCTTCTTGGTCCTATTCCCGCATCTTGGAATCTTGGACAAGTTTGGCATTGGTCCTGAGTTTGTTTTTTTCCATTTCCATGCTCCTGATTTAGGCGAGCTCACCTTAGACAAGTAAGGTGGCTCTGATACACAGAGCCTGCTTCCCCACCCGGTCCAAGTAACTGTAACTGGCCAGTCCCCTGCTGTGTCAAAGAGTGAATTCCCAGCTCTAACTGCTGCTCTTTGATTACGCCCTGTGTTCCGCGAGTGCCTGGTTCATGTGACTCTACTAAAGCATGTTTGCTTGGGGTTCCTCATGCAGCTCTTGCTGGAGGATGGGTCCTTACATGGCAAGCAGTTTACCCTGTTTCATCAATATGGCAAAACAAATGAGTGTGCTTCTAAGCTGGAGTGTATTAACAAATTATTCTCATGCCTGTCATTTTTCTTTTTTCTCTTGCCTGTGTTCTTTTTTCAGATGACTAAGTCGGTTACTAACCCAGAAGAGTTGGGAGGACTTGCATCACAAATGACCAATGACTATGGGCATTTGGCTCTCCAGGGCCGAATGGCTGCAGCTACAGCAGAACCAGAGGAGGTCTGCAGATTTTAGGCCTCTTTATTCTCTGTACACGGTGGCACCAGCATGGGTATTCTTTTACCATAGAGGATACAGCAAAGGAAAGGGGCAAGGCCCACTTGCGTCACTCAGCTGCAGCACCATGCTTGCAGCCACTGCCAGTTGTGATACATCCCTTGTCTGATCAGATAATAGGTTCCAAGCCCTTGGGCAATCTGCTATCTGCTGTCTTTGTGATGATTCTAAAATGAAAGCAGTGAATGTTTCCACTACCCTTGTGCCATTAGCCACTTCTGTACACAAGCACTATCTATGCTACGTGTGCTCTGATAGACCAATAGATGCACTATGTCTGGCTCACTGACACTTGGAATGTGGGACAGGACAGCACATCTGCTCCCAGAATACCATTTGGCCAACTGTCCTTGATTGAATCCTTCACATGAACAGAGTCAGCATTATAGGCATACCTTGGCTACTCACATCTCTCACTTTTACAATCCACTCCTATTTTTGCTGAAAACGAAATTTAAAACACAAACTAAATGCAGCCAGACAAGAACTCTACCAAGCTAGACTGAAAGGAACTGAGTGTAGTCTCTCTTCAAAGTGCTGTGAAATCTTAATGAGTTCTTTACATGTGTATCAGAAGTGATGTTTCCTCCTTATGTTTTGTGGAGAGATAGCTATCTTAGTTTTTGATACCAAGCTTTCCCTCTTCAAAATATACCCTCTATTCATTGTGCCTTTATACAGTGAGGCAGAGCCGCACATAGTAGTAGTATTTACTGGTAACCCACCTCAGTTTTAGTACTGCTTGTGTTTGGGCTCTTAACAAGAGGATTTAGGATTTACTGCAAAATGTTTCCAGTGAACATTCAGAAGTTCAGGCCTGTTTTGCTGTTGTTTCTCTTCAGTCCTCCTCTTGTTCTCAGTATATGCAATTGATTACAGAATGAGTTTTTTCTAGGAATGCTAGGAGGGCAGATTGTTAAAAACCTGTAGGAACTATGGAAAGATGTAACATTTTACTTCGTAAGAGTGGCTTTTTATGCTACAAGTCTAGTTATAAGAATCACCCAGTCAAAGAACTGAAGCCTTTTGATGAAGCTTTGATCAAACAGCAGAAAGAAACAGCTTGAAATAGTACAGGACAGTTTGTGAGACCAGGATGGAATCTCCTAAATTACTTGGGGCTTTCACTTACAGAAAATGTGCAAATACACAGAAAACTCCCAATAATTGTTAACTATACATCTTTCCTTCAATCTCATGTTTGGGTGAATTACAAATATATCTGTATGTGGGTGGATGGATAGATAGATAGATAGATGCTTTTCTATCTGTCTTGCTTGTAAGCAGTTTCACATTTAATTCTGTTCTGAAAGTGAGATGCAGGCAACCTGTAGGAGCACAAGTTATCTTTTGCTTTTGGGACATCTTTTGTAACTCAGTGGGAATAGGGTGCAGGAGAGGCAGGCTCTCGACACAAGCTGACACCCTTCCTGCTAACAGAGGAGCAGGGACTCTACCTCATCTATGTTAACCTGTTACAGCAGTTGCTGCGTGTTCTCTGAGCACAATTACCGAAATCCCTCTGCCTCTCTCTTCTTACTGCGTGCCTCTAGTTACAGGGCTTAGACAAACTTCCTTGAGATGTGGTAAGAGGGTATCTTGCCATCACTGGATGTGTCACCTTATCTAGATAAAAGACCTTCAAAGAGTTTGTGTCTTTGTAATTACCTTCCACAGCAGAGAGACCACTGGAGTGTTGGCATTCAGTAGCTACGCATTTGGCTTGATATTGTTAAATTTCTGCACGTTACTTTCTGCCTGAAGTTGAAATAATTCTGTTTGTGATACTAATGGCTGTAGTTCTGCCTACTTATTAATCCCAATACATGCTGACGTGCCTAAGTACATGCAGGTACAAAAACTATCACATGTTTCTAAACAGGGACCATACAGGATCATTACTAAATCAGGAGCAGGGAGAGCAAGATTTTCCACATTTCCATGTGTACATGATCAGCTCTGGATAGTGTGAGATGCAAAACCAATCAATCTCAGCAATGTACTTTTTGACACAGTTTCTGCAGTGTAGAATAATGTCTACTTTTTACTCATCATACATACTAGAATACAGCTCATGCTGATGGCACTGTTCTGGGAGAAGTCATGTTACTCCAATGTGACGAAGATGTGCTTTGAGTTACATATGCTTGACTTGGGGACACACCTTATGCCTTCTCTTCTCTGGGCTCCAGTTCACTAGAACTTCTGTTTCATCAGTAAGCCTTTTGTACAGTTGTGCTCCAGGAGTACATAGCATTACCTCTGTCCTTTTTTTCTGATCTCTGCAGAGTGTAGCAGTGGGCAGAATATTGGTAATGAAGATTCACTAGAATGTTCCCATTTGTGTTGACACAGTGTACCAGCATGACAGTCCTTTATTCACCTTGCTCTTGCTTCCTTTTTCCCTGTACCTCCTCTGTGATCTAGATAGGGTTCCAGATCAGGACTCGGGTGCAAGAACTTGGCCACGGCTGTATCTTCCTTGTGCAGAAAGCTGGAGCTCTCCAGATTTGCCCTACAGACAGCTACACCAAAAGGGAGTTGATAGAATGTGCTCGTGCTGTCACAGAAAAGGTAAGACATCCCTCTGTGTCATCTACCAAACTTCCCCAGGGAGTAAGCTAGTCAAATCATTTGGGTTCAGGCATTTATGGGGTTCTTAACTTCCCATTGCAGTACAACATTGATTGAATTACACTAAGTTTTTTCTTGCAAGTGTTCAGTGAAGTTCATTTGCTAGATTAGCCCATGCTTAGCCCTTGCTCATGTCTCTTATAACTTCAGCCTCACACCAGAAACTGGTCCAAAACTAATCCCGAAGACATGAGGTAGCATTTGTGCCCTATGAGGCACTGCCTTGGAAATACTAAGCCCCCATGGATGGCCGCAGTTACCAAGATGAGGTTGGTCAATGATGTGTTTTCATGTAGCAATATCCTTCCCTTTAACACTGGGCTAAGCTAACACACTTAGAACTGCATCTTCAAACTGTCTGGAGGTAACTTGGTCTTTGGAAATGTCAACTTCTAACAGACAGCTTGGGTAGTTCAGCTTTGCTGAAGCTTTTTGACAGTCTCTCTCCTTTTGTTGTGCATGAACATTGAGAGTCAAATGTCAATTGCTTCTAGATTTCACCAAACATCTCTTGTTCACCCTACATTAGTGTGCTCACAGCTGTATAAATTTTCCACTGTGCTATGTCCCAGGAGTGTCAATTCCAAACTTAAGCAGGGGTGAACAGTGTCATGTAGAAAGAATTACAGCTGATAAGGTGAGTAGTAATAAATCACAGGGACAACCTGCTCAGGGACAGCTTTGAATCTGAGTAGATCCTCAGGAAGAACTGCACTTTTATCAGTCAGCACACGCATCCCTGGTTCTGGAGCCTTTGTTCCAAAAGCTGAACTTAGGACCACAGTATACCATGAGAAGAGCATCACAGCTGTGGAGCTTGGTTAGTACAACACTAATTAGATGAAATTTAGATCTCTAGCTTTTTTAGTGATTAAAAATGTTGCTAGATATAAAGGCATATATTGTATTTCTATGATTTTCTATAAATATAACCATATTTAGTGCCTATATTTTCTGTTTCTCTGATGTTAAGGTTTACATCAGTGTACTGTGCAGGATGTGGGAGGTGCTTGAGGCTGCTGGTATTAGGGCAAAAGCAGTAGCTCTTGGCTCTGACATCTGCTTTAGCTGAAGTCCACCACATTGCCTCTGACTGGTATTCCAGGAAAGTTTTAACTGATGTGCTTCATCCTGTGATGAACAGATCTCTTCATTCTGCCTGAGAAGTGGGCTTCCTAGCTGAAGTCCCTTCTACCTGACAAACTTCATTTGGTGCAATGACTACTTGACAAATAAAGCAAGGAAGAGGAAGGAGCGGTTGAGTTGAGTTTGCAAATGTTGATTCCAGTCAAGCAAAGAGCTCTCTTTATGCAATGTCCCATCACAAGGCCCTGTTTCTATGACCACTTGTTGCTTTCTGTTGTTTCCAGGTCTCCCTAGTTTTATCTGCCCTTCAAGCGGGAAACAGAGGCACACAAGCCTGTATTACTGCAGCTAGTGCTGTGTCTGGGATCATTGCAGATCTAGACACAACTATCATGTTTGCCACTGCTGGAACCCTTAACGCAGAGAACAACGAGTCATTTGCAGACCACAGGTCAGTGTAACTGAAAAAGATAGAAGTGTGCATGGGGGCACCATGGAACTGGCAGAAGGCTTCCATGCACTGTTACTCCAGTAGCAAAAATTAGCTATGACATCAAAAAGGAATCTTCTATATACTTTTTTCCAGCAGGTGTTCTTGACTGTCTGGCTGTTTGTTTTGCTAAATCATGCTTATGGGTAATGCTCTTGTGGACAGCAGTAATGGAAATGACATGGCTATGCCACCCACTTTCCCCGTTGGCAAAGATAAGCTCATTTTCCCTTCAAGTAGCATCTGCAACAAAATAATCTCACAGCATTTTTCATCCCATTAAGAGATTTGCTGCATCTGAGTGTTATTTCCTTTCCAGGGCTTCACAGCCAAGACACTGACTTAACTGCTTCACAGCCTAGTTGGCCTGTACAAAAACTGCCTGGCCAGCATTTATTTCCTGCCTTGACAGTTGCTCAGGGAAGAGGAAAGGTGTTTAAGTGGCTGCCATTCTGCAGACTGCAAGTCAGGGATTTTCATACAGGTGTGATCAATTTCCAGGCTGGCATTCTACATGAATATGGTTCTAGTTCTTAGTTAAATTGACTCATTCGTGAAGTGCTTACTAAAAATGGTTTCTTCTTTTACTCAAATGTTGCTTTGGATTTGTTGTCCTGGCATGTCAAAATATGTGTATGGTTGGGGGAGAACTGACTCAGCCACATTCTCTGTTCCTTTTGACATTCCTGCTACTGCATTCCTGACAAGTAATTCCTTTCCTCACAACGTGCTGATTATGGTGGGAATTTGACAGTTACTTTTCACACAGCACAGCCAGATTTTCTTCCAGCATTAAAATTCCATCTTTTCTGCTGCCACTGACCTACCTCATTTCTTCTCATTTTAATAAACTGCCTGAGTCTAGCCCAAAATATAAAAATGTAATAATACAGTGCTACTGTTGTAATAGTCTGGGTTTGTGTTTTGTTTTCTTTTTAACTTTGCAGCCATGTCTGTGGTATATTTTCATGAGTGGACATTGGCTGCTCATGAAAATGACTTACATCAGCTCTTTTATGTCACTGTTAGTCACCATAACATTGAAAATATTTTCTTCCTTTTCCACTTCCTTCCCTGCTTCTTTTTATTGTTTTTATTCTACAGGGAGAATATCCTGAAAACAGCAAAAGCTTTAGTTGAAGATACAAAATTGTTGGTTTCTGGTGCTGCCTCAAGTCAGGACAAACTGGCCCAAGCTGCTCAGTCATCAGCTAACACCATCACTCAGCTTGCAGAGGTAGTCAAATTAGGAGCAGCTAGCTTGGGATCTGATGATCCTGAAACACAGGTGAGGTGTTTTAAGATTTTTCTGATATTCCTGAGAGACAATTTTCAATTTATAAGACTTTGTGAGACTTCTGCTTTTAAGCAATACAATAGAATTCATCTCTTTTAGGACTTTCCTGGTTTGAGTCAGACATTGCTCTTTTTACAATACAATCAAGAGGTTAAAGCATTACATGGAGCTAGACAAGCCTCTATACAACACTTTGCTTTTAACTCATGAGTGTGTTCCAGCTAAGATACTTTTGGCTAAGTATTTTTCTTGATTGGAGCCATGAATGATGCCATTTTGTTCTGAAGAGCTTCTTACCCTGGTTATACTGTGCTGTGCACTGTGTTATTTATGTAGTCTAACAAGCTCTTGCCATTCTCTTTTTATTGAACTCAGTAACTTCAGCCTCCAATGTAGATTACCTCAAGTATTTCTTCACTCTGGATCTTGGTGAAATGGAGGTTGGCAAGCATATTGCAGATGTGCCTCTGCTCAGTTAGAAAAAGCCTGCTTGTTTACACAGTAGTCTTAAAAGGGGATGTGTGTTCTTTTTGTTTGACTTGTATTACGGACTAAACTATCAAGATGTTCCTCTCTAGAAACATACTTCTGGAAGCACTTCTCTGGTTTTCAATAAACTAGCATCATTTGCAAAATGCTTACTGCACATTGTTTCTCTCTGTAAGTAATAGCCAAGAATGTAGTAATTAGAATAAAAGCTATTGTCACAGTATAACTAAGGTTGAAAGAGACCTCGAGGATCATCGAGTCCAACCTATCAACACAGTAATTACGTTTTGGAGAAATTGTAGGTTAGGGGCATCATGTGTCTTAAACGGAGCATTTCTAATAGAATAGAATAGAATAGAATAAACCAGGTTGGAAGAGACCTTCAAGATCATCGCGTCCAACCTGTCATCCAACACCACCTAACAACTAACCCATGTAACCAAGCACCCTGTCAAGTCTCCTCCTGAACACCTCCAGTGACGGCGACTCCACCACCTCCCCGGGCAGTCCATTCCAATGGGCAATCACTCTCTCTGTGTAAAACTTCCTCCTGACCTCCAGCCTAAACTTCCCCTGGTGCAGCCTGAGACTGTGTCCTCTTGTTCTGGTGCTGGCTGCCTGGGAGAAGAGACCAACCTCTGCCTGTTTACAACCCCCCTTCAGGTAGTTGTAGAGAGCAATAAGGTCACCCCTGAGTCTCCTCCTCTCCAGGCTAAGCAGCCCCAGCTCCCTCAGTCTCTCCTCATAGGGCTTGTGTTCCAAGCCCCTCACCAACTTTGTTGCCCTTCTCTGGACTCATTCCAGCAAGTCAACATCCTTCCTAAACTGAGGGGCCCAGAACTGGACACAGTACTCGAGGTGTGGCCTAACCAGTGCAGTGTACAGGGGCAGAATGACCTCCCTGCTCCTGTTGGCCACACTGTTCTTAATGCAGGCCAGGATGCCATTGGCCCTCCTGGCCGCCTGGGCACACTGCAGGCTCATGTTCATCCTACCATCAACCAGCACCCCCAGGTCCCTCTCTGCCTGGCTGCTCTCCAGCCACTCTGACCCCAGCCTGTAGCACTGCATGGGGTTGTTGTGGCCAATGTGCAGAACCCAGCACTTGCATGTGTTAAATCTCATGCTGTTGGACTCTGCCCATCTGTCCAGCCTGTCGAGGTCTCTCTGCAAAGCCTCTCTACCCTGTCCCCAGCTTGGTGTCATCAGCAAATTTACTGATGATGGACTCAATGCCCTCATCCAGATCATCAATAAAGATGTTAAAGAGGATGGGGCCCAGCACCGATCCCTGGGGGACTCCACTACTGACTGGCCGCCAGCTGGATGTGACACCATTCACCACCACTCTCTGGGTTCGGCCATCCAGCCAGTTCCTAACCCAGCTCAGAGTGCTGCTGTCCAAGCCATGGGCTGACAGCTTGGCCAGGAGTTTGCTATGGGGGACGGTGTCAAAGGCCTTGCTGAAGTCCAGGTAAACTACATCCACAGGCCTCCCCACATCCACCAGGCGGGTCACCTGATCATAGAAGGAGATCAGGTTGGTCAGGCAGGACCTGCCCTTCCTAAATCCATGCTGGCATAATAGTTGGAGTGTACAGTACTGTCACAACATTTTTTTTTTCCATAGCAGTAACACTTTCTTTACCTGGTGTGATAGTTTCAGATGTCTTACATTGGAAGTTGCTCTGCAGTGTAGGCAGTTAGACAACAGAGAATCACAGCAGTCTGTCTTGTGTCTCATCTGCTTATTTCCATAGTCAAAAAGCTTCTAAGCTGTCAAAAGACAAGTAAACTTTTCAGGAAGAGCTAAGACTTCACTTCTGTATAAGCTATTAGGGTAGAGCGAGGGTGATAGTATTTGTGTAGCAATAGTAGGTGTTTTTTTAGCTGTGTTCTAAAAATCACAGCCTCATCCAGGCTACTGTTTCTTGCCTGAGGCTTACAGCTGTTTCTCATTGCTATAGGTTGTCTTGATCAATGCTATCAAGGATGTTGCAAAGGCCCTTTCTGATCTCATTGGTGCTACTAAAGGAGCTGCCAGCAAACCGGCAGATGATCCATCCATGTACCAGCTAAAAGGTGCTGCCAAGGTAAAACCTTATTCTTACATTTTATTTGAAAGTACCTGTGCAGTCACACTTACACGTGCAAAGCTTTGGTTTTAGTAAGTCCTCACTGCCTGAAGTCTCACCTCTTTTTTTGTTTCTTTGTCATCCTGGCATGATACATGAAAATAAAGTTACACTATTTTGTTTTCATGAATCTCTCCATTTCTATAGGCTGTCAGATTACTTCCATGTTTTTCATGAAAGAACTGTATTCTTTCTGAAGAGAAACTTCTTTTGTTTGCATGTCTGTATCCGAGAGCAGGTTCTCCTTTAATAATGTTACATGCTGAAATTTATCCCATGTTGACTGGTCCCAAGATACTACGTTCTAAGCAACGACATATGCTCAGGATAAGCATACAGCATCCTTACTTATATGTTGCAGCTTGGGGCAAGAGAGGGAGGGAAAGAGAAAAACCTCTCCAATAACTAACTCTACAGCAGGGTATTGTGCATTTCTGCCCCCTACCTCCTAGATCTTCCCAGGAAGTACATAGGTATCAAAACTCAAAACACAAGCAGATCAGGACACACCTGTGATACCTCTGTACTTTATTTTACCTTCACCTGAAATGTGTTATGGCATTTGCCTCACAAAGATCTTGTGATTTCATATCTACAAGATATTTCCAGATGTGGAGATTTAGATATATTACTTCTACATTGTGAGAGTGTCATGATAGCTTCTTGCTTGCCTGGAAGCTCTTCTCATTCTCATGTCTGTTGCTTACCTGTAAGTTCCATGCCTCTCTTCCTTTCAGAGTACATGGTAATTATTTACTGTTGAGGCACTACTTGAAAATTACTTACCTAGTCAAGAAAGTGGCTTCTTGGCACTCTCTGCTGTGAAGAGCTCTCTTTATTTTAAGTCATGACTGTCAAGGAGCAGGCATTGTAACTATAATTTGTATCTCAACATACAGGGATAAAGAAAGGTGTCCTTACTGCAGTGATAACTGTGTTGTTCTGGATCAGCACTATTTGGTTTGTAACTGGAAGAGTGACACTGATTCTATATGTGCTTTTGGGCTTGAGGCTGGTGTCTAACTGCTTGCTTACCAGGGTTTTTGTCTGATTCCAGAGATTGTACTGGGCAAGTTTCAAAAAGAAACACTATACTTTGCATCACATCTCTTCCATCCTGCAGTGTAAGATGTGCGGGAAGAAAAGACACAATCCAAATAAGAGACTTGGCCTGGAAATGTAGATTTTTTTGCCAGAATGCTCACAGGGAGCATTCAGAAATTGGCCAGCAGGAGAGCTGGTATTTAGTCTTATGACACATGCAGTTCAGAAGCTTATTACATCTATTAGAAGTAATAATGCTACCTAGCTGAATTTGCTTTACTTCATGCATTGCTTTCTCTGAAACGAGGAAAGAATCACATTTTCATCTTCACCCCTCTCTTCCTTAGGTGATGGTAACAAATGTCACATCACTTTTGAAGACTGTTAAAGCAGTAGAAGATGAAGCCACACGAGGGACAAGAGCTCTTGAAGCCACAATTGAGTACATCAAACAGGCACTTACGGTACGGAACAAAGTGGCCATACGTAGCAGTCTTTGAAAGTATGCTCTTACCTTCAAACCAGCCTGCCCAGGGCCTTCTCCTCAAACTGTCCTTTACTGCCTTGCAGCACATCAAATGCAGTTAGGTTCTCTCTACCTGTTGCAAATCATCTCTGAAAGTACAATGACAATGCCACTTCAGCCTGTCTACTTTCAGATGTTACCAGTCCCCACTTTGAGATTTAGATAATACTGTCATATGCAAACCTAGAAGTGACTGCTTCTATGTTCTTTAGATGCTCAACTTTAATTACACTGAGTCCAGTGCTGTTTGCTTTTCTGATCCTGGCTTTGATCATGTCTCCTCAGCATCACACCTGTATTGCACCTGCAGCTTAATCTTGTTTCTGTTTTTCCTGTATTGTGAAATGATAGTACCAGTGACACACAGCCTGCTATCTGAGATTCTATCTAAGCAGGAATTAACAATAGCGTGGAACTGTCTCCCAAAGCAGGTGTTAGACAATGACAATTGCTTTCCTTTCTCTTTAAGATTTAAAACTAAAGCCTCCAGCTGGAGTTGCAGTTATTTTTTTTCACTAGTGCTCAGGTCACTGGCTTAAAGTAATACCTAAAATAGGTAGAATAGAATAATTTTTAGATGGAAGAGACCTTTAAGATCATTGAGCCCAATTTTTAGACAAGCACTGCCAATTTCACCACTAAGCCCTGTCCCTCAGCATCACATCTACATGGCTATTAAATATCTCCAGGGATGGTGACACCACCACTTCCCTAAGCAGCCTGTTTCAGTGCTTTACAACCATTTCTGTGAAGAAATTTTTCCTAATATCCAATCTGAATGTTTGTTGGGTCTTTTGTTTGTTTATTTAATTTCTTTTTTAATGTGTATGTAGTTGTTGGGAATTCATACAGTATCTGCAGCTTAAGTAGAACAAGAGGACACAGTCTCAGGCTGCACCAAGAGCGGTTTAGGCTGGATGTTAGGAAGAAATTCTCCACAGAGAGAGTGATTGCCCATTGGAATGGGCTGCCCAGGGAGGTGGTAGAGTTACCATCATTGGAGATGTTCAGGAGGAGACTTGATGGGGTGCTTGGTTACATGGTTTAGTTGATTAGTTGGGTGGGGTGATAGGTTGGATGCGATGATCTTGAAGGTCTCTTCCAAACTGGTCTGGTCTATTCTATTCTATTCCGTACCGGATCCGGAGCATTCTGTACAATCTCTAGTGCACATCACTGTCATGTATTCTCATGAAGGCCTGGCCAAGTTGCATTCCTTTTCATAACTGATATAAAGCTTGTCCAGATTTGTTAGTGAAGGATTGTGTGTTGCTGCATCTACTTTCTCAGTCTGATTGGTATCTCGCTGAAATGCGCCTCCTCTTCCTTTTGTCAGTATTGCTCTGGTAGTGATAATATTACCTCTCTTATGGGGAGAAAAGTGAAGTACTAGGGGAAGGTCAAGAGGGACCAAGGATGGCATACAGGCTCAAGAAAATGGGCCACACTTGATTGGTAGTCCAGGGACTGAAACTGAGCAGTGTTGAGGGATATCATTCACACAGTTAACTAGACTTTGTTTTTAGCATCTTCCTCCACTTTTGGAGAGAGAAAGTGAAAAACTGATGAACTGGGAGCATGGGATAGATGAGGCTCACTTTTGTCCAGACATCCTGTGTTCTGTAACCACTAACCTGCTTAGGTTGTACTGCATGTAGTCAAGAAATCTCTCCTAATTAACTGTGCACTCAGAATTGCCTCTGCAATTCTTTTACTAAGAATGGCAAGCAAATACAGACTAAAGCTTGGGAAAAGGAAATACAAGATAAATGTTACCCTGCTCTTATTACTGTCATCTTAGGATTGTATTGTCAGATAATTCAAATTATTTGCACACCATCCATACTGCAAAATTATGAATTTAGATTAATAAGGGAGACTAAGTGTGGCGTAGGTGACAACACGCCATCTCCACTTCTTAAAGAAACATTTGGATACTTCTGTCCTGCACTGTGCTATCAGCAGTGACTTGAGAGGGCACATTTTTCCAGGGGAAAGATCTCTTTACTGAGCAGACCAGCAGTCAGAATGAAGGGGAGAGGAGGGGGTAAGAGTATAATGAAATGAATAGTAATTCTTTTGATCCTGTAACAAACTATCATCCAAGTAGTTAAATGGCAGACGAGATGAATGGGTTAACCTTTTTGTATGCTTCCCTCAGCTTATTGTTTCTCTCTGCCGTCTATAGGTGAGCAGGCTTATCAGCACCAGGCTCATGACAAGCAAGAATGATATTCAAGTACTCTGAATATGTTTCTAATTTCCTGCTGTTCAAAGGCTGCTTCCATTTGCTGTCTTGTCCTCACAGTTGTAGTGCTTTGATTTGAATGGTTTATCAGACCTTCCTTCTGCTTTCGCTTTTAGGTGTTTCAGTCAAGCGAGGTTCCAGAAAAGGCATCATCACCTGAAGAATCAATCCGGATGACGAAAGGAATCACCATGGCAACTGCCAAAGCTGTTGCAGCTGGGAACTCATGCAGACAGGAGGATGTGATTGCTACAGCAAATCTGAGCCGCAAAGCAGTAGCTGACATGCTAACAGCTTGTAAGGTAAAGATTCACTTCCTTGCCTAAAACTGATTTTATTTTATGGTTTTGTGTTCCTGTAAACCCCTGGAATGTTACACTTGCTGTTCAGTTTCTTTGTATTAGTGCTCTACTTTCAGATGAGAAAGTTAATGGTTATGGTAATTTGAAGGGAACATCTCTCAGAATTTTTTTGTGCTAGGCATTTAAAAAAAAAAAACAAAAGTAGCAGCACTAATATTGACTGTTTTGTTTTTATGAAAATGAGGAATTTTGTTTGACCTGAAATGCCTTAAATTTCAGTATTCTAACTTGGAGAAGAAACAATTTGTGCAAGTAATGGAATATATGAGTAATCCCGTGGTCACAAGTACGATTTTGGTATTTCTAGGAAGAGTGCAAAGAATGGTGAAAGGGAACAATCAGGTCTATTTGTAGTAGTCCTTTCCCTCCTAATCAAACCCGTTGGTTGGCTCAATTTCTTCTGTGCTTTTCAAAAACGTGTGTTGCCTTTGCACTAAATATACATATAAAAATATTGGTACCCTATTTTCCACACTTGCCTGAGCTAGACGACTTGCAACAACTGAGGGAAAGTATGTGTCATATAAATAGCTATTAAGCCATGTGACTTTGTTCTCAGGATGAAAAATATCTAGATGGGGATTAAAAAAAAAAAAAAGGAGGGAGGGATTATAAAGATTGTTTTTGGTCTTCAGTAGTAACACAAAAGTGCTTTCACCTGCAAATTATACTTATTTACTTTTGCCTTTGTGTGTGTGGAAGATGACAGTAGGATAATGGTGTGCTCTGAGGTGTGTAATTTCCAATATTCAGTCAACACCTAGCTGCCTGCATCAGTCCCAGATCAATTTTTAGCCTAACACTGCCCAGGTGGAAAGATTAATTTTGGTTTTAAGATGGTCCTCATATGGAAGTGTAAGTTATATAACTTAGAACTGGATTTGCACAAAACTATTGAATGAGACTTTATATTTTGACTTAGTTTTCTGACAGGATTTTTGGTGTCTGACAGCTCTTGACCATTTTGCATTGTTCAGATTTTGTGACCTCTCCATTTCATAAATTCAGAAAGCAAACCAAATAAAGAAACTCTAATTTGCAGGAGAAAATTAAAACAACTGTGCTACCTACATGAGAACTAACGTAGCCTAATTTATGTTAAGTACAATCCAGTTAATTAAAACATCTAAAGTAGGCTAAGATCAGTTCATAGTTGTACAGTATTCTGACAAATCAATTCAGGCATGAATTCAGATGCTGAAGTACACTAAACATCTTTTGTCATTTGGAAGTGTGCAGACACATTTTTGTTTCAGCCTCTCCAAACAGGCAATGAATTCTCAGGAACAGAGTTCTCTGTTTCAAAACATGTTGTACAGACACTCAGATACATGATCTACAGCCCAATACATGATTTTTGAACATTCAATTGTGAGCATCCCTCTTTTGAAGTTTACATTTGCTCTCAGTTAATTTAACGGCTTTGGAGCTCGTGCAGTGCAAGTGGCCAACAGACACTACTTCAGCAAACTAAACAGCATAGGTCTGGAATGCTAGAAGAACATTCACGATCCCCCAGGGAATTACCTTCACAAAGCATGCTATCTACAGAAGGAAAATTTTACTTGCCTGTAATGATACACTGACAAGGAGTAAGCTATAGTTTAGCCTTGTCTACCTTTCGTGAATGGGGCCAACAGCAATAAAAGTCTCAGGTATGCTAATTGTGTGAAATATTTAAAATGTGCAACAAAAGAGCCAGGTCATTTAACAAAGGTTTGTACCAGACTTCATTTAGAAAATCCTGCTTCCACAATTTTGGCTCACACTTAGAAATCTTATGCCATTAATTTGTGCAGATTGATTACTGCACAAGGCATTTCCATGATAGTCATTGAACATTAGTGCTAGGAGCAGCAGTCCTAGCCTCGTGGTGCTGGAACAGCTGTGCTATGCAGTGCAGCTTGGGGTTTGTGAGACTGGACAGATACTGGAGGGGATTCCAGTAAGGTTAAGCTAGACTGTACAGTAAGGAATGACAAATAGTCAGATTTATATGTCCTTTGGGCAAAGATGAAAGTGTGTACATATGATGTGTGCTAGTAGCTTAGCTTTCTCCCATGTCAGGAACTTAAATTGAAATTCTATTTCATTGCCAGGTGCTGAAGGCAAGTAGTGTAAGGGATTTGACTTACTAGCAATTGTACATATATGCTTGTGCTTGTTCTGATATACAGGAATTTACAGTGCTCATTACTTACATACTTAAGTAGATGCCGTTTCAAAGGACAATGAGATTGGTTACTGTGGGATATAATGAGCAAAGACAACTCTCATTAAAGTCAGTAGAAACACTGTAATTGCAGCTACTGAAGGCTAGAGCAGGCTCTAAGATAATAGCAGTTTCTGATTATACATATTGGTGGCTACCAAAATAAAAAAGGTATTGATGAAACTGATGCAAGCTCAATAGACAGTTGTGGTTGGAGCACAGGCCCTGTGAAGACCTGCCTGTTTGGCCTAGAGAAGAACCTCGCGGGAGAGGAGACAGTGTCAGGATATTTACTTGAGGTGCATGGCAGGGAAATGAAACACAGTGGTCAAAACTTTAAACATAGGAACTTCCAGTTATTCTGCTGTGAGCACAATTAACTTCAAAGACCCAAGTGATCTAGTGTGAATGTAATGTTGACTTCGCTTCAGGCAGGAGGTTGGAATATGTGAGTTCTCCAGGTCCCTTCAAACAGCACTGACTTTCTGAGTCTGACTACCTCAGTACATTCGAGACGCCTTGGTGGCCTTGCTGAGCAAGTCTGGAAAAGTAATAGTGAGATTTCTGTTGGGAGGTTTCTGGGTTACAAAAATGTCTTACTAAACTGTCTGTAGTCTACAGTGAAGTATAAAGCTTGTTTTAAGGCTCACTGAACTTTAAAAATGGTCCCAAAATATTCTGATACCAGTCTTGGCTATACATGCAAAACATAAAAAGAGATTTATATTTCTCTCCTTCAGATGCTTGCTCTAATTGCACATATAACAATATTGAAGTGGAGAAGCATCATATTAGGGGGCTTACACTGTATTCACATGAAAAAATAAGCTGTTCTGCATTTTTGAGGCTTCTAGAGCTTGTTTGAAGCATGCTGAAGATGGGAAAAATCCTATCCTGTTTGCTCTGTTTCCTCCCATCTCCTTTTTCTTCAGTTAAAGAGGTGGGAGGTGGCGAGTAAGAGCCATTTTTATGCTCTGCTGATCTAGAGCTCCCCGGCAGAGGGAGCCATAGCCCAGCTGACAGCAGCACTTGCTCAGCGCGTTGCGGGTCACAGGAAGGTCTCAGAGTAATTGAGCAGTGAGATTGTGCTTGAACATGAAAGATACGAGGCTGAAAGGGTACAGAGTTGTTCTGTGAAAGGAAATGCTGGGTTTTAGGGAGTTTCACTTGTGAAAACAGAGCATTTATGTTCAATAACCGTTTCTTAGGCATTTATTTTAAGAATATAAGGCTTCAAGAGGGTGCAGTTTTCACTTTTTGTATTAAAAATTAAATGGTTTCATTAGTCAGGCTTACATCAGTAATTATAATTAGTAAAAGTCCTGAAGAAGTCAAAGAACTGACTCTTTTGCTGCTTCTCTGTACTTGAGCAGCACAGGCGATTGCTGTGAACATCTCTATGTCAAGCTAAAGCCATTAATAAGCCTTTACTGGCAACGTGTTACCAGATAACAAAAAGCAGATAAGGCTTTTGGGACTCTTTTTTAGTGGGTTTGTTAGTTTTGGTTTTGTCTCTCGTGTAGAATAATGATATCCTGGCACTTCTGTAGCACTTTTCTGCTGTTTCCAAAGCTTTTTATAAGGAACAAACTATTATCTTCATCTTGTTGAATGAAGAAGAAAATGTGAGAGGTTCATATCTGACCCATGTATTGGGCTGGTGGTTGACCTCTGATTGGTCTAAAGGCTTCTGGAGTCTGCCCAGTGCTTTGGTCTCTAAACCAGATAGTCATTTCTGGTTTCATTCTTTGGTGGTAGGCTGTACAGGCTTACAACAAAAAAATGGGTTTAGTGTATTTCTAACCTGGAAGATATAAGCAGCCATTTGTGGGTGGCAAAACTACACTTAATTGGTGGTGGTATTAGTGAAAAAAAAGAGCCCAAACAGCAAAAGCTTTGTCTTGTAGAACAGTATATACATAACCAAGAGCCCTTCCAGCCCCAAGAGTTTTCCAAATGATACATTTTCTTTAGAAGAAACCATAAATCCTGCTGTCTTTCCAAATGGTTCTTCAAGGGTTTCTCTATTTTTTTATGCCAACTGGCAGAAAGAAGTAGTACTACTGCTGGCAATACCTGAGGAAAGGCACTAAGAAAGACTGCTTGTGCACACTCAGGCAGGAGGATGTGCTGATAAAAGGACAAATGTCCCAAATGCCATTCTCAGAACTAGAGCTCTGCTGGTCTTTGAGCATGGTTTGCTTACACCTTTGTAAGAGAAATAATTGGCCCTCAATCTCAAATGTCATTTGTACTTAATGAAAAATCTCTTCCTTTCCCATATCTTCTTTGTGTCATTATTCTCTTGTGGAAGCAGTTTTGGGGTACTAACGTTGTCTTGCCTCCTCAGCAAGCATCATATCATCCAGATGTGAGTGAAGAAGTTCGAGAGCGAGCCCTGCGCTTTGGAACAGAATGTACCCTGGGATACTTGGAACTCCTGGAGCATGTTCTCCTGGTAAGGAGCTGTCTGCATCCACATGCTGGATCCCTTCCAAGGAGAATAATCGTGACTTCTTTCTGTAGTGGCTAATGACACATCTTTATCACAAGATTATGAACAGTTTTGGTATTTGGGAAAAGCAAGCTAAAGGAAACTCAGTGATCCATTTTTAGTTTAGAAGTACTTTGGGGAATTTTTCAGACTGGGTCTCTGGAACTCACAGTACTTGTTTCAAACTGCATGCCAGAACAGGCCAAAGCTTCAACTCAATTTTTGCTCATTTTATTTTCCCTCTGCATAAGAGGTTTAAGGTAAGAAAGGCCTGTTCCCTCAATAAAGTGGAATAGGCTTTTCTTACCTTAAGGTGCTTTAATTGCAGAGCCCTAAAGCCATGAGAAAATGTCCCATTCTCTCCCTGACAATGTTTGCTGTCTTCAAAAATTGTCTCTGACACGGATTACAACCTCAAGTGAAAAGCACAATGCCTTCATGGAAAAAAGATGTATAGAATGGTAACTTCATCTTGACTGTTGGATGACATCTGTCTAGAACTAGTCGCATACATACATCATGCATTTGTGCTGAGCTCCATGAGTATAAACAGGATCTGGAAAGTAGGTGAACAAAAGTTTCAGTGCTCCTCTGAAAGTGATCAAGTAAATGACAGACTTTTAGTTCTGGGGACTTTTGCCCTCTTTCCCCTGGGTTCTAACTCTTGGGAGTTGTGGCAAAGATACAGTCTAGATGTAATACCAGTGATTTGTTTCTGTGGTTATCTGAGCTGCTGTTCTGCTGTAATCTTGCTAACATCATCCTTTCTCGGATTTATTTTGCTCAGGTAAGAGAAAACAATAGCAAGATGGTTTCAGTGTCAGTCAGTCTTGTTGCTTCATGATGCCTGTTTCTCTGGTAGTTCAGAACCCCCAGATCTACAGTCTCATTTAATTTGCAGACTCCAGAAACATGGATCATCTCAGATTAGAAAGCTTTAATTAGTCGATGTGGCACCTTGTGATACAATTATTGGTAAGTTGAGTCATGACATTGTTAGAGTAGGGATGATTGCATAGGTATTTCAACACAGGGATGCCAGAGAGCTATATTCAGCAGCTGATCATTTGAAGGTGATTCTATAATACTTTTTAAGTGCAAGAGTTGTCAGATGTAATACTGAAAATTTCTTAAATGTATTGGCTTTTGCAGAGGTTCCATTGGGCAAGTGGCACAAAACTGACTTGATTGCTCAAGGGAACTTTTCTCTCATCAACTAACTAGGGGCAGGACACAAGAAAACATTCACTGCTAATACTAGAAAATGGGCTCTTCTCCAGCAGTTAAGAGAAACTAAGCCAAATGCCCATAATACCAGAGAATTTAGTGCTAAAGCTGCATATTGCTCCCACACACACCCCTCTGTTTTGGAGAATCCTTACTTTAGTGCTGGGAACTTGCAGACAATGTCATCAGTTCCTGTAGAGATGCAAAGCAGTGCCACTTTCTTAGTGAGCATCAGACTTTGCAGTATAAGCCTTTGCTCCTAGTGATTCATTGGCAATTTCATTTCTCTCTCTGGTGTCATGTTTTCTCTCAGTCAATTGCTGTGTAAAATAAATCTTTCACTACTGGGTCTTGGGAATGTTCAAACATTCTCTGGAATCCTTACTAATATGCATTGGTATATTTGAATTTTTTTCTTTAGATCCTTCAGAAACCAACTCCAGAGCTAAAGCATCAATTGGCCTCTTTCTCCAAGCGGGTGGCTGGTGCTGTTACAGAGCTCATCCAATCAGCAGAAGCAATGAAAGGTGAGTTGGGCAGCCTGGCTACCAGTACACTGTGCCTTTTACTCCAGGGATGATGATCTGTCATTTTTTGTAGTTCAAAACAAAACCACAAATTAACAAAGACCCTTTAAAGTATGTTCTGGGTGTCTTGGAGCCACCTGCTTCCATTCTTTTAATTTCTCTGCTGATACTCACTTGTGCACAGGATTGATAAACATGTCTATTTGATCCTCTCCCACTTTATAGGAGTGGTCCTAACTCATCAGTAAATCATGTGGCCTTTGCAGGTCAAACCATCAAGCAAAGCACTCAAGAGCCACAGCAGCAGAGAACAAAGCACAGCGCCACTCTTCTTGAACTGGTGGCTGAATTGTAATTGGATGACTGGTTCCTTTCCTTACACTGTTTCTTCAGTAGAACTAAGTCCTTTGCACTGCAGTGATGGTTGCTTTCTAACTTCAAATAATAGGGGGTACTATAATTTTACTGAAATAATACTCATCTTCTAGCAATGATGTCAGTTTTAGGTCTGTAGTGCTTACATTCCTTTGCCTGGTCCTGCCCTGACAACGTACCCTAATGAAACAATAAGACTTCAGAGAACTGTGGCCACTCAAATAAGCAATGCATTCCATTGCTTAGCGAAAGTTCACTGTTCTTAACAATAGATAATGTTTTTCTCAGATACTGACTTGCTGAGTACAATTTTTAGCCAGTGGTGCATGCCAACTCTTAGGACAACTGTTCTAACATTCTACATTTTACATGTGATTAGTATATATTAAAGGTGGTGTTATTAATTAGACGGTTACTGCCGAAGCACATTTACTACCAGATTTACTGGGAACTTCAAGACCTCTTTGCAGCCATCAGAAAGGCCTCTAACCTTTGTAATCTCAGAGATAATAGAATAACACAGAAAAAAACATCTATTTTTTATTATTCTGCTCCCACCCCCCAAAGGCTTCTAGTAAATTCATAATTATTTGATCATTCTTTCCTAAGCTAGACCAGAGAACACTATATATTCTTTTTTTTCCCCTGATGTTCTGGATAATCTGCACTGCAGGTTTTCTTCAGTTATTTCCTGCTTTTGTCAGTGCACATTACTTGGGAAAGAGTCCTAACAAAACACTTTTCATGTATCGGAATCCCTTATCCTTACATTATGTGTCCTCTGTCTATTCCCATCCCATGTCTTAGTATAGTTACAGTGATCTACATGATGATTTTACCCTCTGCAGGTGAATTTATTGAATTCTTCAGGCCTTTTTTGTGCATTCATGGTTCAGAATTTCCATTTTCATTTGCTAAGAAGCCAAGACAATATCAGAATCTTTCTATTCCCCTTAATGCTTTTTAAAAACCCATAACTTTTTATTGTCTTATTGGGATTAGCAGCAGGGAACATAGCTCACTAGGATATAGTACCATGTGCTTCAGCCTTCTCCCTAAACATCATAAATAGGAACCAGTCATTTTGTATTCTCCTGTGATTTAGTCATCCATATCAGAAACTGTCTTAGTATCATAGTATCAGTCAGGGTTGGAAGGGACCACAAGGACCATCTAGTTCCAACCCCCCTGCCATGGGCAGGGACACCCCACACTAGATCAGGCTAGCCAGAGCCTCATCCAGCCTGCTCTTAAACACCTTCAGGGATGGGGCCTCAACCACCTCCCTGGACAACCCATTCCAGGGTCTCACCACTCTCATGGTGAAGAACCTCCTCCTCACATCTAGCCTGAATCTCCCCACCTCCAGCTTCATTCCATTCCCCCTAGTCCTATCACTACCTGAGATCCTGAGAAGTCCTTCCCCAGTTGGTGATCTATAAGCATTTGAGGTTATTTCCTTTTGTTTGTTCAATCAGACATGGCTTATGCTAGTCCTGATGCAAAGTGCCAGTATCCTCTCCAGTCACTCTTTCTTAATGTTTCAGTCAATATTTTACTATTAGGTTCACTCAAACTTCCTAATATAGTTTTGATAAGTTTAAGACAATCTTAAAAGGAGTTTGGGAATTTTTTTTTCTTTCTTTTGATTAGCTTAGTCTTTCTTTGCCTGCTATATACTGCTTCCCATCCTCTTCTGTTTCCATCTGCGATGTCACTTCCTCCCCTTGCCTTTAGTAGTTATGCAATTAGAAGTGTTCTTGTTTCTTTTCCTCTCTCTTCATGATTTTCTTTTTGGCTGTTTCATTGCTTCCCTCAATCCAATACATGCATACTTTGAGTCTTGTCATCCAGATAATAATGTTATTACATTAAAAAATAATACACTGACTGCTTCTGAAAATCTAAGATCACCTCCAGCTGTGGACCTACAAAGTTTGAGCAAAGAGAAATACCAAAACCTCAACAACAACAAAAAGCTGATCTTTGGATATGTTTCAGAAACTGTTAGCCTTCTCTACATTGCTGTTAGAAAGCACATCTTTTTTCACAGTATCACAGCATGTTAGAGGTTTCAAAGGATCCCTGGAGATCATTGAATCCAACCCGCTTGCCAAAGCAGGATTACCTGTGGCAGGCTGCACAGGAACACATCCAGGAAAGTCTCCAGAGAAGGGGACTCCACAACCTCTCTGGGCAGCCTATTGCTGTGCTCAGTCACCCTCACCATGAAGAAATGTCTCCTTGGGGTGAGGTGGAACCACATGTATTCCATCTTGTCACTGGGCACCATCAAAAAGAGCCTGGTGCTCTCAAGATGAAGGCATCTTGACACCCTCCATAGACTCTGATAAGATTCTCTCTCAGCCTTCCCTTCTCAAGACTAAACAGCCCCAGGAGTCTCAATCTTTCTTCATAGGAGCGATGTTCAAGTCCCCCAGTCATCCTTGTAGCACTCTGTTGGACTCTCCAGCAGATTCCTGTCTCTCTTGAATTGGGGAGCCCAAAACTGGATATAGTATTTCAGGTGCGGTGTCACCAGGGCAGAGAAGAGGGAGAGGAAAACTTCCCTAGACCTGCTGGATTCTTTTCTTAATGAATCCCTGGAAGCCACTGGCCCTCTTGGCCACAAGGGCACATTGCTGTCCCATGAATAACTTGCTGTCCACTAGGACTCCAAGATCTTTCTCCATGGAGCTTCTTTGCAGCAGTTCAAGCCCAAGTCTACTGGTGCCTGGTGTTATTCCTCCCCAGACTCTGCACTTGACCAAGTTTGGTGGTCTGTAGCAGACACCCACAACAGTGTCACCCATGATTTCATGTACTTTAATATGTCTTTTTTAGTCAATGCTAGCTTTATCTCTAACCACTGCCAAAAAAATACACTCTGGGAAGTGTGCTGCAGATGAGTATCTGTTGTTTGTAACATGTTCTCTTCACCATACAATCAGTGTACATTATAACTAGGTCAAGTTAGAAACCATCTTAGTAAGAGTTCTGATAAACAGTAAGTGAATGACAGCTAGTTTTGCTCCCAGTATGGACAGTATCTCTTTCTGAAGCTGCTTTGCTTGCACAGTCACTTTCAGAACAGAATAATTCTACCAAATATTTTTTCCACAACTTACATTTTGCTTTTGGTAGCATAACTCCAGTGTTTTTATGCCATTATGGTACTAAAATCAGCTTTCAGTGATGTGCATTCTGATGTGCACCTGAAGTGTGATTGTAAATCATCCTCTTTGAATGGCAGTTCACAGTGGTACTAAAGTTACTGTCTTCATCTCCATTAATTTCAGGGACAGAGTGGGTGGATCCAGAAGACCCAACAGTCATTGCAGAGACAGAGCTTCTAGGGGCTGCAGCCTCAATTGAGGCTGCAGCAAAGAAGTTAGAGCAGCTGAAACCAAGAGCAAAGCCAAAGGTGAGTGTACATCCCCATTGTTTCTTTGAAGTTAATTAAGTAGAAGATGCATATAGCCCATATATTGGTGTATACTTTGTTACTGTCCATGATAATGGTATAAACAATCAAACATGCACCAGTCTCAGTGCCACTAACCAGATATGGCACTGGATGGGACTTAACCCTGAAGGAAGAGAGTAAAAAAATGCTTTTCAAGGGAGTGGTCAAGTATCAGCCATGAGCAAGCAGGAAGAAAAGCCAAACATGAGAAATGCATTTAAGAATGACAGTGTCATTATTATTCATTATTTATTTTTCTGTTTCCAAACATATTTTACTGATGTGAAAAGTCATTCTCATGGGGTTTCCTTTGAAGACCCTTTGTTCTCATCTGAGGTATGTAGTATAGCAGGACAAAGCAGCAGCAGCACAGAAGGGATTCAGCAGAATGCAAAGGACATTCAAGATTTTCTGAAACTAAAAACACAGCATTTTGCACCATGCTAAAAGAATAGCTGCTTGAGTATCAAAGCAGATATGGGGTATGTCCATCTCTATTGAATTTTCCTGAAGGAAAAGAAACTACAGTTCATGTTGAAAGCAAGTAGCCTTTCATGTTGCTAGGTCATTTCAAACATGTCTCTGAATATAGTCTATAAAATTAAGCCAATGATTTTTATATGTGGTACAGAGGGAGTATGTGAAACTGCTCTACTTATGGTTGTATGCATAGCTCACAAGACTGTATCACAGAGATTGCTATCTTTTGCCTGTTGTAGAGTAACAGGCAGATTTTAGAAGAAATTACTATGCTGCCTATAATTTCATCTCTTTAAAGTGAAAATTAAGCTTTGCCTGTTTTGTAATAGACTTCAGAACTCTGTATCTATTTCCCTTTTTTTGCTGCTTTGCAGTTGCAAAACTGTTTTCTAACTTAAGTTAATGAGAAGTCTTTGTAGAAAGTAGAGCTTCAAGAACATTCAGTCTTGGGTGATTTGTTTTGGTGTGCAGGGTTTTATTTTGTCATTCAGGAGCATCAGATGAAATAGTTCTTGGTAGCTTCAATCTTTGAGGACTTCCCACCCTCTCACACACTGTCCCTTTGCTTAGTAATGGGAATAAATTAGATCATGGAAAAATAAATGTTCTTTGCCCTGCATTTTTTAACAAGTACATTCATTTTGTTTATAAAGAAAAATGGTCCTTTATAATGAGATCCTTCAGAGCTGAGTCTAAGGAGAGGATGAGTCCTCCATCACCTTTTCTGTGCAGTCTCTGCACAATAGCATATGTACGTTGCCTAGCGACCATGGAGCAGCCTCCTTCCAACCTCTAAGGCACTCCAGGGTCATTGTTGTTTTCCAGTGAATACAGACCTCACACCTGCTCCTCATTTAACATGTTCATTTGAGTATCCAGCCTGATCTATTGCTTTGTGTAATTGTCATTTTCTGGAACAATATTCATATCCAGATGTTTCATTTGGTATTTAAACAAGTTTTACATCCTCTATTAGATGTTTAATCCCTTTCATAATAGGATTGCAACACATATCAAAGGTACTAGGAAGATCAGAATGACTCAAATACCACTTTTTGTGCTGAGGACTTGTGGTTCGCATCCTCCCAGAGTAGGATTTCCTGCTTGAACAGGCTCTTGTCTTTCTGATGCTTGTCATAGTGTTGTAGTATGAATGCTTAGACTAGGTCTAAGTATTAGTAGGTAGTACTAGGTAGTACTGCTTTTCCATATTAGTTGTTTATAAAAGGTAGGAATAGTAGTTATCTTCTACAATGGAACAGACTGCTGGCCCAGCTAGACAAATATCCTGCTTTGGTTTGCAGTAGTTGTCAGCAAGTAAACTCACAGAGAAGTCCTTAGTTTGGTAATGTCAGAATAATTTCCATGCAGGAAATCATCATCATCATGATTGGTGGCTTTTTCTGTATTGTTTGGTATGCTTCTGTTATTGGGGCAGATTTTGCATTACTGGGAATCATCTCGGAGAACAGCCTTTAAAAAGGCACAGACATGCCAACTGCTGCCTGTGTTTTATTGTATGATACATATTCTCTTTTCTTTAAAACCTGGTCATTTGGCTGATGGTGAATGTGCTCCTAAAATGTTTAGTCCACTAGTCCACTGTCCCATTGATACCCAGTTAATGTCTCTCTGTCTTAGGAGCTGGTATCTTGCAAGCACTTTGAGGATTGTCCTAAGCGGGTGCTACTACCCCTTCCCATAACAAAACATGTTCAGTATTCTTATTGTAGTGCCCAAGGTGGGGAATGATCTGTGAAGCAATGAGATGTTTATTGCTTATCAAGCAAGTTTTGGCCATCATATTTTCTTTAAATACAACATGTTTTTCCTGAGTGTGGACTCTTTCTGTTTTTCAGTTTTGGAGGGTCATATGTCTTAGACTGCAACCACATATTCCTCCTGTTATGCAAATATGCCACTGGCTGCAAAAAAAACAGCCACCTAAAATCAGATTTTTTTAAAGAAGATAAATATTTTATCTAATAAAAACTACATGCCTCACTCATAGTGGAAAACCAACACTTTTAAGGAAAAGGTGTGGTAGAAGAGGCACAACAGCAGAGAGCATTGCTGCACCTACCTGATACTGTTGGTCTGCTCCTCATGCTTCTATGCAGGCTTGTGCATTCAAAGACAAGCGTCTTTAGTAGTCAGTAGGAGTTCCCTGCTGTTAACTTCCAGCAGTGTCCTTTTTTTTTCCCCAAGATGAATCAAACCTGGATGCCTTTTTCTGCAGGACTCTGTGTGATATGTTTGATATATTAGGTTGTTATTTAATCCAACTATATATCAAACATATTCCTACAGTGTCCTGTCCTGTCTCCGGGGGTTTTAACATAGTAGAAGGCAAGATGAAGGAGTACATTAACACACAAGCAGGTTTAGAAGACTTCCTGCAGAATTCTAATCCAACCTGGCTTAAAATAAATACACGAAGGGCTCCTTCATCAGTAGAGGAGCTCCAGGATGTGCCTTTAAGTTCTGGATAGCTTTTTATGACAGTGAGCAGCAGTAGTGCCAAGAACTGACTTTCACTGAAATGGTGGTTGTGTTTTCCATGGCTCAGTGGAGTAATTTACCCATGTTGTTGTTATCTTTATGAAATAGAAGATGAAAGCTCCTGTAAAATAAGATTGTTTATCTTTTATAATTCTTTCCAGTATTTAGCAATGAGATTGGGGACTCATTTGTTCTCCTATTAACCTGACTATTTGTGCTACCCCTAATAATGGAGGTTCTGTAGAAAACTGGTTAAAATACAGAACAATACCATCTTAAAAAAAGATAACTATATATATATTGAATGGCACAGTCAACATGCTCAGTATATTTAATGCTACAGACTTTGTAGCTAACCTAAATTTGGTTTCTGTTCTGATGACTCTTTTCCACTCCATTTATAGTTTTACATAGTCAATAACACCTTATTAGTTTAAGCTTGTGGAAGAAGAGATGCTGGTCTTCATGGGACTACCTGAGAAAGGAGAAGCTGATCACTTGTCTCATGGATCTGATTTTCTAAAGAAACCCAGCTAGCTCTCTTAAGACATTTTCTGCCATGTATCATACCATTGCTCCTAACTTTGCTCATGATGGCCATGAACTGACATGTTGTGCTTTGCCCACACTGTTATGAGCATGAACTTAAGGATGCATGCTTTAATAACGTGAAGAGGTAGAAGAGTTACTTCTTCTGTAGGACGCTTTGCTGTGTTCAGTCTTGGGCATGTCCTTATCTCTAAGGAATGCTCTTTGGAGAATATGGGCAGGTAAATTAACCTACATCCCCATTTCAAAGATGAGTATCCAGCCCTTAGATATCTTTCTTGAAACTGCTGAAGGTAAAACTTTAGGGAAGGACTAGAAAACAAGGATTTCTTAGTTAAGATGGACACTCAACAGAAGTTCCATGGAGTATGTAACGTTGCTTCAAAAACAATTCTCCACAGAAGGGATCAATTGTCAATAGAAAGCCTTTTTTTCTTTTTTTGTCCTTTTTTTTTCCTCCTAGAAATAAAGGAAGTTGTGAGATAGGGAATGTAGGATTTGGAATTTTGGAAATCTTGGGGTGTGCTTTCTTCTCCCCACACCTGAGATTTCAATACAATTGGAATGAAATTTCATTCAGTACACAGAGTAGGAGGAAAAATCTGCTGTCTGATGAGTTACTAAGGTTTAGTTTTCCTGTGAGCTTTACCTGCTGCTTAGTGGAAGTTGACCCAGCCATTGTACAATAGCATTCTCACCAATGCAAGATTCGATTTCCCTGCGTTCCATTTGAATGAAGTAATTTTTGCTTTGCACTTATGTCCAATATTTAGTCTACTCACTATGGCTCATTGAGTTCAAGCAACTACTTTTCTTCAGCCTCTTTCTGGTGGCTGGTTTTTCACAAATCACCAATGTGATTACCACTTAAATAACAATGGTCATGATGTTACATTGCAAGCATGGCCAAAAAATAATGTAAAGTGAGCAAGTAATATTCCACAACTTCTTGTACTCTTATTACAAAGCCATGTACTTCAGTTGATGGGATTAGCCCAACAGCAAGGCAAGACAACTACATTTCCTTGAATTAGGTGGCTTTTCCCGAAGGATAAGAAAAGCTTTAAAGTGCCAGACAGCATTGTCTACACATCAGTTTTTATTTTCAGATATTTTTTTCTGATATCTATGGATGCCATGGTTTCATCTCATGGACTTTGTTATGTGGCGGTTGTGTGAAGTGCTTTAGGACTGAGGTCTGCTTGATGAGGTATTTTGTAATGATACATAATTACCCGTCATTATCTTTTATAATTAACTACTCTTTCATCAGATCACAGTTTACAGGAGAACTAAACCTGACTTAAGTTTAGCTGGATGCATTTAGACTTGTAAATGAAGTTCCTAGTTATCTAATTCAAAGCTCATTTAGCTGGTGTTCCTCAGGTTAGTTATTTTGACACAATACTGTACTTGCGTATGTTGGAAGAATCCTGTATTTCAGTGACCATTTATCTCTCTTTTGTTAACTCTTCAGAAGCTAGAAAGTGTTCTTAAATGGATAAATGTTTCCAGTGTTTAAATGATTATAAAGTCAGAAGTTGTTGTTTTATGGAACAAAAGATTTGCATTTTGAATAGCAAGAATCCTCATTAGGAACAGCTGATTTCTCTATTTGCATATGCTTGTTGATAGACACATCTGGATGACTGAGGTGTCAGACAGATCTTTGGCATTTCTTGCCTCCAAGATTACTTAAGTGGGCTGCTTCACAATATTGGTGTCTGTGAAGTGACAGCTCTTACAAAAAGCTGTAAAGTCTGTGCACCTGTCTGGTATCTACCTTGCATTTCTTAGTACAGGTGACTGAGACAATACACATTAATCACTGCTCTTTAACACTTTAAGTCTTTCAGTATTTAGAAAATGCTTTGCCTAGTTTACTAACACTGGCAGCCAGTATTATAATACTACAAAGATAATCTTGGTATGGAAAACAAGAATTTATTTTCAGACCTGCACTTTTCTGGCTGTAGTTTAGATTAGCCCCTGTGGAGGTAATTTACTAGAAAGTTGAAGGCAATTCTTTAACTATCTTGACTGATATTTAGATTGATATGTTAGGAGATACAAGGGCACGTGAAACTCCTTTGCATAAAATAGTCTTACTGACTTTACTGATGTGTTCCAGAATATTGTCTCAGTCTGTAGATACCCACAATCCTGCAAATAAAACTGCTTTCAGGTGAATAATCTGTGATGTTGTTCTTTCTTGGTTATAGCAAGCAGATGAGACTCTGGATTTTGAAGAACAGATCCTGGAAGCAGCTAAATCCATTGCAGCTGCTACCAGTGCCCTCGTGAAGTCAGCTTCAGCAGCCCAGAGAGAACTGGTGGCACAGGGAAAGGTGGGTAAATAAGACAAGCAGTAACAGTATAGGGGAACAAGCATAAAAACGTAATCCAGTCTTTTAACTGTTCTCTGTTAGAACAGTAGGAAAGGCGCTTGGGAATGACTAATGAAAACAAAAGTAAATCTCTTCATTGCTTGTGACAGTACATGGCCCAGGCCTGATTCTGTTTGTAGAAACCACAATTACATTTATTTAAACCTCATAAATGTAATCAAGTCTTTTGGCTCTTCAGTGTTTCAGCTGTGGGGATTTTTTTTTTTTTGTTTGTGGGTTGTTTTTGTCATTTTGTGAAGATCTGTTATTCAACCTAGTTATGTTTAGTCCTACAAGACAGTTGGAGATCCAGAAACAAGTATCACAGCGTACAATACCACTCTGGACCAGAAAGGCAAAGGGCCTCACTAATCAGGCTCTCAGTGTTTTGTTGTTGGATTCACTGAGGGGGCAGTCCTGCATGCAAATTCAGCCCATCTAAGTGGATGTGCTTATAATCATTGTTGGGACCAGGAGTATGAATGCTTATAATGTGTGGTCCTTTGGGTCTGGTCAGGATTGAGGTCTTTAATTTATTTCCTATCCAGCACTGGGACTTTTTCCCAGTGAATATGCTTTGAAACTTAAAATCTGAACATCAATCAGATGCTGCTTGTGAGTACATTGTGTTAGAGGATCATTGTTGGTGAGTAGTTACGGTTTCCACTATCATCTAGGTTTTTCTTCTGAGAAGACAGTGTCATAGATCCTGTCACAAAAGCACTATGGTTCAGCTAAGATTCCTGGGGACCTTGTGCTTTTAGTTCTAGCAGGAGCACAAAGCACTTATTTCAAAGAACAATAGTGATGTAACTGTTTGAAAAGATCCATCATAAGCTGTAGCTATGGAACTTACCAGTAATGCATAAACCAAGATGCTTTTAATACCCATGTGGCTGTGGAGACAGTCCAGTAAATGAGAATTTTTGCTTCCCTGCCTTTCCTAGATTATTGTACATTCTGCTTTTATGTGGTAAGATCTGTTCTTATCTAGTTTCGTTATGACATACAGTTTGCTTTACTTCCCTTAACACCACCACTGTAGAGCTATAAAGATAAGAATAATACAGAATGTATTTATATCCTGGTATCAGCCCTGAATCTCCCAAAGGAAATTCTGGGCTTCTCTGCTCCCTCAGGTACATTTCTGTTTGTGTCTTTCAGGCTGAGGCTAATAGCAGTTGTATCCTACTCCATCCAAATTCAGATACCTGCTAGAATCACCTTAATCTGCCTGAGGAAAGCTGTACCTTGCTGTTCTAATAGAAGCACACCTGTCAAATACAGTGCCATATTAGCAAATCTGTTCATCCTGCTTTACAAAATTTAGCCATTTGGAATAGATCAGGAATTTTGTCAGCAAATTACTTTTACTGGTAGTTTCCTGCCTGCTTGGAGAATACTGTAGTCTTTAAGGGAAGAAGTTAATCCCAACCAAAATACTGTTGCTTAGGCCAAAGTCTCAGCTGCAGCAATCCAGACTCTGGGACTTTTACACATGTTCCAAGGTCAAGTCAAGCAGCATAGCAAGTTGGGTGCTACATGATCAGGCAGATGTGTACTACAAGACACTTACTCTGACAACTAGCTTTCAGTTGGGTTTTCTGCTCCTATGCATGCTGGGCATGGTCCCAGGTACAGGTGTTTTGTTTTTTTCATGGATTACTGTTTGTCTAGATCTGAGTCAAAATAATCATATTTTCTTTTCCATTGTAAACCATCTCTGAACTGTTCTTTCAGGTTGGAGCAATCCCTGCAAATGCAGCTGATGATGGACAGTGGTCTCAGGGACTTATTTCCGCTGTAAGTGATGACATCTCTTAAGGAACACGAATAAATAATACCCTGTGAGAACACACAGGTGACTTTTTTGCTTTCTCCTAGGCCCGAATGGTGGCAGCTGCAACCAGCAATCTCTGTGAAGCAGCTAATGCCTCAGTACAAGGCCACGCTAGTGAGGAGAAGCTCATCTCATCTGCCAAGCAAGTGGCAGCTTCTACAGCACAATTGCTTGTGGCTTGCAAAGTGAAAGCTGATCATGACTCTGAAGCCATGAGGAGGCTACAGGTATTAGCATTTTCAATTACTGAAACCCCAGAGTGGTGCTATGTAAATGCTGTTTAGCACTGTGTCATCACAGCCCAAAATTCTTGAATTTTCAGAAGTCTGGTCAAGTTTTTCTTCCTTGTTGGATTCTGGGGCACTTCAGTTTATCAAGTGATTTTGCATTTGTCATTATTCAGCAGCAGCTACAGCTCATTTCACTGCTTGTTTCATTCTTGATGTGCAAAAGATGTTGAGAAGTTGAGTGGCTTGTCCCAAGCTCTGGTTTAGGTGCAATATTGGTAGATTCATGCTCGTGATAAGCCACAAGAGTAAGAGTGGAGAATTTTTACAGTGCACGTTTTCATAGTGACTGAGCACAGTTGGTTTCTGTGCAATTATTCTGCAGTCAGATTGCCAGTGAGCTTGCAAACAGGTAGGCACACTTAACTTGGGTGCATATGAGTATCCTCCTGGCCTCTGCAAGATTATGCATATGTTCAGTAAAGTACTTGTCTAAGTGCCAGTCTGAGTTGTGGTCAGTTTTTCTTTTGGGAAATAAAAGTTTAAATGTGAGATAATTGTGGATAAGTGAATAATTTGCCCTGTTGGGAGACTTCATTGATTTTAAAACCTCATGGCCTTAAAATATTCCTTCATATACTAGCTTTCATTTTCTGTTTCTCTTCCTCAAACAAAACTCAAATTTGATCATTATTGTGGATTTTATCTAGTGCTTTATTTCAAACTATAGAGAATTGTCTTTCTTTCTGTATCAGATTGTGGAAGATTTATTTCTTTTTCACTGGGAAAAAACAAAATGCACCTTTTTTGTGTAGTCAAGCAAAGATGTTTTAATTTTGATGCTCAGATGAATCCATGTTAGTTATGTATTTTTATTGTTATAAAATTTCCTGTGTCTTTTTCAAAGGCTGCAGGAAATGCTGTCAAGCGAGCATCAGACAATCTTGTCAGGGCGGCCCAAAAAGCAGCATTTGGGAAAGCCGAGGATGACGATGTCGTGGTCAAAACAAAGTTTGTGGGTGGCATTGCTCAGGTTAGTACAATCACTCAAGAAGTAAAGCAGAGAAAAACTATCATAGAAATGTGGTGTTGCTTTCTAGACAGTATTCTTTGCTGTCATGATTTATGCTTCTGTTTTCTAGATCATTGCAGCCCAAGAAGAAATGCTGAAGAAGGAGAGAGAGTTGGAAGAGGCAAGGAAAAAACTGGCTCAGATCCGCCAGCAGCAATACAAATTTCTACCCACAGAGCTGAGAGAAGATGAAGGTTAACCTGCTGAGATTTCTGTTTTTTTCTTTTCCCCCTTTTTATTTTTTTTTTCCTTTTCTTTTAAAGAAATAAGCTAAAGGAGGACAGTACAGTGAGAACTGCTCTGACAACATTCTGGTATGCCAAGCACTTACCTAAATAAACTGCCTATCACAGCTTTGGATGAGCAGAGGGCAATAAACAGTTGATCTTTCTCATCTGGTCAGCTGAGATGCATGATGATCAAATAATGGTACGGTGTTAGGTTCATCATTCCTGTTCCTTCCTTGACTTATATCTCAGGAGAGAATGTTTCACTTTTTACTAAAGACACTGTCAGTATTATTATTGTCACTTTCCTGATAATTGAGGTATTTATTGTTCCTTGACTTGTTATAAAACATTCATAATATTAATAGGAAACAGTCAAGAAATCTTTCATATGATAAATATCACATGAGCTGGTGGTTCTCCCCCAACTACCTTAGTAGAAAGAAGACCAAGCTGGAGAAGGATATGTGTCTGACTGGAAAAACACGCCTGAGTGTGGGTTCGAAGATGCCTGTCATCTTTCCGTGTGATATAGCTGGTTCCCCTCAAAACTGGAGGAAGTGTCTCTGCACCTGTTTGCACTAGTAGTATTGCTCCTTACCTGATACCAACAAGCTTCTGCTTGTGCAGTATTTAGGTTTACAAGATGTGGCAATAGCCATTCTTTAAAGAGCTCAGAAAACAAAGAAATGGAAAGCTTGTCACTGCCTCATTACTAGGAGGTTCATGAAGGAAAATGCTGTTTCAATGATATACCTCTTAATGTGTGACTACTTTTACAGTATTACCCACACATACACATGCTCTAACTTTGGACAGAATAGCTTGCATTTCATTTCTGAATTGAAGTTATCTGGCTCTTAGTGTGGGATTTCTGTTAGACTATTTGTTAGTCAAAAAAGGGAAGTGCCCAGTACAACAAAAGACTATGACAACTCTTGTTTTTCTTTTAAATACTTTCATTTAGAACTCCTTTGTTTTGAAACCTGTGGGTATTGTAGGAGAAAAGAATACATGATTTACAAGTAGACTTTTTCTGTAATATATTTTTAAAAAATCTGTACTGTAGGGAATTGGTTTTCATAGTTGGTATTGATGAAAATGTACTCACCGAGGAATTGCAGAGAAGGGATAGCAGCAATCTATCAGCAGTCTTCAGCTGCAGAAAGGTACAGTATGTTCTCACTATCTCTGTTGTGACCTAAACAATAGGAATAGGGGTAGAGTTAGTGACACATTTTACCCCGTCAAAGAAAGAACACAAATCACAGAAACTTTAACTAGCAAAAGCTAGGCTATTTGACTAACTACAGAAACATCTCTCCTAACACCAATATCCAACATGCCTCCAAGTCAATTCAAGGCCTCTTGAAACAATAATGTCAAGTCTATTTAGGTCAGAGGACGTTGCCACTTCAGTCCTTCTAAAGGCTGTGCTGTCATTTAGATACCTGCCAAGTACATTCAGCTGAGCCTGTTATGTCACATGCATACCCACCTAGTTGTCATTGCTGCAGAAATATTTGTCTTGTAGGCTCAACAGTAACCCCCCTAGTGGTATTTTTACCAGTTTAGGTAGTGCTAACTCTGCATTTAAGTTACCTGCATGAGCTATAATTATCAGGAATTTTGTCACACTAGTGTTAAATATATAGCAAAAAAATGACTAGACAATTAATAAATATTAAAGTGTACAATGGTTTTTGTTGTTAGAGTCTCTTCTCTGGTGCAGACATTTCAGACTCAGAAGAGTTGCTGGAGAATCTACAGTCACGTGAGGAAAAAATTGGCAAATCCCAAGTGGAATCCCTGGCATTGACAGATATGCTGTGATGTGTAGGCTTATGTTCATATACAAACCTTTGCTATCAGAGACATGCAATTTTAAGTTCCACTTACTGTGAGTAGCGTCACAGAATTCCTACACCAAGAAAAGGCTTTCTGTACATTTTTAGCAGGGGGTTAAGTTAGCGTTTATTGCTGTAAGACCTAAATAAAGACAACTCTCATTATTTGGTCCCATAAAAGCATGGAGAAAGATGATGCTATCCTTAGCACCATGCCAGTATTTTATTGTAGGTATAGTACTGTTGTCATATATTTTGATCAGGATGGTATTTTCCAGTTTGAAACATGCCCAAAATCTGGTCAAATGCAACTACGTATGGAAATGGTATAGCTAGAAAACTTCATCAGTATATAGAAGGAAAGAGTGTGCTCAAATTGTCTTCCAGATAAATTTATTTGGGAAGTCCATTTTAACACAGTTTATTTTGAGACCTTTCTATTTCTGATTTAATGCCCTTTTTCCTCCTTAGCTATGTGCTTCATAGAAGAACCACAGTCAGATGAGTAGCTGAACTCAACAACTGAAGTGGTTTTTTACTCTGAATTTGGGGTCTTCATTTGAGAAGCTTTAAGAGAACATAAGCTCAACTAAAATCTTTCCATTTCATTTTTTCCTTGCTGTTATAATTTGTAGTACCACTGAAGTCCACATGCAAATGTCAGTGGAGTTTGGAACAGGTCCATGCATTTATTTGGCATGGGAACTTGCAGCAGGAAGTGACAAGTTGGAGTAAAAGATGGAAGGTAGTTGATAAGAAGGACAGATGTTTACTTTGTTCTGTTAACTTGTGAAATGGTAAACAAGCTCTGTTGTATCTCATTCTTCTTCCTGTGGAATTCACTTTAAGGAATTGTATACAAATTAAAAGCAAAATGCCTCAAAGTTGTTTGTGTGCAAATAGTCTAGTGTTGTTTCCCCAGCTATTCAGAAAATAATTTGATTTTCTTATCATTTGTCTAATCTTTTCTACATCAGAAGACTCAAAGCAAGAAAAGATTTCAAACAAAAATTGAAGGCTCCTGTTTCATCTGTCTCTTTCCTTTTGATTTTCCATATCTTCATTACTTGGTTCCTAATGATGGGATGAATACATAATTTTAGAAACCTCTTCACTGTGAATATGTTCAGCTCATGAGCACATTTCTGCTTTTAATCAGTCCAGGTGCGAAGGTATTCACTCCAGGCATATGGTATGAGCCATCAATACGTTTATCTTCCCTACATTTTTTTAATCTCTGGGTTTGGATTTATTTTTTCATTTCTGCCATATACTGTAAAAGTGTTGTCCATATGTAACTGCATCATGATTAACAGAGAGAATTACCTGCCCATAACTCCTGATTCCTGAAACCTGCTTTTCCCAATTCACAGTAATAGTCATTAAACATGTGGTTGTTCATGCTAATGAATACCACATTTCTGTCACACAAATTTTCTGAAGCCAAAGCAGAAAATTGGCCATGTGAGTTACAAATATGTTACAAACTGCTGGTTTACCTGACCCTACTACCTGGAATGATATCTGATAAGTGATTTTGGAGGTAGACAGAGGGACAGACTGCATCTGGCTCAGGAGCACAGTGCTTGTGGGGACACGCTGCCAGACTCAACACTGCAGAAGAGTTCTGGGCTGCACCAGAGAAATTCCACAAGAGAATCAAGCGAAACTAGACATGGCCCAGTTCAGTGGGCAGGCTGAAGCAACCTCATGTCTTAGAGAGTGTGGAAATGCTATACCCATGACAGTTCATACCTGACAGCATGATTCCTTTTGCCTAAAGATTATTATCTGTCATTTACTGAGATACAAATAAGTGCCATTTCATTACTTATAAAATGTTTTTAAAAATAATGAAGCAGTAGAGACTTCTGTTTTCTCTCAAATTAGTGTGCTTTGTTGCAGTGAAAGAACCTTCTGTTCCAAGACAGTTTTGTAATTACATGCTGCAATTCCTAAGAGGCTGAATTCTCACTTCAGTGTCCTCCCTTCCTGGCAAAGTTTTGACCCCAAAGGTACAAAGGTGTTTGTAGTCATGCTGCCACACCATTATGTGTAGCGTCTTTCTGTCCACAAAAAAATGGGGTTTTTTGTCTTCACCAACAGTAAGCCCTTAAAAGAATTCCTTTTCTTTCTTCTGTATTGTAGATTTTTGTGACTTGTGTTGCACTGATGGTCATGTAAAGGATTATTTTGCTCCTTAATCAAACTAAGGCAGAAGTTGTGTCTACCTTCAAGGCTGGGAAAAGGTAGAATTTCCAGGTGACAGAGGAAGATGTTCTATTTAAAGCTCTACTGCACAGACAAACCAAACACTTTGTGATATATGTCAATAACTGTTCTTCAAAAAAAGAAAGGCAAGTTAACCACACGTACGTAATTATATACAGAAGTCAAACACCAGGTATTCAAGAGCGTCTTTCTGTTCTTATGTTCCATGCAGCACAATTTTCAGTTAGTTTGAAAACATTCTGGACACTGCTTTGGAGACTAGGAAAGTTAATTCTCTGCATTTGCTCAGTAGTGCCAAAAGGCTTGAAAACTAAACCACAGGGTATGACGTGCTTGCATCCTTTTGGACCTTATCTTTACAAGTTCCCTTGCTTTTCCCTTTCTCTTTGTTCTGAGCATTTATGAGAGCTAGATACTTTCTTCTTCAAGCGTCTTTTAACATCAAGTTCTCCACCTATGCAAGTCTGTCTCTTATATCTACTGTGGCAGGAGAAATATTAATGTGAGGTTTATTCATATCTAATCTTGATAATGTCAAGCTTCTATAACAAGCATTATTTTATTTCCTTGCTGGTTATTGAAGTTTGTTTGTTTGTTTATTTTTAAACTAGATAGTGCTGGTGACTTCTTAGCCTCCTAAAGTATCTACTGTGAGAGTTAATCACAGGTGAGGAAGGTTTCTTTTGTCATGTTTACCCATAACTGGTAGCGCTATAAAGTTAGAAGTTCTTCATTAAAAATAATAACATATAAACATTAAGTTCAAAACTTTTAAATATGAAAATTCACTCCTGGTACCAAAGCAAATGTTAAATTAGCAGCCTTGGAAGCTTTTTGAAGGAAAAGAAATCACATTGGGGTAATGGCTTTAAACTGAAAGAGGTAGATTTAGGTTAGATATGAGGAAGAAATTCTTTACTGTGAAGGTGGTGGGAAACAGGAACAGGTTTGCCCAGAGAAGTTGTGGATGCCTGCTTCCTGGAAGTGTTCAAGTTCAGGTTTGATGAGGCCTGGAGCAACTTGATCTGGTAGGAGGTGTCCCTTCCCGTGGTAGGGGGTTTGAAACCAGATAATCTTTGAAGTCACTTCCAACCCAAACCATTCTATGACAGTGAGAAAAATGGTGCTGGCTATTTTCTTAATACAGTTCTTGCTCTTAAAGTGCTAAATTTAGTGATACTGGCTGGAATCTTCAGTGGCACACAGATCAATATTCAGTTCTTTCTAGGCTCTTGGTTTACAATAACTGTTTCAACTGTGCTTCATCTTCTCTGAATATTGTTCAAAATCTGTTGTCTTTGTAGCTGTTTGTATTTTCGAAGGTGCGACTGACCCAAGTAAAAAGGTTCACACAGAGGTTTCTTCCAGCATTATAGCTGATGATGTTTGCATTCAAGTTGCATTGTATATTCTGAGTTATTCTTTTAAAATATTTACTGGAACATAAGTTACTATACTATTGACTATTGATTAAGTCTTGGAAAGAGTGATCAGATTCTGGGGCAGCGAGTGACTATTTGCACTGTCTTGTGCATTCTCCAGTTGGACAGTAAATACATTGCATTTTATTAAGGATTTCCTGCTGGATAATAATTTTAATCAGCATTGCTTCTGAAGCAGAAAAGGTATTTATGTCCCAGTTCAGCAAATGGTGTTGCACATATTTACAGTATGTAAAAACAAAACAAAACAAAAAACCAAAACCAACAAAACACAACAACAAAAACAACACCACCAGTCCTTCATACTATGTCCGCAACAGAGTTACCTCAGTTTGACCTAAATCAAGGACATACTTAAGAAATTTCTCAAGTGACAGCGTTTCAGATGCTCAGAAAGGCAATACACAGGCTGTGAGCTTAACTGCCTGATACTAGTTAGAACCTTCTCCATCATATCTATTCCAAGATCACCATTGTGGGTCTCAAGTATCAATAACAGAGACCATTTATTTTTTTGTGGTTCATAGAGAGTCACAAATGACTCACTCCTGTTTCACAGATGGCAAAACGATATTCCAGGAATGGAGATAGTTCAAATCCACAGAGCAGGCTGCGCTGAATGCAGTAGCCAGGCAACTTCCCACAATCAAAGAACTAGGTAGGCCAGTAATAGCCATACCCAGAAAAACGTTAACATTTGTAATCCCATCTCGTTACTAACTAGTCTATATTATTTTTTGCATTAATGTTTCTGCAGACTGTCAGCTCTAGAGAAATCAAATGCATTCTTTCTTGGTGACTGTACAGCAAAGGGACTTAAACAGTGATTGTGCTTCATGCCAAGAACAGCCATCTTTCACTGACAATGCTTTAGACAAACATCCTGTCTTCCAGAGTTGAATCTCATCTGCAAGAGTCTTTGCTTGGTGCCTTGGTTTTGCTTTATGTTGTAACTGCTTCTGTTAAGGGACCAGCCTCAGTTCTTGTCTGCTAAGTCAGGACTTACCCAATGTTTTTCTCTAGGCTTTTTCTACAAGACGAGCAACAGCTTTAATACTTTGGACAAAACTCTTGCAGCTTATTTAAATCCATCTCCTGCTTTACCAAATCTTCCTGCAAAATATGATGAAGATCTTGAGTCACTGACACCTTAGTTTGACACTTCTACCCACAGAACCAGTTTTGGAGTTTACTCAGAGATTCCTCCAGTCAGCAGCAGCTACATGAGATGTAGACACTAACACCACACTAATGATTCCAGTCTGTCTGCAATTACTTATTCTTTGCCTTCAGCTATATAAGTATAAGTATTTTGTCTCTTCTACATGTTCATCTTTTGTTTGAAATTTTTAAATGGTAGGTCAGTTGAAATGGCACTGTATTTCCCAAATGCTAACAGTTTATTTAAAAACATAAGGGTTATGCGTGGCAAAGGTGGTGTGAAATCTTCAGCGGCTCAATGCCTGTTAAATGCTTATGTTTGAGACTCTCTTTTTAATCTTTTACAGAGGAAGAAAGCACATTTACTAACAATTTAAATACCTCTTTAGTGAGTTGACAACCTAGTCACTGAGTTATGACCCAGGATTGAGGTGTGTTAGGGAACAAAGTGGGTATATTCTTCAAGCTTAGACTGAACTACTGCCTCTGTGATTTCAGCTACATGTTTGCTTGCTAACATAACTTTTGAGTATATTTCTGTTTGACTCAGAAAAATGAAGGTGAGAACTTAAGTATGAACATGTTGCTGTTCTTGCTGGCCTCACATATATCACCTATCTCTTCTGATTTAGGGCTGTGTTATTGAGATTCCACATATGAAAACTGTAGGAGAAAAACAAGTTCAGAGAGAAGACCTCAGAAAAACAGCTTCATTGGTCATTCTGTTTTGCTTGGCTTGCAGTCCAGTTGTCATCCTCAATAATTTGGTGGTGGTAATACAGTTATTTTGGATAATTCTCCAGCTAAACCACAACTATGACATGCCTGTGATGCTTTCATAAGCTGTTGCCCAGCAATTCAGCCACAGAGGAATTTTCTGGATAGTTCTTGACTGTTTAGGAGTCATCTCAGATCTCTTCCACAGCAGGGGAGTGGCTCTTTGTTACCTGACCAGCTCAGGCATATTTTAGCTTGTCTGTCATCTTGTGACCTGAAAAGACAGATACAAAAATGTCTTTTCAAGGGTGTCCTGCTCGTCTCCCAGGATTGGAAAAACTCTAAATACGCTTAATATCTAGACTAAATGCATTCATCTAAACTAACAGCAGAAGACTTCCCCATCTTAAAGGTAATACCCACTACAAAAATAATTGTCAAAGCAGCAACATTTACACTATTTGATTCCCCATGCAGATTCATAATTAATAGATTCATAATGTCCATTGATGAAGACAACAGGTATTCTCTTTTACTTGGTTGTTTCACATCCTTCTTCCTCCAAGCTTAACACACTGGATCATTCCTAATATAGTAAGTTCCTCTGGGTGGAGGGGAGAGCTGCTGGATACAGAATAGAAAATCACTTGTTCTTTTCTCCTGGGACTGTAGGACAGGCACAGGTTAGGAAGTGGCTTTGAGATTTTTCTGAGAGGCCTCTTTAAGTCTGCTGGGCCACATTACAGTGGAATTGAGGTACTTAGCATGACTTCAGATATGAAATAGAATAGAATTAACCAGGTTTGGAAGAAACTTTTGAGATCATTGAGTCCAACCTATCATTCAACACTATCTAATCAACTAAACCATGGCACCAAGCACCCCATCAAGTCTCTTCCTAAACACCTCCAGTGATGGTGACTCCACCCCCTCCCTGGGCAGCCCATTCCAATGTGCAATCACTCTTTCTGTGAAGAACTTCTTCCTAACAGCCAGCCTAAACTTCCCTGGCGCAGCTTGAGACTGTCCTCTTGTTCTGGTGCTGTTTGCCTGGGAGAAGAGACCAGCCCCCAGCTGGCTACAACCTCCTTTCAGGTAGTTGTAGACAGCAATAAGGTCTCCTCTGAGCCTCCTCTTCTCCAGGCTAAACAAACTCAGCTCCCTCAGCCTCTCCTTATAGGGATTGTGCTTGAGACCTCTCACCAGCCTCACTGCCCTTCTCTGGACACATTCAAGTGTCCCGATATCCTTCTTAAATTGAGGGGCCCAGAACTGGACACAGGACTCAATGTGTGGCCTAACCAGTGCTGAGTACAGGGGCAGAATGACTTCCCTGCTCCTGCTGGCCACACTATTCCTGACACAGGCCAGGATGCCATTGGCCCTCTTGGCCATCTGAGCACACTGCTGGCTCATGTGCAGCCTACTACCAACCAGCAGCCCCAGGTCCCTTTCTGCCTGGCCACTCTTCAGCCTCTCTGACCCCAGCTTGTACCACTGCATGGGGTTGTTGTGGCCAATGTTGCGTATAGGGGAAGAATGACTTCCCTGCTCCTGCTGCCTGCACTATTTCTGATACTGGTCAGGATGCTATTGGCCTTCTTCACCACTGGGGCACACTGTTGGCTCGTGTTCAGCTGCTGTCAACCAGTACCCCCGGGTCCCTTTCTGCCTGACTGCTTTCCAGCCACTCCGACCCCAGCCTGGAGCACTGCATGAGGTGATTGTGGCCAAAGTGCAGCACCCAGCACTTGGACTTGTTAAATGCCATCATGTTGGACTCTGCCCATCTGTCCAGCCTGTCAAGGTCCCTCTGCAGAGCTCTCCTACCCTCTAACAGATCAACACCTATGTGTGAATGGAGCTTGCCAAACAGCACAAGCAAATCTAATTCCTGTGCTGAAGGAAAAACATGTCATTGTGATCAAGAGCAGGGAGGGCCAAATATGAGATAACAGCTTTCCACCCTTCTATAGATACAATGAAAGAGATTGTTGCTTCTCTACCATGGTGCAAAAGGGGAATAGAATAAGGATGGGGGGAGGGAGGGGGGTGTGACTACGGTTGGATTTTCCTGTAGCAGGTAAATGCTGGTCTACCTTCAAATTCCTAGCAAAACTCTAAAAATACATAAATTGAGACAGCAAGCAGACAAAATAAGTTTTTTTCCTGATATTTTCTGTGATTATGCTGTCTGTATTTGCATCCTGTCAGTAAAAATAGCAGTGTTGAAAGGGTAAGTTTCTTAGAACTTTAACAGTTGTGTAGCTGAAAAACAAATAACTCATCTCTGGCTGGTCCCTGTAATAACATAGGCATCCAGAAAATGCCTAACATTTTTTGGTTTACTACTTGGGATCAAATTCCTTTGATTTTTGTCTCCTTCTGGACTAAGAATAGATTATTCTTAATGTTGCAGCACTAAGGAGAAACCTTGCATCCCATTTCAACTTTGTTTCCACACATGTTGTATGGTCCCTGAAAAATTCTACTGCATTAGCAGTGTTTGTCCAGTCTCACATCCAATCCCTTCCATCAGCAGTGAGTCCCTGTTGTTTCATTGAGATTTTCAAAGAAAAAGCAGCTGTTTGCTCAAAACCTGCTTGGCAGCTCTTCAGCTTAACTGCTTCCACAGAGCCCCAGGGAGCTCTGCAAAGCTGCTGGTTCCTGCAGAACTAACTCTAGATGCCAGGTCTGAATGTCCTGATGACATTTTCTCCCTACAGAAACCCTTCTGTGATCAGAAATCTTGAGTTGTCAAAGCACAGCATTTCAAAGGGCAGAAATTCTGAAATTAAAGAGGAGAGTCTGACCTGGGAGCTGAAGAGAAAGTTCCAAAGGAGGGTGAGAGCAGATGGGGCTCTACTGCATAAAAAAAAAAAAAAAAAAAAAAGCATGAAGGTAAGTGCCTATTTGGAAGACAGGGAGCTATTTGAATTCACAGTACTGTTGGCATATGAGAAATTGATATGTGTTGGTCCTGAATTAGTTTAGACAGGAAGAGAATTCTGGACTAGTCCTTAATTATGGCTAGAGGGAGCTAGAAATCAACCTCTTTTTGACATCAAGAATGAGAAACAGGCTTATACAGCCACAGTAAGGATTGGCCCTGGGGCCCTTCTGTCTCTGTCCCTTACAAAGTGTTACTGAAATTTGTGATGGGAACCCAGTGCTAGGGTTGCAGGTTAATCAGCCTAAACAATTTAATCTAAACAATTGCCCAGATTACTGCAGTCTGTGGAAACCCATCTGAGCTTCTGGGAACAGTGTTCCAGCCCAGTAGGGCTGGTATGACTCTCAAGCATGCATTATGTGAGATATGCTGTAAGATCAGGCACAACTATGGAAATAAATGGCTGGAATTAGTTACTAAGGCACTTTTGCTTGCTGCTGTATCTTCAAAGCACTATCTGGTGCAGACTTCCAGTCCCTGCTTGTGTCTGCAGCCCAGCCATCGTGTGTACTAGAGCATCCAGTTAATTTCTTTGCTATTGCAAATATCACCAATAGAGAACATTTTCTGGCACTTCAATCTAATCTACCAGTTTTAACACAGTTTGTAATGCTTTCCTGGAGATCCCTGGAGATGTGCTAGAAGCTGTTTTTTTTCTTGTCAAGTTAACAGTTGCTCATTAAATCAAGAAGATGGAAGCAGGGGTATATAATATCTTACAGGACTCCTCTCATACAGTCCTGGGTGTTTATAACATGCCCTTCACTTCCTCACAGGTTTATGTTGAAATCTTGACCCTTCTATCATACCTTGGCCAACTATTTAGAGCTCTTTTCTTCCATCATTCATATTTATTCGCTGCCTCAAATAAAACATAGAGTCTTAAAGTTGAGGGCAAAGTAAATAGGAAAGGCATTTGAGTTACAGAGCCTGGAAATAGTGTGGTTGCAGCAGAGATTCTCTGCTGCTAAATTGCCTCATTGCTTCTGCAGCCCACTGTTCTTGCAGGGGCTACTTTCCAGCAAAGCCTGAACTGCTGTTGAAAGCTGTATTTTCTGCTTCACAAAGCTCTCAACCAGAGCAGAAATCAAAACGAGCAAACCCAGTGTGGATTTCTGGCAAAGATCACCCTCTCTTCATATATAAAAGAGAAGCATTTAGCCTGACCTCATAAAAGAACTTAAAGGACCATTCTGCACTTTGAAACCTTAACCTTGATAGCATGGTAACAAAATGCTGACTTGGGAATTTCAGCAGCTCATTTCACGTTCTGCTCAGCCTGCAGTACTTCCTGAGCATGAATTGGCCATTGCATCATCTCAAGAAAATGAAGGTTATTGGGTCACTGGCTGCACTTATAATCTGCTCAGTAAGGAATTTCTCAAGGGTATAGACCAGTGCCCAGAATAACACTGAACAAGGTCTGGAAAATAATGCCTGCTCCAAGCAGAGACCTCTTAGAAGTTTGCAGGAGGCCTACTGTTTGGATGAGTTAGCAGCACATCCTTTCTAGAAACATTACCTGAAACAGCTGCTTCCAGGAGCCATGGAGAGAAATGGCTGAAGGAGAGTCCAGGTGACTTCACTAGCAGTTTAGTACCTTTCTTAACATAGGGGCCTGTGGTAACCAAAGAAAAATCAGCAACAAGATTTTCTTGATCCTGTTTGCTTCCAGAATATGTCAGGTCTTACACTCTACATGCAAACTGCACCCTGAAATGCTGGTATGGCTGCAACTTTATGTGAACCAGCGCTGCCTCTTGCCTTGCAAATGCTCTATATTCTCTGTTTGTGCTCAATAGACTCCTCTCTTTTGAGGGACAGAACAGTATCTGCTATCTCTGGATTGTGTACCAGACCATAAAGGACAATTCAAAGGCTTTGTTCTGCAATTGCAGTGCACCTTTCACCAGGGAGTAGATACTGGGATTGAAAGACACTTCTCACCTGTTGCGCATTTGCTGTGACAGACAAGATGCAAGTAATTGATAGCAAAAAACCACTGTCACTGCAGAAACTTGAATATGTTGTGCTGTGCAATCTCAGGCTCTCCCTCCACTTGCTGTGGTGATGATTTGACTGTGAGTCTGGAGGCTGTCCCCAGGCTCTTCTACAGAGTACCTCTTCAGTCAGCTGTGCCTGCTAGAGCTGACAGCTCCTGTATGGCTGCATGAATGACCCACTTCTGCAGTCCTTGCACTTGATTACGGTGGGAGTGTTTGAAAGGAAAACATTTCCTGTTCCTATTCATCTGTTCACACTTTCTCTTTGCCTACAGAGGAGAGCTGAGTTGCTGAGAAAGTGATTTTTTTTTTATTTTTTTTTTTCAGGAAGTGATTTCAGGTGAAGCTTCACTTTTTCATTTTCCACTTGTCTCTTGTCTGTGAACTAAATGTAACAGGAAAAAAATCTCTTATCACTCCTAACTCATGTTCCTGGCATAGCAGTGCTTGGGACCATTTGCCTCTGCTTGAAAGTATTTGAGAGACTGAAGGGAAGGAGGGAGGAAGTAGGAAAATTATGGATTTCTGGAATATTTTTCTCTCAGTTGCTGCTTATTGTCCCAAGTCAGCCTCACAAGCCAAATTAGCTATGCTAATCTTGCTCCAGGCTTCTTGCCTCCTCTTAAATCTGTTTTGATTTGGTAGCACCAACCCAGAACAGAGATAGTGTGAAACCTGCAGAGCCTCCAAGGCAGGGTTTGGGCTACAGCAGAGCACAAAGTCAGAGCCTTCATCCCTGACAGGGAGCACAGAGATGTATGATGTTCCTGCATGTCTAACTCACAGCCAGAGATGCTGTTTGCACTGTTCAGCTGCAAGGATATGCAGTGGCAAGCAGAAAGTGTTCTCCAGGAGGTGTTTCTGATTTCTCCTGTTTGTGTCTTGTGATGTCAGCTGGTCCCATGCCTAGAAAAGCTGCTGCTTGTGCTCCATCACCTGATCCTGCACCACAACTACCGTTCACCTCTTCTTCACCAAGCAATGCTGAACAGTATCAGTGTTTCTTCAGGCAAAGTGTGAAACTGCAAGTATACCAGTGACCACAATTCAGCACAGCATTCTTGTACTACAGAGATAGATGAAATGCCTATAGCCAGACAGGGTGATCAAAGCTTGAAAATATTTGTGGAATAATTTCTGGTTAACAAGCCCATTATTAAAATGGGTAGCATATGACAACAAAAGGCAGAGGGGAACATAAGGCTTTGGAAAATGAAGCTTAATACAAAATTATATTGCATATTGTTTTTAAAGAAAACAATGTAAGCAGTGCTCAACTGCACTTAGAAGAAATCTAAAACATCTGCAAGAACACTAACCACAGAAAGTGGGAAGAATTCAACAAATGCTGAGAAACAAAAGAACAAAGAGCTGGGTGGAATTTATGTGTCTGCCTTAATATGCCAAGCTTCCCCCATACTTGCTGCTACAACAAAGCAGCAATTGCACTTTCACTACAGCCCTCAAGTCTGAGAGCTGAGGTACTCCTACCATCGAGCTATGTGGCTCTTGGCAATTTTGTCTCCATTTTCATTCTTAATGTAGATTATAACATTCATTTGTATCAGTAAAGAGAGAGATTTAGGGTTAATTTGAGCAAAGAGTTAATTTGGCATCACTTCTAAACTGTTCTTCAGTAAAAATTATGATATAATAATTGAAAAATAGGACAAACATCAATGTTTATTATTCCTCTTGTTAGAGTATCTTTTACATTATTTTGCTTCCTCTTTATTGATATCCCCAGAAGACATTTTAGTGATGTAGATCAACCAATGAACATCACCTCCCTTACACATACACTGGAATTGCCTGCAATTCAGATCCAGCACAGTGCTTATCCTCACTTCTCAACAGCACAGCTAAGCAACATTCCTGCCTCCTCATGGAGAGTTCTACTCACTTCTAAAATCTACAGAAGCACAAGAAGTAGAACCAGTACCCATCAGGCACAGGGACACAGGAAAGCAGACTACTATTTCATATATCTGTGGAGAACTTTTCCTGCAATCTGGGAAAAGGAATATATTTGTGTTTGTTTTCAATTAGAGAAGCATTCTTCAGGAGTTTATGGATTTGGGGGGAACCACCTGTTTTGGCACAAAACACTGAACTGCAGTGTAGGAATGGTCGACAAAGTAATTGCTCTTAATTTAGTTTCCAAATTATTGCAGGCAGCTCTGTTTGAAACAATTTTTAAAACAGCATCTATTCACAACAGCATCATGCAGAGGCCCAAATTCCAACTAAACTCTTCTAATTGTTATCATTCTTGCTAGGTTTGACTCGGACTCAACTGTGCTTATTGCAAAAGGAAGCATGACCGGAAAATTCTTGATTGTGTTAACCTGTAGCATTAGCTGTAACAGAGAAAAGAAAAGGTCTTCCTCAAGAGTATTTTATTTTTCATATGACTTTTACTGGTGTTTAGTCTCTCATTTAAGACTAATTTACATACCTCTGTGCTATGTTGCTGTCAGAATTCCAGCTCTATGAATGAAAGAAGCTACCACCAAGTCTAGATATGCCTTCTGTACGGATGATTCTTCTTTGAGTTACACATCATGGATATGAAAAGGTAAGCAGACATCCATTTTGTCAGAATCATAGGGAGTGCACTTCCACAAAACACACCTCCTCTGTCCTTATTTATCTGCTGTGTCCACAGTGAATCTCTGAACGTTCCAAGTGGCCTTTAACTGCTAACTTGCATGCCAGCAATTGTCATCGTGTAGCACCAGGGAGCTCTGCACAAGCTGTGAAATTCACCTCAAACCCAGGCTTTGTAGACTTGCTCCTTCTATATGTGCCAACAGACTGAGCCTCTGGCAGGGGCTCAGCTGTGTTAGTGCTGAAGAATCTTCCTCTAGCTGCCACACTTCTTAATTTAGAAAAAAATAAATTAAAAAGGCAGGGGGAAGGGTGAGTAAAAGGGCAGCTGCATGTAGTTCTTGCAGTAAAAATGCAGCATCAAAAATGTTCTCTGTTGTAATCTAGTTCTTGTGTGTGATGATGATGATGCTCAACCACATGTATCTACAAAGGCATTTCAGGATGCTGAAGCAGTACCATATTTGGCCACTTTTCATAGTCTGTCTGGTTGTAGACAAGGCTTTAACATCCTGCTAGCATTCCCGGGCTGCTGCTAAACATGCATTAGAAAGCTCTGCTTTCAATCTTCAGAGCTGGCAAGCAACATTAAAGAGATGCTGACTGATTAAAAAAAGAAACAGGGAAAAAAAAAAAAACAAACAACTTTCAAGACAACTAAGGTCAATCGATGTGCACTTCTCTCCCACCCAGTATGGCCTCTCAGTTTTCAAATTTGAACTTGTAGATATTACATTTGCTTACACAGACAACACTTTCAGGGGCTGCTCCAAGTGCTACTACTGTGTAGTAATCTCTGAATCACTTAAGTCCTGAGATACTTTGCACTTTATGCAGCTAAACCACCCAGGTGTTGTATTTTTTTTTCCATCATTGATGTCAATGTTTAGACTTCCTTCTCAGGTAGATTTGATGTGTAAAGAAAAGAGGGAGTCATTCCTAAAAATCAGGAGAAGGTCTGGAGCAGCAGCATGTCACGTTGAATGGCTTTGTAGAAGCATTTGTAACCATTCACTGGGATCACCAAATCTCTGAGGAATGCAAGGAAACAGAGCATTATATTGTGAGCCTAAAGTTCTCGAAAAGGAAAGGGGAAGACTCAGAATTTAAGTATTAAATTTAAGAATTTAAGTCTTAAAGCTAAAAAGGGTAAGTGATGGCAACAGGACAGAGAAAAGTTAGCTGCAAATATACATAAATCTCTTCATCTGACCCTAAAATCAAATGGAAAACCAAGCTGCTTATAGACCAAGTAATTTCCCTCAGTACTTTCATGAGGTGTCTCTTTAAAAGTCATGGTCAGGTCGAAAAATGTCTGCTTCCAAATACTTCTAGCAGCCGCATTTCTAGTAGCTGCTCGCTATTTTTCTGTTGTGTAGTTTCCAGAGGCTCCAGTTGGAGTTTTCTAAGTAAATAATAAGTACAGTGTTTTCCTGAAGGGGAGAGATTTTGGCCATGAAAAGCTATGCCTTCATTCTCTTTCTCCAAGGTACGGTCCTGAGACTGGCCTCTAGAGCCGACAGGTATGCCGCGGGATTTCGGCAAGGCAGAAGCTAGGGAAATTGCGGGGGAGAGGGAGGGGGGAAAGGAGGCGGGAAGGGACTGCTCTTTCCGTTTTTTTCTTCTAAACCGCCGCAGGAATCCAAACTCTTCTCCCTCCTCCCCCGGCTCCGAGCCTGCACCTCTCGCCAGAGAGGCGGCCGAAGCATGGGCGGTGTCGCAGCCTCCGCAGGTTGCTTCAACACCCACAGCGAGCGCCGGTGACCCGGAGGGTGGGCGAACAGGGCGGGGCGCGGCGCGGCAGTTTGCGCGGGAAGGGGAAGAGTCTCTCACTGAGATCAGCCCCAGTGCAGAAGCAGTGGTCTCCACTCAGCAGAAGGCGATGGCGTCCTCACATGCTGCCCGCCACCACTGATGCAGCCTGAGCGTGAGGGAAGGCCTGCAACCAGGCAAGCATCAGGCTACAGATTGGCTCAGCTGTGACATCGGTGCAGGAGGGCAGTACAGAGCGCACCTGAGGGATGTGCCCGGGCAGAGGACCTTGACTGCTGGGTAACAGATCTCTGTGAGCAGGCTGAGAAGCATCAGTGAGTGTGAGTCCGTGACAGACTCTGGAGTCACGCCCTGCTTTCCCCAGAGCAGGCTCACAATGAGGGTGAATGGAAACAGGTCCCTGCACGGTGAAGCAGGTGATTTCCCCTGTGGCTTCCCACACATTCCCAGTTGCCCCTGCATAACAAGTAGGGGGCTCTGGATTCTGAGGGATTGTCAAATAATGACAGCAATGGAAATGCTTCCGAGGAGCTGCCAACAGTAAGGCAGTCAACACCGTGCATCAAGACTGCCACTACCAAGGAAAAGAGGAGGGTCATTGTTGTTGGTGATTCCCTTCTGAGAGGGACAGGGGGTCTGATTTGCCAGCCTGACCCATCCCACGGGGAAGTCTGTTGCCTGCCTGGTGCCTGGGTTAGGGGTGAGGCCTTCCCTAACATCCAGGGCACCCCACCACCTCTCCTCAGCCTGTCACTTCTGAAGAGCCTACAGCCATCCAATACAGCACTCCAGGTGTGGGATCCAGCCCACCATGTTTCCATCAGTACAATAATATCATACTTATCCTGCTGGATGACAGCTTTGAGCTTTTCTTGCTTGGTCTCTGTGCATTGGTAGAGATAGGCTCAGTTGGGGCATCTTTTTGTGGGGTAGGGGTCTGCCCCCTGCTTGGTCACTCCCTGGCACTACCTCAACTGTCTCAAGCATGACAGTGACAGTGATGGTAGAGTTGAAGGTTTGTAGGTAAGAATCAGGAGAAAGGCAAACAAGGCAGATGTCATGACGGGGGGTCTGCTATAGACCATCCAACCAGGATGAGAAGATTGATGAAGTGTTTTGTAGGTGCCTGGGGAAGGTCTCTGAATCTCTAGCCCTTGTTCTTGTGTGGGATTTCAATTTACTGGGTGTCTACTGGAAATACAACACAGCAGACAGGAAGCACTCCCAGAGGTTCTTGGAGTGTGTGGAAGATACCTTCCTAACACAGCTGGTGAATGAGCCAATGAGGTATGACTCTCTACTAGACCTGCTCCTTGTAAATAGAGAAGGACTAGTAGGAGATGTAAAGGCTGATAAATGTCTTGGACAAAGTGACCATGAGATGGTAGAGTTTTCAATTCTTAGTGAAGTTAGGAGGGGAGTCAATAGAGCTACATCCATGGACTTCCAGAGGGCAGATTTTGACTTACTTAGGAGACTGGTTGATGGGTCCACCCAAGGATACTTAAGGAGCTGGCAGATGTGTTCACCAAGCCATTCACTGTTATTGTCAACAGTCCTGGCTAACTGGGGAGTCCCAGTTGACTGGAGGTTAGCAAATGTGATGCCCATCTACAGGAAGGGCTGGAAGGATGATCCAGGGAACTAGAAGCTTGTCAGTCTGACCTTAATGCCAGAAAAGGTTATGGAGCAGGTCATCCTGAGTGCCATCACACAGCACTCACAAGACAACCAGGCAATCAGGCCCAGTGAGCATGGGTCTATGAAAGGCAGGTCCTGCCTGACTAATCTGATTTCCTTCTACAATAAGGTGATCCACCTAGCAGATGAGGGCAGTGCTGTGGACATCATCTGCTCAGACTTCAGTAAAACCTTTGACAATTTCCCATAGCATTTTCCTTCAGAAACTCATGGTACAAGGCTTGGATAAGTGCACTCTGCATTGGATTAAACTGGCTGGATGTCCAGGCCCGAAGAGTGGTGGTGGATGGGGCTAAATCTGGCTGGCACCCAGTCACTAGCGGTGTCCCCTGGAGATCAGTACTATGGCCTGTCCTCTTGAGTTCTCTTTATCAATGATCTAGGCGAGAGGATTGAGTGCACTCTCAATGAGTTTGCAGATGACATGAAGCTGGGTGGCTGTGTCAATCTGCTAGAGGGTAGGGAAGCTTTACAGCAGGATCTGGATAGGTTAGACTAATGGGCCAAGGCTAATTGTATGAAGTTTGACAAGGCCAACTGCCAGGTCCTCCACCTGGGTCACAACAACCCCATGGTAAGTGCAGACTTGGGGATGGAAAGTTGGAAAGCTGCAACCTGGGGAGGGACCTGGGTGTATTGGTTAACAGTCAACTGAATAAGAGTCAGTATTGTGCCCAGGTGGCCAAGAAAGCCAGTGGCATCCTGGCTTGTATTAGAAACACTCTGGCCAGCAGGAACAGCAAAGGGAGCATCCCCCTGTACTCAGCACTGGTGGGTCCATATCTCAAGTACTGTGCTCACTTCTGGGCCCCTCACTGCAAGAAGGACATTGAGGCGCTGGAGCATGTTCAGAGAAGGGCACTGAAGCTTGTGAAGGGCCTGGAGCACATGGCCTCTGAGGATTGTTCAGTCTGGAGAAGACAAGGCTGAGGAAAGACCTCATTGCTCTCCACAACTATCTGAGGGAAGGTTGGAGTGAGGAGGGGGCCATCCTCTTCTCCTTGGTGTCAAAGAACAGGACTAGAGAAAATGGTTTCAGGCTGCACCAGGGATGTTCAGGCTGGATATTAGGAAGTGTTTCTTCACTGAAAGGATTTTCAAGCATTGGAATGGTCTGACCAGGGCAGTGGTGGAGTCACCGTCTCTGGAGGTGTTTAAGCAGTATGTGGAATGTAGTTTAGTGTTGACCCTTCAGTGCTGGGTCGAGGGTTGGACCTGGGTGATCTTTGAGGTTTCTTCCAACCAAATATACTCTGTTCTGGGACTACATTCCCATTAGAATGCAAACCCTTCTCAGTCCTCTGGAAATGTTCATCTTAATCGAGCCTGGTGTCTTCTCATTTGTAAGATTGCCTTCTTTTTTGGGTGGATACATGGATAAACCTGAAACTAGGTTATGGGTTTTTTACATAGAAATACCAGCAGGGTTTGGAAATTTCCAGTAGTATGGTGCACCAGTGCAGAAATCTTCAATTTCAAGCACTCAGTTCCCAGGCTGAAGGCAGCAATGGTGACAGTGCTTTCAGTAGTCTGGTCTGGAGTACCCAGTCTGTGCTACCCAGTCTGACACTCCAGGACATGCTCCAGAGCTCCATGCAGCTCTGCCAGGAGGCTCTTGAAATGCCTAGAAACTTTGAAGGGGAAGAGGATAGAAGCAGAGTGCCTGTCACATGTCAGACTTGGATACTCCTTTGTCTGCAAGAAATAAAGGAGTGATGTCTCAGGCTGAGAGATATGCTCTCTCTTGGTCCAGAGGTATCATAGGGTAGGACTTCTGAATGCACAATAGTAACTTTGAATGGTCTTGACACTATTGTCAAGATATTGCATTCTCAGAAAATTCCTAGGCCTCACTTTGAAGCATGAAAATCTTATTGTGTCAGGGTTTTTTAATCTTACCATATTTTGTAGCTAAACATCTAATGAGTTTCTTCTTTGTAAGAAGCTGGGTGGTGTTCTTTGTGTTCTGGCAGAATTCCAAGTTGATTAATTGCTGCTTTAATTCTCACCACATTTCCTCCCCTCAGCAACAATGGTGTGTCATGCTGCTCTGTGTGGAGCTCTTCAGGTGTTGGCATGTCAGAAATATCACTTCTAGAACAGCAGTTCCAGCATGCAAAGTGTGTTAAAATTAAAGCCATTGAAAATCAATGAAGATCCTGCATCTTGAACCAAGACTTTTCATCTCAAAAGGTTTCAGAGCCCCCATGTTTTTAGTTTCCCAATGAGACTTGCTTTTCTCTAGTATCATCTTATTATACTACTATAAACAAACTGATCAAGGCTGTGAACGCTCCCATACAATTCCTTTAATTCCTTCCTTTATGTGTCCACTGGGTGCATTCACTCTCAACAGGGAGTCTCCTTGTCTCCTTTCAGAGTGCACTGTAGAGACAAAGGCAAACCTCCAGTGCCACGCTGGAGATGGTATCTCACCCAGGAGACAATGTTAGCCAACTCAATACCTAATCCTCCCACAGATTTCCTATATTACCTCAGTCAAGTCTTCTAGCCTCTATACTTTCTACCCTGTCTGTAAAACGGGGTAAGTGCACATATACCTTATAGAGATAGATGGCACTAAGGATGAAGAGGTGCTTTGATCTTGCACTGCTCTAGTTCCTAGAGAGCTTTGCCCAGATGTGAATATGAATCTCACCTGGAATGTTACCAACCAATTGCCTTGCAGAAGAGACATCCTAGTGGACCATGCTGGACAATAAATTTGCCTTTTATTTGTTTTGTCCATATTTTCCGAAGGAGTTTGAAGCAGCCTCTAATTTATACTCATGTTTCTTATCTCTACAGTAAAAAGAATGGAAAGCCCAGTGCCATTCTATCTAGGCAACTATACTGGAAACATTTCCACAGCATGCTAGATGTCAGCATGAAGGAACAGACTGCTGTTTCACTGTTACTCAGAAGTTATCCCTGTTTCTACTTGTCAAGATTAAAAAACTTAACCTGGAGGCACCAGTAACAAAGTGAAGCTTACTCTCTACCGGACACCGCTGGTAAGCATGTCTTTATAGAGGGAAGATATACTACTGGTGGGATCTTGACAAAAATAACACCAAGTTATCTAAGCTAATCCCTTGTCAAATTCCCTAGATCCTTTAGGCAACGTGTGTGCAGTGAGGACATTAATTGTTACAGGAATGTGTTGGGTAAGTTACAGCAGTTCCTGCTGTTGGAGATACGCTTATCATCCGCAGCTCACTAATACACTTTGTCTGGCACTTCCCTGGTGTCAAGTGCTTCAAATGTATTTCCAGGGACAGCAGCTACCTAATCTGCTAGTTGTAAATACCGCAGGCTACCAATTGTCCACATGTTTCCTCTCTTGAGATGTATGTTCCTTCTGCCAGGATTTAGGGATCTGCATAGCCCAGTACCAATAAGCAAGAAGCCATGACATTCCTGGTTCCTTGCATTTTAATTTTCAGACAGTTCTGGACCATAAGGTTAAGAGTCTAAAGCAAGGAAAATTCCCCACCCCTGCAAGAATGGATTATTTGGGAACATAAATAAGTTAGGAATGAGTGATTCTGAATACAAGTAGTCAGATGGGGTTTTTTTCCTTTCACTTTTCACACCAACATGAGTCATCTGGAGGACAGGAATGCAAACATGCTAAATGGGGGTAAGATTTTGGTGCAACATGCAACAAGTGTAAACTGAAATGGCCTCATTAGAGTCACCTTAACAGAGGTCATGCCAGTTACTGCCATCCTGGAGATCTGACCCACTGAATCGATCCTTTAGTACCTCTTCTTGAAAGAGAAAAGGAAAATCTAAACCAGATTTTGGAAAATACAAAGATTAAATCTGCTCAAGCCCCATGTTGTTAGTGGTGGGGTTCAGGGGCAAAATGCAGGCTGCTGGCCAAATTTGGCAACTCCTGCTTTTTTGACAGAAGGAATTTCAACAGAGAAAATGTAGCCATGCAAACTCGTGGTACAGCACAACATTCAAATCTCGGGCCTTCCTGCATTGACCAAATATACCCCTCCTTTAGCACAGCTGACACACTTGGAAATGCATTGAAAGACAGAGTTTCTTACCAAGAAGCTGTTTTGCTCTGACATTGGTTAATAACAGCTGAGCTTGTCGCTTCTTCCAGTTCCTCTGCTCCTTCTCACTGCTGTCATTTGCCAGGTTTGGGACTCTTTCTTCATAGTTAGTAATTACTTTGACATTGCAAGGTTACAATTAAATTATATAGTCAACAGCATTGCATTTAGAGCAGTTGGTTAGATAATGAGAAACTGCTTCAAATTCTTGGCTGATTCAAATAGTGTAGGGACTAACAACTAAGTTTCCAATGTCAGAAGTTAGGGGCTATTCCTGGGTAAGTGTGGATGTCTGATCACAGGAGCATGCATGTAAATATAAACCATGAGCTCAGCAACACAGTGGTAGCCAGTGAGAAATGTCAAATAATCTGCAAAAACCATCTTTTTCCTTGTTCATAGGCCAGACAGAGCTTGGGGCTACTTAATCCTCCCATCTGCACCACCATCTGTTGCTATACAATTTCTGTAATAGTTGGCTTCCAACCTGCATCAGAATCCAGTATTCTTAAACTATTGGAATTGATGTGAGCAAAGACAGGAGGCAGCTTCTCAGTGGGAAAAATTCCTAAAACCAGTAAGTACATGGTTGGGAGAAATCACATGACTGATGTGGAAAGGTAAGTATGTGTTAAAAACTGCTATTCAGCTTTACTAGTAAAGCAGCCAGGGTTCTTGTTTTAAGTAATGGGGACTGTATACTTTAAAACCAGAATGTGGAGAACTAAAATCTTCCAGATTCAGAGATAACTTAGAATTCTGTAAATTGTATAATATTGTGATAGCTCAAACAGCATATACCCAAAGACTGTCTTTCATTAACACATCCATAGCTAGCATTCCAATTGTGTTCTTACCTCAGCAGCAGAAATCCAGCAGTAATAGTTATCACTGTAATTCTGTGGGCACAGTCAGTGCACAGTGGGACAATCTGCTTTGCTGTAACAAGGGAAATGTGCAAGGCTGTTGCCAGGTGAGCTGCCGAGGCGGCTTTAAATTAGCCCCAAACTATTGCTGTTTGATTAAAGCTGCGCTGTCTAGCTCATTCCAGTGGCCAGAAAGAAGCACTCCAAAACTTAGATCATCTTGCTGTCTGCCAGATCCTGTGCTTGCCTCTTGAACAGCCGAACCTCAGCCCTGTCCAGTAGTTTATGTTAGCCACCAAATGACTATGCAGGGAGCTGGGAAAGAGACATTTGAAAAGAAGAACTGCTCAGATTGCCTGTCTGTCCTGAAAACTCTGTCAGATGAAGGTTTTGGCAATGACTCTGTTATACTTGGAAAACGTGGATAGTTGAATTTAAGCCACAGCCTCAGTTCTATCTGCATCTGAAGCACAGTGGTGATGAGAGGGAAAAGAAATGCTTGCCAAATGGAGCAATAAACCCCTTAATTTAGAGTTGCTATGTACAGCAGGAATAATCTGCTCCAATCAAGACTAAACTGTTGCATTTGTTGTGTCCTGAGATACAGGGTTAGTAACTTCCCTCTCTTCCCACTTCTGAGTGCTGTGGATCCTGACTGTTGGAACATTCAGGCAGTTTTGAGATCTGGGATTTTATTGTTCTTTTCTAAACGATCAGGCCAGCCCTGATTATCAGAATTTATGCCACTGTCCCTGGCATTGATGAATAAGGTATTTGCTGTGATGAATCAGAAATGTCTACCTGTACATATATATACATACACACACACACATATATAAAAAAAATACATACTTATATACTGTCTTTTGAGAGGGGACAGAGCATCCGTATTCACAGGGAATATGTTATTTTGCAGTTAATTCCTTTATGACAGCCTGTCCATGATGGAAAAATTCTTCTGGTGAGATAGTTAAACACAGATTTATTTTTCTGATGGAAGCTAACTGAGGTTGTGCTTCCAAAGGCTCACTAAGACTGTGTGTAATTAAACTTTGGCAAAGGCCGATTATATGACTCTGGCACAGAGGAGCTTGCATCTATAAAAGGCAAGATCTGTCTTTGTTTATTCCCTACTAAATCAGTGAAGTATGTCATGGTATTTTAGCATCAACTTAGCATATTTTGGTTTCCCCTCTAATTTACAGGCCAGTGGGAAATTAAAACTGACCAAGCTGACTAATGACTTAGAGACTGTTCATAAAAAAGTGGAAAACAGTTTTTTAGTTCTACAAACAATGGGCAGCACAGTGCTTTTATAGTGTGGTATTACAAGCTTCAGGTGCCACAAGAAAACTAGACATGATTTAGAGCTGTGCTGGTAAGCAATAAACTTGAAATGCCATTTAAGTACAAGGGGAAAAGTCAGTCTGCCTGTGTGTAAAATAAATTACTAATGTAGAGAAGATATTGTTGGCATCTCATAGTACTGAATATTTCTCTGCAACCAATTACCAGAAGAATGGTACAGCACTGATATCATCACCCATTTGCACAATGCACTGCCAGTGGGACAAAACATGTATTTTCATTAGCACTTGTAACAGGTTAAGGTGCTGTAAGGAGCTAACGTGCCTGCATCTCTCCAACACAGAAATGAGGGAAAAGTAACGCACAAAATCTCTGGGCTGAGATAATGAGAGTGAGATAACATAAGAGTTTAATATAAATGAGAGAACATAATGCACAATTACCTTAGCTTAGCCTATTTGCAGAAAAAGTGCAGTGAAATGCAGGAAAAAAAGAAACAACATAAAGCAGAAAACCAACTTGCATCCACCTCACCACCATCCCTGCAGAAGAGAGCCAACACCCAAAAAACCCAGAATCCAAAAGCAGCAACCAGAACAGGAAGCCTCTCATGTTACAATCTGAACTTCAAGGCCCATAATATGTTGCTCCAGCCAGCACTTTAATTTTGAAGCTGGTGTGGCAGCAACAAGGGAATGAATATCATAATCAAATTCAATTTAATCCATGAAACATTTTACTTTGTTCAGGATTGTAGTTTTGATGTGAATCTCCTTTTTAAACCTCACTTCCTGTGCTTTTTTTGTGTTGCTGGGTAGTCTTGAGATCCAGACTGGGTACCTTTTAGATGAAATCATGTGGTCAGACCATAAGTCCATACCAGACTGGAGGAAGTCTGAAATAAAGCTTCCTAAAGCATATATAGGGCAAACTCTGGTCCTTTATACCAAATGACCTGCTCTTTGAATCTGTTACTGTTATAGCATTCTACTTGCTAATGCAGATAAAATTGTACTTGACTATCAGTACACACATGCATATATATGTACATGCATAAACAGCTTTCCTCAGTCATGCTTTTAGATTTATTGGACTGGATCTCTACAGGTAGCACAAGTCAATGCCATTTCACTGAAACCTGCTGCTATCAGTAAGTAATATTTCCCAAATATTACAGTGGCTTTACACTCAGCTAGTCCAGTGTTCTTTAAAATATGAGCTGCAGCAAGGATAGATTGCAAGGATAGATGACTGGAGCTGTTCTCAGTAGTGGGATTCTCAATACCAAAGCTGAGAAAACCTAAATTCAGAGAATGTGACTGTTAGAGAAACATATGATCTGCATGCTGCTTTGCATTCCACATGACCAGCAGATTGTGTAGGTGTCCTCCTCTTCATACAAACTGTGATGGGTAGTTCAGTATAAGGTTTCTTCTATTTCTCATTAAAATACCCATTAAATGTATTAATTGCTAAGATTAAACTCTGTAACTCTGGATGGCAACCCTTCCCTCCAGCATGGTCCAGCTGACACACTGGAGGGAAGAGGTGTCATCCAGGGGGACTTGGATAGGTCTGAGAGGTGGGCCCAAGCCAACCTCGTTAAATTCAACAAGGCCAAGTGCAAGTTCCTACACCTGGGTCAGGCAATCACAAACACAAATGTAGGCTGGACAAAGAGTGGCTTGAGTGCAGTTTCAAGGAGAAGGACTTGGGGATGTCAGCTGATGAAAAACTCAACATGTCCTGGCAATGGTCACTTGCAGACCACAAGGCAGCCATGTGCTGGGCTGTATCAAGTGTGACCAACAGCATGAGAGAGGTGATTATCCCCCTCTACTCTGCTCTTGTGAGACCCCACCTGGAGTGCTGCAGCCAGTTGTGGTGCCCCCAGCAAAAGAAGGATACTGAACTGCTGGAGCAAATCCAGAGGAGGCCACAAAGCTGATCAGAAGCATCTTCCCTATTAGGACAGGCTATGAAAGTTGGGGCTGTTCAGCCTGGAGAAAAGAAAGCTCTGGGAACCTCATAGAGGCCTTCCAGTGCCTGAAGGGGGCCTACAAGAAACCTGGGAAGGGACTTTTTGCAATGGCCTGTAGTGATAGGATGAGAGGGAACAGCTTTAAGTTTGAGGAGAGTAGATTTAAACTGGATATTCTTTACAGTGAGGGTGGTGAGACACTGGAACAGGTTGCCCAGGAAGCTTGTGGATGCCCCATCCATGGAGGTGTTCAAGGCCAGGATGAGGCCTGGAGCAATGTGGACTAGTGGAAGGTGTCCCTGCCCCTGTCAGGGAGGTTGGAACTAGATGATCTTTAAGATCCCTTGCAACCCAAACCATTCTATGACTCTATGAATCTATGAAACAGGAATACCAGATGAATCTTCAGAAGGAATAAAAGTATTTCCATATTAAAAGACATATTAAAAATAAAGGTCATGAAATGGGACATGAGAAAGAGATGAGTTAATATTTGTCATTAATGCCTGGTTAAATGAACAAGAGTGCATTAACAGTCCTGTAACAGTTAAGGCTGAAACTGTGGCGAGGTGTGAGACTGCAATTTATAGGAGGGGTTAATTACAAAGGACTGCATTCTTGCTTTCCCTAAACTTTTCCACAGCAGGAGGTTTTGAGGATACTTGTATAACTTCAGGTGCAATCTAGATTGTTCTGACACTTGCAGTTTTCCACTCAGACTGCTATGGAGAAGTACCTTCAAAAAAGTAATTTCAGACAGGAAGAGAAAGATAGCAGTCAAAATGAAAATTTCCACCGCAGTATTTTGCTATGGTTTTGACTCCTGTCATTGCCTAGGATGAGATTTCAAACACTCCCAATATGAGAAGGGCAACATGAGACACTGTTCAATCACACTTCCTTATTCAGCCAGACCCTTGACCCAGTGTGAAATCCCAAGTATGGCTATGTAATTGTATCTGCCAGGACTGCAGCTCTGTGCTCAGTCTGATGCTTTTGTCTTTATTCAGAAGCTGCCTGCCAAGGCCTATCACTCACACTAGTATCCTGAAGGCAAAGAGGGCTGTGTGACTCTTGGCTGTCTTTGTAAGACTGATCTCCATCAAAGGATGCTGATCCCTTACATGCACATGTTTGCCGTTCACTTTCTTTGATGATTGTGTGAGCTGCCATTTGTGGAGGCTCTTTAATTTATGTTAAAATAAACACCAAATTATGTATGCAGCTAACAGCAGCTTCTTGTCAGGCACACTTTCAGCATTCAGAAAGGGGAGAACATACAGGTGAAATGAACCACAGCCTCTTGTAAACTCTTTTTCTGCCACTACAATCGTTTGAAGTAGGATTGATCTCCAGGGATGCCCCAACTTCTGCACATGCCTGTTTCAGTTTTGAAAAATCTGCTCCTTCAGGATCCCATAGAAGAATAAAGTCATCGACACCCTGGGCCTTATTCTAAAGTAACTTACTCAAATATTGCAAGCAATTAATCTGAAGTCTGTGAAGTCATCACAGCATGAAATAGTTTGCAAGATCAGAATCAAGACTCTTCCTTTGTTATTAAGGTATTTTCACTGGAGCTACTTCTGATCAGAAGGGAATTAATAAAAAACAAGGACAAAACTCAAGTAAATGTCCTGGAAGACCTGAATTTCCTTTTCTACCTTGGGAAAGAATGAACTTATTTCAAATTTAGACCAGGGGGACTCACCTTCTGAATCAAGTGTTGCACTCCTCTCCACTATGATTTGCAGTCAAGCTACAGGTTGTCCTAAGTGACATTTTGGCTAAATTCTTAAAGCTCAATCCATAGTTTATATGTGATCATTGATTATACAAGAGAATTGCATTTGGGGAAATGTGCATACAGCTATCTTGCATGTCTCCTTTTCTGTCAGCATAGAATTATTATTTATTGTTCCTCTTCTACAGAATCCAGTAGGACTTACAGAACCTTTTGCTGCAGCTTTTGGATGAAAAGCCATCCACAAGTATATCCCAACTGCAGCTGTGGTAATTAAACCTAAATAATTCAAACATTCATCCGTAGTATGTGAAATCTCTGGAAGCTAGCAATAATAATCTGCATGCTAATGTCAGATTGGGCTAGAAGCCAGCTGTTGCATGTTTACATGTGTGGAGAGCTCACTTCTTTGGCTTTCTCAAGAAGGAATAGATCAGTATGCAAATGGAAGCTTCCTAATTAAGTCCTACTTCCACAAGTTATTAAACCAATAAAAACCCCACAAAATAAACCACAAGAATATTTTGAAATTGTATTAGGAATGTAAACCATTATTTAAAACTTGAGAAAAAATAGTCATTAACTGGCATACCAAGCTTTCAGCAGACAATGTCAGTGCAAAGTTATTAACCACTACAACTGTATTTATACTGAAAATTGCATTTAACTCTTTCAAAGAGCTTCACAAGTGTGCCACATTCGGTCTCATAGTGCTATGGATACACTTGAAACTGCAGAAATGTTGTTTGAATCCTTTGTGTAGCTTACATGGATTCAGTGCACTGGACATTGGCCCAGACTTCAATATTCATTCTGAAGCCTTACAGGGAGAGTTCTGGATAATGCTTTTGTCATTGACTGTCTTCTTTTTACCTGCCCATATTAGACCAAAGAAATGCTGGCAAAAAGTATGACTCAGGCGCTCTGAAAACTCCAGAGTGTAAGAATATTGGATACATTCAACCCAGTCCTTGTGTAAAAAGGAAGGGGGGGAAAAAACTTTCTTAAACCAAGGGTCCAGGTATAAATTATTGAAGAAAGTTCTTGTCGGGCATAACAAGACTCTCCCCCTTGCTGAAAGTCTCTCTTCTAAGGTATAGCTTTTATCCTTCTCATCAACTGAAGTCTGTAGCCCCTGCAAGTAAAAGCTTAGCTGGTAGACGTGAGGAGGGTTAATCTCAGCAACAGAAGCAGGCAGATCTGATTTTTCCTTACAAGCACTTCCTAGACTCCAATAGTAAAATTCTAGTCGACAGAACCTATCGAGTGTTGTTAATTAAAAGCAGTCTAGGGAAGATGACTCATTTCCTAAAACCAATCTGGGAGTAATCTCCTTGGGGTGATCTTAGTAAAGAATAGTGGGCTGGAGAGCAAAGCTTTCCTTTAAAAATAGCTGTTAACCTGTAACCATTCAAATTCCATTTCCTTCAGGACCCAAGGAACAGGCAAGAAAACGAAAAGCCAAAGAAAAACAGGGCAAGTAGTACTTCTGCTTATCAGTAACACTGCAAAAAATCTCAGCCCTAAATCCAGAAAGAGGCTATTTTACAGAGTGCTTTGGTCGCATGCAACACGTGCAAAGTTTTCCTAAACTGGAGACAAGGAATTAGATCCCTGGTAAAAGATGTGAAACATTGAAAGCACTTATTTTTTATTTCACACGAGCTCAATCTAGAAACATACGGGGCCTGTTAGAGCCTGCATGCAAGCATTTCGTAGTGCATCACGCAAACAGCGAGGCTGCAGCTCCGATGGGCCCAAGAGTGCTGCTCGCATTCTGGAGTGCCATCTGCTGGCACCTTCTCTATTACCTCTGCCGTACGGACAACCTGTGATCCTCCCAGAGGTCCTTCAACCTCTTGCAGAAGCCACCCCTGTGCTTCTGTGAGGCAGAACGCTATCCAAGGGGTTTTAAGACTGGAGCTGACCTGTCTCCCTATGCAAACTTTGGACCAGAGGTTCTGAGTAGCAGTGGTATGTTGATGGACAAGTAGTATGCATGTCACTGGACTATGGTTTGCATGGAGCAAGGCTGATCACTTTGCATGGAGCAAGGTTGATCACATTGCATGGCCCTGCTTTTGAGTATATTAAAAGAGAGACTGGAAAGCTGATAGGCCCTTTTCTGGGCAGAGATGATTGCTTGCCTCACTTGAGTTGAAACTGTGGCCTACTCTGCATTAGTGGGAGGTTTTATGTTCCATAATTCTACAGATACCAGAAAGGGATTATCTTCTGTGTAGGCACTCTTTGTAGTAACCCTAATCTGCTAGTGCAAAGAGTTACTTTTTTTTCTTTTGGTCCTGACATTAGACAAGACTTTAATCAGCTTTGCACAGTGGGCAGCAGATAAATACCTGCTACTGTTTCAGTGACTATTCTACAAAGTCTGAGGAGTTATCACTGTTCTTTCTAAGCTACTCAACTAGGTGAATATTAACTTGTGGAACATGGGATTGCAGGTGATTTAAGTACAACTTTTTACGTAACCACATGTGGTCAAAATTCTCTGAAAGTTCCAGACTTTTAATAGGAAGGAGACACAGTCAAGTTAGTTACTTGAAAGCACATAAAGGGAAGAAAACTAGTCAACTAGCCACTGTCTCAAGTTTATACAGAACAAATCATGGGATTTCTATGTCTGGTATTCAAAATCTTACCTCAGATCTTAATTCCTTGAGGGTAAGTGTCTTAGAGGTGACTCCAGATGAGTTGGGTTCTGGTTCCTCCTCCTTGCAAGGCCTGGCATATTCTACCTGATTGGAGGCTTGGACAAGCAAGCATTGACTCATCTCACTAAAGCAACATAAGGACATACCTCACCAAAACCTTATAAACCACAGTTGTTCCTGCTGTCCACTCTGCCCATCTGCCAAAGCTTATAGCACTCATGACAAAGCTGTCAGGAAGGAACGGGTTATACTTTAGCCCATCCCTTGCACAGGATGGTTTCTGTGTCTTGCCAACTTTCATTTTTGTGGAAAAACAAGCTGAATTATACACTAGAGCCACTGAAATGCTGGGACTTCTGTAGTGTGTGCTGTGGGGGATGCCAGCACTGGCATAGAGGCAGGACATTTCAATGAGGCTGGTGATGTTTCAAACCACTGTGGTAAGGGTCTCTGGAGTGCAGTCAAGGCCTGTGGGGCTATTTCATAATCTCCTGTGCCAGTGAGCTCTGACCTCTACAAAAGCACAATAGTCTGCTTTATCTATACATGATGAGAGGGAATGAATGGCTTTAAGGTTGAGCAGGGCAGATTTAGACTGGATATTAGGAAGAAATTCTTCCCAGTGTGGGTGGTAGAACAGGTTGCCTAGGGAAGTCATGGATGCCCCCTCCCTGGCAGTGTTCAAGCCCCGATGAGGCCTGAGCAACATGGTCTAGTGGAAGGTGTCCCTGCCCATGTCAGGAGGGTCAGAACTAGATGATCTTTAAGGTCACATCCAACCTAAACCATTCTATGAATCTAGAAATCTATGAACCTCTTCTCCTCCCATAGTTCTTCTCCCTTTTGTGCAGTAAAAATCAGTCTGCTGGGCCACAATTTCCTTCTGCCTTTTCTGTCTCTGCTATACTAGATTCAAACCTTTTTGCTCCAGTTTTGGACAGAGCTGTGTCAGAAACCACAGAAGATCAGGTAAGTTTCTGAATTACAATATGCTATACTGAGATTTGGCAAGAGAGCTGCTTGGGACTGGGACCGGTGTGCTCAAGCCGAGAGGTGCTCTATATTGGTTTCCTTTGGGGGCTTTTCTGTGCAGGCGGACCTTGGCGGACAGCGAGGACCATCAGGGTCATCTTCTTGCGTGCCTGCTTGGGAGGGTGATGTCAGCCGTGGGAAATTGAAATGAGGCAGAGCAAAGTTGCATGACAGCCATTTGGCAAGAGAGCTGCCCTCTGGCTGGATTGCAGCAAGCAGCGTGTGCCGGGTCAGCCAACAGAGTGCAGAAGCCTCTGTGGTAGCTTGGACAAAATATAGTAGTCAGGTGGAATATATATATTTAAAAACAAACAATAAGAAAAACCCAAATTTAATTTCACCTACCTGAAGAGATCCAGCCATTGTAATGACTCGGCCAAAGGCTACTGTAAAAATGGTAGGCACCCAGACAGAGCCAATGCACAAACATGCAGGTGTCCAGGCTGCTAGCTGCAGAGAGGGCTGGAGCCTGGCACTTGGAATGGAGGGTGAAGGAGACAACACCTATGTGAGGTGTGACCAAGTGAATTATCTTCTCAATCTGGTGGCCAAGCTAAAGGATGAAGTATCAAGATTCAGAACTATAAGGGAATGCAAAAGGGAGTTAGATATGTGGGAGCAGGCTTTACAGACCTCCCCTGTTGAGGAAGGCATCCCCAGGAACAGGGGGGAATGGGTACAGGTCCCCGTTACAAGCATGGGGGATCCATCCCAGCCTTCTTTGCCTCCCCTGTTGCCCTTGCACAGTAAGTATGAGGCTCTGGAGGTTGAGGGCAATGTGGATGAGAATACAGAAGAGGAACCATCTGAGGCGATGCCTGTAGCAAATCAGTCCCCACCAACCATCAGGACTAGTACCATAAAGAAAATGAGGAGGTTTGTTGTTGGTGACTCTCTCCTGAGGGGAACAGAGGGTCCTACTTGTCATCCTGATCTGTCCCACAGGGAAGTCTGCCGCCTACCTGGGGTCCGGGTATGGGAAATTACCAGGAGAATAGTGAAGCTAATCCAGCCCTCTGATTGTTATCCATTGCTTGATAAGAAGGGCACCAGGACAATCAAAAAGGAATTCAAGGCCCTTGGACAATTGATTGATGGGGCAGGAGCTCAAGTGGTGGTCTGCTCAGTTCCCTCAGTGGCAAGGGTGTACACTGAAAGGAACAGCACAACCCATGCCATCAACAATTGGTTCAAGGGATGGTGCCAGCAGCGGAATTTTGGGTTCTTTGATCAAGGGACAACTTTTACTGCACCTGACCTGCTGGACCTAGATGGGGTGAATTTATCTAGAAAGGGCAAGAGGGCTCTAGCACAAGAGTTGACAGGGCTCTTTGGAAGGGTTTTAAACTAGGTTTGCAGGGTGGTGGTGGGTGGTGAAACCTATCTCTGCAGAGAGGAGAGAGAGGGACATAAACTAGAGTGAGTTGAGAAATCAGCAGCCCAGCTGAAGTGCATGTACACCAACACATGCAGTATGGGCAACAAACAAGAGGAACTGGATGTCTAGGTTCACCAGGAAAACTATGATGTAGCTGCCATTGCAGAAACATGGTAGGACGATTCACACAATCAAAGTAATGCACGGGATGGTTACAAGCTCTTTAGGTGAGACAGGCGAGGGAGGAAAGGAGGAGGGGTGGCCCTGTATATTAGGAAATCTCTTGATGCCACAGAACTTGAGGTAGAGGATGAAAGGATTGAATGCCTGTGGGTTAAAATCAGAGGGAGGGCTAACAAAATTGACATCCTGTTTGGAGTCTGTTATAGACCACCCAACCAGGATGAAGAGGTAGGTTAAATATTCCATAAGCAACTGGAGGCTGTCTCAAGATCATCAGACCTTATCCTTGTGGGCGACTTTAACCTGCCAGACATCTGCTGGGAACTTAACTCAGCAGAGAGAAGGCAGTCCAGAAGGTTCTTAGAGTGTATGGAGGACAGCTTCTTGATGCAGCTGTTAAGTGAGCCTACCAGGGTCAGGCCCTGCTTGACCTGCTATTCTCAAATAGAGAAGGGCTGGTGGGAGATGTGATGGTAGGAGGTTGTCTAGGGTGTATCGACCATGAGATAGTGGAGTTTTCAATATGCAGGGAAATAAAGAGCAATAAGAGAACCCTTACCTGGGACTTCCAGAGGACAGACTTCAGCTTGTTTAAGCAACTAATTCAGAGACTACCCTGGGTAGCAGCCCTTAAGAGCAAAGGGATCCAGAATGGTTGGACCTACTTCAAACAGGAACTCTTGAAGGAACAGGAACAGGTTGTGCCCATGTGCCAGAAGATGAGCTGCCGGGGAAGGTGACCAGCCTGGATGGGCAAGCAGCTCTTGAAGGAATTAAGGGGGAAAAAAAGAGAGTGTATTGCCTTCAGAAAGAAGGGGGAGGGAACTCGTGATACATTTAAGGATGTTATTAGATCATGTAGGAGTAAAATTAAAGAGGCAAAAGCCCAAATAAAAAGCATTTTTATAAATATATTAATGCTAAAAAGAGGGGCAAGAAGAACCACCACTCTTTATTGGACCTGGAGTGGAACATTGTAACTAAAGATAAGGAAAAGGCTGAGGTACTGAATACCTTCTTTGCCTCAATTTTTGACAGTAGGGCAGAAGGACTTCAGGATAACTGGCCTCCTGAACTGGTAGATGGGGTCAAGGAGCAGTATAATCCTCCCAAAATCCATGAGGAAGTAATTAGGGACTTGCTGAGCCACTTGGATCCTCACAAGTCCATGGGACCAGATGGGATCCATCCTAGGGTACTGAGAGAGCTGGCAAATGAGTTGGCCAAGCTGCTCTCCATCATTTACCACCAGTCCTGGCTCACCAGAGAGGTCCCAGATGACTGGAAACTGGCCAGTGTGATGCCCATCCACAAGAAGGGCCGGATGGAGGAACCTGCAAACTCCAGGCCTCTCAGCCTGACCTCAGTGCCAAGAAAGATTATGGAGTAGATCATCTTGGGGGCAATCACAGCGCTCCTGCAGGACAGCCAAGGGATCAGGCCCAACCAACATGGATTTCAGTTTGAAAGACTAATTGTGAGGAAGGGCTGAAAAGGAGAGACTTTAGGTAGATGGTTTTTCTCACCAATTTATAAAGACTTCTCCTAGTCTTCTTTTAATTTTTGAGAATTTTGTACCTACAGGCCAAGTACACATATCCTTTAACATGCATGCTAGACAGTGCATGTCTTGCTTGGAAACATAAACACACAGGGCTTCAGCTTCATCCCATTTTGATATGGAATTTGTAATCAGGCAACTTAAGATGTGTTTGTACCTCTAGTTTGCTTATCAATGTGAAGCCCAAACACGCCCTTCTGAGAAGGCTCATTTTGTCAGGCTTGCTTATCACTCAGCCTGCTTTGGTTGGTGAAGGCAAGGCAGAGGTTGTCCTGAGTGAATATAGGATTGCTTTGACTCGCTGTATGAGTGCATTGATGAATCCAGCTCAAAAAAGAAAAAAAAAAAAAAAAAGTAAGTTGCTTGGTGTTGCAAAAGCTCTCTCATCACAGGGGGGGTTGGGGGAAAGGAAGAGGGGAAGTTGTATGGTTGAGCTTATTGTAGTCAAAACTCTTCATGTCTGAGCAGGATTTGGCTGCCCTAACTTTTTTCAGAGTGTAGTCATAAAGCTGAGCTGTCATAGGTCTTGTTACAAAGACCCGTGAAACAGGATCCCCTTTCCTGGCAATAGACAGTGCTTACCCCTGCCAGCATCTTCTCCTGGGCCCAACCATCCAGGTCCTGCACTCAGATTGCATGTTTTCTTGATAGTTGCTAGTATTGACAAGGGTGAACCCTAAAAATCTAGTCTGCTGATGATGCCATTAGTAGAAATAAATCCCATGATCAGGGATTTCCCAGGGAAGCCCCTGGAGTGAGCAGCCCTGTGATCTTGCTGCTGTGAGATTCAGCATGCACAAGCTGTATCAGGCTGTGTAGCAATCCTACAATCCATTTTCCAGGAACAGAATAACCTAATGATGTTCAAGATCATCTGCTTTGTATTACTAAAACTTAGACTGTGAAACTTCATGATACCAGACCACTGATTAAAATTAGCTTGCCCTTTCAGTATTTCAAAGCATGTTTTATTTACCACTGTAAAAATTATGCTTTTGGAAAAATTCCTAGACAGTGGAACTGAATTTTCCCTTCTTGTTTACCAGACTGTAGCGTGAGCTTGAAATTCCTGCATTTCTTAAAGAATCTCTAGCATCGTTCTACTAAGCACTTAAAGAACAGTTGCCTCAAACAGAGAAAGGGCAAGAGGTTTAGTGCATTCTTTGTGAGCTGTTTGAATTCCATATAAGGTTGAGGTCAGTTTGCTAAAAGCAAGTGAAAGATTTTGTTACTGATTGAAGGTGTGCAGAGACAGAGTAGAAAATAGCTTTCTTAACAAAAGGTTAATTAGAAAGCGAATGTATACTGACCTGAAGAGGAAGCTGTCCCATCCCACTCCTCACTTTCCACTATACTACAGTCACAGATACATGCTCTCCCTGCTTGCAGCTCTTCCCTTGCACCTTATTTGTTTAAAAAAAAAACCAAAACCCATAAATGAAACAAAACAAGAACCCGAACAACGCTCCCAAGACAAACAAACTACACAAACACACACCCCCCAAAAAAACCCCAACCAACCAAACAACAAAAAAAAGGCAAACCCCAACCAAATGGAAATTAACCCCACAACCCAAAGCTGTGACATCAGGAAACTGAATCCTCATTGCTGTTCTACACTGCATACTGCACTCCTTAATAAGTTACCATTTGAGGTGAAGATCTGGGTGATAGCTCTAAGTACATATTCCTGATACCACAAGAGTGTTGGCAGTGTGTTAGCTCAGCCCTGTAATATCCTTCCCAATGTACTGGCCCAAGCAAGACACCAATGATTCAGAGAGGGCTGTATGCAGTCCCTGTATCCAGTGTGCTTGTGACCTTAGGAGTATTTTTGTAGGAGTGCAGCATGCAGTCAGGGTCTGCTGTCAAGCAAACCACCTTTTTAGCATTTAGCATAATAGGAATCAAATCTTTTCTTGAAGTTCTTACATACCTCAAATTCAAAGAAAACTCTGAAAAAAATGAGATGTCTGTTTTTTTCCTGCTTTGTCAGTTGTTGAGATCTGGCGCTGTGCACAGCTCACTGGTACATTTTGTTGCGTATTAAGCAACATTCTCAAAACCTGCCGGTAGGGAGCAATTATTTAGGGTCTTTTGTCTTCAGCCTTTGGGGAATGGGGACCACTTCTTCAAACTACAGCAGAGGATAAAGGTCACCAGGAAAGAGGTGTGGATGATGCTGGCACAAGGTTACCAGTGGGAGGCAGCATTATTCATAGTAGAAGAATTACCAAGAATTACCAAGCATTGTTGCTTGACTAGGAATTGAACCACCCTACTAAAAGTGAATGGGGTGGGTAGAAGGATGTGTCTCTGCAGTAAGGTATGAGTGGTGGTGGTCTCTCTTCTCAGCGGGATGACCTAGCATGCACAGCATGAGCTCCAGTGAGGAAAAAGGGGAACTAGAATGCTATGCCTAACATCTAAGATACATCTGAAAATCTGTGGGCAGAGGTGGTCCTAAAATGGATCCAAGTTCCCCAAATACTTATTTTCAGAGCCTTGATTTACCTTATAGGTGGGAGACCAGTTGTTAACAATTTACTGAAATATTGAACAAGTGGAGAAAGGAAATGCACATTTACTGAGCAGAGTGGTGCCTTTAAATACTGACAGGCTTATAGAGCCACAGAATGCTTTGGGTTGGAAGGGACCTTTAAAGGTCATCTAGTCCAACCTCTCTGCAGTAAGCACTTTTGTTTACTCTGTTCACTAGCTCAATTACAGCATACTTAGACTGAAACTCCAATAAACAAATGGATGAATCAAAAGTGCAATTATGCTGCTTAGAGAACTTACATTATGTCTTTCAAATATAATCAGCAAGACATGCTCTGCATCAAAGAGAGCTTTAAATGCTATAAGGAAGGTCTAATTCAAACCACATCAATACTGCATTGTGGAAGTTGAGAAAGATACATAGAGAGGCTTTCAGAAATCATGTAAGCAACTTAAATTGCTGACACAGAGGAGAGTAAGGTATGTGTATTTTGATTTCCTGGGAAAATGAATCTGATGATGAAATTCTTGGGCAAAACTGCACATAAAAAATGATTACCCACTGTGCTGCCAATTCATCATACCTGGTTAGCCTCCTGTAAGTCTTCCTTAGACTTACTGTCCTTCAAATTCTAGGATAACATCACTGAGTTATTTTAACATCTATGTAGGGTAATTCTCAAACATCTCTTCCAGCTGATTTCCTCAGATGGACAAGACAAAATGCTTGTAAATCTTAGAAAGTCTATCATAGATAGAGTTTCATCTGTAAGATCCTGTTCTTGGGTCCTGAGGCTGTTCCAAGGCTACCATTATAAACTACAGTGAATTGAAACAGCCAATGGCACAAGATCCGAAACTTTCTTTTTGTGCACTATAGCTGAGACTGTCATGATCTGGGAACAGAGCAGCTGTGGTTGCATCATAGTTCAACTGTGAATCACAGAAATGATTTTTCTCAAGGTGTGTCAGCATTAGATTAGCTGCTTCTGTTTGTGACAGGTCTCCTTTGACAAGTCTCTATTTGAGTGATTACTAATCTGCTATACTTCTAAATCCTGTCACTTGGGGTGTAACAGGTCTGTCCTCTTTTTAGGAGACAGACACAATTATTCATAGCATGGTAATTGACTTGTAAATTAAACCGCAGATTCCAGAGACACTTCTAAACTTTGGCTGTAAGAACTTGAGTTGTTTTCAGGGTCTTTTACTTGGAGTACTTTTGGTTTGGTTACTCATAGTTTGCTTTGGATTATATATTGAGATATATATTTAATTTAAGATGGTAACGATACTGGAATTTCGTTGGGGCTATGTAACAGGGTAAATTAACTCCTTCATCCTGACTTGTAATTCAAAAGTTCTCTCACTTTTTCCCTTTTTTTGCTTCAGGTAGAGCTTCAATTGCTTTTCAAATGCATTACTTTATATGAAATATAAACAATGCAGAGGGCATGCTAGCCATATGAAACTGGGCCCAGCAAAGCAGATATCCCAAGTTCCCTTCCAGAGATTTCTTCTTGAGTTTTGGGCAGTTGATTTAAAACAAACAAAGAGCCACACAACAACAGCACATTAAAATAACAATTTTAAATAAAATTCTAAATCTAAAAATCACTCTAAAACTCTACAGTTTATAACATGCTTGTGTTGTCTTTAAGTGTTTTCAAACTGATGAGTCAAAATTTGCAAAATGCAATTTCATCCTTGTTTTAGAACTGGGAGATATTGCTAGGTGACTGATTAAACTGAGCTGCTTCACTGATCACCACTGACTGCTCACAGGCTCTTTCTGTCCTGGAGAATCTCTCTTTTGATCTAGCCTTCATTTTGAAGAAAGTTCTTAGATTATTTTGCACTTTTCCTAATTTTCTCTGGATTAGGTTTCCTTTCAAAGCTATAGCTTGACCATGTAAATTAACTAAAATTACTACACTAAGTTCCAGCCTGAGGCAAGAACGCTTATTTTTTTTCTAGAGGAAACCTCTCTAGCTGTGATTTTAAGAAAGAAAAGCCTTCTCTTTTCTCTTTGTCCAGAATGGTTTGCTTGTAAGGATACTGTGTCTCCATAGCTGAATGATTAAGCAAAAAATGCTGGGTATTATTCACACATTCATTTTCCAGCTCAGGAGTTGAGCCAGTGGCTTTACAGCCAATAGCCGGTGTGTCATATTACAGCCAAGTCAGAGGTGTTCTGGCAAGTGAGCAGTTACCACTTCTGCAGATGGCCTGGCTGCTCTGGGCTTAACTGTGAGCTCAAAGGGGAAGCTGGAAATAAGGCTATCAGAAGGTTGTTCCCCTTGCCTTTAGCTGCCTAGGCAGGAAGGGCAGATGAGAGAATGTGTTGCTCTGCCTGCTGAAGTGCCTTAGTTTAGATAAGAATATGCAGTTTGGAAGTAGACCCAGAAGAAAAGAATGGGAAATAGTTCATAGTTAGGGTTTTTCTTTTCCCAATCCTGGCAACTGAACCTTTGGAATAGCCTCCTTGACATAACTTTTTAGGTTACTCAACTGTGTGGACATGAAAGAACAGAGCTGACAGCTTCACAAGACCACTGCCATAGAATACAGCAGAGAATATCATATTACGGGCAGTGAATTAGAATATAATGTAGAATACCTTTTATATTACTGCTATAGAATAGGATAAAGTTGCTGATTTTCATGATTAAACTGTCAATTCAGCCAGATGATGATCAGTGATATTCTGTTCTCCCTTCTGTGGAAGGAACCTCTGGAAGAGCTAAATAGGTTAGGTGTGGGTCATCGGAAAGGAACCACCTGTCATTTATCAGCACAAACAGCATCAAGACACTGTCCTCTATAATATGTAAACAGTAATAGGAAAGGAAACATAGGGAAGCCATGTGTTGTTTGAGTAAAGACAATGTCCTGTAAGATTCCCTATAGGTGGTACCAGAATAATCATTTTTAGTGTCTTGTATGACTTTTTTTTCTTGGTCTCTATTGTAGGTACACCATAGAAATCCATCCACTGGGTGTTTTTTTTCTGAACTGTTTTCTCTGGACCATCACAGATCTCCAGATATTCCCAGTTCACACCTGTTTCCTGGCCATTTTTGAGTGCACAAGTTGTTGTTTTGGGGGCATCCAAGTTCAGGAGTTCAAGCCTGCTTTGTCCCAGGAAGAGCATAAATCTTAAGGAACTTACTGACTGCTACACTTCACTGCAGTGACAAACATAAAACCAGACAAATTCAGTAACAGTGACTTTTTAACAGTTTTCTGCCACGTAGTTCTCCAAGATTTTGGAAAGGTCTAAATTGCATAGATTCTTATGATTTTGCTCTCAGCAGACTTTGGGGACTCCTTTTTAGGCTCATGGTGGCTGATGTTACAAGATGTTAATTTTCCTTAGTATCCCTGGAAGTACTGATGAAAAAAGCCTCTGAGTGTATTTTTACTATCTGTCACACTGCATTTTCTCTCCATCTGTACTTGCCTTTTGAGAATTTCATTTACAAGGATGCTGCTGAATCAGAACATTGTAACAGGTGCGCAGAATTCATTCCTGATAGAAACTTTCAGCTGATCTGTGACCTTGTGTTATTTTCCAGCTAGGTGCAGAAAACTTCATCAGTTCTCTGTTTTCTGCCTAGAGACTGTAGGGAATATATCCAACCTCTCTTTTAGCCCTCCTACAGCTCATTAATTTGTATGAGTGGGATTAGAGGGCAACCCCTGCATAGTGCTAAATGCTGTACAGATCCAGTCTGAAGAGATGGCTCTATAATTGTTCTAGCTTTCTGGGGATTGCTTTGCAACAAATGTGTTGCAACATTTGTTGCTTCTGTAGATTAAAGATCATGCCCCTGTAATGCACCGGGAGCTAAGGAATGGTTTTCCAGTGTTCAGCCTTGGAGTAAAGTAGAATGTGAAAGGTGGATATAGAAACAGAGGCACTTAGAGAAAATGTAAGAAATTTGTTAACATAGACAGTACCTGGTTTTGACTGCCTCTGTGATTAGAGCCCCTGAGGACTTAGTGCCACCAGGCTGCTCTTATGGCTGATGTAAAACTGGGTTTAGGATTGGGAATTCATTCTTGGCTCTCTGCCACCTCCATCCAATTGCCCTTCCCAGTGAAGTACATAGAGGCAGAACACAGCAATGAACATCAGCCTGTTGGGCTTAGCATCAGTTGTGCCAAACTAGTCTGTTTGTCAGACTTCAGAAGCAGCAATGTGTCAGGTATACTTTTCCCTTTTGATTTACCTTGCCAATGACCTCCTTCATTCTTGTTTCTGCTGCAGCACTTCCTGATAGAAAAGCAGAAGTGAAGAACAGCATGAGAATGCCAGTGTTTGCATGCTACTCTCACTAAACCTCAGCTTGAGTCTTTCCCTGGTAACTAAAACAGTGTTTGGAGCCAAAATTCATTTGCATATTCTGAGGCAGCGCCAAACATAATGTAGGATTTTGATTTCTGAACTAGCATGCATAGATATCACTGTGCAAGAAGCAATGGCGTATAATTATTAAATAAAAACCTGTTAGGAACCATATCTAAAACCTTGAGTCATCTACATTCAGTTAGCTTTCTTCTTTCAGGACCTTTTACTTCCATGTGCTCCAGGATTCTGACTAGGAAGTACAGAACCATAAACAGGCATTGCTCTGCTAAAAGAAAACAGGAAGCAAGGAAAATGTGAGGAAAGAGCTTGAGATCTTCTCTTGAAATTTCAGGGTTTATACTACTACTGAACCTCTGTTTTTAAGTTTGTTTCAGTAATGCATCAAGCAGGAGTAGTTAAATATGTTGGCTTCCAAAGGAGAAAGCAATAGTGGAGAACGTGGATAGGAAGGTAGCATTCTTCCTTTTAAAAGGGAGTTAGTTTTGGCCTCTGTATCCTCTAGGGAAGGCAAGTAACTAGAGGAGGCCGTATTCTGGGATGTCATCAAAGCATTGCCAGCATTTTCCTTTCTCCTAGCACACTGTGATTTAAATGATTGGTGATGTCAGAGCACTGGGATTCCAGACAGAATTGTTGTTCTTACCTCACTGTGAGAAGTTGCATGGGTTAGCATTTCCTTACAAGACATTGTCCAGTCTTTCTTACATGAAGGGGTTCTCATATTTCATTTGGGCTAATTATGCTGCCTCCCTTTCCTGCTCCCATAGCACTGTGCCTGACTCTGTCCATTCTGAAAATAGCAATCGATACAGCTCACAGCTATTTTTATCTGCTAGTGTCAACATGAGGCAGGCACATATTCCCAGAAAAAAAATTGTAACTCTTTGCAGCTTCTGCATCTGCAAAGTAAAAAAGGCTCAAAATGCAGAGGTAGATTGAATGAAGTTTGAAATGTTCTCCATTCTTGCTCTTCCTCTGAAGAAGCTGTAGAAAGTTGCATGACATGGTACATTGAGATGTCTTACAGAATCTGCCAAATTTGCTCACATTTTTTTCCAGCTTTGAAACCAGGAATTTTTGTCAAGTTGTGTTGTATTTAATGTACCCCCAGAGTTCAGCAATGGTTTAGCTTCACATCCAGAAATGCAGTAAGAAGTGTTTATTATTTTGGTGTAGTTACTTCATTCTCTAGAAATTCCATATGCTTTGACATTGTGGTTCTTGCTGTTGTAATAATTCAAAGAAAATGTGAACAGGAATGAGTAACTTAGAGAGCAATTTAGATGGCAGAGCATTATGCAGTAGAGAAACATTCTCAAGAAGGTTAGAAAACAAGCCACAATTGTTTCATCCGGTAGAAATTTAGACTGAGTGAGACACTGCAGTTCAGGTTAGAAATTTAAACACTGAAGGCTGTAATTAAAAAAATCATTGTTGGTCAAACTCATAATTAGTTAATACTAGGAGACCCCAGAGTAAAGGTGCAAGGACTACAGAAAACTGTGTGGTGACAATGTTTTTTGCAAGGAAATCAGCTACATACTGTAGCACAGGATGTTTAATAACAATCTGTAAAATAATTTAATGAAAATTTGGTCTTAACGCTGCTTGAGCATCTTGTTTATTTACACTGCTTCAAGCAAGGCCAGTGCTTAATAAAATTAGCTAACAGCACTGCTGAGAGATAAGAATAAATATAGGCTTTAAGGTTCTCTGTTGTATCTTTTTGTCCTGGGTTAACACAGCCCACTCTTGCAAGCTGCCCTCCTCCCACACAGACAGGAGGGAAAGTTACAGAAAAAAAACCCTATGGTTTGAGATAAGGAACTGAGGTAAGGAATTTAATGAGATGATAAGATGCACAGCTGCCTTAGCCTATTTGCATAAAAGCACAGCAAAAAGCAGAAGGAGCAGCAGAAGACACCCAAGGGTACTTAAGGAGCTGGCAGATGTGCTCACCAAGCTGCTCACCATTATTTGTCAACAGCTCTGTCTAACCAGGGAGGGCCCAGTTGGCTGGAAGTTAGCAAATGTGATGCACATCTACAGGAAGGGCAGAAAGGATCTGGCCTCAGTGCCAGGAAAGTTTATGGAGCAGGTCATTCTGAGTGCCATCACACAGCACTTGTAAGACAACCAGGCAATCAGGCCCAGTGAGCATGGGTTTATGACAGGCAGGTGCTGCCTGACTAATCTGATTTCCTTCTACAATAAGGTGACCCACCTAGTGGATAAGGGCAGTGCTGTGGACGTCATCTACTTGGAATTTAGTAAAACCTTTGACACTGTCTCCCACAACATTCTCCATCAGTCAGTCTGGCACCCAGTCACTAGTGGTATCCCTCGGGGTTCAGTACTGGGGCCCGTCTTCTTGAATACCTTTGTCAAGGATCTTCATGAGGGGATTGACCCTCAGTAAGTTTGCAGATGACACAAAGCTGGGTGGCTGTGTCAATCTGCTAGAGGGTAGGGAAGTTTTACAATGAGACCTGGACAGGTTAGATTGATGGGCCGAGGCTAGTTGTATGAAGTTCAACAAGTCCAAGTGCCAGGTCCTCCACCTGGGGCACAACAACCCCATGGTAAGCTCATGACCACTGCTGTGACTTTAGTGGATGAGGTATTTAATATGTTTCTTCTTGTCCTACTGGCACATTATCAATGTCCGCTGTGCTTTCTTGTGCGTATTGGGTGGTGGTATGGTGAACTGTGTAGCAAAATGGCAAGAGTTGACACTTGCAGAGAAAAGTGAAATTGCCCCATGTATTTCCAGGCACATCCAAAGCAAGTAAAGTCAATTCTGCTCTACTGCTTTTGAAGTCTAGCCAGAGCATTTGTCTCTGTGACCTCAGGGAAGGGTGAACAGATGAAACCTCACAGCACTTTCTATTAGATAAATAAAGAATAACTGGACATTAAATGGAAACAATAAATATAACAAACTGCAATATTTCTAGCAGATCTCTGTCCACAAGTTTTTAAAAGGTGTTCTCCACTGGTATTTCACCTGCAATGTTCACAGGCAAACTTTTGGTGTTTCTGAGAATGATTAAGAACTGCAATATGTGGTTCTGATGTGATAAAGCAGCCTGTATTTCTGAGTTCAGTCAGTTGATCACTTTGTTTAATATCCTTCATGCATGAGATAATAAACAGCAGAATTCCCATGACCAAACCCTCCTAAACAATTGCAGTGCAGAATATAAATCAAGATGTTGGATAATGCACTTGCATGCTGTAAATATGTTAGAGGTCCCTCTCTGAGATGGAAATGTACAGTCTGCTTGTTTCTGGGATGCCAGTTTTGAGTCTAGATTCCATTCACAATCAGTGGAAATAGCAGTGCAATTCTTCTTTTTCTTCAGTTTGTAATAAACCCATCATGACAGATTCATAGTCTGTTGTGACTGGTGAGCAATGGAGAGCACAGCTGAAACATTTCTCCCTATTGTACAAGGTCTGCCAGCTTGCTCAGTGTGAGCAATGGTTTTACGAGACCTGTCTCCTAGAGTAATGAGAGTGCTTGAGAATCTCAGATTTGGCAGGGGTAGAGTGAGTTGTTTGTTTAAATAACTGTGTATGTCAGGAAGCTTGAAAGTGTCATGTCTATTCAAAATACAAAAGAAACCAAACATCAATTTATTATTTCTAGGACATTGTAGAAAATAACATATTAGAATATTGAGCTCTTTGGGAGAATCTGATTCATGATTTAGAAGGATCAATAATGTCCCTGTAATCTCATGCAATTAATTATTTTCCATATATCCAGCCAACTCTTATTTAGTATGTATATAACATGGATTCACACAAATAAAACTTCAGATAATGCAAAACAAAGAAATTGAGTTAAACAAATTGTTGTGAGACTGATAGAGAGGAGGGATTGCAGGGGAGGGTGTGTGGGGGGGTGTGCATGTACAAAGCTAGTCCATAATCTAGATAATCAGAACTGAGTTCACTTTCTTCCATTCCTTGGGAAGACTTGGAATGTATATCCATTGCGGAATCTGTCCTTCAGGTATTTAGAAACAGATGAGAGGAAGAAATATACTCTACATTTCTTGCCCTGATTTGTTTTCATAAGGCCATTAGACATACGTTACTTTCTTTACAGTTACCTGCAGAGGGAATCCATTACAAAGGATAGAAACCTTTACTTCAGGGCAGGAGAAGCACTGAGCAGAGATGGTCTGCCTCAAGGAACTTATGCAAACACAGTAAATGTAACTTATTTAATAGTCAAAAGAAGTGAGGTGATGCAGTCCACAAACATGCAGTCTTGTAAAGGAAGGGTGTCCAGATCTCCAGCAACGAAGTTCGGTGCCAAATACAATAGAGACCACATCATATACTGTGTCTTTCTCCACCTGCGAAAAGACTCAAGAATTAGCTATGCTTCCTACCTTCCTTTGTTAAAAACATGGCACAGAACCTTAAGTTAGCCTTTGCTTAAGATTTTTAGGTGACAAATCTTTTAGATATATTGAGGACCAAGTGAACCATTGGCCACTTGTTAATGGGGAGGCACTAATTACAAAACAGATTGTATTCCTAAGACACAAAATTTTTGTCTAGAACCTGCATTTTCATTAAGTGCTGACACTGAAGTCAGGTATGCTTGGTGGTTTGTAAGCTCATTATGGGAAATAAATGATGTTTGGATGGAGATAACATAACCCTTACAGAAGATTTTGGCAGGTGAGTTTTAGGTTTTGTGGAAGCAAATGAAGAAGCTGAGTTGGCAAGTGAAGGAAATGTCAGCCTTCCAGTTCACAGGCCTGTGTGTATAGTCTTTGCTAATGCCCAGTTGCAGTGTTTTCATGTTCCCATTTTCCTGTATCAGTTCTAATTGGCTTTGGAGGTTGAGATCTAAAAGCCACACATGCTTTGCAGGGGAAAATTACTGCTCTCAGCAGAGGAGTGCTATGGGATCCTCCTTGATTTTTAATAGCTACATTCTTTCAAGCTTGGTAATGTATTTAGTGATAATGAAAGTAGCTCATTGTGTTGCTATGAGCCAGGTGTAATGTAAATAGACATTGTGCAAACATATTCAGACTACCAAAGCAAATTATTTCTGGTTGATCCTGGCCTTATTTAAGCAGTAAGGGGAAGATCCTTGCCTAAAAGCTTACTATTGTTATCTATAGCCCTGGCATCTGGAGAACCTCCTAGAGAACAAAATTAGTTATTGCGTCCAAGGTAGAATCCCTGCCACACTCCTTTGACAGAGCCTATAGCAAATGCTAATGATTGTATTTAGAATTGAAAATTATTGTGTTTAGAACTAAGCTCATCAGGCTGAAGATCTAACAGAGGAGAGAAGCTTCCAAATAATGTGCATACAATGGTCCCTGATTAGACCTATAGCTCTCCATTAATATGGAAAAAGTATCAGAGGAGGTCAGAACAGTGCCTGTTAGTTATTGCATTTGACTGCGTTAATTGCAGGCAGATTGTAGAAGAGCTTTCTGGAGGGGAATCACTAGCATACTGATACCTATGTGCTAGGTAGCTGAAAGTCATACTGTATAAAAACACAACTGAGTTGACACCAAGGCTTCAGAATTAATGTTAGTACCAGGGAGAGAAGCATGCTGGAACACTGGCTTCCACTTCCCTTTGGTCTCATCACTAACCCATCCTCTCTTTTATCAGGGCCTGGATGTGTGGAATCCCTGGAGCTGTAATAATAAAGACCTGATGAACATGTAGAACTGGGTGAAGGGGAATTACTGGAAATCTGAGAGCCCTCCCTGAATTTGCAGGGCAAACACCTCTTATAATTGATATGTCTGCTTATTTAGTGTTACTAGTTACAAATCTTTAGTAAATAATACCTCAACAGGTCAGACATTTAAGGCACAATGAGTCATTCTCCAGCATTAAATGAGAAGCCTTGATCACAACATTTTTGACTGTGGCAACTGAGTGTTTTAAATGTGTATCTCAAGCTGCATGTTAAAATAAGTGCCTGTGGTATGACTGGGCTGGAAGGATGAAAGAGAAAATTCACTGGGCTTTCAGACTGGAACATACATTATCTGCTGCAGCTTCAGGCTTTATTGCAAGGGCTCTGGTTTTACCCAAATTGGCTGCATCTTGGCAAAAATTTTTCCTCAGCATGTTCTTTTTATGTAGGTTTGCCAGCAGTAAGCTCAAAAATTGGACAAATGAAACTCGTCAGTAAGCCTGTAATGTAAGTGTTGCTCTGTGCCCAACCCACAGAATGTTATTACTCAGCTGTTGCCCCAGCCATAAAGTTTTACCTCCTTGGTTCAGGTTGTGATAGCTTGTGTTTCGTTTGGAAGACTCCAAGTTCAAGATGCAGAGTGCTAGCCAACATGACTACTCTGTCAGAAATAAAAGGCCTGTCAGAGTGGTTTCCTACCTCTGAAGAAAAGGTGGATGTGGCCAGGGACAGAAGAACACAATAGACTTATACCTGTCTTTTCCCCATCATGTCTTCTTCAGCTTTTACCAAGATAATTTGGATACCACCTCATTGGAGAACTTGTCAGGTGCTTCCTTTCATTCATGATCCGTCTGCTACCACAACATTTCAAGATCCATATTTCAGAATAGAGTCATAGAATGGTTTGGATTGGAAGGGACCTTTTAAAGGTCATTTAGTCCAACTTGCCCTGCAAACTAGAATGTTTCCAGGGATGGGGCTCCTACCATCTCCCTGGGCAACCTGGGCCAGTGTTTCACCACACTCAATGCAGAATATTTCTTCTTTATACCAAGTTTTAATCTACCTTATTACAATTTAAAACTGCCACCCTTTATCCTCTCACAACAGACCCTACTAAAAATTTGTTCCCATCATTACAGGAACCCTTTAAGCATTCATAAGCCACAATAAGGTCTCCCCAGAGCTTTCTCTTCTCCAGGCTAAGCAATCCCAATTGTCTCAGCCTTTTGTCATAGAAGACGTGCTTCAGCTTTTTTATCATCTTCATGGCCCGGGTCCAACGGGTCCATGTCTTTTGTGCTGAGGACTCCAAAGCAGGACACAGTACTCCAGATGGGGTTGCAAAGGAGCAGAGAGGCAAAATCACTTCCCTCAACCTGATGGCCATGCTTTCTTTGATGCAGCCCAACTTTGATGCAGTTGGTTTTCTGGGCTGTGAGCACACATCTATCAGTATCCCTAAGTCTTGCTCTACTGTCATACTCTTCATCCCCCAGCCTGTATTGGTACTTGGGATTGCCCCAGCCCAGGGGCTTGTTGAACTTTATGTTGTTCACATGGGCCCATTTCTCAAGCTTGTGCAGGTCCCTCCAGATGGCTAGTAAGTTAAGTCCACTCTCTGAAACAGTCAGCAGTTTGATAAATTTAACAGGTTATATGACACAAAAGACTTCTTTACAGGTGTTTTCTTACCCTGGGGTCTGGCTGTGGGCTAAGAGGTAAGAGAAATTTATTAATAGCTCTGAAATAAAAAGCCTTTTGTGCAACTGTGAAGTTAGGGCATGCGTTCTTAAAAAGCCCTGCTTTGCCATAATTGAAAGCCACTTTGGCTGCATCCCAGCTGATTTCTGCTGGCTGATAACTGTCTCCCTCCTTTATGACCCCTAAAATAGTTTGTCTGGGTTTTTTTTTTTTGTTTGTTTGTTTTTTTCATTCTTGGTCACCCTTTGGCAGTGTTTTGGTCACCACAGTATTGGGTTGCTTGTCACATTCATGGTGTCCAGAGAGGGGATTAAAACTTTTATGCTCTTGCTGAACATTTGATGGAAAACTGCATAGACAGCTCTTACAGCTTCCTTTGAGGGTAGATGGGTGGTTACAGTGTCATAAGGGTTTGGGTCTCAAGGGCTGAAAGCTTCCCTGCATTTCATATCCAGAAATGACAGAGTTGCAGACTGTTGTTCTCCATGGACAAAAGGAAATGCTTTTAACAGTGCTTTGTAAAACTTAGACCATGTCTGTGTTAGTGACTGCTCACACTGCTACTCACAAAACTAATTCCATGCTCTAGGTGTAGTCCTGTGATGTGTAGATGTGCTCTATTTAGACTGTCCAACTTTCAAGTTAGCAAATGGACACACCATTAAATTTTGCAAAGACTGGCAAGATGAGTGTAATGTCCAGACAGAGCAGGAAGAGGCAGAATATGTAAGGGATCTTTTCTCTATGCAGGCATTGTAGTTATGATCTGCAGTAACATGATTATGAAATGGTAAGAAAAATCTTTAATTAGCATCACCTAAATTGCTGGCATTTCTGCAAATTATAAAATTTATTGATGCATATTACCAAATCCTGTAATCCCCCCTTGCCATTTGCTGTCTTTATTATTCTCTTAACAGTTGCAAGGTGGATGTTCAGCCAAAAAACTATCCAATTATTTCATCAGTGCCTAAGAAGATAACTATACACATATGACTAAGCTGCATGTGTCCTTTCAAACTGGTTAGTGTGGAATTTTCAGCTCCATTTCCAGGCACTTAGCTTTGATTCTTGCAACTCCTGTATTAGAGAGCTCAAAGCAGCATGAATGTGGGTACTGCAAACAAATATAGACAGTTCTGTTTTCTGTCTTGGACACCTCCATGTACCATGTTTGTAATGTCTGTGTGAAGACTGAGTTAGATACATTGGTGAAAAAGCATCTGATTTCACCTAGAAAGATGGAGGTGATAATGTTGGAAGAAGATCCACCAAAAGCCATTATGACTCAAATCCTAAAGCACCAATATAACCGATATAACTTTACAGAGCTCGATGCAACACCTATCAAAGTATAGTACAAACCACCTTTGAGATCCAAATTATCTTCTGAACTGTACCACTGGAAGCTGAGAACTGCTTTCTTATTGTTGAATAGATTCAAGAACGTGCTGAATCTGACACAATCTTCATCCAGTTGAAAAAAAAAAATTGTTTACCTGGTCAATAGCAGAACCATTTGTATTGATCATTGATCAACTATTAAGAGAGTTGGGAGGATAAGGATTAGACTTAGCTGATCATTAGCTCAAAATGATTCTTTGTTTCCTGCACTTATGAAGGACGTAGCTCTGTGTTAAAAGGGTAGGAGACAGAGGGATAGTGTATTATAAACTGTGATGTTTTGGTTTAATTTGTTGGGTTGTGGGGTTTTTAAATCAACGTATTTTTTAAAAAAAGCACAGTGAACATTTCTTTGGAAATGCCTTTTTTGTTTGCTTTTTGCAAGAAACATTGCCCTAACACACTAGTGCATGGCAGTTGATAAGGAAGTGCCCTGGGCTAGAGAAGTCTGCTTTCTTTTTCAGCTAGAGGAAATACAAGCAGACAGTTTCCAGCGCAAGAACTAACTCCAAATTTTGAAATCTTCCTGTTGAGAAATACTAGTTTCAAAAGCAAGGAAATATGGTTTTCATAATGATGATCAATTGTTCCATGTAACTCTGTAACTCTTTTTTACTGAAGTTTGGGAAAGCTAAACTACCTTCCACATAAACATTGTGCCAGATGCTGCTACTTTTTATGCTATGCAAATATGTAGCAGTCATTAAAATTTCTGTACAATCCCCATACATTGTCTCTCAATATAGAGATTATGCAGGTGCACATCTCCAGTACTTCTGTGCCCCAATTTGTGCATTTCTAATCCATCTATTAGTGTAGAATCCAGAAATGTATTTTACTAAGCCAGTTCCTGTTCTTTTTCAATTTTTTCTTTCCCCCTCACCCTCCTCAAAGCAGTCTGCCATTCAGCAGTGGTGGAATTTCCTTAAGGCAGAGCAATATTGTGTCCCATTACAGGTCTTCCACAAGTTCCATAGCACATAAATATTTGTGCTGTCAATAAACAAATTTCTGCTTGTTGCCTTTGAAAATGCTGCATTGTTTTCTTGTGAAAGGAGGCAGGGCCCCAGTTTCTCATGGAAATAGCAATTTGCATCATGTGCACAGTCCATCCCTCTGATTTCGCATGTTTGTCGACTTCTGAGTTTCACATTGTAAGTGCTGGTATTCATCTCTGAAGTGATGAAAGAGTGAGAAAGTAAATGGAAGTGTGATAGAAATGGAAACAGAGAGCTTGCCAAACCCTGCAGCATTTTGTACAGTTAAAAAGCCGATAGCGTCCTTTTGCTCTTGGCTGTGGTACTTCAGCTACTCAATGAGTGGAAGAATAAACTTGTTTCCATTGAAAACATACTTGAATTGAGCTAAGAGTCTTCTGCTCTTGTTTTTGTAGCAGTCCTTTCAAAATGTCTTGCAGGGTCAGAGCATGAACCTCAAGGGAAATTTGAGTGTAAGACACAGGTGGACAGCAGGGTGGATATGCTTGCACTACATTTAGAATTGGATTTCTGAAGAGTGAGGCTAGAACTGCCTGTAGTCCCTTAGTTAAAGAACATGAATGTTAAAAATGTTCCAGGCTTCTTTTTTTTTTTCCTTTCCCATTTATTTGAATGGAAGCAACGTGCTAATTCAAAGCAAAGATGAATGGGTAACATGTTGCTTGCTGTGTGTCCTACTGCACTGTCTAAACACTGAAATATGCATGTCCTTCATCTGGGAACCACCCTTAAGCCGTTGATTTGTAGTTACACCATGGGGGTTTTTTGAGCTGTATAGTGTCCCTATCACTAGGTGTAGTAGAAGTACCCTTCCATGGTAGGTGTGACATGTTCTGAAAATTAGTGTCAAGAAAGAAGGTGAAAAAGTTAAATGTGAGAACCTACTCAGTGTTTCAGTAGCTAAGATCACTCAGGGTCCCTGATAGTATATATGTAATTTCTGTTCTTGTTGGTCATAAATACTTTTCAGGATATTGAGAAGCTGATTTTTGCACCGGCTTGATTCTGTGTACAAGTCTGTGTCTTCAGAGCAGCAGTAAGGTCATGTCTATACCTCATTGTTGATTACAGGGTTAAGAATATTGCAGCAGCCCCACCAAAGACCAGAACAAGCACATTTTTCCTGAGGGAGTAGACTTCTGAAAGCAGCAGACAGATTGTTCAGGACATAACTTCCACCCTAGAAAGAAGTACAGACTTCTTTCCTGTCTCTAATACAAGAAATAATGATGCATTATTGTACTTAATTATGTGTTACTGTATTGGGCAGGGAAGGTATTACATTCTCTACCATGAAGCTGGACAAGGTTAACCTTCACTAGCATTACTATGATTTTGAGCCAAGTAGGGGAGTAATCTCGCTTGTTTCCAGACCAATGCTGTGGTATCTGAAATCAGATTCCAAATCTCTGCTCTTAATCACCTAATGTTCTAATCTCTTTTTGTTTGTTGATACAGCTTTGGCTTTCCTTAAGGGAGCACCGTGATTTTGAGGCCAAGCATAGGTAGTGCCTGAAGCAATAGAGGCCTTATTTCATGTTCCATCTTCTTTTCTTGAAACAGTCCAAGGTTAACCCATGTCTGAAGCTTGAGTTAGAGGAAAAGGCAAAATGCAACAGTAGACAGTTTGTGCTATGTAGCGCATGTGTTTGCAGACTGTGTGTTATGTAGGGCTGAGCAATCATTTAGTGATGGAATTCAGACCCCAGTTACAGCCTCTGTGAGGCAGTGGTTGATGGCTCAACGTTCTTAGCTGTGCACAGGTGCGATAGGGCATCCTCCCATCTGCATGGATGTAGAAATTCCTGCAAGGGAAAAGAAACAGGTTAGAAAAGCTGGCAGCTGGGGCACTCTTGCTTATGGTGCTTATTCTCTTCAGTGCTCATTCTCTTTTGGATTGCAATGGCTATAATCAGGTTGAAAACACCAGAGGGAAATATTTGTACCAATTATCCAAAATTTCTACTAATAACATTCCAGAAAAGTTTTTTTAAAATGGAGAAGGAAATATTGTTTCTCTGGTGCCTCTCACCATGAGCCTCTGAGCTATATCTAAGATGTAAGCATCTTCTACTGAGAACTGAAGGACCAGTTTCTGGATCATCACTGTGCCCCAAGAGACTCCAGCAATATGTGTAAGTGAATGAGAGAACTACCAAACACTTAACTTCCTAATGCTGCCTTTTGGCTGTCATGCCCTATAAATCACAATACTAGAGCTCTTCTTCTGCCATCTTTTAGCAGTTTGCAGTCCTCTGTCACACAGGTGTTATTTCATTGCAAAGCCAGACTTAAAAATAGCAAGGTGGTCTTCATGGATCCCAAAAAAAGTGAGTTAGCACTGTATGAAAGGAATCCTGTCTCAACAGAGCAGATTATTGGCCCTTACTATTATAGTAATTGTTTTTAACTTACTGATATTTCCTGCTTTCAGCTCAGGAGGTCTCTTGTGGAAATACCTCCATTCTCTTACCTTATTGTAGGCAAATATTTTCATGTGTCAGGAATCAAAGACTATTTTTTTTTTAATATATGAATATATTGGAATCTGTGAATTCTGCAAAAGCCATGGCAAAATGCAGCCTAAAACATAATTTACTCTTACTCAATTTCCCGCTTTCTCACTCTTGTTATTTCAGTGCTACTGAAATCAGAAATCCCCTAGCACATAATTATGAATATTCATGTTATTTTTGTAACAGTTGGCCAAAGTGGTGCCTGTGTTGTCCTCTTGCACCAGCTCTGTGTCTCACCCACAGTCAAGCAAATCTGTTAGTGCAAAAAGAAGAGATTCAGTCTCATGTTCCCTGTGCTCACTTGAAGTTTTCAAAATTATCCTGACCCGTCATCTTAAATTCTTTCCAACGAAGTGTGACAACATAGCTTAAAAATGTCAAAGGTCATAGCTTTTTGTAAGAGTATCTATTTGCATCTGTTAGAAGGTTACTGAAAAAATGAATGATGGCCTTGAAAATAGACAGGGAGCACCTGTAGAATGAGAACCTACCTTTTAAAAAGACCTCACAAAACAAAGGAAAAAAGTGAAAAAACACTGACATTTGTGTGACCCAGAATGGGGGGGGGGGGGGGGGAGGTTAAAGTGCAAATTCTCCTTCTCTGAGATTTTACTATTTATTTTTTTGTAAGCAAGATTTATGTATCTGCCACTATAGCCACAAAGGGAAAAAATGGATTAGAGTAAGGTATCACATTGCAGAAAAATTAGTGTTCTTGCTGCAGTTACCCCTGTGCACAGACAGAGCCTTGGCCTAAAGTCATGCCAAGTCTGGCTTCTCACCCAATGTATTATGTATCACTGCACCAGCACATGTCTGTGCCAGTCTTCAAAACACTTGGCAGTTAAATCTAGGGATTTGATTCCCACACATTACCAAGAAGCTTAAACTCATGCCATTCATGACTACAAATATCTTTAGGAACTTTATGCTGTCAGGAACACTTGGGGAGGAATATTTGTCTGGTTGTCTGTTGAGCTTTATGATAATCAGTTCTGCTAATAATGGGGACTGTATTATTTGGCTTCAAGCAGTGAACTGAGAGCATGCCCTATAATGAATAAAAACTTTGTTGGAAAAAAATTCTTCTGTTCTTACATGGGTTTGCTGTCAACTCCTGAAATGTTATTAATTTCCTTTTGGAAATGGATACAACAATCAAAGCTTGATATCCTTGCCAGCCATTTGGTTTAAATAAACAGATGTATTGATTTACAGAGATGCTGGGCCTTGTGCCAGTTTTTTCTCTGAGCTGCTGCTAGAATAGGAAAGGATCCCTGACACAGTGTGCCCTTGACTAAGCTGTATCTTGTCTGCTGCATCCTACTGTATTCAATTTCTTTCAGTTTCTTTCTACATGTGAAATCTGGCTGGCCATTAAGGAATGTAAGGATTTATGGTGTGAAAGCTGGAAGTAGCCAGCTAGCTCTTGGCTTGGTTCTTTTCATCCCAAGCCCACATGTTTCTGAATCCCTCTGGGGATCCCAGCATTTCCTTCTAAGCTGCTTTAAGCAAGATTCTTCTTCTCTATCCCTGCTTTTTATATTTTAAAAAGAAATTGCCTAGAAAATGGCTTTCTTGGAGACATTTCCTTCCAGAGACTGGAGTAGAACAGAAAATATAATTAGAATGGAAGGCACTAACTAAAGGTTTAATACCTCTGTCCTGTGCTATTTAACCACTGGAATAATATAGCAAGCAAGGCAGTCTTTCAAATTCATTCAAGAAGCTGGCTAAACACACGATCTGTGCTCTTGAGTGAGCTTTGTACTACCATGGCAGCAATGCTTCCAAGCACAACACTGCTTCCAAGCTCAGATGTTTGTGTAGGAATTGATGACATAGGAATGATGGGAGCATAGCCCAAAGGCTTCTTCCCTGCCAGAGAGGCAATGTCCTTTCAGTGCATCAAACAGGACCTCCCAGGAAACAGCCTGGTAATTTCTAAGGCACCTCAGCACTTTAAAACAGTCAACAAGGGAACAAGACAGCTGGCTTTGGACTCAGGGCTACATCAGAAAGGTCTGGCATGCTGGAGCTGCTGAGGAAGATCTAGATTTTAATTTCTTCTGTTTGTTTTGAGTCAGGATTACTAAGGGCAGAAAGTAGCAAAGACAAAGAGTCTAGTGGCTACTGCCTCTTCGGTAAACAAGTAACCAAACTACTAATAAATGCTATGATGCAAATGTGATCTTAAATTGGGACTTCCACTAAATTCAGACCGGCATATGATAAGGTAGGATTTATTGTAGTGACTTAGGATCAGCAGTCAGAATTCATCTCCTATTGCTGAGTTTTGTGATTAGTTGATATTGCATTTTCTTTGCCTTACTCTTCTACAATTCAGTCTTGACTTGATGTATGGTTGTCTGCAGAACCTTGCAGCATCTCCAGAAGCAAGAGTGTCTAAAGCAGCCACTCCTTTTGAGGCTCTGTCAGCTGACCCAGAAGTTGCTTTTTTATGCTATGCTGCCAGTGGAAACCCCAGGTCCACTAGACATGGCTATCTGTTTGTAAATTCCTTCTGACACCAAACTGTGATAGAAAAGAGAATTGCTTTGGAAGCCTTGAAAGTTTTCCAGGATCTGGATTAGCATTCCTTGACTTTCTGGCTCTTGAGTCACTGAAAATTTATCCATACTTGGAAGAGAGCTGCATGTGCCAGAGCACTGACACAAACTTCATGCTACTCTTATTTGCATAGACTTCATCTCTACTAGTTTATTCCAGGAAAGAAGACAGGGATAGTAAGAGTACAGCACAAGTCCTAGTCTGTCAGCTTTGCTGGGGACTTTGTCATGCAATTTTTTTTTGTTTTTTTTTTGCTAGAACCCCCAAAGGAAGAGAAATAAAATCCTCCAGGCAGAAACTTCCCCTTGATCATTTTGTCTTTTCATTGGTGAACCTTTTAGCTGTAGGTGTCCAATACAGCTTGTCTGCCCTTTCTACTATGTTAATCTCCTGTCCTTTGAATAAAGATAAAAAGATCCAAACATTTTGTACAGAGAAGATTTTGCGTATCGCTTAGCTGCTAGTGAACTGAACTGGATTGGAGTTTTTTCATTCACTCAGTCAGTAGCATGATGACATATCATACATTAGTGGTCCTTATGGGATAGAATCAGAGTTGTCCACCTCATCACATTTCCTGAGACAGTTGAATAATTGTTATTATTCAACTTTAGAGGCAGAACTGCAGTTTTAAGCATTCTCTCCCAGTATTAACAGGAAGGCTGGGCTATACTCTTTTTATGTGCAAAAATGTAATATTTGATCATGTTCATAGAGCTGTTGCAGCATTTTGGTCTTTATCTGATTGTGAAGTTTACATTTAGCTATGCTCATGCTGCATTACATCATTATTAGTTATTGGTAGCATCAGTTTATAAAGCACCATTCACCATTATGTCAAAATAAAATGTTCAGTTACTTCTCTAACCTTAATAAGAGTGATGCCCAGAGACTGGCCAAGAACAAGGCTGTCCTGTAACTGGCAATATAACAGCTCTATCTCAGAGGTTTACTGCAGCTGTGGCCAAAGGTGCAGACAGTGTAAATAATAGAATGGTAACTCACCAGGGTGAATTTTGGGCTGAAGATTATTGTAATTTAGAATTATGCTCTTTTTTCCCCCCCTCACTTTGATCCTTTGTGAATATTTATGGCAGACACTTAGATGTCAAGTTTCTTTAGGCTTCTATTCCTTATTGCCAATTAATATTCTGGATTTCACCTAAAATATTCTTCTCTTGCTGAGGTAAATATTTTATTTCCAGGGTGGCTTCTATGACCATTTGCTCATTGTGTTTATAAAGTCTTCTCCCACTTTTAAGGAGGCTCTGTTCTTGTTTTAATAAAAGAATAAAAATGTCTCAGCAAGACTACAAATCCACTCACAGCTTGCTTTTATCCTTAACCTTGGCAGAAACCTCCTTTCAAAAGATACTGACATTCTGTGCTTCTTCTAGGCTCCAGCAGGGTTGTCCTTTGCCTATAAATGCTTTCCTTGACAGCAATTGTGTTTTACTGTAATAATGGTGGAAGAGTGGCCCCATAGTGGCTATATTCCTCTCCATAGTAGTGAATGCCTACCAAAAAAATGGAAGAACAAGATACAGTTGTAAAGATCCTTCCCCAGGTATTTCCCAGTCTCCAGTATTCTCTGGTGTAAGGATCATCTTAATCAAAGATGGTCTTTTTGTGTTCATTCACAATGGATACTTTTTTTTCCCCCTATGACTTTGTTTAATTACTTTTAAACCCTTGCAGGGCTGCTTTGCAGACTGTGTCTCTGTGTTTCCTCAATGTGTAAGCCATGAACCATACAAAAGGCTCCTCCATGATATTCTATATCTAAAGTTTTAGTTTGCATCATGGTGAATTTGCTTTAATCTCTTAGTCATGCTGAGATGCTGTTACTGAGGAGGGGAATACCACAGCCTGTATTGTCCTCCAGGAAACAGCAGGCAGATCCAGGCAGCAAATGTCTTTTGTGTGTAGGGCTGGAGTAAAGACTGACATGAAGTAGGTAGGTGACTGGCACTTCTGCAGAGATGGAGCAGAGTCATGGCGTGGCTCTGTGCTCCCTTGAACTGACAAAACAAGCTATGTGCTGTGTGGCATCACGTACATTATGTACCAAGAGCATGTGGTATGCTCAGCTGGATTTGCCCAGCACACTGTCAAATCCTGGAATGTAACACTGCTCTCAGGCAGGTTTTTCTGCTTATCTAGGGACCAAAAAATTGTCAGGAAGACAACAGAAAGACCATGTCATACACCACATTGTGTCATTGATAAAAGTGCAGCCGAATTTGAACTGGCTTTTTATGGTGGTCTTCATTTTGTTTGGTACCTCCCTCAAAAGTGTGTATCAAGCATGCATATGTATCTTTGTTTTGTGGTGTTCTTTTCTCGCAGTTATTTTGCAGACTTTCTTCTGTCTGCCCCAGACTGCCAGTGGTTAAAAACTGGTGATGTAAAGGTGTGTTTCTTTACTAAAATGATAAGTGAGAGAAAAGAGATATGCTCCTGAGACTTTTTTTTGTGATATTATTTCACTTCCTCTTATTTTTTTTTTTTTTTTCTTTTCAGAATTAACTTCTCCTTTTCTGTATGTCTTTCTGCTGCTGTCATCTAGCCACCTACAAATTGGATTTTGCAATAGACTCTGTATACTAAAGAGCTCTTCCATGTGCAGGTATGGAATATTTTTAATGCACCAGTTGCTCAGTTACCTGAGTTTTTTCACAGGGTCTGTATGCTATATAGCTTGTTCAAAAGATCCAGGTTCATGTCTACCACCAAAAAAATCTCTTGTTGAGGGAAGTGGATATTGTAAGAAAAAATGCTAAAAGATAAATGATTATCCTCAAAGTCTTAACTAGATTGTAAGTTAACTTAGACACCTCAAAGAGAGTAAGTAATGTGTTTTTTTGCCACCATGTTCATGTGTCTCTATAGCTGTCACTGACTTTAAAGAGAGGCAAAATTAATGGGATAATTAATCAAGCAGCTGCTTTCTGGTTTTCCTAAAAGTAAATTAACTTTGTTTAGTTTCAAGACAACCAAGCTGAGCAAAGGCTTCTGTCAGAGTGATTGTTATTGTATTTACAAAACTGATGATATTTTCTTCCTCTCTTCTGACCTTCTGCATCAAGGAACAGAAAGAAATCTGAATCACCCTCTATGATCTTGAGTCCTCTGTGTTTGTGCTCTGGGTCTATTCCATATCTTTAAGGCTTAAAAATGGAGATCAGTACACTTAAGCAGTCTGCTGCTGCAGCAAACTTGAGATGTTTTATTTTTTGATCTCTGGGTTTGTGTAATTATTTTTGCAGTGTTTTCTGCTATATTTTGGGAAGTCGATTGTGTAAATGCAGTTCTTTGCTTTCTGCCTTGTTGCATATATATCACATTGGGAAAATGATCAGTAGCCCTCTTCTGTGTGTTACATATTCCTAACAGAGCTTTCTTGATTGTCTGATAAAGAGTGCATTCCTCAGAGAACAGCACGGGCCTGCAGGGGGCTGTTTGACATCTCTGACCCTTGGTGAGGTGTTACAGAGCAAGCTAAGGTCATTCTAGAGGTTGTGTTTTGATTCTCTGTTCCTTTAGGTCAGCACTGAGTGGAGGGGATTAAGAGATTGGTTTTAGCAGTCTGTAGGAGGGGTCCACTGCTGGGGATAGCCTTGAAAAGAATGTTTGTCATCCCCACTGCTATGGGAAACTCATAAGATTGTGGCATGAAGTGCTGAGTTTGCTAGAGTCTTAAGCCAACAAGAGCCTCAGGAAAGATAAAACTTTCTTATCAAGCTATGACATTTCTACAGAAGATGCTGTTTTACAGCATTTTGGTTTAAGATGCCTGATTCATAGAAAATTGGCACACTTGCTGTGCTTTTTTTTCAAGAGATTTTTTTTCTGTCATCTTAAGTTTAAATTAGGGAGTGGAGAAGTTAAACATTTTGTTCTAAGTCTTCCTCTCACTGTTCTTGCTCATGTGAAAGTTCATTTATGGCTATCTGGATCACAATGTTTAGAAGAACAGTAGCTTACCTTATAATTTGCTATCTGTCCAAAGGCCTGCATTAATTAACTAGCTACTACATTCATGTGCTTAAAAGTCACTTTACCCAACCTACTGGTGTTAAAAAGTGATACCAAAGTGTGGGTTTGGCTTGAGGGAAATGAATGCAGTGGAAACAGGAGATTCTCCTGGGGCACAGCTCCAAGTCCCAGCTCTGACATTGTTTGCTTTGTGTATTGTCAGCCGGGCGTGAATCCCGTTCTCTCTTGCACAAATTCAGCCTGTCCAATGCAGAGAGTGCACCCACACAGCATGATGCAATATAGCCACAAGAAGGCTGTGCTCCTCCAGGTGTAGGAGCTGTGGTGAGAAACATAGTTTATTAGCCGGTGTGGTTCCAGACAACGTCAGTTTCTCCACATCCAAGATCTGGACTGGCTTATGTTTTTGACAAAACACACAGTCTGTATCCAAGAGGCATGAGGGGTAAAACCTTGTAACAGTTCCAGAAGGATTTAAAGTGTACATATTTTTGTGGCTTCTACTTTGAATGTAATACCCTATTATTTTATACAGAGAACTCTGTGACTGGAGGTCTCTGAGTCTGCTTTCAGGCTGCTAGCAGAATTCTCCACACTTGTCTCCTCTGTATGTCTTCTTTCGCCTTGACTTACTGGTTGTATCTCCCAGTGGCCAATAGTAGCACACTCAATATCAAAGCAAATAACTTTTGGTTGTATTTGCCCTACACTGTATCTATATACCCTAAGAGTAATGAGAAATCTGAATTCATTCTGCCTACTAAATTCTTGGGTTAAGGACAACAACAGTATGGCATAAAAATCTCTGATTCGCTTTGCACTGGAATACTTGGTGAAGATACATGATCCGATCCGATTAGCTCCTTAGTATATTGTGATTTCATAATTTTACATCTTGCCTTGCTCCATGATCAAGTATTTAGAGCAATTTGGCACAAAATTCCATTGACGTTTCAACAAATTAATTGTGTTGGTTGAAAACACCCTCAGAAGAGCCAAAAGGAAATAGTTTTGTGTCTGTATGACACAATTTCTAATTCACAGGTGGGAGGCTCATTCCTGTCTTTTCATTGCTAATTGTGTTACAGAACTGATTTCTTTCAACAGGGACTTATCATGAGGTAATCTGCTTATGAATAATTATGTTTTAAGTTTATTTATTTATTTATTTTTGCCAAACAGTTTTTCTCTGGGAGTAATCTAATCAAAGTCTCCCAAAAATTTCTCACCTCAAATATACCCTATTGTTGGTTTCCTAGCCCTTCTTCATTAGTGTTTCTTTCATGGATTTCTCCCTTTCATCCTTGACGACTGTTCCAGAAGGAAATTCCCTCACTATTTTAATCTATCTTCCCATTGTGAGGGCCTATCAGTTTGGTATAATTCTATTATTTTTTTCCATAGGCACAAGTGTTTGAAAGAATACCTGTATTTTAAAAAATATGCTTGTAAGTACAAAGGCTGGAAGGTCTTAAAAAAAATTCAGTTATTAGAGGCCTGCACTGCTGCCCATCGTTGCAGAATGTGAGCATATTCCATGTAAAATAGCATGGCTGTTAGAGAGTGTCTGTCATCTTCAGGGCGTGTTCTGTTCATCCTTTCACAGAGTTATAAATGGTAAATAAAATTCATGTAATAAAATGAATGTAATACATTGGTAACTTATGCTGTATGGGGCCCATGTCTTTTAAAAACCAAGCATTTTATCTACTGGCATGCCGTAGTCCCAGAATACTGTTCTGTAACTGTAAATGGTGACTCTTCCTACATCTATCTCCAAACAGAACAAAGCTGCTGCTCTGCAGTTTGTTACTGCAGAAAACACAGCTCTTGCTGCTGTCAGTTATCACATTAGCTCTGGCGTTGCAGCAGTGAAAGTGTGAAGTGTGGGATCAAATCAGTCTACACTCTACTTTCCCCTCGAATGTATGAATGGCACCACCTCCACAGGCTAGCTTTTTTTTTGTTTTTGCTTTTTTTCCCCCTTTCTTAATTCCCCTCTCTCTCATTATTTCAAAATTAAGCCACATGAAACCTACCCCAAATATCTGTCTGCTGGCCAAAGCTTTAAATGTCGGTGCCAGAGAAATGAGCCTAGCCTGACTGGACTAATTAAGCTGATCAAGGCACTTGAGAATAGCTGAAAGTCACAGTGGGAAAGGGAGGGAGTAACACCCACTGCATATATACACATGTATTAGAGGAAACAAACTACTCCAAAATACCCCTGGTTAGTGAAATGCTCCACAGGCAGTCTGCAAAGGGAGCAATGTCTGGAGTTTAGTAAAACTGAGTTTTTAAAGAGCAGTACTTGAGAAACTGCACCTCAGCTCCTCCATTCTGCAGTAAGGTTAACAACAGCGTTGCCTTTCTAGAGCTTGCTGAAGTAGAATACCAGCTCACTCTAGTTTCAGGAGGTATCCACAGGCCAGGAGTCATTGCAGCACTGGTGTTCCTTTTTTTGCTGAGGAAGTTAGACTGTAGCTCCAGCAAAAGCTATTCCAGACTTCACTCAATTCTCACTTCTGTGGTCAGAGAGTGTAAGAAAGGGAGAGACCATGCCAGCGTGGTGGGTTTTTTACAAAGGACTGGTGAAAGAGTTAGTATTTTGGACAGAATGGGAGGGTGTTTGGGTTTTTGCTTGCTATTTTGCCTTCACAGAAAATATTGAAGATTATTTGCATGTGTGTGCACAGTGGGAGAAGATGGCCAACTGAGATCCAAACAGAAATGAAACAAAGCTTGTAAAGTTCAAAGCTGACACAATCCAAGTCCTTGCTACTAGGAAAAACCCCAAACAGTTCCTCTATGTTTTATTAAATAAAAAAAAAAAGTCACTCATCTTCCTTTTAAAAAATACATGCATTTAATTTCACACACTGATTTGGGGAAGAAAGAGAGATATTTCTGTTCCAAAAGCCTGTTTTTAATCATCAGATGAATTTTGAGACAACCTCTGAACATTCAGCACTTGTGGTCAATTTTCCCCACCCAAAAAAATAGTAATTTTTGCAGACATTCCATAAACATAGGAAGCTTTGACTGTGTCTCTAGCAGATAGGGAGACAGAAAAGCAAAATATACACAACATAAAGGCAAAAGCTAAACTTGCCATGCTGGTTCAGAGAAATGTAGTCCAGAAGGTTGTCTTTAAGGCCAGATCCAGATGTTTCAAAGACAGTACCCAAAGTCTGTAAAGTACAATTCTGAAATGACTCGCCTGTGGTTTAGATTTCTTTGTAATTGATGATTCTGCTCCTTGAAGTATGGGCATTTATATTCAGTTTAAGTCTTTGGTTTGATTTTGTTTCTTTGGAGAGGGGGAAGGAGCAGCATAAATGGCTAAAAAAAAAAAAAAAAGGCTTGTGCAGAATTCCCATGGCATTTGGGTTCCTGATGATCTCATAACTGGTCCTAAATCTGTATCTGCTGAAGTATTAGCTCAAATCTTATCTGCAGCAGTAAGTTTCATGGATTAACCATGTTTTATCCAAGTTTTATTTTCATCAATTTTAAAACTTCAGTCTTCCAGCTCCATACTGAATGTCTCATTTTTCTTTTAACATGAGAGTAGGGAAAAAAAATAAAAATCTTGACTATCGTCTTTCCTGTACCATTTATTATTTCCATATACCCTAATCATTGTTAGTCTCTTTTAGAAAATAAACACCTAGGTTCCTTTCACCCATGCTTTTTTTCCCAAGAGAAGTCTTTCTTTTCCTCACCAGTCTCTCTCCTCAGTTTTGATTTTGCCCACTTGCTCACTAGAAGTGAAGCCACTAACACAGATGAAGAAAAAATAGTAAAGATCTTTCACATTATTGTAGGATATTATGTGGAGGGTTGCTTAATGTTTGTTTCGGTTTGGTTTTATGCTAACTGCTCTGTGTTAGCACTGACAAGTTAAAATTATGTATATTCTATTGTACTCTAGAATCATCTGTGATACTGAATCTTTAACCTTCCCTGTGTCATCTATAGTGTGTGTTAAAAGAAAAATCAGCTTACGGAGTTTCTGCTGGAAACCCAAATGGTTTTCAGTTAAAATCTACCTTCGCTGTATCCCTCTTCCATCCTGCTCCTGCTTTCTTGTGTTGGCTTAGCCTGAAATCTGGAAATGCCTATCTGCGTGGCTAATGGACACTGATGCTATTCCTCCCTGTAAGCTCTGCATCCCTTGCTCCTTGGGTGTGCTTTGAAATTAGTTAATATGAAAGAACAAAAGGCTTGTGGCCCTCCACATTGTTTTATTAAACCTGCCTACATGACAGCTTTAACACTGTATGCTCATTTTCCTGTTTCCAACCTTAAGCCACCTATTATAATTAAACAAATACCTTGTTTTACCAGTCAGTGTAGTTAAATGGCAACATAGTAGGTTAAGTTGCATATGTTAAAGTAGTTCTAGTGATGTACACCAAAACCTCACCTGAAAATAACTGTTAGTCAGCATTTCTCTGGGGACCTGTCAGCAACCTTTAAGAACTCCCTTCTGGTAATCAAATGTCATCTGGCCCCAGCAGCTAAAGGCTAAAACAGACTTACACTGGGTTTTTCAAAATGGAGACTTGCAGTGACTTTGGGTTCTTTATTCTGCTGAACTGTGGGTTTCTGCGGTATTTTTTGCTCATTTGTATGCCTCAAAGCTTCTGCGAGATGTAGTCGACACCTGTAAATACAGGATGCTGAATTAGGTCATGTGCAGATTCTTCAAAAGCAGAAATAGAGTAGTAAGGGCCCTTCTCCACTGGGAGCAGCTACTTCCCAGGGGAAAAGGATGTCTCTGTGGCACCAGTGTCCCTGAACCCAAACCCTGTGATTTTGCAGTGTACTGATGAAGAGCTTGGGGGTCTGTGGCCTAAGATCACCTATGTCAGTGTTACAGATACTGAATCTTTTTCTTGAAAATTAATAGGGTGGAGGTTTATTTATTTATTCATTTATTTGTATTTTGGCATGATAATGAACTACAAGATCTTAGTGGAATAACTATTTCAGCTGTCAACATTTCTATGCTGTCTTTAGGGTATTACAACCACCAAAGTTTATTCTAGGCAGAAACTTAGCATTAAAAGATGCAGTCCAGATTTTTTTTTTTTACTATTATTTTTCCTTTTATTTTAATTTAATTCATTTGGCCACTTTTAAATAGGAAAAATACTTTGTAGTTTTGAATGTAGAGATTCCTAGCATAGTTCTGGTTTCAGAGGGAATACTTAGGGAACTAACAGGGGCCTCAGATCCCTGCTTTCTACCTTGCCCCCATTCTGCCTCTCTTGTGTGTTGTTCTGGTTTTGCACTTTATCACAGCCTATGACAGGGACAGATAAAAGTGTAGCTCTGGGTTTATTCCTTCTCATTTTTCCCTTTTGCTCAATGAGATATTTGCAGAATCCTCCAACTGGTAATGGCTATTGAATTTTAGCTAAGGGTTTTCTTGGGAACTAGTGGAATTCAGTGAATGCTTCCTATGCCTATTTGAAATAGAAATTAAGCACCCCTTGATGTCCTGAAAGTCATCATCTTTCCTCAGTCACTATAACTGTCTTCCAACAGATTGGTTTTCAGCTGTTTCTGGAGCAAATGACCTATTGTGAAGACAGTAGCAGCAGAAAATCATCTAGTCAGGATTATCAGGAAATTTTCTAACTGTAAATTAAAAAACCACAAGTGAAGGGTTCACTCAAGATTTTGTGAGCTACAAAATTCTTGGCTGGCAGGGAAGATCACTCAGTGAGTTGTTATTTTTTTTTTTGTTTTATCTTGAGTGTCTAGATTTGCTTTAAAAATAAGCAGTGCCAGTTCTGTGCTGAATTCCAGTACTGAGTAACATAAACCCTGAGATTTTTTTGTAAGTTCAAACAAAAAATGTGCCATGAGGCAACAAAGAACCCACTATTCTGGGTCTGAGTTTTGGTTCTTATATTGCTTGTGAACTTACAGTATTACTTATTATTGTTACGCTGTCTGGTGCAAAATGAGGTTCTGTTGCCCTAAGATCTGAGAAAACAAATGCCCCGATGAATGAGTTCTCACATTTGAATCATAAAAGAGGAAGAGCAGTAAGAGAGTACTGAAATCCCTGTTTCACTGAGACCAGAGTGAGTATGTTTGCACGGTCAGAGATTGCTCAGACACTGTGGAAAAGCTGGACAGTCTGACCTCGTAGTCTAGTGCCTTGTTAGTGTTAGCTTCTTGTCACAAGCTGAATTACCTCAAGAGACAGGCTCTGTTAAAGGAACAAATGTGATTCCATATGGTTTTTAGTTCCAAAAATTTTAGTGATAATTCATGTTGTTGATGTTTTTAATTGTTTTAGTAAAATTTATTCTCCCTTTGATACTGATTCTGAGATGTGCTATACAGATTGCTAAAGCTATTTGGGATGTATCCTTAATAAGAAGCAGTGTAGTGGAAAATGGCAGTATATGTACTTTGTGTGCAGTTCCTGCAGTGCTTCACAAATAGCAATTTTTAACCAGTTTCAAACTTTTTTACACTATGCAGACTCAGAACTGGAGACAAAAAGCAGGAAAATGACACAGCAAAGGCATCAACCACGAATCAGTGATGAGCTCTGACTTAGAATAGGGTTCCTTCCTTTGGATTCCTGCAGTGTTACATGAGCTTTTGTAATTCAGTTAATATTTTAGAATCATATCCATCAAAATAGTTATATCTGTCCTTTGTTTACTATACTTAAATTTAAAGAACAAAATTCAAAACTCTTATGAAGCTCAGCACTGTCATTTATTGAATAAAATATTTATTTAGGGAGAAAACAAACATTCTTTCCCAATATTAAGGTCTCCATGCTTTGAAAACTAGTTGTTAAACAAAGTAAACTGCATGCCAGGAAGGACTGAAATTTAAAGTCCTAGAACATTCAAAAAGGATAAAAAGAAATATCAAGAGCTTATTCTTAACACCAAGCTCCTACATTAATAATGAGAACTAGTTCACCTCCAATTGGAGGCAGAAAGCTGCTGTTGGTTTTGGTTTAAAATATGGTTTTCACTAAAATTAAATACCTCATACATGACATTTCAGACTAAGTTCTCTTTTGTTATCTTTCATTTTAACATATAGTGTGGGAGAATGGAATGGAATGGAATGGAATGGAATGGAATGGAATAGAATAGAGTAGAGTAGAGTAGAGTAGAATAGAATAGAATAGAATAGAATAGAATAGAATAGAATAGAATAGAATAGAATAGAATAGAATAGAATAGAATAGAATAGAATAGAATAGAATAGGTTTGAAAAGACCTTTGAGATCATCGAGTCCAACCTATCACCCAACACCATCTAATCAACGAACCATGGCACCAAGTGCGCCATCCAGTCTCTTGAACACCTCCAGTGATGGTGACTCCACCACCTCCCTGGGCAGCACATTCCAATGGCCAATCTCTCTTTCTGTGAAGAACTTCTTCCTAACATCCAGCCTAAACCTCCCCTGGTGCAGCTTGAGACTGTGTCCTCCTGTTCTGGTGCTGGTATTATATTCTCTTGTTTGTAGAGATCTCAATGACCAGAACTAGGTATCTTACCTATACATCTGAGGTTGTGTTTTGCAGAACAGAGGACGTCCTGCAGGAAACCTGATTCATTACTGAAAACAACTCGTGTACTCTGCAGAGAAGAGCCCCGTATTAACAATCCCATCTTAAGCTCCAAGCAAGCTGTTGATTCTACAATGGGCAGCATAATGTCATGCAGAGATACTAAGCAGAGATTGGTCCTGGCAGTGCTGCAAGTGCCAATTAGCCTGTATGCCTTTGGCATATTAATGCAGCTCAACTTCTTTCATTTCTGGCACTAACTAGTTTAACATTTGCTTGGGGATTTTTACAAGGTGCTCATTATATGACACATCCATGCCAAAGGGTCTGCAAAGTGAACCCAGTAATAAGGGATGCTGTGAGAAGGGGAAAAAAATAAATTATAGTAACAAGTTTGAAACACATCATTGCCTTGAGTTCAGGAAATGCATTTATACCTTGGAGTATTATAGAAACAGGCACCTATATCTTGCTCTTCACCAATGTAATTTGTAAAGTACTTAATGTGAACAGAAAGGGCTCACGTGTGATGTTCATAATGTACTGTTCTGATTGGAGCAGTTGTGGCAAAAACCAGAAAGAAGCCAATGCTCTGTTTTGGCAAGGAAAATACTGTGTGAAATGTTTCTGGTTTGTGCAACAGCCCTCACAAAAGCATGGTGGATTGCTTTTCTAATGCAAGCTAAGGTTTAGCTGCTCAGCATGAATTCCAGCTTCTAACACAGGATTTATTGCAGCAAACCAAGTGATCTTAAAATACAACTTAACTGTTATAGACTAAAATTCAAATATATTAGTAAAATGTTTAAAAATTGGCTCTTTTTTTGATTAGTGTTTACTTGGCCTCAGTGTGCCCATGTTATGTAGCTGTTGAGTGTTACCAATTTTAGTAATAAATGCAGGAGCAGGTGAGTGAATGCTGTCTGGATGTTGCCTTGAAAACCATTAAGGCTGCCAACAGCAACAGCAAAAACTAAAAGCTGCCTATACAGAAGCTGAGGGATCCAAAAGCTGCCTCTGTTTTACACAGCTTACACTTGTAACAGTTGTCAGTTTCAACAAGGTCCTGTAACTGTTGGCATGCAGAACCTCCTTCTGTCAGTGATGAAATAAGTTAGGATGTGCAGTCACACTCATCTCTGCAACCTGGATGAATGAGTCCAGAATATCTACATCTCACTAATTTTCAGCAGCTGTATTTTTGAAATCTTTACTCTATTAGAAAAGCTGTGAGCAGCCTTCAGCTTCATCAGGATTTGTGTTTGATATGCTGGTGTTGGAAATAGAATGTAAAGTCATGCAACCTGTTAGAAATTATCATCCTTCCTCATAAACAGCTGAAGTGAAACTATAATCAAGAAAGTAAAACTTTTGCTAAAAGGCCACAAGGGAATTCTGCCTCTGGTTAAGCTCACTGTTGGCTGCACTGTAAAAGTGTGCAGTTGATTCTATGTAAAATATTAGCTTGAGCCATGAACTTTGAAGAGTCATTCTGGCAGAGGGCTTTAGGGAAAGTCCAATTGTTCATTAAGCTTATTGTCCCTGTAGACAGATGAATGTTAAAATAGCTTCTAGTGGAACTTTAGCTTCTGGCTGGCTCCTAGCCTCTTATCCATCAGTAGCAGCTATGCCATTTGAGTGCCAGTTTTCAATTCTACTTGATGAACAATTCATGCAGACCATGGGATGGGTGAGATGGATGTTCAACATGCTGATATGCAGAGGATCACTACTTCAGCCACTTTTATTTTCAACACCTGCAAGCTGCTGTTTTGCTAACTGTTGTTACAGCGTCAGTGACTAGCTGGGAGAGCTGTGACAGATACCAGGTTCTAGACAGACTTCAAAAAAATGTGCTGCTCAGTAAATTCATCTGGAAATTTGAAACACAGCTATTACCCAAGAGCTATTGTATGGCAATCCCATGGCAGTCATGTATCCAGCATTCGTATTTGGTTCTTACACTGGGACATCAAAGTATGTCTTCTGAGGTTTGAGGAAGCACATTCAAATCTAGATTAATTCCATAAAAATTATCTGGGAACTTACTTTTTCTGTTTCACTAGGGCAAGGGGAAGTGTGTAAATCTAACTTACACAGACTCATGAATTCTGACCAGACAGCTTTCCATAGCAAAAATAGCATGAAGACTAATAGGAACATCAGGTAAGTTCTTAAACTAGAAAAGCCTTAACTGCCGAGTAATTAGTGAAAGATTCCCAGAATTGCACAGAAAAAGGATCAGGAGCTAATGAGAGAACAGATGAACATGTATTTGCTATTCCAGTGGATTTGATTTATTGTGTTTACTGTTGAATCTCACCTGGCTGTCAGCCCATGGCTTGGATGGGAGCACACTGCGATGGGTTAGGAACTGGCTGGAGGGCCGAGCCCAGAGAGTGGTGGTGAATGGTGCCACATCCAGCTGGCAGCCAGTCACTAGTGGTGTGCCCCAAGGATCAGTGCTGGGCCCTGTGCTCTTTAACATCTTTATTGATGATCTGGATGAGGGCATTGAGTCCATCATCAGTAAATTTGCTGACGACACCAAGCTGGGGGCAAGAGTTGATCTGCTGGAGGGTAGAGAGGCTCTGCAGAGAGACCTCGACAGGCTGGACAGATGGGCAGAATCCAACGGCATGAGATTGAACACATCCAAATGCCGGGTTCTGCACATTGGCCACAACAACCCCATGCAGTGCTACAGGCTGGGGTCAGAGTGGCTAGAGAGCAGCCAGGCAGAGAGGGACCTGGTTGATGGTAGGCTTAACATGAGCCTGCAGTGTGCCCAGGCAGCCAAGAGGGCCAATGGCATCCTGGCCTTCATCAAGAACACTGTGGCCAGCAGGAGCAGGGAGGTCATTCTGCCCCTGTACACTGCACTGGTTAGGCCACACCTCGAGTACTGTGTCCAGTTCTGGGCCCCTCAGTTTAGGAAGGATGTTGACTTGCTGGAACGAGTCCAGAGAAGAGCAACGAAGTTGGTGAGGGGTTTGGAACACAAGCCCTATGAGGAGAGGCTGAGGGAGCTGGGGCTGCTTAGCCTGGAGAAGAGGAGACTCAGGGGTGACCTTATCACTCTCTACAACTACCTGAAGGGAGGTTGTAGACAGGCTGATGATGGTCTCTTCTCCCAGGCACCCAGTACCAGAACAAGAGGACACAGTCTCAGGCTGCGCCAGGGGAGGTTCAGGTTGGATGTTAGGAAGAAGTTCTATACAGAAAGAGTGATTGCGCTATGGAATGGGTTGCCCGGGGAGGTGGTGGAGTCGCCGTCATTGGAGGTGTTCAGAAGGAGACTTGACGGGGTGCTTGGTGCCATGGGTTAGCTGTTTGGGTGGGTTGGATTGGTTGATGGGTTGGACACGATGATCTTGAAGGTCTCTTCCAACCTGGTTTGGTTTATTCTAATAAAGGTTATTCTAATGTCAAGTTACCAGCTCAAAGATCTCAGTGATGTGAAATGCATGTTTGCTATCAGGGAGGATAGGAGAGAATAAGCAATACATGGAGATAGATGTTGGAAGGTCAGAGTAAGAACCTGGGATACACTCTTATTTCCTGAACTGAGACTAAACATTGTCACAGTTCTCTTGCTGTGGCAGCACGTTTCAGGCTGTACAAATACGGCCTGAAGTCAACAGAGTAAAGTCTTACTTGTTTTGCTACAGGACGACTGATTGCTTATAAAATAAGGATGAATGCATCTTTCTTCCCTTTCTCTCCTGCCATAAATAAAAAAGAAAACCAAAATAGATACATAAATAAAATAACTCAGAACAGACCAGAGAATAAAACTTCTCTAGGGTTCAGCAGATTTTTTTTTCCTTTTTAAATGGAATTGTTTGTTTGGGATTTTGCTTGTTTGTTTTGTGTTTGTTTTTTTGTTTGTTCATTTGTTTCTTTACCCTAGTGGGTGTAGTCTTGAGAGCAACAAGAAAACTTTGGCCAGACCTAGTAGGATTAGATGTTGACAACAATTTACACTATTTAAAGGTTAGGTTCTCAGAATCTTCCCACCAGAGAGGTGAATATTCAGATCCAATTAGAAAGTTTACTGTCTTCCAGAAGTAACCTCTTTACTTTTTAGGCTTATATAATGCATTTTGACAATTTAATTACTTGCTTATTTTCTTGAGGTATACACACAGTTTGATTGAAGTAGAATAATTGCTGAAGATCAAGTCTAATGCTAGTTTTGTTTACTATCAGATTTGCTTTTCCCAGTGACACATTCAGACAGCAGAAATCCTCCATGCTGGTGCTTCTTGCCTAAGAATCTCTGAAGACATCTATCTAGTTTTCTCAGACACCAGCCATACACAGGTAGGTTGAATTAGGCTGCATGAGTGTGGACACAGTTTCCTACATCCAGTCCAAATTCAGATTGATGTCTTGTTGTGTGACAGCTGAAAACCTCCACAAAATGAAACCCAGTTCCTGGCAGGAGAGGAGCACTCACATGTACAAGTCAGAAGCTTCTGCTATTTCACTTGGTGCAGCAGCTTTTTACTTTCTAGCCTGCTGTGCTGCAGGATTTGCTACTGCTATGTACGTTCCCTGCTATGAACTCTGATTTTGATGTGATTTTGAGGCATTCCGGAAACACTTTCCATTTTCTCAGTTGCAGCAAAGAGAAGGGAAATAGCTATCTGCCCTGATATGTCTCTATGGCATCTCCTGTACTGTTGTGTGAAGAGTTGGACATCAGAACTATCATTAGGTTTTTACCTCCTTTTTTCCACTTCTGCTCTGTTCTGTTATTTGCTGTCATCACATGTTGCTGTGCTAATAAGATCAGTAACAGAAATCTGTTGAGGATATGTCATGGTAACTGTTTGGGTTAGAGGAACCTTTAAAGACTATCTAGTCCAACCCCCTTGCAATGAGCCAGGACATTTTCAACCAAACCAGCTTGCTCAGAGCCTCCCCCACCTGATGTGGAATGTTTCCAGGGATGGGGCTCCAACCACCTCTCTAGGCAACCCGGGCCATTGTTTTACTACCCTCAGTGTAAAATGTTTCTCCCTTTATATTTAGCCTGGATCCCTTCTCTTTTAGTTTAAAGCCATCACTCCTTCCTGTTGAAACAGGACCTACTAACTGTGTCCCTGTCTTCTTATAGTCCCCCTTTTAAGTATTGAGAGGCCACAATAAGGTATCCCTGGAGGCTTCTCTTCTCCAAGCCAGACAACCCCAACTCTTTCAGCCTTTCTTCACAGAAGTGCTCCAGTCCTCTGATCATCTTCATGGCCCTCACCTAGATGCATTCTAAGAGTTCCATGTCTTTTCTTGTGCTCAAGACTCCAGAGCAGGGCCCAGCACTGCCGGTGGGCTCTCACCAGAGCAGAGGGGCAGAATCACTTCTTTCAACCTGCCCACACTGCTTTGGATGCAGCCCAGGATACAGTTAGCTTTCTGGGCTGTGAGCACACATTGCTGGCTCATGTCAACCTTTATATTCAACAGTATCCCCAAGTCCTTCTTCACAGGGCCACTCTCAATTTTTTGATCTGAGGGGTACCTGCCAGGAAAAACACAGAATCCCCAACAAGGCTGCAAAGCTGTACTTCAGTAGAGCCTGTAATCATGTAGATGTGACAGTAGATGTTACAACAGTCTATCTTTTTATATATAGCTCAAAGCACTGGCAAATGAACTGCATAACAGGGACAGAACTGTCTTTTGAAGGTACAGGCCTTCTTGTTGTCCAGGACACTTGGTCTTTATAGGAACTTTTTTCTCACTTTGCATTCAGCAGAACTGTGTCTGATATAATTTGCTCTAAAAATCAGAGGAGATGGACAAAATTGAATGCAGTTTCTGCACCACTGTACAGTTATGACTGAAATCTCACCAGGTGTCACTTCCTTTTTGGTTTGTTGATTCACAGTTCTTTTTACTTTGGTGTTTAGGTACAGCTGCTTTTAGTCTTTCATTTTGCTTTCTCCCACATTACTTATTACTTGCCCTTTTCTGTTACTTGTCCTCTTCAGCATTCTTTTCTCTTTCACAATAGCATGCTTTAAATCAGAGTGGACTGGGTGGGTTTTTTTGCAGGACTCTTTTTTTAAAAACCAAATTACTGTAGTCAAATTCAGCTAAGAGACTTCAATAGACACTTCACTGAGTGGAGCATAAATCCAACAATGTACAAATACAAGCAAACAGTTCTAAATGATCTATTTATCTTTTATTTTGGCATAAAACTCTGTGAAACTATAAAAAGCCAATTTTTTTTTCCCCTTTCCATTACTTTTATTGTTGCTGGGGTTTTTTGTTTCGTTTTCAGAAAATTGCTTTAGTATTTCACAATTACCAGCTAAAGCAAATTGATTTAAAGAAGAAACACAATACAAAACCTTGGGAAACCTGTTTGCTCAGCTGAAAAATAGTGAATAACAGTAGTGTAATTAGGGTGAAAGAAGTACACACACAGAAGGAAAAAAAAAGGAAAGAAAGGCCTTCTCAGAGCTATTTTAGGATCTTAGGTCATGAGTTAGGTCATGAGCTTCTTAGCATTTGGTGTGGTATCTGAGTAGACCCTTGGATTACAGATCAGGGCAGGTGCAGAAGATTGTACTATAAATAATTTTACCCTTAAGGACTTCACAAACATCTTGAATGACAAATCAGACAAAAATATATGTCAGGTCTGAAGAGGAAAATTACTAAAATAATTTTAGAAGAATCTAAAGCTTTGTTTTCCAGCAAGTCATCCTGCAGTTCTTACTACAAAAGCTAAAATGCTCTTCACTGTTGTCTTAGCAATGTTACTGGCAACCTTTTACAGAGCTGCAGCATGTATTTATTAAGCATGACTGGTATGTTCAGGGGTATTTCTGTACTTATTTGCTGCCTACTGAGCTGCACAGAAAACTGACTGTCAGGATTCCTGCCTTCTATTTCAGGGCCTTCTCTTGCCTTGTGGATGGAGCATATGTGTCCAGTTCCTTCAGGGGAAGTCTTGCCATTTAAATGCTTCTCTAAGAAACTCTGTCCCTCAGCTCCCTTGGTGCAAAGCTCTCAGAGGTCCTTACGAGATAAAATACACTCATGGTAGTGGTAAAACCTACCTGATTTCAACAGTACAAACAAAAGTTTTCCAGGTCAATAGAAATGTTTTTAATTTCCTAGGTTTCTGATGATAATTCCACACTCACATTGATGCTTTCTTGTCCAAAGCAAATCTTCCAGTTTCACAAGGGATGCAGAGGTCTTGGAGACCTTTGAGAAATAATTTTATTTTATTTTTATATTTGAGTCTCTATGAGGGAACACATACAGGCCTGTGAGTTCATTCTGACTGACCTAATTTGAATCCTTAATCATCTTTTAAGAGGCATGTTTTCATAGAACTGGCAGAACCAGTTGTAGTAAAAAGTTAGGTGCAATTTCCTGCATATTTTTTTCATTAAAAAAAAAAAAAAAAAGAAGAAAAAAAAAAGGAGAGGAATAAGAAAAAGAAAACTAAAAGTAATTCCAAGGGTACATTAGAAGTTTTTCCAAATGAATACATCAACTCACCCTTTTGTCTGTCACCAGAATCAAGAGTGTGTGAACTCTTTTTGACCAGCCCAATCCGTACACAAAAAAACCCACATCCTTCTCAAGGAATCTTTCTGCCTGCATCAAGGGATATATATTTATGACATGCCAGAAGCATCATGATATAAACAGGTTCCAGCCTTGCCCTGGGAAACAATGCCATATTGTCAGTAAGTCTGAAGTGCAACATCACCTACTTGCAGGAGCAGTGAATTCAGAAACAGTATGTCCTCTGGTTCTTTGTGGTGTTGGCTGCCTTGGTTTTCTAACGAGCCTGATGAAATCGGCTGAATTCCAAACAATTGCAGTAGGTATTTCCCAGAAGCAACTAAAATTGCTGCTAGGGAGTTCCTGCAGTGTGTGTCAAGGAGAGAGGAGAGATGAGATGAGATAGTGGCTCTGGTGAAAACTAAAAAAAGTTAACATTACAGATTTGGTATTATGTCAGCAAAGCAGATTTTGTGTCGCCTTCTTTTTCAGTACGCAAAAATAATTTTTATACAGTCTTTCTTCACATATCAATTAAAGAGGGTGGGACTATACAAGCTGTTTGATTCCCAAGCCTATCTGTCTTAGCCAGCTGGAACAGAATTTTCCAAGCAATTGAAATTGTTAATGAAAGGTACAGCAAGCATGTTTACACATGTCTGTACTTTTCATATTCTCTCTAGGAGGAAGTAAATCAGCCACTTCAGCCCCATGGATACAGGGTCATCTTAATATAAACAAAGGTTATTAATTGGACGTTGTTGCATAAGTAGAGCTTCAGCTTTGTTTTTCCATGGAGGGGATAGCATCCTCCAGGTATTTTTTTAAAACACTGAATTTCTTTTCTTCTCTCCATATCTCATACTTTCTCATGTATCCCAGACGCTCCCATGTTATGGCTAACATTCTTTTAGAAAATGGAGCTGCACGGGAATTTTTTAAGAGCCTATCAGCACCACTCCCACATTAGCCAGACAGGATACTGTTTGTTTAATTTCACAAGACATTTGCTTTCCCCAAAGTCAGAAGAGCTACCTCAGTGAATTCCCAGCCATGCTACTCAACACTTTTAAAGGAAGTTTTTGTGGCAGAAGAGTAAGTTCTTCTAAACTAGAAACAAAACATGCTGATGCATTTCATAATGCAGTTGGGTTGTTGAACAGTATGTAACTAGGTGTCTTTTAAATATTCACTACACCTGCTTCAGAAAGGCAAATTAAGTGCAAAGAGAAAAACACTAGAGTTGCACCAAAGTTGCACCAAATCTGCAGACTTTGTCAATACTGTGATGTCTGAATGTCTGCTGAGAATTTCACCCTCTAGAAACATTTTACTTAATGATTGTTACTATTATTAATGTTATTGTCATAGTAGTTTGGTTCTTAAACCAATGCAGTGATAAATCATCTTTTCTTTAAGTAGTCATAAGGAAAGCTTCTCCTTTTCCGGTGGTTTTCCACACTCTCCAGCAGTGATGTACATGAATCCCTGCACCTGGATGCAGGCCTCTCTGAACCCTGCACAGCTTGTAGCTGAATTCAGAGGATATCCTTACTGAGGAGTAGGGGAAGATAACTGTGGGTGTGAACTCTGATCCAGAGGCCTTTGCTATCTTGTAGAGTTGAAGCTTTGTGGTGCAGATTGTTTAAGCTCTCCAGGAGCTGGCCTCCAAGGCCTGCTTTGGAGATCCAGCCCTTACTGCCCTGGCAAGTATAGCAGGCCGGAAACTGAAGGACATTCCCTCCTGCTGCAAAGTAACATCAGTTCAGCTGATCCAGTGACAGCACCAGGGAGGAATTTTCTGCTGCAAGTACTGAGCACAGACAAAAAGACTGCTTAATTTTCTCTTTGTGCAACTCAAATCCAGTGGGGCTCATGCAGGTCCATCTACTTTCTGCACTGTACAGGGGAACGGGCAGTGGGGACAGAGCGTGTTGGGTCTTGCTCACTGTGCTGATGAGACTGAGAGACCTGCCAGAAGCAAAAATAGGTCTCCACTTAATTATACGTTATTTTGTTAATTGTGACTCCACTGCCTGTCTCTCACTGGCATTGCAGGCAGAGGGTGCAAGCCACCTCTCCAGTCAATTTCTCTGTCACAGCTTTGCCTAGGCTCCATCTCTGGCAGCTACCCCCAGGAGGGCATCTGGAGCTGCTGCTGGTGGGGACTTGTAACTCTTCTCTGCCTTTTCTTTTCAGTGTTTTCACCCCTCACACGTGCAGCAACGAGACACATCTCACTGCAGAGCCAGAAAGCACTGGCAGTGGCTGGCAGCTCTGCTCGTACCCGGGGAGGAGTGGACAGTCCTCCTGTGCCCCCGGGGGTCTGGGTTGCCTCCATCCCCGCCTGGGTCCCTGCCCAGCCCGCCCGGCCAAGGCTTCGCCTCGAAGTCTGGTCTTGGTGCTCGGCGCCGTGCGGGCCGGCCTAGCACCCCCACCGTCCGCACTTGGGGCAGTCTGACTACTCAGTAGTCATACCCCCTCCCTCTCTCCCCTGCCTCAGGTTACAGAAGGGAAGGTCTTAAAACGCTTTAATTCCATACGTTCATGCAGTTAACCCCTTCGAGTCCATCCAGCCGCAGCCGCGGCCGGTCCCGCCAGCCTCCTGCTGTCAGAAATTGATTTCCACGGGTGGAGACTGCTCCAGCACGGGGCTGGTGTCGGCCAGCCGCCCTGCTCGCCCCAAGCAGCTGGCGCAGCCCCTCCTCGGCTCTCCGCCTTGCTGCCTTCTTTTAAAACCTTTGCCCGTCTCCTCCCAGGAGTAGCAGTGAAATGTCCCGTCCTGCCTATTTGGAAATGGGAACAAATTGCTCCCCCGCTTTACCTCGCCCATCGCATCCCATATATAGTCATATCTACGGTCAAATGGCAGGCAGCAGCGAATCGGAGCACTGGGCTTCCCAAAAAAGCCAAAGGGGAGTGAGAGAGGGAAAGGGGTAGGGACGAGCGGAGGAGGGAGGGGAAAAAAAAAAAAAAAAAAAAAAAAAAAAAAAAAAAAAAAGAAGCCCTTTCCAAAAAAGTATTGGATGTCTTGAGGAATGCAGTCAGCCCCCTGGGAAAGTACATATCTGCGAGGCGCTCGCTGCCCGCCGCTTGCACTCTGCCGTCGCCTCGTCCCGCTCGGATCAGCCCCGCCGCACGGCAACTCCGCTCCACTCCCCCGGGGCCGCGGCTGGGTCTCGACTCGGAGCTGTCCCGCAGCTTTTCAGGTTTTGTTTTCGGGTGCAGTTAGCGCGGGTACGCGCCCTAACCCACCGCCGCCATGGATGCCATCAAGAAGAAGATGCAGATGCTGAAACTGGACAAGGAGAACGCCTTGGACAGAGCCGAGCAAGCCGAAGCGGACAAGAAGGCAGCGGAGGAGAGAAGCAAGCAGGTCTGCACCGAGGGCCCGGGCGCGGCTAGCGCCGGGGCGCAAGTCTTTCCAGACGACTCCTCTCTCTCTTTCTCTTTTTTTGTCCTCCACAATGTACCTTGTTGTACTCCCCCATCACCGCCTCCTGCAGAACTGGTTTAAATTTTCCTCATGCGGAGCTTCACCCTGGCAGCCCTCGCCTGGGGGCTCCCCGGGGGTCGTTCCCCCATCACCCCAAGCTGGGGAACGGGAGCCCTGGGACAGCCACATGGCCTCAGTGTCCTCAGTGTCTTTGTCATAGGGACACGGCGGTGAGGGGCTGCATTGACCACCTGGTTAGCAGTGGACAGACATGCTGTGATTTGGCAAAGGACACTTAAAGCAGTGGTTTTGCCCTCCAGCATCACCAGGCAGACTTGTCTGATGCTAGCTCCTTACCCATCCAGTTGTGTGTCCCATTTTCCTGGCCTTCTCCAACCCCTCTTCTTTACACTTGGGGCTTTATTCTTTTGGGGGAGGAGGACACATTGGTTGCAAGTTTCTGGGAGCTCCTGAAAGAGGAGGGAGGAAGGGAAAGAAATTTAAAAATTATTTTCCCACTCTTGCAAGCACAGAGAGAAACGTATTTGTGTGTTGTATTTCCTCTTGTGCACCTAGTTAGAGGATGACATTGTGCAATTGGAAAAGCAATTGCATGTGACGGAGGATACAAGGGACCAAGTGCTGGAAGAGCTACACAAGTCTGAGGATAGCCTCCTCTCCGCAGAGGAGAATGCCGCCAAGGTATCGTGCCCTTGCCGCAAGCAAAGAGAATCTAACTGTCTCTCCTTCTCTCTCTCTCTCTCTGTCCGTCTGTCCTTTTCTGTCTGTTCTGCATTCACACTTCGCCCTTTGCACGATCACGTTGCCTGCTGCACCTTTTCCTGCCCACCCTCCCCTCTCCACCACTTTCCACCCAATCACAGCTGGAGGACGAGCTGGTGGCTCTACAAAAGAAGCTGAAGGGCACTGAGGATGAGCTGGACAAATACTCCGAGTCCCTTAAAGATGCACAGGAAAAGTTGGAACTGGCTGACAAAAAGGCCACAGATGTAAGTTACCCCCATCCCTTTCACCACCACCCTGATGCAGAAACTAGACACTCCCTCTGCACAGGATAGCCAGGACTCCTACCAAGCAGCACTCCAAAGCTTTGCTGAGGGCAGAGTCCAGGCAGATCCTGGGCAGGCAGGTGGGAAAATGCAGCACTGGCTCCTTGCATGAGGTTTGCACACTATCAGAGGCATTTGACTGGGTTTCTGCTCACTCGACACGTGCTTTTCATGTGTACTTGCTGGTCTAGATGTGAAGGTAAAGCAAGAGTGGATTGCCTGTTCAGGTGATGGGAAATGAGCTCAGGTTGGAGCAACACTAACTTAACTATATATAGTGAATCGGTTGATAGCAAGTAGACACAGGAGAGGAAGATCCAGGAAAGCAAGGGCTGATAGTTCAGTCTTAAGAGAGCTGTTCTGAGGCACAGATGAATTAGAACTTGCTAGATACTAGTTTGGCTCACTTACTGGTTCCCAAGATAAAAGATCCTCTCCTAGATCTCGTAGATTACTTTACACCCCCACCACCCCCTGGAAATCACTAGAACTTCTTCACTTGTCAAAGAAAAGTTCAGTCTTGTCTAAGAGAAAATTGCCTGGAAGATGATACTTGCTAAGTTTGCAGTTCAGAGGACAGGGATCCTGGGAGCAAGCTGGGAGATATATATAGCTCAGCACTTTATATGGTAATAATGTTAGAGCTTGAGCCTCTCCCAGGCTCTCATCCCACCCACCTGTCTGCCCCTGACATGCATTTAATGTATTGCATGCATGGAACCATGAGAGTTTGTTGTCTCCGCAGTTAAGCTCCAGATCTCTATGGCTGCTGCTGTACAATCCATTTCTCTGAGTAAATCTCAGCACTGAATGACAGGATTAGGTGAAACCACAGTATTTCCAAACCAATGACCATCCTTTTCCTGTAACTCAGCTTTAAAAATTAACCTCAAAGCCATAGTAAAGAGAGGAGTTAGCACAGATGAAACAAAGCATTTCAGGGGGAGGAAGGATACTTTTAGAAGGGGAAATTTTAAAAACCAGCTCTACATGAAAGACAATGTGATTTTATCTTATTTTACTTCTAAAACAAACAAAGGATAGTAAAGATTTCACTTCAGTATGGCAATGAAGTTGTATAGCTCTGGAAGAGAACTCAAGAACTTAACAAGCATGCATAGGAACGGGAGAGAGGGGTTCTGTGTGTAATGTGGATCAGATGTCTGCCGTCTTCTGTGTATGGCTGCAGAGATGAGAGGCAACTTCCTAGCAGGACGTTTATTTAACTTATTCAGAAGAACCACATATAGATCCAGGGGAGATATTCCTTATAAGGAAAAGTATGCAGACTATTTGGAAATAGCTTGCCTAGGATGAAGGCAGGAAAAATGCTACTAGATTCCCTTTTTGAAATGGAAGATCATCTTAACCAATCCCAGTGCTATTTTCCTTTGCTGAAGAACACCATTTGGAAGCTAGTTGAGGGCAATTTTATTTGCAGTCATCCCTCAGGCAAAGAGTAGGCAAGTGTCTGGCTTGTTTTCATCAAGGTAAATGCTGCATTTAATGGTATGCATGGAGTACGTCCGACATTTTAAAGATGTCTTTCTTTTTTGGTGATGTGGAGTATCTTTGATGCATTGCAGTTGGCAAAGTATTTGCCTTACTAGTTTGGATAGTTCCCAGCCTTAGGAAAAAGACGGTCAGGGGAGGGAGTGCCGGCTCCTCGGGGTGTACTCGGCTCACGAAGGAGGTGAGGAAACCTTACCTCGCCGGTATTACTCACCTGGCAGAAGCTGGGCACATCCCCTGAACCACCTCACCTGGGAGAGGACAACCGCAGCTTCCTCTCCCCTCCCCGTGTGCAGCACCAGCTGGTGGGGGCGGACTGCTCGGTGTCACTTTGTGGTTCTCATACCGGGCGAGAGAGGGAAGCTGGTCGCGGCCTTCGCCCCGGGGCGGCCGCGGCAGCCTGAGCACTGCGCCGCCAGGAGGCGCTGCTGCACTAGCCAGCCCACCTGGGCACGGCCGCCGCCCCTGCTCCCCTGGTACCCTGGTCCTCCAGCCCGGCCCAGCCTGGCCCCACCGCAGAGCCCTCTCCCGGCCAGGACTGGCCACTGCCCTCTCCAGGGCCTGCTTCAGTGCCCTCCCCGACGGTGTGCCGCGCCGCTCCCAGCTCGGCGCCGGCGGCCCCGCCCCGGTGCGCGGTGCGTTGCGGCGCGGGGGGACTTCCGGGACTGGAGCGAGCGGAGTTAGGCCGTGCAGGCTACGCGAGACAGGGGCATGGCGGCGATGAGCTCGCTGGAGGCCGTGCGGAGGAAGATCCGGAGCCTGCAGGAGCAGGCGGATGCCGCCGAGGAGCGGGCGGGCCGGCTGCAGAGGGAGGTTGACCAGGAACGGGCCCTGCGGGAGGAGGTAGGGCTACCCGCTCCACCTCGCCTGGGTCGGGGGCCCCAGCCCAGTGGGAACGGGCGGGGGCCCCGGTGCTCGGATGGCCCTCGCCGCAACCCGACCGGCGGTCAGTCGGCCGCTTCCTTCGCTACGGTCTCTGATAAAATGGTTACCTGCCGGCCGCAGGGGCCCCCCGCTCCGCCCCACGCTGCGGGCGGATGCCGCTGCTCCGCTGGGGCAGGCCCGGGGGCGCAGGTGAGCAATGGGTCACTGCGGGCGGAGGCCTGCAATGCTGTGCTCTTCGGCTTGGAAACCGGGGCGAAGCGTGGGGCCGGCAAAGCTGCGGTGCTTAAGTGGACCGCGCTAGATCTGCTGGCCAGCAGCAAAGCGCTGAGCTGGAATGAGGTTCAACTTAGGCGAGATGCTTGAGGCAGGGTGCTTTGTATTATTTTTTTTAAGTGCCAGTTATCTGCTTGTCCCATCCAAACCAGTTCAATTCTGTGCGGAGTCATCATGTTGTCTGTTAAGATATTATGTACTTGGGAATGACCCTGAGATGGCCATGTCCAAGTACTTACAGTACCTGAAAACACCACAGCAGTGTGATCATATGGTCCCTGTCTGTATACTTTTGTAATATGTTTAGTTTATCAAAATCCCTATCTAAGATGGGCAAGGAACAGTGGGGGCACAGTTTTGGGCATAGACAAGTTGTGGTGAGTGTGAGCAGCACAGACTCACTTAGCAGAGAGATGTAGTTAAGAGTGGCAGTTAGAGGGGAAAAAAACTGATAGGGCTGTTTGCCACTGGCCTTTGGGAATTCTAGTAGCTATTAATGTTTTTTGCTATAAAATGAAATATTTGCAGCCATTTTAGTCTTTTCAGTGGTTGTGTAAAAGTGACATAAAAGAATAAATTCCTTATTTGTGTAATTTATTGCAGTAGAAAATGTGATTCTTTGGTCTCCTTATAGTACTGGGTTTTCTGGGCAGCAACTTTAAAAGAAGGGCCTTCCAATTACTTGCAAGTGATATTCCCAAGGACCAAAATATGACTCCTTACAGTTGTGTAACTACTGCATTCTTGCAAATCACTTAATGTATAATTTTTTTTCCAGTAAGGGATCATGGCACAGTCATTAACTCTTTTTTTCATAAGCATTTCTGTCTTTGAAGTACCTATACTTGTTTTCTAAGCTTTGTGGGATAAAGGGCTTTCAATAGCATACTGTTCTAAACACCGCATTAAGGGATTATCCTTAAAATAGGAAGCTTTCCTGTTACCTTTAGTGGCAGGAGGAATAGTGTGGAGAAGTGGTTACAGCTTGCTTTTAGAGCTCAGGCACATTGCTGTAAGGCTTGGGATGCAAAAGGTTAATGTTTTGCTCTTCCTCAGGGTTGGTTTATGTGGATGATGTGTAATTCTGCAGAGTACGTTTACACGGTGTGCTAGTTTTTGTTTGGAAGGGTCAGTGCTGGGGTGAATAAAGTCAGAAAACTGAATGCACAGGCATGTGTAGACTTCTTACATAGTGCTAGCTATGGAGAGATTATTTTTTTAATTGTCATGGCTGTATTTCTGCCTACTCAAGGAAGGAAGCTTTCAGAACGTTGCAGCAAGTAAGCTGAGGTGTGAATCTGACCCTTCCCTTAGTGTATAGCATGTGATCAGATAGGCTTGTTCTGGTCTGTTTTTTTCTTCCTGTGCAAGGTACAGATATACAAACAATGCAAAAGCCAAAGCTGTGGCCAGAAAGTATCACAACTTACACTGATTGTTAAACCAGATTGTTAGAAGCTTTTAGATTAAGTATCAGCCATTGCCTTAAAAAAGACCTCTCTTCTCTTTTGAGCACATGCATCTCAAGGGGGCTCTTGGTAATCCCATTTTCAGATTGCATTTTTCTTCCTTCTTTTGGAAAACAGAGTCTCTCTTACAACAGTAATAATTAACACCCAATAGTAACTTACCCATGTCATCACTCATTGTAAAAATATGTGGTGTATAAGTGGTATGGCAAAAACGCAGAAGGCTATGTTTGTCTGTTAGCTGTGGGAGTGCCCCTTAATGTCACTGGGGTTTTTTCCTTCCTTACCATATAAGGAGAGAAGTCCTGCTCCGCAGAAGAATAACTTGGGCCATATAAGGCTGGTTGGTAAACCCTTATTGAGTTACTGAAGCAGGAAGTGAAAATTTGAACTTTAGTCACCCTGTGTTTTCTAAGCGTATTGTATGCTCTTATCATGATGAGGAGTCTTGACATGATAATAATTAACTTGTAACACTAAAAATTTTTCAATGGTAACATTTTTGAAAGGTTGTTTTCTTTCTCAAATCAAAATGTTCATATTCTTACCATTCCAAGCCAGAAGTTTGAAAATGCAGGTTTGGAGTACTACAGCTTGATTACAAAATGCCCAGAATCACAGAATACATCTGGTTGGAAGAGACTTCAAAGATTATCTAGTCCAACCCTTGACCCAGCACTGAAGGGTCAACACTAAACTATGTCCCTAAGGGCCAGGTCCACATACTGCTTGAACACCTCCAAGGACTCCACCAGTGCCCTGGACAGACCATTGCAATGTTTGATAACCCTTTCAGTGAAGAAATATTTCCTAACATCATACTCAAGATTTTTGTATTTGGGATAATGTGTATCTCTGAGGATAGTCTCTTCTACTCCTGGTTCAGTGCCAGTACTCATTAATGTTCAAATACATTTTTGCTTCCCTGTTTGTGTTACTCCCAATCATTCTAGAATGTTGTTGTTATGTTGTTTTATTTGTCTGGTCTATAACTTGTTCTTTCTTGTGTTCTGTATGACAAAATTTTAGCTGTGGCCAACTGTGTCCACAGCTGCCTCTAGTTAGTAAAAACAACAAACAACTGTTCCTTAAGTTTTGAATTACATAAAAAGTACCAAATGGATGTTTCTAGGGACCTGCTTTGATAAAGGGTTTGTTGTACCCCCACAGTGAGACATCACAGGAGGTTCAGATGAGAGTAACTGTTACTCTGAAAAGTGATTTTTAGAATAATGAGCTTTTCTTACACGGTTTATGCTTAGTACTCTTTTGAAAGGGACAAAGTTTAATAATTAAGTTACTACAAAAGAACTGCTACAGAACTTACTCTGCAACTAAAAACAACTGTAGGTTTGAATATGTTAGAAGGAAAAGCTTGTAGTGATAAAAGGCAGATGAGTTGCAAGTGTTATACAGGAAATTAAGTAAACAGGTAACATGAGAGGGGCAAATCTAGAGGAAACTTCAGAATGGCAGTATGGGGGGGAAAAGTGTTTTACGCAATTGTCGCCTTTACCAGCGCCCTTCTGAGATGTTTCTGCTGGTGCCGCCTTTGTCAGCTCTTGCATAACTTGCCTGTAAACAAAACTTGTGGGTATTTGGGCATTTCCAAAATGTATGTTCTCTTGCTCTCTCTGTGTCAGCTCTCTCAGTGCAAATACTGATCTAGGTGTATTTTTGCGTGTTTACACTGATGCTTACTTACAGAACTTGGAGAAATACTGGGACAGTTCTTCTCAAAATATTGTGAAAGGTGATAAAGGATTTGGGATAACTTAGAAGAATAGGGTAGTTTTTGTTGATTTGATTAAAAATTTTTTAAAAGGCAAAAAAAAAGGAAGGGGGAAGCTAATTAGTTAATATGTGCAAGTACAATAACAGAATGTGCAATATTATCTGGTACAAATTGTACAGTCCTTCATGCACTTAATTTAAAGGAAGCATTAATCACTTTTTCCTCCATTAAGCAATAACTTCACAATTCAATGAGAGCATGCACATCTCTGTATGCACTTTTTAGAGGATGAAGTCAGAAATTCCTGAAGTACTGTTCAGTGGCACTAGCAGGCACATGGGGTAATCTTTCATAAAAGCTGATGTATGCCTTTTGCATTAATTTCTATTCTTCCTGTGCTTAGGCTGAGAGCGAAGTAGCTTCTCTGAACAGACGCATCCAGCTGGTTGAGGAAGAGTTGGATCGGGCTCAGGAGCGCTTGGCTACTGCCCTGCAGAAGCTGGAGGAGGCTGAGAAGGCTGCAGATGAGAGTGAAAGGTGGGTGGGGCCACTCTTGAATGGATCATTACCCTTATGACAAAGATGATAATTGCCAGGGTGGGTTAGGAAAATAAATTAAGCCACTCCTGTGTCTCTGAACATGTGCAATTCACTCTTCCTTTGCCTACATAGATTTCACTTACCTGTTGTCTATAGAGACAAGCAAAATGCATTGGCTTGATTTCTTTTTCATGTCTCAGTTGTAAAGATAAGATTTAAGTGGGGCAGATGTTCTGGTGTATCATGGGAAAATTCCTTGGCCCAGGCTAGACCCCTCTGTTTGGACGACAGCTTTTTGAGAGTCATGTGTACTTTGGTACTGTCAGGTGATTCTTGATTTCATTGTGGGTAGAAAATCTGACCTGGGAAACAGCAAAGTACTGAAAGAAGCTTTGGTTGGCATGTTGGTGACATTGGTGTCTGAAGGTGAGAAAAGGAGAGAGACCCTGGTAATTTCTTCAGATTGAGGCTGGGATTTCCACAAGTACTTCAACTAAGTTAGAAACTCAAGATTTGTGACTTTGGAAGATCTTATTTACTTCTACGAATTGTATTTTATATCTTTGATAGTCCTGCTTTTGTGGGAAAGAAGCTACATATGTGTTCTACATATTTATTTCTGCCTCACTAACGATGCAGTGTTTTGAAAATAAAGGCACCCAAGACTCTCAGTGCATTGTGAAATAGCTAAGAGGATTTGTGTCAAAAATGCATAAAAGGGGCAATTCGCAATGTTCCCTGTTATGAAGGAGTTAAATTTTGCTTATGCAAAGGACAGAGAATTTCAGTGCTCGAGGGCCCTGACATGGCAAAACTTACAAGAATCTGTTTGGCCCGTAGTCATAATGCCGGTCAGTCTGCAGAGGTTGTAATGTGCTGTTTCACAATGAGTGTAAAAGCAGAGATGACTTTAGTCATAAGGTCTTTAAGCAAAGCCCCTCATTTACCTTTCTTTGAGATCAGTTTTCCTTCAATTTAAAAGGAATAAGCTGAGCTGTGGTAAGACCTAAACAAATCAGATTTTCTTTTTTCCTAAGACTTACTTCTTTCCTTTGAACTTCTGAAGTATGAATGCACAGGACTAGATCTATGGTATGAAGAGTCAAGTATCTGACATCTTTCATTCACCTTAATACACCTCTCTGAAGGTTGCACTCCAGGAGTAGTAGAGCTTGAGATAAATTGGCAAGCCTTGAACCTTGTATTTCCTGTTTTTCACATCTTTCAGAGGAATGAAGGTCATTGAAAATAGAGCCCAGAAGGATGAAGAGAAGATGGAAATCCAAGAGATCCAGCTTAAAGAAGCTAAGCACATTGCTGAAGAGGCTGACCGCAAGTATGAAGAGGTCAGTTTTTGGGCACAGGTCATCTGTTTCTAAAGACCTTCAGTCTGTGCCTATTATTGTTGTTTTTGTTTTTTAATCTTTGCATTTTAAGTTAAAAATATCACAAACTCTACTCTTTGCAGGTGTGGAAGGAAAAGTGGGCACCTGGATACCTCCAGGGATAAGGTGGCAGGAGATCCCTGTTCAGATCTTTACACTAAGATAGTTGAAACTATTCCCTGCTCTGTTTGGGAGAAAAATATTTTTAAGTTGTCTTTTGGTGAATGAAACAAATCCTGTCGGGTAACAAAGACCCAAATGAGTAATGAATATGTCCCACAATGAAAACTTGGGTGTTGACCAAATACAGGAAGGACATCCAACTCCCTGTTTCATAGGACCTAGAAACAGGTGATGTATGCTGCAGCAACATATTATCACTGATCGTCATTGGCCTTTTCTTGTAGGTGGCTCGTAAGCTTGTAATCATTGAGAGTGACCTGGAGCGGGCTGAGGAGCGTGCTGAGCTGTCAGAAAGGTAGGTGTTGAACTGCCCTGGATGTGTGTGAGGTGCTACAAAACAACTGTAACAGCATGAAACGTTGGCAGTACACTGTGTGTTCAGCTCAAAGCTATGTTTTGCTCATTCACTCTAATGGTTGAAGTAAAGGGTCAGCGCCAAAGTAAATGTGTTCATATGTGTGTACGTGTGTGTTGTGTCACTGCATGCTGTACCTGCACACTGATTTTGTGAATGGCTTTTGTGCGTTTCATGTGTTCACTAACAGCCAAGTCCGACAGCTGGAAGAACAAATAAGAATAATGGATCAAACCTTGAAAGCATTAATGGCTGCAGAGGATAAGGTACTGATGCTAATAAACAGTTTTTAGGTTTGACTGCAACCCAAGTCTTTCAGCTTCCATAGCCAGTTAGTTCACTCAGTAGTAACAAAAGTCCTCGCTTTGCTCTTTACTCTCCTTGCGTCTTGCTTTGGTGGTTATCTTTGGTCTCTTTTTTGTTTATTTATTCATTTTTTTCCTTCAAAGCTGATCTCTTGTGCAGCCAAAAGAAGCTGAACTGTCTCATGTGTAAACACTATGTAACTATTTCTGTGTAAGCCAAGAGCTGTAGATCGTTTCTGTCTGGTCATTGTCTTAACGTATACTTGAAATGGAATTTGGCATTGTAAACAGTTCCTTTCAATCTGTGATGGATTCAGCTGCTTTTGAGGCCGTTCTTTTGCTCTGGAGTTGTTTTCATTTTTCCCTATCTTTTCCCCCTATTTTCTCCTGTTTCTTTTGCTTGACTGAAACTTCCATCCGCCCCTTTCCTGCCTTCCTTCCGAAATAACAGCAAATGTGCTGAGCTTGAAGAGGAGTTGAAAACTGTGACCAACAACCTGAAGTCGCTGGAGGCTCAGGCTGAGAAGGTAGGCTAGAGACTTATGTGAGAATGAGTCCCTTACATTGTCATCTGGATTGGCATGTGGGGTTTTCTTCATATGCTGATCGCTTTGCAGCATTTCAGCAAGTCCATTGTCAGTAGAAGCACTTGGACTTACTACTCCATTCATGCTTGGCTCTTATCAGAACCTAGAATTCCTTCTAGTTCCAAATAGGTCACTATTATTTGATCACATGTTCTGTTAAGTAGTCTAACAGGATTAAATATTATTTATAGAATGTCCCTAAAAATGGCACTTGTATGCTAAACCTAAGTTTCTCTAAATGCCATTCCTCTTTGAAACTAGTACTAATTTCTGCTAAAAGTTTCCACCATATAGCACTGGGATAGAACTCAAGGAGAATTTGGCTCTTCTAGTAAACTGTGTAGTACCACAGTTTGGTAAGTGGAATTATTGTAGTTATACCTAGATTAATTTATTGTATACAATTGATCTGGTAGAAGAGAGTCTCAAATTTGGTATTTTATGGTATATTTAGAATGCCTAGTCTAATATGTAATATCCTCTTTCTATTTACAGTACTCACAGAAAGAAGACAAATACGAAGAGGAGATTAAAGTCCTGACTGACAAACTGAAGGAGGTAAAATTGAAGTTACTCTTTACAATAGATCTTCCAATGCAACTGGCTATTTTAATATAAAGACTGCTTTGCTTTAAGGATGGGCATCTTGTTTTGGAGACAGTTTAGTGTTAAATGTCTCTTCTAAAAATTAGTATCACCTTATTTGCCTCATGTCAGTGTACTTTTTTGCTCATTTGAATCATTGCTTCTCTGCTCACAAGTCCTATGTATATATTTCCTGAAATAGTCTATATTTGTCTCAACTCCAGGCTGAGACCCGTGCTGAATTTGCTGAGAGGTCGGTAACTAAGCTGGAGAAAAGCATTGATGACCTAGAAGGTATGGGGTTTTATTTTTCTGACTTACTACAGAAACATAGATCTTGTATTCTCCTCCTTTATGGTTTTTTTCAGTATCTGATTCTACTCACCAGACATGTCCTGCTAATATAAGTGGGTCTGCCTAAAGAGTAAAATAGGCAAAATATTTTCCCACTGAAATGTATTGGTAACTTAAATGCTTCAGGTAAACAGTGTTTTGCTCTTGCCTGTTCCTTTTTCTTTCATGTTCTCAAGACTCCTTTCATTTTTTGCTTTTTATTCTTCTGCTAGGAAGTATATAAATATATAGGGTAAATGATTAGATGATAAGTAGTATTATACTCAAAAATTGCTGAAGTGTTATTGTACATTTTTAATAGTTTGGAATGTAGCAAGCTAACCTAATTTATTGCTGTGATAACTGAGTCAGGGCAGACGTTTTGTCACAGACCAGTTGCTGTTTTTCAGTAAAGCTAATGAATTCTACACATAATCATAAGGACAGATTATTTAATTTCAGTGTTTGTTTCAAAGGCTTTGATAAATCTTTCAGCAGTGCAGTGTAATAGTGGAAGGCCCTTCCTTCCTCTGGAGAAAACAATTCAATACTGCTTACTATTTAGATGCATTACAGTATGCCTAGGCTTTTAAGAAGCTTGATTACTTGGTGTGGCAGCCTGACTCCTGCAGTAAAAGGTATGAAATACCTAGGTAGCTGATGAAAACTTACTGTCATTGACTTGGGAAGAAAGCAGATAAGAAAGATAAGCCTTTCAAGGAACAAAGATATCTGTAAGAAACTTGATTTTTATGGTATCACACAAACTAGAGTAGTTTAAGAAAAAAAAAAGAGGGAGGAAATAAAATGTAGCATTGTCCTTGAGCTGCATTTCTGCTTCTTTTCTCCCTGGCTCCTGTGTGCACTCATAATATGAATTAAAAGAAAAATCCATGTTAAAATATGGATTTTGCTTCCTTTTCCTTGGTTTCTTTTGTATCACAGGTTGTCCCACTGGCAGTGCAGTTAGTGAACTTGTTAAAAAAAACTATTCACTGCTGATTTTTTTGGTTTTTTAATTCTTCTCTAATTTTGTGCATTTGTTTTGTCTGTCGCAATACCTCTTTCTGTGTGCTCTTCCCCTTTCCTATGGCTTTGGATGGTGTCCCATGCCACCACGTTCACCTTCCATCCTGTGATCGCACTCCATTTCCTTGCACACCTCTGCCTTCCCTTGGGGGACCCTTAGATGAGCTATATGCTCAGAAACTGAAGTACAAAGCCATCAGTGAGGAGCTGGACCACGCTCTCAACGATATGACTTCCATGTAAATGTCTTCCCAGCTTGTACCTACGCCTGCTTCCTTGCCCCCATTAATTGCGCAGTTCCGGCATTATGAAATTACACTCACTCTGTAGCGGGAGGCGTGTTCCTTTAGCAAGTCTAGGTGTACAAAATACCATGAACAGTTCTTTACCGGGGCAGAGTGTGGGTGAGTGTTGTGCCTAGCCTGGTAAATACTCATGGTGATTTTGTAAACTGCTTAATAAGCTTGTGTTTCTTCTTTCATTCTGTATCTCCAATCCTGTCTTGTGGTCACCCTTTGTTTGCAGCTCTGCATTTATCTCTTCAAGTTCACCTCTGTGCAAGTGACCCATCATACTCAGTTTACCAAAGAAAATTGCATTTATTTGCATTTGGAGTGTATTCTTCAGCTGTCACAGTTTTCTTCTGGCAAAGTTCTTCTAAAATTGTCTTCTGATTTAGCCATATTCTTTAGTGACAGCGGAAAGTGTTTCTGTAAATTTCCTTAACTGAAATTTTCTGCATTTATCACTAAATTGCAACTATGGAAATTGATTTGAAAGAGTTATTTGAAACACTGTATCATTTAAAACCCTAGAAATTACAATTGAATTGTAGGTTGCTTCTGTGCATTGTGTGGAGTGTAGTAGTAATTTAATTTGCACATGCTGAAGCTGTGATAATAATCATCTTTACTCACAAGGAGAAAAATACTGTATTGGAAAGCAGGAGAGTGATCAATTGTGAGGTGGTACTAGTCTCTGCAGTGGTTGATACAAACTGACTCTTCTTTCATCAGCATCAAACTCTGAACAGAGGTCAGCTATACTAAATCCACCTTCCCATGCTCCTACCTCATTCTGTACAGTTGACATGGGAAAGAGAAAGAGCTGTGGCTCTCAAGTGATTGTGAGGTGCAATGCTGAGTCCCAGCATTTCTTTGTGGAAGCTGGCATGCTTTCAGCAAGGCTTTGCTTAGTGCTTGAAATGTATTTTGCATGCACTCATATTTTAAATGTATTTTCTTTTGTTTTTTTGCATCCCTTACCTTCCTCTCTCTTCCAACTTTTTAGTAGGAGTCTGATGTTGTTGTATGCTTTGATTTCTTTATTATTTGTTAGGGTTTTTTGTTACTCCACTTCTTCCTCTGTGTACAGAGATTGCAGTATTTCTTCAATCTGATATATTTCTAGATGGAAAACAGACTTTAAAATTTGCTCTTTCAGTACATGAGGACATTACTGTAGCATTCCAGTCCCAGCATGGTGTGGAGTTTTTCTAGTAGTCTTCTCGCATGATGGACTCTGCTGTGCTGTTACTGCTTTTTTACAGTTCTTCACTGCACCTTTTTTATTTCCTTCCTTATCTCACTTTTTCTTTTCATGCAGATAATTTTCTTTGCTTCACTTCTCCAAAGACATCCTCATCAGGTTGGATAAACATCTTTCCAAGCTTTGGATGTTTCATGGGTTCATTGTTCTGTCTTCTAGCTTAGTTGACTATGCCTCTAGCACCTGTCTCAGAACATGCTCTGTGCTCTGCTGTACAGAAACTCTACATTTCTCAATGTAAAATAAATATCCCAACTGTATTCCTTTTGCTATTCCCTTGCTTCTTATTTATTTAAATAACTATTTCAGTTATTAATAAAAATTGCTTTTTTTTTGCTATTAGGGATTTACATTTTTGGTGTTTCCATTTTTTTTTCTGCAAACACTTTTGCCTGAATATTGACAGTGCAAAGCCAGTGATAGCAGTTTGTGGGATGAGAATACCACTTTTGATATGGTGAGGTCAAAACTGTCCAGCCTTTCTCAAAAATCTGTTGCAGATAAAATTACAAATAAATGCAACAGGAACTTTTCAGTTGTTATTGTTAGCCCAAAATTTGCAAGGACATTGCTTCCTTAGGGGTCATTTGGTCGTGGGAGCATAGCTAAGAGAGCAGTTAAGTCCTTGACACCAGATTTTTCACATTAAATACTCTACTAGCTTGATGCTTAATACTTCTTTACAGTATGCTTGTTTGTTATCTGAAGTATTTGAGACATATTTAAGTGGGCAATATAAAAACCATTTAAGTTATTTTTTCACCTAAAAATAGATCTTTACATGTCATGCAAAAATGTTCTCCCCTCTTTCACGATTACTCAGCAAAGGCGTTACTTGCTAACTTGGTTTTTATTACATACTTCTCTTGTATGGCATGGAGATTTCAGTGGTTTTCCACTCTTACACTTAGTTCATACTTGCAACTTTGAATTGTAGACTCGTGAGAAAGGACAGTAGGAACTGGAGTAGGAAAACTCGTTACACTAATAATGAACTGATTCTGCTTCAAAGTGGACCACTATAGATTTAAGATTTGAAAACCTAAACATTGTCTTTCAGTTGATTTGGCAGTGCCTAATTAAGGATGAAGCATTAAATACTGACACCCTCAGGTTTTGTACTGTTATTTGAAACTACTGAGTATATTGCATTATTTCAATTTTCTTCACAACAGAAAAAGTAATTTTCCAGTTCATGTTAAAGTAAATCAGTTTAAACTGAATTGATTTCTTATTATGCCTGTCACTGAATATATTACTAAGGTTTCTCAGCTGAATAAACTCATCACAACATTGGCAAGTTTAAACTTTTACCTGTTAGAATAATATGACTTTCTTGTTCAACCTCAAGATTATTCAGCAGTGCAGCCTAGGCTAGATTTCCTTCCCTCCCCAAACCAGTTTTCCAAATAAGGCTTGTAAATGGATGCATCATCTTCCTCCCTGCCACAGTCAGATAACTCAGTCTTGTCCTGGTTTTTTATCCCATGACACATGTCTTAGTGTTACTGGCTATGGGAAGAAGCCCAAGTACAGGATATGAATCAGCAGTTACACACAGTCCAGATAATAAAGTTTAACAACTTACCGCTCATCAATTGAGATAGAGAAATGAGTTTATACACTGTGCATGGTGCAAGAGAAAAGTAACATTCTTAGTGTGAAGGTTAACCAAATGTAATGGGCTGAGCATTTGTAAAATGCCAGAAGCTTATGTAGTTAACTTTGTGAATACAGGAGTTCTGGGGAGTATGGTCAGCTGTCACTTGTCAGCGGAGCCAGAGTAACTTATGCTACAGCAACTCCACCCCCTTAATCTATTTTGTGTTGAGTTTATTGTTTTTCAACTCAGTTCCTTGCAATACTGTTTCATAAGAGGACTCAGAAAAGCCAAATCCAATGTAGGAACCTGGTAACTTTTAACACGTCGATTTTGAACATCAGTATCTAAATCTTCCCTTTTCCTTCAAACACACACCATCAGCTCTCTTCACTGTAGAATGAATTGCTGGACCCTGCAATGCAGATGCATGTGTAGCTGTGTGCAGAATTCCTAGCCAGCCATGCTGTACTGATCTTGAGCCCATGGAGCCACTGTAGTTCCTCACTGCAGTGTGTTTCAGTGCTCTTGTCACAATTGAACCTGACCTGTACACTATTTTGTATATGCTGCAAGATCTGACCATGTGTAGCTAGTCATGTACAGAAGTCTTGTTGACAGGAATGCAGGGCTGGCTCTGATGGCTCATTTGCCTGGACTCTGCTGTGCAGAGGCTGAGCCTCACTGGGTCTGAACCAGGGACTGAACTCCTTGCTTGGTCCAAGGCCTACAGAGCCAGCCCTTGGCTCTGCCTCCTTTGTAGATTGCAGGCTAGACAGACTGCCTATGGGTCATCAAGGGCTGGCTGTACGCTTGGTAAATGCTATCCAAGCATTACCTGCAGATTTAATCTTATTTTGGATGTTGAGAAATACTGTCTCTGCCTCAGTTAGAAGGATTTTTCTGTGATGAAGGTAAGCACCAACTTCTTAATCCAAATTATATTGTCATGACCAAACACTTTTGGCAAACAGAGTGTGATGTTAGTTACTCTGAGGTTTGGATCTTTTTTTCCACATATATATGACATCATTGTGATAAGAGGCCTAAGACACAGTTGTTACCAGTCCAGGATCAGAGCTGTGAAGCATGCCTTGGTTTTACTGAGCTGGCTGTTGGAGTTTGGGCTGAAGAGGAGGCTGTGAGGAGCTGCCTCTCACAACACAAGAATTGTCCTACTGACCAGTTTACTGAACAGCTTGGCCATTTCTCTGTCTAGAGCCTGCAGGAGAGGTGGAGGATTTGTGTGAAAGCTGTTAGGAAGCTGGTGGAAAAGAATCAGCTACAGTCATTTCCTGTAGGGGAGTAATTGGAGATCAAGAGGTCAGGAATCCAGTTTGAATCTAAGCTATTGAGAATAATGTAGACAGTTTGAGAAAGCAAGACAGTCAAAAACCATCATGGAACTTTCTTTCACTCCACAGAAGAACTCTCACGAAGTGTACTGCCGCAACATAGCTGTGGCTGTTCACTTTGAATGTAAACCCTCCTCTTCACTTGCTGTATTTGAGCAGCACAGGTTCTCATACTTCCATTTAATTTTCACCAAATTTTGGGGTATGTTCTCTTACGAAGTACAACTGACCTATGTATTGGTGTCGACGTGTGTTGATACCAGTAACAGAAGTGTATTTCCATACCAGAAATACCATCTCAAGTGTCAGACTTCCCAGGAAAGGAGTGTGGGCTGAGTCAGACCTAGTGGTAGTTGGCTGTCAGGATGCCTCCTGCCTGCTTTTATCCAGGTAGTGACACAGTTGCTTTCCTGCCACCTACAAATGAAGTTCCACCACACCTTAAATAGCTTACAAAGAAAAATGGCACTAGTAAATCTTCCATGCACTGTACAGAAAGATTAAAGCAGGACTTAGTTCTAGGAATATAGCTGTACTTCTCTTCCCACTTACCTGTCTCACACTTGTTCCCCACAACAGAAGTCTTAGCCAGTTCTTCATAGGTTGTAGTAGCTGTTCCTTGGAGTAGCTAATTACTAGAATTCTAGAAACAAAGGTAAAATGTTTCTCTCTGTGTTACTTAACTGTCTGTGGTGTGACCGGTTTCTTGATTAACTCTTATTTAACTGTTTCCTCTGTCTAATCTGTCTTCATTCTGCCTCTTTTTTTCCCTTCTAACCTGCTTGCTGCCTGTGCAGACCAACTCTACCAGCAACTTGAGCAAAACAGTCGTCTAACTAATGAACTAAAGCTGGCATTGAATGAGGATTAAACTTTAGTGTGACTATATTGTGAACTTACTTATTTAAAAATGGCTTCTTCCAAACAAAGAATGAATCAGTAGATGTAGAAATATGCAAGAAACCTAGAAATTTATATTTTTTTTCAGACTGTTGACCCTGTGGTAAATGAATGGATTAAATTTTCAATTTCTGTTAAAAAAAAGTATGAAAATGCTTCTTCTGGATGAAGCTTTTCATTATCTGTGTGCATGGTAAGAGCAGAAAGCTCTTTGGCTGTGCAATAGCTCCTTCCTGCTTCAGTAAACAGCTACAGCATTTAGCTAAGTGTCCAAAAAGTCAGAGCCTGCCCTGCAGAGAGGCACTCAGTTTACCAGACATCATGAACTGCTTCTGAGATTTTTACTAGAGTGTGGATGACACAAAAGTGTTAACCAGGATTTGTATTTCCGTATTTCATACTCAACATAAAGGATACTTAGAGCTGTTTTGTTATCTGAAGACCTTAATGCAATCCTTTGCTATGAATTGGGCTTGTGTTGTGATTTAACAAAGCAAACAAACTAGGAATGGGAGCTCCATCTGAAAGTACCTGGTCAGTTCAAAGGTATGCTTGCATTGCTATGAAGTGACTATTAGTGGATTCAGCTCTAGGATGCAGCTCTAGAACACTGTGCTGATATATTGTATTAAATAAGTGTATTAAGTGACTGTCCTATAAAAATGTGCATGCAACATAAAGCTACTAACTTTGATTTTATTTATTTTCTAAAAGAAACAAATTTCTAAAAGGTTACTTCACTGAGGAAGTGATTAGTTGTACTTTTTTGCTCTGTATTACATGAAACAAAGTATGGATCTGCTAAGAACTTATTTTTTTATTGCTCTACTGTAGAAAACCAAACCAAACTGCTTGTCATCCTACATTACTATAAGCAACAAGCTTCCAGAATGTGCAAGAATTATGTCTGTTGGCAGTGCCTTTTCTTAACAAGTGCAGCTGTGAACAGTTCTAAACTGGCATTACGTTTTGGTTGTTATATTGATTTGGAGTTCTCTCTACTTGTGTTTTCTGGGGACATCAGTATTTATGAGCATGCACATTTCTTAACTTTCTAAACCCTTTGATAGAAACAATGATTGCATGCCTTCATGTTCTGAGAATCAGTGCCTCCAAAGAACTGCTATTCATGTTTTAATTTTCTAATCCCACAACAGAGAAAGTGGCGCATGCCAAAGAAGAAAACCTTAGTATGCATCAGATGCTGGATCAAACTTTACTGGAGTTAAACAACATGTGAAAACCTTCTTAGCAGCAACCACATTATTTGTTTTATTACTTTTACACCTGCTTGCCGTGAAACCCCATAAACATGTCTTTATTTTAGTTTCACCACGGTCACAAGAACATCTGCTAACTTATCAGGCAGGGGTCAGGGAAACACCAAAATGGGCAAGCCATATGCGGGTTAAGCTACATTGTTATGGTTTAAATGTGCCATTTCCCAACCAAAATGTTACCTACACTTTGTAGAGAGTTCATCAATTCAGTATCTGTAATGTGTTGAAGAATCCTGGCTGTGGCAGAAAGTGTCCCACCTCAAGTGCCAACTACAGTTGTTAATGAGAAGAATCATTTGTGTTCAAGAGAGATCATATAGAAATGGTGCTATTTTGAACAAGGTTCTACTCAAGTCTTTTGTTTGATATCAGACAAGTCAGGAGTTGTCCAGCACAGTAATTTATTTTATCAGCATTTTTTTGATCTGTGAGCATTCAGACTTTCTTTGCCTTCTAATTCAGCAAAAGAAAAGGCATGTAGGCACCAGAGAAACGTGAAGGCTTCTGAAAGTTCCAAATTGTGTTCTTGTAACTCAATACAGAAGTGTAGGTCAGCATTTCACCTTGAGTATTCATTCAATTTTATTTTTCATGTTGAAATGAAAGATTCAATAAATTGAGAAGAAAACATAAATTTGGAAGAGATTGTTAAAATGTTATTTTATTTGTGTGGATTTTGGGGAGGGGGAGGAATTTATAAACCAATATTTGCCTCACTGTTTTTCACACTTTCTTTGAGCAGTTTTACAAATATACCTGTATGTAAACATTGTATAATGATATGGAATAAAATGCACATTTTAGGACATTTTTTAAATTTTGCTCTCCTGTGATTTGTTTACTGTGACGTTAACTTTCTGTGTTTCACTGTGTAAAATGTGCACATGTGCAGAGTCTCCCTGTTTGATACCATGTTAACACACCGCCTTTCTATCCCTTCTGTGCTGTTAACATAATGTATAAAAATGCAGGGAAATGCAATGACTTGGACTGGTGTGGATCTGCAGCTGCTAAGAGGGGTCCTTTGCAGCAGCCTGTCCCCATCACTTGATTACGTTCCCAAATATGTGCAGAATGCAGCTGACAGATGACGGAGCTTTCCAAAGTTACTCGTTGTTAATCAAAACTGTTCTCAGTAAGATTGTTGCAGAACTTCCATAGACTTCTGGAGGAAATGAGTCAAGAGGCCATGCTCTTGGAAATAATACTATGTATTTGTGTATCTTACCTGTTAACGTGTGTCAATTTACTTTGATGCTGTGATAAATCTGCCAAAATGGTGAGTCAAGTTCATGAGAGACCCTTTCACCCAACTCTTCATTACTGATCGCTGATTTCTTTGTGTAGGTATTTTTATTTGAACTATGTAGTCTGTCAATGAACAGCTTCAAAAATAATTCTTACTCCTTCTTTTTCTGTAGTATATTGCTGAAAGTTGATGCTGTCCATCCTTCTAGCAGCAAGGAGTTTGGTGGGAGACACAGGGATAGATAACCTTGCAGATCATCAAAGAATCTCTGCTAGTGGACCCTTAGCAGGCAACTGAAAACAAGTTACTTTCTCAGCAGCTGGTGTAGTGGAGAAAGGGTAAAGTAATATATAACAGTTTGAGGTTAAATGGGAATTGGATACATTGGTGTGAGTTTCTGGCTGCTTGTTGCCTCTTTTTTTTTTTAATTGTTATAAAGGGGAGAACTTAGTAACATTACAAGCTTTGCTTCATGTCTGTTGCCAAATCATCCTGAATGGGAAGTATAAGAACCCTGGCTTTCTGTTTGCCTTTCAAGTGTTTCCAGGAAGCAAAATGTTCCAAAGCTCCTACAGTGCCCTAAGCTTATATAGGAAGCTGACAGTCTAAAGCTCATGATAACAGTTGTGCAGAGGTAAGGTCATCTCTCTTTCTCTTTCCTTAGCACAAGGATGAAACGTCAGGTAGTTGGGTTTTGTGAGTTCAAGCCTTTATGTGTGCTGAGGGTTTATAGGAGAGGGCCCAAGGCCACCCAGAGAGTTGGACGCTGTGCTGGGAGTGAAACAGAGGACTTCCTGGCACTTGGCCAGAAGTCCTGCACAGCTGAGTATGCTGTCTGCTCCACTGAATTGCTTTCATGGTCCTATGGTCTGTGCTTGGGTCTAAACAATGTGTCTGAATGAGGTCAGACTCTTCACTGATTAAAATTGCTTGCTTTCCAGGAGACCACAAACTGCTTCGTGGTTTGGGGAATCTGAATTCACCTCTTAACTGAGTGTAACGATAAGGAGAAGGCTGTGGTTTTGTCTTTTCATAAGATCATGTCAACATTAATAACAGCAAGCATATGCAAACAAGGAGATAAGAATTAATCTCAAAATACTAAGTAGAACAGACTTCCCAGAAGTGCACTGTTGCAGATAAATCCATAAAGCTTCATACAGTTCCAAGGAGAGCTGAAGGCAGCAGGGAGCGTAATGGTAAATCACACCAAGTGGCTCTTTTTCTGCTGTCTAGCAACAGATGTCTAAATGGGCATATGGATGTGTTTGCTGGAGCAGGAAAATCTCTTTCCATCACGTATCATAAGCCAGTACCCACTATGGATTCTTTGCATGCAGTGCCTAATCAGAAAAGAACTCAATGAGGCTAGAAAGTGTTGGCTAGTAAAACAAATCTAGCTCTGATTTAACCCTATTCCAAACAGCTGGGTATTTCTCCCTCTTGTAGCTACTTTGCCCAAAATGTTAGCTCTAAAAATTGCTTGAATTTCAGAATGCTGCATCCTTCAGCATTCCTCAAAATGTGGTTCTTGGTTTGGAGAGCTCCTCACTCTTTTCTTTAATGCAAAAATGCATTTGGCAGTTGGAAATACACCACTGTTGTGCAGCCATGCTATGTAATTCTCTTGGTTGTGCTGTGAATTGTCTTCTGATGAAACTGAGAGCACCAGAACTAGCAAAAGCTGTGATCTTGCATGTCACATGGTTGGTTCTAAACTTGCAGTGGTTTGGGGTTTTTTTTCACAGATACTGAGACATTTGTGTTGTCTCTTGCTTTTCATGAGACTAATGTCAGTAATATGCAAGTGATGCAGTGGAGTGTGCCTTTCTTTCCACCAGGATACTTATAGGCATGCTCTTACTATCTTAGTGATTCCTTAGATTTACAAAACTTGCAGAAATGTAATTGTGCTTTTTTTGTACTCAGTTCAAGAATTGTTAAATGGGGTGAGACCGACAGAATGACATACAAGCTTCTTGTCATTAAGAAACCTATAGCCTGCACCTAGAGAGCTCAGAGCTCTAGCACCTGAGTGAGAAATATGAATCCATAAGGTAATGTGTATTAAGCCAGTTCTGCTGTCATTGGTGCTACTCAGAATCTAAGTTGGCAAACTTCACTATGCTGTTAATATTGTTACACTGAGCTGTCTGTGACACAGTGATGTCAGTGGTAGGAAAAGAAAATAATTGGCCAAGTGAAACACTTAAAAACAAGGAGAGGGAGATGCGTTTCACGTGGCTCGGGACTTTGGAAAACAGTATTTTTTCCTCAGGTATTCATTTTGGTATTTAAAAACAAAACAAAAAAGACATGGAAAATTATGTGGGTCTGGTGTCTACAGTATACTTTGTGAAAAGATGAACAGGAAGGTGGAACCGCAAAACTCTGGTAAGTTGTTTTAACTTGCTTAGGACACATTGGTATTAATCATAACATGGAGACCTGTGTGAGTTTCCAGTTTAAAAATAGAGCATTTCTTCTCAGATCCACCAATAGTTTGCGTATTTCTCTTGACAAGATTACTAGCTGGAGAAGTAGCCGGGGAAAATGCTTCAAAATCTGTCCAGGATTATAGTTTTCCATAGCCAGCTAGGAAGAGGCGGCCAGACTTCTTTCCACTTAATGAGATTGTTGTACTATTTCCTTATTTGTTTGTTGGACACATGTAGACTATAAATAGGCTAAAGGGATGATGTCATTTGTGCAGGCTGTCCAGAAAAAAAACAATGTATCTAGAAGATGAAGGCAAGAAGACTGCTGAAAGGGAATGCTAAAATCGAGTTGTGTATGTGGGCTAAAGGCCAGTCAGGAGGGTATTAGACAGCATGAAGGTGATCTACAGAAGAATCCTTCCCCTCTAAATGCTACCATGTGGCTATGTCTTGTTCTGTTCCTGTAACCTCCACTTGTCTTCCTTCAGACACTTTCTTCTGCTTCAGAGCAGGGTAGCTGGCAAAGTCCAGGTAGCAGCAAATTCTTTGTAGCCCTTCATTTGAGTTTAAAGTACAACCATGCAGGAAAATCAATAAACATTCTTTCAGTGGCTCTCACCACAGCAGCAGAATCTGGGTTAAATTTCTCTATTGCTAGCATTTTATTATCAATTACCTTAGCCAGGAAATCATGACACACACACAAAGAATAAACCCATGATTTTTTGCTGCTTTTCAATAGTTAGCAAGCATAGCAAATGTGTATGTGCTTTATATTCCTGTGCAGCCATGTCTGAGTGCAAGGCATTTCCGGGAGATTAACAACTGGGTGGGAAAGATTGTGCATACAAGAGAAAGCCCAAGGGACCCAAATTGCTTGTTAATTCATGGGAGGTGCTCTGTGCTGACACTTTCTGTTGTAAATTGAAATAAAATGCACACAGGCTTATGTGTCTCTGTCTGTAGAGGAGAAGCAAAGATTATTGCTCTTTTGAGTAATTAAGTTACTGCCTCCTCCCTCTGCTTCCCTGTCAGTGTACGTGCTACTAGCATTAGGAACACTGCAGCCATAGGATAGGAAGAGCTTACTCTGGATCCATTACTTTTGTGAATCACTTGCTGTTAGGAGTTTGGATTTAACTTAGGAAAACCAATAAAATCCAAGTTTAAATTAAGTGGAAATTCTGTAGGGGTTTGTGTTGTTCTAAAGAAGAGCTTCTTTACCAACCCCCACAAGCGCATATACAGCTTTGGCCACATGCATACAGAGAGTATATGCAGCTAAGGCCCGCCTGTTTGATTAAGCCTTGTTCAAACAAACAGTTCTGTTAGAGCAAAGTCTCAGTGCTGTAGAATTGAGCTTTGTAGAGACATTGTACAATGAGAAGTCCTCTCTTAGATCAAAGCTGCTGGCTCTTTAGCTGCTTTTAAACCTACTTTTGTTATGTAAGTTTAAAAATCAAACTGCTGTCCCCAGTGAGTAATGCCATGCTGTATTTCATTTTCTGAGGAGACTGATGTTCAGAGGCACTGAGCAGTTCCTTTTCATCCAAATAGGACACCTGCATACTCTATTAAAGATGTAAGATTGCAGAATCATTATTTAAACTATAGTGAAACCAGAAAGGTCAGAAATCTGTTTTCCCAGTTCCTCTTTTCCCCATGTCTGCTTTGCCTTTGAAGCAATAGTGAACAAATTACTCTCCTTATTGCAGTGTCTCAAAACTGTGTCACTTTTAGTTACACGTTTCTCAGCTCAGGATTTCTCTTAGTTTCTATTTTCCTGGTGGAGAATTTACAAGAACATCAGCAATCCATATAAGATGTTTTTTACTCACATCTGTTTAAATTTGACAGACACCAAGCTGAGTAGGAACTTGTTAGCTTTCATTACACCACTTGGAAAAAATGGTGTCATCCATTAAGTAAAGCACAGCTTCCCTGCCAATGCCAGTACACCTTGAGCTTGGTCTCTTTTGAAGCATGCATCAGTATCTTGCTTAACTTTGCACTACAAGAAGTTCTTTTAATTGGAGATGAAAGAATGAGAAGAATTCAAGCTTAGTGGCAGACATGAAGATGAGTATGTAGATAGTTATACTGTTCTATGGAGTAATGTTAATCACGTTAAAGTATAATTGTAAGTTAGGTGTGCATATGTGTACCTAACATAGATGTTATACATCAGAAAGTATATAGAGCGTCTAACTCATGGAAATGGTTGACAGTACATGATTTTCCAACTCAGGCAGTTGATGGGTTATCCCAAATGGCAGAAGGAACAAACTGTCCCACACAGTCTTTACTGCAGAAGTCATCCCAGGCAGTTGTCTTCCCTCACTAGTGAAGTTTTCAGATTTTCTTAGTTGTCTCCCACAGATCTACATGCAAAGATTTTAAAAAAACAACTTTAGTTTTTGCAATGATCCTACTGCAGCACAAGTCTGTGTAAATGCCATTATATAGTGATTGTGCACTTACACATCTTTAGAGATCATTTGAAACATGCCTCAACCTGGGAACAATAGTACAAAGGAACAGAGTCTGTAGTTTGCAGGGACTGACTCCATAAGAATACGCAAGTCCAGTGCCAAATGCCTCCACCCAAATATCCGAGATGTTACTAATTTGATAAGAGGCTTTTTCCTGTTTTTCACTAGCCTGTGCAGTTTCACAAGCTATGTGTGCTCAGTTCTCACAAAGAGCACTTTTAGTGGCACACAACATGTCTGGAGAGCAAAATGAAGGTGTAGTTGCAGCACAGCTAGGTGAAACCACATTAGTACAGATAATCATAGCAGTGAATGTGTGGAAAATGAGCTGGCAACCATCATGCACATATAGCTTGATGAGTATTTGGTGTGAACTACAGAGAAGCATTTGCTTACGACAGTAGTTCTCAGTGAAAACACATGCTGGAGCTTCAGATAATATTGAATGCTAGAAAAATGGATACTGAGACGGATTTAGAGTTTTCTGTCTAGAAGAACAGATAAAGACAGCAGTTGCAAATGAGGACTCTAGTCTTCACTCAAGGAAGATTCACATACAAAATCTGGAAACATATTTTTCCTCCTGCTTCTGTCTGTCAAAGCAAACATGCCTATTGTTTTTCTTCCTGACATGTAGACACCTGCTGGGAAGGTGGCACTCAGCCCTAGTAGTGCAGGATGACTGAATGTTGCAATCTGGTCCACTTCTCTCCCAGGTCAGTCAGTGTCAGGCAGAGTTTTCACTGCTGCATGTCTTGACACTTAGTTGTCTGGGACTTGTTCATTTAATTTAATTTAATTGTGCTTTATGTTTTGGGGAGGAAAGGTGGAAAGAGGTAGTTACCACCCAGTTGTGAGGAGTTCTTTCTAGAGCAAACCAGAAAGCTTTCCTAAGTGCCTGTACTTCATAATTGTATCTTTCAGCATAGGAGCTTCAGAATGATACATTGGTATGTTATGGTTAATATGCTTAATCTTTCCCTTGTTTTACACCTTAGATGATTTGTTATTTTGTTTTGAAGCAACATACTTCAGTCTGAGAAGATATAATTGGAAAAGGCAGAGATGCTGCTGTTGTCTGGTACCTATTGCACTGTGTGAGTAGTGCTTACACAAGCCATCATTTTCCACAGTACACTGTACCTCTGCCCCTTGAGTAGGGAGAAAAGATGCAGAGGATAAAAGGTTATACACAGCAAGTGAATTGTAATGATAATGTGAAGCTATTCTCAAGGGCAGAATTGTTCAGTCCTTTCTGCTCAGTTTTCTACCAGAAGAGACTGTTGCCTGAAGAATAACCTCAGGAAAACCAGGAAATTATTCCATGTAGGGCGGATGGTTGTTTTTTGGGGTTTTTTTTTTAGTTTGTTGTTTTTCAGGGTAGTGGTTTTGGTTGGGGTTTTTGGGTTATTTTTGTGGGTTTGGGGTTTTTTTGGTTGTTTGGGTTTTTTTTGGAGCAGTGGGTGGAGTGGAGCAGGGGGTAATACTTTTCTTCTTTTTGTTTTTTTTTTTAAACACTGGTGTAAATGTTCCTTCATTACCTACTTTCAGCTGGTGACAATTATTTTTCCTTGAAGTCTACAGAGGTTTAAAGTAGTCCCTGAATTAAAAATATGAGGAAATTGCCACTGAGAACCTGGAGTTTCAAATTTGATACCTTTTCAAAGACAAAAAGAAATATGTGCACCCTTTGGCTGGTCTGTAACCTCAACAAGGTCTTTTCAGCATTCCTTTGCCTGACAGGCAAAATATTTCACCAGCTCCCATCCTGCTGTTTTTAGGAACTTTGTCAGACTGCATGTGACTTGTAAAACTCAGGCAGTAACAATGTGGCACTGAACAATTATTCCACCTTCTGTTTTATTGAATACAAACAATTCCCAGGTGATACATGCTGAGTACACAGGAAAATTGAGTAAACTAAGGAGAGGCATGTTCCATTTATGGAGTGTGTGTGCAGGAAAGTCAGCCATCTGTGGTGCTGCACAGGTCTCCAGGTATGAGCTGCTGCTTGGAGGGCAGGGCTCCCAATTAAGCCTGAGAACTACCACTCCTGTCCTGCCTGTTGTCTTGTGGTGGAAATGGAGCAACTGTGCTGCCAGTATGACCACAATAAGATCAGTGTTCCTGGTAGAAAAAGTACATCACATTTAACTAAGTGCCTTGAAAAGTTAAGATTAATAAATGCCTGAGTCATAGTTGAAATTGAGCTGATGGTAAACATGTTGATCTCAGTGTCTGAAGACCCACTGTTTTTAATGGCAATTTTTCTTCCGGTCCAGACACATTACATATTGAAAGATTTGTGCCTGATTAACATTTCTCAGCCAGGTTGTGGAGACCTTGGCGGGGTGGGGGGAGCAGAGGAGAAGGAAAATTGGGGGAGATTTGAATCTTAAAATACATGAGTATTCACCTATTTATGTACCTTTGGGGGAAGGGATACCTGTTTGGGTTTTTTTTTTGGTTGGGTCTAACTGTCCTAGCATAGAACATTACTGGTGCACATTAGTGGGGTTAGCACTGTTACTGAAATGGTACATCCACTGTAATCATGCAGGTGTTACTTTATTTGATAAGTAAATAATAATACTCTGAGAACTGCATTGACCAAGCAGACAATGTACATGGGTTGAGGAATCTAATGACAACTCAGTTCAGTAGGACTGTGATAGCCAAGAGATTCCACTGCAGTGGAACCACCCCTTTTGCAACCTGTTAAACTGATAAGGTTTCTTAGCGCCCTCTACTGTACGAATGCTTGATGCCAGAGGGGAATGAAAATTCGATTCTCTAAAGAAACTTTCTGAAAAGAGAAGGAACACAGAGCTTGGTATCAGTCTGCTTCTAACATCCCCTTCATTTGTCGTCTTATCAGATTTAGAAAACTGGGGGGTTTGAAAAATCATTCTTGCAACTGCGAGTAGAAACATCAGGTGTGATCAGTGGAATCACTATTCCTTTGTGCACTTTTTTGTCAGCATCAGTCTCCCCTCTGTATACAAACACAGGCAATATTTTCCGATGCTGTTTTTCTTACTTTTATCTAGCACAAATATAAATTACTTCCTTTTTGACAGTTTTATCTTTTGTCTGTTAATTATTTTCTGTTGCATTCAACATTTTTAGATGAGAAGTCTTTACAGAAGTACAGACTTTAATTATTGAATGCAGTTGGAATAATTGCAATCCATTGGATTAATGGAACATTACATTCTTTCACAAGAAGTCCGAACAAAGAAAACAAAGGAGTTTCCTTACCCTGCTACTTCCTACATTTTCTTCCTACAAACTCAGCCTGAAAGCCTCAGTGTGGGTCTGTGGATCTGACAGAATTAAAGAGCTTGTAATTTGAGACCTGACCAGCCCTTTTTCAGGGGAATACTAGTAAGTGTGACTTGTTTCCTGTCATTCAAGCCTTGGATGTTGGTTGTTGAAAACATTGTCCATCTTTTCAATTTCAGTGGAAATTTTAAATCTAAGGGCATGTCACTGTAGAATTTTGCTTCATCACAGAGCTAGAAAAGCAAATTATATTGTTGTAGCAAAAATACTGAGATCAAAGTCCAGATCAACAAGCAGGAGGTTCCGTAATAGTATTTGTTCAATGTTACTGAGACTTCAGGATTCATAAAAGCATTTACAGAAATGGAGGAGGAGGGAGAGAAGAGATGGAATTGTTTTAAAAATGCCTGTAGATTTTTTTGTTTTAAGGAGTCCTCTATTAAGAACTCCTTATAGTGCCTCAGAGTAGAGTAGAGTAGAATAGAATAGACCAGACCACGTTGGAAAAGACCTTTGAGATCATCAAGTCCAACCTATCATCCAACACTATCTAATCAACTAAACCATGGCACCAAGTGCCCCATCCAGTCTCTTCCTAAACACCTCCAGTGATGGTGACCCTACCACCTCCCTGGGCAGCCCATTCCAATGGCAAGTCAATCTTTCTGTGAAGCACTTGTTCCTAACATCCAGCCTAAACCTCCCCTGGTGCAGCTTGAGACTTTGTCCTCTTGTTCTGGTGCTGGTTGCCTGGGAGAGAGACCAACCCCCAGCTGGCTACAACCTCCTTTCAGCAATAAGGTCTCCTCTGAGTCTCCTCCAGGCTAAGCAACCCCAGCTCCCTCAGCCTCTCCTCATAGGGCTTGTGCTCCAAATCTGCAAATACTTGATGCTTCCACATACCATCAACAGTAGAATGAGCATATGACACCTTCTGGTGGTAGACCACACCACTGCATAACAGTATAAAAGCTACTACCCACCTTGGGTTCTCCAAGTTACTATGTGAGTTCTCCAACTCACATAGCAACAATGTTCTGAAAAAGCCAGGGGACACAGTGGCGTACAACTACAAGAGCAAGATCCATAAGCACTTTGTTTTAAGGTGTGCTGTTACTGAGTCTCTGTGTTTGTCTTACTCAAAGGTTATAAAGCCTTAAAGGATTCTTGATGGTGAGACACTAATGCTGACCCATTTTGAGAAGATTAGGCACAGCCCTGCTTTGCTGACAGACTCATTGTGTCCAGCCAGTCTTATCTCTTCACACAGGCTTTTCAAATCTGGTATGTACAACTTGGCAAGGAGGCAGAGCAGAGGAAAAGTCAGCTGGTTCAGTGCTAAACCATGTGGAGTTTTTCCACCATACCAGAGGGGTCTCCAGATGGACTTTTCTGTGTTACATAAGGAAGGTGGATTACAGCTGGGAGTCTGTGCCTACCCTTCTAAGTGACTGATGGAAGTGAAGAAAAACATAGGGGGTTTATGTTAAATTTAAAACTGGATTAGTCTACTGCTTGTCTTCCTCATTTTCTATTGCTATCAGTGGAAGTAGAGCATTATAAACCTGATATCTTAACTCAAAGTTCACAAAACCGTCAGCTTAGAGCAAGATAAAACAGATAGCAGCAGGCAATGTCATGCTACTGGATTTAATACCAAGCTTGTAATTAGTTGTGGTGGTTTGGCCCTGGCCTGGAGGCCAGATGCCCACCAAAGCCTCTCTCTCTCTCCCCCTCTTAAATGGACAGGGGAAGAGGGGGGAAAAAATATAACAAAAGCCAGTAATTGGATAGAAGCAATTTTACTAACAATAATAAGCAAACAGCAGTAGACCGCACGGAAGCAAAAAGCAGAGAGAGAAATGTTGGTTACTTGGTGGTGATGGTGGTTACTTGGGAAGACAGACCCCATGGATGAATCCCCCACTTCCTTCTTTCACTTCATTCTTATATCTGAGCTGACATCATTTGGTATGGAATACCTCTTTGGCCAGTCTGGGTCAGCTGGCTCAGCCATGTCCTCTCCCAAGATCCTGCCCACCCCTCAAAGTACTCTTGGGGCAGGGAAATGTTGAAAGGGCACACCGTGGATACTTATTCAACAGTAGCCATAACACTGTTGTGTTATCAACTACTGCTGCAAAATACAGCACTAGAAAGATGCTGTGAGGAGAATTAACTCCAGCTCATTCCAACTCAATACATTAATCAATCAGAGAGAAATAGTAAAATTCATTTCTGGCTTAGGCCCATTCAAAAGCATGGTGCTAAAGAGTGTTCCTACTGGGCAGGTTAATGTAAGAATGCAGAGAATCCTACTGCAAAATGCTTCCAGAGGCAGTTTAACACAGTGAAGATGAGTTATGAGAAAGTAAATACAACATCTTGTACCACTTGGGTATGGAGTTGTACTGTGATAAGCAACAGAGTTTTATTGAGATAACACTAATGAGAAATAAATGCCTGCAGTAAGAAGTGTAGCATCTGGTCTGCATTTTCACTTCATGCATGAAAGCTATTTGGCCTGACTTCCTACCCAGTTCTGCAGTTTTTGAGATCATTGGCCATGAAAGCAATTGAACTCCCTAAGTAAGCATCTCACTTTTTTTTTCTATTTTCCTAGCACAGCATATGTACAGTTCTACAGGTACAGACTCCCTGCTTCTGCTTACCAGTACAGCAACATCTGTAACACGGAGTGACTATTAGTAAAGACTGTTAGCTGTTCAAGAATACTTCAACGTGTGTTTACTGGGTTTTAAGTAATTGTCTAAATACTCCAGAAAATCTCTAAGACAGAATTGGCAAACCCCTACACAACCTATCAGCTGGACACTGTAGTCCTTCTGCGCAAGGAGCTTTCTGCATTGTTAAATAATGATGCATTGCAGTCAATCTATTTGTGAACTGCTCCAGTTAAACATATGGACTAACAATTCTGCTGGCAGCATTGGGTGCCTCTGCCTTTGCAGTAGGTACATACGGTCTCTTTAACTGTCAAAAAGGTTGATGTGAAGATCCCAAACCTGCAGACTCATCTACTTGGCAAAGCTCACAAGTACCCTGGTTATCTGACATCCTTGGATGGGGCTCAGATCTAGCTCACATCCTGCCTGCCTGTCAACCTGAATCTGATAATGCTCTGAAAATCCTGCTTTCTTTCTTAATATTATCACTGTTTGGTCACTTATTGGTCTTTTTAGCTTCATGCTCAGTGAACATTCAAATTATTCAAGAAAGGCATTAAAAGTTTATTGGAAACTAGATACGTAGAAGGTTTGGAGGCAATTAAAAGTTATCAGTAGGATGGCATTGCCATCTCTCAATATTATTGTCTGCCTGAAGAGAGCAACTACATGGAAAACTTATTTCTGTGAGCAAATGCTTGCTGTCTCATTAGGCACTGCTCTGAGCTGGAGCTTGACTCTAAAACGAGTGTTGGAATTTTCAGTGTTTCTAAGTCAGTCCTCACTGGTCTAGGTCAAATGTACTCATCTTGCTATTACAGAAGGATTTCTCTTGGTGTTAGGGGAGCTTGCCCTGTTTTGCTTCTGCTTGGCCTACATTTAGCAGCAGGGTTTTTCATTTGATCCTGCAATGATTTGCTATGAAGCGCAGAGTTAAGATCAGAAATCATGTGGTTTCAAGTATCCCTCAGCCTGCCTCTATCCCTTTCTTACCCGTCAGTGCAATGGAAGCGTTGGCTCAAACCTGCAGTCAGAGCCGCGATGGTGCTGGCCGGAGTTCACACCCACTTCCATCGGGGGAAGGGGTAGGCGGGGCTGAGCGCGCTGCGTGTGGACTCTAGTTACCGGGTAGAGAGCTGTGTTTAAATTTTTTCTTTTTAAGGATTCGGGAGTCATCGGGATTTGATTCATGTGCCAAATGATGCCTTTAACTGCCTTTAGACCCACAGGTGGCTTTTGGTGGTGAAATAAGCAAGCCGTACATCTCTGTCACTAGCAGCCAGACCAGACGCGAGAAGCCCCGGGGAAGCAGCCGGGCGTCCTTCAGTGGGCCCCGCCGGCTGTCAGAGTGGTGCTCACGGCACCGGCCGGCGGTTTGTAAGATGGAGCCCGTTCTTTACCCGCCACCGCTTTCCGCTCGCTTCCCGGCAGCTTCCCGGGCCCGGCATGCGGTGGGAGGTCTCGCCACCGGCTGGAGGGAGAGGCCCTGCCCGTCCCTGCTCGCCGCTAACCACTCCACAGCCGCGCTTGCCTCGACTGCTTTGGCTCCGGCTCCGCCAGCACCGGGCTTGAGACGGGAGGCTGCTCGATGCGCTCGGAGCTCGGCCAAGCGAGTGCTCGGGAGCGGCTGGGGCTGCCTGTGGGGCAGCCGGTGAAGCTTTGACGAGGAGGCGCGGCGCAGCCATGTACGGGCTGGCGCGGGCCCTGTGGCGGGCCGCCGACCCCAGGCGGCTGTGGGCTCCCCGACGAAGGGGTGGCAGTGCCGGGGCGCGACCCTGGGGCTGGGGACTGGCGCTGGGGCTGGCGCTAGGAGTGAAGGTGCCAGCGCCGGTGGGCTGCGAAGCTGACGGCGGAAAGGAGGCGGAGGCGAATTCTCTGCCGTCCCCTCGGGGCTTCAGCGCGGCCATTGAGAGGAGCAGGGACCTCCTGCGGAGGATTAAGGTACTGAGAGAGAAAGGCTGGAGGGGACCGGGGGGTTTCGCCCCGTGTCCTGTGCTGTGCGAGCCAGCCCTCGCCTGCGTGAGGGGAATAGGCCTGTGTCTCGTTACCGCAGACACGACCATCGCTGCGAGGTTTCGGAGGGGGCGGGTAGCACACGTTTTGGGGAGCATCACATCTTTGCCAATGCTACCCCCGAGTCGCTGGCGCTCTTGTGAGGAACCGCTCCCTCCGCAGCTCCTCCGGTGGGTACCCGAGTTCCTTCTCGCCCGTCCCAGGCGAATCCCAGACGACAGCTGCCTGGCGAAATGATTCATTATTTGTCTTCCTGATTTAGTGTCAGTGCCGGTGGCCACTGCTTGGGACACCTGGGCCAGGCAGAGTTTTCCAGGGAGGTGGTCGAGGCCCCGTCCCTGGAGGTGTTTAAGAGCAGGCTGGACGAGGCTCTGGCCAGCCTGATCTAGTGTGGGGTGTCCCTGCCCATGGCAGGGGGGTTGGAACTAGATGATCCTTGTGCTCCCTTCCAACCCTGAATGATACTATGATAGTGTGAGGAGCTGGGGGTAGTGGGGTGCAGTAGCGGGTGTCTGAGAGCACGGGAAGGCCTTGCGAGATGTAGGAAGGAGGGAGACAGGAAAGCACGTTGGAGTTACTGCGAAAATCTGACTGAAATTCAACTTACTAACAGATGATGTTGTTTGTGTAGTGCTTATCAACTCTGTAATGTTTTGTAACTAAATTAGTGCTCAGGACATGCAAGAAATTTTTAATATTATGGTTGTTGGATACATTTTCCCAGAAGGGTTAAAATGCTTGCTTTGCAAAAGCAGTTTATGCCATTTCAGTCCAACTAATATTTAACAAAATGTCAACTGTAATGTGACAGCAATATGCAAATGTATTTGTTGGGCTGCTTTTGCATTTTTAAGACATCTGGTTTTTAGCTGTAAAAATAATTTTTCATGTCTTTTGTCCATTTTGTTGACAGGATGAAGCAGGAATCCCAGGTATACTAGTTGGAGTTTCTGTAGATGGAAAGGAGGTCTGGTCAGAAGGTTAGTGCCTGAAGCAGTGGTTGTGTGTGCTGTTGGGAAGTGATGAAGGCTTTTAACAGCTCTGTCACACTGATCAGGATGGGTTTTCATCTACTTGATGTCCCATCTCTGGACAGTGGCCAGAAACAGGTGCCTAGAGAGTATGAAGTGATACTTTCCTTGGTAAACTTAAATCAGTTCTGAGAATTGATAATTTATAAACTTGTTGAATGGGCTAGTATGTCTCAACAGTTATGTTTAAGAACCTTTCTTCCATTAATTGGTCAGATCGGTACTTGAATATGCTTGTACTGTAGGCATAGAGCTGTGCAATAGTCTGGTAGAATTGTATATAGGAGGTAAACAGTCTCTTCTCCCCATGGAAACTTACTTAACAGTCAAAATAAAAACGGCTCACATTTGGTCATCTGCCTTCCGTTTTGGCTGTGTTTTTTACTTGGAAGGTTTAACAAGTGTCCTCCTTCTGGATGTTGCAAGTGATTTTTCTGGTTGCACAGTTCAGTTTTAAATAGAGTCTGTTAGTACTGCTTGTGCCATTTAGGCCTTTGAGACTTATTAAAAAAAAAAAAAACAAAACAAACTGCCAAACTGTACTTGTTTTTAGAAACATTTTAATAATGCCTGTTGGACAACTAAAGTGGTAGTAGCAAATGGCAACATATTTAATTAAAGTGGTAGAGAATTTGAAACAAGTGTTTTTAAGTAAGATAGTTACTAACTTCTGACAATCTGTCCTTGCATTAACTTTTTTATATGTATAAAGCTGATTATAGGTTTTAATTTCTCTTTCGTCATGACAGAAGTGAGTTGGAGAGCCTCTGATACCTTTTGTAGTGTGGTCTCATAAGAAGATTGTGTTAACATATTTTCTCAAATCAGATAGTGCTTTCTGGTCTCGAATTACCTAGCAACGAATTTAAGCAGAATTTTTTGTAAGACTTTTGCACAGGAAGGTACCTGAGAGACCTAGTGCCAGGGTTGTTGTTTGTCACTGGGAGAAGTGGCAAGATGACTACACATAGGAGTGTAAGCCATGGCAGAACACACTGTTCTGCTGCACATAGATATAGAGAACAACACAGCCTTGAGTAAGGCAGCTGGGTAACATTGCTCCAGCAGACTCTGGGGTCATTTTGTTGTCCTCCTTCCTTCTTCGTGGTGGTGGAAAGATAGGAACGTGTGATGATGGTACTAAACCAGCAGGTTTAGCAGACTGATAGGCATGAATTGAGATTTGGAAGGTATTTTCACTGAAGGATACAGTGTTCACAAGCATTGTGTGTAGCGACTTCATGTAAAAGAAGGAGTCTTGGGCAACTGTCATGTCACCTTTTTTATTTCTTGTAAGTTGTTTTTTTCCTGAGTAGTTAATTATTAGACTACAGTTTCATGTAATGACAGACATGCATTGCTGGTAGGCCTTGCATGTAACAAAAACTGTATTTCATTGCTTTTCATGGTGCAATGTCACTTGCATAGTGTTTTCAAACCTACCTTCAACTGAAGACTAGTATGTGAGCCTGAGAGTGCCTTTTCAAGTCTGGTTCTTCCTACTGGGCTTGTCAGTTGGTTGCACAGAAAAACACTGGCATGGAGACTATTAAACTGTCTTTTACGTAAAGTTATGCTGAGAGATGTTGAAACATAACTTCAGCACTGTTTTGTGAAGCTTCACAGCTTAGGTAATTGCCTTGTTTGTGAGTGATTCCTTTTCTCAACTTCTGTATTGGTAAAATGAGACCCGTTTAATGTTTTGACCATTAATTCAGAACAATAAAATATATTTATGACTGTTGACCAGTTATTTCACAGTCTAGATTTTGGTCTCTCTGAATTTTTCTACAGTGAACATTTAACCTCAGGAGTGTAGATTTTGGCTCAGTCTTCAATCTCATTTATCATTAGGTTTGCTTTGTAGTCTTAATCAATAACTTGGGATGCCCCTGGCCAGTACCTGGACTTTGATTAACTATTCCTACTACAGTAAAATATTAGCTTAATTGAAGCAGGAACAGGGATAGTCCAATGCTTCATGTCCCATATTAGCTAGAGGAAAAATATTTGAAGGGGCCAGTAAATCTAATTCATAACTATTTACCAGAGTATTTGTCTTTTCTTAAAGGTTTGGGTTATGCCGATGTAGAGAATCGTGTGGTATGTAAGCCAGAGACGATAATGCGAATTGCTAGTATTAGCAAGTGTCTTACAATGATGGCTGTTGCTAAATTATGGGAAGAGGGAAAACTGGATTTGGATGCTCCAGTGCAGAAATATGTCCCTGAATTTCCAGAAAAAGTCTACGAGGGTGAAAAGGTATGTAACTGTTTTCTGGTAACACCTCTTTTGATTTCTGTTCCAGTTGTTCCACAGCCATATGTGGACAGGTGCCTGTTACCTGGACCTGTTCCTGTAAAACACCAAGAATCATTTGGACCAATACTGATGTACGCTGCTTAAAAAGCAACGCTGGAAATTTGGACCTTCAGTTTCATGTCGTGTGTAGTGTGTTCATACATATGTATGCATTTTAACTGGCTTTAATGCACGAATTTTAAATGGTCTTTGATCTTTGGCTGTTCCTTGGCATGCTGAATTTTATTTTTCAGGTGATTAGTGTGCACCATGTCTTTAATGAAGACGGCTCACAGTTAAATACTGTCCTTTCCTCCTAGGTTGCCATCACTACAAGACTGCTAGTTTCACACTTGAGTGGGATCCGCCACTATGAAAAAGATATTGCAAAAGTAAAGGAAGAAAAGGAGAAGGCAAATAGAGCCATAAGACCCTATCAGGATAAAGAACAAAAAGGACAAGATGGCAAGGGGATGGAAAAGACTGATTCTGTCAAACAGAAGAAAGAACGTGAAGGTGAGGTAAAAAGCCGAAATTCAAAACCTGGCAGGAGAGACAAGGAATTTGAGCAAGAAGAGTATTATTTGAAGGAAAAATTTGAAAGTGTGATTGAGTCACTAAAGATATTTAAAAATGATCCTTTATTCTTCAAACCAGGTGAGTTTCTGTGCTCTTCTAGTGTAATTTTTTTCAAATTGTTTTACATGCAGTGAGAATAGTAGAGTACAAGAGTGTTTGTGTGAGGTTTAGCTTTTCTTCTGCCTTTTTTAAATTTCTGTTGTTCTTTTCCTCTTTTTTTCTTTTCCTCGTGTCCCATTGTTGCAGTTTGAGTTGGGTGCCCCCCTGCAATGTTTACTTCCTGTGTCCAGAAGTCCAGCCCAGAGGGGTGGACACAGGAAATTATGTAGTATTTCCTACCACAATCCTTTGCACCACTATAAGATCCAGTGCGGAGTCTAGCACTGTCTCTCTTCTTCCTCCTCCGTCAGCCGGTAACTGGGGGAGATGTCTCCTGGCTTTGGGCCTGGCTAGGCCCAAGGCCATGGGGGGATGGGCAGTCTCAGATCTGGCCAGCTGAGACTAGCCTAGCAGTGGGAGGGGGAAGAAGGAGCCCTGGGGGTCTTGGGTGTACCCTCAGGTGGGGATGGGATCTCTCTGGGTCTGCTTTGGGATTTTTCTTTGTCACTGCGCTTTTGGCTTTCTGTAAAAGTTCACTGCTTTCTATTTAAACTTTCCATCACTTTTGCAATCCGTTTGTCTGAGTGTTTATTGTTGCCAGGGGTGGGGAAGGGGGCTGCCTCAACCCAGCACACCCATTGAAAGCTCAACACCACAGTTCAAGCTTGAGCTGTGCTGTGCAAACCATCTGGTCATGTAATTGTCTTTAAAGAGGACTGATCAGGATTGTGTCACTTAAGCTTAAGATAAGTCTTGTATGGATATCTTTATGAATGTACCGACTTAAAGAATTATGCTTATATAGTTAATTCCTAATGGTGTACCTGCACCATGATCCTGCAGGCTCAAAATGTGAGGTAGCCAAGACTTAAAAGGCAACATAAAGACTCCCTGTTAATGCAGGGGGGAAGAGGAAGGGAGGGACTTTTGAGTAGAACTAAAACTTTTCTCCCAGGAGCTCTAAGTAATGCAGTAAGCACTATAAAAATGTACCAGTTACTGAATTTATAAATGCTGATGCAGATTATAATTTTGATAACAAATTTGTATCTGCAAAGTATTTTGTAAGGAGATTCCAGATTGCTGTATTCTTGACTCTGGGCCTTCTAGATATGAACCAAAAGGGGAAAAAAAATAGAGAGGCACTAAACCAGAGCAAAAAAATTCTGCAAGAGACCACAGAATTGTTGAGGTTGTTTATTGTTGGACTTATTTTAAGGTAATTCTAGAGAAGACTTTGAGTAACTTCAGGTGTAAATTTTAAATGAGTTTAGGTTAACAGGCAAATTATGTGCATTGCAGATAAAGAGTAAATACTGTGTGTTTCAGAGGTAGGAAGAGGGGGGAGGAGTTAACCATTCACCAATTTGAAGAGCTCTAGAAACTATTTCAAGAGGTTCATCTTGATTGTAGGCAGTTCACCAGTTGTTTGATATATAGGTGTTCAAGAGGGGATTGGATGTGGCACTTAGTGCCATGCTCTAGTAGGCATGAGGTCCTCGGTGACAGGTTGGACTTGATGATCTTTGAGGTCTTTTCCATTCTATGATTCTATAGGTATTTCATAGAAGACATTAGGGAAAGAATGAGGCTTAAAAAGAAATACTGCTTTGTAAATAAATAGTCTTAAATAATGTGCATGTTATTCTTCATACAATCTTTCAAGATATTCTAGAACTAGAAATGCTATCATGAAAGTGACTAAGACCTTTGAAAACCCTGGGAAGTACTGCCCTTGTCTATAAACAAGCCACCTGCCCTAGGTTAGAAACACACAAGTCACAGTAGGCGAGTGTCTCTTGTAAAAGTAATTTTATGGTTTGCAAATCCAGACATGCTTGTTAGAACTGGTAAGGTAAATCTTGTGGAAAGGATGTTAAAGGATGTTAGTCTTCACCTCTTGGTATGCAACCTGGATGTACGTGCACATTCCTAAATTTATGATTTTCTTTGTGCTGCTCAGAGCTACCTGCACTTAGCAAGCACCTGTGTCTGCTGCAGTACAGAAATTCCTGGGGTCCAGTGTCATAAGCTTGTGGTTCAAGTCACACAATGGAGGTGGACAGGGAGATTTTAATTAATTATTCATTGCTATATATAGTTTTACTTGCATGTGTGATTACTTAGATTTTATCCTTCAGATTCCATTTGAGCATCATGCAGCTAATGTTTTTCTCTCCTTTGTATTTCTTCAAGGTAGTCAGTTCTTGTATTCAACGTACGGCTTTACTCTCTTAAGCGCTGTTGTGGAGAGAGTTTCTGGACAAAAGTTTACAGATTATATGCTAAAAATGTTTCGTGATTTGGATATGCTGTCAACTGTATTGGATGACAATGAAGCAATGATCTATAACAGAGCAAGGTAAATAAGAACAATTGGGGTTTTCCCCCCACAGTTGTTGGTCTTTCTATCTTCATTACGCCGACTAAATTCAGAGTGTGAATTTATTATTTTTTCCAGACTTTTAATTGAAGTGGCTTATGTTATTTCAAAGTTAGTCATGTAATTGGTTTTATGTCAGCATTATGGCATTTGTTCTGTCTTCAGCATATAAAATCACAGAACAGGAAATACACATTTCCTGTTAAGAGAGTATATATGGAGGGGGAGTAGCAAGAGTGACTTTGAAGTTCGCGTTTTTTTCGGGTAGAAATAAGCAGGTAAGTGTAAATAGAGTAAAATAAAGGAGTAATTAGGAGCTTATGTTAGAATATATGTTTCCACTCTAAGAGTTCCAGGGAATTGTTATACCCTCACAGTAGCACATTTTCATATATTTAATTATATTGTCAATTTTCACCCGAATTAAAATTCTCTTTAACAAGGAACATCATTTACCAATTGATACATTAAGTTAAAAAAAACAAACAAATGCCAAAGCAACAACACAAGCCCCAGAGAAATGTTATGAACTGGATACTTCATTCCAGTGTGGTGGATAAGGGTAGAGTTTCTTGTCTTTCTCTGCAGTCTTATTTTATTGGCTTACCTGTGTCTGGGCTTTGAAATAGATTAATTGATACACCTGTTAAATTTTGGTGGAGGAGAAGAATTCAAACTGATTCACAAGAAGGTGGTTATGGAAAATGTCTCATGAAAATGAGACTTGAACGTTTCTAAACTTTGGCTTCTAAAATGCTCTCAAAAGAATGAAAACAGTGATGAATGTGTTGAGTCCAAGGTTTATAGTACTTACATAAAAATGCATATTTAAAGTGTGTGTCTCTACACAGTTTTGTCACATTTTAGGTGTACATTTATTTACTGCTGTATTCTAAAATGCTTAGAATGCTTAGTGTGGTATTTATTTTGCTTGCACATTTTCTGAGGCACATCTGGATGCTATTGTTGTTGTCATAAATTATCAAGCTTCTACAGTCAAGTTATTTTAAATATGTGTATTAACATTTATAAACCAAAACATTGTAGGGCTGAAAGAATTGGGAAAGATGCTGGTTTGGGTGTCTTTCTGTGGGCTCCTTCTTGTTAAGTAAAACTGAGGTGCTAATGTGATGATTCTGCTTTCACGGACGGTGCCTCAAATGAGAACATACTGATGTGTTGTGGTTTAATGACTGGGTTATACTATGTTTTGCTGACATGGAAATGTTTAAAAATTCTTGTTCTAATCTTTTGTGAGGTGCAGTTAAGTATTTCAGCATCTTTGTAATAGGTTTTATTGTGATCAAAGAAATGGTTATAAGTCACTTTCAGATGTTTCCTAAGCATTTTCCAATATAAGTGCAGACTAGATAGTACTAGACAGTATTCACTGTCTCAAAGTAGGCTTGCTCTGACCTCTCTCACTTATTTTTGTGCAATTCCTTTTCATAACACTCCAAGCAGTACATGGGCCTCTTGTGGTCTAATCACCAAAGGCTGAAATTCATCAGATTGTAGTTACTCAATATTCATGCATTGTACAAAACTAATCCAATCATGGTTGGACTGTTCTTTCAAAAGCCTAATTCAGCCTGCTCTCTTGTGGTGTTTCTGATGGTTCACTCTGCAGTTCTGGTTGGAAGTTTCTAGTTTTTATTTTAACAACAAGTTTTGCAAGACTCTTTCATGCTGAGTGGTTCCAGAATATTTAGTATTCAATTGTTTTAGTATATGGCAATTGTAATGGGACAGTGGGGGGAAATCAATGACAAAAGAAAGCTGTCTTGGAGCAGTCGCATAACACTTCAGTGAATTTTCAGCTCAGTGTCTGATACCCATGAGGTAGTTGTAGGATTCCTTTTTTCTTAAAACACTTCAAACATAGTACAGGGATTTAAGAAAAATGCTGTGCTGGGTGATCTATAAATTTCTGTCACGTCTCATTTCTATGCTGTCTTTACTCTTAGGATATCCTGTGACTAAGTAGAAGGATTAGTACTTTTATTGAAACAGCTTCTAACATAAGAAGTCAACTTAATTGTTTTCCTGCCTGAGGTTTTTGTTGATTTTTCTGCTAGAAATATATTAAAATACATTTTAAAAAATTCTAAGCTTTATGAGAACAAGGCAATAAATACTTGATTTGCTCTTTTAAGGTCAGGCAGCTTAAAATAACCGTGTATAGCATATGAGAATGGTAAGTTGAATTTTCTTGAATTCCAGATGCTATGTTTACAACAAAAAGGGACGGCTGGTAAATGCACCATACGTGGACAACTCTTACAAGTGGGCTGGTGGTGGCTTTCTGTCATCAGTAGGTGACCTTCTGAAATTTGGAAATGCCTTGTTGTACAGTTACCAAGCTGGACAATTTAAAGACACTAACAGCAAACTTCTTCCTGGGTACCTCAAACCAGACACAGTCGCAATGATGTGGACCCCAGTGCCAAAAACAGAAGTATCGTGGGACAGGGATGGTAAATATGCAATGGCTTGGGCTGTAGTAGAGAAGAAACAACAGTGTGGCTGTTGCAGACAGCAGAGACACTATGCATCTCATACAGGTGGCGCAGTAGGGGCAAGCAGTGTCCTCCTGATTCTTCCCGAAGAACCTGATTCTGAAGCTGTTGGTACCAGGCTAGCGGTACCACCTAGAGGAGTAATTGTTAGTATTATCTGTAATATGCAATCTGTTTCACTCAACAGCACTGCCTTAAAGATTGCAAGGGAATTTGATAAAGAAAAATGGGCACAATATATAGATTAAAAAAAAACCCAGAAATACATGTGACTGAACTCACTGTACTGAGACACGAAAACCAACTGGAGAAGGTATAATTGGACTCTGACATCACTAAAAATGCCTGAAGAAAATGCATCAAGAATTCACTTAACTTCTAACTAGTGGTGCTAAACTTAATGTGTAACTAGAATTCATCTCTCAGGGAAGTTCCTAGCTTACAGAAAAGGAGAATGTGAAATTCTACTTCAGTAGCACCTGTGTAAATTATCATTCTATTAGCAGGTGTGTTTTTTCTCATCCAGTCATTCAGTGAAGCACTTGACCAAGGTTTGGAAAAAAAAAAAAAGCATTGGTTCCTTGCACTGAGAGGTACAACAACAAATTAGCTACCTTAAATACTAAATTTCACGTCTTGATCCGAGCACACAAACATTTTGTTATTCTCACAGCTCCAATCTGCCAAAACTATTCATTATTAATTTTTAAAGGAAAATATTTTACTGTTGACTCTTATATCTTCACATAGTGCATTCATTATTTGCTTAAAAGGCAAAACAAAACCCAAACCTTGAAGCTACCTCCAGAATGCAGATTTACACCAGGAGTACATTTCTATCAGAGTCATGGATTGTTAAGTTTTAGAAAAGAATGAAGGTAGGATGATGTAAGTAAAAATCATTGTTATTTAGATGTTCTTTCCTCTATCTTTATGGGATACAGAGAATGTGTGAAAGTGGTTTATGATGAAATAAGGATATTACTGCCACGGTCAAATATGCCAGAATGGCACAGCATGGTGAACTGTCAAAGGGCCCATTGTTCTTGAATGATACACAGACTTTGGCAGCCAGAAGTGGTGCTGTATTCTGTAATGTACATGTTCCTTTAGATCCAGCAATTAGGAACTCGGTTCAGTAAAACGTAAAGCCTGTTCTTGAAGCCACTAGTAGAAGGCTCATGGACTTTGAGAGGCTCTCTTCAAAACCATCTTCTTTTGTTTGGGAGGCCTGTTTCAAGGAGGTACTACTGCACACAACTGAACAATAAATTACTACAGAATTCCAAAGAAGCATTGTCAAATTATCAAGTTTAGGAATACAGTAGCACCCGAGTATGACAATGCTATATATTCTGTGATGGCATGGAAGAACTCTATGATCTCTTCCACCCTACTTCCCTTGTTACATCAGAGTATTTCCAGGATGAGACAAAACAAAGTATCCTTCTGGAAAGGTTGGAATACTTGTATCCCTGCATGGTTTAGCAGCTCGGCTTCTCTGAATTTAAGGAGCAAGATGGCTCAGGTAACAGCTAGCAGAAGACAGCCTTACCTTCCTAAGTCAGTGTTTTCAGTGGTAACTTCATTGTTCTTACCAGCCCTTTGATAAAACAACATAATATACTTTGTAACATAATTTTCATGTTCTTCATAACTATAATCATTTTTGTGCCTTAAAACAGTAAAAGCTTACACCTAAACTATGTCTGGGTTTTCTGGTCTACTCACCAAAACTTCACTTTTAATTCATTCATAATAGGTTGTTTTTATCTCAAGAAAATAAATCAGTAAAGAAAACCAAGAGAACCTTTGAACAAACTTTCCTGTGGTCAGGCAATAAATTATCTGGCTCTCCACTGAAGTCTGGGATATTGTTTGACAGTTCCAATATGGAAGTACTGGAGGTAAGTGTCTTCTACAAGAGCAATACTGTGGTTTTTCCCCAGTTGTGAGTACCTACTAGCTGGGTGAACATGCAGCAATGGATATCACTGCTCATTTTACACAGGGAATAAGAATAAGTAGTTCTGAGATGTTTTCATGTTGAAGAATACATGAATACAAATAGGTCAAATAAAATGCTTTAAGCATAGAAAATCTAAATGTTACACCATTACTTTAGGATTTGCACCATACTTTTCTTGCGTGATGCATCCGTTTTGCAAATGGTGTTTATTGTATTGGTCTTGAAAACCATTTTACATACTTGGGAGAAAACAAGTTTTATGAGTGTTGTATTTGGGTTTAGACAAAAGTCTAAAATGTAGTAGGGTAGATTTACCATTATGCTTGTCTGCGTATGACCAAGCACTAACAGGTGTAGCTATCTGAAGTGTGTATGAAAAGTGAATAATAGTAAGCGCCTGAGGCATTTTGAATACCAATAAAGACAATGTCTCACTCCCCTCACAGAGTATGTTTAGCTACCAACCTTTTATATGTATACCATATTCAGTGTAAGTACAGTACGAGTACTGTATGTCCTGTACCTTGTAAAAAAATTTCTGCTGTCATCCGTACAGTATTGGAGGTGCTCTGATGTCTGCATTCCATCTTCCTGTACCTGGCACAAAATGGATCACTGACTTTTGCTGATTTGGAATGTACTTACTTATTCATGAGTTCTTACCTTCTAGGGTAGAGGAATTAAATACAGAGATGTGAGAGTCTAGGAATTAATCTGGCCTTAGCAGATGTATACAGCTCACAAGTGAATTAGTATTACTACTTTGATGTTTGTTCTGAAACCAGGTATTTGATGGATTGGCATTAAGTGCAGAAAATTAACTGGTCAATTAAGAGCAGCTTTCATGATAAACTTGCTTTTAAAATAGCCTTTATTATGAAAACACAGTATGGCCCTGACACAAAATTATACTTCTCTAAAAAGGCATGTATACTAAATTGCTGCATCTATTTATCAAACACCTACTTTTTGCATCTGGCGATTATAAGTCTTCACCAAATTAACTGAAATAAAACTTATCCTGCAAATGCAATGGATTCTAATATTAGGTTTTGATTTTCTTTATTGCCTAGCAACATAAAAGTTCTAAAATTAATGAAAAGAACACAGGCTAAATAAAAACTCCCAATAATAATTAGCCCAGCAAGATACCTCATACTTTGAAAGAGATGTTGGTATACAACTTGAGTTGTAATCTAGTAAAATGAGATGCATCAAAGACTTTTAATGTTTTCTCTTGGTTTAAAACATCCAACTGTCTAACAGTCATTTACAAAGGGATGGCTTTTTAAAAAAAACTGTTTCTTCATTGAAAGAGGTAATTATTTCATGTCAAAATATGCATGGGTTTGCTGTGCAAGTTTCTGTAATGACTAGACACCACTCACAGCTGTTAGTGTAGTTTACTGCCTTATGGCTGCTTATATACCATACACATTCTCTATGGTGAATGCTTGCAGTGTTTTGCAAGGCTCCCTGCCTTTTTTTTCCCAAGTGCAGTTTTGGGACCAGATTAGAGGGAGAAAAAAATGCATGCATTCCAGAAAAACAGCTGAACATAAGTGAGTAACTATATTTTTATTTCATCAGCATGTTAATCAACATAGTAAAGAGACTAAAGCCATGCTGAAAGCAAATGAGCCATTGAAAATCCATCTAGCCTTTGCAACCCTTGAAGCGAGGATAGCTGCAGTAATAAAGCATACACAGTTTCTGTCACCCTGTGCACTGTACCACTGTAGCTGATGATTAATGAGGGGAAATATGTTGGGAGTCCCAAGGTTTTCGTACTAAGTAACACCAGCCCATTAACAATACACTGCTTGAAAGCTGGCTGCAAAACTGCAGGGGAAAATTGCACTTCAAATCTTTTATTGAAGAGGAGCTTCATTAGTCACCAGTAGCATGTAATTTTTACAAAATCAGTTGTAAATACATTGTTATGTGAAAAGGCATTTTTTAACTGCTAAGGCTTTCAGGAATACAGATCCAAAACCACATGCTGAAGTCTTCAATGTTGCTTTCTTCTAAATGAACAGCCTGTAAAGAAATCACATGAGCACAGATAGCAGTAGTCCTGAAGTTGTTAAACTGCCTTGTAAAATTGCCCACCCAACTTATGTAGAAAAATTCATGCAAAATAAATTACAATTTCATGTCCCACAAGGACTGAAGATTTTGCACTTTGTCATCTCTAGCCCAACCCACAACATGGCTATTGTATAATTAAGACTAAAATAAGGCTAAGGTATACTGTATTTTTTCTGCTAGCTGCCTGTTAAAAGTCAGTCTACTGTTCCACCTCCTTAGTGATACAAACTTCAACCTGAAGCAGCTGCTAATACCTTTTCAACTGCTTAACAGCCTTAATTAAGGTATTCTGTCCTCATAGAAACTCTACCCATGTAGTAGTGATTGAAATATGCACTACTGTATGTTATTTGTAGTTACCTTTTGTCCTTTACATGAAACATTAATAAAATCTGCATTTGTTTTACCTTTTTTTAAACCCTCAAATGGTTCCTGGGTTGCATTTCAAGATACTGGTCCTATACCAATTAGCTATATACCATTATCAGTGGTTATTTTGTTCCCTTATAATTTACAGAAAGCAAATTGGGGATTAAGTAACATGGGTCAGGAAACTGCCTTACACTACTGCTATTTAAAACCAAACAGGCAAGCCACCACTGAAGAGCAATGGCACAGAATTCCTTCAGCCTCATAGTACACTACACCTTTAATGGTGCTTTTTAATGCTCTATACTTAGCTCAAAATTAAATGGGCAATATTTGTTAGAGACAGACTAAAGGAAATTACAGAAAGTACCTAACATCAAGAGTGTTTGATCACAATGTAGCTGCTTATCTGCTGCGCACTTCTGTATTGCCATTTAAAAAGAATCTGAAGAAAAAATGGCAATTCCTTGCCCATTAATGCTTTCACTAGCCAACTCTAATCAATTTGCAAAATAAGTGTTCCAACATCAGTTTTTAAAATCAAAGCTAAAATATTTGCAGGGTATGAATACATAAATGCATTTATGTAAGTGGAATATTTAGGCTGCTAAACATTGCCCCTTACCTTCTGTGAGCCTGGCTTTCCCCCCTGTAGGCTGACACAGGATAGTTGAGCACCCTACACACAGAACTACTGTCTGAGCATGACTGAACACTGTAGTGATCTTGTAGCATCCTGAAAAACAGCATTATTAAACTCTGTTGAGTATTTCTGGCATGTTTCTTCTATTGTATGTGTGATTAGATAGGATACTCTAAATACACTTGTCCAGAACCGGATCTGTGTTTCATTACACAGTTTACCAAGTAAAACAAAGCAAAGCATTGTTATGGTGGTGTGAAATACTTGGTTTCATTAACATGCAAATGAAAGCAAGTTAATTAACTGAAACTGTTGTAGCTTCCCATATGCAAAATCAACACAAGTTGATGGCTGACAAGCCCCCATTTCCCTGTAGTATGTCTTCTGCAAAAGAAAAAAAAGTCAAGGGGTTCTAGACTTGCCTTATCTGCTGAACAGAAGAACCCATCTAGCTACAGAAATAAATTTAACTTGTAGAACACTGCTGTGGACAAAGTCTGGCAGCTGTGAATATAAACACTGCTGTTCAAATCTTTGTTTGCTTTCTGTTTAATAATTGCAACATATAAGGCATGTGATTGATGGCATTCTGTACTACTAGCGTCATATTTAAACAAGGAAGTTTGCACAGAGTAACTTCACTAACTTCAGATGCAAGAAGAGGCACTGGCAACATTTTGTCTGCAAGGTCTGCCACTTAAAGAATGAAATCACTCTCATACATGGCTTAGTCAAAAGGATTTTCACTGCTTTCATTGGTTTCCCTGAAAAGTATTTTTAATTAGCCAAGAGAAAAGTTGTAAAGTTCTAGATGTGGATAGAAAAAATAGACAAAGATGAGCATAGATTCCATTTTCAGAATGTGTGAAACAGAAAGATAAGACAGAATATATGTTGTGAGGAAAATCATCAGAAAGGTCTCCGATAAGAGAACTGGTTGGTCAGGAGAATTAAAGCCAGAGTAACAGATTCTTTGTTTAAAGCACAAATAGTAACTGCACAAATCTTTGTTTGAAAAAACAAACACATAAAATTTAACCACAGTAAATGTTATTTTTCCCTCCTTGAACTTGGGCCTTGATGAGTTTTTTAACTGTGGATTCTGCGGGGAAATGAGCCCTGTCAATTTCTGTAACTAGGTAGCAACTTCCAACAACACTTGAACCATGTGTAAAGCACTTTCAGTGCCTCCTGCTTAGGACTCCCTCATTAGTGCAGCTCTCCTGCTTCGCTCTATAGGTCCCCAAAATCAGTAACTAATTAATCAAACACTAATGAAGATAACACTATGGGCCTGTGTTGACATTAATTGTATCCTACTATATGCATGTACACTCATTTGAACAAAGTTAAAATAATAAAAATCAGTGGCTTAGGCTTCAACCATGTATTTTTTGATAGTAACCACAAATGACTTTCAAACAGTTTTAATGAATTTGCTTGACTTTTAGATGGAAAACATTGTCTCAGAGCTTCTTAGAAATCTAAGCTTTTAAGAAAGAATGAGATAAGAAAACCTGAGTACAGCAGCACTTCCCCCGCTTCTAGTCAGGATGTTCACAATTTTGAGTAAGTCTATGCATTTTTTTATTGCTATATTCATATACTGCAGCTGTTTCTAAGAGTCAAACTACCACACTTGGCAGTTTCTGTGGTTCCATATGGCAGTGGCTATGCTGATAAAACCAGCTGCTCCCAGATAGAGCACCCTCCTGTAACTGCTAAAAAAATCAAGTGGTTTAGTTTATGAAAGAGAAGCTGGTTATACAGGTGTTTCTGAGATGAAGTAAAGAAACTATGTTAAAAGCAGACACAGGCAACACCTTAAGTGTAACCCCTGTGTCTGTGAGATGGATCTCGCCTTCTCAACAGCAACATGGGAGGGAGGCAGTTTGTGTTTCAGCAGCTGGAGGTCACAGTATCCCTGCCTGTGTCTTGGTGAAAAGGTCTGCTGGCTGCTCTTCCAGAATCACCCACCTTACAAAAAGAGGAGAACAAAGATGTCTTCTGTTTTAAACTTGTGCCATGGATGATTTGAAGCATCCATTTTATCTTGCTTCTTACATATGCAGATCACGGTTTAGTTGATTAGTGTTGGAGGATAGGTTGGACTTGATGACCTCAAAGGTCTCTTCCAACCTGGTTAATTCTATTCTATTCTGTCTGGGGGTTTGCTTTTTCCCCTACTTGACAGGATTTCATTAATGAAACACCAACAAAAGACCCCTCAGTCCAGACCTCCAGAAGAGAAAATAAAATGCTAGTTGCTTAAAACTTGCCTTTTGGAAGAAGTTGAAAACACTTTTATTGTTTAAACAAAAGCAAAGCAATATACAGTCCTCTTTGTTTGGTGGTTGTTTTTTTTTTTTCTGCTCTACAGAACAAATAACATTTAGATTTACAAACAAACAAAAAACCCCAGACCTTATGAGGCCGAAGTAAATGTGAAATGAGTTTGGTCCCTTCTCTAAGACACAGATATTTTTGGTATTTACCTGGACATTTTACATCCATGAAGTAGGAATTTGGGCTCTGCACAAGCCGTTTCTTCTTGTGCTTTCTCTTCTCGTCCTCCAGGGAGGGGTGCAGTAGATCCTTGGCCAGCTGGGGAGAACAAGAAGGAAAAGGCACTGCATGTGACGCAGGCCGGCCGGGTAGCGTGAAGCCGCCGGCGGTCTGCTCCCGAGCACGGCCGCCACGCTGTAGCCAGCCTCCCCGGCAGGACAGGGTGGCGGGGACGGCAAGACCCCGTCAGGATACCGGCGTGTGCCGGCGGGGCGGGGGTGTCCGCTCTGCTCCCCTGACTGACGACAGGCGATACCGGGGCGGCTCTCGTCCGGCGGAGCCCCCGTGTGCCATCCCGAGCAGGCCCGAAGGCAGGTGCCGAGCGGGAGCGGACTCCCGGGACCAGCCCCGCGGCCGCTGTGGCAATGCACGGCCCACGCCGAACAACTCACAGGCATGTCTGGTCCGCCGTTCTGCGCCTAGCCGCTCTCTGCCCGTTGCCGCGCCGCCCCTTCCCCGCTCGCTTCCGGCGGTGCGCAGCCCCAACTGCCGGGGCTCGGCGGACGCTGGGCTGTGTCTGGTGCGGCCGGGCGGGGCTCGTCAGGGCGGGCTGCTGGAGATGGGGAGAGACCCATGTTTGCAGTACTTGCGGGGATGCCACGGTGTATTGCCCTGCGCGGGACATCGGTGGTGTTCCTGTAACCGGTGAGACAGGCGATGCGGAGAGCATGTGCCGGCCTCTGGCCGGCCCACAGCACCGCGCTTGCCGCTTCCCCATAAGCAAAACGATGCCTCCAGGGAAAAGCAGTCGGGAGCTTTTGTAATCGCCACCGGAGTGGTTATGGTAGGGTAGTGCCACAGTGCTCTCTCGCTGATGTTCAGAAACAGAGAATGCAGAGTCTAGATATGACTGCAGTTCTCAAAAAAATCAACTTGTTTTCCCCTCTAATAGATTGATACATGACACATGTACTTCTAGGTAAGAAATGGAATCTAAGAAGTCCCATTTACTTTTGTATTAGATACCGACTAAATTGCCACATATGTTTTCATACACATTGCATTGAGTTGCACCATTGTGTATATTCTTTTGCAGTTCCCCACCTCAGTCAAGAAGAAAAATGCAGAAGAATTTCTGTGATGCCATTTATGTGTTTAAACTGATTTGGAGAACATGTGAGAAAAACAAATAATATTGCAGATAGGGAGAAAGAATTAGAAACAAACCAAAACAAAACCAACTTTTTTGTTGGTGGTGCTGGTGGGTTTTTCATTTGTTGGATTGTGGATTTTTTTAAGTGGTTGAATGATGTTTTTTTTCCCCCTTACACGAATATAAATCACAATCTGTAAAAACTCTTGGACTTCATTTAATCAAGCCCAGAACATTTAAAAGTGTAATTCACTAGAAGTCCAGTAAGTGGCACAAATAGACCTTACAACAATTGCTTAGCGTGAAAACTCTTCCAATAACTGTATCAGACAGTGTGCTAAGCTACATTCTTTTGAAGAGAGGCCTGATGCGTGTAGCACAAAACGTTTTTCAATTTGCTGTGGAGATGTAAGTTTTGTGGAGGCATATCTTTCTGACAACAGTATTCTCAAATCTGGGATGGCCTCTCCTGTGCTGACACTCACCACACCTATCAGAATACTGTCTTCAACCCCAAACCCCTACCTGATTTTACAAGAACAGACCCATGTTGCAGTGCTCCACAACATTATATTGATTTTCTTCATCTCACCATCACAGCCATTGTCTTGTAACATCAATGCTGTGTTAGCATTTTTTCCTTATGTGCTGGAGTGGTGATGACACACAGATGGAGGTACTTTAGAAGCATTTCTCGTTATATCATGGGGAATTTAATACGAATAGCTCTGACTCATACTTTGCCAGTTGTCCTGTGAAGCTAGGAACATAAACCAGTTATCAGCACAGAGTCAGCTCCTGAGTCTTAGCTGTTCCTACCAGTATTCAGTCCTTTGCAAATATATGTTATTTCTCTGCAAGCTGAAGGGAAAAGGGAGAATCTATTAAGTCTGTTGATTCAGACTCTGAGGGAGAATCATGTTTTTCTTTGTTTAGGAAAATACCTTCAGAATGTATAAAGGACCACCAACAAAAGAGATCTTTTATCTAAAGTGCCACCCTTCTTCATCTCTTCCTCCTGGCTTTCCCTTCTTAAATGTCTTTGCTGTAAAGAGCCTCTGGTGCTTGAGGAAGACTTTAGAGTAACAATTTACCTTAAAAATTGGTTTATGTGGAAGGAGGGGCATATGGGATGATCTGAAAACAGGATGTGTTTTGGACACATTCCTCTCTTTGGTTCTCTATTTTGGTTTTAGTTGGAGATTCATTTCCTTTTCACAACTGCTTATAGTTCAGTGACCCGCCAAATGAGCCAATTCTACTGCATTGCCTTCAGTCTCATGACTTGATTTTTTTCAAGTATGCACTGAGTTTAAAGTGCAAGTTAGTGGGGAGAGAAATGCAGTCTGTACCACAGTGGCATGGCCTACACAGAGATAAATTGAGGTCTACTTCCCTTTTCCAGCCTTGTTGTAGGAAACAATGACTTAGATCTCATTTTAGAGAAAAGAAAATATTATCTGTCTGCTAGAATGCAAACAGAAAAAGTCCAAAAACTGATCTGGAAGTGTTTAAAAACAATATAATGTCAAGGTGGGGTGGGGGGTGAGTGTGTGGATTTGGGGGGTGGGAGTATGTTTCCTGCACTGCAAGTGGCAGTCTCTTGCTGTTTAAAAGCTGTCCCTGTGTTTCTGGTGGCACGTGAGGTTTGTTGGGGCTGCTGCAGCCCCAAAGCCTTCCTGTTGAGGAGGGTGGTAGAAGTGGCATTGCTTTCTGACACCCAGCACTACTTTGTTCTGTTCCATTTATGGGGTCCTCAGGGTTTGCTACCTGATGGCATGGTTACTAGAAAACCTTATATAAACTGGCTGTGGTCACTGAGGAACTGAGTATTGACGGATTTAAAAAAATAATTCACCCTAATAATGCTTGTAATGCTTTGCCTAGAATACTAAAATGTGGGTGGGTATCTCTGTGGTACTGTCATTAAGCCTGTTTAGATTTCCTAACCACCTCTATGCTGCACTCAGAGTAAGTAGGTTCATTTCAGGTGGTATGTTTGGTCTGGAATGCAGTCTGCCTGTGGTTTTGCCTGTACTGCAGAATCAAATACTATCATTGTGACCAATGATGTAATATTGGTGTAAACCATGGTGTGTAGCGATTTGGTTTAAATACACTTATGCAGAGTTAGTTCAGATTAGCACTGAAACTTGAAGAAGACCCACTTTTAACACTATCATAATGGCAAACCTTGAAATTAGTGGAACATATAATGGGACCTTGACCAGCTGGACAGAGGGGCAGAGTCCAACATGATGGCATTCAACAAGTCCAAGTGCTGGGTGCTGCACTTTGGCCGCAACAGCCCCATGCAGCGCTACAGGCTGGGGTCGGAGTGGCTGCAGAGCTGCCAAACAGAAAGGGACCTGGAGGTACTGACTGACAGCTGGCTGAACATGAGCCAGCAGTGTGCCCGGGTGGCCAAGAGGGCCAATGGCATCCTGGCCTGCATCGAGAATAGTGTGGCCAGCAGGAGCAGGGAAGTCAGTGTGCCCCTGTACACAGCACTGGTCAGGCCACACCTTGAGTACTGTGTCCAGTTCTGGGCTAGTCAATTTAAGAAAGACATTGAGATACTTCAACGTGTCCAGAGAAGGGCAACAAGGCTGGGGAGACGCCTCAAGCCCAGTACCTATGAGGAGAGGCTGAACGAGCTGGGATTGTTTAGCCTGGAGTAGAGGAGGCTCAGGGAAGACCTTATTGCTGTCTACAACTATCTGAAGGATGGTTGTAGCCAGGAGGGGGTTGGTCTCTTCTCCCAGGCAACCAGCACCAGAACAAGAGGACACAGTCTCAAGCTGCTCCAGGGGAAGTTTAGGCTCGAAGTGAGGAGAAAGTTCTTCACTGAGAGAGTTGTTAGCCATTGCAATGTGCTGCCCAGGGAGGTGGTGGAGTCCCCATCCCTGGAGGTGTTCAAGTGGGGATTGGATGTGGCACTTGGTGCCATGGTCATGTAGTCATGAGGTCTTGGGTGACAGGTTGGACTTGATGATCTTTGAGGCCTTTTACAGCCTTGTTGATTCTATGATTCTATGACTTTATACAGAGAAGAGCCTTACTGTACTTTTCTTTTCTGGAATTGGACTGTACATACTTTAAGTATTTTTTTTCCCAATAATGACTTGATTTAACCTCTGTTATATAAATTGCTGCAGCATATGCACAGGGAAAAGTCTTACATTTCAATCACTAGAATAAAAGACAGTACTGTTCTTTGTTAAGCCTGAAAAAATAAACCTATGCATTGATCTTCCCAAAAGATCTTCCTGGGGATTAAGTGGCTTTTTTTTTTTTTTTTTTTTTTTAATGAATAAACCAAACCAGGTTGGAAGAGACCTTCAAGATCATCGCATCCATCCCATCAACCAATCCAACCCACCCAAACAGCTAACCCATGGCACCAAGTACCCCATCAAGTCTCCTCCTGAACACCTCCAATGTTGGTGACTCCACCACCTCCTTGGGCAGCCCATTCCAATGGGCAATCACTCTCTCTGTATAGAACTTCTTCCTAACATCCAACCTGAACCTCCCCTGGTGCAGCCTAAGACTGTGTCCTCTTGTTCTGGTACTGGGTGCCTGGGAGAAGAGACCATCATCCGCCTGTCTACAACCTCCCTTCAGGTAGTTGTAGAGAGTGATAAGGTCACCTCTGAGTCTCCTCTTCCCCAGGCTGAGCAACCCCAGCTCCCCCAGCCTCTCCTCATAGGGCTGTGTTCCAAGCCCCTCACCAACGTTGTTGCTCTTCTCTGGACTCATTCCAGCAAGTCAACATCCTTCCTAAACTGAGGGGCCCAGAACTGGACACAGTACATGAGTGTCACATGATTGTTATCAAACAGTAATAAACTGCAGAGGCATCTGCCAATACCAGAGTTGTTAAAGGTATACGTCAAAAATATTATCATATTAGATAGGAAAGTCCAAAAGGTAAGGAGCAAAGCTCATGTTAATGATTTGCAATTAAGTGGCATTCAGGGCAAGACTTCCTCATAAGATTACCTTCTGTAGGATGTGAACCTGTGGATTCCAGTTAGTGCCAAAATAACAAACCCTGGTTCTACCAATGTGTTTTAAATAGCATTGGGTTTTTGGATTTTTTTTAAACTTTGAACTTAATTAAGATGTAGAATTTCCCTTATTTTTATATATATTGAACACAAGAGCTTGATTAAAGACAGATTTTCTCACAGGCCTCTTTTTACTTAACCAGTTCCACCTTTGAACAGAGGGAGAAAAGGATTTTTGAAAGCTAGAAGTAACGATGTCTGTCATTTGAGAAACTAAAAATGAGGAGAATGGGAATGAAGGAGCAATGTAATCTGTTGTGGGTTTGGTGTTTTTTAAACATAGATGTTGGTAAACTGGACATGAGTATTTTAATTTTTTGTAATGTGCATGTAAAGGTTGTCAAATTTATTACATGTGGATAGAAGAGGTAATTGCATTTTGCTATTCATATCAGTGCCTTTCGTCAACTGAGTGCTTTAGCAGAGGCACTTGATATACACCTTGGTGACTAACGGAATTCTGCTCTGTCTTGCTTGGAACTGAACACCTGTTTATTGGATGAGCTTCAGCTCTGTGGTATTTGGGCTAAACTGTTAAGGCAGACATTATGGGGCTGTGAAGGGGTTTCTAATTCTGCTTCTCTGAGATGTACAAATCAGCATCACACTGTTCCGGTGCTGCCCACTTTTATGTAGTGACAAATGGCAAAAGACAGGATCAAACATTTTCTGTTTCGTACATGTTCAGTGTTCCACTGAGTGGTTCTCCCATGTCAGAAACAAATGAGATGTTTAATTGTAGTTGATCTGTTTGACTGTCATGCATTATAAAACAAGTGTTGCCTTTTCCCATTTAGTACAGTAGCAGAGACTGAGCTTTGCATTTTCATGAAGCAGGTATCATAGTGACTTACCAACTTTGATAGGTTTTGATAAGTTTTACTAGCATATTGTAAGGTATGCAAATGCAATTGTACAATTGCAATTTTTCACTATTCAAGAAATCTTTTTAAAGTAACTCTTAATTCAATTTTTATAGCTTGTTTTTAAAGTTCATGGTTAAGTAAACATCTGTCCCTTGAATCTGGCAAACTGGCACTTTCCCAAATCAGAGCAGAATGCAATATTGCAAAGCACGAGTGTAATTAAAGAGGGAAGTAATTTGCATTATTTTTCTATAAAACTACTGAGTAACAGATGGCCATCACAAACATACTGCTCCAGAGACATATGGAAGCCTATTTGTTCCGTAAAACTCAAGAGTGAATATTAACCCCAAAGTTACTCTCTTCAATGCTGAAATAGTAATCTTCAGTATGGACATAATTACAGTACATAGCAACTCACAGTTCTAAAAATACAGATAGAGGGAAATGTCCCAGAGACTAGTTTTTCATTGGCAGTTTCCTGTAATCTGATTATTCATCCAAGTCTGAAATGATTAACCAATTCGGGTTTGACTGCTTCAGTGACAGATTGTCGTTACAATTTATAATCTTAAACCTTGTAATGAGTATTGTAGCAACCTAACATCCAAACAGCACAACTGCTAGTTATAAGTACAAAAATGAGCCAAGCAGCCATGTTTCCAAATCCCACCCTGAACTGGGTAAATGTCACCAAATATGTTAAAAAAAAGAAGAAAAAGAACCAGCAATTCCTCCCACTCTTGTTCTGCTGTCTTGATTCTGCTCTGTCACATAGATATCCTTGTCTCCAGAGGTCTCAGGCAAACAAACTATGATGTTTTCACCTGAATCACAACACAGAATTTATAAAATTGGATTTTGGTACAATTTAATGGAAGTTGAATTAGAATTCAGGACAAGCTCTTCACGAATTTGTCTTGTACAGAGATTTACATCAGATCTGTCATTGGAGTTTTGATGGTTTGTTATCACAAACATATATTGGCCATGAATGTCACCAAACAAGGGCAACAAGGCTGGTGAGAGGCCTTGAACACAAGCCCTATGAGGAGAGGCTGAGGGAGCTGGGATTGTTTAGCCTGGTGAAGAGGAGGCTCAGGGGTGACCTCATTGCCCTCTACAACTACCTGAAAGGTGGTTGTAGCCAGGAAGGGGTTGGCCTCTTCTCCCAGGCAACCAGCACCAGAACAAGGGGACACAGTCTCAAGCTGCACCAGGGGAGGTTTAGACTCGAGGTGAGGAGGAAGTTCTTCACCGAGCGAGTCATTCGTCATTGGAACGGGTTACCCAGGGAGGTGGTTGAGTCATCGACCCTGGAGGCGTTCAAGGGGAGATTGGACGTGGCACTTGGTGCCATGGTCTAGTCATGGGGTCTGTGTTGATAGGTTGGACTCGATGATCCTCGAGGTCCTTTCCAACCTAAGTGACACTATGATACTGTGAAACTGAGACCGTTAACAAGGAAGAGTTGGAATAATTAATAACTAGAAGCAGAATAGCTTTTACTTTTGGAGGGTTTATAATGTTTGAAGGTGGTTTGTTGTTTGTTTGTTGGGTTTTTTTTTAATGATTCCTCAGAATTCTTTGCACAAGTATAGCAGTAGGCAGAAATTAGACTATTTCACTCCATTAAATTGTAGGTTAATGTCGTGGAGTAATTTCTGTGTGCTTGGACTGTGGAAGCTTTAATACTAAAAACTGCTGTTTGAATCTGTATAGAACTCAGCATGTATATTTGCCAAATTAACACTAAAAAAAACAAAACAAAAGAGTGAAAAGGGACCTTCTATAGCTGTAGGCTGTAATAATAGTCTATGGAATCATGGATTTGCTGTAGATGGGAGACAAGTGCCTGAGCTGGTACCTGCTGTTAGGTGGTTGAATCATATTTATGCGCCTCAAATCACACTTAGAGGATGTTGGAAACAAAACTAAGGAGAAATAACAGGCGTTACCTCACCTTACTGCAGGCAGCTGCTGAGCATGGCCTGGCAGGATGACTAGCAGCAGTGGTGCCCAGGCTAGCAGGTGCCAAAGGGCTGTTCCTGCATGGAAGCCTGGAGGCAGCTGAAAAGGGAGGTGGAAAGGAAGCTGATGGCTCAGGCCTTGCAGGATGACAATCCTTTAATGAATGATTTGGGGAAAATGGCTCTTTTTCCTTTGTTTTCCTAAGAGGGAAGTGAGAGCTTTTGTAGTGATTTACACTATTAGAGACTGCTGTTTATAGCTTGTTTAAAGTCCACAGTTTTAAAATTAACATGATAGCTCTTTGCTGTCATTTTAACGTTTCAGTAATGCTGTTTATTTGTATAGTGCCTTGTGACATCCTGTGAGGAACACAGAATAAGGAATACATAATGAGGCTTCCTTACACCAAGAGGTAATTATTAATGGAAAAAGATGAGGAAAAATGTTTACTGAAGTGCTCTAGAATAGCCATATGTTCTAGAATACTGACATTTCTAGTGCTACTTGAGACTGTGTGGAAATTATTTTTCTGTTGTATGAACAAGTTTCTTATGACACTTTTAATGCAACATGTAAAACTTTTGAGGCCACACACACTACAGCTGTTCTTTATGTATGGTGACCCTTCAGCAGGTAAATTACTCTACTTAGAAACTTAAGTAATTCCCAGGAGAATGTAACCCAAGCCCTTGCACAATGAGGCCACCTGATTGCTGAGTTACAGCAATTCCCTAAGCGATACTAAATTCAGGATGTGTTTGTGTAGAAAACTCATGCACTTACTGCTATTTGAGGACCAAGAACGCCAGGGCTCAGACCTAACTGCTGGAGCCGTAACTCACAATTCAGCCTCAAGGGTTACACCCCCGTTTGCCTGGCAGTACATAGAGAAGTGTTTGGCTTGGGCCCGTGGGGCGACGCGTTGCCCGCAAGGTCCTCCGGTGCCTCGTGAAAGGGAAAGGCTGCTGCAGGGCTGGCCTCCCTCGCTCATTAAAGGCTCTTAACCGGCCGATGCTCATTCGGGGACTGGGAGATCGCGATCGTGCGTGCGGCCGCCCCATGCTGGCTCCGGCCGAGTGCCGCTCCCCGAGGTGACCCTGCCGGGAGCAGGCCGGCGCACCGGCTAGGGCGGATCACGCCGTGCCGAGCCGTCACAGCCTGCATCTCCCATCGTTCTCGCAGCGCTTCCGGCGCGCCGTGACGCGAGGCGGCGCTGCCTGCCGTTAGTGGGCGTGGAGCGGGGCGTCGCGTCGCTGCCTGCTTCCCTCCCTGTTTCCCTCCCTGCCGCGGCCGCCCCCTCTTGCTGCGGCGGCGAGCCCTAGGAAGATGGCGAAAACCTACGACTATCTGTTTAAGCTGCTGCTGATCGGCGACTCGGGCGTGGGCAAGACCTGCCTGCTCTTCCGTTTCAGCGAGGATGCCTTCAACACCACCTTCATCTCCACCATTGGTGAGGGGCCGCGACCGCTACCGGCCGCCGCCATCCCGGGGGGCGAGAGGGGTCCGGGCCGGCGGCCTCCCGCTGGGAGAGGAACGGCCAGGCGGCAAGGAGGGCCGGGCGGGCGCCGCCCGTCTCGCAGCCCAGGGCTGGGGTGTCTGCTCGGCCGCCTCTGCGTGTCCGCCGAGCAGGAGCGGACGGGAGCCCCACGGCCGTTACGGGCCCCATGCGATGGGAAGTGCCGGGCCGCCGCCGTGCCCTGGCCGCCGTGGGGGGAGCAGGACTCACCCCCTCCCCCCCCCCCGTGCTCGGGAGCTCTGCCGCTCCCGCCATCCCCGTAGAGGCGGCAGGGGGCCTTTCGGGGGGCCCGGTGCGGGCAGGCCGCGCGGGGTTGGGTTTGTTCCCGGGGCGGAGGACGACTCGGTGACGCGGCCCTTGCCAGGGACCCGCAGAGACACGAGCCGGTCCTGCGGCAGCCCCGGCGCCTCCCTCTGCCCCGGCCGCAGCAACAGTTGGCTCAGCCTCGGCCGTGCGCAGCTCTTGGGCCGTTCGGCTGTTGTTCTGCTGTGGTGGAAAAGATGTTGCTGTAGAGCTGCCGGAGCAATGGCGAGTGCGGGGCTGCAGCAGTAGTGAGATCTGTGCGAGATCCACAGCGTTGCACTGGCTGAGTTACGGAATGATCTTGCTGTCGTGGCTTTTTTCCTTGCTATTCGTTTACTGGTCGGTTTATGTTTAGACGTGAGTTTTCAGAAAGTGGAAGAGGATTTGGACTGCTTGAGCGCTCTGTGGCTCATGCGAAGATGCGTAGTGACAGTGACTACACTGCGCTCGGCAGAGTTGAACCCGTCTGTGTGTTCCTGCACACGCAGCTCCCGTTTTTGAGATTTGAAAGTTCTGGTGAAGCTTCTCGGTCGACTACAGTCAGAAGCTCCTTAGTGACTAGATAGGGGATCCTCCTTAACAGAAGTTGACTTTGGTAATACGTTTGGTGGTGAAAAGAGGTTTTTAAAGCTTGGATAACCTTTTCTAATGTCATTCAGATATATTGCACAGCAGGCTGTTTAGATACATTTCTGTAAGATTTGTCAGTCTTAAACTACTTGCTGCTGAACTAAACATAAGCAAACAGACTTCAGATTCATGGTTACTGCTCATAGTTGAGGTCACTTTTAAAATAAATTGAAGTACAACTTCCAGGATGAAGGGGTGAACTGTGTTGGAGGTTACTAGTATTTAGGAGGGCAAAACCAATACTGGCTTTGAAAAATAACAGGAAGAGAGTAAGTGGAGCCTTCATTGGAAGGAAATTGATTTATAGATGAGGGGGAATAGTATGTGACTTGTTTTGTTACCCAAATTCTCTTGAGATATTTTATTGCGCTGAACTTGAAACTTAGGGAGAAAATAAGTTTTTGTTTGGGCAGATGTGGTTGCCTAAATAAGGCATGGCTGGCATTTCTAAGACTTTAAGAACAGATTTTCTGCATTTCAAAACAAAATTTCCGAAGGATTAAGGCGACACATTCATTTTCTGTCTGCAACCATTTTCAGAGTGCTTTATCAGTAACACCACCTAATAAAGATCTGAATAGAATTTTACCTGTGTCTACAGTAGAATAAAAGGCTTAATAAACACTAATATAAATACTATATAGTTTTGGAGTTTTCTAAAGCCTACATTACTACTATGTTAAGTATCAAAGACCTCTTTTAAAGAGATAGCTATCATAAATGTCTGTCTTCCAACCATTTTCTTGATGTTTCTTGAACTGCTTTCCCCCTTGGTATTGGTTTTTCTGACTGATTCACTTTGAAGTCTTGAGGATTGTCAATGTCATTCCGTTTGGGTTTTTTTTCTTACCTTATTTAGTAGATATAGGAATTGCTCTCATTTCCTTCCTATGTATTTGTTTTCATAAAGGTCTTGTCTTCAACACTCTTGAAGAAACTTAGTAGTAATTGAGGCATACTTCTGATTCCATGCTTAGGATTTGTGATTAAACAGTTATGTTTTCCTTCTTATAATTTGTTTCTCTCAGTCCCTTTTGTTTTTTAGGAAAGGACCTACAAACAGGAAAGTTGATAGTGCAGGAAATAGTGAAACTGTTCATAAAGTGCTGATGCATGCTTGAATAAAAAATACTTGTGTTTTTAAATCAGTCTTCATAGTGTATTGCTTGTATTACTTTTAGGTCAGTTTTGCTGATAATTTGTTTGAAGATGTACTCACACGCACTTTTTCTGTGAGTGCCTGGTGGCTGCTCAATACTAGTCAGTTTTACAGTCATTAATAATACATCCACTGAGCATCAGTGCATTCCACTTTGTAGAAGTCTGAGTTTTCAGTTTTCTCCTGAAAAGCACAGCCAGCCATGGTGTGGAGGGAGATGCTTTTCCCAAGCAGGCTCGCTGTCAGTTGAAGTTTTAAGATCTCCAGATTAACATTCCTAATTGACTACACTGAGTTCTCCTGAAGTATAAGCTGCCAGGCTGTTATGTTTATATATTTTTTCCAAGTGGATTCTACAGTATTATGGTGCTTACCGTTACAATGTGTGTTCAATTCATAATGATTTTAATTGGCACACACAATGTTATGTGCCCTGGTTCCCTGGTCTGGCTCTCTGCAAACAAGGTTGGAGTTGCTTTGACTAGATGTCTGAGAAGGCATATAGTTGAGAGGTGTTGACATCAAATTTTATGTGTGTAGATGTTGTTCGTGAGTGAGGCGAGTCATTTAGGTCTTACCTACATGGGGTTAAACTTTGAACTATTTCAACATTTTTTTTTTCTTGGATTCTATGTCCAGAAATTAAAGCAAACTTTGTTGCTGTGCTGAAAGAGTCTGTATCACGTCCAAGCACTAAATACCTTTCTCATAATTTCCCACTCCTATTGTTGTTAGGAGCTTACTTGAAATTAAACTGTAACACTTAGAGTTACCAGAGCAATGGATAGAGTTCCCAAAAAGAAAAGAAGGAAGGGGGGGGTGGGGAGGGGTGGAGAGTGATATAGATGTGTTGCTTTAATACAGAATATTTGGGTTACATCTTAGCCTTAATGATCATAGTATAGAAATAAGTCAATAATGAATTCTGGTTACTTATCATTTGCATAATGTACTTGTGTCATATTTGGCAGGTTCTGTACTTTTCTGCTGTCATGCCAAATATGCCTGTGAGGCTTTATCCTTGTAGATTGCTTAGAGGTTTACAAATGGCCCCTTGACTTTTCTTCTCAAGAATTTGATCATTCTCTAATGATGGCTATACTGATTCAAACATCCTCCAGCCTGGTGTCCTGTGGGCAACTTTAGGCAAGGCAAGTCCTCGGCTTTCAGCAGCTTTACATTTTCTGTGCAGGGCTCAGTACCTCTGTTTGGAAAATCTGTAAAAGGGTTAGGGTCATCATGCTACTTTGCCCCTAGTGAGGATCAGCTTTTCACTGCTGACTAAGGAATAAAACTTTTTTTACAACACGATTGTATTATGTAAGGTAATGTTTTTCAGTTTGCTTCCTGAGTGGAAACTTCTGCTTTTACACAGCTCTACACAGAAAGTGAAGTGCAGTTGGGTCAGCTCGTTTTCACACTTCAACAGCTCTTAAGTGAAACTTATCTTGGAGTATCTTATGTGCATTTTGCTAGTAGTTTGCGGGGTGTACAAGAACAAGAAGCATTAACTTAGCAGTCTCTAAGTACCTTAACTTGTTGTTCAAGTAGTGCTATGTGGTAAAACTAGATTTGGTTTATCATTCCAAATAATATTTGTTCTTTGCATTCCTTTCAACTTTTTGCTTAAACTTGTTTCTGTGAGAGTAAAGTAATGTCTTTTAGCTGATAGCATTTCTGACTTGTTTCAGAGTCAGCAAGTCTTTCTACTAAAATTCATAGTATTTTTTTAATCCAAAATGATAACAGCATTTGGCAGGAAGTTGCCCACATGAGACAGTACTGCATCTGAGAATTAGAACAAGTTGTTGATTTTACAGAAGTAACTTTTCCTTCGCTGACTTCTTGCAAAATAGGACACCACTCCAGCAATCAAGCACATGTATGCTGACCTTTGAACACTTTGATGAAAATCCTTTGACAAGCAAAATTATCAACTTCCTTTTTGCAGTGAAATTTCCATGCCTGTAATATGTAATGGAAATTGTTTAGTGTACGCAGATAATGCCTCGCTGTATACTTCTGTTCTTCTGCCCACTGTTACTTGCCTTATAGACAAAAAAAGATTAGTGATTGGCTTGTTGGGTTTTTATCACCCTCCCATTAAACTTCAGTATTCCCTAGCCTTATTCAATCAGTTTCTTTGGAGCTTCTCCAGATTATTAGGAGCTGTAGAAGAAAATGCACATCAATGATAGATGAACAAAGGGAGGGAAGAGTCAGGAAAGCATTGCCAGTCCTGTTTTATTAATGCTTATTATAATAAAGTAATTGTAAACATGACTTTGAAGTCACTGAGACTAAGTGTCTCAGATGGCACCATTACTCCTATCTACAGAATGAAAGTGTGTGTCCAAGGTTTGTAAGATCTGAGACTTGGTCATCTCCAGTACAGTAGGAGAAGGAGGTCAAGGGTTTATGCAGGCGTAGGGGCAGACAGCATTATGGAGGTAAATATGAAACTAGAAGAATTATTCCACTTTCAAGGTATCTTAGGGGTCCTGAGGGCAGTCAGAATGTGTTGTAGTTGGGGACATCATAGGTTAAAAGCACTGAAGCTCGTGTTTCTTGGGACACCTAGTTGGTAACAAAAGACATCACAGACTTTGATTTTCATCTGCTGGTGAGATTGTGTTACCCTACCCTGCAACAGACCAACAACCTAAGTGGAATTATTCGGCTTTTATTATTGCTGCTTTCTTGTTGCATGTTACTCTGAAAGGGTGTGGCAGATGTCTAACTGCTGTGTGCCTATTCGTAACTGGCAGATGGAGGTCGATCTTGTTTATGTGATATCTGGATTTTTGAATGACAGGAGGGCAGCTTTGAGCTGCTTTTGTGACTTAGTTTGAATGCAGTAAGTTACAAATGCAAAGTAATACTGAATGAAAGTCGGAGCAAATGCATTGATTGACGGATACAGGCTTTGAGAGAGGTTTTGAGGACAGTCTGTTGGGGAATTTTTGGTTTACTTTTCTGGGAGAGATGCAATTGGGTGTCCTTTTGGTAGAAATACATCTTGAAATGACTTCAGAATTTAACTGAAATTCATATGTGCTAAGTACTTCCAGTGGTGCTTTATTTCACATTTTATGATAGAAATTAGATATTTACTTGTAATGCAAAGGATATTATATTGATTTTTACCTTTAAGTAGATGTTATGGTAGCTTAAGTGCTCAGGCTACCTGTAGATATATGAAATGGATCTTATCCTTTTCTCTTGTAAATAAACTACAAATAGTAGTCACTACAGCTGAATTGCACTGTGTGAGACTTGTACAATCAGCATTGATCCAGGGGCTTTTAGTTACACATTTGCAACTCTAAACTTAAGTCAGCAACTTCCTGTTCCAGTAGGAATTGAAGTGGGAAGTAATTTAGTGCCTATTAGAGGAGTTTTGACAAATAATTGCATGTAGTATCAGTTTAATCTTCTGGTTTGCAGTAATCTCTCCTCTTAAATGTAAACCATGATGCTTTTGTTTGGATTTGATGAAGTTTTAAAGGCAACTAAGGTACTGCATATTTCAGAAGACTTCTGCTAGAGAGAACAGTTCAAGTTTAAGATTATCTGTGTTAGTTTTGCTGCTGCAGTACAAACTCTACTTCTTTGGGGATCAAAGAAAAAAGCTGATGCTGAAAGTCAGTGGCATTCTTTTATACGTATGGCAACATCTAAGAGAATGTAAAGCAGACTGGTCACTAATAGGAGTCTGGCACCAAACCTGGAACTCGGGAAGAACAGGCCAAGTTTAAGAAATTGTGTAAAACTGAGATGGCTATTGGCCAGGGAACATATGTGCTGCAAACACCACCCCCCCCATCCCCCAGTTCCTTCCTTCTTTCATCTGCCAGAGAAATAGCTTTTCCTTTAGTGTCTGTGTGGTATAACTTCTTCTGGAGTTACGGATGAAGTAAAGTATCTGTGTCAAGCATGGAAGGAAGGAGGAAGATACAGTCAGAGTAACTGCTGGGTGGAAGAACTTCTCTGGTTTAGCGGAAGTGACTAGAGAGGAGTACTTAGAATATGCAGTGCAGGAAAAGGAGATGAAGTGGCCATTTAAAAAACCCTTGCATAATGGAGGAAAAGAAAACTGTTATATGCCAGAAAGATAAATATGGCTTTTGGTACTAAGATACGTAATTTTAACTGTTAATTTAGATAGTAAAAGTCTTTCAAAAGAGGCCTATTTTGTCATTCACTTAAGAAGTTAAATAAAGCAGCCCTTCTTCCTTCATGCCCTTTGCTTCCCAAACAAGGAAAAACCCATGTACTTAACCTCATGTGAAAACATGGGTTTGAAGAAGCCTCTGATAAAAATGATCTTTCTGGAGTGCTGTCTTTAAAAATAACTTCAGCAACTTTGGACCAGCTTTGATCTGGCCTGAGTTTGCTGCCTTACTAGGTGCTCTGCACACATGCTTCTGAATCATGACTGTATTTCAGACTCTAACTAAAATTCCTAAATTAGATAATTTATCATAACAAAGATAATTCTTGCTGGATGAGATATTTTGTTCATCGTAGGTAACCAAGATGCTTTCAACCAGAATGTCTGTTACAGAGCTAAGAACCACTGTTGTGCTTTGCTTTTTGGGTGTTTTTATCTCTGATGGTGCTTCTGGTAATATCCATATTGTATGCACTTTTCCTTCCAGCTTTAGCAGGTCTGTGCCCTCTGAAGTCTTATCTGTGACTTAACCATTTCTTCCTTTCCTTTGTGAATTCTGGAACATTGTATGCTTACTTTTCACGTAGTGCCTCTTCTGCTGTAAACAGACAATGGTACGGCCTCCAGAAGTCTTTATTTCTTTACTCCAAATAACCAGTTTAGTATAGACATCCAGATCAAGTAGGAGCCCTGAAACTTGAAGAGGCTTTTTAAAAATATAAGTGGCATCTCCACATCTAGACCAAAAATTAGCGAACAAACCCAAACCTATGTTTTTTGACTGTCATCACGGTTGAGATGTAGTATATGAACAGTGAGCAATTTTAAATTCTTGGGTCAAGGCAGTGTTGGTTACACAGAATTTTTTTAATAAGGCATTTTTCAACCTTTTGGGTGCTTAAAATGAAAGCTTTGGAATGAAGTGACCTTTTAATTATTTCCCCCACCCTGATAGCAGCAGTATTCAGTTGTCATGGCAAAATACAGCATTTTCTGTGTGTTCTACATCTACGGATACCTGATTCACAGGCAGGAGATTCAGGATCATCTTTTGCTATTCCGGAGGGTTCCACTTGCAGGTTTTTTGGGTCTTAACTACTGAATGATGCTTTTGATAAATACTCATCCCATGTTATGTCATGTTAAGCACTAGACTTCTGAAAGAATAATCAAATGTTTGTATTCCTAAGCCACCCTCTAAATGGGAAAATCTGGTGTTGATATCCATTAAAACATGTGACAGAGTTGGGTTTTTTTCTTGTCCAGTAGAAAGCCATAAGCAGCACGTCCCAGAGAGCTGAGGGAAATGAGCTTCCCAGTAAATGATAGATGCACAAATACCCTGTTACTCACTTAACCTGTAATGCAGCATGGGGCTGGGTCCACATACCGCTTGCTGTAGCCATAGTTGGATTGTGAAATACAGAGCAATTCCTTTGTCAGCATGGGGCTGGAGTTGGTCAGGGACATCCTGGTGTAGGATTCACACTAAAACTGCTTGCAAATTACTTGTGGGCCACTTTTTGGTTTGCATTACCTAGGGCTCTAATTTGAAAATGAAACAATGGAGTCTGTGGTCTGCTACTCCCAGGAGAAGGACTGAGAGTGTGTCCACCTGTTACCTAAGTAATACCATTAGTTCTCATTGCAAATGATGGTAAACTGAATAATGGAACTCAGTCAGATGAAAACTAATCTCATCAAAAGAGAAAAGGATTTGATTGTGACTTGTCAGTGGAAGCACCTATTCAAGCTAGCTGTGAAACTGTAGCCTCAAGTGTGGCAAGTTTGTTGCTCTCTAGTTGCATGTTGGCTTGAAAAGAGCATGTTCTCAAAGCAGCTAAGTTACTGCATTCCTCATAGAGACAGTCTATAAATACTCCTTAAAATAAACAAAGTTTATTCTCTGTATCAGTAATGCAATTTTAATCTATTTCAAAATTATTTTGGAGGAAACTGAGTTACCATCAAGTATGGCTTGTTTTCTATTCAACATAGAACAAGAGGTAGATGTTGGTTGATTTCTGTGCACTTTCACAAGGCTGTAGTACCTAGGTTGTAAACTCTAAAAGATGTTCTGCAGGGACCAAATCATTTTAAATTTGGGCCATTGTGATGGTTGGTAACTTTACTCATGTTAGGCAGTAATGAGTTTCAACTGTTACATTGTTTCATAGTCTCCACTTTGAGTATTTTTGGTGAATATTTCGTAGTGTTTTGGTAGGCTGTGCAATTCAAAAGCTGCTCAAAGCAATCTAAATCCTGTATTAAAAATACTGAAAAGGTAATTTCACTTTGCATGATTTTCCAGTGTTCACTCTGAAGCACTGCAGTGCATGGTTGTGATGGCAGAATTCATGGGCTCACTCTTCTGAACAAGTGGCTGTAGAGCACTGGATTTAAATCTTAGCATAATAGTCAGATTACGCTAGGTTATTGAGCTGTCAGAGATCTGTATGTTTCAAAGTGTAGTTTGGTCTGATTCTGATGATTATAAGTTATATGCTGAATCCTTTGTTTTTGTTTAAACAAAGAGTAGTCTATCCTAAGAAATAAACTTCAGAGTGGTAGCTGTACCATGGCTGGAGAGACACATGCTGAAGCAAGCACCAGTTTGCTTAGCATTATGAGCTTTGATCTGATCTTGGTAATAAGTTTCAAGGTCTTAGGAGAAGGAAGCTGACTTGTATTCTATATACACATGGCACCAGCATTCTTCACTGCCTTACCTACCTTTAGCTGTTTATTTTGCTTATGTAGTGTATTTAAACTTAAAGAATCTTACTAAGTATTAACATCTTTCAAGGGGCAAGACTATACACTGCAGTGTATAGGCCCCCAGTATTAGATTTTTGTGTGTGGGTGGTTAGTAAGATGAAGAAGGGCCAGTTAGCCTGAAGGAGCCTGTTCAGTCCACTCTGTTCAGTAATGTTTTGTGGATTCTTAAGGGGTGTTCAGAAGGAATAGAATACAGCTTTGTCCCTATAAGTTGTGACAGGATGAATAAAACTGGTTGCACTTCTGTGTAATTCTAAAATAAATTAACCTTACAGTGTTTAAGAAATGTTGACCTTCACCCTGGTATGTTGCTTGGTGTTAATCTGCTGTATTTCTTGAATGGTTGCAATAAAAGGCCACTGTGCCTTTAATTTGCATAGTGATACAAGACATTGCTGAGGTCATCTGAAAATGCCTCGCAGATGTTACTGGGGACTAAAGCCAAACGTTCAAGTTCAAAATGATTAGACTTTGTTCTTTTGCATGAGGCTGTATATGACACACTGGTGTGTTGCAAGTGTTCCCCACCCTTTTTACACTGATTTTGTTTCCTACTTTGTTATTTCTTATGTGTACTAAAATATTTAAGGAAAGATCCATTATAAAAGCAAATTTCTGAGGCCTTATTTACCTTTATAAAGTGAGGCCATATACTGATGTAGCACAAGAAAATATTCCTTTAAGAACACTATTAAAAAGAATAATTGTGTATTTAGTCCAGACCCCACCATAACTACTGCTGAGAACAACAACAAGAAATAGTAATCCCTGGGTAAGCTTCTGGGGGAAATCTACACAAACACAGTGATATCCCTCAGCTGTTGGATGCATGTTTAAAAGAATGAGTTTCTGGAAAAATGTTGACCTGTGGGTCTGTCTGTGCTTGGAATCTGCATGAAGAATGTTGAAACTCTTCAGTCTTTGTTTATGTGTGTCCACACAAAGCTTGTGTGATTGATACTGACATCTGCCTGTCTTGCACTTGCAGCAGTTGATTCTGAAATACATACTGCTGACAGGTATGCGATGGGTCTCAAATCCAAACCTAACCTTTAGAAAACCAGCAGAGCAATACCAGCTGTTACAGCTGTGCTTTAGTAGTACTACTGCTTACTAGTTCTGATGTTCAGCTGTGCAACATAACATAGTCCCTTGCTGTTCACAAGAAGCAAAGCCTATAGGAGGAGTTTTTTACAAGTAACTTTGTTTCAGAATTCAGCAATCTGAAGATGATGCATATTGATTATTTTTTTTCCCCCCAGTCATGTTCCTCTTCTCACTTCTTTTATGTGAAGGTGGGTTACAAATCTCCTTGCTCATTTCTGACTTGCTTTTAATTCAGTCTTAACTCCAAGTGACTGCAGGAAAACGTTTTCATTTCCTTTTGAGTATCTTGAAGACTCTTATGTGTTATATCTTGCAGTGAAGAAGCTGCAAAATTTTCGCCTCCAGCTCTGCCCATTAAAAAAAAAAAAAACAAACAAAACAATCACCCCCCCCAACTTCACATATAAACACAGCAGGATAGGAAGGATCAGTGCTGTGAAGTTGGAGCAAGTCCAGTGTGAAAGTTGATGTATAAATTCCAGTTGTTCTGATTCTGTATTGCTCAAAAAGGGTCATCAGACTTTGTACCTTGACTCCTTTCCCCATCTTGTAATCAATTTTTATTGTGGTCTTTGTCAAATGATGATAAATGTCACAAAGTTTCTGTTTATTAAGGAATCCTACTGGGAAAATCTTTACTTCCATTTAGTTTTACTTACTGCATTCTAATTTCAAAAGAGTAAAGTAAGATTTAGACAAGAGGGTAGTGGTTGTGTGATGTGAACACCATGCAAAACATATTTCTTAATTTTTAGTTCAATAAACAAGAGCAGAGACTGCAGTGCATCTTCTACATTCCTTGATAGATGGGTCTAAAATTAGACTGGCAAGCGAATAGATAGTATTTTTTTCACAGCTTCTTCACAAATTTTTTGGTGTTTAATCACTTTTTAAAATTCCCTTGGTTTCTATATAAAAAAAAAAAGGCAAGCCACCAAAACCCACCAAATCCATTAAATGCCAGTATACTGAGTACTCATTATTTTCTTTCTTTGATAAAGTATTGCTTCACCAGAGATGGAGAAATACTCGACAGTGGTAGATACACAGGCTAGTGTATGCTATCAGAGGGTGACTTTTATTTGCATCCTGAACGAGGTTAATTTCCTGGCTGATTTCTGGAAACAGCTGCACCAGAAAAATGTCATTAATTGTATCGATTCTATGAACTTTGAGAAATGTGAAACCTGTTAGATCAATTTGAGTTAAAATCAACAGTAATTGTCATTTGATCATACAGCTTCCTCACATGTAAGGTCCAGCTTCTGGAAACTAATACTGAATCACATGCAAAATTAACTTAAAATACTGCTTAACTGTGTAATACAGGTAAATATTAAGATTTTTAATATTTGCTTGCCAGTGGCTGCTAAGTGGCTGGGGGCTTTTAACATTCATTTCAGCATTTATTTCCTGCCTGTCTTGCACTACTTGTATTAGTCAAGAATGTGGCCCTTCTAGTACCTTCTTGCTAAGTAGACTGAAGATCAAATAATCTTTACCTTCAGGAAGTGTTTGCTCATACTGTTTTAGTGGTTTACTTGGTTTGCTTTCTTCATGCTGTGGCATCTTCTGCAACAGATTTTGTTTGAAACAAGAAACAGAACAATCTGTAAGTCCAGACAGTGATACTTTGTAGGGAAATGTAGTGGAGACCTAGCTGAAACTTCTTCTGTAGCACTGAAAAACCTGAGATGCTAGAGCTGGTGACTACAGGGTTAAAATCATGCGTGAAGGGACAACAAAGGAGTTAACAGTGATTCCTTGAGAGTAAGCTACTGTTCTAAAAATTGAAGTAGCAAAATGAACTGTTTCAGCACCTCTGCTCTGTTGTCCTTGCATTCCTGTAAGAATTGTGCCAAACTAGTGTTAAAGTTTGTAGCTGGAAATACTTAGCATTGTAATGCAGCTCTTTGGAGTGTTTCCTAATGTCTCTGTAAAATGATTGCATTACAGCTTAATTGTGGGTAAAATCTGCCTAGGCCAGCTGGAATAGGAAGGAATGTGTAACTAGGGTGTGGAGTGGTGGTGGTAGAAGAAGTAGTAATGGCACAAGAGCTTTCATTGCGTGAGATGAGCATGACTTCTTGTCTTAGACCAAGAGGCTGAGGTGAGACCTGTCTCCCTGGCCTCTAAATGTTTGAGTGGTAATGGACAATGCTATCCCCTAGCCAGTGAATTTTATTAGCTTTGCTTCATGACACAAGGTAAATACAGCAACATGCAGCTCTGGGCTTTTGTTGAGTTTTGTGTAAGGCTTCGTGTGGTACAAATGACACTGAGTTTTCCTTAGTGTGCAGATTCTTCTGCTCAGGGTATTTCTTGACAGAGATTAGTTGGAAGCTCTGGCAGAAAATGCCCTCAGTAAAGTAAGGACAGAGGTGGTACCCCTGGTCTGTAGTTAGTAAGGATCTAAAAAGGATTGTAATGAAAACAATTCCTCAGCTGCTTTTGCCTCATGCTGCAAGGGAAACAAAAGCAATTACAATCCTCACCAATGTACAGCCTGGGTCTCAATCTGGCCGTCATCCTCGCAGACTGCAAGTTTGTGATTACTGGAACAGTTAAATAATCACATTGTTAGCCTTTGCCTTCTAAGAATTAAACTGGGTCAGTGTTTGCTAAGAGTTTGTAAAACTTGTCTTCAGGTGGACATTCAGACATTCCTGGGCTTTCACTCACTGCTGGAATAAGCAGCATTGCACACTGCATTTTAAAAACGAGAAGGCTGTGTGAGCTTTTGCAATCAACCTTTCTGATTTGCAAATGACTCTTTTTTTATTAGACTTGAGTGTCATTTCATGCTTTTGTATCCCCATGTGTAACTGTGCAAAACAAGAATTCATTGGTAAAGGAAACTTTCTGTCAACAATTACTCGGAAGTGCTGTAGTCATTGGAGTGTTAAAACGCTCCAATAGTGTAATTTAAGTTTAACTGTAACCAAAATGTTGCTCATGTTTAGCCATGCAAGTGTATTTGGCAGGAAGTGGTAGCACATGTTACCAGTCTTGCTCTACAAATGTTTGCAGCTCACCACTTCCTGTTACTGAAGTGAAAGAACAAAAGGAACACCAGTTGCTAGTTGGTTTTGGCCTCTAAAAAGTTGCACTTGCATTTGTTAAATGCCTTTAGTGTCTAACAGAGGTGTTTATGGAATTCCCCATTGTATTATTTTTATAGCTTTAAAATCCATCCTTGCTTGAGAATTTTGGTGAAGTTCCTACTAGAAACTTTATGTTCTGAGAAGGTATTTTTTTTGTGCAGATCCTGAGTTTTAGAAGCAATCGAAGGAATGGATGCACAAATAATTTTGGTACTGCCAGGGAAATTACTAATCACAGAAGACCAGTCTGTGCAAGGCATGGATTGGTGCAAACATGACTGCAGTGTAAGCTTGCCTTGTCTGAAAACCATCCTTGCAGCAGTTTCACTGCTTATTCTGCTGTCTCTTAGCTTTGATAGTTGACGGTAGATACAGAATTGCCTTTTGACAACATTAGTCTCTGAACCTAATTTTCCTGATGTTACATTTAATTGTGAGACTTCAGGTCTAGACACAAAGGAGTTTTTCAAGCTGATTTAATTTGCTGTTGTGCATGTTACAATACCCTTTCCAGAAAATCTGTATTTGTGCTTTATAACCTTTGAGGCCAAAAGAAAATCTATTCAGAGCAAAGGTCATTTGTTTCCTGATGTGAATACCATTACCTGTGATTTCGGCAGGTGTTGCCTTTAGTTAGGAGACGAATCTTTACAACAAGGGAAACAAAATCCTCTCAAAGGTGAAAGGGAAACACTTAATCAAAAGCCTGTTACACATAGTAAGGATTGTTTTAAGTACACATCATCACTCTCCTGTGATTTTTAGAAGAATGCAAATAATGTAAGTGTCTTTTTGCCTGTAAATCTACTAGTGAGTCTTGGGAAATTGCAAGTGTTGCAGTAGTCATAGCATTTTAAATTAATACAATTAATTTCATGTGCTCTTAAAAGTGCTGATGTGGTGTGTTTGCTCATAATTTGTGTTCTGACTAATGGGCTAAACTACATATTCGTAGCACATTAAGAGTAAATGGCTGAAACTTGTTTTTTTCAATATATTAAAATATTAATATCACAAATGAGAAGAAAGTTGAAGAGTTAATGAATATCCATATTTCATATTAAAATGTTACTGCAGTATATTAAAAAAATCCTACAGCTTCCCTTTTGTGATGGGTGCATTATTAAAGCTAGAAAGAGTGTTTTCCCAAGTAAGATACTCTTAATTGGAACTTAAATTACATACAAAGAGGAATTTAAATAATTTGCATACACCCCAAATCTCTTAAACACTGTGAATAAACATCAAATATCTATTTGTGACTCACTGTTTCAAAACAGATTAATTGGATGAGTCCATGGAAGTAGCTGTCCTGGGATTGAAAAAATATGGCACTTGCATGGCAGGACTTGAGCAAGTCTCAATTTGAGTTCTGTTGCAGAATCACAAAAGTTAAAAATAGTTTAGGGCAAAGGCTAATCTGTTTGGAAATCTTAGCTTTGATTCAGGCATCTATCTGATCTCTCTAAACCATAAAAGATGTTAAGCCCTTCTGAATGAATTACTTTATTTTTCTCCCCATGTCTTAAAATCTGCCTTCAAAATCAACCTTAGAACTGATGTGTATCATGTTTTCTTGATTAACCTTTGAAACTTCTTAGAAAATCTAAACTACTCCTAAACTGGTATTCTTGGAAAAACTCCCATGCATGCTCTATTTCAGTCACCTTCAGTAGCTATCTGTATAGCCTTCCTTTCCTGTGATGCTTTGGTGTTTACTGTAATGTCTGATTGGACTTGCATTAAACATCAGTTTTCAAAAGTAGATGCCAATTCATAAAGGAATGAAGGGACTAATGGTATGTATCTTTCCCTCAGAGGTTCTGGGGAACTGACTTGAACTTCAGGGGCTGGTCAAAGTTGGGGGAAATAGACATGCAAGGTAGTAACTTACTGGTATGAAATGTAAGATTTGAGATAGAGTCTGAGTCTGCATTTGGTCGTTTTTCATTGCACAGAGTAGTTTATCCTTGACATGCTGGGTGCAGCTGAAAACCTTGGTGTCTCCTCAGCACTTCCTGGTGTTTGGAAGAAACAGCTACTTCCAATTTTTTTTTAACTTTTTTTTCCTGAATTCACTCTTTCCAAACTGTCACGAAAACTGAACGCTTCCTTTTGTTGCAAAACTTACGGTATCTCTTTTCTTTTGTCAGGAATTGACTTTAAGATTAGAACAATAGAATTAGATGGAAAGAAAATCAAGCTGCAGATATGGTAAGTATTCCAAAGTAATTCAGGTTTTTGGTGAGTATTGAATTAATCTTGGAGCAGGAGTACTTCATAGCTTTTGAGCCTGGGTGTACCAGAAGTTTTCACACCTTGTATTCCTTGACCATTCAAAAGGTTTATGTTTTTATATAGCTTGCTGTTGGTGTGTTTCTGCTGCCGTAGCACAGGAAATAGCCTGTTCACTTGCAAAGGTTACAGCAACTTCCCATTTTATCAAAAGCTCTCCTCTTAAATGTGCTTTTAGCTGTTCTGTGTGAGATGTTAACTCTGTAGCTGTAAACTAAAATATGTGACCTAATCAAATGTCACCTCCTCTTGTACTTGGATCCTTAGTTGTGCTCACAGAGGCACAGGTGAGCAATAAAGCTCCCATTCTATGCATGGTGGGTTAGTAAAGTCTGATCCTCCTGATGGCAGCAGATGAGTATTTTTGGAGGAGCATTATTACACATGCCAAGCTCTTCAAATGCTACTGGCTAATGTAGGGCTCTTGCTGATTTCTCAAGTTCTGGAAAAGATAGTTGTGATATTTGAACACAACCCAGAATTCTTGTGACTAAGGAAGTGAAGTACAAGAAGTGGTGGGTACTTTTTTTTTCTGTAACATAAGTCAAAAAGCTATTTTTGGCAGGCCACTGGGCATCAGCTTCCCCTAGGTGTGACTAGTACCCAAACCTTTTGGTCCTCTTGTTCACTTACAGACAAATACTACTTTGAAGTCATCTAGGATAAAATACCGTACCCCAAAGTATAGTGGCTGATTTTGGTAGCTAATTGTACATGAAAATTCACTCTCCTAAAAATACTTTACTGATGCATGTTTTAGCCTTTATTTAATGCAGGACTTGGATGCACCAGAGCTGCCTTTTCCATTATTCTAGGGAAGGCTGTGTAGCACTGAGTTTTATTGCTTGCATGAAAACTTAAATGCTTTTGTGCCATATTTCTGATGCTGATGTAAGAGTAGGGGAGGTTGGGAGTGAGGAACATGCTTATGGCTAAAGAAGCTTGTGCAAACATCTTCACAGGATCACGGGATGTTAGGGGTTGGGAGGGACCTCTGGAAAGCTAGTCAACCCCTCCCCCCCCCCCCCCCCCCCAGCCAGAGCAGGACCATTTTCTAAATGTTGGTTGTTTTTTTTTTTTTGTAGGGACTTAGTACCAATATGTTGTTCCCTGTTTAAAAAGACATTAATAGTTAGAGAAGACTGTAAATACTATCTCCCAACAAATGTTATTTTTACTGGTTTTTAGGGATACAGCAGGCCAGGAGAGATTCCGCACAATCACAACAGCTTACTACAGAGGAGCCATGGTGAGTGCTCTCACTTCAAAAATATTAGGCACAACTAGTGTAACTGGTTTGCTTTTCTTCTGGTTGTATCCTGTAAGTCTTCAACTGGAGGATTAGATAATTGTAACCTGAGATGCTGGGAATTAGGTTTATGGTTTGGTTAGTTTTCTTTGGTTTAGTGATATTTCGTTCCTCATTTTTAAAACTGGTGTTTTGTCTAGTCCTGGTCTTGTGATAAACTGTGAAGGCCTATTGGCTTTTTTAAATATGGTTAAAAATTTTGCAGATTATAACAAGCTAAGTTGCCAAGCTTTAACCAAGTACGTTTTTTTTTAATGCAATCAACCTCTTTAAACATTTGAAAAGTAGGTAATGAATTATTTTAATCTGAAAAACTTATTTCACTGAATTGCTTTTTTTCTTCACCCAGTAGAGGATGCAAAATTTGGGCTAGAAATAGTGTCACTGAAAAAAAGCTACTGTTACATTTTCCTCCATTAAGAAGGACTTGAAGTCAAATAACTGGCTTGTAGGCCACACTCTTTGTGATACAACTGCCTCTAACGGTTCTTAATGCTATGACTTGAGAAACTTTGTTGGAACACTGTTAACTTCAGCTTGCTGATTGCTAACTATGCTGCTACTGTCTGGTCTTGTCACTTGGTATGAACAGAGCCATAGTCTGGCTGTGGGTCCAAATACTGTTACGGAATACAGATGAGGAGAAATAGTAATAGTTGTGTTTATGTGTTAGAGTTTTCTAGTAATTACAGAAGTTTGAGCCGTGACGTGATCTCCTCCCCACCTCCCAGTCCGTGGCCCAAGGACTTTTGTTTGTCCTACAAGGAATAAATGGGAAGGCCATAAGGAATGGAAGTGAACCTGGCAATCTGTCCTTAAGGCAGCTGCTGTGTGGTTTTCCTTGATTTGCTAATAGTTGAGAATCCATTCCAGTATATGTACACAACTGGCTAAATGAGCTCAAGCTTCTGAGAAAACATGTAATGTCAGCTGTGCTGTAAGTATCTACTGGCTCCAGCAACTGGATTTCACAGCTTTGTCAACTGCTTTTAAAGCTCCTGCTTCTGAACTTGACTTTAACAACAGCGTCCTAGTTGCTGCTGTTGTAGAATTTCTGAACTTCCCTGACTATGAGCTCATAATTTAAAACTTTATCTTGGTGGTGTGCTTGACCTCTAACAGTGGCAAAAGATGTTAAATAGTACTATTTGGGGTAAAATCTCAGCAATGCTTTGAGAAAGGATTGTAGACATATGTTAAATTTCTTGCAAGTATAATCAAACCAACAGCACACATCAAAAAGTTAACCAACAGTGCTAGGTCATCTAATAACTAGATGTTCTTAATTTCATTTAGGGAATTATGCTGGTGTATGACATCACAAATGAAAAGTCTTTTGACAACATAAAAAACTGGATAAGAAACATAGAAGAGGTAGGTGCTTTGGAAGGTACTTCAGACTTGATCCCTCTTAGAATATCCCTGGGATAAATAAATCAAGTAATCATTTTCATTATAGTGGCTGATATACATGGCCAAATTAGACTGTGCAGTGAATGCAACAGTGGTGGGGAGAATGTTACCTTGTTTATCTAGGGATAGAAAGTACAAAACATGAAGTTTAAAAAGTAAGCATAAAGTGCTCTTACTGCATGCCTTTTATTATTTGTTTTTGCCTTTGGGTGTTTCTAAGGAACAGGAAGGGGCAAGACCTTAGAGTGGAATGGGAAGGAGCAAGAGCTTCGGGTGTCTACCTTTCACTAAGATGACAGATCTGATTAATTCCAGTTACTGCTGTGTTGTATATCTGATTAGAGTTTTTTGACTTTTTCATTGGTCTTGGGCAAGCTTCTTTGCTGCTCACTTACTGTAAGTTATTGAATGGGACATACTGTCAAGTGGGGATACGCCATTATTAATTTAGAGGAGAAATTATAGTTTTGCTGAAGCTGTAATTGGTAACAGTATCTTGGTAGAGTTTTTTTTTTATTGTTTGTGGGGGTTTTGGTTTCAGTTTGCTACTGTTACTGGGGTGCTGTGGGTTTTGTTGTTGTTTTCCCCTTAAACATAACATCCTTGGGCTTTTCTTTAGTACTGTTCTTTGGCTCTTAAACAAAATCCGTGTGTTAGTGACCGATTTGAGCCAATAGGGACGGGGCTAGAAACGTTCTCCTGCTGAATTGATTATTACTTAAGAAGTCTTACTAATAATCTATTTTAAAAGTGTAAATGTATCACATAACGATACTCCAGCTATTCATGCACCACTTGGAAGTAAAGTTTGTACTGTTACATTTTCAGAACAGCCAAATGCCTGCACATGTGCAGAACTTGGTACAAAGCTCATGGTACTGTATTTGACCTGGAATAATGCTCAGGCACATTAAATCTTGGAGTATTTATTCCTACCTGTTTAAGTATTATCTATTTCAAAAGTCAGTGGCTTTCTCAGTAATGCTTCCACATTAGGTAACTCACTTGTTTGTGGTTGAGTTAGGCATGTATGTTTCTTTTAAATAATGATACTTTTGGTTCCTGATAGATTACTTTTTCTTGTTTCAGCATGCCTCTTCAGATGTAGAAAGAATGATCCTGGGTAACAAATGTGATATGAATGAAAAAAGACAAGTCTCAAAAGAAAAGGGGGAGAAGGTAAGCTTTGGTGATTCACTTTATTTAGAAACCTAGTTTTCTTAGGATTTCAGCTGTTGGGTATTTGGTACTTTTAGGCATGTGAGAGCAGATAAACCATGAATTTCTTGTTTCAGAAACTTAGAGGATGCCAGATTTGGGTTGGCTTTTTGTTTTAAAAATAGCATGTGACTTTCCAAGGTAGAATAAATTTAATGGTACTACTTGAGGGGAAGATTCTGTAAGAATGTTGACTTGCTATGGCATGAAGTATTCTAAATCTCAACCTAAAGCTCTCTATATAGTTTGATCATGTTGTACCAAATTCACCACGGTGATTACTTGTCATAAATACAGTTATTAAAATGTAAGTATTTAGTTGTTCTGCACAGCAAGTAAGAGCACTATATAATCTATCATGTGCACAGCTGAAGTAGTGTAGTTGCTAGTTACATAGTTTATAGGATGGTTGTATACAGTTATCTGGCCAAGAAATGTGCATTAGTGAAGATTTTACCTAAATGTTCTTTTAGATCCTAAATTAGTCTTTCTGAGCAATTAATCTCTTTATTGTTTTTGAATTTACATGAAGGCATGGCCTGTTCTAATATTTTGTCTAATTTTCCAGAACTTAATGCTTTTACAAGAAAAAAGCAGAAGTGAATCTTGCTTGGTTTTGTTTTTAAAGCCTGCTGCAGTATACAGCATCTATTCTGTTATGATCTTACGTGAATCATTCCTTTTAGAAAGAAAGTTCAAAAATACTGAAAAACTTTAACCTCTTTTCCAGTTAGCAATTGATTATGGAATCAAGTTTTTGGAGACAAGTGCAAAATCCAGCATAAATGTGGAAGAGGTAAGAAATGGATGTTACTCATAGGTATGTCTATGGAGGCATGTTCCAAGATCTGCTGGACTTTCTGACCTGATTTGGGATGTGAAGACCCAGCTGTGCTCCTGTGTCACATTCTGTCATCCCTTCCTCTCTAACCCCCCAGTCTTGTTTTATTTAGAGAGCTACTTTAAAATCCAGCATTTCTTTTTTCTGATAATGTCTGTGATTGTTTCTTAAATGGGCATTAACAGAGTGGTTTGCTGTTAAGGTAGCAACACTTGTTTAGACTTAATGTGCCTTGCTACTTAAAGGGCAAGTGGTTTTGGACAGAAAATGTGTCATTTTAGAACAATGCTTTGTGCAGGAAATTGGAGTCAAGATTCTTTACTTTCAGAATAGCATGTTACTGTGTCAAGGAGCCTTCAGGTTACTACTGAATATGTGCTGTGTGGATGATACTGGAGATACGTTAGTTTGGACCATCATCATAGACTGTTATGAACTGATGTTAGAGGAGGTCTATAATGCTCTACCTGTGGACTTGCAATCTGTTTTCCTGCAAATAAATGTTGTCCTATAAACACAAGATCCCCATGTATGAGAACATAGGAAATTAAATCAGAAGGAAGAGTGGCTCAACGCCAGTCTGTCTTACAATGAATGATGTGGGAGGAGGATCTTAACTCTCTGAAAGGTGTGGGGGGAAAAAAAGAGAACATCAAAAGGCAGTAACATTAAGATTAATTCATTCAGATAAGGCAGACTAAATGTTGTTCCTGTACCTTTCCATGAGTCTTTGAGACACTTTTTAAAATTTCTTCAGACATATACTAAATGCTGATCATGCAGCCAACAAATTAACTAGGGAATAAAAAGATTGTTGCTTTAAAATAACATGACCGATGCAGTGCCAGCAAGCATTTTGTTTTTGAGATTGCAGAATAATTATTATACAATGTGTATTTGCATTGTGCTGCATCTGGAATAGTGCTTGACCTGATTTTCAGTAATGTGATTCTTACAGCAGACACTGGAAGTGTGAACATTAACAGCTAATACCAGTAGTGGATAGCAGTAGTCTCCTAATAAAAAGTACTTACTTTCTTCCTCCAGGTGATTGACTTGCTCGTTCTTGACACATCCTGCAGTTTCATTTTAGCTCCTGTAGGTCATTAAATGTCCAATATCAGTTTGGGCTTATTCCAAACAACTTGACTATTTAAATGTTGTTTTATATTGAGAAACAAAGAAATAACTACATGAATAGTGGAGAAAGCATGAAAAGGTGCAGCTGATACAGGCACTCAGCAAATAACAATTTAGTCTTCATCCTACTGAATGCTCAGCTTGTGGGAAATTACACGATTTTGTGATATGGTAATCAGGAGTGAGTTAATATATTTTATTTGTTGAGATAAGTGTCTGCCTTTGGCTACATTCTGAACACAGTGAGAGGGAAATATTTACAGGGTTGTGGGTTTTTTCCGTTCTTGAGAACTGCAGAATTTCTCTGTTACAGAGTTGTATTTGTTCCGTCATACACTGAAGTCTGAAGTGCTAAAATTTTCCGGATTGATTGATTTAAGAGGGATGTTGGAAGCAGAAGTAACATTATAGATACCCAGGACAGAAATCTCTAGAGGACAGAAAGCAAGCTAACCTTAATGTGAATGTAGTTGTGGTACACAGTACAGTGTTGAAAGAAAAAAAACTAATTACTAGTATAGGCAGCCTTCTCTTTGCAGATATTTTTCCCAAGAGGTCTGTAGTTGGCATGTCTGCTCACTTGCTTCAAAGATTGAAGGGATGGAGAGGAGTCAATTTTACATAAACAGATGTTGTACATAGAGTGCCTTGTAACTCCGAGTGCTAGCAGTGGCCTGCAGAATATTGTCTTGTTAATATATCTGGCTACTCCGAACCTATCGTAATGTGTCTTGTGACTAATTACTGTTTTATTATTTCTGCTCCTCACCAGGCATTTTTCACACTTGCACGGGACATTATGACAAAGCTCAACAGAAAAATGGTTTGTATTTCCAATTGGCATACAAACTAGATACCCTGAAATTAAATATGAGTTGACTGAGTAGTAGCCCTACCAGAAAACTAAACTGCTGGGGATTACAGCAGATACTAGATGAAATTTGAGCAAACAGTGCATTATGGCACTTTATTACAGATCAGAGTGCAATTACTCCTTACTTTGCATGAACATTGACATTGGGTAACCTGAAACTGATGTGCTTTATTAAACAGCAGATTACATAGGCAATCTTTCAGCTAACAGTTGAGCTCTGGATTGCCAGATAAATGTTTCTTTTTAATGTAGCCAGTGTTATTGGCTGGTTAACAGACTCTGGATAGATGAGGAGCTCCAGTTGCAACAAACCTCTGCTCTGGTTGTTGCTTTGCAAAGGGTGGAAGTGGGAAGGGAAATAGAAAAGCTACTTCCTTTTCCTTTTTTTGATGATATTGATACTTTCTTCTCTTTCAGAATGACAACAGTTCATCAGGGGCAGGTGGGCCGGTAAAAATTACAGAAAATCGATCTAAGAAGAGCAGCTTCTTTCGATGCACGCTACTTTGATGAACTTCTAACGATAGACTGCAGCACACTTAGAACCTTTTCTGCTTCTTTGAAAGCACAGGGTCACAAAGCCTCAGAAATAATACCACCAAGCTGCTGCTGAGAGCTCCATTGAACTTAGACCGTGATACACAAAATACCGAATGGATTTTGCTCACTAAGCCTATTGGCCTGTCAGGCTCTTCTTTCTGAGATATGGAAGCTATGAAGTGGAGACACAAATGCAAGAGTTAACTGTTTTCCTTTTTTACTTTCTGTTTTACTGCCTGTTGCAAAAGCTGCTATGTTTCTTTTAACTTTGCACATCCGTATTGGCCTCTTACTGCCTGTTACAGCACAATCTTACATTTGTATTTGCACAGTTTGACTCGTAAGTAGGATTCTTAACAGATTTGTGCAGGTTTTTTGTTCTTTTTTTGAACAAATTTCTTTTCAAGCAGAAGAGCCAGGATAAAAAAATTGTCTAACTTCCATTATTTTCTACGCTGTATACTTGTGGCCATGACTGCAGTATGGATGTTGACACTCTAGTGATTACTAGAGTGTCAGTGATTGCTGTAACAATTGGCATCTAACAATTTGTATGGGTTTTGTCTTTTAGATGCACAAATCTGTTCATGCAGAAGCTATGGCTTCTATTCTGAATGTAGTATGTGGCTTTTCTTTATTTACCAGACTTAGCAAAGTTGCATTCTGAATTGCCAGTCACTGATTCACAGATGCACCTTTCAATTATTCAAATAAACACAGTGTCTTTCCTCACTGAACTTCCCTTTAGTAGCTCAAATTCTCTGCACCTTTGCTTGTTTGTGATGAGGAACTACACTCTGGAATCAAAATGATTGACACAAATTGGCCTCATCACTATCACTTAAGTGGCTTGTGGGAGCTGAATGCATGAGTTTTAAGTTACGTCTTTGTGGATTCATTTGTTCAGAAATGACTACTTTTAAAGGTGACTTCCATTTCTACTGTAATTCTAAGGATAGTTTAATGTCTGCAAACACTGACCCATGCAACAGGGGTGTCCAAGAACTAGCTTCCTGTGCAGTTGCTGAAGTTTATCAAGTTCTGGCACTAAGGAAATGGTCATGTGAGGGCTATAATTTACTACTAGTTACGCAGCTAGCGCTGAATGTGTGAAGCCCTCTTTGGTCTGCTCAAGCAGTTACTTTTTCATCAAAAACTGGTACAGTGACCTAGACTGTTAGAAGCAGAGTTGAAACGTAGTTGCCTTTTTTTACTCAACTGAGCATTGTATAACTTAGTCTTTGTTCTACTACTTTTCTATTGTCTTCTGAAAAATTTCCTCAATGAACAATTAAAACAGGTGCTTTAGTTCTGTTGATGTGCCAAACTTGGACCATTGTAAGCTTTAACTACAAGTTTGTGTCCAGCATGCTTGCCACTAGGGAATAGATGTGTTCTGTCATTGTCAAAGTTCACGTCTGACGTGCTTGCTTTTGCTTCACTACGTTGTCTAGAGTTGTGAACAGTGAGTTGGTTGTTAACCACAAATAACCACTTGATTTTGTGGGGTCGGGTACTAAATTGATCATCTCTTGATTTTTTTGTAAATACTTTAAAATGGAACAGGCCAATAGTGATAAAGAATTGATTTTTAAAAGGTTTAACATCAGTAGCTGGTTCCATGAAGTTTTAAGTGGTTATCAACCTGGCCCCACATGTAGTTTAATAGGAATAGTTATTTTAACTACATGGCGAATCCCATAAATTGCTGTTGCTGAATTAAACCAGAAGAATCTTCACAGCAACAAAGTTAAGTGAAAAAAAACAAAGCAACCCTAACTGCTCTGTTGTCTACCCTTGATGTTTTTCTTGGACAGGCTAAAGCAGTTATGTTTTCTGTATGGTTAAAAAAAAAAAGTGCTTCTATACAGAAAGTGTTGTGACACCAATTACGAATGTTGTTTATTTTCACTAATTTACCTCTGACTTATTTGGTGTCGTAATACTTTGGTTTTATCTCAGGGGTTGTCTGCAAACCAAAACTGACATATTCTGTTTGGCACCGTTTACAGAATGCTTTGTATTGTTTTTCTTGTCTTTGCTGTGTGGTTAAATGTTCATTCAATATTAGTCTCCATGAACTTTCCTCTGAAAGAGCCTGTAAGTAGTAGAGTCTATGAAGTGCTTCTTGAAGCAGCAGCGAATTGGGGTATCTGCTCTGTATGGGGGGAGGGAGGGGGAAGGGAGAAAAAAAAACTTGCTATTTTCTTACATTTAGCTGTGCTAAACTGTACATAAATGTGAGGTAAGACCATAGGAAAGTCACTTTATGCATGACAAATAATGCAGTAAGTATTTCACTTTGCTTAATGTTCATGTAAAGTTCATCTTTTTCTATTTGTAGAAGAATTTAATGCAATTTTGTTGTCCCCTGCTGAAAGAGAAGAATTCTAATTTCATGTGGTCTTATGGATAAGGTAAAATGCGGATTTCTCTTTCTATGTTGTTTTCCTTCACCGCTCTTTTCCAGCAGTATTAAATGGCTGAGTGGCTGCACTTTATTGGTGTGCTAACTTTTGGTCGGTAAAGACCTCTTCCTGTGTACAGTCTGCCTTGTCAGACGTTGAAAAATGTGCTGTATCTTAGTGTGCAAATCAGCTGTGTGTTTTACTGGGAATTTTTTAGCTGTATTTTCCAAGTGGGGGATGATGAATGGTGTGTTCTGCCCACGCATCAGCTGCTGGGTACTACAGGCTTTTCTAATATCACTATGATTGTGTTGTGCAGTTTCTCTCTGTTACTGCTTTGCTCAAGACTGTATAGTCTAGATTTTGAAGGACTCAACTATACCTCAGCAAACTACTTAGTGTTGTAATGCCCATTAGAATGAAAGTCATAGAATTATTCTTCATTAAGCAGCATATGTATTTCTGGTTTGTTCCAGAAATTGCCATTAACCTTTCAGGAAAGACAAGCATTTTTGGTGGATTTCGATAAAACAAAAATGCTGCTTGCGCACTGAAGTTATGTGACATCTTCGCCTCAGCCCCATGGCTGTGCACTACATCTTGGCCAATATTTTTCTAAATGGCTTAAGGAGAATGAAAAAAAAATAGAAAAAGAATATATATTTACAAAAAAAAAAAAAAAGTAGCCAAACAAAACCCAAACTGGGTGTCAGTACTTTGCAATTTTAGCTTTTGGTCTGTGCTCAGCAAAATATGCACAAAAAGTTTTGTTGAGTCTATACAGAATATTTGGTTTACTTACTGTCTGGCAGTTCTAGTATTGCTAAAGCTTAAACCACTCATGAAACTTAATGCAACTCACTTTGCTATTTGGGAGACTGTCTCAAAACTGCTAATTTCAGACCTGTAGTTCTTTTACAGAAAGCATTTCCCGTTCTAAGTACCTATCCCATAGTAGTCTGCTGAAGCCAAGTGAATTAAGTGGATCATTTTCACAAGTGAAGAAGGGAGTAGTGAATATACATATCACATTAAAATACCACAAATGGATGATGATTTGAAAGTACATTAATAATATGTAAAATGCATAAATGTGTTATTTGTGAAAATGCATCTGTTGTTTGGTTATTAATGTAACTGAAATTTTGCAATGTTAAACTTCTTAAGGATTGGTCTGTAGGTGATAATAGGTCTCTCTTTCTCCTCTCACTGAACTGCTTATGCCATTCTCATTTGTATAAATAAAATTTGTATTTCTTCCTTCCACAAAAGCAGGATTCCCATTGATTTTTCTTATTTCTGGTGAATTTAAGTATTTTAGTGCATTCCTATGGCCTTACGAACATTTTTGCAAATAAAACTTCAATTACAGTTGTTTTAATGTTATATAGCTACTAAATTCAGAATAAAAATTATAGTCTGTGAGAAAATGCTTAATTTTGAAATAGAAGTGTTCTACTGTGTGTGTTTAAGCACATTTTATCTCTGGTATAAGGTGTAATGTGAAAAACTCCAGCAGATAAAAGTGAACTTGTCATGTGGTTAACTTGTAAACCTAATCATTAATTGTGTATTGATGTGTAGACAAAACCCCAGACCCAAACCCTAAAAAAACCCTTCATACTCCCAATGGTTTTATTATTACATGTGAACTTTTTTACAACGTGTGTCTCAAATAAAAGTTACATAATGAAAAGTATTTGGAGTATTTAGTATGAAATATTCCACATAGCTTTTATACAGTTGGCATTTCCACTGTGTTTTCTACACACCTCTCATGGAAAGGTCGTCCAGCTGAGTTGCATCTGTAAAGCTTTGCCACTTTGGTGGCAAACCACAAGGATTTTTATATGGCTCTGCTTGTTCCTAAACTGGTCTGTTTTCTCTAGATTTCTCCTGAAATATTCTCTGTTCCTGCAGCAATTGCTTAAATCTGGGTATACTATTTCAGTGACCTTCAGCTTTATATGGAACCATATTTTTTCAAGCATTTAAGGTCTTGAAATATCCTTTCAAAGTAAATTCTGAGCAGTGCTAATAAAGATAACATGAGACACTATCTCCAGTTTGAAAAGTATCTGCTTTTGTTGTTAATCAATGAAAAATATGACCCTTTTCATGTGAAAGGTTTGACTTAAATAACCTGAGGCAGAAGTATCATTAAATAATACAGCAAATATTGTTCACCTTCTTTCAATACTGAGTATTAGTCGCAGTCCTTAACTTTCAAATTATTGTGGTTTGGTAATAACTCACAACTGGTATAAAAATAGCAAACCTACTGAAAGAATTGGTTTACCTATTCAAGACAAAAGCCAATTGTTAAATTACCCTAGTGGTCAGGGCAACCTAAGGAATACATAGGAAGTGCATGGGTGACAACTAGCTTCTGAAGTCTGTGCTGTTTGCATGTTTATCTAAGCAGCTGTATTTAGCTGCAAGGATGCATTGTCCCATTACCTTAAACAACAGAAAGCTAGAGTTACATTCGTGATCTTATTATTTATTGGTTTGGTTTCTTTTGTTGTGGATGGTTGGTTTTCTCCAGATAGCTTCTGGCAGATAAGTTTGCTGCTCTGAAGACCAGTTTTTTAAATGTTATCTCGCATGTACCCTTGAACTGAACTGATTCTGTATGCTCAGCAGTCCTAAAATCAGTTCTGCAAGTCTGTTTCTCACAGAAGTTTGTGGTATGCATCTGCAACCCAATACCATTTTAAACACATTTGTGTTCTCCATTTGTTAAAGGAAATAGCAAGCATACTTACATTGCTTAAAAATGGTGATTTATTACAGTTCCTGGATCTATATTTGGTTGCAGACCAGCACTTGCTGTAAAGACAGGGCACACTAGTAGACCAGAGGCAAGTTGTTGGTACGCACATAGAATGTGTCCAGCTTCTATAATCTGGTAAAAAGCTTCTTCCCTAAATGTTTATTTTTCTGACTTGGTTGACTACTGTCTCTTCACAATTCTTGGAACTACACTGGAGTCATTAATGCAAGATTTTGAAATACTTTTTCTTCAGAAAAATTCTAATTTTCTACAACTAAAGTGAGCTTTTCTTATGCATAATGTTCTTGCCACCTTGAGCTTTAAAGAAAGGGCATCAACTGGAATGCAAAACACTGAAGAGAATTTTCAATGCTCTAGGGTATTTTGTAGTTACCTCTAAACAGCATTGCTGTCCTCATCAGAGCACATCAGCACTAAGCTTCTGAGAACCAATGTTACATACATTTTACTTGAGCACATATTCAGTACACACTGTTCCTACAATTTGCAAAATAAAGTTTGTGCAGGACAGTGTTTTCTTCAGCTGAGGAATTAACATGTTTAATGAAGGGTGGAAAGTGTGTATAATGAACTCTTATTACTGAATACACTGTACTGACTTCACACTGAACAAGGACTCTGGATGATCCTTTAAACAGAGTACTAAATTAATTAACTGTTCTTTGAGTGTCATATCCTCTTTACTCCACACTGCGATTCTAAGGGAGCGGAGGAAAAAGACCGGTGGAGCACACAGTAGAGCTGAGGCCTTCTCCCTTCCCTTGCTCACGGGCCAGCTGCAGCCAGCCCCTGCTTCCTGCCAAGGCGCTGTCTCAGGGGAGCCTGTGGGGCGACCTCCCTTCATAGCGCAGAGGCGGCCAGGACTGGGACTACAGGTGCGTCCTGCCAGGCACCCACACCGCCACCTGTATGGGAACCTCCCAGGCTGTGGCGATAACGGGCAGAGGCGGCGGGAAGAGGCGGCTTCACCTTCAGGAGCAAACAGTCGAGCGCTCCGTAAGGTGCAGGACACAGCCGCCACAGCCCTGGCAATGCAGGCGGGGCTGCTACCACACGTCCGCCTCATTGGTGCACGGTGTGGGAATCGCAGCACGGCTTCCTCCAAAGCGACGTCGCGCCAGGGCGGCCGATGGGGCCCGGAGTTGGGCATCCTACGGCGCTACCGGGGAAGTGGATAGCGCAGAGCGTCGCCCCTGGGCCTCGCCGCGTGCTACAGCCGCGCGCTGTCTCCCTTCGCCCTGGCTGGCCGCGGGGGGCGCCCTCAGGAACAGCGGGCCCGCGCTCCGCTGGGTGAGGGTGAAGCGGACGTTGGGCCCGCCCGCAGCGGGCCTGAAGCGTTGCCTCCTGAGCCTCGGCGGCTTTAGCCGTGCCGCTGTCCCGGTGGGGTCCTTTTCTAAGATGATGACGGCAGCACACTCAAGTCCTGGTCTATCTTCAGGCTTTTCTGTGGACCTGCCCCCTTGGGCTACCCCACGAGCACTTGCAGGCCGTATGTGCCTCAGAAAATCGGCCCTCGCGTAGGCCTGGAGCACGGCCCGCAGGCCCGCGCAGCCTCTTGGGACCTTTGCCCGGGCTCCCCACAGGGCTCCCCACAGGGCTCCTCAGGGCTGCACCCGTGGTCCATAAACGTTCTCAGCCCGTGCCCCATGCTGTCAGTCACCTTCCTGGGACAAAGTGCTGGGGATGCCAAGCACAGGCCATGCTCTGTGGACACCCCACTGTTGTGCAGTAGTGTTTGAGGGGAAAAAGCTGCGGATCTCTATGGTGGCGGCGGCTTGGTTTCTCCCGGGGCATTCTTGAGGAAACACACGATGCTGCATTACAGTAAGTAGACATGGGTGGGTTAGCACCCTGGGTGCAAGGGTATATAGCCTCCATTGTGTTTCAGTTGTCCTAGAGGGCTGTTGTACCCACCAAAGGTGCTTGGGGGGTCTCAGGAGGGGAAGGCCTGGCCCTGAGCTCCATGGCATATTGCTCTGTGCTTGACAACTTGAGCCTGCTCAGCTGTGGTGTTTAGGCAGGTCCTCCATTTTCATATGGTCTCCAGTTAATTTCAAGTCACTGTTTCCTCTTTTGCACCTAGCAATTGAAGTTTGGGTCTTTAAAAAATAGCTTTGAAGTGTTTTATGCTGGCAGCTTTTAGGCCATCTCTGGAAATGTCAATCAGAGAATAAATGCATTTAGGATCATGGTGCCTGTGTAAATACAATGTGTGGTTATTTGATTGAAGAGAAGGGGCTACTGCCACTTTATTCTGTCAGGAAGGAGCAAGGTTCATCTAAAGTGACTCCATTTTTATTAATAATTTTTTTTCAGCTGTATGTGTTGTCATTAATTAATAGAAGACTCCTTAATAAGAAATTGTTACTGTTGCTTAGAAAGCATTTGGCTTTCCTGGGAAGATATACATCTCAGTAGTGTGTGACTATTCAATTTATATTGTATGTGCTTCCAAAACCATTTTCATATACCAAAGGTTATAGATACCTAGTTTTGTAGAAAAGTAGTCCTTGAATAATAAGACTTGACTTTTATTCCTTATTCCATAGTAAGTGTTCCAGTATGCATCTTTATTTTTACATTGTGTTTTACTGTTGTTTCCAAACTTCAAGGTATGGTGCTGTGCAGAAGTGGCAACTTTCCTGACTTGATTGAAAGTCACTAGATGGTGCCATTTCACTTCTCTGGAAGTGAATTATACTACAGAGGTCTTCAGCTGAGGTGTAGCTGTTTTCATCCATGGACACTCTATATATACGTCTGCTTGGCTATGTGAGGAATTGAAGAGAGTCAGCAGTGGCTCATTTATGTATCTCACTGTAGTCCTAGAATGCCACAGAAACAACGTTGTGTAATTTAATTTAACAGACTAAAAGTTGGCCAGGAAACTTTTGTTTCATAGTTTCACCTTAAAAAACTATGTAGTAATTGAGCATATTGTCACAACTTGTGTGCTGATGAAGAGTTAGTTGCAAGTGGTGGGTATAATTTCCAAGTTTAAGCTCTTACTTTTCAATTTAGCTGGTCAGAAATAGGAAGGATTGCAAAAATAATTTCTACCAATGCCTTTGACGCTTTTTTTTTGTAATTGCTGGAATTCAGAGAATGGCAAAGTAGAACTTCACAGTCACAGGAATGTTTGTTAACAAAAAAATTACTGAAGTGATCCTAGTCCCACGTGTTGCTTTGCTGGCCAGCAGTCTTTTCTTGGTGAGAAAGATGGTCTAAAATTGTAGCTGCCATATTGTGATAGAAAGCCTTTTTTGAGTGCATGAGGTGCAGTGAGTTGAAACCTCTCCAACCTCATCTCCTTCTATGATCAGGTGACCTGTCTGGTGGACGTGGGGAGGCCTGTGGATGTGGTCTACCTGGACTTCAGCAAGGCCTTTGACACTGTACCCCACAGCAAACTGCTGGCCAAGCTGTCAGCTCGTGGCTTGGACCGCAACACTCTGTGCTGGGTTAGGAACTGGCTGGAGGGCCGAGCCCAGAGAGTGGTGGTGAATGGTGCCACATCCAGCTGGCGGCCAGTCACCAGTGGCGTCCCCCAGGGATCAGTGCTGGGCTCCATCTTCTTTAACATCTTCATTGATGATCTGGATGAGGGGATTGAGTCAGTCATCAGCAAATTTGCAGATGACACCAAGTTAGGAGCAGATGTTGGTCAGTTAGAGGGTAGAAGGGCTCTGCAGAGGGACCTCGACTGACTGGACAGATGGGCGGAGTCCAATGGGATGGCATTCAACAAGTCTAAGTGCTGGGTGTTGCACTTTGGCCACAACAACCCCATGCAGAGCTACAGGCTGGGGTCAGAGTGGCTGGAGAGCTCCCAAACAGAGACCTGGGGGTGCTGATTGACAGCTGCCTAAACATGAGCCAGCAGTGTGCCCAGGTGGCCAAGAGGGCCAATGGCATCCTGGCCTGCATTAGGAATAGTGTGGCCAGCAGGAGCAGGGAAGTCATTGTCCCCCTGTACTCTGCATTGGTTAGGCCGCACCTTGAGTCCTGTGTCCAGTTCTGGGCTCCTCAGTTTAAGAAGGACATCGAAACACTTGAACGTGTCCAGAGAAGGGCAACAAGGCCGGGGAGAGGCCTTGAGCACAATCCCTATGAGGAGACGCTGAGGAAGCTGGGATTGTTTAGCCTGGAGAAGAGGAGACTCAGGGGTGACCTCATTGCTCTCCACAACTACCTGAAAGGTGATTGTAGCCAGGAAGAGGTTGGTCTCTTCTCCCAGGCAACCAGCACCAGAGCAAGAGAACACAGTCTCAAGCTGCACCAGGGGAAGTTTAGGTGAGGAGAAAGTTCTTCACTGAGAGAGTCATTCATCATTGGAATGGGCTGCCCAGGGAGATGGTGGAGTCACCATCCCTGGAGGTGTTCAATAGGAGATTGGACGTGGCACTAGTCATGAGGTCTTGGGTGACAGGTTGGACTTGATCCTCGAGGTCTCTTCCAACCTTAGTGATACTGTGATAAGTAGAAAATCCGTGGAGTTAATAAGCAGAAAATTGTTTTAAAAAAATTGCCGAGTTTAACAAAACAACAGAGTTGATAAGGAGATACCAATTTAATGAAATGACAAAATTGATGAAGAACTCCCCCTTTTATCACTGGCTGGAATGCAGGAAGGGGCAGACGGACCCTCTTTGGAAAAGAACAGACAATATTTTAAGAAAAAGAAGAAAGGAAGATTAAACAGGAACTGGGACTTTCTATAAAATATTGCCATACCCCTGTCATTCTTAGATATATAACCTTTGTATAGATAGGAAGAACTGGGACTCTCTGTGAAATATCAACATACCTCTATCATTTTAGATAGATAACGTTTTGTATATAAGCATGTACTGAAACCTCTGTTGGTACACAGGCCTTTGGGAGAGATCCCCCTGTGTCTGGCACTATAATAAAAGTGTAATACGTGAAACTTACTGAGTTTCTCATCCTTCTCTAAATCAGGGTTCGGTTGGCTGTGGAGCAGCTTTGTAGATTTCAGAAAAAGTAGCAAATACTTAAGTTGTCTAAACCTGTGCGGTAAATGGGTCATGCTTGTAGGTTAGAACATGGGCAGGACCTCCATGATTTAATGTAATCTAATGATTTAAAGCCACTACTACCAAAACATTTTAACCAATTGTGTGAGCTGCTTGGTTCCATGAGGCTTTCAAGCCACCATTTTTATTGCTTTTTACTTATTTTCTGAAGAGCCAAGCACATATAACGGTGCTGGATACTTAATTGTGTCAACCTGTACTGTTCCTGGCAGGTGGACTCAAAGGGTCTCGCTGTGTAAGGCCATTCAGCAGTCACTGGTGGTTTTGCTTCCACTCTGAAAGATGAACATGGAGTGAAATCTCCTCTGCAAGTTACAGTCTGCTTGGTTTTGTTTGGCTCAGTTAAAGTACAGGGAATTTGAAATCTGTAAGCACTTACTTGTTGAATAGGCAAAAAAGGTCTCATTTTATTTTCTGTAACATTCCTGATTATCTGGTGGTTTTAAAATACAAACTTGTTGCCTTCATTTTTTAAAGAGGTCTGTGAGGTAGATTAAGTGCCAGTTTATATTTTCTAGTGATGAAGAAAAAAATCTTGTCTTTTTTTTTTTTTTGTTTTCAGTAGAAGGAAAACCAAGGGAAATAAACTAAAGTGGAAGTGTTAGTGAGATTTAAATATCCTCTGCAAGGAAATGATATAAACTTCACAGTGTCTTTTTGCATTTTTATGTCCCGACCTATACTTGTTAAAAAAAACCCCTAACAGTTCAGTTGTAGCTTTCTGCAGTAGCAGGACAAATGATTCAATATTGTATTTATATGTTTAACTATGAGTAACAGGTTTAAAGTTGGGTCTAAGCCTTAAACTTAGATTAGAACTAATTTATTGATCTTGCGACAGAATTAATGAAAGTAAAATTTTACTTCAATACAGTAACTCCATTCCACCATTTCAGCTGAAGGCAAGAAGCCTTCTTATGTTCATTAAACTTCCATATTTAAAACACTTTTACTGGAAGTTAAAATTTGCCTTTCTTGGGCATTATCTTTTAGGTACATATATTAAAATTAATCCTCTGGGATTTGTTTTTGTACATTAGATATGATACATGCAGAACTTGTTATTGAAATACATTTAGTAGTGCAGGATATGTTGTCTCCCTAAGCTATTCAGAGTGCAGAAAATGTAAAAATAAGGCATTTATCATGATCCTACTGTACACACCTCTTATCAGAATAGTTTGAAAATGGTTAAACAGTTTGGACAAAGTTGTACCATGTTAACTTCAAACTGTTATATAAATTATGATGGGATGTCCTGAAGTAAATTCTTCTTTCTGAAGATAAAAAGAAAACCTGGTAGCTGCTATTTTAATAATCTCTTCCTGAGAGGAGAAACACTTGACTAAACTAGGAAGTAAGGCAATCAGTAAAGCACCTCTGTGAGGATATTCATATTTGCTTACAGGAAATAAATACTCTTGAGTTTCTACTTGAGATTACACTGTCATGCTATAGGTGCATTGTAACACAAGGGAGTGTGCTTCCTTATTTCACAGGAAAATACAAGGACAGCTCTGCACCTCTTGTGGCATCTAACTTCTTCACTTCTTTTCTGGCTTAAGTTACTTAGTCTTCATTTGTACTATTAGAGCCTCAAAAGTGGGTCATTCAATTTAAAGAAGAGTGAATTGTGATTTGTGTAATTTGATTTATTATGGTAGCATGTTAATTATGTTGGTCTTTCTGATGATGCTTGATTTTTCTGTATATCTGAAATGTTGTGCATGTAATAATGACAAAATAGAGGTCCTGGGAAGTATTAAAATAATGTGACATTTTAATACTTCAATAGATTTATTAAATGATAGTGACTAACAAACCAAGAAAACATGACTTTAGATTCTTACAGCTCAGGGACCACTGGCTGTGCAAACTGGTAATCCAGTAGTAAGGAAACCCAAAACTTTCCATGTGCTTGTGTTTTCAAAGGCTTTTCCTCAGAGTAAACTTACAGTACTGGGCTGAGGTTTTTATGCTGCTTTTTACAGGTGGCAAGGATGTTGCATGCAAAAGAAAGTGATTGATTGATGTTTCTAATCAGTTGAGCTGAAGATTAAAATACTAATTTAAATGCCAGTCTTCTAGATGCAATAAGAGAGACCAAAGAAACATCATAAGCATTTATTACCTATTCTTATCTTTCAACGCTTACATTCAAAGAGTAAGTAATGCTTCCTATAACACACAAATGCTGCCTTTGTAGTAACATTTCAACAGGATGATCTTTGTGTGTTTATGTGAGAGAAAAATACTGGCAAATACAGTGTACTTAGTTGTAAGATTATGTTCCTCAGTTTCATGTACAGTATGTATTCATAAGTTACTTCTCCCACTCAAAAGCTTGCTTTTGACATCAAACAATTTTCTTGGGGGTGGAAGGGGAAGGAATCAAAACAAGTACGCATCTGCTATCTCTAACGGAGATAACATATACAAAAGCAATGTATTAATTTAAAATCACAAATGGGATGGTGGTGCTACTGAAGGTAAAAGAGTTCTAAGTGTAAAGTTCAGACTGGAATTTCCCCAGTAGTGTTTAACAGCATTTGGATCGGAAGTTATTGTAGGTATAAGCCTGTGCTCAATCGATTCCTACTTGTATGTTGAAGTACAAGCATTTCAGATCCACACTTGAGATGTTAAATTCAGGAGTTATTCTGTATACATATGGGGCTAGTTTGGCTAAACCCTGTTTTTCATGAAGTCAATGACATTTCACTTTGCCTACAGTGGAAAGAGTTAGGCTTATGCTTCTCATTTTCAAAAATTAATGAGACTCTAGAAAGAGTAGCTTATGATATTTGAAAAAGATAACTTCAGTTACTTTGTAATAATTAAATTACTAAGTTCAGAGACCTCAATCAGCAAGTAAGTATAAGTGCAGTTTTAATACATAGTGTAAAATCAATCAAGATTTTATTATTAAATGGCAAGTCTGCTTCAAAGCAGCAGCAACTGCATTATCTCCCATCATTCATATGCACACTATAAATAAGAGCAGAGTACTAAGACAAGTTGTTTCTCTAATTCCAATGCTGTACAGAGGCTGACCTCCATAACAGATTTGTGAGATTGTGTAATAATAGGAAAGGGAGCTTTTCCTCTAGCAGCAGGGTTTTTTTTAGCACTGATTTCCAGGGTTTGATCCTTACTAACAATCCATGTGGCTGTCATTGTCTTTCCTTTTGTCTTCCTCTAACACTTCTGTTACAAAGCCGGGGTGAATGTTCTGACATAATTTGCTGTAATTGTACAAACTGTATCTGCTGAACAACCTAGTTCATATTCTGATCTCAAATACACATTGCATTGTATCCTGTTTATAATCATGATGCTAAAACCAATACCTTGAATTATCAGGGAAGAGAGCTTATAGCTTGATGAGTGTCTTCAGATTTGAATACCTGTAGGAAAATCTGTGCTAAACAAACCATAAAACTGAGGTTCAGGATTAATTGTAAAATCAGTTAAAAGACCCAGACTCAGTAAGCAGCAAACATGAAAAGATTACGGTGAGGAATTTAGTTCAGGAGTATTCACTGGTCATATCTCACTGGAAAACAGGGCTACAGAAAACTTTTGTCATGTTTTCAGAAAACTCTTGAATTTTATCATTAGCTAAGAATAAGAGGAGTGTTCCAACAATACAAAATAAATCAGTGCCATGAAGGAAAAGGGGCTTTTGTCACAGTAGGGCATCAAAGTTTGGTGATGTCTTCTTCCCCCTTGTACATGCCTGGCTTGTAGATGATCCCTCTGTTGTCTTTACCTCCCTTTCTGCAGCTAAAATGAAACAAATAAATAATTATAACTGCAATGAAAGAAAAGCACCACTGGTTACTTAAAATGGTCGATTATGTATACATTAGATTATTTTTCTCTGTACCAGTGCAAATGCCACAGTATCTTATTGTTAAAGATATTTCAGGAGAATACATTCTGTGTGGCACTCAGTGATGATCACAAAAGGATCAGGCTGATCTCAAAGTCTGCAGTGAGTCTTTTTGTCAGACTTTGGCTTTGGTGGCAACAATGATCTCATATCAGTACAGATTTCCTCCCACTTGAAAGATGTGACCTTTGGGAAAGCTTTTTTCTAAAACTCCATTTCCCTTTTGTTTCACATACTCTTCTAGAAAAAAAAAAAAAAAAAAGGATTTGAAAAGCAGCCATGCTAGCAAAAAGAACAAGAAAAAGAGGAAATGGCAACTGAGAGAAACAGAAAAACTAGGTAAGCCTGTTACCGACACAGTTTATTGTCCCACTTAGTCTAGAAAGGGAGTCTCATTTCCTAACTGCGTGCCAGTACCTGGAGTGGAAAATGGTCTTCTGTTCTCCCTGGTACTTGTGTACCACAATTCCCTATTACCTGTCCTTGTATTCTTTAAGGGACTATATGAGCACTGTTTAAGTAATTTTTATTTTGTGAAGGAAACAATTTATATGGTTGCTTTTCACAAGAAACAGCCATTCCTACAACAGCAGAATGGTGGCCACTGTGGCACAAAGTTTGAAGCAAGTAGACACCTTTCAGCCATATTAAACCTATTTTGCTGGCAATAAAATAGATTTCCTTTGGCATATATGATACAGGAGAAATAACATCTACAGTGATAAATCAAAGCTTATAGGAAAAGAGCATATCTTACAACAGATCAAATATTGCCACTATAGAAATGTGCATGGTTTTGGACACACAATCACTTCTTTGTGTCAGAAGAAAAATTTGGTTTGACTTCTTTTCCTGTGATACGACAGCTGGACAGCTTACCTTTTCCTCTTCAGTAGGCAGAAGGCCACTGCAAGAACAGTGAGAACTCCCAGCGTGCAGGCTATCACAACAGAAACAACAAAGCCTAGGAGAAGAGGAAAGCATACAGAACAGTTTATTTCATGTACTTGAGAGGATAAGGTTAGTCTCTAATCTGTCATAACATTTGCATTCTGCATCTGCAACTTTCCTACAGCCTGCTCATACCACTTTGCAATTATGGACTGGGAAAGGATAATTTATTATGGATGTCCTAATCCTACAACTCTATCCACAGTTCATACCTGCTGAAGTCACAAGGCCAGCATTCAGACACAGCAGATCAGAAACATTCTGGATTTCGATGCTATAATGTATAAGACAACATAAGCAAAACTAAAGAACTAAACCCAGGCAATTAAGGATGTTAAATTTGAAGCCTTTTTTTTTTTTTTTTTTCTAGACAGGACAGCATAGAAAGTGGACTCCTAAAGAGTGATCTGCTTTGCTTAAGGGCATCTAAGAAGGTAAGAGTGAATTCAGGATATTAATATGAAGAACTGTGTCATCTCATGTTTGCTCAGGGATCTCAGGGGTTATCATTATCATGCCATCTTTGATAATTTGTATACATATGTATGTATTCATATATATTTTTGGCAATGGAGGTATTTATTTTGTCTCTCCTAAAGATCCTGAAAGTGAGCACTCTTTTCTAAGCTGCATTTTCAAAATTAATCTACTCATATGTTATATTCAATCAAATTACTCTCTCTCTCTCTGAACAATATCAGAACCCTTTCAGAGTGAAGCTGGAAGGTTTCATGTAATCCTATCTAAATATTTTCTCTTGCCAAATTAGCTGAAATGTACAAATATTTTTTTACAGAAATGTAAAACTTTATCCCATTTAACCAGGTGGATGCTTTATTAATTTTAAGTCCAGGTGAACAGAAGAAGCTTGCAATCCATGGAGCTGAAAAAAAACCCTGTATTTTTAAAGAAGGAGATTTTGTAATAGTAAAGGTGTGTCAAATGGAAAACAAAATATAATACCAAATAGGTAACTGTAGAAAAAGCTTGTAGTTTAAAGAGGAAGGGTAGAGGAGTTGTTTCTGTTTGATGAGACATCCTTCTTGCAAAAGTTAGGTAGAAAGTATTGACTAGTCATGAGGTCTGTGGTGACAGGTTGGACTCGATGATCTTTGAGGTCTCTTCCAACCTTAGTGATACTGAACTACTGAATTTCATCACAGTGCTGTAATCAAAGCTAGACTCCAGTTCCATTTAACTTGTAGGTAGTGGAAGGTTTGAACACCATAATGAATGTCAGCTGCATGCATGTGAAGCTGATTTTATTAGACTAGCTGACTGACAGACAAAATACACTAGAAGCATGTTTGATTTTTTCTGAATAATCATTTAAGACTGGAGGCATTTTGAAATGTAGTATTTGTTAATAGTGAGCAGAAGTTCAGATTCTAATTCCTGGCCCCACCTTGTGGCCACTGTGCTCAAGTGAAGATGCCAGCCCTCAGTCTTGGCTTTGAAGAGGCAGAAAAGGTGCTCTGAAAACTTGCTTTAGCAGGGGCCTATGGTGTGCACAACAGGATTTCTTTAATAAATTTATGTGGTTGCCTGACCCAAGCCACAATTCTGTGTGTGGCCTCTCCTTCCCTTCTTAATAAGTGTGCTGTATTCCTACCTGTGGTACAGCTGGCTGAATCAACCTGGGCCCTTGCAGTCAGCAGCCAGGTGTCCTTTAATCCTGTGCTTTGATAGGAACTTTTCCCTCCCCCCATATTTTCTTTTCTTTTTCCTTTATGTGAGGGGGTGCACCTGTGAGTGCCTTTGTGATCTTAGTAGGTGGAATGTGAGATTAGAGGGGTGATGAATACCCTTTTTGAAATTGTTTGAACATTTTTCTATGCTTCACTGATAAAGTCAATGAGCTTTTGTAATTAAATTAACTTATACTGAATGAGGTTTCTATTAAAGTAGCACTGAGCAATGCCTCTCATGGTCATAAAGACCAGTTCCTGAGTGAGAACAGCAGCATGCACTATAAGCCACACAATTCAACTCTGGTAAGTCATACCAGCTTTATAGATATGTTGAAAATGCTTCTATAGCTGGTATCACCTGGCCATGGGAGCCAAATCATGTGATTTAGCAAAGAGCCAAGAGTTATTCTGGGGTTTGGCATTGGTTCACAACAACAATTTTGAGAAAGTCACGTGCGGATTAAATTTTTCCCAATGGATGGAAATAATAATACACTATTTCTGTGAAGTCTTTAAAGAAAAGCATAGTATCTGATTTTCAGTTGTTGGGATGATGGATTGTAACTCTTTACATTTTAAGTACTGAGTGTGATTTACAGTGACAAGGTAGTCAGGTGCTGAAAGGTCAGCTTAAGAAGCAGGTGGAAAATTGCATTTCTCATTTCTGACCAGTCTGACTCAAAAAAGCACTAGCCCACAGATGCAGTTAGCAATCAGCAACATGCCTTTGCCAAGTCCACCTTGTATTTGAATCTTGACAAATTGAGAGAGTAGAAAAAGCATAAAATGGATCTCTAGGATTCCACAATGAACTAGTCTTAAACATAAGGTAGCTGCTCATTGGAAAATGTCTGTTATTCACTGCTATAGAGGACTGTTTATGTACATGGATTTAAGAGAGACCCTGTGGAGGAAGCATTACAGTCTCAGGAACTTGGCAGCTGTATTGCAAATCCTGGGTCTGCTCTTTAAAATCATTGTACATAATCTGACTTGAGCAGAGATTTGAGGGGGATTTCTGAAATAGCCATTCTGGACCAACTAGTTCTGCAGTTGGCAACCAGTGTTTGAGATTTGAGATCTGGGAAGAAAGTTTTAACCCTCTTCTTGGTCATATAAAAATAACATGGGAGAGGGATACTTCTAGCTGGCCAATACACAAAAGCAGAAAAGGGACTGACGTACTCTGGTGCTTTCCATTTTTGACTATTTAGCCATCTTTTAGTTTACTCAAAATATTGTTTGTGCAGCTAATACCAGTTTGTATATTAGTCATGGGGCTATTATTGGTTGTTGATGAATTGATAATTTTTCTTATTGAGTTAGAATCTATCAATGGGAGAAATGCTAGTGTAGTTCTCATTTAAAATGAGATTACATTGAAGCAGTGTTCAGTAACTGTTATACTCTGCATTGGTGGTGTAGAGACTCGATAAGAGGTATGAAGCCAGAATAGAATATTATGACTGTGGCTCTTGTATTCAACAAGAAATCAAGGAACAGAACAAGTAGAATCTGCAGTGTGACTTGTGTATATCCTGCATGTGAGTTGTATAGTCAGAGAAATACTTTTTGTTTATTGCAGAGTTTCAATTATTAACAACATTTTGCAAACAAATCTGATTTCGTAGCTGATAAGTTGATAGGAAGGTTGTTCTGCTACTTGACTCTGAAGCAGTAAGAGTGAAGTTACTGCTTACTACTTGCCTGATATCTGTTGTTGACAAAAGCCATTTTATGTACTCTATGAAAACACAGTAGTAGGAGAAGGGAGCGAAGTGAACTGTGTGAAAATGTGGCTGCTATATTTTTGTAGTGGTACCATGCAACAGGACTGCCACTTCAATATTTCAAGTTTACACACATCATTGTTCACTTTACCTAGAAGTATTCATACAACTTACCTTCATGGAAGGAGATAAAAACCAGTCTTTCATGAAATTCCTGAACATTTCGGAAGTTATCGACCATTTCCAGAGGTTCTGGGTCACCACTCTCTGTGCAGTACATAGCTGTTTCCAGTGCCAGTAACTATAAAGGGAAGCACCCTGTTCAGCTCCCAGTGTACAGAAGAAGCATTGCCACTGAATGATCACTGAGAGTGTGCATTTGAAATCAAAAGGGTTGTCAAAGGGAAGAGGATACATTAAATAATACTTAACTCTTTTCTGGCCTGTGAGTCAAAATACATAATAATATATGAACAATGTGGCACCTCCAAACCCTTGCCTGTACTTTGTTTATGTCTTGATAAAATTGGTCAGGCTTAGTAATTACCTACCAGGAAAACTGGATGGGAGGTAACATGGTAGCACTTTATAGCATGTTCTCCATAGCACAGTCTAATTTCTAAACAGTCCTTAAAGATGCTTTATGAAAGAACTGTCTGCTTTGGTAAAGCCATGATCTTACAGAGTGGACAAAGCTAAGAATGGACTTTTGTAATAAGGAGCATGAACTATTTTGATCAGAGATTTTGAGAATAACATTTCCCCCCTGTGTTTGTAATTCCGTGAATCAGAAAATAGCGATTGGGGGTTTATGTAAGTGGCCATCAAAGAACAAAATAATTTAATTAGGTAAGCATAAGAATGTAAGCTGGAGAAAAGCCAAGGGATTCAAGACTGACAAATAGCACATGACATGTTTTTTAGAAACTTAACATCTACCAAACCTATCTCACTTAAGTCAGTCAGGACCAAAGCTGCACTAAAACACTCCATGAATAGGGTTCAGACATGAAGTCTGAACGAAAGTGATCTGGAAGTGACTCATGGAAAGACTCAAAACAGGGACTAAGTACATAGTTGAAACAGAAGTTCATCTCACTTGGCTGTGACTTTTTTCAAGCTGACTCTACAATAATTGCTATGCAGCTGTCTGACCTTTATTTATTCTGGTCATCTAAGAACATGCTAACTACAAACTGCAAACTGATAGGATATTGATTTGTGTCAGTTCTGTGCTGCTCTTCTCACTTAAAGGATTGTAGCAATGGTTGTATTCCAGCTTTACAGGACTAGGAAATGAGAATGTGTGGTTGCTGTGCTTTAGCAGACACCAATTAGGAAAACATGTGCTGTGTTTAAACTTGCCTGCTCCTGTGAAATTTTAACGGGGTGTCGGAAAACTGTCCAGAGAACACTAGGGTAGCAAGGAGGAGTTGTCAGGGATCCTTCATAGCGATAATACTCATCCAGTCTGTGAGGAAGCAGTTCGCGAATGTTGAAGGCTGGGACTTGGGCTGTCTGATCTGAAACAGGATTCATGTTAAATGCAGCGCCATTACCACACAGGTAGTATATCAGTGAAGTGAGTCTGATTTCAGTGGCTAGCATGCTTTCAGTCATATCACTAGGTAAAGAAAAATACATTTTAACAGAGATTATCCCAGTTTCATAAGGAATACAGCCTTTTAGGTTTCCTGTGTACAAATCTTGCTAAGATACTAGTCAGAATTCTGTAAGATGAACTGTGGCCATAGTAACCAAAAAACACTGTGTAAGAAGTAATGCCTAATCCAAAACACATGGCACATGCTAGCCATCCACTCTTCACAGAAATGCACTGCATTTTTTAGTCCTGCACAGCTCATGACTGGTTTACCAGGGATTTCTGGACTCTTTCTTCAGCCTGTTCAATCCCTCCCTGGGTGAAATCTGGTGCAGGTTTATAGCCACTCACCCTTGTATTTCACATTCCGGAAGTGCGTGAAGATCTTTTCGTAGGATGGGTTGAAGGGTCCAATCTGTAATGAGCAGACTGTTAATAGCTGTGCCAAGCACCACAGTCTGAACATGAGTCTTTACTTCTGCATGCAGCAGATAGCAGTATTGGTGGCCTCTGTCATAAGGCAAGTGTCTCCACCATCCAGGTATTAATATATTGGAATAGCATAGAATTTCTTTTTACTTAAAACATTAACACTATCCTCAGAACCCAAATAATGCTCTTACTGGCTCTAGAGCTACTAGAGCAGCTTTGTCATGATGCTATCGTAACTGTAGTGTAGGTCTCTGGGTGTGCACCTGGAAGACTCTTTTGTCCTTGCCTGTTCAGCATGTTGTGCAAATGGAGAGAAACCATTTTCCCTGAGAACATTGCAGGCATAAGTTCTCAACTGACAGGCTTCTCAGACCATCTACTGGTTTCTATTCAAAGCCACATTTTTCCACCCACAAACATTTTTTTAGTCCAGGAAGATAAAGAAAGATTTTATTGGGTACTGCAGGGCCAGTGGCAAGGGCTATAACTCAACTGTCTGGCAAGAGCTGTAACTCAGCTATCAAAGACCATGTTTTTCAACTGCTAGCAGCAGCTTTTCAGTTTAATAATCAGTGGGGGTTTTATGGATTCTTTGGAGCTGGTGCTTAGCAGCTTCTCTGACACCTAGATATATTAAACTGATGTTCTTAGACCAACTGTAATAGCCAGCAGCTGTCTGAAAGTTTTTTAAAGACCTTATCTCCATTGTGTCTTTGATTTTTAAATACCATTGCTCAGAAATAACCAGAATCCTAGTATTATTCCTTAGTATAATGTACAATACCCTGACACTTTTTGTGGCTGCAAGTTCCAAATGAACTGAAATTTAACACAGAATTGTCAGATTGTTAGAGCTGCTAGGAAGTGAGTTTGGGTAATATTAATGAGAATTAGAGCTTTGTCTGCTAACTAGAACATTTGCATTTTTTTGATGGAAATGTGAAAACCTGGATGTTTTCAGTATTTTTTTTTATGCTGTAGAAAATTCTCATGTTTAAAAGTAATCTTTATAGTTATCTTATTGAGGAGTTTTAATCCTAAAAGAGGCAGGGGGGGAAAGAAAATTGTGTATGTGCAAGCTTCTAAAATTTCTCTTTCAGATCATTATTATCTTTAATTGCTTGTATGTGAGGCTTCAGAGAGGAAAAGTGGAAAGCTGTCTTTCTCTCATCTTAGAAAGGGCACTGAATTTACTTATTTACTGTAAGCTGTGATTCAGAGAATCTGGGAAGTTTGGAACCTGAAGACTGTGGTCAAGTCCTAATTACATACAGTGACCAAAGCCAGGGTTGTGTCTGCCAGTGCCTCTCTGCTATGTTCAAACTGCTTCATGCAGTTTTAAGTAAGATTGAAATTCACTGCTATTGTTCGATAAACTTTACCAATGGCTGCAAAATTGGATTGAATATAGCTGAAGTTAATTTACTGAAAAACATGGGAAATAGTCAGAATCTCTATTTTCTTCAGGTATGTTCCTGTTTTTATGTATGTGCTCCTGGAATCTGGCTCCTTTTTTTGTGAAAGAGAAAAGGCAGAACTTTTATTCAGCCACAGCGTTGTTAAATCTAGCTAATTTTGTACGTTAAAGGTCTCTGGTGACTTAATGATTGAAAGCGTATTTTAAACAAACAAACAACAAAATCCTGCATCCTACCTCAAGAAGAACAGCCAAAACTGCCAGTCCATCCGCTTTGTCCATGGCTGCTGTTATATCTGGGTATTTCTCAGAGTTATAATGTACAATATGCAGCTACAAAGAAGGAGATACAATTTTATGGTAATGTCTGGGGCATGAGGACTTTTCTGGTTCACAGATAAAAAGGACCTCAGGCTATGACCATACAATGAGATCCTTCAGTCATTTCTAGCTGTTGTGGCATGATCTTTTTAGAGAAAAGGAAAAGGTCCTGGTACAACTATTCCTAGCCCTGCTGTAGCTGTGTTACACACACACACACACACCCCTTTATATAATGTGGGATGGAATGAGTATTGATCACTTCAAGGCATCTTGACTGTAGTACCAGTAATTTTTTCTGAAAAAGTAACACGTTAGCAAACCCTGGTGTTAAATACAACTAGAGAAGAAACAGGTTCCTAAGGTGCTGTTATACAAACAAATTATTCTGACTAGTTTCCCTTTTAATCATTTTGAGGTAAATGTCCCAAATCCTTAATTTATGATTAGAAAAGATAGCAAATAGTTCTTCATTGAACAGAAGAAAGTCAGTAAAGGCAGACAGAGAAGCAATGTCTTGTGGCTAAATGCTACACATGATTTACAGAGAAGAACCAAGACGTCAAATAGCCAGGAATTTGCCTGAAATTACTCAAGTGATCCAATGCCAGCCCTGTGTTTAGAACCTAGACTCTGAGTCCCTGACTTGTGGTGTATTCATGAAAGTACATCAGAGTTTATCCCTTTTGTGGTGCACAGTGCAGTATTTTGATGTATATATCCATATCATAAATACTTGGATTAGAATCTTGCAGCCTTTTACAGAATCACAGAATCACGGAGTGTTAGGGGTTGGAAGGGACCTTGAAAGATCATCCAGTCCAAACCCCCTGCCAGAGCAGGATCACATAGAGTAGATCACACAGGAATTTATCCAGGCGGGTTTTGAATATCTGCAGAGAAGGAGACTCCACAACCCCCCATGGCAACCTGTTCCAGTGCTCCATCACCCTCACAGTGAAAAAAATTTCCTATGCCTGAACTTCCACCCATTGCCCCTTGTCCTGTCATTGGGTATCACTGAGAAGAGCCTGACTCCATCCTCTTGTCACTCACCCTTTACATATTTATAGGCATTAATGAAGTCACCCCTTAGTCTCCTCTTCTCCAAGCTAAAGAGACCCAGCTCCTTCAGTCTCTCCTTGTAAGAAAAATGTTCCATTCCCTTGATCATTTTTGTGGCTCTGCACTGGACTCTGTCAAGCAGTTCCCTGTCCTTTTTAAACTGGGAGGCCCAGAACTGGACACAATACTCCAGATGTGGCCTCACTAGGGCAGTGTGTCAGCCACTCTGCCCAGTTTTGTGTCATCAGCAAGCTTGCTGACAGGGCACTCTGTTCTCTCATTCAGGTCATTGATGAATATATTGAATAGTACTGGTCCCAGTACTGACCTCTGAGGGACTCCACTAGACACAGGCCTCCAACTAGATTCCATCCCACTGACCACAGCTCTCTGGCTTCAATCCTTCAACCTCACTACCTGATCATCCCAACTACACTTCCTCAGTTTAGCTGCAAGGATGTTGTGGGAGACAGTGTCAAATGCTTTTCTGAAATCAAGATAAACCACACCCACTGCTCTGTCATCATCTATCCACTTGGTTATGTCCTCATAAAAGGCTGTCACGTTGGTCAAACATATTTTCCCTTTGGTAGAAACATTCTGCCTGCTCCTAATGACCCTCTTGTCCTTGATATGCCTAAGGACAGCACCAAGGATAAATTGTTCCATTACTTTTCCAGGGATGGAGGTGAGGCTGACCGGTGTATAGTTACCTGGGTGCTCCATATTACCCATTTTGAAGATTGGAGTGGCATTTGCCTTCCTCCAGTGATATACTCAAGATTAAGATCCCACTTTGAACCAGTGGGAACTGCCTAACCTTTTTTGTTCCTTTTCCTGATCTGAACTTGTCTTACCTCTGCTGCAAAGTGCTTCCCACTGATTGTGTGCTCTGAGCCTTCAGACTTGTTTCTGTTTCCCCAGTGCAGGTGAAGCTGAGATGCAGTGTATTCAAATGGGAGGTTTCTGATGTACATAGTAGGTGATAGATACATTTTCACTGTAAGCAGAGCAAAAGCAAATGGGAGCAGATGATACCACACCTTTCAAGCACAGGGCAAATAAAAATTTACTATGTCTAATGTCTTACTATGTGTGGAGCATGAACAAAGCAGATTCCTAACTCAAATCTGTTAGTCTGTGCTAGGAGAGAAACAATTTAGTTATCTTTAATCCTTTCTAGGTAATTCAGAAGAATTTAGAATGTACTCTCTTTCTGTTTTCTTAAGCTAAAGGAATTGAATGTGAGACTTGTTGCATTCTTCTCCCTGAAGAATGGAAAATTATCTCAGGCTTACTGAAGAGGCAATTTGCAGAATCATAGAATGCTGGCAGTTGGAAAGGACCTCCAGAGATCGAGTCCAACCAAAGCAGTATCACGGAGGGCAGGCCGCACAGGAACGCATCCAGGCAGGTTTTGAAAGTCTCCAAAGAAGGAGACTTCACAACCTCTCTGGGCAGCATGTTCCTGTGCTCAGTCACCCTCATCATAAAGAAATGTCTCCTTGTGTTGAGGTAAAACTTCTTGTGTTCCAGTTTGTACTAATTTTCCTTGTCCTGTCATTGGGCACCACTGAAAAGAGACTGGCACCTTCAGCTTGACATCCACCCCTCAGATATTTACAGATGCTAAGATACCCTCTCAGCCTTCTCAAGACTGAACAGCCCCAGGTCTCTCAGTCTTCCTTCACAGGAGAGATGTTCAAGTCTCTTCATTCATCCTTGTAGCTCTGTTGGACTCTCTTCAGCAGATCCTGGTCTCTCTTGAATTGGGGAGCCCAAAACTGGATACAGTATTCCAAGTGTGGTCTTGCCAGGGCAGAGCAGAGGGGGAGAAAAACCTCCCTAAACCTGCCGGCCACACTTCTAAGTGCACCCCAGGATGCAATTGGCCCTCTCAGCTGCAAAGGCAAATTTGCTATCACATGGATAACTTGCTGTCCTCCAGGACTGAAGGTCTTTATCCATGGAGCTGCTGTTTAGCAGGATGACTCCCTAATCTGTAGTGGTGCCTGGTGTCACTCCTCCCCAGATGCAGGACTCCGCACTTCATGAGGTTTGCCTTCACTCAGCTCCCCAGCTTTATTAGCACGTTAAAGCAAAACTGAAGCCTAAATCAGTTGAAAATAGCTTAATGAATTAATATTTCCTGTAGTATTTTTTAAACTCCTGTTGTATTGAATTTCTTTGCCTCTTAATATTCTTTTACAAGCACCTGATGAAAACAGATAAACTTCCACCCCTCTCCTCTCTCCCCAAAACCCAGAACACTGATGTCAAGCAGCAAGATAATCACAGGCCTTAAGAACTGGCATTTCCTTTCCTGGCATGCTGAAGGAAGGCCTTTGTGTACACTGCTCTCCCTTCTGCTCACTAATGCTTTCCAATGTGGAAGACAGAATTGGTTAGTTTTTGTATAGAAATTAAAGCAATAATTTTTGGCTCAGCCAAAACTGAATAGTTTGCTTGGGAATTTTGGCACTTCATAAAGAAATGTTTTATGTAAAGAACGGATCCATTTCTTTGCAGTTTATTATTTTCCAGTGTGAATACAGTTTGTTTCTGGAGTGTCCAGGCATGTCTTGTAGGGGAAACAAGGCTCAAAACTTTAACGAAGGAACAGCTAAAGCCCATGTATTTTTATGCTAGTGCTAAAAAGCTTTTCTTAATCTCTTCTGTTTTCGGTCTGGCTCAAGCAGGTAACTCTAACTTAATTAGTTGGCCAATGAAGCACATTAATTATATGTAGAAATGACTGATACCACAATACTAAGCATCCTACTGATTTCCTCTGTCCATAAGAGAAAATAGCAGCAGATGGTGTAATGATGACTGCAATAGAGATTAATTTTTCATTATTCAGAGCAATTAATATTCATATCTGATAAAGGTTTCTACAGTGGGTTGCATGTCCCCTGCTTTCCAGGAAGACACTGACCTTAGAAGTGAATTCCCATTTTTACTGAGACAGGAATATATTTTTGTCTTGGTTTTCATTAGGAAGCAGTTGGACTTCTTGTTTTAGGGGCAAGATCTGACAGTGTTAGTGACAGAGGCTGTACGAGGAATTTGCTTTTACTTGTGTGACTATTACGTAAGGGATGGGCTCTCAGTATTGCTCGTTTGTCTCCACCTGCTCTCTGGCACCATTCAAGTCTACCGATGATGTTTCCTTCTCTGCCTGTTGCTTGTATCAGCCTAATACTTCAAGTGTGACAATACAATCTTTCACTCAGAATCAAGAAAGGCTCTTAGGAAAAGATCCAAAAGGCAGGGTGTCCCAGCCATTCCTTGTCTAAAGCAGCCTGGGTATGATGGAGAAATTGATCAAGAGGAAAACCAGGAACCATGCCCTAAGAGGCTGGCCCTTACTGAGGATAGGGCTTATGATGTTCTACAAAGCAGGTTTACCCTGCTGTAAGAATGAGGGTAAAAAGAGATGTCTGCATATTGGGCATCTTTTAAGCAAGCATGCTGGAGAAGAGCAGATACAGAAGCCACACTTATAACACAGGTTCATTTGATGGTTATGTAATAGGAGGATATGAAGAAGCTGGGTCTTATTACTGTTCTTACTTCTACGTTATCAAATGTTTCAGGAAGGAACAAAAAATGGTGGGACTTCCTTACTGATACTGTATATTATGTCAATATAGTAGACCTTTTTGAGATTGCATCCTCTCTGCTTTTACCTACTGTACTGACACTTTGATTTAGTACTACAGTGTAGGACATGTTTGTATGCTGTATCTAATTATTTTTCTGTCTTTTTATCTTACCTTATACTAAAGAGGTTTTTATCACAAGTCAAGGAACAAAATGGTGCTCCTAGCTTGCTTTTTTTTTGCTTTCCCCCTCTCCCTCTCATAATCCAGCTGAGTTGCTTTGATGGGACTGGAATGTCAGAGACCAGAGACCCATTGAACCCGTATTTTATCAGTTTATCTCATCATAAAAAATCACAAAGTCTGTTTCAAAGCACTCCAACCAAAGTAACAAGAAAAGCTTAAGATGTAATTCTAGCATGCCTAGAGCTTATTTAAAAACCACAGTTTGGCTCACTATGAATCCATTTGTACTTACTAGAGACCCAGGTTTCCCTAACCTGTTCTCTAGATGTGGGTGTGCTGATGTGAAGGCCTCATCATCACACCTTTATTTTATCTGATAAGCAAAGTAGTTCACCCATGAAATAAACATTCACAGGCTCCAGCAATCTTTCCTTTACAATCCCTTGCTGTCATTGTGCTCTCTTACCTGAGTGACCATTATTGGTCAATGTAAAGTGGTCAGTGGAGGGCACATTATAGCCTATGAATTCTAGAGGCAAGAGATTAGAATCATACTGGAGAATATCCTTGTGGAAATCTATTGGTGATTGGAATACTCCTCCACAAAATGGGTATTTTTTTGGCCAGGCCTTCTCTCCATCAGGACCTGTGTGAATGAACAGAGACACACTTGTCAACTATGAAATTAATTTAAAACCTCCTGTGTTTCAGCCTTCACTCAAAATCTGGATAGGAACCTTTTCTGAATTTTAAACATTTTAAATTTTTTTAAAAATCCTAATTTAATCTTTCCAGTGTGCCATTAAATAGAAATGGGCCAAATGCCAATAAAAATCTCACATGGAGGCACTTTGCTGCCTCTTGATTCTTTGAGAATCTCAACTGCTGTTGATGTTGCAATCCTGGGGAACTGTGGGATGGGTAGCTCATCAGGTTAGGCTTGCAGGGTTGAAAATTCCCCCCTAACATTAAATTTGCCAGACCAGCTCAGTTAGAAGCAAATGAATGCTGTATTTACTAGCAAAACTACAGTCTACAATGGAATGCAATGAATATGTACAAAATATACAGTATTTACAATATTGACAGGTATTTAAAATTAATAAACAGCACAAAGCCCCCCTTGGCCAAAGACCAGGGGAAGCTAATAGCCTCTCCCTCCCTGCTTCCCCTTACCACCCCTGTACACAAAAGGGACAAGAGAAAGGAGCAGAGAGATGTTAGACGTAGCCAAAACAATGCAGCCAAAGTCAAACAAAAGTTGAATTAGTATCTTTCTCAAGCAAAGAAGTGAGAGAAGCAAGAAAAAGATTTTGCAAACTAAATCTTATGGTAGATAACTTTCCAATAAGATTGTTTAGAACTATCATCATTTTCCTTTTTACACCCAATAGTAATTTATTTGCATTTTACTACTTTCTGTCAAGATTCGTGAAAAATTTTTAAAGGCATAGCCTAAAACTGCCACGCAGCACCACAGCCAGCATCCTCTGACTCTCTTGTGGTGGCTTTGTCTCTCGTCAGAGCTTGCAAATGTGACAAATAGCATTTGTATCTAAGACAGTATTTGGATTATTTGCTGACATGGATTAATTTCCCCATGGAAATAAGAGGTGTATGTGTAGTAACGCAGCTATTCCAGCCTTCTCAAGGGAATTGCTGAAAGAAGAGACTCCTGCTGAAAAAGGAAATTTTCCATATTTTTCAGTAGACAGAAAGCCAGATCCTCACAAACCTTTCCTTACCATACAAACTGTCTGGCTCTATCTAGCACTGTTGTACAACCCATAGCTAAAAGCTAATTTGCAAAAATGGAAGGTAATTTGACCTGCAATAACTTGTTCAAACTCTGGTGAAACTTTTCTTTATTACAGTCTTTTGCCTCAGGCAGGTTCTACAAAGAATAGGTAATACCAAGAGATTTTTAATTGTGCCTTTGATTTAATTACACATTAATAGGTAGCAGCTGTTTGCAAGCTGTAAGATGAGACCATTTGGATTTAAATAATAAAAGAGGAACTTGAAATGTGTGTTTCTCCATGACTCTGAATATTCATCCTGGTTCTTCCTAAGGCAGGAAAGTCTTTTGGGATCACTCAGCTTGATCTCTTGATCTGTATAACACAGGCCATTGGACCTGGTTTCATTTTTACTGTGGTGAGAATACATTTCAGCAAGGAAAAAACATCTACTCTTCCTTCAAGCACTGCAGGGAAAAGATATTTCATTAGTGCCCTGTGGATAATTACTCTCCATGGCAGCATGCTTTTCACTGTGAGTTTGTCTAGTTTTGTCTTTGTATAAATAGTGATTGCTTTTACTTCATTGCTTAAAAATTGAAAAACCTCCTGTTAGCATACTTCTGTTCCTCATTGAAGTGGTTGTAACATGGAGGACATAGTTTCTCACTTTGCTTAAACTAAATACACTGCATTCCTTGACTCTTTGGTGAGAAGTGTTCTTTTCAAAACCTCTAATATTCCTTGTGGTTTCTTTGAAGTCCACCCAGTGTGTTAACATCTTCCATGAATCGTGAATGCCAGAATCTAATGTAAGATTGGGTCATCAGTGACAAAGCAACTTCAGATTTTTTTCTGAAGGAAAATTAACAGTCAGGAGAGTATTACTGTAGGCTCACTTTTTAAATGTGAAAGACAATTTTCCATACTGTGAGATACACATACTCAAGAATATTCACCAGGAAAATATATATCAGCATATACAAAGAAATCATAGTTTCTTGAGGTTGGACTTTGATGTGCAAGACAATGACACTGAAATGTAACACTTTCCAGGGAGCTAAGATTACAGCAGTGTCAGAAAAACTTGTGAGAAGCCTTTTTTGTAAAACACCTTCAGTAATTTTAGAAGGTTTGTGTGTTTTGTACACTGATAAGATAGTATGCAAGAAGATTTCTATATAATTTTGAATTTGTGCATAAATTAGAAGTCTAATCCCAGACAGTGAAAATCATGTCCTGCAGTACCACTCACTTTTTCAGGACTATGCCTGGATGAATTGGATGCACTTAGGAGCTGGTAACAAAGTATGGGAACTTCCACACCAACATTAGCAGTTCATTAGGGAAACTTTTGTCTTTTCTCTAAAATGTGGTAGTTATCACAGTCTTTATGTACCTTGAGCTTTATGAGCAGTTATCCTTTCTGTGACATATATCTGCAATTCCACTTAACAAGGCCTCTAAGCTACAGCAAATTAAAGTAAGGAGCTGTTGGTACAGGTAGAAATAGGACCTCTTCTGCTACTACTGCTCCCAATGCAGCCATGAACTTTCCTTACTGTAAAGAATGCAAACTCAGGTTGCTCAAATCCAGCTTGTGGGCCTTCTTTTACATGAGTTTCCAGGACCATGTTCCCCTACTTTGCTGTAAATAACCCTTTGTGCTTTCATGGCTATTTCATAAAAAATGTCTTTAAATAGTAGTAATAATTCTTTGGGTAGTCTTGCTGCCCAGCTGTCAATGAGCTAAGCAATGTACCCTCAGCACCCCGGCTGCACGTGTCCATTGTGTCATTTCCTTTGACAGCTTTTAGTTTTCCATGCCTAAGCCCTCAGCCAGCCCTGCAGCTCTACCACTGCTGAATGATGCATGACAGATGTTCCTTTAAGAAAACAGTGCTGCCTGCTCCCAGGATGTGTACACTGGCTGACTTAAAAAAAAAGAAGAAAGTAGCCATATGAGACAGTGGTGTTACCAACATTTTTTTGCTCTGATGACCAATTAATATTCATGTTGTTTGAGCTTCTCATGGGCTGTCCAAATTCTCTTAATTTGAAGTAAACTAGTGTATTAAAATGCGTTGGGTTGGTAACAACTGGGAATGTTTGTAATAGTTTTGCAGCCAGGCAAAGCACTCTGCCCTGCTTTCAGTGAGCTGGAAGCTGCATGGCTGCTCTTAGCCCAGAGCCAACCTAGTAATGAAGACTGAGAATCCAGGCTTTCTGCCACAGTATATAACTGCATGGGTTCCTTTCATTCAGAGCCCAGGAAGAACTCAGTCATACCATTCCATGTACATGTATCCAGTATATGCATATCTTCCACATACATGTTCACAGGGAAGCTTGTGAGATGGTGGAATTGCCAAGGGCTGTAGCTGTCCCTGCTACTCCATTCAAGTGCTGTATGGGAAGAAATCTGGGACATGTTCTAGTGTGTTCACTAAAGCTGGCATTTCCTAAGGGTTTCAGCATGGGTTCTCAGCACTACAGTGAATTGGAGTATTTCATGACAGTAAATTGGAAGAATTTGCAAGTTCCATTAGCCTGATGTCTAGTAACAACAATTCTTGTGTCTACATTGTAGGATGAAGTTGTCTCCTCACTTGTTTAAGCATGTTAATCATTCTGTTGGCATTATTACTTTAAACTTGGCTGTAAAGCTAGCTTTTCCCATTGTAGCTACTTCTCCACTTTCAAGGAGTGGTCCTGGTTCTTTGATTTCGTTTCAGCCCTCTTATATTACAGAAGCAGAAAACCAGAATCTAAAGAATTGAAACCCAGCTCTCCAAATGTACCAGTTCTCTTCTAGGGCAGAGGACTTCAGGTTTGTACCTTCCAGCCACACAGCAACATTGCCAAAAGCTGCTTGCACATGCTGTCCAGAGCTGTGGGGCATTGGAACAATTCTTTAAGTTCTTTAACTGATGATATACTTTGTTGACATTGTCCATTCTACAGGAGTTGAAGCAGCCCACACAAAGCAAACTTGTGTCAGAGATGGCCAAGGGCTTTTGCCCCAGCTAACTAGCCTGTGCTATTTTTTCAAGGCAGTTTTTCTTGTTCTATATACAAGAGTAGTGAAATCAAGAAGAACAAGTAGCATCACTGAAGTTTGATTAAGGAAAAGGCAGATGGCAGAGAGGTTTAGCCTTTGTGTTTATTACATCTAATGCAGTAATTTCCATTGTATCCAAGCCAAATGCTTGTTTCCTTGGAAGCTTGTGCTGAAAAGATAAGGCCTGATTACATAGTTTCATAGTTTCATTCAGGGTTGGAAGGGACCACAAGGATCATCTAGTTCCAACCCCCCTGCCATGTGCAGGGACACCCCACACTAAATCAGGCTGCCCAGAGCCTCATCCAGCCTGGTCTTAAACACCCCCAGGGACGGGGCCTCGACCACCTCCCTGGACAACCCATTCCAGGGTTTCACCACTCTCATGGTGAAGAACCTCCTCCTCACATCTAGCCTGAATCTCCCCACCTCCAGCTTCATTCCATTCCCCCTAGTCCTATCACTACCTGAGATCCTGAGAAGTCCTTCCCCAGCCTTCCTGTAGGCCCCCTTCAGATACTGGAAGGCCACAATTAGGTCACCTCGGAGCCTCCTCTTCTGCAGACTGAACAGCCCCAACTCCTTCAGTCTGTCCTCATAGGAGAGGTGCTCCAGCCCTCTGATCATCCTTGTGGCCCTTCTCTGGACACGTTCCAGCACCTCCACATCCCTCTTGTAATAGGCGCTCCAGAACTGGACACAGTACTCCAGGTGGGGTCTCACCAGGGCTGAGTAGACAGGGAGGATCACCTCCCTCGACCTGCTAGCCACACTTCTCCTGATGCAGCCCAGGATCTGATTGGCTTTGCGGGCTGCAAGTGCACATTGAGAGCTCCTGCTGAGCTTTTTGTCCACCAGCACCCCCAAGTCTCTCTCCTCAGGGCTACTTTCCAGCCAGTCACTGCCCAGCCTGTATTTGTGCCTGGGATTGCCTCGACCAAGATGCAGGACCCTGCACTTGCTCTTATTGAACTTCATGAGGTTGGCTTGTGCCCACCTCTCCATCCTGTCAAGGTCCCTCTGGATGGCCTCCCTTCCCTCCCTCCCTTCCTTTTATGTCCTTTTGACTTAATTTTAGTGGGAGGCATTGCAATGTGTTACAGAGTTAAAGGTAAATGGTGGCAGGTGTAGGATCACTAGGAGAGTATGGAGAGGCTCTTTTCTGGCTGACTGCAGTCTCTCTAATCACCGTTTTTACCAGTGCAGACCCATGTTCTACCTCTGCTTTTTTTCCAGGTATATGAAAAGAGACATTCTGTACAAGTTGAATTGCCACTTTAACTTTTTGAAGTTGCTTTTTTACATTTTTCTGGATGCATGTAAAAATCAGTAGTTGAAGGAAAAAGTAAGAAACTGTTTTGTGAACCTTCTGTCTGTTCTTCAGTATATATTAGAAATCAGACTGCAGTGTGGAGGCTCTTGATAGGAATTGATTAAGTTGGGTTACTGAGAATAGCACACTCTGAAATACACATGGGGACCCAAATTCCCAGCAAGGGGCAAATAACAAATTTAAACAAGCTCTACCCTGGGAAGGAAGGCAAAACTTCTACTTTGATGGTAGTAAAAGAAGACTTGCTTTCCTTGCTACCCAACAGGGTTAGGTTCATCTGATGGCTACTGTTAAGGTGAAGACCCCAAGCTTTTGTTATTCATACTGTGTCAAGCTTTATTTTTTTTCCCAATGAGAATGGGAAGTATATGTATGCATGCTGGCAGTTCCATTTGTGTCTACAGATATGCAGCTGGGCAGTTTTCCTTTTGCTTATGTGAAGTGAGTCAGGTAAACTGGAGCACAACCAAAGGGAGTAGTTATTAACAGCAAGTTCAACCTCAGAGGTTCTTTGTGTTGTTTTGGAGCACCACCAAAGGCTTAAGAACAAATTTTAGAAAAAAATCTGAGGTTCTCAGTACTGCCCATTTCTCTGTGGGCATGTGGCATGTAAAACACTACCGATATTGGATAACTCCTCTTCCTGAGCAGCTATTGCATCCTTTTAGTTGCTGTCTTAAAGGACTAGTGTACAAAATAATATTGCTTTCCTAAATATGCTGGGATCTTCAGGGAGCTGTCTCCAGTAACATAATACAGGTGACTTGCTGAAATCTGACTGTACTTTAAAAATGAAGACCCATGTGGTTAGGGAGAGGAATGCACTTTGTAGATCTAGGCTGAAATCACAGTATCACAGTATCACAGTATCACTTAGGTTGGAAAGGACCTCGAGGATCATCGAGTCCAACCTATCAACACAGACCCCATGACTAGACCATGGCACCAAGTGCCACGTCCAATCTCCCCTTGAACGCCTCCAGGGTCAATGACTCAACCACCTCCCTGGGCAACCCGTTCCAATGACGAATGACTCGCTCGGTGAAGAACTTCCTCCTCACCTCGAGTCTGAACCTCCCCTGGCGCAGCTTGAGACTGTGTCCCCTTGTTCCGGTGCTGGTTGCCCGGGAGAAGAGGCCAACCCCCTCCTGGCTACAACCACCTTTCAGGTAGTTGTAGAGGGCAATGAGGTCACCCCTGAGCCTCCTCTTCTCCAGGCTAAACAATCCCAGCTCCCTCAGCCTCTCCTCATAGGGCTTGTGTTCAAGGCCTCTCACCAGCCTTGTTGCCCTTCTCTGGACACACTCAAGTGTTTCAATGTCCTTCTTAAACTGAGGAGCCCAGAACTGGACACAGTACTCAAGGTGTGGCCACACAGTACTCAAGGTGTGGCCCAGTGACAGTGAGGGAAACAGAGGGCTCTGGAGAATCTCTGCAGTTGTAGGGCCAGTCTTAGTTGGCTGAAGTTCTCATCATTCCCTAAGGTAGTTTAGAACTCAATAACTGACTCTCAGTCATCCAAATACAAAAACTGATGGATGAATAACAGATTTCAAGACAATGGACCAGATCCAAGCCTGGGTACAGATGCCAAACCTAGTAAGTTCTCAGTGGAACACACCTGGCATGTTGTCTTTAAAATACAGAAAAAGCCATAACTTTGCATGTACAAATTAGTACTTACCAATATAGGACCATTTTGACCCTGTTTAAAGACAAAAGAAATATTACTGTCAGTGTTTGAAATTGATCACAGTCTGTAAATAAATACATTGCCACTTAAACCTATGTACTGAATGCTGCAATACTTGATCCGTCTTTCTAGACCCAGGATAGTAAACAAAACATAAATGCTTTCCAAATTAGGAACCCTTCTTGACCAAAATTTGGTTATCTCTGTGATCCTGCCCATAGGAGTGACTTTCCTGTGGTCATTTAAATCCTTAAGTAAAACTTATGTCAATCTATCTTTTCCATTGTGGAATAGCCAGAGACTCTGTATGTAGGTATATCCCTGTTTTGTTTTGTTTTCTGATTAGGAAACTTAAGGAATATGAAAGGGCTGTAGCTATAATGCTCCCCCTCACACCTAGCTGAGGAGTTTGAAAACCATTAGTGGATTGCCAGTTCCTACACTGAGAAATGACGGACAGTCACTTCTGTACAGAGGCTCTGAGATTTGCTGTCTGAAACAGACAGGAATAGATGGACTTTGAAAAAGCGGGAGTACGATACACAAGCCTGTATAACTCAGAAAAATCCTAGGGGGTGGTAAAGTGACCAATATTCATCCCCTACTTAAGGAACAGAACTTGAGACAGGGTCTCTGCATATCTTTGGAAATGTCTTGTTTAGGTTTCTGTTGGATTTGGTTTGGATTTTATTTTTGTTTGTTTGATTGATTATTTTTTTCCTTAAACCTGCTTGCTTGCTGTGTAATTTACGGGTGCTTGTTCTGACAGAACTGAGCAGTTTGGGTTATAAGGCTAATGCAAATTTGGTTTTGTTTCTGCATAGAAACCAGTCCTGAATTACGAGTCTTGCAGACACTCAGTGTGGCTGTGTGTGCCTGCGTGCACGCAAGCAAATGTTTATCCTTAGATGCACTTCTGCTCAGGACAGATTCTTGGCTGCATTTCTTGTACTCTGACACGTGGTCACAGATACAGCTCCTCAAAGAATGTCGTGTGAAATGTTTGGGATTAGTTTTTAAAGATGTGTAAAACAGCTATACTTAGCTCTTTTGTATTGATATGTGCTGGAAGCACTAAGCTCTCTGCTTCCAGCTGGTTAGGACCAGTGTCCCTTGTTGTTTTACACTGGAATTTTCAAAACGAGGTCTGTGTAATGATCCTGCCTGGAGTCCCCAGGTTTCTTGCACAGAAGAATTCTGTCTTCTCTCCCCTTCTCTCTGCAGAGGATCATCTGTTACAGAGTTTTTATGGAGGCACTTGCAGACTCAGGACATTCTGGAGGTAGAACTTGCACAGCAATAGCAACTGAGTGTCAGAAGATTTTAGAAATTGCCACATCCTCAGCTGAGCAGGGTTTGAAGAAATACTGACTTAACTACAATAGCTGCCCTCTTCTCATGCTCTTACTTCCATTAAAATGCATATGAAATGTCAAAAGTGATTTTTATCATGTAGAACAACCATAAAGCAGTCAGTTTCAAATATTTTTAATATTTTTGGTGTTCATGACAACTGGAACAAAAATAAACAAAATCTTAAACTCTTTTGGCAAGTGACATTTTTCTTAGTCTGTGAACATTTTGAACTGCAGTTCACTACTGTTATGACTTTCCCGATGAGCACAATAATAGCAACTTGTGTAGGTGGGGCTGAGGCACATTTAATGCTTATTTCATCTAACTTTGATCAGCAGATGAATAGATAACCAGGTGGCAGAATCTTCTTGATTTTGTCTGAATGAACATGTGGAGCTGCAGGAGTCATTTGCTGCTATCCTCAGACTGTAAACAAGGTTGCTATTAGCCTTATTCTGCTTGATAATGAAAATAGGATGAGGCAGGCTGTCACAAAAATCTTTCAAGATTGTAAGAATCAATAGAGTGTCTGACTTAAATCTAGAAGGGGACTACCAACAGTTCTGTACCTGTGAGCACTGCCTTGCCTCTTTGTTCATGCTGGGGTGAGTTCTGGTACATAAAGCAGTTACTTGCCAATGCATGGTAGAGGAGGTTCCTAGAGCTAGTGTATCTGTGTCACTGATCAATATCCAGAGTACAAAATATGTTTCCAATGTAGCTTGGGAGCTGAAAAAGTTGGAATGTTTTTTGTTGTGATGACCTACAATAGTTGTGTCTCAGACATGGGAAGATGTTAGAAACAGGCAGATACTGTAGCTCTTGCTATTTCTTGGTGCTGGGTATCTATTTCTAAGATAGAATTCTCCAGCATTCCCTTCAGAACATATCTCAAGACTTATCTTTTTGACATATCCTTTCGCTTCCAAACCTTCTGTGTTGTCAGAGGAAGCATCTAGAAAACACCAAGCTTTATTCTGTTGTTCTGTAAAGCACCAAGCTCTAGGAATTCTTCCCTTCAGGCAGTAGATTCCACTAGGTAGTAGAGCCACTTTTCAGTGGATATATGCCCAAAATAAGAAGGTTACCTTAAAATTTTGAATCCCACCATTATGTAGCCCATGTGAAAACCCCATGCTTGTCTTGGCAGAGCTCTGTATGAAGCTGACGGTTCTGGATTACACTTGAGCCTTCAGGACTTTTTTCCCCTGAATGTATGTGCTGAGTAAGTCCTCTCACACAACCCTTTACAGTGATTCTCCCTCATATTCTATAATCACACTAGGTACATTATTAGCTTAAATGGCTGGAAAATTATTATAATCAGCCTGAATAGATTAATATTAACTTCTAAAAAGAGAGTGAGGAGTCCTGAACTCCTGAAATTGGCCCTGTTTAAATATTAAAGATATTATTTTCTTCTGGTTTAAAAAATAAACAGGGCAGAAGGAAATGTGTGATTCTTCCACTAACTGAGAAAGGCCAGTCTGCTTCATTCTAAGAGAAACAAAAAGATCACAAAGCAAGGCATACTGAGCATGCAAGAAGTCTGTAATACAAACTAAATCAGAGGGCAAATTTCTTTTCCCTTTATATATCAGAATACCTGTTCTGAGAAATTGAAATAAGAATACTCACTCCAAACAACTGCAGACTGCAACAATATACAACTTTGAACATGCTTTTGAAATAGTAACAATTAAAAGATACCAGTTTGCTGCATACATTAGCTGCCCTCAGTTACAGTGAGAATAAAATAGAAAGCTGGGAGACTTTACCATTCAACGGCGCTTGCACTGAGAGTTGTATCTTTAAGCAGAAAATAAGCACAGCAGTGACTGTGGCTATACTGAAGCTCTTGGCTGACATCTCAAGGAAAGACTTAAAATATTCCAAGAGTTCACGGGTTTCTCTGCCCTCTGAAGAAGCTCCCTTGTATATATGTGGCAAACAGCAGAATGCACACATCTAGAGCTTCTGCTAATGAGTTATTGCTCTTCTCTCCCCTTGCCTCTCTCTTTCCTCTTAGGACTGCTTTTTATAAAGCTCCTGAGACTCAACCCAAAACAAATGATGTAATCAGACCTGCCTCTAGGTCACAGCACCCTCAGAAAACTGATCATATCCTCCTTTACCTCAGTTTTAGTGAGCTACTCACAGAGCAGACTGCAGCATGTAGAGAGGGAATTTAAATGTGGAGCTTCAGAAATTATTTCATAGAGACAAAAATGCTTAAAAAAGCTGCCCTCTTAAAGGCCATGCCACAGTAGAGTTTTTCTAGCCTGTTTCAGAGTTTCTCCCTCAACTCCCTTTTGTGGATCAGTGTGATTTAGCATAATGGTCCACTGTGAGGACTGGAAGGAGGCAGGGGAAGAGAAACGAGGCTGTGTGTGAAACTCTCAATAACTTTGCATGAGCATGTCCCATGCAAACCATCCAACTTGTTAGGAAGGGATTTTTTGTAAGCTGAGAGCTGTTGGAAGTGGGAGAACAATGAAGATTCATGAAGAAGCCATTCTAAAAGTCTAATGTTATGTTCAGGATGTGTAGGGAAAGGGGGCTAAAGAGGAGCACAGGCTATGAGTTAAAGTCCTCTTCTGAAGGTGACTAAGGAATAACCTCTTAAACTGAGAGCATCATGAACAACTGAGGAGCAAAAAGTGGAATTGGAGAGGTTATTATTTTAGTTGAGTGCATTATTAGTTATAATTACTGTTAACTGCTTACTGCATCTCAGTAACAGCTCTGTAGCATGTATTAGTTTTGACTGGTCAAACTATTTTCAGCATCAGGTGTTGTTTAAATGCTCAGTTTTACTAGACTTGCTTATTTTTTCCTGCTGTTATTTATGGGGCTGACAAAAGGAACAGAAAGTTCACTGGAGTATGGCTCACTTGTCTCTAGATCCCAGGTAAGGGCCTATTCTAGAGTATGATTCTGGCCTATTGCTATTGCACACTCAGCATGCCCCTCTGTGCAGATACGGTAAACGGTGTCCCTCTTTTTGTACAACAACACTTAAAAAGCCATGTTAAAAACATTTTCACTGCAGCTCATGCCCCCTCCCTCTAGATTATATCTGGCTGAACCAAAACAAGCAGAATTACATACACCTCTTCTTTCCCAGTTTCTGCTATAGTTTGGCTTCACATCCCCAGGAGGAATTCCAGGCAGTGCTTGTGCTTTCAAGGCTAGCTGGGTAGAAAGCTCTTTGCTTGCAAGATACAAACCACAGAAAAAGGAAAAAAAGAGTTCTCTTGACACAGTTAGCTGCCTGTATTCTGCACAAACCACACAGGGCTTGCCATTTTATTGTAGCTCTAAGAAATTTATGTTGCTAGCAGTTGATTTTCATTTTGGCATAAGTCCAAGGTGGAGACACAGCAAGGTTTTCATAGTTTGATGTGGCCTATGACAGGTAGTATGTTTGGATCCCCATTGTGAAAGGTTAGGTTGATTTTGGTTGGTGTGTGTTTATTACAGTTTAACTTGCACTGTCTCATAATTGTAGTGGTGTTTGTCAAGGTAGTAGTGACATAAAGACTAATGTCATAGGCATCCTAGAAAGTGCATAAGATGAGTTTAAGGCGATTCATTATGCTGAAAAATGTCTTCTATAAATGTGTTTGCCACATTGAAATACATATTTACAATGCAATGTGCAATAAATAAGTAGAGCGAAGAACAGGGAGAATGATAGGGGATATGAATAATGGAGAAAAAACCAAAATGCAAACACCCAGCACGGCCATGGCCTTCAGAGGAGACTCAGCATTGAATTTGCAGCACAGGCTGATTTTTTTGTCCAAGTGACACTGAAACTTTGGCTTCTATGGCACCACAATGTGACAAACACAATCAGGTATTAGATACTACCTCAGTCTCACCATGTACCACAGAGCTACTTTTAAAACAGATAATTCTTTCTGCTGAAGTTCATTTCAAAGGGCAGAATCATAGAATCAATAAGGTTGGAAAAGACCTTAAAGATCATCAAGTCCAACCTGTCACTCAACACCTCATGACTACTAAACTATGGCTTCAAGTGCCACTTCCAATCCCTTTTCAAACACCACCAGGGATGGTGACTCCACCACCTCCCTGGGCAGCCCATTCCAATGGCCAGCAACTCTTTCTGTGAACAACTTTCTCCTCACCTCTTCCCCTGAAGAGCAGTGTGAGCAGCATAATTGTTTTCAGTCAAATTCCTCTGTACTGATTTTTCCTCCCAATCTTGGCATGTATAATGTGAAACATAAAGGGGACATTGCTTCCCAGGGCAGAGTGCTGTAGAAATTAGACAACAACAAAATAAATGGCAATTAAGTAACATGAACTAGAGATTAACATGGTTGTGGAGACATTAATAATTAGACCTGGGCAGTGTCACAGGCAAGTCTGCAACCAAGTCAAGAAATACATCAGTATTTCTCCTGTGCCTCAAGGCATATAAATTGATCTCACTTCAGACCATCTTCCTGAACAACTTAGATTAGCAAAATGGTAATTTGATTTGAAAATTCACTCTCTTGTTATTTTCTGTAATGCATCTAAGCATGCGCTGCCCTTCAGGAGATCCATAGGTGAGCTCTGTTGAATGTGGTAGACTGAGACTGCTATGATCACCAACCAAGATTATTCCTGTTGCTTTCTGCAGAGCTTAGGCTTATGTGTGCTAAAAAGAGCAGCTCCCTGAGGTTCATCAGCAAAGGAAATTCTGCTGACCTGGTTACAAAAACAAAGACTTCTTGGGTTCCCAATGCTTCTATCCTCAAAACCAGTCCACCCCCATGTATTCATTTTGTCCAGCCAGTAACACACCACCTTCAGAACAAACTCCAAGTACAGATTGACAGGCACAGCAATGACACTTGGCTCCTATATTGGGAAACTGCTTTCTGTTAGCTCATGTATTGTCCTTCATTTGTCCTTCATTTTTAGGATTACTAAATATTCTGTTTGTATTTGTTATTCCAAGAATTACTTCATCATGAGAGTACCCTTTACTGTGATCACAGCAGGTATGAGAATGAGACACAGGACAAAGGAATGAAAAATTTAGATAAGAAACGATGCTGTCACTATTTGCAGGGAGTCAAGAGACCTTCAATGGCTGCACAATCTATGATTGTGTAGGTCTTTTTATGAAATCTTTTTGTATTATAAATGAGCCAGAATAGGTGTTTTCCCAAACTTTATGGGAAAAGTTAAATTAGCTCTGCAGTTGAGATTCAAGGCTGCCAGGAACATCCATGTATCTGATGTGCAAATTGCCAAATTTATTTATTAAATCAAACTCTGCCATTGTCAAACAGCCACATTTTACAGTGGTGGACTCAAGAACTGGGGAAAAAGGAAATGAAACCCATATACTTCCAGCAATTTCAAATTGCAAGACATTAGAAATATTTCTGATACGATGATGATTGCTTTGGCCTTGCTTACACAGTTTTCACAGCATCATCCAACATACACCCAGATAAAATGTCTTTTCTTTTCTATATATTTTTTTTTCCTGTCTTCACTACCTCCTCAGGCTGCCCGTTCCAATGGGCAATCACTCTCTCTGTGTAGAACTTCTTCCTAACATCCAGCCTAAACCTCCCCTGGTGCAGCCTGAGACTGTGTCTTCTTGTTCTGGTGCTGGTTGCCTGGGAGAAGAGACCAACCTCTTCCTGTCTACAACCTCCTTTAAGGCAGTTGTAGAGAGCAATAAGGTCACCCCTGAGTCTCCTCTTCTCCAGGCTAAGCAGCCCCAGCTCCCTCAGCCTCTCCTCATAGGGCTTGTGTTCCAAACCCCTCACCAACTTTGTTGCCCTTCTCTGGACATGCTCCAGCAAGTCAACCTCCTTCCTAAACTGAGGGGCCCAGAACTGGACACAGTACTCAAGGTCTGGCCTAACCAGTGCAGTGTACAGGGGCAGAATGACCTCCCTGCTCCTGCTGGCCACACTGTTCTTGATGCAGGCCAGGGTGCCATTTGCCCTCCTGCTTTTCACCATGGAATAAATGTTGTACAGCCATAACTGCATATAACTTGTTATAAGATGTGGAATTTTTTTTTTGCAATTTAATTCCTAAAGTGTTTCCCATGCTGGAGCATGGGAAAGGGTCATATCATCCCATCATGCAAGAACAAGTGAAGAGTCATGTATTTTAGCAGGAAATCAGATTGGAAGTGCGGGCTTTCAGATGTGCTTCAAGGAGTGTCAACACATGAGTTGACAAGCAGATATACAAGAGTTAATTTTTAGTGCCTATTAGTTAATGGAAATGTTTTCTATTTATCTTATTGCAAGCTGGTTAGTCTGGATGTGACACTACTAAATATTTGATACTCCATGCCCATTAAATGGATGACAGGAGGTCTTCTTGTCAGAGAGTACATTTTGAATTTTCACTTGCAAATTTTATGGTAATTTACTGACCTCCCTCACTCTCTCTTTTTAGCGTGTTTGGCTTCAGAGATGAAGCTGAATTAAAATGGAAAAGGCGGCTTTGAAGAGAGCAGTGTCAAAGGTCAGGGGGGCTGCTGATACTGCATGGGTACTTTTCTTAAAAAAAATATTTTATAATACATGTGGGTGGGTGGTCATAACAAACAGACTCTTTATGGAGCACCTTGCATACTGTAAACAGAAAGCAAATGAGAATGTGACTTGTGTCCAAAATAAGAAATTAACTCAATGGTTGCAATAACTGAAATCAGGCTGGCTCATAGTGCCATCTAGTGGGGTCTCACCCAGTCCACCCCCCAGGTTTGTGAGGCTGGTGGGTGGGGTGACTGCTGGCAATGAGGCCCAGTGAGAGTGGGTGGGTGCAAGGTTGATTTACTGGTAACCTGCTGTGCCTAAGTGAAAAGTCTAACTCCAGGACTGTCTGAAGAATCTTGGAAACCAAAGCACAGCATTGACAGACAGATGTAGTCTAGGTGTTTCAGGTACCCTAACAATGTTTGAGGAGTCTTGGGTACCAGGCAGTTTGCATCAGTGACCCAGGATAGAATTCTTTAAACTGGGTCCTATTTTCATGTTTGAGCTGTGCTGGAATATAAACCTTGATGTCTGTGTCTGAAATGTTAGTGCGCTCTGCCTTTAAGTCCACCCTCTCAGCGTCTCTAGTTGTGTAGGTAAAGCAGATTGTTCAGAGCTTCAATATTTGTTGTCTTCTTTTTGACACTGGCTCACCTAGAAAGGTCACTGTTGTTAAACCAGCTGTTTCTTGGTTACGGGATTTTATGAGTGATATTTTTATTTCAGGTTCGTTCCTTGTTTCCTTGACATCATCTTCCTTCAGGCCTTTCAGTCTTTTAAAACCATTTCTAAATCACTATGCAATATAGGAGGTTGTTCAGTATCTTTGCTTATATTGTATGTACCCTACTTAAAGTTCACAAACTTTCAGTTAGTTGTTTGACAGGCAGATGAAGCTGAGAATAGGTCACACTACTAGGTACTACCTGACTGACTTTCATAGCCAAACCTTAGTGCTAGGAGAGCCTTCTTGCAACATTGTGCACAGGCAAGGTGAAAATCATAGGACTATGCTGCACCAGCTGGCTTCAGTCACAGATCTGGTTACAAGAGCTTCCTACAGGTGATCCAAGACTGACAGAAGCAATATATGATAGCAAATTCCTTTTTTTTTTTTTAAACACAGACAACTGCTGACCTCCTTGTTACTCTTTAATGATCATTTTAGATGCACAAAATAATATGCTGAGGGTGACCAAAGAGCGAGGGAAGGTGGCAGAGCAGCAGAACTGGTAGATGCAATAATAAGTGGAAATGCTGGACTGCATATTGTCAATCATCATGTGTGGCCATCCCAATTCTGCCTTCCATCCTAGTGTGAAGGTCTGAAATTTACTTACATTTGGCCATTGGATCATATCTAAGAGAGCTGGAGAGGTTCATGATCTGTTAAATTCAGAACTGACTAACCCACAGCCTTGGATCTGCATGTCTTCAGGAGCTGAATGCTGGTCTTGGCTGGTGAAGCACAACCAGCCAGTCACGCAGAAGCTGGAAACAGAAGAGCAGCCATAGGATAGCTCTTGTGGAAACCCACAGCTTACTCTGATTAGATCATAGGGCTTTTCTGCCCTTGAAGCTTAAGTGCTATATGTTTCTACTGTTGCAGTTTTGTGGTTTGAGTCCTGTGGTGCAGTGTTGCACAGATATGCATATGTCTGTATGCACTTCAGAATGAATCTTACTTAAAAATGAAACCCACAAGCAGTCCCTTGAGGACAAAAAGGAATTTTAGTTGAAATACCAGAATTTAATTTGAAGTCTTTAATTTGGTTTCCAGTAACAAAATTCTAGCCTGCAGAAACAGCACATGTTTTGCTCTGTTTGAAAACTTAGGTTTTGCTGGCATCAGATGACTCTTCTAAGGGTATTTGGACAGTTGGAATTAGGGATAGCTCTAATTTAACCCTTGGAAATTAGTATTTATTCTTTTTGGGTGTGTGTTCACTAGATGAGAACAAAGAGATCCCAGAAAACTTGTACATTAGAGGGAGCCTTTGAGTGTTTCAAAATAAGAATATATAAATAAATATGTAATAAAACCACTAGAAGATGAACATATCCATATTTTTTTAAGGCATATATCAAGATATAATTACTAGGTAGCTAACTGTTAAATGCATATTAACTTCTTCCTGGCACACAGCAGTCTTTGAAGTGAACCTTACATGATCAGTTAAACTTTGGGGACAGTAGATAAACTTCTCTTCCTTGGCAAAGTCACTGAATGTGGATCCTGAGGCACAATGCATAATGGTAAACTTGTTTTGTCTGTGTTTTCATTTTGTTCTTGCTTCCTTTATATCAGCAAGTTTGAAAGGTAAGGATTACCTCTTGAAAAATCCTTCATATTGAAGATAATGCACAAACCCAAAATACTGATCAGTGGTCCTTACAAGCCACAGACTTAGAGCAGGAATTCATAAATCCTGTGCCCTTCCCTCCAGATTATATTCTACCTGTCTGAAATTCCCTCAAATGATTTTCCATCTCTCCTTATGGAATAAATTTCTGCTGTGGCAAAATAGTCCAGTGAAGTAAAATTCAAGAGTCCTTGTGGATTCTGAAGTATACGCTAAGTGGGCAGGGAACTGGTGGCCTGAGCAGAGCAGCACTCCAGGACTTCTGGTATGAAAAGGCCAGTTGTGTGTAGCCATTTGGAATAGGTTATGCAGCACCTATAAAAGAATGCTGTATTTACAGTGGCTGTAACTATAACCAGTTAGAAATATTTCTAATCTTGGCTTCCATGTGAGTCAAAAGTCCAAACATATTGCCAGCTAATTTCAAGGTATTACATTTGGTTTCTAAGAAAAAGACCTGTCAAATGTCTACTTAATGGCCATCATTGCTGCCTGCTCTGCTCTGATGTAACTTTCAGCACATGAAGATCACTTCATATGTGAGAAGGGTCCCAGACCCCATTCAGGGGAGTGACTGACTGGGTTCCCTGGGTCCTGGCAAGGGGGGCTGTGGAATGTTTTCCAAAGATTGTGGGAAATTGCTCTCTGGCTGTCTTCAGTAAACAATATTTGGTATAATTTATTTCTTTGAGAATAGGAAAGAATTACATTAGCCTCTCTAGCCTTTCCAAAAGTATTCCTTTTCAAATTGACTATTGGTTCCTAAACCCTTTCAACCTTCTAGGAACTGTGAACTGCAGGGGAGAGAGCTGGCAGGAGGAAACTGAGCTCTGTAGATAGGACGTTAAGCCTGAGTGATTACTGTTGAAAATCTGTGGTTTAATACTATACTACCATGCAATGTTGCAATGTTTGCCTTTTCAGGGCATGGCAAAGAGGACAGGAAGATGTAAGATTTGCTGAAGGCTTAGATGTAGATGGGAACACTGAGGACAGAGCTTGTCAGCTTATACCAAACGCAGGTCATGATGAATAGGGCAGCCAGCCTGGTGAAGACACTAGGCTTTGAAAACATGGCCAGGGAATCAGGACTCTGCGCAGCAGAATGCTTCCCTGCTTTTCTGACAGTAGTCCAACAGGAAGCTCCTTTAATGATCATGAGCCAGTTATTACAATGCCAAGTGTTGGTAACTCATGGGCTGGGGCACCATGTGCCCACCTTTGTTTTTCCCATTTCCTGCATCAGTGCCTTCTCCAGGCTGCCCTTTCCCCTCTCCAGCACACCTCCAGATTCTTTGCTCAATTTTCAGAAAAGAATATGAAAATTGTTTCCTTTTTGGAAAAAAAAAAGGAGATGTTCTTTTTACATTATACATCTCATCCTTGCCTCACAGCTGGGGCAGAAGGGAGGGGAGCTCACTCAGAAATACCTCTCCACTTTTCCAGCCTGATGTGTGGAGCTGCATGAATTTGCAGAGCCCTCTGTAAAGCAGAGGCATCTTGTTTTGGTCTTTGGCTCAGAGCGCTGTCTCTTCTGTGGTACTGACTGAGCAGTAGTGATGGGACATGAAGTTGAGAATGTTTCTATGATTGTGTTCCAAGGCATGTTAAAATGGGGTTTGTAAGGCAAATAGAGGAGAAGATATATTGATCTCTTGCGCTTTTCAATATAAAGGCATTACCCCTCTAGAGACAGGTCCCTCACATTTTTCAATTGCAGTCCTTGATTTCTCAGCCTGTCCTAGGTTCCACTTGATCAGGGAATGATCTTTCCTTGTTGTTACAGTAGAGCAGAGAACCTAAGTCTTTGAATGGGGGAATGGAGTAGAAGTGATGACCGTGTGAATGATACGCAGCAAGAATTGGTATCTAAAATAGGCTCCAGCAAATTTCCTTTTCACCTGCCAGGTGACACCCCTGCCACCACATGAAAAGCACAAATGGTATCCTATGTTATGAGAGGTTGCCTAGTAAAGCTGTATGAAGTAATAAAGGAATCTCAAGGGCAAAATGTTTTCTGTGGTCACTGCTGTGACTAACAAGGTTTCTCTGTACTCATTTAAAAACATGTTGGTGATGTGTTTGTGTGGGGGGATGAGAAAGGATCCCTGCAAGGTGGCAATAGACCAAACCAAATTTCCAGCAGAAGTTTCCAGCAAATATAAAATGTGAATTCATGATGCTCTCAGGTGGGCTTTATATAACAACTAAATAATAGGTATATACTTGTGACTCACTATATTTGTCCCGTCTACATGCTATGGAAAGCCCAAAAGTGGTTAAAAAAAGGCTCAAGCAAACAAGTCAAGAAGCAGAGTACAGCAAAGTGAGGCATTTTACTAAAGATGGAACACAGCTTTCTCCTCATTGCTTTGCACTTGTGGATCCTGCCAGAAATACTACTCAGAATAACAGGATCCTTTTTCTTGCTGTCCTCTGCTCTGTCTGCTTCATTCACCACACATGGTCATGGTGTTGATTCAAGAACTTAAATATGAGACACTGAAGGAGTAGCCAGACAAAAGTCCTGCTATAGGGAAGACAGAGGCATTCAGGTACTTACATCATCAGTTCCACCTTGTCTAGGTTCTAAACTGACATGATAGAAGGGAGAGGACTAGAAAGGACAGTATGAGTTCCTATGCTGGATTTCACTTCCTGACTTTGTGACTATTTTCCGTTGGCTTAATTTCTGTCTTTGCACCTTTGTAAATACCTGTATATGATGCATGCTTTCCACATTGTGGCCAGCCAGACCCATAATGCAGTATCAGCTGGAGAAGTTTGTTTCTTCCTTCCGCTGGTGCAATTGTGCTCTTTGCTCTGAGCGTAAGATGGTCAATGCAGGATAACTGGCTAGAGCCAGACCAGAAGTCCCTCTGAGTGTCTGCATGGCTGAGGGATGTTACATGCTCATTAATTCTGAGTAATTCTAGTTCTATTACAAAACAAAACCAAATAACTAAGCCAAATCTGTGTGTGACTGGAAAAACAAAACAAACCAAAACCCCCAAAACCAAACAAATCCCAAAAAACCCAAACCTAAAAACTAATTTTACAGCTTTTTCCAAAATATCTTTAAGCTGTCTGGAGTGACTCACTGACGTCTGCTACACATCAAGAGATCTAAAGGTATATTTTAAAATAAAACTGGAAGGATGAATATTAACTCTTTTTCAGCCTCGGCTTAGTGTTCTGGGTTGAGACTCTTCTAAAGCAACAGGAGAATCTATGCTCAAGAGACTACAAGAGGATTAAAATAGCCTTCTCCTCATGCTGGTCTTGCAGAATAAGCTCTGCTCATGCAGAAACTCAAGTCAAGATGTGCTCCAAGCAGTGTTTTATTAGCTCTGGAGACATAGAAAGCTTGCTTGGTTTGTCTTGCTGTGCCAATACTGTGCCAATAATATGCTGACTTTAAAAGCCAATGTGAAAGATGTTAGTGTTGTAGTTTTCCAGAAATGTAAATCTCTTAATCGTGACTGGGGGAAGAGGCAGATGGGAGCTAGTTCTTTGCATGAAGGCCTGAAAATTTGATATGTTTTAAATTAAATGTATTCTGCTTATATAATACAATGCACAAATCTTTTAAAACATTAACTGTCATCCAGAAATGCAGAGCATCCACATCGCCTGCCCTGTGCTCCCTTTGGGATGCCCGTGTAAGAGTGGTGCAGCTTCTGGTTTGAAACCCCATGATGAGGGGATATTTCATGCAGCCCCTGGACCACAGAGCTGTTGGAATTTTCCAATCTGCTTGTCTACTGCAGCAGTCTTGTGTGCAAAGATGCAGCATAACATATGTGGTGGTAACTACATTATCATAACAAAAAGGGTAAAAGGGGATGAGTATAACCTGGCACTGTAGATTGTAAGCATTTCTGAATAACCTCTCTTAGTACTGCAAACCACTTGCTTATGGAGATGCTGCTGGCAAATAGGAAGGATTTCTTCACCAATAGGCAATTCATGAAGAGGTTTTTCCACATTAGCTGCACAGATCTGTCCAGGTGATGGTGAATCAAATGGATTTTTAAGTTAACTTTTCATTTCATCACTTAATTTGAGCTCTTAGTGATGCATCTGCACAATCCCTGATGATTTGTGGCCAAGCTAAGTAAACAGAACCTCAAACTGCTAAAGCTCTGAAATGTTTGTAGGTCTCTGTAAGAGCAGAATAATTTGCAAACAATATAAGCAACACATGCAAACAACACATACAAAAAGCCCATTTGCAGGAAAAGTCTGCAAGTAATCCTAAGTTTTCACTTCCTTGTGTGTAGGTACATTGTGGGTTTGCATTGCCTATGGTTTTACAGCATTAACAATATCTGCTCATTTTCCCACAAGACAAGGTGCCATACCAGTTCTCCCTCTATAGTTAACAGCCATAGTTAACTCTAGGCATCAGCAAAAGAGCTGCCTGGAATAGCAGCCTGCTGGCAGCAGAAATGCCTATGCCACAACCTTAGACAGCCAGTCTAATTGTGGCTATGGTTGGTGTTCAGGCAGGAGGCAGAATGGGTATGGCAAAGTTTGGAGTCAGACTGATCAGCATCTCAGCAACTGAAGTTGCTGTTTACAGGTTTTTTTCTGTCTTTCCTGCCTTTTATCCTAGGAATGGCAAAATGCAGTGTGGTCTATGCAGATGAGAAGAGAGGTTTGTTAACCCCTCTATCCTTAGAGAAGCTTTACCTTCATGCAGAAATACTGGTAGCAATAGTGTAAACCCTGAATCTGGGAAAAAAATATGATTACAGGCCATGCTTATGAATGCCTAAATGTTCTGGTTATTTAGATCAGCCTTTTGATCTACTGCAGTTGTTACATTTACCCATCAAAAGAAAATTATTCTATGTTCAGCAAGCATATCTTGGTTAACCTGTACTTCAAAGTCTTTGCCCTTATGAACCTGAAACATGCTAAGCCTTTTGTTTTCCCCTAGGCTTGCATGAAGTGGCATTAAATGAGACAACGTGAACTGGGTGTTCTGAGTTAAAAGCCCTTTTTTTAAACTACACTGCACACTACACAAGTTTAATAATTTCTTGAGTCTGGATACTCAGTCATGTTTACAAGAGCAAAATCTCGTTATGCTCTAAATGCAGGCCTGGAAATCTGCCTACTTTAAATACCATGCTTAGGACAGAGACAGCACAGCAATGAAGTCTGACATTGCTTAAGCGTTAGTAATTTTTAGGACACAATGGAATCTTCAAAGTGTTCTTCTACAGAAACAATTATAGTTTAATGAAAAGATCACAATGATGAGTTTTCTGTATCATTTTTTCAGCTGTTTGCTACTTTCCAGAACGGTGCTAACATGCAATAGGGATAGATGATGGTTAGTCATATGGATTTTGGCGCTTTTACATTGCTTGTATGTTTGAACCATGGGAAGCAGTTCTCATGAAGATGATGATAGGAATATGTGAATCGGTGAAGACATCAGGATGTAGTTATGCAGCTGCTGCTTAACTATCTTTAAGTGACTAGTGACAGGGCAAGGAAGGACCACAAAAATGCAGCAGGTCTTACCAAGCTTATTCATTTACTGACTGGAACATCTATTCTGGTCCCTACTATTAAAACACACTTTTAACAAAAGGGAATCATACTAATGAAAGGTTTTACTGCAGTTGTGTGTCACCTTAGATTCTTTTAGACACATGGACCTCAGGACATACAGAAATGCATGTTAACGTGGTAGTGTCGTAGTCAGTTAGGGACAGCTGCATTATGGGAATGTCACAAAGCACTTCCTGAAGGAATGCCTCTAAATGATTTTTCACAATGCGCCATAAATTCCTGCCCACTCAGTCATTATGGAAATCAGTCTGGGTAGGTTCTAGGGTCTAGCAGGTAAAGAAGTGATGATGTAGACCTGTAGATAGCTTTTAATAATTGCCTCCGTTATATTGAGTCTGATGGTTGAAGGATCTGAGTGAAAGAAATTATATGAACTATCTTCAGATAGTTTTCTTGAATGTGAATTGTATCATGCTATTGTACTAATTTCCTGAGCCTCCCTGTGGTAGTTATCTACCCACCACACTCCCCATCTACAAAATGCCATGTATTTCCGTGATTAAAATCACATTTGAGCATTGATCTTTATTTTGAAGCAAGTCAGAATGCAAAAAGCCTCATCTACATCTCTGTTCTTCAAAATTCAGAGCTATCTGTGAGAGCAGGAGGTCATAGAAGCTCTTTGATTATGGCACCAAATCACTGTTGGCACATTTTGCTGTAATGAGTTATTCAGTTTGGTGTTTGGAGCTTAGCAAGACTGCTCTGAAAGGTCTAATACTTCTCATAGGGTGATCCCAGTACTTCTTATTTCAGAACAAGCTAAATATCTCTTCACTTTATTTTACCATCTCAGTTTCAAGTTCCAAGTAGAGAAGAAAAAATTCAGAAGGTCTTGTTCAGTCCATGAATTAGATGTTAAGCCAAGGAACCAAGGAAAGCAAATCTGAACCAATGGACTCCTTTATTGACAACTCAGCTACTCAACTTTGTGAATAACTGAGTCTGACAGTTACATAAACCAAAGAATATAATACTAGTGCTGTGGCAAGAAAATCCCTATTTCCCTGGTAATGAGCTGATCTCCAAACAGGATAAACTGCTGCTATTAGTGACCTAAGATAAGCCTTATTCAACTCAGCTATCGGTGAAGTGTATGTACTGTCTTGCTGTACTACGGCAAGGTTTTTTCCGGGGATACTTTGCTTTGGAGTCAAAAAATGTCAGAATCAAAATACTCTGATGCATTGTCAGCTTTTGTGTTAATATTTACAGTTCTTTGTGGTCAGTAAAGTAGAACCAGGATCCAGTATGTGCAGTACAGTACAAAATTCTTTGTACGAAACTAGAAGCAAGTACGTGCAGCGAAGAGACAGCTGGCATGCCTTTGTAGCTTACAGCAAACAAAGAAGGAAAAACAGCTTTGTAGAGTATTTTGGCTATCAACATTCTTGTTTAATGTAGAAAGAAAAGTTACATTGTTTGTGTGCAGTTACAGTTCATAGATACATATGATACTTTTACTGTAGTAATATTCTACAGATAAAATACATATACATAGACAGAGACAATAACAGATGTTGGAGGTGAAAAAAGTGTCCTTCGGCACTACCTGGTGCCCTTGCACTTGTGTCACACTGCCCCCTCAAGGCATGTGTACAGAAGTGTCGTGGCCGTGCTTTGAAGAAAGCCATACCTACTTACATGCTTCAATCTTCTGTCCTAAATATTGTCACAGATGCTTGCTCTGGGCATTTATCTAGTTTAAAAGTTTTGTCCTTCATCTTGGGCATCTTGCCTTTTAGAGAAGATTCTTGAACCTAGTAAAGGGTGTTTTGATCACACTGAAAACATGTGTGACCTTTATTTTCTGATGACATGCAGGAAATGAAAACAGATTGTTAATGAGACAACACGCTGCCAGAAATGTGCTTGTGGCATTTAAAGTGCTGTCATGGACTTCCATACACAGATGCATGCAGCTAAGCTGTCTGCTGTAGAGGTGGCATATAACTCACAGAGTTGCTATGCCAGCCTCTAGTAAAGGTTTTATTAAGCCTTTATTCTTGCCTATATTCTTATGCTTTCTGTCGATATTTTCCATGCCAGTTGTTTGCCTCAGAGCTGTATCCATACTGAGTTAAGAATTCATTTCCTTGTGGTGTATTTCTGAGTAGCCTCTGTTAATACCACAGTCATATCTGAATGTTTTACATTTCCACTTTTGGGAAATAGGCAGTGGAAGCCAAATCTATAAAGTTTATACTAGGTCTGGATTGGAACATAGTGTTTTCAGAGTGTTTACTGCTTTATGTGTTTAAAGCAAAAGGCTTGCTAATATCCTTTTCAGTTAAGTGCTCAGGGCCTCTGCCAATCTCATTCCACACATTCTGAGTTTACCGCTTAGGAAAGAAGAAACATGCCATCCTATCTTTATGAATTTAATCAAAAAATGGAGGATGACGGGTTAGCTATAGACTCCAACATGTGAGCTCTGAACAGAGCTGTCCCCTTTTCCTGAGCTGTAGTTGAGAAGGTTAGCCTTCTACTTAAGCAAACAGATCTACTTAGTGTAAAAGAAAAAAAAAAAGAAAAAAAGTTCTTCAGGTTAGCATTCAACATAGATGGATGACTACATGTATCCCACAAGAGGATGTTGTGTGGAGTATCTCTGTTGTAGTAGAGATAGTGATGTGCTAAATAGAAGTTTCTAATTTCTAATGGTAATTCACAGGCTTCTGTTCTGCAGTGGTTGAACCCATTATGAGCATTCCTGAAGGGTTTGTCTTAGTTAACATCTAAATTACACTGATCTGAGAAAGGATGGGAGCAAGAGATGGGACTCTAGTTCCAAATCAAGTGATTTGTACTCAAGAAGCCTTACTGAAAAAGCAAACTGAAAAAGAAAATTATACCTCGAGCTCTTGCTCCAGTTTTCCTCCACATTCAACACATGTGCCTCACTGAAAGCCACTTTAAACTACCCTCGTTGTAGTAGTGCTTTAAAGATCTGAGCACTCATAGAATTGCTTTATTGATCAATTGTTTTTCAGTAGGCAAAAAGGCTGCATTACAAATGTATTTATTGCTCTTCTAAATTGCCCTTATGCATCCTCACATAAGTGATAACTGCTATGCATCATGACTCCCTAACAGACTGAGTCACCTTTACTTAAGTATTTATCTTGGCAACCAAAGATAAAAGGTTTAAAGGCTACCATATTTGCTGTGGACGTGGCAACTAAAGCAAAGAGACATACAAACATTTGGGTAAAATTACACTGTTTAAACAGTTTCTCTGAATGAATGTCAATCCACAAATGAAAAGAGGAAGGAAACTCCATTATTGTCTTGCAAGGGGAGGAGGTGTGGATGAGTTTGGCTCCTAAACATGAAACATCAGGGATGGAAGATGCAGGGCCTATCTCGGTAAACTGACACTTTTTATTTAGCAGTTTTTCAAGGATAAATGCTGTGCCACTCCCAGCCTCCTTACAATTCCAAGCACCTTTTGGTGTGGTTTTGTTTTGTTTGTTATTGTTGTGCAAAACTGAGGAGAAAGATTATTTTTCTTGGTGTATAATAGTGCAAGTTGAATAGTCACATCTTAAAATAAAGGTACTAGATGGTGATTAAAGGCTTCTTAAATGAAAAGAGTCATGTGGGAGAAGTCTACATGTTTGCAGCCTTCTGGACTAAGAATAGGAACTCTAAAAGAAAGCAGTACATAGGCCATGTATCTCCAGTTATATCTTACGTCTTTGCTGCAATGGATCATGCCTTTTCATCTTCTCTTAAAGAAACTTCTAGCCTTCACCCCTGCTCCCAATTGTAACACTTCCTATCTGTGACCCCATTCAGACTGTTGATTCAGACTGTTCATGAGGGGCTTAGGGGAAACAAGGTCCTTATCTCCAATTGATTCTTACCTCATACTTGGATCTATTAACATCTTGCCAGAAGATACTCTTCTAACATGGCTGTGTGTGACCGTCACAGCTCTGCAATTGGTTTCTGCTGGTAGGGGTTCAACTCCAGTGCAAGACCATCCTGCTCTTTTGAGACAGACCTTGCGTATGCTTACTTAGGAAAGGAATTGGTTCTCCTTTCTAGGTATATCAACTGTAAAGCCAAGAATGGCAGTGTTAAAATGAAAGTAGATTATTGAAAGTATTTAAGCATGTTTGTTTTGCCATATTAAATCCTTGTTAATCAGTTCTTTGCTTCTCAAAGACTGGCTGTACTGCTAACAAAATCCACACTGGGAGATAAGAACTGACTGTTTTGGTTAAACTCTGCAAAATACTACGGAGAGGAAATGAGAAAGGCAGATTAAACTGTGGTTTCTTTTTCATGGGTGGAACATGACAGTATAAACATATGAATTTGTTATAAAAGACAGAAAGCAAACACAGTAAAACTGCTGCTTTATTTCAACGTACATACATTATACATTGTGGCAGAGTGGACCCCTTTCTCTCATTTTCCCCCTGCCTCGTGTAAACAGGGTGAAAACAAAAGGGGGTAAAGAACAATGTTCTGCCAAGGAGATTTGTGACCAAGACTTATTTGATATAAATATTTTTTAAAAAGCATCTCAATCTGAAAATGGAGCTGTCAGTTTCTAAAATCTTCTATGCAGGTCACACAATGGGCAAAAACAGTAGCAAAACTGCATTTCTTACATTAGTTATGATAAGAGAGCTAAAACTCCTAATATGCAGGGGCCACAGTTGCTTAGATAAAACAAAACCCACCACTTTTTCAGGTATTACAGTGGTGGACTTTACTTGCAACATGTGAAAAGGAACCGAGTAGTTTCATCAGAACGTTTGTATTGATTCAAGCATGTAAACTGCTAAGCCATAAAATCGTCATTCTGCATTGTCTGGAGAAGCTGTCGTACAACAACTCTACTTTCATTACCACTAACTTAAGAGGTTATAGTCACTGAGTGGGAAATTCAGTAACGAGATAACGAGTCCAGGTCACTCTGTAACACAAGAGTGAGGCAAAGATATTTGCAAATAGTCAGCAGAAACACAAGGTGACTACTTCTTTAGTCCAGAAAGCTGCAAACTCCTGTAGCTAGGAAGGTTAAAGTAGGCAGCTTTAGAGGACAGCTCCGGCCGTACGCGCACGCCGCGAACTTAAGGAACAGTTTGCTGGAAAATGGCATCTGCCTTGACACACCAGTCTCCTGTGGCTTCCTTTCTAATGCCTACAGCTGCAGGGGCTGTGTGTGCGGAGAGCAGGGGCAGTCTGGTGGTCCGCAGTGAGACGGGATGTGCGTGTCGCAGGCAGGTCCGGCAGCGCCCACACGGCTGCTCCTCCGGCAGCCGCTTTCTGCCTGCACTTCGCCTCAGCGGCTGCACTCCGACCGTGGCCAGAGCAGGGCCCCCCTCCGTCCCTCTCCCGGCGCTGCAGTAGGGAACCGAATGCCACGCCACCGGCCGCAGAGCCTGGTAGAGGCGGGACACAAAGCAGCCTTGCCTGCCTGCCTGCCTGCCCGCCCGCCAGGCGCGGTCTGGCGCTACCGCTCCGCCTCGCACAGACGGGACGCCGCGGCGGCAGCAGCACGTAAAGCCCGGCGGGCCGAGCGCCGGACGGGAAGCCGGTTCCTCGGAAAGCCCGGTGGGAGGAATATCGGACGGGAAGCCGGTTCCTCGGAAAGCCCGGCGTGCAGCGAGGAGGCGGGGTAAGGGAGCCGCTGGGAGCGGACGGGAGGGCGGCTGCCCGCAAAGCCCGGCGCACGGATCACGAGCTTGGCCCTAAGATGGCTGTTGTGCGCGGGGCACCATTGCTGTAGCGCCGCGAGGAGCCGCCTGCCGCGCCCTGCCGCCTTGCCCGCCATGGAGTGCCCGCACCTCAGCTCCAGCGTCTGCATCGCTCCCGACTCGGCTAAGTTCCCCCAGGGCTCGCCCTCCTCCTGGTGCTGCAGCGGTGAGTGCTTCCTAGCGCGGCCTAGGCTGCGCCGGCCTGAGATAGCCCGGCCGCCCCGCGGCCCTTGCAGTGCGGGCGGGCGCCGCTCGCCGCCGCCCGGCCGCTCCTTTGTTCCCTGCGGGCCTCATGGGGCGTCTCTGCCCCTCGGCAGGAGGGCGCTCCGCGGCCAGGGCAAGGCCGAGGAGCATGGAGGAGGGACGGACGGCGGCTGCCTCAGCCCCCCTACCCCGCTGAGCGGGGCCCCGCGAGACCCCTCGCCCCGAGGGTTGAGGAGCAGCGAGTGGAATGCTGTGGTGCTGTGCCTTCCACCCCTTCTGCTCCCTGCGGAGGACCAGCGCAGCGGCCGCCACATGTCTCAGTGGGGTGGACGAGGTGGGGGGGGGGGGGGGTGTTCAGCCCCCGGTTCTGCCCCGGCCTTCCCTGCGCAGTTTAGTCCGGCGCACGAGCGCTGCCGGCTGGCCCGGGATGGGCTACAGACTTTGTCTCCGACGGGCGCGGAGGAATGCGAGATCGCAGCTCCTCGCTCCTTTTGTCTGCCGGAGGAACTGCGTGCTTAGTCCTGCCCAGGGGAAGCTGGGCCGCGAGCATCGGGACTGAGAGGAAAGGAGCCTGTGGCTGCTGCAGGGTCAGTGCGTTTTTAACATCATCCTGAGAGTACTTTTTTTCCTGAAAAACATTTTTGAAAGGACTTTAGAGAGCGTAGTTTGGAGAGCTGAGGCGGAAGGCGACGCTTGGGGCCCCTTTTCAAGGAGCAACTGGGTGAAGGTGGTCCTGCACACCTACTCAGATATGTGGATCAGTAGGCGTAGAGAGGTCATCTTTTTCTAGTAGGTTGCTCGCTGGTTTAATAATGCAAATTGCTATCTTTAAAATGTTTGCCACCTTCAGTACTGCCCCTGCCTCATCTTGTTCAGGGACTTTTCCTTTAAAGGTGCTGTGCCCAAGCTGTTTTAAATTCAGCATTCTAATAGATCGTCACACGCATCTACAGATAACCTCCGATTATTGCTGTCTTTTTTTTATGCATGTTTTTGTTTGCCATAACTAATGTGTTTAGTTCTGCTCGGTATGGAAGTAGACACAACCAAGTAGGAAGTAGGCCCCACAACGTGTTGTGCCCATGGGTACCAGGGAGGAAGCCTCTCCGGAATGACCGACCAGGGAACACTGAAATGCTAGATGTAGTTCAAGGTGGTCCTTTTCTAAAAGGGAAGGTGGTTGTTCTTTGTCTCACAGTGTGGGTGCTTTCCTGTGGGAAGGCTGTTGCTTACTTGAGTTCTTCCCTAATTGCAGTTTCCTGGAGCCAAGGTGTGGTAGTGCTGCTGTTTCCTTTGGCAAAACCAGTTATTTTACTCTGTAATGCTTTTGTTTGTAGAGTGAGTTCTCTTTACAGTGGTATAATGTGGAGAATGATTAGAAGGAAAGGAGGAGTGTAGGAAAATTTGTTGTGTCTAATGTTTCTTTACTGGAAAAAAATTAATGACAAGAAGTCTTAACTCTGTAGCTCCATCTGTTATCTTCAGAATATCAAGGGTAAGCAAAGTTGTCAACCAGAAGCATATGGCAGTAGGGAGTCACCCTTCAGATAGCTTAAAAAAGATAAAATTGCCAAAAGTAAAAACATGTGCTCTAATATAACATTCCAACTTCAAAAATTATCCAGTTTACAGCTACAGGACCCTGATAGGCATGCTGCTTCTCGACAAAGAAGTTCATCAATTACAACACATTTTCCTTTGCTGTTCAAAGGGTTTTTTCCCAAATTAGCCCTTATAGGGAGGACCAATTGCTGGGCAGTCAACTGATTTATGACAGCTGGGAGGCAGGAAGAAAGTGCTGGACACTTTGAGGAACTGAATAGACTGATGAGAATACCATGTCCAGGGAATGTCTCTGTTTACTCTGCTTTTAAAGAAAGTTAAGTCAAGTCACACAATACTTGCAGAGATAATTTGAATTCTTAACAAGTGGCAAGAGAAAAATGTAGGTATGTTGAATTTAAAACACTCCAATGAACAAACTGCAATTTAAAGCAAATAAAAATTGTTCTTTTAGAAAATGAATGTTGCATTCCTACTAGTACAGTAAAATGCAGTGCCTCTCTTTTCAGTTCCAGCCTAATGATATGTGATTATTGTTCCATTAATGGTACATGGAGTACTGTTTCTTCTTTCAGCTCATTTAAGTCTGATTAAGTTTTAAAGATAAATAATACTGGTTTCTGACAATTGACAATAAATTCCATTTCTAATGTGCTGGGTTTTGCTGCAAGTTGGTTACATAAGATTAAACAGAGAAAATGGCAAGTATAAATTAATATCTTGTCAAAATTGAATGCATTTTCTGTTGCATTTGAGGCTGATGTCTGTGGGCTTAGCTCTTTTTGTTGTTGATGTTGCCTCAGTTGGTGAAAAATATTTAGAAAGTAATTTTCTTCAGTCTGTAATAATAAGACATCTCTCATCAAGCAAATGGTCTTAAATTGACTCAGAACTTGTCTTCAGTCCTGTTCTAAGTTGCTGAACCTTTCCAGAAACGGAGAGTAGGTGAAGATACTGATACATGAAGCTTTTTGGCAGCCAGGTGACATGCCAAGTGATAGCAAAACATTGCAGAATAGGTTGGAGAGCAAGCTTTTAGTTGAGGCTGCCAGTAGCCATTTTTGTTAATACCTTTAATTTCTGTGATTTGAGGAGCTGGGTGATGAGTGCTGGTTAAGTACCTTTTCTTCACGTTTCCATAAAAACACAAAAATGTCCTGATTGTAACAGTACCTTCACAAGTAACATGGAGGTCTTTGTGTAGTGGAAGGGTGTTGCATTTGACACTAGTATTTGGAAATTTGCTTTACTGAAGTTAGGGAATTGATTAGAAGAGGACTAGCAGCCCGAATTGCTTTTTTGGCTTAAATCAGTTCCCCTTGAAGCTACTTGACAGAGTTGTTATGGACCTCTTGTGATGAAGAAAAGATTCATATTTGTATCAACACACTTGCTGTCAATGCTTCCTCTTACTGCTCTTTGAAAAGTCTTTCTTCTGGTGTGTGGTGATTTTTAAGTGTCCCTAGAATGTCGGTTATGTTACTGCTGTGTAGTTTGGAAGTCTGAGAGTTTAAGCACTCCTGTTAAGAAAATGGCATGCTTTCCCTTGAGTATTTAATCCAATCAAGTGTGCTCTGTAAAGTAAGTGATGCAGAAAGCAACACACATTTGCTTTGAGGAGCTTTAAGACTATCAAAAGAGAGCCCAGAATGCCTTTTTGCAGATCCAGAGGCAGTTTGTTGTTGTTGTGTCCTGGTTTTGCTGGGACAGAATCCTAGGGCAGCCAGGGCAAGCAGGCTGTTAGCCGATTCCAGGCAGGCTTAAGCTAGGAGAGGTAAAAGCCAGGGCAGCTGACCCGAGCAGGCTAAGGGTTGTATCTCATGCCATAAATATCAAGCTCATTGTAAAGGGGGAAGTTTGCTGAAGATGGAGGGGGCTCCTCCTCTTCTTTCTCCTCCTCCTTCTCTCAAGAGTCACCACCCCTGCAGAGGTTCACTGTCGTTCTGCTCCTAAGGACTACTTTTTTTGTTTATTGTGACCACTGTACATTCACTGGGCTGAGTATAACTTTGTATACTTTATACTGGCATTAGTGTTAATACCTGTTTTGCTGTTTCATGGAATCTGTTCTCATTTCAACTCACGTATCTCAACTTTTCCTGATTCCCCTTCCTTCCTGGAGAGGGCTCATCTAGCAATAGAGAATGGCTGTAGAGTAGCCTTAGATACAGACTAAAGGGAGGCATGTTCTTATTGTAATTGGACATTTTAAAGAGAAGTAGCAGAAACTGCACATAAACTGGAAATGGCTTTTAGTCAGTGCTGTCACATGAAATACTGTGTGCAGATGTCTGCTTGTGACAATTAGAGTGCAGTCTTCCCATGCGCTTTGATTTATGAAACTTCTACTGCAGTTGGAAGCAGATTAGCTGACGGCAAGTTGGCAAGGCTGCAAAGTGTCACAGACTGACTCAGTTGAATTTGTATGATGTGCCACACCTTCAACACTCTTTTGCAAATCATGTAATTAGGGAAAGTACTGTGGAACAGCTCAGATGTGGTATTTCTCAACAGCTTTTCATAGACTGATGAAATCACAGGGAGCCATGGCTTGCTTACTTGAGATTGCAATCTTTTAAGCACACCTGCACAAATCTGAAGAGTTATTCCAACTTTTTCCTGTGGTTGAAGATTTATTAATACTCACTGGTTGTTCAATGCATAATTTGAAGTTTGTTCTTTAGAAGAATAACTTCAGACAAATGGGATTGTGTCTGCCAAGATGGAGATTCAGTGACTTTTTAATTTATTTTTTTTAAAGGGCAATTGTACTTCTGAAGTATGCTTAAAACCATAGCTTTTCAGATCACTGTCACTTGAATAACTTTTTGTTTGTTTGTTTGTTTTCTTAAAATTTTGTTAAGTTACTGAAGAGCAATTCTAAATGTAGACTGATATTTCCTGCAGGAAATATTTGCTTGGCCTCTGTTTCTTATGTTCTGTTGAATAAAATTTGTAATTTCATAGCTGGTCAGAAACCTACATTATGGCATTTGTGAATGATGTTGGGGTGATAAAAAGACCCAGGAGAGATAGTGAGAGGAAGGTGTTTGAGGCCTAGTGAATGGTGATTATGGCAGAAATCTACATGTTAATGACATTCTTTCTGTGTTTGAAATAATTTATTAATTTACCTAGTAAATTTGTTCAAAATAACCTCAAATATCACTGAATGCTTTATATATATATGTGAGAGCAAATGTTTTTGTCCAAGCAGGGGAACTTTCAAGAACATGACTGTACTGGGTCAGATAGGTTTTCATATTGTGTTGTTGGTTCCCTCCCCCGCAGTTAAATCAGTTACACTGTTCTCTTTTCACTGGGGTAGGTAACACTGTGCGTTTTGGCATCACGCTGTTGCAATCAGTGCCAAAAGCAATATGCTGTAGAAGCTCAGGTCCACAGTTTTGGCTTTCCTTTTAATCTCGGCTCTTTGTTGTTGTTTCTTCTCCATTTCCATGAGTATGCTTCATCTGCTTTTACAACAGTATGAGTCTCTCCATTTGCATTTTTCCTTTTTGTTGGTAGAGGTCCTCACATCCTTTTTTTCTTCCATTTTAACTAGAATACAGGAGGAGAAAACTCACTGAAGCTGGAGGGGGAGTAGGTAGGACCTTCTTCCTGTGAAAAATTCTGTTCAGTCAGCGGCATGTAGACTCAGGGTAAGCTTATGAACAGTGTGTGGATGTAATGGTCTGTGTGTGTGTGAAGGCAATTTGTTACTCTACATCTGGAAAATTAATTTGATCTTGAGTTAGCAGATTTAGTCTGAAATGTAAATGACAAAAAACGAATGTAAAAAAACCCAAAAATAAAAATTAACCTTTTGTTATTTGGACACTTCAATTTCAAAGTTGATTAGTCTGTGGGTCACTGTAATGCAGGAATGCTGTAGACTTTATAGGTTGTTTTATCTCCTTAAAATCATTCCCCATCTCTCTCTTCAAATACATCTTGTTAGATTTGTTTTGGGGTTTGTTGGTTGTTTTTGGTTTTTTTAGATTCAATATTAGTATCCTTAAAACTGGTACTTTTTTTTTTTCTTTATTTAAATTGGTTACTGGTGTATGAGCTATGTGCAATGTAGTTACCTTTGCCTGTGTGAATATAGTGTTTTGGAACTCATAGAAGGAGTATGTTTACTGAGAAGAGGTAAGGGTCTTGATTTTGGTCTTGTACTCTAGATCTAATTTTTGGTTTAATTACTACAAAAGGGAGCCTTTGTTTTCAAATACTTGTCTTTTAAATGTCAATAAACTGAAATGGATGTAAGTAATATTTTCTAGATTTTCTTTTGAAATCACAATGCATCACAAAATTTGCATGTTAGTTGAGGAAAGAGACTGTTTCCAAGAAAAGAAGTAACCAGACATCTAATACATTGCATTTGATAGAAACTAGATCTAATTGTTGTAACAATTTTGAAGATAAACTTTGAAGGACAAATTCTACAATTTGCTGTTCCAAAGTATTTCATGATTAACTATAATTTGTTTTGAAATGACTCTTCACAGTGTTTGAGGTGGTGTGGGAGTGAGATATATAAGGCACACACAAGTGTGTGGGAGAGAGACTCCTGAGCATGGCAGGCTCTTAATTTATCCACAGATTAGATTAGCATAAATCTCATTACGGCTGGTTTAAATGTAAGCAGGATAATAATTTTCAGCTGCCTTTTCACCAAGCCCTTCAAAATGTACAGGTGTACTTGTTTTTGTGACTGTTGCAAGTGCCAAGGCCAACAGAATTAATTAATTTTTTTGGGTGAGTTGGTGTCTGAGGTTCATAGAATAGAAGTTTAGATGCAGTATTTAGAATGAAATTGAGCTTTGAGCCATTTCTGATGTGATTGGTGCCACTCATTTCATTTAGTACCCTCCTCATGCTTGGCTTTCTGTTTTAGCAGACATTTGTACCTAGGTAAAAAGTGGTTAAAGGCCTGTAATTGAAGTAATCCATGGTGGTTGGAAAGTGCAACTGAATCAAATTTATATCTCAAACCTAAGTTAAGGCTTTTCTGATTTTTGTTTTGAGACTATTGGAGGAAACAGTTTTTGTTGTAGAGTGAATTATATCTGTTAAAATATTAATTGCCTTATGATGCCCTTTTTATGGGAGCAGGGTAGGATTTTCTGTCCTTGATTCATTTCCCTGAATACAAGAGCTTGTTTTAAAATGTACATGTCACAAATAATACTCTGATCATTGAGCAATTCTAACTGGTATGTCAAGGCAGTCCTCTATTAGTGTTTTGGTTTCAACCCCCCAACCCCCCCCCTTTTTTTTATTTCTTTCTTTTTTTTTTTTTTTCCCCTGCTCTTTGGAATATTTTGTGTAATTTTGGATCTGGTAAATATAGTTATGACATTTCCTTGACAGATTTTATTATTTATTTGAATCTAATCACAATACTCACAGGCAGCATTTCTTGAAGTTCCTCACCTGCTCCAGTGTTGCAAATAGATTTTTAACTTTGAAATAACAGGCTTGGTAGTGAGTTTGGAAATGCTTATCAATAGCAAATGGGCAGATACTGATTTTTTCAGGGTAGTCCATAGGTACATTATTTGGGACTCCCAGCAGTTCCTTTTTTGTTCACAGGGATGGCCAGTAGTGTGTTTTTTGCCAGTACTAGGGAAGTAGGAATGAAATACTTGGGCTACAAATAAGTAGATTATTTACTATGTTATATAAAGAAAGCAAAAAGCCTTTTTGACGTATTTCCCCTCAAGAAGACTCATTTCCTTAAGGGTTTAAAAATGACATTACGCTGTTGGCTTTGCTGTGTTATCTCGCTGCTCTCTGAAAATTAATATTTGTGTGTCTTGCTCTGGCGTAAAGGTTGAATACTCCCCCCCCCCGCCTCCTTTCTCCCTTGGCATACTAATTCTGTAATAAGGAACAGTATCTTGTTTTCCTGGGAAGGCTAGACAGCACTTAATTTAAAAACATGTAAACAGGTATGTGTATGTATGTATTTAAATTTGGATACTAACTAGTTGTCAAAAGTAGCCAAACCACTGGAAATTTTATTTAGAAGGTAAAGAAGAAAGGCAGGTAGTAAGGGAGAGAGCTAAGCATCCGAGATGTGAGTGGTAGTGCTTAAGTGGCCTTATTTATTCACTTTCACAAGAGAAGCAGCGTAGCATGCTCTCTGTGTCTTAGTATACTGCTGCTGGAGGTGATCTGACTTTGTTTTTGGGAACTGGGTTTGTTGTTTTGTTCTTTTTTTTTCCTCACCCTGCAGTTCATTGAACCACTTCCTCAGGAACTGACATGTCTGTTTACATTGACTGAAGAAAAGTTTTCCAAACCTTCTTGCTTTTACACTACTGGACTAAGAGGCACATGAAAAATCATGCATCTTTTAACTTCCGAGTCTTTCAATGTGGAATTCTGATTGCACAATCAGAATATCCAGATGTAAACCAGTGTGTTTGAGCATAACCAGGGAGGTGATTTAACTGCAAATGAAGCTAATCACATTCTCCTCTGGCAAACATTCTTCAATATTAGGAATGTGTTGAGGACTTCAATGACCTATTTATTCTATAACCAATTGTTCATCTGCCCATGTTTTATATTCTTAGTTGTTGTTTAGTATATCTGTGTTATGATTTTCCATTGTAATAGAGTGGTTCACTGTAACTGCCTGTGAAATGTCTTGTCTGAGACTGAGCAATGCTTTGATTTAAGTGACAAAGAGGAGGAAACCACATGTACCATTATGCCTAAGTACAAATATCAGTTAATTTTGTAAGTTTACTTGTTATCATGAAACTTACTTGTTTTCTCACTAAAGCTTAATCTTTCTGGTTTTGGCTGAAAGATAATAGCAGAAGAAATATTTTCTTTTTCCATAGCTGTAAGCTGAGAGTAGTTTGCTTGTTTGTTTTTGTTTGTTTCTTTAAATATTCTTCAGACTCTTACTTGAATTCTTGTACATTTGAGTGGGATTTGTGTCAGGCTAACACTTGATACTGTTGATATTTCTGTTCATTGCACATCTCTTTCTTAGGAGGGTATGAAATACTGAAGGAGCATTTAACATTTTTGTATTTTTAGTAATGCTTATCAGGAAACCTGCTTCCTTGTAAATGCTCTTGCTTTGATTTAAATGTAGTGTAAATTCAGTATTTTCTTACCTTTTTCTCTAGTATGTGGGTGTTGGCTGATTTAAAACCAAAACATTTTAAATAGTATAATTAAAAACCATCTCTCCTTCTGTCTGGTTTCATTTTGACCAGAATGCTGAAATGGCAATAAAGATGTCTAACAAATGAAACTTATGTAGAATATTAAGTAGAATATTTATTTTTCTAATATTAAAGAGTTTAGGAGAAAGTTCTGTCCATTTATGAGCTTCTTATAGCTGAGAGTAGGGTAGAAGGAGCTTTACGTGAAATGAAACTTGAAAACAAATGGGAATACTCTTTAAAACCCAAACTATAAAACAGTTGGCTTGTAAGTAAGATGTAGAACATGTCTCTAATTTTCAAAGTAAATTTTGTTTTCTAGAATGGGACTTTAGCCTACTAAAAGGTTTGAAAAATACTCTTGTAACATTTACTTCCTTTTTTAGTCACCGGGTTTTCATTGCAGTTACTCATCTGGAATTGCTTGGCCTTTAGGCTCTTAAAATGCAGGGCAGATACTTTCATCAGATGTGTTTAGAACTTAAACATATGACACCTCACCCCAAAAAAGCCTAACACCCCCCCCTCACCCCCCAAAGAAAAAAAACAACCAACCAACCTTAAACAATCAACAACCACAGGCATTTAACTCTGTGTTTAAGTTCTGGAACCTACTCCTAGGTTATAAAATAATGTTAGCGTTCTGCTTGGACTTGGTGTACTTCTGTGTTTGTTAATGCCTGCCCTGATGATTTTACCAGCACATTTAGTTGAGATCCTCATTTCTGTATTTTTGATTTTCTCCTGAATGTAAGTGGAAGTAGGGTCAGATAATAAAGCTTACACCTATACTTGTAGCCACTCCCTTTTTAAATACACAAAAGAATGCAATGTCAAAAAAATGGGAACATGATCAGTTGTATGTTAGTAATAAAAGTTAATATGTACTAGTACTCTGTAAGGATGGCCTTACAAGGGTAGGATGTGTGCAGTGTGCCTGAGACATTCACATCTTGAATAAATGGGGGCTGCATGGAGAAAATTCCTGAGCTGATAATTATTCTGTCTTTGAAAAGATATTTTGCCTGCATCCAGAGGGATTTCCAGAGCTGTAAATTCCAGTGGTGGGCCGATCCTTTTTGTAATCCCAGTGTTTAAGCCCGAAGGAAGGGAGCACATCCAACGTGTTTGGCTTGATATTTCTTTTGGGCTAATAACTGCTTAGAATGACTGATTTTCATAGATGACTTGCTCACATGCCCAATACCTCCTGTGTATTACATATGGCAAAGTATAGGTGTTTAATTCAGAGCCGCTTTGGCAAGTCACCTTCAAAGTTTCATATGGAGTGCTGAATTTTGGGATGTCTTACCCTCATCTGCAAGTAAAACAACATAAAGGACTAAAGTGTAGACTCAGTTTTGATCTACATTGATAAAGTTGTTTTAGTAAATTATCTGATCTCTTCCTCCCCATTTTGCTGTCTGTAAAATAGAAATGAGTCCTGTGACTTAAAAACTTCGATTTTGAGATATTTTTAAGGGGGGTTGTGTAATTTTAGTTCAATATTTTTGTGGTGTTGTGTATTATCACCACTTGTGATAGTTGCCCCAGGATTTTGGCTTGCAAGTTTCTCTCACGTTGACTTCAGATCTTTGGAGGAGGCCTGATGTCACAGGCAGATGGTGTTTCACAAACCAGGGTTTCATATTTTGATATGCAGATTGTTGCTGCTTCTTTCTTCACATGTTTTTAATGGAAACTGCCCAGCTCTCTTCTGCTGCATTTGTTGGGTTCGTTTAGGATCAAAATGTAGAGTAACATTGTCCTGTGACCAAATCTTAATTAAACAGGGCGCTGAGAGATTGTTAGATAAAATGATGTTAAAGGTATGGGAAAGGAAAAGTATGTCTATTTCTCTAGTATGCTTTTAACAGTATTCTTGCCCTTTTTTTTTGTTTTAAGATATGCACATGTGCCTGTGTATAGATACAGGCTACGTATATGTAGCATTTACGGGGTTGTTGCCAAGTGCTTGTGTTAGTGGCACAGTTTTATTAGCACCAGTACACCAGGGCAGCCACCAGCATGTAAATACTGCTCCTGGTACAGAAGCTTAGTGGAGCTGGCATTTTTCAGCTCAGCTTGTATCAGTATAGCTGACCTACTATGTCAACAAAGACTGAACTGGAAACAGGCCACTTAGTCCAAAGATGTTTCTGTTCAGGTCATGATGTTATTGTAGCTTAACTGTGTAATTATACAAGTAATGTAGTAGCGTTGGTACAGCTCCTTCTGAGAGCAAAGTCCAGGCCATTTTGTAAAGGCTGCGGAGACACTTGGGAACAGTTTAATGACTCTAATCTTGTTGCCATTCACCATGCTCCTAACAGAAAGACCAAAGTATTGCTCTTACTGTGCTTATATTTTGTAGTCTTTTATTTAGTGATGTAATAAAGAACTGTTTTAAAACGAGGACATAAGCCCAGTTCTGTAGAAGCTATAGCCTGAGGTCACTTGAGCTCCTATGACTGGTGAAGTACCCAGTTTCCATTGATCACATGGATGCACTACTGACAGATCTCTGCTGGATGCTATCTTGCAGGTTTCTTAACTTGGCTGCTTTACAGAAACTGCTTCCTGTTTGTCTCCTCCTCTTCCTGCTCCTTTTTTTCTTCTGCCTGTTTGCTATTGCAGTGTGCTATTTAAACAAAACTATCAGTTTCAGAGGTTGGTTGTATTCTTTTACATAGTTACCTTCCCTACAGTGGAAATCTGCAGCTTTATTCTGTAAAGAATACAGTGTGTGCCAGGAGCAAGCATTCATGCTTCACAAGACTGTGGTTGGAGTCAGTTTTCAATAAGGAAAATAAAAGGTTGAGATTCAGATGTAGATATTTGTGTCATTATGAGGGTAGAGTGGGGTGGTGCCCCTATGATGAGAGTGCCAAACTGATTAGCTGTATCTTGCTCATTCTACTTGGCATAACCTGATGAATATTATCAGGATGAATAACAGAAAGTGGAAGCCTGAGGGACATCTCTGCATGTCTGAGGCTGTACGTAGTGTTGTTTGATTGGTTGTTCTCTTGGGGATGGACTAATACTCCTCTTCATTTATAGAGGGCTTTGTAGCCTCTATAACAGATGACTATTCAACTTTCACTTAGAGAAATCATTCTGTAAGAGATAGTATTACCCCTTCCTATTACATAGTGAAAAAACTATGATTCTAAGCTTCTGAATAAGTATTGATGTAAAACGACTTGCTGCTTCAGATAGCATTGTGGCATTGCGTATTTACTTTCCATTTTCTGCAGACATGTTAGTATCATCTTTGCCTAACTGCTTGAAGCTGTTCTAAAAATACAGCAAAATGAGACAGTAACCATTGCAGTAACCACTTTCAGTTCAAGCTGTGAAAACAGCCAGTGTTCCTTAGCCTATATACCGCTAAATAAGGTGTGACAAGCACAGATAACTTCTTTTTTTAAAATCTGATTAGTAGAGTTACCTGCTGAGCCAACCTCAGAGAAATACAGAGTGCAATCTTTAGCAACCTTTGAAAGAATCAGTTGTGTAATCCTCTCAGTACAGAGCAACTTTGGGTCAGAAATTTAATACTGGCTTTTGTGTTTAATCATAGTGGGAGTAATTTCCATGTTATTTGAGTTCTTTGTGGGAGGACGTGTTTGTGCAGAAGATAAACTACACATTTCTAATGTGATGCAATTGGAGCAAAGTTCTTACTCGAAGTTAAAGCAAACAAATGAGCCATCTTTTCCTATTCCCTGATAGGAAAGACGGAAAATGTTAGTGGGCACTTTGGCATTGTGCAGAGTTGGTGCCTGTCTTTGTGCAGAATGGTTAGACCTGGTGTGAACTCTGCAGATTGAGCACTGCTTCAGTATAATTTAACATTTGACAAACAAGCAGTGCAGGTATTTAAATTACCTGGATATGAAATTGTAGTTGTCTGGTACACAGTGGAAAGTATGAATCATACTTTGCATTATAATGTTTTGGCCTGCTGGTTGAGAACCAGTTCTGTCCAGAAATGATAACACAGAGCAAGCAAAAATGTAATTGCGAAGTGTGAGATATATGTGGGGATTTTAATGTGAAGAAGGCTGTTCTGCGTTTCTGGCAAAGCATAGGGTAGTGGTTGGTTTGTGCAGTACTTAGATTAAGTGCTTGAATGGCTTTTGACTTCTGTTTCCTTCTGACTGATTTTTTACCTCTGGGTTTCTGTAATTTAGGAAAAGAAAATTCTGTCAGGTTAGACTGGTGATCCATGTGGCCTTTTTTCAACTGATGATGACTGTTTAAGGTCTTCCTTTTCTTTTCTGTTTGCCAGTGCCAAATACTGGGGCTCTTAAATACATTTGGTCAAGTCACCCAAACTTCTGCATTTCTAACCTGAAATGTACCTGGCTTTACCTGGCTGTCTTCTATCTATTGGCATAACCATTGTAGGAACCCATCAACTTTAGAAATAGGAAAAGTTGTTTTTGGAAAACCTGAACCAGAAGACTGGGGCATGAAAAAAATGTTTTCTCAAGTAAAAATTGCAGTGGTTCAAGAAGAGAATTCTGGACTCTTACTTCAGTGAAGAGTTTAAAGTAGTTACTTCAAATAATAGTTCTGTGGAATATACTTTGTTTGGAGTGAACCTAGTAAAACTCTTAAACATTCTTTGGATTTGGCCTATGAATTGAAATACAGCAGTTCTTTGTAATAATGGATTCAAATCCAGAAAACAAGAAGCAGTGTTAGCTAGTTTGTTTTTTGACTGATTTAAATTAAAAAAGGCAAAAGCTAATAGTGGAAATGTATATTAGCTCTTGCAAACAGCTAAGTTGGTCACTTCTCTCCTGATTAAAAATTGACCCTATGCTTTTTCAAAAGATATACTTTGTCTTTTTAATAATAATTTGATTTGATAATTATACTACCTTTAAAAAAAACCCCAAACCAACAACTTTGTTTTTCTCTGGTAGTCTTTCATCTTAACACTTTGATCTGTAGCTTCATGAACCTATTTTTGAGTTTTGCTATGAGTCCTGATTTAACCTCTGTAGGTGGTTCTGCCTTGGAGCAGCTTCTCAGCATGCTTCAGTTTCCCCAGGTCCTTTTTCTAAGGTATGACTCCAGCCAGGAACGTTGTTCTCAAGCTTTTCTACAACAAATAACAACATAAATAAGTTTTATGTATGCTAGGGTTTATACTCTTTGTCCTTTCTTCCCCCTGGTCTTACAGACCCTCATATGTCTGATGTCTTGTTTTTCCTTTGGGACTCTTCTGACTGCCTGCTTCAAGAAGCTGTTATTTATAGAGTGTAGAAGAATGAGGTGGCATCATATGCCTTTTTTTATTATTTTGGGGATAATTGAAGTCTTTTTGTTGTTGTTTTCTGCTGCATATTTGGGTAGTTGGGTATTTGAAAGTGTAATCCTTTTTCTGTAAAGTCTGTGGTAATTGTCGTTAACAATTTTACTTCATTCAAATCTAAGTGCTGTATATCATAGCATGGAATTTCTCTCAAAATGTTAGGGTTCAATATCAATTTAGTTGCGGTTCCAAAATTGCTGCTGTTCATGAAGATGCATACACCTGTTCCTTGACTAATGGAATTTTTGCTTTCCTTGCTGGTTTTACCATGTCCTGCCTGCATCAGTTATTTATGGAGTTTTTGTTTCTCATCCGAATTTGCAGGGTTTTGCCGCTGGGCTAGAGTAGGAGGTTGGAATCTCTTGTTTCTGTGGTTTTACCCTGGAACGGTGTTCCATCATTTTCTATTATCTACTTTTTTCCCCCTTTAAGGCCTTTAGCTTAAAAACATTCATGTGTGTTTAATTTAAATTTTATGGACTTAATAGACAGATGAAAAATTTGAATAACACCTTCTGATTAATTGAATGGATTGCAAAGTACTCTGTTATGTTTTAACCTTTCAGCTTCTTGGGTGTAACTGAAAGGGCAAAGTCTATGGATAAGGCCTTTACCAGCACTGCAGCATAGGAATTCGTATTGTATGAATGGGGTATATTATGCATTGCACAGTGTTTTATTCAGATTGTCAGGCTTACTTGCCGTATCTTCTTTAAAATGCTATTTTGATAACAAGTTTTATGAAGCAGAAGTGAAGTGCTGTGTTTCTTTTTATGCCTTGTGTTTGGTGGACTGCATTGTTAAAAGCCAGAAGAAAGGTTTTTTAACTTCGCCATTGGTTTTGCTACTTGTGCTTCTGATATTTCTGTATTGTATTTCAAAATCAAGTAGAGTTCACGTGGATACAGTGCAAACAAAACAAGTAATAGGTAAAAGTGTAGCCTGCAACTAAAACCCAAGCCAGAAGGTGGCTAACATGCTTTAGTGTCAAAATCCCTTCAGTCTGTTAATTTACTCCCTGATACTGGTTAATGAACATGACTGGATATTTTATATAACTGTGCTGCTAAGGTGGAGTCAGCAGAGCTGTTGCTGGCACTCTGGATGTGTTACACAACTTAATCTCAGAGCCAATTAATTTGCCTTTTTTTTTCTCTTTTAAATCTTTTGTAGTGTGTCGGTCAAATAAAAGTCCATGGGTCTGTCTGACGTGCTCAAGTGTACACTGTGGACGGTGAGTACGAAGTGCTAGTGTACAAAGCTTTTAATCAGACCTTTGTCTTTTTCCTTTCTTGCTTGACTAAGAGGCAGTTCATTTGAAATTTTCCTGAATCCATTGTAATTCCCTGAAGTAAACTTATGTTCTCAGTTAACATTTTATGTTTATGCTAAACATACTTCTTTGCTACCTTACGAGAGTCCAGAGATTATATTATTATTCCCTTCCCCCCCAAAAAAAAAAAGAGAACTGTATAGTGGATGTGATTGCTTGGCTCAAAAAGTGCCTGGAGATTAGCTAATTCAGTGGATTATTGCAACATTCCATCGTCTAAAAGATAATTTCTATTCTAATAAGATGAAACCAATAAGAATTCTTGGAAAACCACAAATCCAAAACCAAGTTAGTTGCTGGCACAACCTATTTCAAGAAAAACAACAACTGTCCGTCTTAGAGAGTAACCTTAAATGTACTGTCGTGTAGTTCTGGAATAAAGTAATTGCCATAACATAAAAGGACTAGCTGTGATCAGAATTCCTTCAGAGTATGCCTGGATTTTGTTTGTATTTGTTGATGTATACCAGAAGAATTTGCAGAGGTGTGCTAACAGTGCTGTTATTTCTGTGTCAGGATAATTGTAGAAAACTTGCTGGTACATAAATATTTGATATGTGCATGTGGAAGAGAATGTAGTAGCATCTGTGCTGGTGTGCTTTTATTCTGGAAAAGCATCATTACATTTAGGGTCTTTGTTTTAAAGTGGTTTCAATATACTCCAGCTTTTGTTCCTTTGATCTGGATAGCAGTTAAGTGGCACAGTTTAAATAATGTCTCTTATTCAGAGCTTTCAGCACAAGACCCCTGTAAATTTATTTATTTTTTAAATCTATTTTAGAAATTGATGCTAGGAGAGGGGGAGCTACTTCATGTTATGTGATTGTGTGAGATAAATAGTTTGACATATTTCACTTGTTCCTGTTTCTTAAAAAAAATACTGTTCATGTGTGCAGTTAATGTACATTGAGTCTGTTTTTTATACAAACTGCTCCTATCCTTAGAATGGAGAATGATGGAAGGAGAAGAATGTAATATACCTTGTAACAGGAGCACTTTTGTTCATGAAAGCGCACAACATGTTCTTCTGTTCAGATAACGTTTGAGATCAAAGGGCAAGAAATAGAGCTCTTAAGATCTTCACTTTGAAGTACATCCTGCAGGTTAGAGCATTTGGACCACAACTGACGCTGTTAGAGCAGCAGAGCATTTCTGGTGCAAGCATAGCTTTATAAACCTGTCATTTGCACTGTTGGGCAGAAAAACAACTCCTGCAAGTACAAGAGTCTCCCTTGGGTTATGGTATAATCGCTGCAGGATTCTGCCAGCGGCAAAGCTGCTAATATTGTGGCTTGAGTGCCCTGGCCAGCACAGCTGCCTTATCAGAACTGGGTACACCTGCACAGGAGAGCAAGGGTGGAATACAAAGCTCTTCATGTGGAGCATGTGCAGAGCTCCTGGGTAGCATTACTGAGTTCAACAAGCAACAGATGGGGAGGAGGGAATTCACCTGAGGTCTGGCCCTTGCCCTTATAAGTGTTAATGATTTTCAGTTGATACTTACGGCTCTTGCGTTTGTAATGACACTTCTTTTTTTAAATTAAGGATTCCTGCTTCTCTAGATCTCAAAATTTGAGTGTGGAAACGCTCATTGTGTCAGCCAAAGAACCTGTAGGATTTTTAGAATCCTTTTTTGGTTATATGGCTCTCAAGCCTTAGAGCCTTTCAAATTCATCAGCGTTAAAAAGTGTAGAATGCTCTGGTATTACATTGTGCTGCAGAATGGAAAAGCTTGAAACAGACATGCTTTTATGTGGGGGTCAGCACAGTGTGAAAGTGATCACAAACATGGCAAGTGCTGGGTGGAGGAAAAAAATAGAGCTTTAAGAAACACATGGGAATGCAGTACGGAGAGCTAACCACATCACAGACATGGAAGAAGAGAGCTAATAATTTTCTCAGCTGTGAAGGTACATCAGTCTGTTAAGGGCTCAGATACTGGGGTTTGGTACAGGGATGCCAGTTTGTGGTCACTGTGAAGGAGATAGATTAATTCAGACAATGTGGAAAGGGGTAAAGTGTTAGGAAATGTAACCAATGTTTCCACACAGGTGAGTTGCCTATTTTAATGCTGGTATAAATTTTGAATGCTTATTAGTCTGCCCTTTGTTTCTTGTTTTCAATGAATTTTGGTTAAGTAACTCTTTAAAAGTATGAGACAGTTTTGTTTTGTTTATTTTATTTTAGATATGTGAATGGCCATGCAAAAAAGCATTATGAAGATGCACAGATTCCTGTGACCAATCATAAGAAAACAGAAAAACAAGAAAAAGTTCAGCATACTGTGTGTATGGATTGCAGTAGTTACAGTACATACTGGTAAGGATTTAAATCTGCAATTTTACAGCTTTTTATGTATTAGAATGTGAAAGCTTTAGACTCCTGTGAAGCATTGTATTACACACAGTTTTGAGCACTTCCTCTCTTGATTTTCAGACCTAACTGCTTAAAAACAGTTACGAAATAACCCTCTGCTTCTGCATGTTTGTTGTAGCACTCCTGTGTTTCACAGAATCACCAAGGTTGGAAGAGACCTCAAAGATCATCGAGTCCAACCTGTCACCACAGACCCCATCACTAGACCATGGCACCAAGTGCCACATCCAATCCCCTCCTGAACACCTACAGGGATGGTGACTCCACCACCTCCCTGGACAGCCCATTCCAGTGATGAATGACTCTCTCAGTGAAGAACTTTCTCCTCACCTTGAGCCTAAACTTCCCCTGGTGCAGCTTGAGACTGTGTCCTCTTGTTCTGGTACTGCTTGCTTGAGAGAAGAGACCAACTCCCTCCTGGCTACAACCACCCTTCAGGTAGTTGTAGACAGCAATAAGGTCACCCCTGAGCCTCCTCTTCTCCAGGCTAAACAATCCCAGCTCCCTCAGCCTCTCCTCATAGGGCTTGTGCTCAAGGCCTCTCACCAGCCTTGTTGCCCTTCTCTGGACACGTTCAAGTGTTTTGATGTCCTTCTTAAACTGAGGGGCCCAGAACTGGACACTGTACTCAAGTGCTGAGCACAGGGGCACAATGACTTCCCTGCTCCTGCTGGCCACACTGTTCTTGATGCAGGCTTATGTGGTTTGAAGTTGCTTCTGTTTGCTTTGGGATATATTGAGAATCTAACCCTTTAACTGTGAAAACTGCTGTTTGGTTGCAGTTACTCCTTCCATCAAATTGATGCATCTTTCATGTGTCCTTTATTTGTCAGAATATCAGAAGTTAGCATAATACACTATAGTTTGTGCCCAGGAGGTAGGAACTTGATGTGTGTACTTGTGTGTTTTGTTTGGGTTTTTTTCCCATGTTAAATTTTTCTTCATTCTGGGAAAAAAAGCTTTTTTCTTTTGGAGACTTGTTGAAACCTGTATGCGTTTGGGAAAGTGATGGATCATGTTGGGATGCAGCATCACTCTGGCAAGATTAAGTATCAGATCACAGAAGTGATTCATGTAACAGAAGAATGCCCTAGGCTGATTTATTCTGTTAGTTTCTTAGCATGAGGTATCACTCTTTAGGGACATTTAGTATGTGCAGTGGTAATGTTGGGTTCCCTATCTTTCTTGTTCATCAGAGAGCAAAGTCTGGAAGCCTATTGAAGGCAATCATTTTGTGAGTTTGACATCTTCCATCATCTTTGCTCCTAGACCAAACTGCTTTTCCCCATTTAGTGGTCGCCTCATGGTCATTACCTCTGCGGTGTGGCACTGCGCGTTTGAGTAGTGCATATCTTGGGGAAATCCACATTATGATCTTGTAAAATTACTGAGTTTATAGCTCTACTAATGGGTATTTTGTTCAAATACTTGGGTGTACTTCTTCAGGGAATAACTGGTTGCTGAAGTTTAGGTATCCAGTTTAAGGAGGGATACTTCTATAACAAGTATTTTTATCCCCTGCAAGTAAAAGCACGGTCCAGTGGTCTCACCTGAAGAGCAACTCAAAAATTACTCAGGAATGGTGTATGCAGCTGTACAGATGTTAAGCACAGAAGAAAGGTTTGAGTGGCTTTGTGATGTATGAAGAATTTGCTTCTGTCTATTTTATTTAAATTACCAACAATTTTATCTGCTCCTATATGAAAACACAACATTTTTCCAAGTGATACATATGCACAAGTTACCAGCAGTGGAAGAGTGGGGGAAGCTAATGCCACTTAGTGCTGTTATCAGCTCAGTTCTGTGTTGTGGCTTTTTGTTTGAAGTATGATTTTATAGTCAGTCTGAAGATAACATGTGGAGGAATTTTACCAAGGCATTTGAAGTCTTGATTATATCTCCATTTACTGTGACAGTTAATATGCCCAATTTGCTGAGGCTTGATGAGTTACCCTAGCAAGTCAGAGCACCCTGCTGACCTTATCCCAAAGCCAGTATGAGCATTACAAAATGGCAGCAGCCAAACTGAGGACTGAAACAGACTGCTTGTGAGGTGCAGTTAGGCACATACTCAGAAGGCTCACTGGTGTTTCACAGCAAATTTGTGGTAAGACAGATGAGAAGCAGTTCAGCAGGTGATGTCTTCAGCTTTAGTCATGGAAGGACTTAAGTTGTCTATGGATAATGGCAACTAAATGCAGAGAACTGCCTTGGGAAGTTCCTGTTGCGTATAAGTCACTGGCAAAATCTAATTCTCCTTCACTAAAGCGAAGCTGAATGAGTTCTGCCCTTTCCTATCAGACTGCTGTAGGATGTGCTGTCAAATAGTGCTTGCCAGTTAAAGCAAGTAATTGGGTGAATTTGAGTCATAGTTTGCAAGTGTGGAGAGTGAATTTTGAAATGGTATCTGCAAGCTTCTTTAGTGTAGACATGAATCTAATAGAACTGTATTTATGCAATGATGTTTTTTTAAAGTGAGCTTTCATTTAAAGAGTAATATTTTATGCTAGTCCTGTGGTCAAGCTCAATAATTTGAAAGTCAAGGCTTAAGTGAATTGTGCTTCTACTGTAACAATAATGGATATTTTTATGCAGTCCTGGTTTTTTATTTGCAGTTCTTTTTACTGTGCAGAGTCCAGTAGAATACTATTGTTCCATTTGTATCCTATGAATCCCACTTCACTGTGTTCCTTAGCATGTGAATGGGCCTGTGTGGGCTCTTTTCTAAGCAGAAGGGATTTAATCCTTTCCTTATGTCATGTCATAAACTTTTATGCAGTCATGAAAGCACAGCTCAGGGTTTGCCTTTGCTACTTGTGTCAGTCCAAGGGGAAGAAATACTATGTGACTGTTTTCAGCATCCATGGGTTATTGAATTTGGTTTCTAGTCCACATGCTGTCTTGCTGTAAACCAGAACCAGATCAAGCAGTCTCCTGTAATTGCATTTCAGTGTGGAAATCTAGGTATGCGTATTTTCCTTTATGTGATCACAAGCTTTCAACATAGCTTTGAAAGGAAAATGTTTCACTTCTGGTGGGAAGGTGGTTAGGTTTTATTTATTTTATTTCTTTTTTAATCTGAGATGAGGTTGTGGCTTTTTTTTTATTTATGAGTTCAGTAATATTTTGGAAAATACATGCTTGAGAGATCAAGTGTTGAGCAACTGGGGCTTTTCTTTCCAGAGAGTTTTGATCTTTCTTTTGTGTCCTCCTCTTCACCTGTACAGTTCACAGTGGAAAAGTTGAGAGAATATTTATCTTTTTATTTATTATGAGTGGACAACTCTTTTCTTGATTCTTTGGTCACTTTTGAGGCAGTAGACGCAATACTAGGTCTTCAGACTGATCTAGGTTTCAGACCTTAAGGACTGAAAAAAACAGACTCCTGAATTCCACTCCTTGGAGGTAATCAGCCTTTTGGGTAGTTGTAAAGTACTAAGGACAGAATTTTTTTTATTATTTTTTTTTTTTCCCCCTCAAGCCATTGTAGGGTACTTTAACCTGCTGTGTTAGAGTTGGGCTCTCTGTGCATGAGAAGAAAATTGATAGGTGTAAGAAACCTGCTTTCAGCAATCCATTCCCTGAAAGAGGGCTTGTGTGAAGTTGTTAGAATGGAATTCACCAGGTTGGAAAAGACCTTTGAGATCATCAGATCCAACCTATCACCCAACACCAACTAATCAACTAAACCATGGCACCAAGTACCTCACCCAGTCTCTTCCTAAACACCTAATTTACTAATTTACCTAATTTATCCAAAATAGATTGGTAATGGTTCTCTTATGGCTAGTAATAGTGCTGAGTCCTCACTGTTGCAAGGGAGGGTTAAAAAAAAAAGTCCTTTAAAAAGAGAGCTAGAAGAAGTTAGTCTTGGTTTTGAATGAATGTTAAATTGTGTTTCTACTATTGCAGGGGTTCTGACCTTGAATGGTGGGTATTTGGTTTTGTTCCTTCATCTTGGGGAAAGGGCTAGCTTACAATTGTAGGTAAAGATGTAACTGATATGCGACATCAGACTGAAAATAAGGTTAACGCAATCTTTAGGGCATGGGAGCAAGTACTTGAACCGTCTTTCAGCAACAAGTTGTCCTAGAGGCTTGCAATGAGCTTGTGGCTGCTTTCGTTCTCTGTTTATAAATGTTAATAGCTGCACAACTGGAGTAGCACTGCAGTTGTCCTAGTACTTCTGGGGGTGTGGACACAATTGTGTTAAGGAGGAGTTGGACTGCACTATATTTATCTCAGCAAAGCTGGCCTGGGTAATTTGCTCTGATGGTTGTCCTTGAGGTGTGGTGTCCTGTGAGAGTGGCAAATGCAGGAACACTACATTAGGTAATTAGGTGTGTGCCAAGGATGAGTAGGACTACTTAAAACATGGATGAGAACCAAGCACATTTACAGACTTCTTCCCCCTCCGAAACAAATAAGGTGTGTGGCAATCTTTAAAATAAAAGAAAACAAGAAAAAGTATATTACTGGTAATAGAAATCTTAATGATTTCTATATCTTGTGTAAGTACACTTAACAGCTCTGTTCAGTGCTTGGTAATCTTCTCTTCCTGGAGGTAACAACCATCAGAGATCCTTGGACAGATCAGTCTTACAGACACCTTTCAGTGGCAGGGGCCTTTACTTTCTCAGCTCTGTAGTCTCCTTTGCAGTTCAGTGTTTGAATTAAGACTAGCAGCTCTATTGCCTTCAAAGTTTGATGCAAAGGTAGGCAAGAGACAATGCTGAACATTGCAGTTGTGCCTGAAGTCCATAGCCTAACTAACTTACAAAGCATAGATCTGTTCCAGCAGAGGAGTGACCTGAAATGAAGAGGATGTGTTTTACGTTTGAATCAGTCCTGTGCCAGTGGGAAGGAAGAGAAATAGCAATGGTGTTCTCATACATATCAAAAGTAAGCTGGTTTTCTTCATAAGGGAGTGTTCAGTTGCCTGCCAGAATTTGAAGGTACAATTTGATGCTTCACAGTAAGCACAGGGCTGACAAACATGGCTCAGAGCTGAGCTACCATTGTGGGATGTCAGGGAAGTGGTGACAAGTCTCTGCTCCGTTTTCTTCAGTGCTGTCCAAAGAGGAGGTGCAGGTGGTGTCTTACTTTCCTGTTTCTCATGCCAGAATATAGGTTATCTCATTCTTGAGCTAGCCCCTGACTAACCCTGCAAGAGTACCGTGCGGTGTCCTGCAGCTCCTGTGCACAGCCTGTGCTGCTCCACTGACTGCCTCCTTTGACAGAGACTTGAGGAGGCTGCACAGAATGCTTGGTTTGCTGCTGTGCAGGTGCAGATTCTGCAGGGTTTACTGACTGCAGCATTTCTGTTTCTGGCTTTTAAAGAGTTTACTTCTCCCCTTTCTACTACCCCACCACTGCATACAAGTGTTGTCTTTCTATCACAAACAGAAAAGGCATGTTCACATTACTCTGGGACCTCTCTTCACTCTTTCTGTGAGGGCAGGAATGCAAGGGATTTGAAATCTAGACAAAAGCAGCAGAAGTTAGTGGCATCTTGCAACAGTATCCTCCTTGTGACAGTTTTCTTTGCTATTTTTTAATTTCTCCATAGATGTGAGCTGTGGTTTTAGTTATACTCAGGAAAAAACAAAATAAGATGTGGGATTTTTTTTCAGCATTCCCTGAAAGATCCTCCTCCCTCGTCTTCAGAAATGATCTATAACTGCTGCCTTTGTGTGCTATAGTGAGGTATTACAAGTCCACAGTTTAAATATTAAATGATAATGAAGGCCTTTGCTCCTTGGGAAACATGAGAGCTGTGTATTACACTATAGGACTGTAGACTGGTGAAACCCTTCTTTCTGCCAAGAGGCCATTTTGATTTGGCTTCATGTTACATTAGCTTGGAAGCAAGGCGGGGGGGATCAGCTTCTCTTTATCTCAGTTGCTTTTGCACAGTTACCCTGAAAAAGCTCAAAATAGTAGCTTAAGGTTGTAAGGGTTTCTGTATATATAAAAACTGCATGAGAGATTTGAGTGGTATTTGTCGTTAAAGCACCAGGTGTGAGTTGCCAGACTTACGTGGCTTTGGATAAACCATGTAATGTCTTTTTTCCATAGTAGAAGCTTCTCCATATTTGTCTGACCAGCACCTCAGGTCTTAATGATACCTTTCCAGTATTAAAATAGCTTGATCTGTGCTATACGTTAATAAAACCTTTGTATTCTGTTTCCCTGATGTCAGCTGATCTTTTCTGATCTCTTATGGATTGTCTATTAATGCTGCTTTTTATTAGAATGGATGTTTGTTTTTTGCTTGAACTATTTCTGCACTGGGACAAACATCATGCTTCTATTTTCTAATAAAGAACTGAGGTAGAAGAAAAATCATAGTGCCTGTATCTCCCCTTGCTATAGGAAACCAAGCTCAGTATGTGCATGATGTGTTTCCCTCATAATCTTCCACTGAACCCCTTCAGTGCTTCCTGCACCCAGGCTGGCATGACAGTTTTGGAGTACTTCATTGGAATCCTGTACACATTCTGATAAATGTTTCTCTTGCAGTTATCGCTGTGATGATTTTGTAGTCAATGATACCAAGCTAGGCCTCGTACAGAAGGTCAGAGAGCACCTACAGAACTTGGAAAAGTAAGTGGTTTGCTTACATCCAGACTGCTTTGAGAGTGGACTTACAATAGTGCATCATTTAAATGGTATTTCTGTTTTATGTGCATGTTTAATGTATTGATCCTTCTGTCTCTCTGATCCTGATATCCTTTTCATCACTGAGAAGCAGAGATGGAGAATGAATGGATTTGGATTTGTCCTATGATTTGACACTTCTACAGTGTAGAAGCATCATGTGGTGAATACAGGAATTTTTGGTAGAGATTTAACTTTCTTGCTACTTAGTCTGTCTTTTTCCCTATAAATGCGAGAGAATTTCCACACGGAATCATTATTCTGTCAAAACCAGAGTAAGATTTTGGAGCAGAGACGTTTAAGTGAATGCAGATTAAGTAGTCCTCACATTAATTGCATCATTTCATTTCCAAACAGAAAGATTAAGAAGGCTAATGAACTTGGAATTGTACAGAAGAGACACATTTTGCCTCTGCCTTTATCTGGCACTGTTCCACTGGAAAGGAGATACTGCAATCTTCGTGATGCAGACGCTGAGGCTGGTGCTAGATAGCAAGTAGTCTTCTGAGCTTGCTTGGAAGTCTTGCATAATACTGAGTAGCTAAGTACATGCGCATGCAGGGCTTCCAAAGACATCTGAATACCCCAGAGTTCAAATGGAGACTCCTGCTGTGATTTTGGGGTGGTCTGGATTCTCCCTATTTGTGTCACTTACTCTGTGGGTAATATTAGCATTTTCATTATTTTCTGTTCTCTTTGATGAGCTTCTTGAGTGAGGATGTTTAAGTGTAATGAGAAGTGCACATTAGTATTCTGGAAGTGTCCAGGAGAAAGTCTTTGGAAGGTCAGTGATACCCTGGAGGCTTCTGTTGTCTGTAATGACAGGTGTTGAATGTTACTTGAAAAAAACTCACACTAAATCTAAAACAGATTACTGGTTTGCTATAAGGTTATGGAGTGTAGCCATCAATTGGTAGAACTGAGGGTCCAGAAATGTCCAGTGATGTGAAAAAGAATAATTGATTTTTCTTGTCACTTTGTCTTAGTATTACAGAAATGTTCTAGCCTCACATATTTTTACTGAAGTAAGAGAAGTCAGCTATAATACCAAAGTGCTAGTACTAGAGATATGTTTGAGTTTTGGTTACTTTACTTTGTCCCGATGCTTTTTGAAGCTGTTCTATCAAAGGCTTGGGTGATTCTGCTGACAGAACTATTTCTGGAAAATTCTATATTAAGTGGTCTGTTGATGAAAAGATCAACATTTTAGATGAAAAGTTGCATGGTAGTAAAGCACACACTACAGCGTGCAATTAACTCAGACATGAGTGGTGAAAATAGGATGTGGTCTGTACTCTGAGGGAGATGCAGGCTGTTTTGAGACCTTGAAAAGTGTACGTTGCAATAAGGAAGGTCTTTGCTGTCCTAATGGCAGATGTAATTACCACATGAAATAATTACCTGTTGTCCATTTCACACAGTACTTTTTGTAATAAGTAACCTCTTTTACTTTTCAACAGTTCAGCCTTTAGATCAGACAGACATAGGAAAAGAAAACTATTGGAAAATTCATCTCTGAACAGCAAGTTATTAAAAGTAAATGTAAGTACTACAGGTCTGGTACAGTAAGTTTAAGGGGTTTTCTAAACCTGTTGAGGGTTATAATTGGCCTAGACTTGAAATATAATATAATATAATCAGTTACTCAAATTCTGCTTGGTGCTTCTCATCTCCTGAGCACACACCTGGAAGAGTCCCTTCTCGCAAAACAACGTTTGCTATTTCTCTGCACAGAACTTTGAGCTTCCTGTGCTTAAGAAGGGTTTCATGTCAAGATGGAACTTCAGGGCCATTTGGACTTGATGGGATCGGCAAAATTGGAAGGAGTTAGTAGCTATAGGGATTAAAAAAGGGGCAGGCATTAAGACTTTTCTTTTGGAGCAGACAAAAGGGTTTTGTGTTTTCTTTGGGTGGTTGTTTTGTTTTGGTTTTTTTCCCAGTGCAGAAGGCAAAGAAGCAGGTGTGCTTTCTTTATCTAGGTGGGTAATAGAGTAATGATTAGGAAAAAGAAACTATTTAAACATTTCTTTAAAAAGCTTATTAAACCCTGCTTTGCAAAGGAACTGGGGAGTATTCAGAAAGTTTTGCTCACTCTAATTTCTCATCTTCCTTCTATTTTAACTTCACATCGACAGAATAGCACCTGGGAGAGGACAATCCAGCCCTTGCTAGATAGCTGAAGGGCTGCATAGTTTCTTCCAGGCAAAGAATGCCCCAATCCAACTGGTTTTGTTTTCCACAGTTGTTTGGTTGAGGGAGTTTATTGTTTTCATAATTTCTCCCATGTTTTAGGGAGGGAGAGGGAAGATACTGACCCACTTGTATCTTTTTCACTTTGTTTTCACAAGAGTGTGGTAGAGCAGAGCTATTCTTCCTTGGCCCTTGGGACTGCAGAACAGCAATGTAGTCAAAGTGAAATGAAGTAATAGCTGTCTTCAGCTGTGAGGAACAATTACCTGGTCAGGAGGAAAAGTTCTTGAGGAGTATGAATGGAAATAAGAGGGTGGGAGCAGTTAGCAAAGCTGGCTTTCAAAGTCTGTAGGGGTTTGGTTACTTTAAAAGTACAGTACCTACAGTTGATGCAGGGTCCTATGAATGTGCTGTGTATGCTCCCCCTGCTATCCCAATCTGGGGGTGATAGAGGAAGCCTGGGAGAAACAGTGGGTTGTTTTTTCTTGATATGGCAACACACAGCATTGTTAGCTGGAAAACTCAAAGCAGTAAAAGCCAGAAGCAAAATTCTAGGCAACATTTAGATACGGAGAAGAAGGAATCAGAAAGCATGAACTTAACGCTGCTTTTATTCATCTTGGTCTGTGCTGTTTTCTCCGTTTCATTAATCCTTCAATATTGCCTGTGGTATATTGAATCCTTATCTAGAACAAACAGGGCCCTGCTCTTTGCTTTAATATGGTGCTGTCTCATCCTGAGCAAGAATGAGGAAAGAACATGTGCTAAGAGCAATGTGTTATTTGTACCTCAAATATTTCTTCCTTTATTGGAAAACAGATCTCCCTTTAAACGTTTTTTACTGTACTGATAAATTGCTTATGGAAATAATTCTTCATTTGCTGGGTTGTGTCCTGGGTTTTTTGAATGAGTGTGTTTTCCCCAACATACACACAAACACTCTCTTGTCTTTAGTTCATCACCAGAGAGGTTGTTTGTGGTAAATATGAGAAGGCAAAATTTTTATTGGCACACTTGTATTTGATGTCAAGTAGTATGTTGATTTTGAGATGTGACTACCAAAAGATAGTCTAGCTTTTAAATCCTGTTAGAACACTGAAAAATGCTCAAAATTTTGGTGGACTTCCAAAGCGACATTTTTTAGGCAGTGGAACACGTCCAAGTGTTGCAGATTCTAGAAACCATAAATGCAACACTGTCTGCATTTCTCCTCCTTCTCCTCCCAGACCACCATGAAGATCAAAGAGCAAGCTCATCTATGGTAACATTGCTCTAACCTGTTAAAACTCCTCAAGTGTAAATCATATATATTGTGCTTCCTTCAGTACATTGCTTTTACTTGACTGCTTCTTTCCAAAGTAAATGCTGTTGTCTGTCTTTCAAAAACCCTCCTGGCCACCACAAAACACCAAGACATCAGGCTAGTGCTCATGACTTAAAACCAATCTGCTGGCTGCCACACTGTGCATATTGGACATGGTATTAGGTGGATATGGATTGGCATTTTCATTTTTCAGAGGCCTTTAGGGAAATTATTTTCTAGTTCTCATTGAACATTACTGGAGTGTGACAATTTAACATATATACCACACAAATCCGTTGTAATAAAGGCCTGTGTTTAACTGTGCCCTGTTCTAGAAATGATGTAGTATAGTTTTCCGCTGACTGAAATGAGTAAGAAACAGGTTTCATATCAAGGCAGCTTGAGCTGGTGAGGTGGTTGCTTTTGCGTTGAAACTGAGGTTGAAACAGTAACAGCTCTGTGGGAAGAAAGCAGGAGAGCAATGCTAAGCCTTTCTTTAACTTAACTGTTCTCCTTTCCAGGGAAGCACCACTGCCCTTTGTGCCACTGGCCTTCGGAACCTGGGCAATACGTGTTTCATGAATGCAATTCTTCAGTCACTCAGGTACCTCTGAAACTGTTCCCATGCCTCTGAGAGTGGTTCTATACAGTAGCATTAGGCAAGTGAATTTGAGAAGTTACCACTGTACAAAACTGTACCTGGATTTGCAGGAACAGGTCTGTGCAGGTACCACAACGTTGTTTGGCTGTGTGAGGGACTTCTATGGTGCAGTGTTTCATGGGAAGTCAGTGGTGTCCTCAGTGGAAGAGGAGACTGCCCTTTCATTGCTGAGGCTGTTTAGACATGCTGATGCTTATGGTCACTGTGAAAGCAGAGACAACACATTGAGGGATAGGGTCTTAGGGCAGTGCGTAGGAGAACAGTTTCTGCAGTGCTGAGATGTTGGACTTTATTTCCTTACTGCCAAGACCACCACTGCTCAGTAATTGTCCTTTTGCATTTGAATTTGCCTACTGGGAGACCTACTGAGTTGGACTGTAGCAGGACTAACTGGCCTCCCTTTTACCATTGTTCAGGGTTCGCTGGCGGGAGCTGAGGCACATGCTTCCTGTGTTTGGTTACTGGGACTAGGGTAGGTTAGAATTGATAGGTGGGAGCAGACATGAAGTTAACCTCCTCAGCAGATGCACCTCAGGCTGTAATGGCATCTCCTAGTCAAAGCATAGCCAAAATGCAGTTATTTCAGGCAGATGGGATGAAGGTGATGATGTTTACATATCTGCTCATTGATTTATAGCAGATGAGTATTTGCTCAGAGTATTTCTTGTCTCTGGAGTTGCTATCCGCCATCAATACATGAAGCTGAAGAACAGGGTCTAGCATACAAAATGTTCTCTTTATTCTCTGCTCTTCAAGGATTTAACTAGTTTTCCCTTTTTCCCTAGTAACATTCAGCAGTTTTGCTGTTACTTCAAAGAGTTGCCTGCTGTGGAGCTGAGGAATGGGAAGACAGCAGGGAGGCGAACTTACCATACCAGGAGCCAGGGGGATAACAACGTGTAAGCTGCACTCTCCATGTTAGCACTGAACTTCATAGGAAACAGCAGATGCCTGGGTAGCAGAGCCACTGCAGGATTTCAGTGCTGCACAGTCATAGAAGAATCATCCACAGGGGCCAGCTATGGAAATGTATTTGGCTGTTCACTTATTATATAAGCTGGTGCTGCGGGGCTGAGCAGTCAGGCACATCAGAAAGCACTGGAGCATAACTGCATTCAAAGTAAAGCTAAGGAGGGCTAGTTATGTGTGCTTCAGACTTATTTCCACCTGAAACACAATCATAGAGATGTCTGCAAGTGAACATACTAAAATAAAATAAATCTGAGAAGGTGGTTCACAAGCTGCAGCTTGTTTGGGCAAGTGTTAAGGGGATGATGTTAGTAGGCTCTACAGTAAAGATGGAGAGGTTTACAGCTGTGTCCTCAATGTATGGAATGTAAGTTTCATACCCTGTGGTTCTCTCCCAGTGTTGTGGGTAGGATTTTGGACATAGAATCTTTGCAGTACTAGAAAGGATATTTACCTTATCATTACAGTCTTTAACCAAAGTATCTTTACCACTGAGATAGTAAACCAATAAAGCTTATAACACAAACCAACATTAATCACCAGCTTTTACTTCTTTTCCAGTTCATTGGTGGAAGAATTCAGAAAGACACTCTGTGCTTTATGGCAAGGGAGCCAAACTGCATTTAGTCCAGAGTCTTTATTTTATGTTGTTTGGAAAATCATGCCAAATTTTAGGTAAGTTGTGTAAAATCGGAACAGTATTTGTGATTGCAGCCTCGTATTGCTGGTGTCCTACTCTAAAATTTGCTGAATCTATGGGATGCAATCCATGCAGATTCCCATATGCCCACAAGTATGCTTTGAGAAGGATCATCACTGTGATCAGCAGCTTTCTGTTCATCAGTAGTGCTTTTTTCCCTGCCACCCTTCTACCTTGGCTGCCATAAGAAAGTGACATAGTCAAGACTGAATAAGGTACAGCACCTACAGGCCTAAAGGCAAACATGCTGGCTGAAACTTCCTTGATTCTCTCAGAATACTGTAGTCACCAAACCAAATCAAGGACATCAAACAAGGGCTATAGGAAAGAAATCTTGTGCATAATAGGTATTTTGTGCCTACACTGACAAAAAAAGAAAGACAATAGAAAGAAAGGGAAGAAGCAGGTTACTCAAGTAAATCAAAGTATCATTCCTCTCCAAGGTCTCTATGTCCTGGCCCCTGATCCTCTTTCAAAGGAGCACTGAAACCTGTTAGGATATAGTGTGATGAAGGTAAGTTGCTCCATGTTTGCAGGTAGTAAAGATGTTCCAATATCTGTTACATCTCCAGCAGTGCTGAAAAGATGCTGTGAACACAACTGCTCAACAAGTAACCCTGGTAACCCAAATCTTTGTATTCTGTCCTTCCCACTGCCAAATATGTTTTACTTGGTTTATGAGAATCAAGGAAGTTTAATACCAGTAGTTGCAAGCAGCAACCAAAACACGGAGAAATGAACATCGTCCGTAATGCCCTTGACCAGTTTCCCTACTAGTGTTCAGCATAGTTCTTGTTAGACTGAGAAAACAGTTCATTTGAGTTCCTCAAGCAAATTTTCAGCACTGTGGGTTCTAGCCTAAGTTAAAAAAAAAGAAAAAAAAGTGCTGCTTGGGTTCTTCCCCTTCCATTTTTATTCCCATTTGGCTGGGAGCATGTCCCTCATTAATTGATGAGAACTCATTAAATCACATGGAGAATAGTGTCAGCTGTTTGGTAGATACTCACTCCCACATGGTCCAGGGAGAAAATCTGACTGTTCCGTGCTTAGTTATACCTTGTTAAAGCTAATGATGCTACAGTTCTTATTCTACCTCATGCAGTTCTTGTGAGATTGGGAGAAAAAGATGGATGGACATGGGTGTGGAAGAAGGCTGGAGCTAGTAGCATGTCAACAGCAAAACAGCCACTTTAGCTTGTGCTTGTGAAGTCTGAAGTGACGGGGCAGGGGGAGGAAATGTGTTTGGAAACATGGTCTGATTGTTTTTAGCCCAAAGAATTCAGTTGATAAAGCACCTTGTGCCTGCTTCCATGGACTGCAAGTCTTCTTATGGGAGTTAATTAAGCTGCTGCTGGTGCACCCTGTGGCCCTCTGTCTCACACTACACACAGGGAGTAGAAAACATCGTTTGTAGGTGCTTCAGGCTCAGTTGGAGTGCTTCTGGACTCTAGTGCTGCTCTGGAAGTCCTGCTCAGTGACTGCTGGGCAAAGCTGCTGCTGTCATTCTGCTGCATTCTGAAATAGTTCTGTAGTCTCATGCTGAGTTGCAGGGCTTGTACTTTGCTGCTGTAGTGCTGTATAAATAGCATGTTCTCTTTTCCTAGTTCCTGTGTTTATCCATATCTTGATGCCAGTAGGAAAAGGAACATAAAGGTGGGCCTGGTGTGAATTGCTTTGGGTGGATGGCCATGGGTTTTATTATACAAACTGCCTGTCAGAGGAACCCAGCTTTTTGCTGAAGGGCAAAATGATCAGTGTTTACTTTAAACAGTGCATCACCTCATCATGTTCTTTTAAACATCCCTGTCTCTATTTCTGCTTTTCACAAATTCAAATAATTTAAATCTGTAATTAACAGTTTCCAAGTACATGCACCAGGAGCACAAGTACTAACATGGAATGATTCCAAAGGTTATTTCATCAAATTTGTTGCAGAGCAAGTGTGCCATATACTGCAGAGCTCTTTTATGAGGAAAATAACATTGAACAGGTGTCTGAAGCAAAGACATGCCATGAATTTCATCTTTAGCTGTTTATTATGATTGTTTTATGTTTATTAAAGTGAAGATCTCTGTATTCAGTAAACAAAACAAATCCTGTTATCTCAGCAACTTCAAAATGATGGTGTCTACAGCTAACATGCAGCATTTTAGTTGAGGTCTGTGTTACCTCTCTGTATCACAACAATGTGTAATTATCATACAGCTTCAGGAGAATGGGTTCTAGTTTTGGTTGTACAGGACTCTGGCCTGTTGAAGCACAGCAGTGTTTCTGTGTGCCAGCTGTGCTCTTGTAAAAAGGTAGTTGAAGCTGGTGAGTTTTTCACTGTGCTGTAAGATACAAATGTGATTTCTTTTAAAGCTGCTAGTTTGGAAGAAACCATTGCTGCAGTTCTACAAGGTTAAAAGACTATTTAATTTTTTGTTACTTCCTAGCAATACTTTCATAGGACAACCCCATGTTCTTTACTAAGCACATCAGCCTCACATTGCACACTTAAATGGTACTGTTCTCATTTCTCTCTAGCTCCGTGTACTATGCCATGAGTCTTGGGGATGTTCTCCCTCCCTTGAGCAGTAGCAAAAGGGAGTTCTTTGGTGTTCTTTCCCAGCCATTCCTGTGCGAGAGTTATTGGTTATTGCCCATACTTACTGTGGAGTGGGGAGGAGGAACAGGGGCTGGGAGGCAGGATAAAGCAGTTAAGAAGAATGGATAAGAGGAACCAGCTCTGCTATAGACATTTCTGTAACTAAGCCTACAAAGACTTGCACATAATGATGTCAATGTTGCACAAAGCTTTCACTGTTTTGCTGTGTATGCTTTCCTGCTTCATTTCAGTATACATCTTATGGCAAATGAGTAGCAGTTGTGTGTTACATTTGATACATGATTTAACCTAAGTAACTTTAAAGGCGTATTTCACCCTGAGGGCTTCTCTGTTGTCTTCAAAGAGGTTTGTTAGGGTGAAATAATGACTCTTTAAGCAGTACTGCTGCTGGTAGTATGATGCATCTGAAACTGGAGCCCTACCCAACCAAATCCAAATGCTCAAGAGATGCTCTGGATAACTGCTGTTACCTCCTTTTCCCAACAAATAGTGTGTGGGTTATGCAGAGAAAGTGTGCAGTTCTGAGCATGGCTAGAGAGCACAGTAGCAGACTGAGGCTGGTGAGGCAAGTTACCTGAACAGGTGAGCAAATGTTTGTGATGTTTTCTAGTGTTTGGTAAAAGGCCTCGTTCCAGGTAAAAATGTCTTTTCTTTCATGTTTCTCCATCCTCAAAAAGAGATTCATAGAGAGGGCACAAGCTGCAAAGAGCCCAAAGTGCTGTGTTTGTCTAGATGTGACTGCCTTTCCAAAGGCTACTCGTAAAATCTTTTTGGCTGAAAACATACGTGCCTCTGTGAAGCCTGCTCAGGATCGTGAAACAAGCAAAAGTTCTGTCTTGTGACCCTGGTCCTCTCTGAGTTTTGGCACAAAAGCAACCTGTATATTTGGTAATCCTATTGCTGTCATTTCCTTTTCTCTTAAGGGGATACCAACAACAGGATGCCCACGAGTTCATGCGTTACCTCTTGGACCATCTACACCTGGAACTCCAGGGTGGCTTCAATGGTGTTTCACGTTCAGTAATTTTGCAAGAAAACTCTAGCCTGTCTGCAAGCAACAAATGTTGCATGTAAGAAATGTTTTTTAATTTCTTCAAAACCTTAATTCCTTTGTATGGGTCTGTGCCTGGTGGATCTGAAATTTCAGCTTCATGGTTCCTTGTTCTCTTCAGTGCCTCTGTTCAACCTGCAGGTCAATAATTCCATATAACCTGCATTTCAGTAATTTGTAACATTTCTAAGCTGCAGGCTATGCAAGGTTAGCATCCTGTAGGATGTATTTCCTTTCAAAAGGAAGTGTCTGAGGTCAGTTTTCACTGGTGTGAGTGACAACAGAGGCTAAGCTGTAAACACATTTTAGTTCACTAGTATTTCAGAAATAAAAAGAACTTTGTATTTTCTGTTCTGTACCTTTAAGAGATTTCTCCCCCCTTCTGTTTGGACCATGTAATTGTCTTAGCAAGATAGATGGCCTGAATGGCACAGGAGAAAAAAAGTAGCCAAGTATTGGTAGGTTTAAACTGTCAGCAGACCTCCTGGATTAATGACTGAGCAATGCAGTTGCAGCTTGAAGTCAGTTTTCCTGATGATCTTGCTATATTTGCATATCACCTGACACAGCTGATATGTTTGTTTGGCTGGGTTTTATCCTGGTAATTCTGACTTTCATGCTACCATTTTTCTCGAAACAGAGGAAATCCATGTGTTTCACTCCTCTTTCTGTACTCAAAATACTGAGTTCTGACCCAGGTGTGTCTTCTCAGACTGAAACTGTCACTGAGAGGAAGCAGTTTCATTTGCTTCAGGAAAGAATGTTAAGTCAGCTCAGCCTGGACATTGGTCCCTGAGTCCTTGAATTCCCTATGTAAGAGTTGTGTGAGCTTTCCCTTCCTATCCTGATTAGGACATACAAAGTGGGTCTGAGAGATGCAGGAATTTAGAGATGCTTTGTCAGGGAAAGCCTAGAGTTCAGGCTGTGCTCTACCACAGTTACATTGCTTCATTGATGCTTAAAAATCGCACAAAAGAATCTTAAAATGTCAACATCTTCAATGTTGAAACCCAAGGAGAATTTAAACTCTGTTCATGCAGTTACTCTAAATTTGTCTGGAGAATGGCTGTTCAGATGCATGATAAGGTGGAGTAAGCTGTTTTCTGTCAAGAGCAAATTAAGGTCATATACACTCAAATGCCTACAGTAAAGTAGTAAATACTCTGTGAGTGTTCTCTTCCAGAGAACCAGTTTATTTGGGTAATGATTTCCCTCTGCTCAACAAGAAGTGTTCAGATTAACTGTAAAGATATAGGTGGAGTGCAGACAAGGAACAGGTTTCTGCAGACCAGTAGCGTCAGACCTGCAAGCCCAAACGAGCAAGTTTAGAAGTTGTGTAATAATGGTAACATCCTCTTTTTGGTTTTGTAAATGGACTATGAGATGTGAGTGCATTAGTGACAGCATAGAGAACAGGGATGATGATGGATAGTTTGTCATCATGCAACTTAAGCTGTCTTTGGAAAGAGTCAAAATTATTTGTAACAGTGTAGAAAACACAAAATATGCTCTACCTACCTAAGGCTCTTTCTGCAACAAACATTTTGTCTTCTTAACTATAGTGTTAGAATACTGTAGACCTGAGAGCATGAACTCTCCACTCTAGAAATGCAGTTATCCACGATACTTGCAAGGTTGAAACTTCGAGCATCTGCTTAGAGTAGGTGTAGCTCAACCTCTCTTTCAGTACAAGATAAAGCAGACATATTACATCAGCCAAACATTGCATTGTTTAATCCTTGTGTGAGTGAAATTCCTGGAGGATGAACTCAGTCACTGCTCTGCATCGTAGCAGTGAGTTGTTAGCAGTAAACTGTAGCGTGACGAAAATTAAGCTCAGACATTCTGACTGACTTTACCTCTCTGATATGGTTTATCTAGAAATGGAGCATCTACTGTTGTCACAGCCATTTTTGGAGGCATTCTTCAAAATGAAGTCAACTGCCTAATATGTGGGACTGAATCCAGAAAGTTTGACCCATTCCTAGGTAAGATGCCTCTTGCTTTCAAAATACCAGGTGACTTAAAGCAGTAAAACACATCTGAAACTGGGTATGTTTAGATGTCAGAAAATGGAATCATAGTAGTAGCCTGAAATGATTCAGCATTGATTTATTCAGCCCTAATTTTCTTTTTTTTTCTTGCAGACCTGTCACTAGATATTCCAAGTCAGTTCAGAAATAAACGTACTAAAAACCAAGAAAGTGGACCAATGTGCACACTACGGGGTAAGAGCGGTTAAATATTGGAATCAGTATCATGACCAAGCATATACTCTTCAGAGCATGTTTCAGAGGAGCCAGCCTTTCTGCTGGGTTGGGACTTAGTGCTTGCTACGTGCCATCTAACTTTGTAAGATTGTGTGGCAGAAGGTGCCAGAATAATTTTCTCTGTGTGTTTTACCCCAGTCACTGGTTATTGGCATACTACTATTATAAATGGGCTGAGAATTGCCTCAAGGGATCAGGTTAATATCAAGAAGCATTTCATCAGAGATTTTTCTTTGTGATCGGAGTATGCATTCCAGTCTTTCCAACCAACATGTACCTGTGCTGTTGCCTGTTGGCATTTCCTGAAGCTTTATGCCACTTGGATCTTGGGTGTTTTGCCTTTTCCACAACAGAAATGCTATCCTGCCTAGCTGGGCAGTAGTGCTTCTTGCTGACCTTGGTTTAAACAGTGTTAATTGTTACAGAATTGTGAGTATACTTGCTGCCAACAGTGAAATACTAATTCCCTGTTACTTTCTCTGTTCCCTTTTGTACCTCAAACTGAATCACCTTTGAAAGCTGAATATGCTTTTAGAAAGTAATTCAGTTTATTTGGGAAACACTTTGTTCTGAATGCTGGACACAATCTTGTTTGAAATATGAGAATTTCACGAATGGCTTTTTTCCCCTGGAACTGCTCATAGCTGTGTTCTCAGGAAAAGGGAATGCTGCATGTTACAGCAGGTTCTTGTATTAAAACACATAATAAACAGCTTTTTTCTGCACAGATGTGTGTAATAACTAAAAAACTGCAGAAGATACAGAAAGCTTTTCTACGGTGCTGTATTTGTTGTATTTTATGTTGCAAAAGTCACTTGATGTCATCTTGAATTAGGTTTCTTCATGTGGCTGTTCTACTATTTTTGTATCTTGTTCTTTTTTAGATTGTCTTCGCAGTTTTACAGACCTGGAAGAACTTGATGAGACAGAGCTGTATATGTGCCACAAATGCAAGAAGAAACAGAAGTCCACCAAAAAATTCTGGATTCAGAAACTACCAAAGGTTTGTATAAGCTTGAAAAGTAACTGTGACACAATAAAACAGCACAGCCCTCCTATAGGCTACTGCAGCTGTCTAGCACCTCTTCCTCTAAAGCATCCTTTGTTCTTGTTTCTATCCTGTAGGTGCTATGCTTACACTTGAAACGATTTCACTGGACAGCATATCTGAGAAACAAGGTGGATACGTATGTTGAGTTTCCCTTACGAGGTCTAGACATGAAATGCTACTTGTTAGAGGTATGGAAACCCAGGGTATTTTCTGTAGAAAGTTGTTCCATGATTTGTGTCTTTATTACAAACCATAGTAAGTGCAATTGAGATCTGAAGAGTTTTTGTCTTTTGAACCACAGCCTGAAAACAGTGGCCCAGAAAGCTGCCTGTATGACCTCGCCGCTGTTGTTGTGCATCATGGCTCAGGGTGAGTACATGCAGTAACCTGCTTCTTGGCAGAGACCTTCTCCCCATTGAAGTACATGCAGAGTTTATCTATGCTTTTCTGGCCCTAGTGAATGTTTTTACTGGTGGAGATAAACATGGAACTAGGTTGAATTAACTTCAGATAGATCTGTCTAGTTATTCCTGTGAATGCCCACTGGCAATCTTTGGGGGTAGTGTAGTTGTTCTAGGAATGCTAAGCCCTAAACCAAGAGAGTGAATCAAGGGGCTTTCCAGAATCTAACACCTCCTTTTAAATCCCTTTGTACAAAGCAGGAATACTATTTCCCCTTTTGATTCACTTCAAAAGGCAGATGTACATTCATGCCAAGAGTCTGTGGTGTGTGCACACTTGGAACAAGGTGCAGTTGAGACTGGCACAGTGGAAGCAATCATCTGGCACTTACCCTCTCTTTTATGGGGGTAGATGCCAGTCAGCATGCAACAAGGCTGTCTGGTGTTCATATTTGGAAGTGAGGTGGCTGGATGTGCTGTAGTTTGCCCAGCCTTAGACAATCTGTTGAGAGTAACAACTGGGACAAGAAACCTGCTTATCCTAATAGAAACATGTTCTTGTTTAAGCAACCATTCTAAGGGAGTAAGCTGTGTAAGAGGTTTCCTTAAAGAAACTAAACCCCGCTAATCAAAGCTTGCTGATACTTGAACTTAGTTCAAAGCTACTAATGCAAAAGTTCTTGTGCAGAAAGTAAGTCTCTCCTTTTGCTTGCTCAAGAGGGAAAGGTCTTAGACAATTGCTAAAGGCAGCTCTCATAGCACCACAAGGTGCAGCCAACTGGCATTCAAAGCTGTAGGAAGCCTAGTCATGATTACAGTGGAATGAGCTGGTTGGAAGCATTGCTCCTGTGTTACAATATGTAAGCAAGCAAGTAAAAGCAGACATTATCTTGGGGGTAGCAGGGAAGTTTGGGGTGTAAGTTCTGCTACGTTAGAAAACATGGCTCCAAAAAGTGGGTCAGTTTTTCAGGCTGCATTTGACATTTTCTCCTTGGTAATCTTAATTTTGCTGTAAGTGATTTTAATCATATTTAGACTGAGAGAGCTGCTGTAGATCTAAGTAAGTGGGGAAGATTTCTGGGAACGAGCATTTTTGTATATAATACTTCAACAACAGCTACTGGCCTATATAAAAAGCAAGTCTAACATGAAATTTTACAGTTGTAAGAAGCCCTGCTTGAAAAAAAAAAAATAGGGGTTGATAATAGATTTGGATCAAATACCATTTAGCTCATCCCAGTGAGTCATTATGTTACTTAATGGAAAAGTTTAATTTGGAGAACTTGGAGCCCCACAGAGTAAGAAGGGAGACATCCTACCAACGACTGCTGTGGAAGGCTGTCTGTTCCTTTCTTCCTCTGTCCTGGGAATTAGTCCTAACAGAAAATGCATCAGAGAATGAGGTTGTGTGTCTCCTGACTGTCCCTTCTTTCCTCACCTTCCCTGCTGACAGCGTGGGCTCCGGACATTACACCGCTTACGCCGCTCACGAGGGCCGGTGGTTCCACTTTAACGACAGTACTGTAACTCTGACCGACGAGGAGACTGTGGTAAAGGCCAAGGCCTACATCCTCTTCTATGTAGAACGGCAAGCCAAATCTGGATCAGACAAACTTTAATACCTCCTTTGAATTCTTTCTTATCAAGTCCATGGGACAAAACATTTCCATTTTTCCATAAATACTTGATCCAAGACTATTAATTTCATTGTGCACTTTTCAATTTCCTCTTGTGGGTTTTAGTTTTGTTGTGTCAATGGTAGCATTTGACTTACTGAACTTGGACACAAACTAACTTTTTTTTTTTAGTTATACCAGAAAACCTCAGCAGATTTTGATTTGCTGCTTTAGTTGTGATAACTCAATTTTTATATATATATAGTTTCATGAAATACTTAGTTATTTGACTTTTTTATATTGTTTTCAGTTCTCACTTTCTAAAGGCACATTTACATCAGAGAAGCTTTCTGTCCTCTTTACAAGCAACATAAATGTGCTTCTGATTATGAAGAGCAATATAACTTGATGCTGTTCTTGCAGCTGTTGCATAGATACAATTTTCATGTTCAAATCAAAGGATTGTTTGCACATGCTCTTTTTGCTCGTGCAAGAAACTAAACAGTGACTTCTGAACAATCGTTCTTTGTCTGCAGAAGAGGGGAGATGTGGCATCATTAAGTAGACCAGGTAATTGCTGCTATATTGGTGTGTATTCAGGCTGCTGACTTTCAGGAATCATTGTAAATAAAGAGTTGGTTCAGTTGCATCAATCCTGCAGTTTAATACAAGTATTCCTCATGTATGCTCTGCTCCTCCTTTTTTTTTTTTTTTTGTTAATAACCTTAAAATATGTAAATGGCTACATTATGTTGAGATTTTTTTTTTTAAACCAAACCTGAATTGCCTTAGACATCTCTTGTGTTAGACTGTCATCCTGAAATGTGAGCAGGAACGCTTTCTTGCTTGAAAACTTGGAGGCTTCCTGGCAGTGGGACCCCAGCCTTTCTTCCTGCTGGCAGTTGTGAGTACAGCCCTGAAATGGGTGGTTTGTGGGAAGAGTCTTACGTGTCAATGTAGGTCCTGTGTATGAAGTGCTGGAGGTCACTTAGAGGAGAAAGGAAGCAGGTGGTTTTGCAGAGGCTTTGCATGGCAGTTGAAGGGAAGATGCTCAGTGTCACAGGAGCCTGCTTGATGGAAGGGGATGCGCTGAGACCGACTGTTGACTGAGGTAGCTGCAGCAGCTATGCAAAGGCCCCGTGAGGGATCTTTATCCACAGTCTCTACATGAATGCTAGTTTCTAAAACTTTACTATGTGATGGAGAAACATATTTTATTTTTCTTTTTGGTTAAGGAACACCCCCACCCCCTTAATTTTACCTGTACTCTTGTGGATACTGAAGTCAGTTAATGATTTTTTGTTTTTTTTAAGAAAGCCCAGAGTTCCCCCAAAACCTGAAATGTTACAACTGCTACATTTCAGGTCTCTTTCCCCAGCCCTTCCTTTGTAGCAAGCTCTCATGTGCCTAGTAAGGAACTGGACACTGCTAAAATCTCAAAAGCATGGCAGTTAGAGTCACACCATCAAGTGGCACCTGTTCATTGTGATGACTGTACAATACAGTAGCTGAACACGCAAGCACTCAGGTAAGATGTGAGTCTCCTTTTTAGTTGATGCTTCTGAAAGATGTCGTGCACAGTAAAGACTTCCCTACAGGCCATACCATGGCTCATCTTGCTGCACAGTGTGCATCAGTTCCCATGCTGCACTGCCAAGGCCAAAGTGAAGGCAGTCAGATGGGTTTTAAATTACAATGTCAGACAGTGCCATGAAAAACCTAAACCAGGAAAGAGAAATTGGCTCAACGTGAAACTGCAGAAAGCATTCAGCACTACTAATGCTGTATGAACATGTAAGCTGTCCAATAGTTGTAAGCTATTGTGATGATTATTTGATACATTTAAGTGACATACAGTAATAGAATAAGAACAACTCTACATTATTTAAATTGAGATAGTTTGTCACCTACCCTTTTCCTACTTCTTGCTGCCAGAGCCTTTTTCTTGATCACAACAGGTAGCTGTTACCATTTATACAGGCAGAAAAAGGTATTTATTTGAGAGACTTCATTGGTGTGCAGGGCAAGTGAAGTACCTTACCATGTGATTACCCTGAAGCGCTGCCTTACTGCTCACAGTTAGTTGGGGAGATAAGTAGTGCCCCTCTAGAGCTGTGTTTTCTGCATGCTACTTGAATTGCATTGCTTTTAGAATTTAAGAATACAAACCTATAAATACACAAGTAGTTATGGGCCAGAAACAGTGTTCTTGCAAACCAGTGATGTAAATGTGCCTTTCTCTATTTTTAGAAACCTAAATTTGTAATCTTCAGCAACATTCACTTTTTTTAGCAGCTTCTACTTCTCCAGTTAATTTTTGGGGTCAGAGTTCTGTTCTCACTTCACCATTTCCTTTCAGTAATGTTAAGGTCTTGGGCATGGTCCATTTGAGACAGCCATGGAAACACAATGCAATCATGTCAGGCTTGTTCTGGCAGCAGGTGGTGACAAGGACTCAGCCATATGCTTCACTGGAACAAGAACATTGTAAATCCTTTCCTAATTTAACTTACTCCCACTGCAAACCCAGATGGACAGTATGAACAGTTTGTTGTGGCAACACAAGTATTTCTCTTCCTGGTGGAGAACTTTGCTTATCCACTGTATTCTATTCAGTGTGGTGTCAAAAAAAAAAAAAAAAGAGAGAGTAATTAAGCACTGAACCAGTAACATATACTGCACCTGGCCTAGTATTACATTTTTAACCTTACTTGTATATCCTATATTTATCTACTAGCTGGGGAAGGGGGGGAATATCTCATTTCATTTAAGCCAAATGTTTCTCTTCTACTTACTGCTGATCATAGTACACACTAACTGGCAAGAATTGGTTTCTTGCTTGTGACTGCTCTGCAAGCAACAACTGCTCTCTACAGTTCAAAGACTTGCATATTTTTCACCAAAATTTGTCTGATCAAGGTTGTCCTTTTGTTAGTAATTGTTTAGCCACGCATACAACTGGAGACAAGATTTATGTAAAACAGACTTACAGAATGTCCAGCTCTCCAAATACTTCTGCTTTAGTGTGCTGTGTAGTGTGCTGTAAGTGCAGCATTATGCCAAACTCTAAAGCAGTTGCAGACAGAGCTGCTTCTTATTGTATAGGCAGAAGGTGCTTTCCAGAGCGAGTTTAACACTGTCTGACAGACAGGGACAGTGGACTCGTATCAAAAGCAAGAGCCGTTTGTAAGGATTTTACTAAATCAATGGAAAATGTAAGACGTGGTGTTCAAAACTTTCCCCAACAATGTTTCATTACTGATGTGTCTGTGTCTTACTGATGAGGTAATCAGCACCTTGAAAATTGATTCCAGTGTGCTTTAGGATATCCTCAAGTACTGTAGTGCCATAGTTGTAATTGTTTACCATTAAAATCTAGTGTGTAATTTTCAGTGAGAATTACTGACTGTGCTCATCTTGTGCATTTCTGGATCATTTCCAGGTTGAATGTGAATTATCTCTCATTCACACAATGTGTTTATGGAAGATGTGCCATTAAAGTGTCTCCTTTCCTTAGAAAAATGAAGCTCCTCTCCTCCTTCTGCAGGTTGCAGAGTATCAATAGTGTAAATCCTTTCAACACAGAGTATTTTACCTTGTTCTGGAGAAAACAAAAAGCAAACTGAAGCATTCCCACTGTGAAACAGCTGTAGCACAACTTTGCATCTAAACCCTAAGAGGACCTCTTTTAAAAGGTTCTGTCACCCAACAGCTGTTACTTTTTCTGTCAGAGGGGGGAGGTGTGCCCTCAGTGTACTACCGCTGGTAACCCTGTCATTCAAGGTTGCTTGTTTCTTGCTGGCTTGGGGTTTTTATAAATAATATTCTCATCTGTGTTAGAACTCTGAGCAGCCTCAACTATTTACACCTGCTCAGAAATGAAGGTAAGTTCTGAAAAGGATGAGCAAGACAGAGAATGGCAGTGAGAGGATCAAGAACACCAACTGCAGCCACCTTCTGTAAGCTGCTGTTTTGCAGTGACTAGCTTACCTGGTATTTGCAATCACATCTACTCATCCCTTCCATACCTTCAATTAAGTACTCATGCCACTGGCTGGAGCTTGTTTCTGAGTGTGGGTAAGGAGCAGGAAACATCTTCTCATTTCAAGAACAATAGCAAACAATAAAGGCTATGAAACAAAAAAATTACTGGCAACAACTGTTTAACACAGCTTACCATATATAATAGAAAATTTCTGACCCTGAAGAACTCAACAGTCACCATTCCTGGGGTTTTCTGACTCTATGTAACCAGAGACATGACTCAAAGACTGGTAAGAAGCCACAGTAATTGTCAGACTGCAAACAAATTTCAAATACTGTTTTTTTCCAGAGCTGAATTTCAAACTGCATTCTCAGGGTAAGAAGGAAAAAAATTAACTCACCCCTGTCACATACTGAAACAAAGCAACTTCAAATGCACCTCCCATGGCTACTGAAAATGCAAGCCCCTTCCAAACTTCCTGCAGGCAAAAGTAGCAGGAGCAGCTAGCTTTGTTTACTCAAGTAACTGCAGAGGAACTCCACCTAAGTCTAAGGCTGAAGCTGCAGACTCTGTCTGCACAGAGGCTTTAAATTAAAGCACCCAGGGAATTTTTCTGCTCGTGTTGCAAGTTGCTCCTGAAAGTATCCCAATATAACAGTTCTTGAACAAGAAACAAAAGTGCAACCTTACAAGAGCCAGTGAATGGAGAATAAAAAAGCAAGTCCACCGAGTTTGAGAGGCTGGTAACCTGCACTCCCCTTCCCCCACCCCCAGTTTAGTAACTAAGCAGAAGAGCAGCACAAAACTTCAGAAGTGCCTAAAAGAAATCCCTTTTAAGGAAGCATTTCGTGAAAGTCAAGTGCTGCTGTTCCACAGGCCTGTTCCATTCCCTTAATGGAATGTAACAAGAGTTTCATGCACGTGTGTTTCTTTCCTGTCCCTGTTCTGTGCTCCTGCACCAGCTGTTAGCCAAAAATAAACACCATTCCACAGCCATATATGTGCAACAGCCTGCTGAGCATCCTGAGCCCCCGTCCAGCACTGCTGTTAGTTCACGGGGCCAGAAGCCTGGCTTCTATCTAGCAACAAGCTCTGAACGGCTATGCACATAACCCAGCTGAATCAGGAATGCCTTTTACATCTATTTTCTTTTCTGGACAAGAACAGCCGGAGAAGCTTAGCAAAAACATGTCACAAGTTGCTAGAAGTGTTTCAGGATCCTTTACTGTGGCCTTTGTTGAACTTCCATTCTCCAACGGAACTGAAGAAGGATAATTTTCTCCTGGGACCTGCTTTAAAATACTTATCCATCTGTTGGTATTCAGAAAGAGTCAAGGTGTGTAACATTGAGGACTGGATGAAAAACAGTCTCCAGAAAGACTTCTGTAACAAGCATGAAAACACTGTCAGTGATTTTTTACTAGAAGTTTGCAACAGGTATGTTCTTTGTGTGTGAAACTACAGCTACTACGAAGGTTAACTGCCATGAAACGAGACATTTGAGAGCTGTTTACTCCATACATCTTGCCTGAAATGGAACATTAAGTGTGTGAGTGCTTTGACTTTGCAATTTTAATGTGGTGCAAATAGCCTTCACTTTCCTTCAGCTTTGTCTTTTTTTCTTTTTCCTTCTTGTTTTTTGGAAGAATGACTGATTTACAAAGGTGCAGTGGTGCCTACTAAATTGCTGCTTAGGGGAAGTCTGCTATTCTGACAGTGCAAAAGCCTTGTCCTGTGGGGAGAGGCTAGAGGAAGGACATGATTTCAAATAGTGCAGGCACCTTATAACAAAACCAAGTTCTTTAAATGTTACTAAACAGATTTGTTTCATTCTAAGGTTTAGCATTGCTTTGTACTGACATGAAACTCTTACTACAGTAAAGGAAACTAGCTCTGGGTGCACATCCTTGTGTGTAACAAAGCAGCTCTAAGGAAAAAAAGCTGCATTACATCAGGAGGAGAAAATATGGTAGAGCAAAATCCTTGTGCTTTAGTAGCACTGAGGACAGCTGTGGCCTTAGAGCCAATAGGGACGTGTCAGTGCCTCTCCTGAAGCGGCACACCTTTTTGCCACAACACAAACCAACAAGTTCTATCTGGAAGTAAAAATTAAAACCCCAAGAAATGGGAGAATAGTGCCCAGACACACAGTGTCTTTGTGAGAACTAGCAATACTGCAATCACAAAATGAGGACTGAAATTCAGGTTCTGAACAGAACCTTAAGTTGCAAATACAAAACTTCAGAAGTAACTGTTTTAGAACACCTGATTAAAAGATAGGATTAATTAGCAAAGTATCATAAGGAAGCATTTTTGCCTACAAAGGACGTATCCTCTCCTTTTGGCACTGGAATACTTACTGAGAGTCCACACTTAATATTCCCACTTCCTGCCATCACAAATTAAGATTCAGAAAGAGGACACGAGACTGCAGCTCTGCAGAAATAGTTTTAAAGTGCAAGATCCATAATCACAAACTGGTTGCTGGACAAAATTCCAAGCAGAGCCTGGGTAGTAAGCAATCCCAGAAGTTCATACAAATTCAGCAAGTGCCTTTCAGTCTTACATGGATTTGTTTACACAAGTTCAACCACTCTTCTAAATGACAGTGAATATTGACACTTGCTCCCATTTTAGCCTTCAAAAGGCAAGTTCCTGCCTTTATTTTTTAAGTAACCCAGTGAAAGCATTTCCCTCTGCACAAAATTTCTAGCATCCTGTGCAAAGAATCATGCAAATTCAATGAATACACAGCTATTCTCCCTGAGTCTGGAGTACTTGACTCCACTGATAAAGCCACATGAGATGGCAGGTGGGAGCCTCTCCTGATCTTGCCTGCTTTAAAAGTTTTTCTAACTAAGGAGTAAAGGGAAAAACTAAAATCATGCAGCTCATATAATCTCACTTCATTACGTCTGATTGAACTGCAAAGTCAAGCAGCAGTTGGGGGATGAGGCGGGTTGCAGAGCAAGAGGAGTGTGTACAGTGTACCAGACACAGGGACCAAAGCACATGCTGTACTGATGGCAGAGCTCCTTGTTTGGCCCTGCTGCTGTGGAACACTTAAAACCCTGATAGTAGCTGTAACCACAAAGCTTGGTATGGTCATGCTGAGGACACCTTACAGTCTTTGCAGGATGGAGGCACACTAATTGTTGTGCCCACAGGGCTCACAAGATCACCATTAGCTTTTCTGTAATCTGCTTTCCCTGCAACAACAGAGCCTGCAGAAGGCCTGTACTAACAAAGAAACATGGAGCTGCATTTAGCTAAATAGCTGAACAGCTGAACTGCTGCTCCCTGGAGAGCTGTGTGAGCCAGAAGCCAAGCATTTAGTACAAAAGGCTTTACAGGCTGGCACACAAGAGTCCTTGCAACCATGCCTGGTCAGCACAACAGCCTGTAATAACTGGTCTGATCCAGTTTTCTATACAAGGACAGTTGGTATAAACCATGAACACACTGCCTTGGAACAGGCCTTTTCTATACTTTCCTAGGTCTACCCAAGCCAACAAAAAAAGCCTTTTTACTTTGCTGTGTCATTGCTGAACAGCAGAGTTCTTGCCAGCTTCAATTATTTGAAGGAAGGTTTGAGAGTTGTATGGGGTTCAAGCATAAGGACTCTTAGCTAGTACCTGGCACCTAATCAGTAAATCCAAGGAACTGATATACACCTATTGAGTGTCAAGAGTGAGAGTGTCTTAGCCCCGTTCAGCATGTCTACACTGCAGCCTCCTCACTCAACTCTCCTCAAGTTCAGCCTGAATTAAATCTCATCTCTACTGGGTCTTCATTCACTGTGCTTCAAGAAATGCAGCACCGTGTAAGCCCTTACACCAAAACCCACCACCAACTATGACAACCCAGCTGTAACATTGGTACCAACAGAAAAGCAAAAGTTGTGCAATTGGTAGAGCTGAGCATTAATACCTACATGTTCCACCACCTACTCATGCATTCTCACCTCTCCTGCTGGTGGAGGAGATATTTTTCTAACTTTCATATTTATACTTGAATGTATTAGCTTCTCCAAGCTCTAATATTTCTTTTCCCCCACATCTCACCTGTAACCATCATGCTTTCAGATGTCCAAACCTGCTGTCTCTGACCCTCTCTGGATGTGGCCACGTTACAGACGATTGCATCTCGCTTCTACTCATGAACTGCCCAAACCTCAAGACACTCAAACTGGAAAACTGTGTGCGGATCACTGACCAGACACTAGAAGCAGTGATCTGCTATGGGGCATCACTGCAAACACTCCATGTGGATTTCTGCCGGAACATAACACAAACTGGTCTAGAGAGAGTAAGGGAAAAATGTCCTTCAGTAATGCTGAGAGCAGAGAGAAGTGCTAACATGATTCCAGACAATAAGCCCCAAAGAAAGTTGATGCTTAAAAAAGCATCAAGAAAATTGGTTCAGGTTTGAGCACAACAAATTGTATAAGCTCAGTTAAGTGTGGGTATTTCACCTAACTTTCACTCCCCTCTCAGGTAACATTACTTCGATGACCTGTGGCTCCTTTCCTGAATTCTGGCTTGAGTCCAAACACATGGTAGGTTTTGTAAAGGCTGCACTGGGAAAGGGCATTTCCACCAGTACAGTCAAAGAAAAACAAAAATGATTGCTTTCTGTTGTGTCTTTAAACTAGAAAGCCCTGCACTGCTGTCACAAAATACTAGATCTGGTTAAGCTGAAAACTGCAGTCAAGCATCTCACTCAGAAGCAAGAAGCAGCAGTGCATTTTACTGAGGTAAAACAATCATTTGACAGAGTGCAGCAAATTCAATGGAATCTAACAAAGGTTGACATTGGTTTGACAAGGTTCAATAATTTCCATGGCAAGCATCACCTTATTAATCACTGCATGGAAGAAACATACAAAGGAAAACTGAGTTAGAATTGAGTTAGAATGATCCACACAAGAGAGCAGAGATGCAAAGAGTAAGAACCCTCCCATTGAGTCAGAAGGTTCAGAGTGAATCCTCCTTGCTTTCTAAACTGTACCTGCTAACCATGCTACGCAAGATGCCAGCAAAAGCAGAGCACCTGACAACCATCACTTTCTTAGCCAGTAACATCTCTAGCTGAGCTGTCACATTTAACTCACAAATGGAGGGGGCACAGCAAAGGGTACAGATCACAGTCTGCCTCTTTGGGTAATGTGCTCTGACAAGGCAGACCAAGTTAATTTTGAAAGCTGACATTTGAGGAAGCGCAGAAGGAACAAACCTGAGTTTACAGAACCACCCTACAGGAAAAGGCCATGACCTGCCACCCATAGCCTTAAATGCCAAGGAGCACGCTACAGCAGACATCTTTACAAACACCTGTTTCTCACTGCAAACAAAAAATCCCAAATGGCTGTTTTAATCCCAAACCACAAGGATGTCACTTCCCTGCATGCTGCTCTGCTACATGGAAGTGACACTTCTTTTTAATGAAGGGTTGCTACGGCATGATATACAAAATTTGACATCAAAGGCTGGCATGGTAAAATACTTGCCTTGATGGAACACAGTGGGATTTAGTCACAGTGCTATGTACTCAAAACTGATAAAAGCACATTCCATGACTACACACAGGAGGAAAAGCAAACATTTCTGAGTGCCACCTTACTGTGTTAACTGTACTGCAGTGACCTCTTAAGAGTCTGCCTGTTGAATCTGTCTCATTATAACACTACAGAAAAAAACTCTGTGATCATCTACCTGCAATTATTCAAGTTTGTTTAAACTACAGCATGCTTTTTTTAAAAGCACCCTGTCTCAAATCCTATGCTTTACTTTGTGTGGCAGCAGGGCCTCAAATTCTGCTCTTTGTTTCTTATTTTATTCAGCAGTCCTGACACAAATTCAGGATTCTGACTCTCAGAGAGCACACCATAATAAACAACCCTGCCAGTTCTGGCTGACTCTGCAGCTGAACTTGTCTTTAAATCTCTATCTCATTCAATAGAATCCACTGAAGGAGTTTATGCTTACAAAGCCTCATAGCTGGTTAAATCTGGCCATCAATAACCTGGTCTCCCCTGGAAGACCAGATGTCCATTCAGCTTAAACATCAAACAGAAGCTTCATACAAACCAGTCTGATAGCCTCTCTGGATCCCAAATAGTTCCAGCTTAAATCACAATGAAGTCTACAGCAGTTAAGATTTCATTTGAAATTAAAACCTTACATTCAGCTAAGTGGTCTTAAAAAGTAAATGCAAATGTAGAATATTAACTTTCAGAAATACTGTTCTGTCCCAGAGTCAGCACTTCTGTTCCATTACATAGCAGTTATTCCAGACTTTACCACTACAGCCATCTATGGGCATATACCACAGCAACTTCTGAAATGGTTGTTCAATGCATTATTAAAGGCTGCCACAAACAGCTAACATGACACATGTTTTTCTTTAGATTTAGGGAACAGCATGACTTAGCAGAAATATTGACTACAGTCCTAGGGATGATTCCTTTGTCTGCAAGAACAAATGAGCTAGTTATGAACTCTTGAAAAAGATTATGTGGTGCATCAAAAATAGTAAAAGGACTTCACAGTTCTCAACAGAAGTGAATGGTTCAGAGATTCAGATACGCTTTGGTATGCCCTAATTTGGCTGAGCTATGAAATAAACCACAGCATTACAAGAACTTAACCAGAGCTGAGACTCTAAATACTTGATCAATATATCTGTAAGAAGCGCTCTCTTAGAAATAAGTAATTTCTTTATTGCCTCTTCACAACTTAGAGATATTTAGTGTCATGACACTAAGATTCTGAGATTTCATTAAGTTATTCCTAAATGTTTAAGTAGGACCCTTAGGCACTACAAAGTAAAGAACAAAATTGGAAGCACAGTCAGGAACTAACAGCAATCCTAAATCAGCATTTACAACTTCAGAAGGAGATTGCTGGCCTGAACAAATTTACTGTGATGTGGAAATGAGGATGCTGACGTAATTCCTACCTTGAATACCCAACTGGTGAAACCCCACCAGTTTCATATATTGCTGACAAGCCAAAATAATGTAGGAATTCTCTATAATCACATTAGTAACCAAAATCCTTCTCTTGATGCCAGTGCCCTGTGATGAAAGGCACATCCCTGTAAATGTAACAGATTTTCAGGTGGGTGCAGGATGTGAAAATGGGTTTGCATCTATCTACGTATTATTTATGCTTTTATATCAGGACCGTGGGGTGGTTTTTTTTGGGGGGAGGGGCCCCTACACACAGATGACACATGGATGGATGCAGTGGTATTACGGGGTTTGTTGGGGGGTTTTTTGTGTGGTTTGTTTTTTGGTTTTGTTTTGGTTGGTTTGTGCTTACTCTACAGAGCTAAAAACGGCATTGGAACACTATCCCACTTGGTTTCTTTGTCTATTTCTGTACAAATGCTCAGTCACTTTGCTCTTCCTCTCCTTCAACAGGGATATTTGTTCATGACATGGCAAAACATGATCACAGTTGTGCTGATTATAATTTTCACAATCAACAATGAATTTTCTTAATTAGCTATCCAATTTGAAAATTAAGTATATCACGATTATATTTTACTTAGGCAATTATGTAAGTTTTCTTTCATTCCAAGCCATTTAAATTCCATCAAAGTACTCTTAACATCACTGAAACAGTTTTTGTCCTCCACAGACTCTACCTCTAACTTTACCAGAGATGGAGGGAGGAAGGCTTGTTATCTATCATTTATAAAAGTGCTAAAAGAAAGGTGAGATGAAACTAAGATGTCTATTTGGAAGCTTTATCAGATGGAAATGGCAAACAAGGCTTCATTATCAAAACTTCGTGTCTTTTCCTATATAATAAGGGAACAGCAACATCCAGAAGACCCTTCAGATTCCCACTGTGGTAACAGGTCAGCTTTGCATAAGGTAAAAGGCAATTAAATCCAAGTCCTGCAGCACAGTAAAACTGCTTACTTGCCAGCAGCAGTATTTTTTTGCCATTAAACTTCATCACCCAGTCAAAAAGTTTAAATGACAGATCTAAATCAAACTTCCAGATCTAACCTGACCACCTGTTCACCTCCTGTCTGGAGAACAGTACTGTTCAAGAACACATTCTGCTCTTACCAGTCCCCCCCTTAGCATGATGGACACACATTCCACCTACCGCTACATTCCAGCTGTCAGATGAACCAACACTACTACCGTTACCAATAGTGATAGCCTTGGGGACTGGCTGTTCATTTCTCTCTGTTGTAGTGTGCCTACCTGCTGCAAAGGGCTATCCAGCTCTCTGAGAGCCCAAAAGGCTAGGGATGTACTTCCTAGATGGGTAAGGAAAAAAAAAAAAGCTAGTGGGAAAAAGCAATTGGAAACACCAAAAGTGGTAGATATTAAATCACCTAATCTCATGATAAGAAACAGAAGTTACAGGTTTTGAGAAGTAACAGCCTTACAAACCAGAGAGCACATGCTTCTTGAGAGTTCTTTGAGATGTTAGGAAGTTAGGTACTATTCACCTCAAAAAACAATAGCAAATAGTAGTCATGTTCAACAAGAGCCACAGGCTTCTGGCATCTAAATGCTTTCCTATTCAATACCTACCCAGCATATTCATGCCTTCACATCTCATATTAATTTGAAATAGGTCTAGATAAACACATTGTCACACCCATGTTCTTACCTGTTACAGGCATTTATTACCACTGATATTCTGTGCTTAAGTCAAACACCCATGTCCCATCCAATGTTGAAAGGTGGAAAGGAAATGAGGTATGATATTTAGAAGTAATTTCAGTCCACCTTGCTGCAGCCAACTGCCCAGGGTGACAATACCAAATTGGAAGGTTTGGTACAAGACTGAGCTACATATTTTTGTCTTCATGTAACTGTGTGTATGACCTACTCACAGTACGCTGCAGATGCACCCTGGTGGATATTTATTCCCCTTTCTATACTGGGAGAAGTCTGTGTATGTAACGTACCCTTAAACTGACACAAAGCTGTGACTTTCTCAGATGGTCTCCAAGAGCAGGACATAATCAGTGCTGGATATTCTTTACCTCTGTATGCAATTATGTATAGGCAGCATTATGCAAGAAACTTGGAACATGACTACAGTCTCATTCAGATGCCTGAGCAACAGAAAAACAACAGTCAGCAGTTAAAAGGAATGCATACACAGTGTAATTCTGGTGAAAACAAACAGTAGGATAAAACAAAAATAATTAAGCATGTAAGCACTTGATAGTTTTAATGACACTACAACAGAATATTCAAAGGACAAGCACAGTCTCAATTAAAGCAATCAAGCACAAATCCTTTAATCAACATCAGTTATTTACCAAGATCAAAACACTCCTTCATTTTAGCACAAACTGCCTCCAAAAATACCCCCATGATCCAAGAGGCTAACTGCAGAGTGCATACAAAGCTGTCATTTTTAGGCACAGTTCTACTACTTTTTGTGCCCGATTGAAACAGAGGGACAAATTAGTAGCACTAATTCAGACACACAATTTAACCTTACACATAGCTGCTTCCTCTTTTATTTGTAACCTTCTATTTTTTTAATACATTACCATCTACAAATTTAGACCAAGATGTGAATATCCTACCCCACAATGTAGTGATGGGACACCAAAAATCACAGTCCCATTTGGAACTGTAATACATAATGAGGCAGTAAACTAATTCTGCATGATTTCAAAGCCCTGAGTCCCTCCTCCAAAAACTGCTAAAAGCTCCCCTCTGTGTGTTTCATATTTCAGGCAGTCTGGTTCTTGGTCATAGCTCAAGAACCTTTTGTCTTTTTCATGAGCTAACTAGTCCTAACCAAGAGAATTTAATCAGACGAAACCTGAATCTGCAGACTCTTTAACAGCTGTGATCACCACTAGCAGGCAGCAACACACCAATTCAGTCTTGGACAACCAGTTTCCCTATCAAGCCTTGCAAATGCACAACAATTGTGTAACAGAAAGTTACAAGGATTTTTCCCTCTTCCCAGACCCAGGTGGACCAGTCTTGTCCCAAGTAGATGAAGTCAATCAGTGTTCTCACTAGCCCTTGGGCCCCACAGCATCCTTACCAAGCTCAGTGAGACTGAGGGGCAGGAGATCAGGGCGGAGCAGCGACTCACCTGGCGACAGACTCTACACTTTTCCTCACCTCAGCCCAGGGAAATCCTGCTCCTCAACAACAAGCAGCAGATGTAGTTTGACACAAACCATGGTTTTGACACAGCTGCTGGGGAATTATCCATTCCTTAATGTTTCCCTGAGACAGAACAAAAAGCTCTTTGTGCAGTACATGACTGTCCTAACCAAAGAGGAACACACTACAGTGTAAGCCACATCCTGGTGATCACAACACAACCACACCTGCCAGGAGAGGAGACCAAAGGTGACATTTACTGAAGCCAAAGGCAAAAACTCAGAATACATGTAACAAACCATAACCTCCACTGCTAGCCTGTCACTTTCATTTCCATTCTTTTGTACTGATCAGGAATCAAGTGCATCAATCTGTACATTAAAAAGGATTTTTTTTTTTTTTGGACAGATGTAAAGGTTTCTGAGTCAAGATGGCAGGATGCTCTTACTGCCAACCAGTACTACTCTGGAAAAAAATGATCAGATGAAAGTCAATAAGGGACCAAGTACAATGTTAACTTCAAGTACAAGGAATAGTGGTATACCTGAAATAAACAGTACCTCCAGGACATTAAGAACGCAGAGTGCAGTACTACATATCACATTCGTTGAAGATAAACATTAAGATGCTTCAAATATGCATTAAGATGCTTCAAATATGTCATATCCTGGCTGAACACAGCAATACTCTAATTTCCTGAGACAAAATATAAAAGTATGAAGACTGAGTAACCCAGGCACAGTTCACAAATGCATACAAGCAACTGATTCTTGAATTTACTTTATTTTTCTCTGCATAAGGAACCCTGCACAGGCAATTCAAATTAAGACAAAATAAATATGTGAATATTCATGTAAAACTGTCCTTGCTAATGAACAATTATACACAATGTACAACTCTTAATGTTCACTGGGAGGGCTTACAAATGTACTATTTCCAACAAAAATGCACCAAAATGTCTCCATGCAAACTTATCAAAAGTGACCCAAAAAGGAGAAAAAAAACCCTAACTGATCATAGCTGTTTTTGTTTTCATTTCCTTTTTTCCCCCCCTTAACAATCACAGAAAAATAAAAACATCTAATTTTTTTTTTGTTACATTTAGAGTAACTAAAGTGTGGCCACTGCCTATTAACATCTGGTTTTACTCTCCTAAAACATCTATAGTTACTGTAAAATTATATCAACAATGAATTGGACTTAGGGCACTATTTGTAGTAAAAGGAAGATGATTTTGTTCACAGAATGTTAATAATCCGTGTCTGAGCCCTCTGCATTGTCCACATTCCGTGAGAGCATATAATTGTCCATGTCTATAGACCTGCAATTATTGATTGCATAGCGCAAACGCTCTGCCATAATTAGTTGACTGGAGTAAGGTGGGAGCCTCAGTTGAAAGAAACAAGTCTGTGAGGTAGGCAAGCTGTCGTAAGGCTGTGGAAATGGATAAAAGGTGGACACCGTTAAGCTGTGAATGAAGCAAAAAATGCAACACATCCGTATTTCATTGCTCCCTTCCTTCCTTGCCCCAATCAGTCAACATTTTCACATTCTACCTCCAAATTCCTTTTAAGAAGCAAGACTAGCCTCTCTTGTTCCATCCATACGTGTGAGCAAAACAATGGGGTATCACCAGCTCTGTAAATAAACCAACCCATCTCATGAAATTCAATTACTTGTAACATTGACTATACTACTACTTAGCAGCCCACTGGAAGATACCAAGCAACATTTAAAGTACACATCATAGTGTGCCTTAACATGAGGGACACCTAACTAAAGATGATAGTCAAACCACTGTTAACTTAGATTTTGCAAACTTTTTGACTCAAGCAGTTCAGAGAACATGCTTTCATTGCACAAAACCCAGAAGTAATGACAAATGAAGGCAATCCTCTATGTAATCTACTTTATGAGCTATCAATATATACTTCATGATCTAACATAGTTTAAAGTCCTGTCCAACACAAATCATTCTATGATACCATAAGCTCACTGCAGTAGTTTTAAGACATTGGAATTCACCAATGATCATATGCTGCCACTTACACAGATTTAAAGCTTTAAAAATAAAAACAGGAGTGAAAACAATCAAATGACAAAAGGGATTGGAACAGAAAATTACTGTGGGCAAGTTATAATAAAAGAAAGTTTGATTCTCATGCAAGAACTTGTCTTGATCTCCAAACACAGAACTATCATAAAGGCACCAAATTAATTAAATTAATATAGTGTATATACTTCTACACAATTAAAATGCCCAGGTTTAGTAACTCAAAGCACTTCCCATCCCGCTTTCTCTGTCAATTTGTAATTATGGAAATGTGTTTCCTTTTGCCAAAGGACTAGACAGGAATAAATACAGAAGAGAAAACAAGAGCCTTACCCTATCAACCTTCATTATTTGGAATCGCTGAGAGATATCAGCTGTGTTGGCTGGCAATCGAGATCTTCCTGACACAAACCTCATGAAAAGGACCCTCTCCTCATTTGAAAATTCTTCCAGGGTGTGCCAGAACCACTGCACTAGCTGATGCTGCTCATCAACTTCTCTGTATCGCACAACTTTCTTCAGAACTTCAACTGATATTTCTGGCATTCCACAGACCATTTGCTCCAACTGCTTGGCAGTCAGAAGAGACAACAAAGGAACTGGAACAATCCAAGACATTCCTTCTCTTACAGCGGCCACCTATCGCCCAAAAAAGAATAGACATTGGAAGAGCAGTTTTCTTACCTTTGCCACTTACTGTACCACCCAAATACAAAAGTAGCATGTCATCTGAGAAATGGGGTCAAAAGAGAATTATGAAACATCTAGCAAATACAACCTCCCACATAGCATACAGCCCTTACAGGGGATGCATTTCTCAAAATCCTGGAGAGTATTACAGCTATTTAAAATTGTAATTGCACATTACAGAACATGTTCTGATACAAAAGAGAACTTTAAGACAACAAGCTTGCAGCACAAATGATGATGGCTAAACCAGAAGAGAGTTTTAAGCACCATACACTTGAGCTGGAATGGAGTCAGACTTGTAAGAAGTCCGTGCTTGTTCTGGAAGGATTTACTAGGTGAGAGAAATCTACTAGGATTTACTACCCCTGATGCAAAAGTTACTTTTCTAATGCTGATAATATCATGCGTGCATTTATATCTTGAGAAAAAGGAATTTTCCTAGCATCTAATTAGCATCCTGCTTTCACAAGCTTTACTATGCAAATAGATAATTAACACCTCTCAAAACAGATCATTAAATATTCATAGCTTCTGTGCTACAGCAGAGAAGAGTTTTAAATTAAACAAATGTTTGTCAGAAATAACTGGTTTATCTGCTCTCTGTGTTGCTATGTCGTCTAACTACAGAGGACAGTGTGCACAACTGCAGGTTATCGTCTCCGATGGACTCCCACTTGCAGCAGGACTACTATAATGAAAGACAAGTTCTGACTTCTTTTGTCAACTGAGTAATTATTAGGACAAGTTTAAAACAGAACCCCAGAACACTGTGAGTTAAAAAAAGCCACAGGCACTCCAGCAAGATGCAGAAAGCCACGCTGCTGTTACTGCCTACTACACTGTAGTGGAAAATTGCACACATCACACCCACTGTTGGCATTAGCAAGGCAGACAGGGTCACAGAGATTCTTACCTGACGATCCATTTCATGGAGTCTGTACTCAATTGCCCGCTCCACATATTCTTTCCTGTTTGAAAAGGTAAGTGGGATACTGTTCCCTCCAGGGATTATGGGAACCATTTTACCATCAGCACTTTGGCCAACAAAAGAATCTAAAGGAATCATCTGTCAAGCAAAACAGGAAAAGTATGTTTAGTAGTAAGCCACTTTAGTGATCTAAGTTTAATATTTTATTGTAGTTGTAGGTGACTGATAGTAAGATCATAAATTGCACCCAAATGTATGAGTGCTTCTTATGCCAATAATAGAGATATTGAATTATATGAATACTGAAGTTGAAGTCAACATGAAAGAATAACTGCCTTCAGAATAAACCCAAAAGCTTCAACTTTCATATCTTACCTCATGGAAATTTTCTTCAGTAATCCCACTGTCTTCAATGTGAAGAATGCTGTTGAGGGTCTGCACATAGAGCAGATCTACCTCCTCCAAATCCTCCAAGATGAGTGGGATACAACAAAGTTGCTTCCAGACCATTGGAGCCAAATGAAGATCTAATGGCTTTTTTGTACGAATAGCTACACCCATGAGAATGCCCAAGAACTTAAACTGCATCAGATGTTCATCTAAACATGCTGAAGGGTTAAAGAGAAACCTGAAAGAACAAAGAATCAATGGAAATATTCAACTATCATTTCTATGTTACTTCACTGAAAGTAAAAGACAGCATTTCTAAGTAGAGCACAATAACTGGCAACATGATTAACAGCACAGAATGCCCAAATTAGAAGATCACTATCTTTAGCTGCTAAAATAAAGAAGGCCAAGACAGAACTAATCCTGCAGTTACTCTAAATTCTGCATCAGCAGTCTACCAAGTCCACATTAAAACCGTGCCCTCTCCTCCAGAACAAATTAACACTACCTGAAGGAAAAAATATACTAGAGAGAAACATTAAGTCTCATTACTTGGTATAAAATGGTTAATAAAAAGATTTTAATTTTCACCCACTAACATCTGCAGTAAAAGCACAACTTACCTATCCCTATTGTAGCCTACTTCAGCTGTAGCATTTGGGGAAGGAATAAGCAAGTCTACTATTCCAGTTTCCAGTTCCTTAAAAATCAACAACAAAAAAGCCTTCTTAGACACAGGGATAACAAACCTATTATAGAAATATTCTGACATTACAACTCTTTAGGAAAGAACCCAAGTCCCCAACCCTCAAGTCCCTACCTGAATCAATCCTCCTCTAGTCTTGGAGGTGTCAGAAATTCCATTAATAAATGAAGTTCTTCAGTTTCTCCCATCCTGTATCCTAATTCTAACTTCAGTGCCAGCTCCAGCACTATCCATAGCTGTAAGCCCTGTCCCAGACTAAGCAGATATACTAATTATCCTCACTAATCCTCATTCTTTGGGTTTTGAGGCTCCCAGAAGAATAGAACTTCTCCAGTCAGCGTTTGCTTTGAATCCTTCTCCTGGCTACCATCACAGTTGTGTCATATAGCTGAGACATGTCTTTAAAACTATAGGCAGCACATATTAGCACTGACCATCTTTAATCATAGTTCTGGTAGTCTGAAGTCTTCAGTTTCCAGAGGATTCTGAAAAGCACTTTCTGCTACTAATCTCTTTTCCAGCACTGAATCTGAAAGGTGACAAGTATCTTTGGCTATGTGAGAAACACCTTCCTGAGGTGTTTCTGCATTGCATGCATGGAATGCATTGGAATCTGTTCAACATTATCATCAACAATGCTGATGTGGGGACAGTGTCTACTCAGCAAGTGTGCTGATGATACCAAACTGGGAGGCTTAGTGGATGTGCCTGAAGGCTGTGTGGACATTCAGCAAGGCTTGGACAGACTGGAAAGCTGGGCAGAGAGGAACCTAATGAGGTTCAACAAAGAGAAGTGCAGAGTCCTGTGTCTAGGAAGGAATAATAAACTGCACCAGTACAGGTTAGGAGGCAATCTACTAGAGAGCAGCCCTGTAGAGAAGGACCTGGGAGTCCTGGTGGATAACAAATTATGCATGGGACAGCAATGTGCGTTTGTGGTTAAGAGGGCCAATGATATTCTGGGGTGCATTAAGAGCCCAGCAGACTGAAGGAGGTTCTCCTCCCCCACTACTCTGCCCTGGTGAGACCTCACCTGGAATAGTGTGTCCAGTTTTGGGCTCCCCAGTTCAAGAGGGACAGGGATCGACTCAAAAGAGTCCAACGGAAGGCTATGGGGATGATTAAGGTACTGGAGCATGTGCCTATGAGGAGAAGCTGAGAGACCTGGGGCTTTTTAGACTGGAGAAGACTGAGAGGGAAATTAATAAATGTTTATAAATATCTGAGGACTGAGTATCAAAAGGGAAGGGACAGGCTCTTCTCAGTTGCACCCTGTAATAGGACAAGGGCCAATGGATATAAACTACAGCAAAGGAGGTTCCACCTAAACATTGAGGAGGAACTTCTTCACTGTGAGGGTCACAGAGCACTGGAACAGCCTCCCCAGAGAGTTTGTGGAGTCTCCTTCCCTGGAGACTTTCAAGACCCATCTGGATACATTCCTGTGTGACCTGTGCTAGATTTCATGGTCCTGCTCTGGCAGGGGGGCTGGACTCAATGACCTCTGGAAGTCCCTTCCAACTCTAAAATCCTGTTATCTTGTGAACTTTTCTTATAGAATATATAGGTCAGACAGAACACCTACTGCAAAATGCTCCCAGGATGTCTAGGAGCTCTCTCAGAATTTTGAGGGGTCTGCTGTAGTATCACTTATAGCATGGCCTTATGGTATCTCTTTGCCACAACCCAGGAAGATTTCTTTATCTTCAAAGACATCCCTGAACAGGCAGCTCTAGTGCTGTTGCTCAGGACCCAAGAATGAGTATTTGCTTTGCTGAAAAAGGAAATTTGAAAAATACTACAAGCCACCAGAGAGAACAAGACCTCCACCCAGGTATTTTGAACTAGAACACTTTTCATACCTGACACATTTCTGTAATAGTGTCATCAAACACTCCACCTGCATCGTCAGCTCCTTCTCCAACCAGTTTCACTTTCCAAGCACGGGAAGGCAGGCGAAGGTCTGATGCATTCAGCTTTACCACTTGTCTTGCTATCTGTACAAAAATGGGCTTGCATTTCCGACCTCTTTCAAAAAAACAAGAGAGAGAGCCATACAATGTGACGTACAAACAAGTGATGCTACTGCAGTCACTTGATTTACAAAGGTGTACAGGGAGATCTCAGCACAACAAAAATTATGCAAAATGTGTTAGTATTGGTTTGAGGTCTCATACAAGGCCTGTGAAAACAAGACTAACCTGGTTGATATCCTCTTCACAGTAATCTGTGGCCCATAGTTCTTCCCCTGAACCATGGTTTTTCCTATTGAGCGTACCATGGGGAGTGTGTATACTCGTGGTGCTAGCAAGGGCCTTAGCTGTCCTTGAACTATTCCCCATGTTCCAGCATTGTAATGAGATGTACTGTTCTGCAATAAAGCATGATGAGAAATAAACATTAATAAAGGACATAAACTCAATTTTTCACAGAATAGAAGTCTTCACTAGCACAGTAATCACTAGCACTTCAGTGTTTCACTTCTTCATTTTAGCTTTGAGGCTAAGATTTTGGAACCTGAGGTACTGAGATGCCAATGTTAGAATAAGTGAAAACAAATAACAATACTTTGAAAAAGTCTGGTTTAATTGAGGCTTATGCATTCTTTTTACTACAAGATCCTGTGCAACTAGAATACTGTGGTCCTGTTCAGAAACTGTCTAGTGACACAGCTGAGCTGTTTTTTCTCACATGGAATGTTACCTGGTTATTGGGACTGAGGTTCAGTAATCTCCATGAAGAGTACATAAGGTCAGAAAAATGGTACAGCAGTCTGAGCCTTGCCCTTACTGTATGAATGCTCACTTCTTTCAGTGCCCCATACTGTGGTGGAATGGCATCAGGTAAACCAAGCTGTAAAGGCACTGAAACACCTACCCCAGAAAAAGGAAAAAAAAAGCATTATTTCATTAAGGGAACTGTACTGCCCTCAGCTGGGAGGGAGCAGATTTTCTTTGCAGTAGCTTGCACAGTGCTTAGTTGCCTACTGGAGTTAAATCATAACAGCAACAAAATGAGGAGACTTAAGATAATTTGAAAAACTGCAAGGATATAAAACAAAAAATTCGCACTCATCCCCCAGGAAACACAAAGCCTACAAAACAACAGCCATACAATCAATCTCAGGTCTTCACCTGGAGCTCTTGGTGGAACAGGTGGAGCTGTCCAGGCAGCACTGTGACATCGTCCTGCTGAAATCTGTCGAACGTTCTTTCCTTGCAGGACTGTTATTAGGGTTGGTTCTCTCACATGGTTGGTATGGCCCAGTCCAAGCTGGCAATTTATAGCAGATGTGAAAGGCACAAAGAATCAACAACTGTGATACTTCTATAATTCTCCAAGTAAAAATTTAGAGCAAGTGGTAAGAAATGGTACTTATCTACAGGATATACTGGGATGAAAAGTATGTATCATATATATTTTATTGTGCTAGCATTTGCCTTTTCTGTTTAATAGAATACTGCATCCATGCTCCATAGGGGCAGCAGATCTAGTTGTCACAGAGACCTTAAAACAGCTAGAGATTGTTTGCAAGCCGACTGAGGAACTAATCTATGCTGCTAAGTCATCTATGTTGCACAGTCTCTCTCATGCCCATTAAAACACCATTGTTGATCTAGAACATAAATTCTTACAATTGTATTTATGAAAAAGCAATTTGTGTAGAAAGAAAAATGTACTGAAGCTGCTCTGGCTTGTTACTCAGTTTCCTATCTTATTTGGATTTCCTATTATAAGAGCGCAATTTTTTTAACCACATCTGAAACAGGGAGCAGTACATACCTGCCCTTCAGAGTTGCTACCCCAAGCATACACATCCCCAGTAGATGACAATGCTAGTGTATGCTCTGCTCCCACAGCTATGTCTTCAATGAAGATTCCTGACAGTACTGGAACTTGCTGGGGTCTGTTATGATTTCGAGCACGACCTTCTGGCAAACCTATCAAGCGATCTAAAATTGAAAGCACATGTATATGCATGTAAAGAAGATTACAAAAGTTAATTTTACTTGCAAGCAGTATTCAGGGAGGGACAAAACCCACTTCTACCTACTTGTTAAAATAAGGACTTCTATATTTAAATGTGTGGGTTTATAATACATGAGAAGTTTAAACACGTTTAATTCTGTGCACTTGGAAATTCTTCTGTTCAGACTTTCAAACAACTAGTGTACTTATATGATTTGCTAGAGACAGTAAATTTTTAAGTAACCTGATGTTTTCAGACATGTGAAATCCAATGAAGTTTTAAAAAAGCACTCCTCAAAAAGTAAATTAGTAAACTGAAAGGCTATACTGAAATCAAACTAGAGAGAGCTTCAAGTCTGGATTTTAAATGTATGCTAAAATTGCATAGTTGAAGTTCCAAAATGCAGATTAAGGCAGCACAAATATAACAAGCACCATTAGATCAGTTTTATAACGAATGTATCGTAACATTCTTCCTTTTAAGTTGCAATGCACAAAAACCTATAGATGGAAGGGTTCAAATACCACGTTGTCCTACCTTGTCCAAAAGTATATACATGACCATCTTTCGTCAGTGCAACAGAGAACTGTGTTCCACAGGCAACTTTTTTAATTCCAATTCCACAAAGAATATCCACTTTCTAAGGGGTGAGCAAAAGGAAAAAGAGCTATGGTACTATAAGGACATAAACTGTAAACAACCATGAATTTTAGCTGTAACTCTGGCTTCCAAAAAGAAACGCTATAGTTCCCTCTGTGCAATGCACAAAAATGTAGGATTACTCTCATTAATGCTCATAAATTAACACAGGAAATTGAGACACAGTGTTCTCTCTGTTTTTAATGGAATTAACACCTTATTCTATGTACAGTGATTGAAAACACCTTGTTTTTTTCCACTGGGGAGGGTAAGAGAGAAAGCAGAGGAATATGCAAATAACCACCTCCCCAAAACCCAAAACAAGAAAGCTCTCGTCTTTAAGCCGATAGTTAAGTTTTTGCTACTTGTATTGACGTTGAGGTAAGTCAACTATTATTTACATGAAATCCTTTGAAGTCTCAGAGTCAACAAAAGATATCACCAGAATTATTTATGCCAGATTGTTTTAGAGCAGTAGATGGAATTAATAATTTAACTTTGGAGCACTCTGAACACTGTGTAATATGTTTAACAACACAGAAAAGTCATACAAAGAATAATTCCTCTACAAATTCTAACCTGTGGTGATGATTTGGCAGTGGAATTTCCCAAACCAAGTTTACCATAATCTCCATCTCCAAAAGCCCAAACCATTGAGCCATCTGTTGACACAGCTACGGTATGATTGAGTCCACAGGCCACCTGGTTGAGAGAAGTATATTACTACAACAGCTTTGGCTAACTCACTATTAACTCAAACATCCAAACCACCTTTAAGAAAAGAAACATCCTGTTTTTAAAACGAAAAAAAAAATCAGTAAGCTTTTAAAACCATTACCACTTCCATTGCTTATCAATGTTTTAAGGACATTTACAATCATGGTGGTACTCTTTAGGTATAACTTCCTCTCACCTCCTAGACGCAAACGACAGTATTTTGCTACTCATGCTCACTGTCTAACAGTTTTGCAGATCAAGAGAGTCAGAGAAGCAATTACCAAAAAAAAAAATATTACATAGTGAAATTCTGCCATCACAATCAAATGAAAAGCCAAGGTTAAAATAACCCAGAGCACTTAAATGTTCAAAACATCAACTTTAAACTTTAAAAGATATGTTGCTAATCTTAGATAAACCATGCCTGTCCAATCTGGTAACCTTCCAGCGCTGTCACTCTTTCTGGAAGTTTCTTATTGGAAGTATTTCCAAGCCCTAAGCGACCATAATCACCATTTCCAAATGTAAAAAGTTTGCCATCTGCTGTCACCACAGCTGAGTGTTTGAAGCCACAGGACATCTGGAAGGAACAGAATTTTTACATACATTTTAAATTTGGAGGGAAAACTGTATTAGCTATTAGACATAAATATGTAATACTTATTCCTCCCCTAGACTATAATCATTTTATAAAGAGCTAAAACACAGATATTTTAGTATTAATGACTTCAACAACCTATCTCTTATTCCTCTCAACAGTAACACTGAGCAGGACGAAGGTGGAAAAAGGCTTTCAGGTGTTTATTTTTACCAGCCACTGTTTTCTGTAAGCAGATTGCTTTTCTTGTAGGAATACTTTATATGTAACTTAGGAAAAAATCTCCAGTCAAAGCCAAGTAAGGTTTTTTCAGTTGTTACAATGCACACTTTACAGTCAGACTTGGTGTCTTGTTTTGTAGGTCAAAGATAAGGACCAAAGAAAGCTTCTAAATAATTTCTATATTTTGATAATCTTCTGATCATCTCTTTCTTCCATGCCCTAATTTTTAGTCTTCTCCAGTCAATTAACATAGATATCAACATTAACATCCCTCAACTGGAAATCATCAGCTTGATTCATAACACTCTGAGAAGTAAAAAGTTGCCTGTTTTCATTCAGTGTATGAATTCAGACTGTCAAGATTGACAATGACCCTGGAATGTTCCTAGCACTATGCCTGCAGTTTGTAGTAGACCAAAGAAAACCCCCCAAAACCCCCAAACAAAACACACACACAAAACACCCAAACCACCACCAACAACAAAAAGTATTTCAGAACCTGCACCACTTCTTCTCCTTGCAGAGCCTCTATTTGTCTAGGCCTGCGCTGCCTGTCGCTATTCCCGTGTCCCAATTTGCCATAATCTCCATCTCCCCAGCTAAAGACTTCCCCACTTTCTGTTAAAGCCATGGAATGTCCATCAGATCCACAAGAGGTCACCAGCTGTGTTACAACAAAGCCTGTTATAGAAACATAAGAAAGCAAAGTTTAGAATAAATTATAACAAACTCCTAATGCACATTTATTCCAGTGCCCCTAATAGCAGCCAGTTAAGTCTAGGGTAAAGAACAAACCATAACAGTTTTCCTCTACGGCAATTTCTTTTTATTTTGAACAAAAGTTCTCTCTTCTCATGTAAAACCTATGCTTCTGTTTGCCATTAGTTTTGAATGAAACATTCCTATTTTGAACAAACACTTCTCCCTGAAGCACTGAGAAAATTAAGGAATTTTAACATATTACAACTTAAATCATAAGGTAAAATTAACATCTATAGTGTATCTGTTCCATTTTTTCAAAGACTACAATACTGTAATGCATAAATCTGCAAAACCATCATGCACACAAATAACATTAATGCCCAAAATGCTTATTGGTGTTCTACCTATTGCCTCACTTCTAATCCAACAATTCTACCTTGCAGTGCTGAAATGACTGTTAACACATGGAGATCATCAGAGTTTCCTTGTCCCAGACGCCCATAGCTCCCCTCTCCACAAGCCAAAACGGTGCCATTAGCTTGAATGACAAAAGTACAGTTCTGACCACAAACAACCTGGTTTAGAAAGACATAAAGGATGTTACAGATTTTTGTGTTGGATGCAGCAACATTTTAATACCTGTATTACAATGTACAATCTCCTTTTCAGGTTTTTGCTTTGTAATTTTATCAAGACAACTGACTCTTCTGTCACACTGTAAAACCTTTGTGACAGCCCCATTACCAGAAGACTTCACTCACTTCGTGCTTGATGGAAGTTTTTTTATCCCATCACAACACAGTAAAAATGTCATTGAAATTTGCTGCTAGTTTTGACAAACTTTATTCCAGTGGGAGAAATCCCAGTGTACTCCCACCTGAGATTCAGTTTTGACATTTTCAGCCTGAATGTCAACAGCATTTCAGAGAACAAAACTGGCACATGTACTGTGTCAAAGCTGTGAGGTATTTTCAATTCATGCTCATATCAAATAATTTTGGCTTGATAGATTTCAGTGGCTTTTATGATTTGAACTTGTCAAATAATTAAAAGAATTGCTCTTTAGTGAAAGCACATATTTTGGGGGTGCTTAACTGTCATTTCCAGTAACAAATTCAGAAGATATTGAGAGATTTTGACAAACTGTATAAATGGTACATGGGAAATCATTAAATCATGACTTTTTAAGTGATCACCTGCTGAGCCTGAGAAAACGAAGGTGCTGCTACTGGTATCATGACATTTCTACCAGCTTCTGCTAACTGCCCATGTCTTCCTGCTCCCCAGAGATACACATCACATTTGCCTCCCAAGTGCCAATCCTATGGAATAGTATGAAAGAACACTTTAGAACAAGAGCACTTTCAATAGCTTACAAGGCTTAAAAGAATTTTAAAACCCACAAACCACAAAACCCAAACCATCAATTTTACTAACCTCTGGCCTTGACGTTGCCCAAGACATTATCTGTTCATCCATACCATTGATCCATTTACTGTTATCCTACACAATAAAAGCTATAGTTACCACATTCACTTCAAGAGGTGCATGGCATTTTTATTATACAATATTTAATTTTTGTAATGTAATACACATTTTCCTTTCTAAGCACAACACTGCCATTAGAACTACTCTGGTGTAGCAGTCAGAGAGAATACGTGCAGACTCCAATACTTTATTTTAGTCCATAGGTGTTTACTTCTATCTAGCAATGACAGTTGCAATCCAAACCAAAATAGGAAAAACTAAATTCATGATGGAGTCATCTTTTCCTATTTACTGATGCTTAAGGCTTTTTCTAAGTTTTAATTGCAAACACTGGCTTAAAATACTACAAGCTTGCTGATAACAAATCCTTAATTCAAAATTTCTAGCAAAATTACTTTGTGCAAAAATGTGCCAAATTTTTACTCTAGATAGCATTGTAAGGCTCTAAATTTCTTGCTTCTATCATATAAAAAAGTACTGCTGCAGTTTTGGGTTGTTCCAGGTTTCTGTGATCATAACACATAGAGAACAACCTTTATAGTATATTCTAACCAGTTAATTAAAAAATAAATCTTTACAGCATGACACCATATGCTCAATAATCACATGCTCTGCTGCTGAGACAATGCAGCACATTTTACCATTAGGAGAGTGAGCTCATCTTCTGGAACTGGCTCCAGGTCTGGAACAGTAAAGGATTCTGGGAACTGTGCTCCCTTGGCCAGGGCTTCAGCAGCTTTTATGGTAGTTGAGAAACACTCTAGCCAGGCCCATTCTGTGGGATTCCAGGCTGAAGGATCAGGGAGGCAGCTCTGGTGATGAGGTGGTACAGGAGGATTGCACAAGAGCTGATCTAGGTGAAGGCCCACAGCAAGTGATGCTAAGCACTGCATATAAGGACTATGAACAAGCTGGTCTCCACAAACCACATGCGGCTAAAGGTGAGGAGGATGGGGAAGAGAAATTGAACAAGCAAAGTTAGAAATATGTATCTATCAATTCAGAAAGAGGAATCCCTCAAAGCTTGTAGAAGAACACTTTCTTTCATGCTTAATCAAAGGGTTTTGAATATTTTGAACATTCACAAATTAGGAGACTACTAGCTTTTAGAGTACTGAAATTTGCAAACAAGATGTAGGAAAGTCTCCTGGGTTCTCTGTGGTGAAAGAGATTTCAGCAGCAAGCTCATGTCAGACATTTTTGTTGTTTGCAGTACCTCTTCTTACCTTCTCATAAGCATACTGTTCCTGAAGCATGATTGGCAAACGTTCCAAGAAAGCTCGCATGCACGGAGCCATATTTAATCCTAGAACTCCTTGTTGTTTCAGTGCAGTCCTACATGTTGCAAGGATGTGATTGGAAGATATCCACTCTGATGTACAGTTCACTACCAACACATCCTGTTTAATAGCAGTCACAAGACACATCACAAATTGAAAGATCAGAAAGCACAGTTATTCAGCTTCATTGATTTATCATCAATCATTTTAGTTTCCATAGGGGCCAGAAAACACAAAGTCTTTGTCTCTGTTGGTGAATAATCTGCTAACAAATAACTATAGAGTAGCCATCACTCTTTGCCACTTCCTCACATTCCCATGGCAACACTATGAGTATCACACTAAGAGGGAAAACAAACAAGTAAGAAGCAGAGTTCATTTAAGTGAATGCTGTAACCTTGGTTTGGGTTTAGTTTAGGTCTAACCTTAGTTTAGGATTTGCTTAGCAATATGACCTTCAATATTTGGTTTGAATTCAGAGAAGACTTCCAAAAAATCCAAAAATACTTAGAACCACATAGAGCATGACTAACAGAAATCATAACTTGTGCCACATTTATCTTCATTCACAAAAAGTACCATCTTTTAGAATAATCAACTGGTATGAAACTTGTGTTCAGATGCCAGCAGTTCCTGACACAGCCAACACTGAGGTAAGTTCTTCTGCTCCGTAAAAATTTGATGTTGAGGCTGCTTTAGATTGTCAGACCACTGAAGCATCTTATTTGCTAGGGGAAATTAAACGTTTCTTCGCACTTTCTGCCTATTTTTGTTCCTTTATAGCTGTTACCATTAAAAAGACAATCTGATGTAGTTGATGTGCAGGATCTTTTATAACCAGTGTGTCAGAAAGATTCCACCTTGCTCCCACTGAATTAAACATGAGATACTGTTAAAAGAACTCCACTATTTCTAGGGTTAAGTGATGGCTGAAAGTCAAAAAAGTTAAATAAATACTTCTATCTGCATACTTGTAAAGACAGAAAAGAGAAAAAAATGAAAGAAAGAAAAGAAAGAAAACCCCCCAGACAAAGTTTTCCTTTCATAAAAAGAGGGAATTAGTATTAATTTTAAAATACAGTGTCACCTTTGATCTGTTAGAGCAAGCAGCTACTCCAACTTCAGGTATCCATACCGCAGTCTGAATAGCTCCAGAGCCTATCACAACACTCTGCAATACTGAGCCATCCTAAGGGAAGAAGTAGTTTGAGTCAGTGTGCATGCACAGCTACTTTTCTCTTTAAATGCATATAATCACATCTCTAAGGGATGATATTCTCACAAACTGTTTAATAACTATTTAAAAAAAAATAAGTGTTTATACTGAAAGGAAAAAAACTAAATCTAGCATTTTTATCCCGTTCAGGAGATAGCTAAGGATTTAAGAGTGTTTAATGATCAACATTATCTGACTGCTGGACTAGTTATCAAAGTTAAACTATAGAGAGTTGGCTGCAAAGCTTAACTAACATGACCAAGCCTACAGCATAAATCAAAAGTAGAACCATAAAATCTAAAATAATTCCATGTTAAATACAATTTCAATTTATATTTCGTTATAAATAATTTTGTACCATTATTTTAGACCATGCTAGTCTTATGCTTTGAGTCTTTTTGATACTCATACTAAAAGAATGAACTAAGCCATGACAAAGATGGTCTTACCCTCAAAGACCAAATATTCATGAGCCCACCAAGTCCACCAGATACTAATGCCAGTCCATCAGGGCTGAATGCAACAGTGCGAACAGGAGTAATATGTCCTCTCAGCTGAAATACACACTTGACTTCTACTGCTTTTCTGTATCCATCCTGCAAATTGTTTGATAGTTAGGCAACACTGAACTACTTACAGAAAATAGAACAGTGTAACAGATGCAGTAGTCTGCAATAAATGTGACCTCTTGTAGAGATGGGGTCACTTCCACAAGAGACCAGCACTATGATTATGCTTTATAAGTATCTTTGTCACATTATCAGCTTTCCTCTGCTTACAAAACAACGTCAGCCTTACAAAATATACTACAGTTTATGTAAGTGAAATTAATCTTGACTTAATTTTACCAAGCAAAAATGTTAAACTCATTACATTTTAGTAAAAACGTATTGCCTTTTATAAAATTAAAACATACCAAAATATCACCTTTAGTCAAAATTAATTTAAACCTGTGATTTTTCACTTCTTGTTCTGAAAATGCTTACACATTTACAAATGGAATATAGACTTTTATAGTAAATGCTCTCTCGCATTCTTTTTCCCCTATTTCAGAACAATCAAAAAGAATTCCTTAAATAACAAATTCGTTCCTTTTACCTTGGCACTTGTTTCTTGGTCCCACCATCTTTCTGAACAAGTTGAACTGGACTGCAGTGTGATTACTATGTCCTGGGGAACAGTCCAGACACACACCAAACCATTGTGGCATCCTCTAAAGATGTCAGGATAAATCAGAACAACAAAGTAAAGGTATTAAGTGATAAAAACATCAGTAGTCTGGTATTAACTTAAAACATACATAGTCTTCACCCCTTCCTATAAAACTGTATTGTATCAATTAATCTGAAGTGGAAATGCATGTTCCAGATGGATGTAAGCCTTTTTTTAACCCTATTCCTCCCCACCGTAGCTTTTCCATTTTTACCAGTAACATATTCTCAGAAAAAATACTTGAACGAGGCAAAAAATTTTCAAGCAGGGTCACTACGCACAGGTCTCATGGCACAGAGAAAACAGCTGTCCACATGACAAGGCCACTCTACCTGAACTTAGAAGACTCATGCATTTCATGGCAAGTGGCTTACTGAATAGATGTTATTGGAAAAACAATAAAAAATTCTCTCTGCTCTGGACACTGAAGACTGGTAGAAAAGAGATGCAAAAGAGCTACAGAAACAACAAACCCCCCCAAACATACGTTGCTAGTAAAAGCTGCAGCTTGAGTCCTTTTCCTGGGAGGGCACACCAGGCAATGCCATTCACCAGAGATGGATGGGACAGCGAATGCAAACGTCTCCAACATCCTCCCATATATCCCCAGAGTTTCACTGTTTCTTCTTTGGCACATGTCAGGAGAATCTTACCAGTTGGATCCCACTTCATAGTAACAATCATATCCTATCGGATTTTGAATAATTATAAGTCAGTATGAAGTAATACAGTAAGAACAGAGAAAAACAGAATTCTCAGAGCTAATGTAGTGTTTAATTTTTAGTAACAAAGAACATTTTATTTACAAATAAATCCTTAGAGACATAGTGAGTTGCAATTGTGAAATCTTAACAATACTTTTCAGAACTATCAAATAAAGCCAAAATCCTAGGTTCCTCAAGGAAACTGAAAGAAAAACACAGAAAAACTCTTTTCATTGCACACTTTTCTTCATTATTTTCCACACTTTTTCTTCTCCCCTCCTCCCACAAAAGAGACAGTTTTTCCTTCTTTTTTTTTTTTTTTGGTTACAGAATTGTAGCATGAATTACCTTAATGGTTAATAAACATATTAGGCACTGGGATGGATGTAGCTTTGAGTCTAACTGAGGCAGGAGAGGAGAACAGCCCACAGCATAGCCTTGTTGTCACAGCATGCCCAGTTCTATGACTGCCATGCTTCACATACCCAGACCAGTTCATGGAAGTGCCCAAGATGCATACTTGAGCAATTCTCCTCTTAAACTAATAAATCATTTATGGACTATTAATGACTTCCTATTACATACTAGCCAAATAAAGGTTCTAAAGCTTTGCAGCTGCCTGTTTAGAAAAACAACTTTTGCTTTGCACAGGAACTTAAGATGTACAAGAACGTGTGACGTAACCAAAACTAGAATTAGTCATGAGCACTTTCAGAAATCAGATTAGCTAGTTTTTAAAATTCAGACATGCATAGCTACGTCTTTAGCAAACTTCTGTCACTGCATGTATGTACACTTCACCAACTCTGATGGCAAAAACGACTTGAAAATTTATTTTGCCTCTTCATTTTTCAAATTTGGTAGACTGTTCCTTTAAAATATATTGTCTTTAATCAGTGTATCAGAAATAGCTAGGTATTCTTAAATAACAGGCACTTGATTTCATAAAGAGCTATCAAATAGACAGAATAGCTTAAGCAGATCTTTACCTACAAAAAATACACATTGGTTCTAAAAGGACTAAGTGTACCTTATGAGCATCAACTAGAACGATTCCTCCTTTTTCAAGTGGTTCCTTTGTTCCTATTAGCAACTTTCCATCTGAATAGCCAACAGCAAATGGTCTGTCTTCACTGAACCAGGCAAGGCATGTGACAGACACTAAGTAAAGGGACAACACCAAAGTTTATTAAACTTAACTGAACTTCACCCCTGACAAACCGCAGTGCAACTGTTTAAAACATGCAGTACATAACTTTCCACCCCATGCCCCCAAGGGTTTTTTTACATACTTTTCATCTGAAAATTTTCTTAATTTGTATGGCAAACACAAAACTCTGTGACTGCAATGACAGCTGTGGAGATTGTTTTGTAATTTTTTCAGTCATGTTCTTTTTATTAAAATAGCTGAATTTATATTCTAGACATGGTGAGAACAACTATGTTACGGAAAAGAAAAAGTACACTGGATACTACACATTTATCTGAGATAGGAATACTTCTAAGAAAAACACTGAAAACAACTTGAGCCCTTCTTAGCACATAGGTATTGCCTTACCTTGATTCTGTCAAAAAACCCAAACAAAACTGCACATTTCTTGAAGCAGCTATATGCAATCCCACACAGTGCTACTAGAGTGTGCTACGTGATATCCCCTGGCACCAGAAATACAAAGGAAAGATGCCAGTAACTCAGTAATTTAAAGGACACTGACTACACACTATCCATAGACATAGCAGAAACTCCATTTTATACAATGGAAAGGAATGTCAAGATTTCTCCAGGTTGCTACAAACTGCTTGCCTCCACTCTAAGGGGAATCAGGGTGCAGATGGAGGTGCCACAACCTTTCCTTTCCTTCTCCCATGAATACAAGTGAATGATGCTTACAAGTAAGGTATCACAAGTAATATCCCAAGAACAGTAATAACAAAATGAGATTCTATATTTGCTTAAACTCTATTTAAATACCAGTATAGTCACCTACCATCTTTTCTATAGCAGTGTTCCAATTCTAGACGGTGCATGGTTGAAATATCTACAACTTCAATGAGGCCAAGAGATCCATCCATACGACCAATTAATAACAATTCTGGAGCATCTCCTGTCCATGATGCAGCTGGCCCTTCTTCTGGCCAAGCTAGAGCAGATACCCAGTGAGGCTGAAGATCTAATAATCCTTTTCCTCCTAGAAGCCCAAAAAGTCTTTTAAAACTACTTCATCTTCATAAAGAAAATAAAACAAGTAAAATACTTTTCATGGGAAAGTATAGAGATTCTATTCAAAGGACATACTACAAAGCCATGTAAGTTCCAAGACTACAAAGCAGCTGTACATGGACCTATGCAAACATAAAATCTAGCTAACAAATCTCAATTATCATTTAGCTCATATAAATTTGTTAAGAAAGGTGTTAAGGAAGGAAGTGAAATTTTTCAGTACTCATTAAGTTTATACATTTCCTGTGGACTGCCTATTAATGCAGGCAGTGGAACTGGTGATTTTCATAAGCACAAGTCAGGAGAATGAAGTTTCAGAGAACACAAATGACAAAGTGATTAACAGTGTTCTTCTCAAAGGGGTTCTAAAGATAATGTGCTGGATTAGTCAACTGCAGAACAAATGACAGTAGAAGATTCCACTTAGGGATGACTGCAGACTGAACTGTGGAATTGGAAAGAGCCTTTGCTGGATCAGGTTCAGTCCCCTCTGTCACAATACAATGTTGTAAGTTTATCTAATTAATTTTATAGCATTTTCCCCCATCTTGCTACTCCTCCTTATAAAATATGAGATCACAATCTTTTGAGCATCACAAGCTTTCTTAAAAGTTATTCATGGCCAATTTATTTACATTTCTTCTTGTGTCAACATTTTCCATTTGCTTACATAGCTGTTTTTTCTCCCTCAGCTTTTCCTAGATTTTATCTTCCTAACATGATTATCCATTAGCTCTTTTACTCAAAAAAATAAACCAAGCTCACTCATTCTGCTTTCAGTAGAAGACATTCCAGCTAGCTGATCACTTTTGCAATTCTTCCCTCTGTGTCAGTTTTCCCTTCCTCCCTGTTGCACATAGAAAGGTAACTTTTGCCAACTATACAAAATCCGTGTTCACAGACAAAAAGCTGCAAAGAGTGATCAAGCCTCACACAAACACTTCTGATCCAACAAAGACTTATACGCTGCTTAGTTTCCTGCTGAATTAATGGTAAATCGTAAGTCCATTTGCAGTTAGTCCCTCTAACTAAAGTGGCTTACAAGACATTCTGGAAGATAGCAGGAATTTCAACTAGAGAGCATACACAAATACTTGGGTAAACAACGATTCAGTAACTTAACATCTTCCTTCAAAATATGTTGTACCATAAAGTGTTCAAACCAGTTAAGAGCATACCATTGACTTGCCATATGTTCACCATCTTTTCTGTAGCTCCAGCCAGATACTTGCCACTGATGCTCCAACAGACAAGAGACAAACTAAGGTCGCTGGGTGACCCTAGACCTTCTTCAGAATCACCTTCTCTATAATAGAATAAAATATTTTTACAAGGGTATTTCCTTTAAACAGAAAGGAACACAAAGAATTCATAAAGTAAGAGTTAAAATGCAGAGTCCTCCTTTCTCTATTCTATTTTAAACCACTTCAAATTATAGAATAAGCTATTATTTCCACAGTAAAAAATTTGAAGTTAGGTTTCAATTAGAATATAAATATAATTACGTTTAACTTTACTCAACTGAGCATCTCTGGTGAGTGCAAAACTTCCTGGGAAGTTGTGAAATGAAACAGAACAGCTTGGACAAAAGGAATAGAATTTAAAAGAATAGAATTTAATAGAATAAACCAGGTTGGAAGAGACCTTCAAGATCATCACGTCCAACCCATCAACCAATCCAACCCACCTAAACAACTAACCCATGGCACCAAGCACCCCATCAAGTCTCCTCCTGAACACCTCCAATGACGGCGGCTCCACCACCTCCCCAGGCAGCCCATTCCAATGGGCAATCACTCTCTCTGTATAGAACTTCTTCCTAACATCCAACCTGAACCTCCCCTGGGGCAGCCTGAGACTGCGTCCTCTTGTTCTGGTACTGGCTGCCTGGGAGAAGAGACCAACATCCACCTGTCTACAACCCCCCTTCAGGTAGTTGGAGAGAGCAATAAGGTCACCCCTGAGTCTCCTCCTCTCCGGGCTAAGCAACCCCAGCTCCCTCAGTCTCTCCTCATAGGGCTTGTGTTCCAAACCCCTCCCCAACCTCATTGCCCTTCTCTGGACTCGTTCCAGCAAGTCAACATCCTTCCTTAACTGAGGGGCCCAGAACTGGACACAGTACTCGAGGTGTGGCCTAACCAGTGCAGTGTACAGGGGCAGAATGACCTCCCTGCTCCTGCTGGCCACACTGTTCCTGATGCAGGCCAGGATGCCACTGGCCCTCCTGGCTGCCTGGGCACAATGGATGATCTCTGAGGTCTTTTCCAACCTTATTGATTCTATGATTGCTCTTAAGGTACAGTCTTTACTGATTTCATTTAGGGTAAAGAAGGCTGTGTCATCACCAGGATGCTTGCAGGCAAAATGACCCCATACTTTTGAAGATAGAGGAAAACTACCTTTGATGTGATCATGATCAAAGCAGGAGACATTTAATTTGTGAATAAAGCATGTAATGGCATGTTGTAACTATCATCAACAGTAACTTCCTAACATAACATAGCACATGCAAACATACTAACATTAAAAGTTAACCTAATAGGTAGTAATACTGCATCAGGGAGTAGTAAACTACTAGCATTTAAATAATATTTCTCCAAACTCAGGGAAACAAAACATTCTCACAGAAAGAAGAGATAATCCTATCAAAAAGACAGGATAATGACTTTTCATCTGCTCATGTCTAAGGACTAAACCAAATAATTCTACCTTTAACAAAAAACTGGCACTTACCCACTGCAAAAGAAAAAAAAACAATTATAACTGTCTTGCAGTTGTACTTGAAATCGTTGCTGAGACACTTAGCAATGAAGCCCATTAAAGTACTGAATTCTGAATCTACTGTACAGGGAGAACACTTGGGTCACATGAATAAAAGATCATCTCTGTTAAAGTAGGATGCTGTTCTCATGACTATCTTCTGAAGTTATATCATTGTGCTTATTTCTTTTAGGAAAGCATCTAACAGCAGCAAGCAAAGAACTAAAATGAACATGAAGCAACCTTCTATTTCTTTATTGTTTCTTCATTCTCCTGAGTCCAACTCATTTAATCTTTCCTTGACTTTCCTTTGTATTTGGATGCATCCAATTGGCACAATAGTACTTCCCAGGCACTCTCATGAAAGAATTACGCTCAGTTCCTGAATGCTCAAAGTCACAAATACTTTCCTAACACTAGACTCAAATGACCATGCTCATAATGAGCATGTAACTAGGTTTGAACTATCCACTGGAACCCACTTAAAGGATATTCACAGGGTTCTTTAATGTAACAGTCCCTTACAATTTTATTTAATCCATTTCACATTATATGAATTAAGAACACTTTTAAACAGCTTTAATATGCGTCTTACCAAAGTTCTGGGTTCGATTTTAAGCTATTTAATCTACTTTGCATGCCATAAAACAGCAACAGTCCCAGACAAAAAGACAAGAGAACATCAGTGCAGGAGATACTTCAGAGTTGGCTCTTTCCATCACTTGCACACTTACAGCTTAAATTAATGTCCTACCATTATAAAGAATCAACTTACAGCTTGTTGAGCACACAGGTTTGTTGCAATGAATACTGCTTCTTCGTCACATTCCACACTCTAATGGTGCCATCATTTCCACTAGTTGCCAAAAGTCCCTTTTTATTGCACCAAACACATGTCATGACCTACAAATATGAAAGTAATCATGGCAAAACTGGGACGTAATTCTAAAGCTTAGGTGTGCTTGTTCAGTCATATTAAGCAAACATTAACCAACAGGTCAGATGACTGAATACATTAATGAAATACACAGTAACACTAAAACAAAATCTGTATTTCTAATTTCACAGTACTGTGTGCTGTAATTAACCATTCTTTGTAAGTATGCTACACTTTTTCAGACCCACGCTCCACAGGCCACTACGGCACAGAACACTGAACAAAGACGTTTACTATGACTGAGAAAGCCAAGCAAATTAAGGAATAGTCTAAGAAGAAACTTAGGGTGACTTTGCTGCTTTCATGTACTCTAAGAACATGTTCACATTCCCTTTAACTGCAGCTTCAAAGAAACTAAGCATTTTTCTGCATCAATGGTACCCTCAAAGTAATAATGTACTTTATCACCAAAAAATGATTTCTTGCGGGAAATCAGTTCAGTCACTCTATTTGTAAAATGATATTAATTTTTCTCTTTTCTACTAAAGAGAGCATTAAAATTCATGCAACCATGACAGAAATCACGCTTACCCTGTTCTGATGAGCCTCTAATTTTATGAAGGAACATTTTCGTAAGTCTCCCCCCATATCAGCGAGGGTCTGAGGAGTAGTTTGATTATCTCGATCATGTGCTGCGAGAGTTCGCACCAGCTGCTGTGCAGCCCACTGCCTATGCTGTGAAGATAACCTTGAGGAGAGGCAGCAAGCTGCTAGTGCATTAGCCAGCTCCAGAGGGCCTACAGCAGAAGGATCATAGGAAGGATGGGCATACAAATGGGCAATTAAACCTGCTTAAACAAAACAATGAGATGATGCCTAGATGAGTACCAAACAAAATTACACAAATGAACACAGCATTAGCCACAATTCCCAGAAAAACAGATTAACAAACATCTTATAAGAATGTTGGAATCATGTTAACTATAAAACCCCCCACTCTTCTGACACCAAGAGAAAAATAACTCCTTTAAATGTCACAACTAACTTGTAAGACTAGAACTACAAACAGCCTTACTCCCACCATATAGAAAATGGCTGCTCAAAGAACAAGTGCTTTCTGAAAAGGAAAATGCTTCCTGTGACAGAGATAAACTGCTGTCACTGCAATGTCCTTCTCTCCTTTTAACAGCAACAACCTGCTGGTGAGGTACAACAGTTGCTTTTTGGCCCCTTAGCCTGTCACAGCAGAGACAGCACAACTTTCTGCATTAGATAAATCAGTACTTTGGTGACAGTAATCAGCTGTTATTCCTCTTAATTTCACTAGGTGGCACAACAGAAGCTGAACATCTTGGCCATGTGGCTTTGAATACACACATGGCTCAGATCTTCTTTCAAGTGGCAAGAGATGCCAATTGTGTAATCAAATCACACTTTCTAAGTAAAATTTTGGTATATACTACAAGGTTACTTTGATTAAAACAAGTTTTATGTATTATAGCGTATTCTATAGCTAGTTTCCCCTTAAATATAAGATACAATAATTAGCATCAAAATAAACAACCTGTATCATACCTTTCTTTTCAATTTCTGCTTTATCATAGTTTGGCCTCAGTTTAGCCCCTTTGTCTGCCAACAGTGCTACAAGTGCTTGAGTAACCACAAAATTTGGAGATGTGACAAGTTTGTTTTCTTCTGCAATTCCTCTTAAAAAACTTGGCAAAAATTTTCGCTGAATCGGATCATCAACTGTTGTCAAGTTTACACCAGTTGCTGCAGAAATCAAATTCTAAAAATTACAAATAAAAGACAATAAATAACAAACAAAATAAATTTAAAAAAATCAATTTTGGAAAACAAATTTAGTTGAAACAAATGATGCAGAATTTTACAGATATTTAACACATAATAAAATCCCTCATCCCATCTAACACTCCTATTTCTCTACAATGATTGTTCAAACTCAAGAGAATAATTATTCTGATTACTTAGAATTGTCCTGATACATATGAAATCATGCTACACATTCACAGCTGTACATCATCTTTTTCTAAACATTAACAATCTACACAGAGTTGGCTCAATTAAAAACCACACAACTTTAACAGGAAATCTTATCAATACGAAAAGCGTAACAGCACATCTGTTTTTCTCTGCTTGAAAAGAGAACTCAGCACAAAAGATGTGAAGTTGCAGGATTTTTACCACCAACAAAACACACTCTTGTGCAAAACCATAAAGAACTCCAAATAGATCCTCAAAGTGAGTGCGGTCTCATCACAGTTCAGAAGATAAAAGCACAGCTTCTCAATATGTATAAAATGGATTGCTTCACCCCACACATATAGTTTAATGTAACTATTTATGTTGAACTAACAAGTCCTACCTGTGTACACAACTGCACCAGCAGTTTGGCAGCACTGGGAGTGTTTGATGCCAAACAACCTACTGCTGTACTCAGATAAGCAAGGCAGGATATAGGCTTGCTTGTTTTGCTGTGCATTCCTCTAGATCGCTCTGTTGAGCTTGAGGCAGTGGCTGGGCTGGTGGAGAGGCCTGCTCTCCCTGCTGCAGCGAGGCACATTAAGCGAACCAATGTTCTGATATCTGTTAATCCCAAGGATTCAAGACCAGCTGCCAGGCTACAACTGGAACCACTGTCAAAAATAAATACAAATGCTCTTAGTTTTTTAGTACATTTTAAAATAAAGCAATGTTTGGATAAAACTGTGCCCAAACCATTAGTGAACATTGCCTGTTTATTTAGTTGGACATTACCAACACACGGAGAAGGAAGGAAAAGAGAAATGAAGCTGCAGCCCCTCCACCCCTTTTCTTGTAAGCTGAAAACAAAACCACATTATAGACTTGCACTAAGAGAAACCCATGAGTTTACCTGGAATCTCTCACAAGCTTACATGCATAATTCATATTTGGAGTTATACTATAAGGTATGTGTCAGCCAGTTTTTAAACCCTCATATCCCACCAACTCAGGTATGTCATCTTCTTTTCTCCAATGTTTACCTCTAATACTTGAACAAAAATGTACTAACTCAGCATCTTTCTGTTATGAGGTTACTTCCCATACGTGAATTTTCTTTCATAAACTTTGAAGATAGGGTTCAAAAGAACAAAACCAACAGATTTTCTCTTAATAGTATGATGCAAGTACATAAAATGAGACTCCCTTTTCCAAACAGCTTAGAACTACACTCCCTGTAAACACGATAATTCATTCTATGTGGAAAGGTGGAAGTGCTGCTAGAGATGCCACAAACCTGACAGACAGAAGTGAGAGCGCTCTCATAACCATGGTTCTTGCAAGGAGAACTTGGGCAGCAGCTGTCACTCTTCTGAGAGCCATTACACGGTCATGTGGGTTTACTAGGGCAGCTGCTTGCTCTCCTAAGGTTATCCTACCAGAAGAACTTTTTTCTATAGAGCCATGACAGCCTTGGAAATAATGATGATATGCATTAGTGTTTGGAAAAAAAAACAACCCACAACCCAAAACATTACCATAGAGCAGGAAGTGCAGAAGCAAATTTGGCTCAAGTTTGCACATTATTCATTGATTTTCCACATTTGATATATCAAGAACTACTGTGGTAACAACTGAGAGAAAAAGGAACTCCTAAAATACACTTTATTTAATTATTTCTTATTTTCAAAGCCAGATGAGCACAACTTGACAATATTCAAGTTCATGTTATTCCTGTTTCCCTGTTACATTGGAAGGATACACAAACATAAATATTGATTCTGAATTTCAATAGGCTGGTCTGTAAGTCCCAACTTACATCCATGAATCCATCATGGAGTTTGCAAAACATGCTGTTGGCATCCACTCTGGGACTATGGTCAGTTTTATTACTAGATCAGACCTTCAAGCCTTCTGCCAATATAAACGCCTCACACTCCTCTAACTCCCCTATAATAAAGGGAAAATCTAGAACCTGTCCTTACTTCCTCATGATGGGAGGCAGGAAACACTGTCAAGGTATTTACACATTGCCCCTATAAAATCACAGCAAAGGGGAGAGATTTGTTTTTTGAATGAAACTCATTTCAAATTTACCTATTTGCATCAGTGTTTCTTCCATACTGTTGGTGGCTGTCACCATCGCAACTGAAGCACCCAGAGGGTCACTGTCAGGGAACTGTACAGGCTCAGGTACAATACGTCGATCATTTAAGCCAAGAGGTCCAGCCAGTAATTCAAACTCCTCTTCTCCTGTCAGTTTTTCATCTTCATCTACATCTAACATATCCCAGTCTTCTAGAATTGGAGAAATACAATTAAGACTTGGTTACAAAAGCAAAAATACTAAATAATTTCAATTAATTAAAAGACCCACATAAGCAGTAGAATGTAGATTGTCAGCTGTAACACAATAGTCTTAAAACCTCATCTTCTGATGTTAACACAGACACAACACAGCGAATCAGAGAAACAAAATCCTAGTCTTGCCCCTCTCCATTAAATTCAATCTTTATTTCTACTGCACAGAAGCTTGATGGAACAGTCTCTGAATTATCAAACCAGCTGTTTTTATTAAAATGCAGAAATGAGAGCTCATCACACCTAGAACTCCAAAACCTGCATATAGCTGTGCTTCAAATCATTGTAACAGGTACATATTTGTAAGACATAAATAGCAAAAAAATTATAGAAACTTCTGGTCTTCATATTTCCTCCAAAGGTATGCATGAGTTCTTCAGCCATAACTGTACACCCAGGCTTTTTTGCTTTTCCTTCCTGGGGTGGGGGTGGAAGGCACTTTAACAGCAATTCAGTTCTATTCACTTTCTAACATTTACATAGACATGAACTTCTGTTCACTGATCTGTCCTGCTCAATCTTCTCACACAGCAGTAGAAACTGGAAGATGGACTTGCCATTAAGCTGAACATAAGGCTTTGTATGTACAGTTCTGGATACAGCATCTACTCACACTAGCTTATCACCCACAGTTAGGTGCCTGCTATTTCAGCTACTCAGATGAAAGACACGGTAAGAAGTGTCGCTGCTATTTTTCCCCAATGTGAACTAAAAAAAATGAATTAAAATACTACATCTAGCTTGAAAAAGATTTTTAAGTATACCTTTGAGTACAGTTTCATGACAGGTTTATTTGCATGGAAAATTTTGGAAAAAGAAAACACTGCACAAGTGAGAAATATCTAATATCTCCTGGAACTCAAAACATACCTTCATAGACACTGTCTTGTTTACCTATCAAGTCAGGAGCCTGTCCTTTGTACCTGAATGAAAAAAAATTATACAGAAAATAACTGAATGGCTCAAATATTTTACATATACACATAAGAATTTTAAACTAGGTTTACTATTAAAGTTATTTCACTGTTACACAACACATCTACAATTCCTGAAAAAGGCTAGTAACAGATGGAAAAAAGCAAAGGGCTTCTAAAAGTGTTCAGTAGGGAAACATTCTGCAGTACTAATGTGAGAAATGCCCATAAAAATATACTGGAATTGTCAGACAAAATGGAAAGAAGTTTTCACAAGTCAGCAAGAGTAGGTAACATCCCAAGAAATAATCCCTTGGCTATCATTTAGAAAATAGAAATAGCACAACTTTTTTCCTAAATATGTATGGGTTGAATACAGAGAATGAATTTAAGCCTCAGTTACAATAAAGACAATCAGTTCTGCTAAGAATTGAATTCTTTAATCAAGTTCTTAAAATGCTGATGGTAGTTGTTTCCTTTCTTTACACAGAGTATACCACTATTTTGTATTTCGTTCTTTGTATGTACCTTTCAGAAGTTGATGTTTTAGATTTACTCTTCAGGGCTAGGTATTTCTCTCTGCAGATGCCACATAATAAATAGTAAGGGTTTCCGCTTCCACATTCACCTCCAAACCAGCCATCTACATAAGAGCCATTGCTGCGATAGCCCTGGCGATTTGCACTGCGACCACAGCCTGGATGGTTTCTTTTCATGTGTTGATTGAAGCTGACAACACTGGATTCGCACAATTCACAAACCACTACTTCTTCTCTGTCTTCAGATTCACAAACATGCTGCATAATAAGAGTTTCACATGTTACTTGTACAGAGTAAATATCTTCATATTAGAGATAAAATCTCAATATTCTGAGATGGATGTTCCTGATCATTCCTGTTACACAGAGTGATATTTAAATGGTTATCTTGCACAAAAGCAAAGCAAAGTAGGCAATTTATGACACACTGAAAAGCAGGCTATCTCAGAATAAGAAAAAATTTGGATGCAAAGTTTCGGGGGATGAGATTTTCCTTGTTTCATTTCATATCTGAATCAAAACTCTTGACAATATAACTTGTCATATATAACTTTGCTAGATTGCATTCAGTGAGTCATTAGGCGCTCTTCAGAACTTGACTGAGATTACATCAAAGTAAAAAGATATCTTTTTCCCCCACCCCAGATAATTGGACTTCACATTTACTGAGCAACAATATTACCCTTTCTGTCAACAAATTTTTGTTTTTTTTTTCCCTAAATATGAAATTCATTCTTCTGTAACCACATTTCTGTTTTAAGTCAGTAATTTCATTGCAATGTTCCAGTGAAACAAGCTCTCTGAAAAATTTAACATGCTCACTGGGGAGCATCATAATTAGGAGACAAAAGCTTGGTCTTGAGGGTTGTCTGCTCTGATGTGGATAATCCAAAGATTAGCAAAATGCTGTTATAATTTGTTTCCACTTCAAACATATTTTTAAAGGGCTACACAACAACTGAGTGAGGACTGTCAACAGATCCTTCCCAGAGAATAAAATACATGACATGAACAAATTAAGAAAAAATTATTTAAGTGCTAATTATGTTGCTACAGGTCAGATCATGGGGGGAGGTTATTATAATCATTATTTAAATAGAACAAACATGACTGGTTTTGTTGTCTTAAAAAGATAAGCAATCTGAAACACCTATTCATATCTTACTGATACTAGAACAAAAACTATACTAGTTCTGTTCTCATCCCAGGCAACCAGCACCAGAACAAGAGGACACAGTCTCAAGCTGTGCCAGGGAAGGTTTAGGCTGGAGGTTAGGAAGAAATTCTACACAGAGAGTGATTGCCTATTAGAATGGGCTGCCCGGGGAGATGGTGGAGTCACCATCATTGGAGATGTTTAGGAGGAGACTTGATAGGGTGCTTGGTTGCATGGTTTAGTTGATAAGGTGGTGCTGGATGATGGGTTGGAAGTGATGATCTCGTAGGTCTCTTCCAACCTTGTTTATTCTATTTTCTTTCAAGGTAGGACTAATGAAAGCTACATACATGCAGAAGTACAGAGCAAGAAACACAAGACACTGTTTGTAATCTCAGTGAAGCTACAGAATACAAGATGATCTTAAGTTTTGCTGACATTTAGCTAAACATTTTCAAACATGCTGTAAGTATATGCGTGTTACTTTAAATTTGAAAATATGAACATGCAAAAAGCAGTAAGTTAAAGCAGCTCCCGCTGCAGTCACACACACCCAGGTAGGCCAATCCAATACCTCTGGGATCCATATTCCCAGAATATCATTATCACTAGCCAGGTCTTGCCCGAACATAGCTTCCATTGCTTCATCATCAAGGTCAATTTCCAACTCCTCATCCAAGTTGAAGTCATAAAGTGCCCCTGGATCCTGAGTCAAAGATATCCCTTCCCTTCGACTCTGATTCCTGTGAGCCTGTACAGAGCGGTATAATCCCGCTCAAGGAGAGAAAAAGGAAAACAGTAATCTTATTTGGCATGTAACAAAGACGACTACACTTTCAACTTCCTTTTGCTTTGTTGTTAACTCTTCTGTTCAACATCGTCTACCTACTAAAACATAAATCACATGGCTAAGCACATGCAAAAGAGTTTTGTAACTTCCACATGAAGTACCAATCTCCCCCTCCCTTCATTTACCAGCTAAACAAAGGGCTGAGAGTCTCTGGGCATACTTACCAGCACGTGCTAGCAATGTTCGGGCAGCCAAATCAAACTTGTGTCTTCTTGTCACAGCTGACCGACTTCTAGAAGGAGGTCCACTTGCAGAAGCTGCATTATCCACATGATCCATATTATCAGGGCTACAAAAATTTGTAACGCATAGGTAAATCAAATCGCATTTAAAACAGCCACATACAGTAAGTAAGGAAAACTACTAAGACTGTATTAATTGACTGTTTTTCCCTCCTTTCCCTCAGAGAAGGGGAAAAAGTTAATTTGGAATTTAACAGCGATCAGTTCCAATGCAGCACATATGTACTGTCTCAAAAAAATTACATCTAGTAACATCAACACCTAGTAAATGATTCCATAGTGCCTAAGCATTGCAGGAGTACTGGGAGAACACTCATTTTCTGCTGTAAATGTTAACTATAGGCCAAACAAAGTTTGTTCTCTTTTTAAAGAGAAATAAAATCAACATTACTGTTATTGCTGCCTCAGTCATCCCCCCTTCTAACCAAAATCTTTTGCAAAATTTAGTTTATTTCTCCCAACTGAATTTTCTTATCTAGGAAAGTAATTGAGGAAAGTTAAACACGTGTAATTTCAGGAGGATCGAGGAATCTGAACAAAAGCATTCTCAAAATATATCTTGCAATGAGTACCCTTCCTACTAACAAAAAAGCTGGTATGATCTGAAATAGGTGTCACTTAAAAGTACAACCACTCACAAGTGAACAAAATAACCACCTTTCCTCCTTGTTTAATAGAGAGTTTAGGCCTAAGGTTAGTGATGGCTGACTGAGAATGTAAACTTCAATGCAGATTCATACTCTCTGGACAAACCAAGAACTAATTTTAGAAGACAACTGTAGAAAAACTGTTCCTGAAAACTCTGAAGGAAAAAACCCAAACAAATCTTCAATGAAATGTTGCTTTGTTACTAGGCTTTCTAGGTAAAAAGTAAGTAATGCACCCTCATTTCTTTCATTCCTCCTTTTTTTATGAAGGGAGGGTGCTCATTTACATTCTGCTCCGGTTCTGTGCACAAACACTACCAGAAAATACATGTACTGCATACACCTAATTTAATTGCATCTTTGCTTTTACTCGTGTTTTAACAACATTTCAAAGTAGCATTATAACATCATATTCTGGCAGCAACAATGAACTTGTGAGATTTTCAGTTGCAGCAACAGATCACAAGCAATCGGATGAAGACTATATTTTACCTTTCACTAAAGCCTTCCTCCATTTCAGTGGCATCAGCAGAAGGGATATCACCTGGTGACTGCAAGTAACAATGATCACCAGATTTTCCCCCACTTCCAGAGACTATTGTCCCATGTCGTGAATCTGCAGTCCCTTCTGACTGGGGCTCTTCATCATCTTCATTTCCAGGGTGCTCGATCATCCACATGGCCAGTACTGTGATATTCTGTGCATCTGCTTCTCCTCTGGCACCTGAAAGCAGGGTTAAAAAAATATATTTTACAAACCACACTTTAGAATTGTATTGTATCACTGATGGTGAAAAAAGAAAATTCTCCACAAATGGTTACAGAACTTCAGTTTAAACTGGTGTTACAGATTACCTGTAGCTTCCATGGCTTTTGCAATTTGCCTGAGAGAGAAACCCATTTCCAACAATGGAACAGCAATGGCAGGAGGAGGAGGGGATGTGGAAAGTCGGCTGCTTGGATCAGACAAAGCTAAAAAGGCACAAAATGTTAAATGTTGAATTAGTGCACTGAACAGTAGCACACAACCAAGGAAACAAGCCCAACTCAGAAGGAATTGTCAATTACACCTCATTCTTGGTTTATACAAGTTATTAGTAATCAATTTTAGAAGTTAACTGAATATTGACGAAGTCTATAGCTAGACATTGTACAGCTTTATGCCCTAAAGTAAGGTAGGACATTAGGTAAGGTAGGACATTAGGTAAAGTAGAAGGTTTTTCAACAATGTTTTAAATGTTAGGCTGCATTACGAAGAAATCCTGCTGGATTCTGCTGACTAACTTGCCCCCATTTCTATCTATGTACCCTACAAGCTCACCTGTCCGATTGGCAGGCCTTGCAGACTGGGAATCAGGAGAAGTTAAACTTTGTCTCCTTCCAACTTCATCTGAAGGCGATGTTGGTAAAGAAGATATCGGGGGAGTCTGAGCACGTCGTGCTGGAAGTACAGTTGTAGTAGGGTAACTGGAGAACATTTGCCTTAAAAAAAACAAACACCAAACATACACTTATATTAAAAAGAGCTATGTTGAAAAAGGTCTGGCATAAGAAATACAGAGTGCACTTAGCAGCTCATAGTTTAAAGTGATTTGAGTTCTCAAATGGTTAAAGTGCAACACACACATTGGGGTGGGCAGAAAAACCCTGTTGGAACAGCTCATTCCTACAACTTTTGCCTGGAAAATTTTAAATTTGAAGCCTTCAATTGGAAAAAAAAAAAAATAGACCAAGAGCAGTCCTAGAAGATAAAAGAGAAGTGAACACTTCTCATTTCTCTACTTTGTTCAGAACAGAGAATAAATCAGATATGTCTTTTCACTTTCACTGTCCTGGTAATAGGACGTGGTTCTGCAAAATCTCTAGGAACAGGGGTCAGATATATCAGTAGAATTAATACAATTTGAACAGGATTTTTTTCAGTGTAAAGCAGGTTTCCTTCTACATCACAAAGAGCCTCTGCAGATTAATAAGCTTTATTGTACTTCCATTTTAGATTGTGAGGGTAGGATGAAATCAGGTCTCAGCTTGCTGGATTTTACTGACAAACTAAAATCTACTGTAGTTTAAGAATCAACAACTATTCATTAAAAATGCAGGATTTCAAATATTTTTAATTTAAACTAACAAACATGAGAACTGAAGGACAACAATATCAGGAAATATTTCCTCCTGTCTAGAATTCAGATGTCATATATATATGGAGTGTATACTAAAACCTTAACGGATTTTCATTTCTAGTAACGCATGTCCTGCAAGGAAAATTAACAAACTGTCCTGTGCAGAGCATTTCTTGACAATAAATACAAGCATTAACATTGCTAAAGGCTTAGAGAGCTAAAGACATGTATTGTGTATAAACCACACAAAGGGTTCCCTATGCTCACAAAAATACATATGCTGGAAATACAAAAAACTTACCTAAGAAGACTTAGAGGCATAACACCAGGTGATTCTGAAGCTGGAACTGTTTCAGTATCAGTAACTGGAGTGGTAGCAGTGGTAGTATCCTCCAGAGAGCTGCTCATAAAAGATGTTGTGCTAGAAGCAGAAGGGCTAGTTGTAACTGGTGTTTGGGCTTGCTGAGACTGATCCCCTTCTTCTACTTGTTGATCTACTTCTGCAACAGAAATAAAGTCATTACAGGAACATTAATGTAACTGTACAGTAAAATAGCAGCCGTGGCTAAACATTAAAAAATAACTATCATTATTTAAAAGCATCCCTGAAGAAAGAGGTATGCAGATAATGCAACCCACAGAAATACTTCTGCCAATAACTCATGGAGTTATGTAAAGAAGTAAGACTACTAGCTCTTGCTGTTACAATGATACGAGGTCAATAGTAAACAAGTATTTCCAGATGGTAACAAAAGCCATTTACTTGGTTAAATCTTACAATATTTAGACAGAGAGATTTAGATTTATGATTGGAACAGCTAGGATTATTGTCTTAGGCAAAAGGGAATAAAGTCTCAGATATCAAATCAGAGCTCATTAACTACTATTAACTAAGTTTAACTTGGCTGTGTAAGATTTTTCAAGGAGGTTTTTTGTTGGTTTAAAAGTTTTTAAGACCAGAGAGTGCAGCCATTAGCCTTAATAATTTAGGTATTTATTCTTTGTTGAAGCAGCTTTCATGGTTTCCCTGCAGATACAAACTGTAATACACATATTTTTAAGATGAAAAGGAATAATAAGCATTTTATCTTCAGCTTCTGTTTCTGCAGTGCAAAGTACCTGGGGGGGGGGAATCAGAAAACAATACTTCAAAACTAAAGCTTGACAACTGTTTTAAGAGATTTGCACTGAAAGAGGTTACTTACACCCTAAAAATACACCTGCTCAACATCATGCATGACTGTATACAATCACAGCTAATGACACTGAACACTGTGATAGTTACATCACATGCAAATGCTTCCAGAAACTGTACACAGCATTGCTCATTTAAAAAAAAGTACTAAAACCAGACTAGATACTCATGTCTCTGACTGGTATGCATTCACTTTCCATTAAAATAGGTAATTGGAAAAACAGGCAAAAGAGTCAGCATTGTATCTACAGAGGAGTAAAACTTTGTAAAATCTCTCTATCCAGTTAAGATTTCTCCAAAGTATAAACCACTATAAAATTACAAGATTATGGTATCACTGTTACTATTCAATTTTCATTTAAAGACAAACCCCACCACTTAGCACTACACTTCCATAATTTTGAAAATGTACCTTGTTTAAGTTTGCCACCAAACTGATCCTCCAAGAGCCCATGAACCACTAATTTGTAGATCATAGCTTGTGCTCGTTCTAGATCTGCCAGTCCCAGAGCTCTTTTTATGGGTGAGCGCATGACTGCCCGTTTCACCATGTGTCGCATCAGGAACTGCAAGGCTGCACGCATTTCAACATCTTCATGAACAACTGGAGAACTAGCACAATCAGAGTTGTGACCATTTTCTGCCAGGACTTTTGGTATTAACAGTAGTTCAGCGTATTTACTACAACTTAAAAGGACACTAAGTGACTTCATAGCACCAAGATAAAGATAAGATAGCTGCACTGCTCTGATTTCTGACTGTACCACATCATGATTTCTTGAAGTATGTTCATGATTCTTTTTTTTCCCTTCGGCAGGCTGGTGTTGAGACTCCATACCCAGAGTTGATGGTTCTAAACAAAAGGAAGAAATTTCATTTTCTGATTTAGAGCTTGTAGTGCTATGTCCTTTGCCATCATCAGCACCTTGCCCTAATCGTATATCTGACGCAGCATCAGCCTCCATTTTCTGGTCCATTTCCCCTTTGTCTTCAGATTCATGTCTGTGTTTTTTCTCATGTCTCTTGGTGCTTTGCTTTCCTGTATCTTCATGAATGCCAGTCAGATAGGTAAGGTCCAGCAACACAGTAGCTGTCAGCCCACGAAATCTTGCAACATCAAAAGGCAGTGGTTCACAGGGCTCCAGATTATACAACGGAGTATCACTAGGCGACCAAAAAGTTGGGAAGCTTTAATAAAGATCAGAATGACACAGGAAAAAGCAAGTGAGGGAGAGACAGGAGGAAAGTACAGGAAATAATGTAAGCAAAGTAAGATGTAAAATATTTTTAATAAAATAAACAAACCAATTCTAAAAATTAAATGTAAACAGGAGAAAATAAGGTTATGATCAAAGAACAGGGAGAAATGGTGTCAGAGTGAAGGCAACAAAGCATGCACAGGGTTATCAACAAACATTAAAACCCAGAAGCATCATAGAAGCCATCAGTTCTGTGCTGATAGAAGTTTTGTTATATTCTTCAGAAGTATCCAGCAGACTTCTACCATGAAAAACTACCTGAAGCCAAATTTTGTCATCATACCCAAGTCAATTTGTGAATAGGTATAAAAGCTTAGAAAAAGAACACTCCTAAGCTTTTTTCATATTGAGAAAAATCGCTGGTTGGTCTCACAACACTGTTCAACTATTTACCACAAGAAGCACACTACTGACAGCTTATGATAATTCTGTCTCCGGTTATGTCAGGACAGATTTCCTGGAGAGGACAGTGACTTTTTAAAAACATGGGTCAGAAAACACAACAGACACACATCATATACGTCTATCTACATTCAGTGATAACTTCTAGCAATATTTAGGACTGGTCCACTTGACTAATTTTCATTCTAAGCAGGATAAAAATTCACCAGCCTATATTTCCATACACATTGCATTTTCCATACATCCAGCAGATAAAGGGCTTTTAAATCTTCCTTTTATTATCCAAAATTTTTTTCCCATCTTACAATGCAAACTTCTACCAGAAAACGAAAGCAAGCTGTAGCCTGGTTTTAAGTAAGAAGGTACATTCTGAACTTAATACAATGCATTACTGAGAGCTTGCCTATATTCAAGTATGGTACCACTTCATTCAAATCATATTTCAAATTATTTTAAGGGCACAATTACTTTACAGCTCTACTGTTGTGTAGGCATACTTGAAAGAACTTGTATCTAGAACTAAATTTAAACATACTGAAGTGCAGTTGATTGTCAAAGTGACAACAGTCTTTGCATAATGGAGCAACAGTTCTAAGTAGTGAACTAGTAAGGGTTGTTTCAGAAAGTAATTGTAACTAGTGGCAAAAATCAAATAAAATTACCACTCTCTTTTTCCAGAGGATTATGGTTCAATTACAGCCAGTGGGAGTTTTATGAAATTTAATGAATCAAATCTTTTACACACAAAACCACAGGCAATTCCTGCAAGACCACCGGAGAGCCCAGAGAAGCCACCACCTTCATTTCAGATTTTCCTTCCACGTATCTTCCCTTTGAATGCACAATTGCAAGACAGGTGGGGGAAGAAAAGAAAAAGGGGGGGAAAAAAAAAAAAAAAAGGAAAAAGAAAAGGTACCTCCTTCCAGTCTCCCCCCCAGTTCTCAATATCCTCTCCAGAACAACTCTAGAGTATTAACAGCCAATATAGGGGCACTGCTTTAGCTCTCTAAGGAAGGTTAGAGAATAGACAAACACTACTTCAGGGCAACATTAATTTGAATACCATCATCCAGTCCACCATTAAGGAGAGACAAACTTCCCATATCCTGCACTTAACTACTGCACAAGCACCACACAGCAATTTCCAGTCCTCTAAGAAGGGAAGGACAATGCAGACACCTGTTCTCAACCCAATCAGGTCACTCTTCAGAACCAGGTTCACCGCTTAGAAGTGTGCACTAACCCCCAGTAAACATCTGTGTTCTTTAAACACAGACCCCAGAAGCTGTAGGAAATTAAGACAGCAACAATGTTTTAGTTAGCCAATGCACACCAATACAAAAAACAAAAAAAGCAACACTCATTCCAAATCTAGGAAAAGCAGCTACCTGGTCACATCCCAAGGCTGACAGACCCTAAGAAGTCTAATGATACTTACAAATTCAAAATTATTAAATCTGTTTTTAATATAAAAGGTATGTTATTACCAGAGAGCTAAAAATTCAACTCTCATTTATTTTAAAAAGACAGATTTTGAAGTCTAAGCTTACAATGATTGATCAGCATAAATAATGTAAAATGTATGTTACTACTTTAGATTTTCAAGCACAGAACACCACTATACTTTGAAAGGTATAGGAAAAGAGCATACCTGATAGTAATCTCTGCTTCATCCCACTGGACCTTGGCAGATGTACTGCCTTCCTTCACTACTCCAAGCAAGGTGGCATGACGTCCAGTTTGCTTGTGTACACATCGACCTCCAACTCTAAGACCAGCATCAACTCCACCAATTACTGCCAGAACAGGCCACACTTCCACACAGAGCATCTTCAGCTGCAGTTCTGAAAGGTCAGCCAGGCCATGCCTACTATGTTTGCTTTTCTCTTCCTCTTTGTTTTCTTTCTCCTCTCTCACCTCGTTCTCTTCCCTACTTTGCACTGAGCGACTTTTCTTCAGCTTTTGGCCTGCTTCTTTCAGACATGTTTTGATTTTATTCAGTCTTTCCATCATTTTTTTATTTATGCAGTGTGTCCAACGGTCTGTGCGATGAAGGATACGGATGAGTTGGATGGTGGCTTCTGCCAGTACTGCAGCAACAGGACTACAGATGGGGTCACCAGGTAGCAAATCTCTTGGTGTGCCACGCATCTGCATATCACAGATTTTCACCTGTTTACAGAGAACAGTTTATAAGTTACCTTCTCAACAAAGTTGAAGAAGCTCATTTTGTAAATACGAGAGTCTCCCGATGAGTAAAAAAAACTACCATCATTGTCTTTTTCTGCTCAGGATCTTTAGTAAATCCACCTTAACAGTGATTACAACTTGCATCCCTTCAAACTCAAGGATGCTGAAATTACAGCAGTTCACCATTTATCATGTAAGACTACCTGGAGTCTCCAATACTACCTTCTCCCTGGTTTCTGAGGAATGCTGTTTTATGTGTAGAACAAAGTCTGTCAATCAATTCTAAATAAATTTACACTAAATTGTACAATATAGGAATTTATGACAAGTCTACATAGCATGTAAGTAATGTAGTGCTATATATGTCATCAACCAAAATGAACGTCAGTGATGTTATCAGCCTGTTAGCTACCACCCGCACCCCACAAAAACCCCAACATTCATAATGTGGACACAAAGGAGAGCAGAAGGGAATTGATAAACATAGGACCTCTTTTTATGGGTTAACCCCCAGAAAGGTAGCTAAGACCCACACAGACACTCCATTGCTTCCCCTAGGAGATAAGGATGAGAATCAGAAGGGCAAAAGTGAGAAAACTTGTGGATTGGGGTAAAGTAAGTTTCATAAATAAAACAAAGGAAGGAAAAAGGGCAAAATAAAACAAGTTATACAAAATTCAATCGCTCACCACTAGACGACTGATGCCCAGAGAGGCTCTAAAAACAAAACTGCCTGGCAAACTTCCCTCCACTTCTATGGTTTTATATGATGTTTTATCATATGGAATATCACTTTGGTCCCTTTTAATGAACTGACTGGCTGCATCCCCTCTCAGCCTCTTCTTCAAGCTCAATCTACTTACTGGGTGAGAATGAGAAACCAAGAAAGCCTTGATGCTCTCACTGTGCAGCAAAATGCTAAAACACTACATTATCAACATTGTCCTGGTCAAAAGCCCAGAACAGAGCACCACAGACTGTCGGCTGCTGACTTTGTCCCAGCCCAAACCAGTACACTTATGCAGATGAACGTTTAAGTTACCTTCTCTCCTGGATTACTGCTATAGAACATAACACAAGGGTATAACTCTGCTGCATCCACATCTTCAAAGGCTAGTTTTGGCTCCTAGTTAAAAAACAAACAGAAAAAACACAAAAAAAAACCCCCTCAAACTTAGAATACTTCAAAAGCAAAACCAACAGAATGTGATAAAGTTATACCTGTATTATAAACCTTGCAAGTACTGCAACTGTCACGTCTTAACTATCACGCTTAGCTTTACATAAAACGTCCATACCAAAATACCATTGAAAAAACCCACCAAAACCACAATTAATGTTAAATACCTCTCCATTTTTACCAAAGGAAATAGTCCTTGCTTCCATATCTAATACACATGTGATAAAATCTCCTTGGGTGAAGCTGGACAGAGTCAAAGTCTGTTCTCCGTTGTGATAAAGGTTACCACTATAGGCTCTATACAGCCACATATCTGAGGTAGTGCGATGGTTAAAATCATGTACTGGCCAGCGAGAAACTCCCACACATGTGCCTTCGTTGCCTCGATTCTCCTTCACAATGTAGAACTAGCAGGCAAAACAAATAAGGAAAAGAGGTAAGAATACAGATTTTTAACACAGTAAAGCAGTGAAAATCTACCTTACACATATTTATGTACACTTTTAACTGTTTTACTCAGTTATAAATAGAATACAAGTTAAAATCATGCTTTACCTCTAAGATGACATCTTAATGTGCAAGATCAGTCACTAACAAGCAATTTAAACTGAACTTACTAGTATCTGAGAAAATTCTATGCACTTACATAAAGAAGTTGTTGGGTTTTTTCTGGACTCAAAATGAACACATCCAGAAGTTGGGTTATGAGTGTTAAAACTAGTATTACTGAAATAAAAAAAGCTTTATTCTTCATATTCACAGTGAGTGGTTTACACCGATTCAAGTCAAAAGGAATTATTATGCTCAAAGATGGCACTAACCAGGACCATAACCGTGTATGTATCTATATTCCTAAAAACACATCACTCCAGATGATGTATTAACAGCTGGTCTTGTCAGTCAGCCAGGTTGATGTGGCTTTTTTCAAGAAAACAAAACATTTTGTGAAGTGTTTTTCTAAAGAAACAAATTCATGGTCTGTGTATTTCAGTAGATAACTTCTGCAAGACAACAAACATTTGTGCAATGCACATTTGTGCTGGCTATGGGTCCTGGGGACATTTACTATCACCTCTAGAAACACACAACAAATATTCAGAGTCTCCAGTCTGTGCACTGAAATACCCAAACAGCAGTGCTCAAAAGCAGCCACAAACTCCTCATTCACAGAATGCTTTAGGTCGGAAAAGATCTTTGAGTCCAACCACAGATTGCCAAAATGTCATTTACTCAAGGTAAATGAGTAAACATAGGTAGCTATTGTTTATAAATCACAGCATATTTCGAAACAAAGTGAGACAGGTTAAGAAATACAGTTTTATGATACCTACCTTCCACTGGTAACACCCAGAAGTAACTCCAGTGGATGCTAAACCATATCCTTTACCTCCACTTCCATGAGTTAGAATCTGTCCATTCTCCACTATGCAGCACTGAGCTTTCTCAGGGTCAAAGGACACTTCCTGTATAGGAAGATTCTCATCTTCATCTTCAGATTCTCCTTGCTTCTAACAGAAACAGGACAAAGTATTTCTGATAAATGTAACACAGTTTCATTCAGTCAAATTAAGTAAAAGCATCATTACCTGTAGCTTCACTTCTTGCTCTTTCTCCTTTATTTGAATTGCATGTTTAGCCTGAGCTATTGGAGTCTCCCACATGCAGTCAGACAGAAGTGAGAATAATCGTTCAACAACCTGGAGCATTAAAACAATTCAGATAATTTCAAATCCAAGATGAGGACAACAGATAATATTACACGGGTTTGCTTTGCTTTGCAGGTTTAAATGTCAAAATATTTACTGCTCTTTAGATAAGCAAGTATCTACACTGAGCTTCAATTGATTTGGATTCCAGACAAACCTATGAAACATTTAAAAGTTGAACAAGACTTTTTGAAGAAAGATGTAAAAGCTTATAACAAAATATAAAGACCTGAGCCATTTGATCATCTTCAACGCCAGATTCACAAGCGGGCAATACAGCTTCGAGTACATGAAGTGCAAGAAGTCTAGTCCTCAAGTTGCCAACCAAGGGAACGCCTAAAGATGGAATAATATGTTAATAGAATAAACCAGGTTGGAAGAGACCTTCAAGATCGAGTCCAACATATCATCCAACACCACCTAATCAACTAACCCATGTAACCAAGCACCCTGTCAAGTCTCCTCCTGAACACCTCCAGTGATGGCAATTCCACCACCTCCCCGGGCAGCCCATTCCAGTGGGCAATCACTCTGTGTAAAACTTACTCCTGACCTCCAGCCTGAACCTCCCCTGGCGCAGCCTGAGACTGTGTCCTCTTGTTCTGGTGCTGGCTGCCTGGGAGAAGAGACAAACCTCTGCCTGTCTACAACCCCCCTTCAGGTAGTTGGAGACAGCAATAAGGTCACCCCTGAGTCTCCTCCTCTCCAGGCTAAGCAGCCCCAGCTCCCTCAGCCTCTCCTCATCTGAAAGTGACTTTTGCATCAGGCACAAGCATGATGTCAGCTGCATGCCACCAGTACACAGCTCTCCAAATTTCGACTGTGTACATCTAGTGAAGTTACTTTTACTTGTTTACTATGTAACTCACGTTTTAACAAGGCTTATTTTTAGGAACTGAACTAGGGAAATGCAAGTAACCATTGAGCACACTTTGAAAAGATTATACCTGAGCAACACTTCTGAGAAGCAATGTTAAGAAGTACTTCTGTCCATTTTGGGGATGCCATTTTTGACTGAATTGCTTTTGAAGACACAACTCTACGTAAGAAAACAAGAAAGTCTCCCAAGTGCAGTTCTGCTGCATGTTGCTTTCGGAGGGCAGCTGGAAGTTAATATTAAAAGTTTTAATTTACAACCTCATTAGCAGTCCTTCTTACTGGCAACAAACTGTTCTGCAAGTGAAAATACAATGATCAGTTATTACATGATGGCTAGCTGTTTACCCTAGCTGCTAGTAAGTGCCCACAAATACAGTCTCACTTCTGCTCCTCAGTGACACAGGTGAAGAAAAGAAGATGAAAAGCTTGTAGGTCATAACTTGGGCAGAGAGATCACTCACTACCATCACAGGCAAAATAGACTCAACGTAGGGAAGACAAAAGTATTTTTCATTGGTAATAGAGTATGACAAAATAAAAACACTTTCCCTCCAACCATTCCTTCTCCCCAGGCTTGACTTGACCCCAATTCTTCGACTTCCCCTCCTTTGAGCAGAGTCCAGTAGATCAGGAATGGGAGGGGACTGCGGTTGCTTCATATTAAAATGCTCATTAATAATCTGCAGACTACGTGAAAATATTCATATTGCAGAAAGTATTTCATTGCCAATTTTTAAATGACAGGGTAGGTTCAACTCCACTCTCCCCAGACTGTGAAACTATATAATACAAAGCAAACCAAACAATTTCCTGAATTGTTAGACTTATTTGCAGTTTGAAATTTAGATCACTACATTCCCATGACCACATTTATGAAAAACACTACTACAAATAACTCATTTTCCAAGGAAAACAGTTATCTCCTACTAATTCCAAACCACATGGATTAATTCTTATTCTCCACTTGCTCCTACCTTTAAGTTGCTTTATCTATCACATGTATATAAATCTGAATTGGGCACAAAATTAGTTCATGGCTTTATTTGATCTGATTTACAGAGTAAAGAATGTCCCCCAAATAATCAAAATTACAGTAGTGATTACAGTGATTGCTTTTATTATTGTTTTATGAATTTTCAAAATTGAAACAAATTATGCAAGGTAATTACCTCTGAAGTCTCTCTTCTCATCTCCATTTGAATCCACCTTTTTTGTTTCTACTTCATCTTCCTCACCTTCCCCTTCTCCAAAGGAAGCCATAAGCATCACACCGGCTTGTGATAGCAAGTTCTTCAGCTGACTGCATAATAAATCCAGCAAAGACTGGACTACCTTTGGGCTCAGTTTGTCTGCATAGGTTCTATATGCACACAAAAAAGTAAAAATAAAAGTACCTGAGAGCTGATCTAAGGAACAACACCATAAAGATACAACTATATAAATTCCAAGTGATGACTGGAGCTAATACAGAACTAACTTGAACTCACTCTGCTGCAGCAAGTTATGCTTCCTCATCTTCCATCACACGCTTGACAGATTATTCTTACCTGAACCTTAAGACACTTTAAAGCTGTCCAATCTTTGGGTTTTACTTGGGGTAAAACAACATCTTAATCAACTAAACATAATCCCAGTGCAACTTCCAAAGATGGCATGTTACTTTTGTGGGTTCGGGGTAGTGTTTTTTTGGCGTGGGGTTATTGGGGTGTTTCTTCTTAAGTAATTGACTGGGACAGGTAAATGCAATGCGTTGTACAGACACTGAAATGAAGATGCATGTCACACAGAGTCGCCAAGGTTGGAAGAGACCTCAAAGATCATCAAGTCCAACCCGTCACCATAGACCTCATGACTAGACCAAGGCATCAAATACTTCTGAGGCTAACCACGCACTGGCAGCCCATCCCATTCCCTGACCTACAAAAAAGCTCCTGGGTACGAACTAAGGAGCAGGGGCTCGATGGCCCTCCCTGCAGGTGACCTGGAGCAGCGAGGCAGGAACCAATCCACAGTCCAGGATTTCTCTCTGTGGTACTCAATAGTAAGTAATATTCTTGCTTAAAATAGAAAATACTTTTGCTATTGCTTTTTTCTTTACTCAGTTACGCGAAGTATTTAAGCACTGACAGTATTCTGGATGCTGTTCCCTGGTCTAGCAGAGTCAGCCTCAGAAAATTATATTCTGAAAAGCAGCAGAGTGTACTGCTCTGAAGAAATCCTGCCCCATTACTGGTATTGTTTTCACACAAATGACTTTTCCACAGCAACTGAAAAAGAGCTGCAAACCAGGAAATACTATAATACAATCTATAAAGTTGGAACTATTCTGACCCAAATTCTGGAAACTGTGTGAAACTTCTCACAAATTGGAAATATTTACCAGTCTTATGTGAATCTTTCTTATTAATTATGTGACTAATCTTCCCTCTCCCTTTCACTTATATGCTTCAGAAAAAACACTTATTTTCCTTAAGAAAGCTCTCACAAAAGAGAAGTTATTTGAAAGGGCGCTGAAAAGCTTAACAATGAAGTCTTCTGAAAGCAAGGGAGCACTCAATACTTACCCTGTTGTGATAGCAAGGATCTGAAGTAGTCTTGTACTGGCTACTTTCAAAGCTGTGCTGAGCTGAGAAATACCAGTTTTGGGCAGCAGCTGTAGTGGTTGTCCTAGCATGGTGTCTGTACCACACAACTGTGATAGCACATTTAGCAGACCAGTGGAAATGGCCAAGGAGACATCAATAGGCTGATAGTGTACGCTTAGAGCAAAGACTGTCACCAACAGAAGACGCTGTTGTGCTTCTAAGATTAAAATAAAGTTGTTTTTAATTAGTAAGCTGCTCAGAGCAAGAACACAAAGGCAGAACAACAGCAGATTTTTTTTTTCCTTGTAATAAAATTTAATTTTTTAAATTACTAAGCATTAGGCTTCTCTGTCAGACACTACAACCTTGTCTTCTTCATGCCTTGTCCTTTGTTTCATCATTTAAAGAAAGTTCACTTAAACAAAGGAAAAAAATTGGATATTTTTACCCTCTCCAGAAAACTGCTTATTCCTAAAAAAGCCTTAAAATAACTGAAGCACCAAAGACTTGGGTGACTGCAGAGGACTGTGGTAGGTGGAATAGAAAGGCTGACAATATTTTTATATCTTTAAAATAACACTCGAAATAAATTAAGATAGAAAAAAGTTAAAATATTATATTTTTCAGGAAAAGAGGTCAGGCTTAGTGAATTCTGGTCTGTAATGTCAAAGTCTACTTTGTTAACTATATGAGCTGCTGTACTGTATATAAGAGGACACATTTTGCAATTATGGTTTTCACTTACCTATGTGGTGCTTATTAGCTTGCAGAGCTCTTTCTAATGTAGCAGATAATTGCTGGTAAATTTTGTGCACAGCCACCTGGATTTCTATTTGTATACTTCTCTTAGCTGCTCTGATACCATCCTGTGTCAACAAATAAATACTATAAGGACTAATGCATTTTCATCACCCAGTTATTGAAACGGCAGAAACTCCTCAAGTACATACCTGGTAGTGATGCAGTCTTACACTCTCTCCTTTGGCACTTGCATGTCCTACAGTGCCCAAACCAAAACAGCCGGCAAGAAACTGTAGTCTGACAGAAGTAAGCAACGAAGAAGACTGAAATCCTGGTACCTGACGACTTCCCATTAATGGCACACTGCCTTTTTCTTCCATCCCCGACAGAAGCACTAAAATCTGATGAAGTGCTTCCAGTCGAAGCTAAAAATAAAAGCAGGCAAATGAGAGTATTAACAAGGAAGTTTCCTTAGAAATTACAATTAGATCTTCGAATGCAAGCGAGAACAAATGAGGTAACTGTTTTCTTATTGACACTTCTTTTTAAAGTTTCATTTTAGAATTTATTTACTTAAGGGTCCCAGTTCCAGTTAAGATATTTCAATAGAAAAGAGAGGTTAAGTGTCCTGAATAGCCAGAATTTGGAAAATGTTAAAAAAAAAAAAAGTCACGCAATGAGCATAAGATGAAACAAAGGTGTTAAACTCAAACTAACCTCAGCCCTCAGCTGCTGCTGCTCCATTGCAATGATTGATGCTTGTGGACTGGTGGACATACTTTCCTCTGGTTCTTTAAATCCTGGTGAGTTTCCCACATCTCCACTTACAAAGCTGACAACATTTTCAATCAAAGTATGAACTCCAAGGGATCTTGAGAGATCAAAATCGGACTCAACAAATGAGTAGGAGGATGTGTATAACCAGTCTCTGCTGTATTTCAGTCGAGCCCATGAGTCACTGAAAGGTTCCAATTGACTGTGTATTGCTCCTAAAGATACACACAATGAAGTCTCATAAACTGCGGTTCACCAGGCACATTTTGACAACAGGTAAAGATTGATCTGCAGCTATTCATACAGGTGGAAAATGGATATTCATGTTGACTGAACCATGCATTAAGCAACTCAGAGCGAAACAATTGGTTTAAATTTACAGCCATTTCCCTAAAGGAAAGGCTGTATTTCATTATGTCAAGCAGTATTGCAACAGGCTGCCAAGTAAGAAAACAAAAAGATAGAAGCCACTCAAACTGCTCATCTTAAAGCTAGAACACCAAATATAAAATAAAGGTTTTGCAGCTAAATGATGAAATAGTAAAGAAAAAGAACATCTGCTATGACAGAAATAATGTCGTTTGGATAGTTATCTTAGGATCTAACTATATAATCAATTTTATTTTCTTTTAAATGAAGCCACTACATATTACATAGTTTTGGAGAAGATTTCTTTTAGACTAACAGAACTTTTACACTCCTATGATTCAAGATAGAGGCATGCATATTAACTGCTGTCTAGTGCATGTATTAGATCTGTATTTTTGTCATCTGGCAATTTCACTAGTTTATTTTGAAGTATTCCCTATTACTTTGACATGTCATTAGACTACCTGAGACTTCACCATCACTAATAAACAGACTTCTTCAAACAAACATCAGTCGTCAATCTGCAGCTCGGGAATTTAGTCAATCACCATGTATTTGATCTCATTTCCAAACAAGTTTTTCTACAGCTTTATCCCTGGCACAAATGAGTGGCATATTTCAAGTCATACCTTCATCAGCAGTTAAATAACTGCATCAGTTAAATATACTTATCAACACAGAAGACAGTATTTTATTATTTCTGTAAATGCAGTTAGCCAACCTGAATCTCTGCAGGGTCTTATCAGAGGGCAGACTCTGCTCAAAAGAACTTTAGATGCCTGGAGACTTCTGTGGAAACCTAATTGAAGTTTACATTCACCTCAAAATTTTAGTTTTAATTATCTTAATCTGAAAATAATTTTAACTAACAATCTCTCCTGTGCATGATGAGTTATATGTATCAGTTTGAGAATCATAACCCATTCCTAGCGCTCACATATAAACACTTCAGTTTTTAATATCTTATCTGCAGGGTACTGGCCTCGAACATAGCTACATTTAGCCATCTTCAAGAAAATGTTATAACAGTTTATAGAAACTCATCTGCTGAAAGCTTTCTTTTATCAGTGAGGTTGAGTTGCAATGAAAACAAGCTGGATGCTAGTTTCAGGAACTTCTTTAACAACTGCCTTCCTCCAGCAGCTCTGTACATGGCTGCGCAAAGGATCAAGGGAAGCCAGACATTAGGTTTTGAACTCTGGACAACTGTCCTAGCAACCATTCTACACCAAGCTTTCCCTAATTTACAGGCAAAATGTTATTATGCTGCCAAATAATCTGCAACTACCAGTTTCACACAACTTACAAATTCAAAATACTGTGAAATTCTGCTTATCCTTTGTAAATCAGGTACCTAATCCCCACTTAGCTGCCAAAAAATTTAATTGCCAGGGCAATGAATTATGAACACCCGTCCACTTCCCTTTTCTTTTTCTGTCAATAGTGTTCAGGTGCATTTATATAGTATTTCTCACTCTTGCAGTCTAAACAGACTAAAATGGCTTCAGAACAAAACATCACAATGCTTAGATTACATTAAATATTTGAAAAAAAAAGACAGGCACACAAATTTATTTTGGATAATGCAGAGATTAAATTTATACACTACTTTTCAAAGTGCAATCCAATTTCCTAATTTCTGATAATTTAACTGCAATATTACTGTCAGGCTTACTATAAAAGAACTGGAAGATATTCTGTTAGTCTATTTGACAATATTTGAAATAAAGACAGATACCACCTTACCTTAATTTTAACATTAAATTCTTATAATTCTTCTTTTAAAGTTCTCTATTAAAAACTAAGTTATATGCTTGAAGTGGCAGATAACAAACATAAGAAAAATGGGACAGAGTAGAATAAAAGGCTGCTAAAGTACTTTTTCATCTAGGAAGGTAAGCAGAGCCCAAGGGAGAAGATAAATGAAATCTCATATTACCCACACACAAAAGGTTGCCTATATAACAACTGTTTCAAAAGCCTTCATAAACCCTACAGTTTTTCAGCAGCAGGAGAGCTTAAAGCATCTCAAAGTGACATTAGTTTCCTAGCCTCTATCTGTCCTGTGCTGTGCTACTATATGGCACAGCATCAAAAGACTAGTAAAGAAACAAAAAGCAATTTCAGTGTCTTAAATCATAAAAGAGACCTTTTAAGGATTAACAGAACATCAGAAGAAAATTTAGTTTTGTAGGTAACAAGTCTTTTAAGAAAAAAACCCGAAGATTGTACTTCAATAAAAACCTAAACAAATTGGTATTTTAAAAAACCTAATTATTTTAGTATTAAATGCAAGAATGTTTAAATGTAACAACAATTTAAAACCACAAGGTCCAACAATTACGAGAGATTAAGTGTAAAACAAGAAGCTGTAACAAAGTACAGTTTAAAAACTATGCCATCAGAAGTCAAAGTAGTACATTTCAGAATTAAACACATGTAAGAATCAGGGCACACGAATCTAATCCAAAGTCATATTTTTTCCTTGAAGATGTTAAATATCAGAAAAAGAATTAAAAGTATGACTGTACATTAGCACTTAGCTTGATTCTCTGTAATATCAATTACACAGAACTGATTGCAGCTTAGCACTTCCATAAGCTTCTACAATCTCAACTTTTGCATGTAAGAATAAACTTCAAGCTTACAGTAAAAAAAAAAATAAATTAAAAAAAAATTGTCCTTATAAGCCAGCTTCTAATGAGTTTTCTAAATGAATGTGGCACAGCTGCAGTAACAATCCATAAAACATAAAATACATAGGGAAGCTATAGAGACAAAAAAAATAAACATGCCATCCGTTACTTGCTTGAAGCTCTTCTTTTTTCTGGGGCTCAACTGGCCAAAAAGGAGAAAATACACTACACCACACAAGAATCAGAAGAAAAAGCAGACATTTGAAACAGAAGGTAATACATTCACAACATCTCTTCCTGATAATTACTCTGACTTAATGATCACCTTCATCCCATCTCAGTCAATACAACAGTATATGAAGCTGCAACATTTAGGGGAAAGAATATTTACTCTTGGTTTGATTTACTATAGCCTAGGGAACAGACTTCTAAGTTTTCTACCTTCTTTTCAGAAAAAGCAAACAAACATACCCACAACAACCCTTCAACACAGTTATACACATACAGCAAGACAGTCTAATATCCCTTACTCAAACACCATAGTTCAGTTTCTTCATGTAGAGCTCTATTATTGCAGATACACAAACGTCAATTTAATTTGGATTTCATGTAAGTTGCTACCTTTTCCAGAGTTGCCCGATTGTGTTAGTAAAGCACTACAACACACACAAGCACAGTGAAAGTCACTGAATTAAGACCTCTGTTAAGTAAGAAACCCCAGGACTGAAGAACTCTCAGTTATCTCTCTGCAGCTATGTTTATGATTGCAGTGCTCAATCTTCATTCTTTACTGTTAGGTACCTAATTCAGTGTGCAATATCCCACATGCACTGTACAGTGCACAAGATTGCTGTGACCTTATGAGGCACACTAAATTGAAAAAGATTAAGCAACAACAAAAAAATCCAAATGTCTTAAGACAGGGGGGGGAATTAAGGGCATGCTCATCACTATGGCAAAAGTACTGAAAAAGATTTTTTTCTGCAGGAATGGAATTAAAAGATTGCTAACACAGAAATAACTAAATAATAGCAAGGAAAAAGATAGTTCAAGGATCCTCAGGCTGAAGTAGGAACCCCCACAGTCATATTTCTGAACAGAAGGACATTAAAGATTGGACTGAGTGTCTAAGATGTTAATTGAGGAAAAAATAAATATTTTCCTTCCATATTAAACTCAAAGATCAGAGGAACCTGACCTATTAGTAGCCTTTCAAATGCTTCTTTACTATATTGCAATTTATGAATAAGAACAGCTTTCATACAATAAAAACTGTACTACAACCAATAATGAGATTCAATTATCCCAGAAATGCAATCTGAATTTTGAGTAATGCAATAAACAGCAGTTCTAAAATATGCCAATCCACTACACAGGGAATTACTCTCTTGCCTGTTAAAGAACCCCTCACTGATAATCTATACACAATACATTATTTCATTATTTCACAGCTTATGGAGACACACTTAAGAGAGCAAATATTTTCAAGGAAGTGTTACAAATTGCAGTAAGATATTAATCCAAAAACTGCATGTAAGAGGAAACATGATTGCATCTTTGGAATAATAAACTCCAACTGAAAGAAACCTGAAGCGGTTCCTGTGGTTCCTATGATTCTGCTCCACTTGTTCTTTCCCACTGCCAACTCTACATTCAATCTAACAAAAATCTGAGTTCAGCCGTAAGTCCTGTAAAGAACAATGGTTTCTGCTGTTTTGTAGAGAGACAAGAAAAAACAGGAGGCTTTACTGTATGTGAAATGCGATTCCAGAAGTGCTTCCCATGTATGCTTCTAGTGTAAAGCCCAACTATGCTCCACATTCAAAACAGGTATCTTCTCTAGCATCTATACAGCATAAACATCTCCTTCCTTTCCTCCCTCAGTTCAAAGGGACATAAAACTTCACACATTTCCCACTCAAAAGCAGATCATATGCAAAAGCTGTAGGAGCACAAGGTGCAAACACAGAAGAACATGTCAAAAAAAGCCCTAATAAGAAAAAAAAAAATGCACTGCTTGTTTCTGTCTCTGTTTAGTTCATATCCAGGACTAACTATATCCATTCTCTATCACTCAAGGACTCCTCCCAAGCAGAGAAGGGGGAGCAGAAAAAGGTGAGGAGATCTGTAAACTCAAATGAGAACAGATTTAATGAAATAGCAAAATTGGTATTATCACTAATGCCTATATTAATTAGACAAAGTAATAGTCAGCCCAGTGGTGACAATAAAAGGAGTCTCCAGGGATGAAAAGAATCAGGAGAAGGAATAGGCGGAGCCCTCATCCTCAGTAGGCCTTCCCCTTTACAATGAGTCTAGCATTCATGTCATGGGATATACCCCTTAGCCAGCTCAGGGCAGCTGCCCTGGCTTTTCTCTCTCTACATTATCCTGAGTGAAGTGGGACCTTTTTGGTCTCTATGTGAACAAATATCCTTTCGTTCCTCCACCACCTTGTGTGCTTCTCCACAATCAAGTAGCAACAACAAACAGTACAAAAGCAAAACCACCGACATATATATTCAAGCAATGGAAGAAGCAGTTGCTTGATTCCTTACAAGTTCTCTGTCAATTTTTCTTCTTGAAGGCACATGAGTGAAAATAGAATGAAAAGTTCCAATTGACTTGATCCCACAGAAATCCTCACTTCTCTCAAAAAAGCACTGCAATTCCAGAAACTGAATAAATAGCTATAAACTAGGGATTACTATAACCAGCAACAAAGCAACACAACTCAGTACAACAAGCATTTTAAATGCTCAGTTTTAACGTGCTGGTTGCCATTATATCGTGCATTTCACTGTAAATACATTTTCACTTAAGAAATATTAGCATATTCATCGGGTCAATATTCACTAGGTAAACAGTAAGACTTACCCCTCTTTCTGTGTGATGATGCCAAATCCAAGTCAACATTTCGTCTCCCGCTCTAGATTAGAAGATCAAGAAAAGCTTCATTTCTTTAGGTGAACATTACGTGGTGAATAATTTAAATACATGTATTTAAAATGTACTTTTCACCCATAAAAGTGAAAAGTTTATCAGAGCAATAACAATAGTTTTGTTTTAAATTGTACTACTTTTTAACAATGGCAGTTATTAGAAGTAGTAAAACACAGTACTAAACAGAAGTTTTAAGATGTACTTTCCATCTGAGTATTATATTGATAATCTCTAAATATATAATGCTACTTTACTTACAAGTGAATAACCTTCCTCATCTGACTCTGGCTGAGATAAATCAGACTCACTTCTTGACTTAATCAGTCTGTAGTTCGAGTTTGCATGGATTGAACGACTTTCTGCAGTAAGACTTTCACTCCTGCTTCAGGGCCACACAGAGAAAGAAAATACTGATATTAGGCAAAAATAAGAGTTGACAGTCAAATTCAGCCAGTACCTCAGTTTTATTTGGGAGCAGATTATCACAGAACACCACAAGACCACATCAGAGAGGAAAAAAGTGGTCTGATGGCTGTAGTAAATCAAACCAAGGATATTATTTATCTGTTACTTCTTAATGCTCTTATTGGCCAACTGAACAAATGGCAACCTCAAATAACTGCCATTCCAGTGCCTTGGTAAGTATTCCATAAAGAATACAAAAACTCTTCTGACCTGAGAGGACAAGACAACACAGACAAAAAGAAGGTGAAAAAGCACTGAACTTCTTCAAAAAACACCCATCAAATGAATCCTGAACTTGGTATGTTGGAGATGAAAGCCACTTTGAAAAAAGCCACTCTGACAATGACAGAGGCAGCAACTCATACTTTAGGGACTAGATTTCCAAAAAGAGGCAAAAAGAATAAAGGGTACTGAATATAATCTCCCTCTGCACTCCCCATCAGTATCTTCAGTAAAATATCAGAGCAGCATTTCTGTACAATAGAAGCTTAAGTAGGTTCAGGAGTTAGCTAGCAGTACCAGCTACGTAATTCCTGTGTCATATTCCAATACACACACAGAGATTTCTACAATACAAGTTTAAATAGGTCAAGTTTGGAGTAAAACCATTAGCCAGAATATCTCACGTTATGAAAATTCAAGTATAATATGTAGTGCTACCATTTAAACTATGTATTTCTCCAATTCAATGTGCCATCTGGCTTTATTTTGTAATTCTACATAGGAACAGTGTCCCACACATGCCAATATGTTGGGCATATTTATAACAAAAGTCATGAACGACACTTTTTTTCATAACAGGCTTTGAAATGTTTGCCTTTGAACAAAATCTATAGGACATTGGTGAAGTTCAAGAAAATACAAATATGGTAATAAAAAAAAATCCAAACAAATTAAAGACTTTTTCCTATTACCTCAGATAATCTGTACAGCTGATGATCTAGACTTTATTACTAAATCCAGCTTTGAAAAGTAAATACAGTCTACACAGAATAAAACTCTTACTCAGCAAAAAGATAACATGGCCTCAGGCAAAAATTCTCTTTAAATAAATTTTCCTAGAATCATCAGACACAAACTGAGGTTATTTAATCAATTATAAAGGAAATAGAGATAGCAGCCAGCAAACCTTGTCATGAGTCCAATGCCCTCAGGAGCAGTAGAGGGAGGCTGCTGTAACTGTCCATCCTCCCTTCGTTTCTGAAGCTCCTCAATAACAGGGCTCACTCCTAAGATCAACAAGGCACATCTGTGGATCACAGAGTTGCATGCTGCAGTATACACATCTTGACCTTCTGTTAGATCAGTGCTAATCCTTCGTTCCTGCTGAGACTGAGGAGGTGGATCGTCAAGCCTAGTCCCTGTACCAGTGTTCATCCTATCTCGATCCCGACTGCGAGCTACTTCACGGGCTGATAGGAAACATTGAAATATTTCTGTAACATGCAACACAAAAAGAAGGTCTTAACTTTCAGACAAAGCTACATAGAATGAAATATTAATCTACATCTTGGGCCACAAATTGCCCCACTACAAAGAACAACAAATGTTTTTTCAACAGTAAAAAAACCCACATTAATAATTTAACACTATAAAAGTAGTCATGCAGAGAGGTTAAATGAAGCATTTACAAAATGCTAAGTTCAAAATAAAAAGGACAATGCAATTTGATGGAACACTACACACTCTTTCCATGTCTTACTGCAACCCAACTCCTGTTTAGGTAGCATCAAAGAGAAAGATTATTTCGTGTTTGCCTTGCAACAAACATACTTAGAGCAATGCTTCTGTAAATCTGTATTCTAGACACCAGCATATCTATAATTCAATACTGAAACAGTTTCATGAGTTTATCAGCTTTAGTGAGTACAATGAAGATCCTACCTAAGTTCTTAGCCTTCACTTAAATTCTGCTGTTGTTGTAGGTGCTAGATTGTTTGAAACATGCTGTGGGAGAAACCAACTCATCTCTGTACGTTCCTTTGAGCGAATAATATGATTTTAAAGTTCAGTTCCCCTTTGCAAAGGCAAAGGTAAATTCAAACACTTCCTCCGCTAATGTTAATAAAAGCAGCAAAGCTTCGAGCACACAAAGTGAACTCTGCATGTCAGGATCAGCCTCTGTTAGGACCTCTAGTAAAAGTCATCATCTTCCTACTTATTTGCGCATGTAACACTACAGTCTGTCTGGATACATTTCCTTTATTGTCTCCAGAAAAATCCATCCAGATAGCATATGAGGACATGTGCCCAGGATAACTCTACCGAGTAGCAAAAGCACATCACATCTACTGAAAAAGTAATGCTTCTAGACTTTTCAGACCCATAAATCACCTAATGAATAAGCACTTGAACTCCACAGCAGGCTGTCAGGAAAGCCTACTGCATTGTGGATACAATGACATGGCATATAGAAACTAATGGTGTAACATACAATTTGGCCTGTAAGATGGGAGTTCTGATTGGTAAAGTAAACACTGTCAGCAAAATAAGTGGTGACAGCAGAGGCTGGAAAAAGTTAAATGTTCTTGCAGTAGCCTGAGGAACAGAATTTGGAAAAGAAAAAATACATTCTCTAACTATGGAAATTATTTCAAGTTAGACAATTTTCTTTTGTAAGCAATGTAGATGCTAAAGTAATTTTCAAAAGCTAACATGATTTCTGTCTTTAACACCACTAAGGTAACAAGAAAAAAACAACTGAGTGCAACTGTGTGTTTCTTCACTAGAATAGGAAAAATTAACTATCCCACTGAGCCTGATTACAAGCCCGTCAGTAAAATGAGTTTGTGAAGTCCACTTTTTTCAAGCTAGCTTCTGAAGAATCGAATAACCTTTTCAGAAAGCCCACAAGAAAGTACTGCAAATAGTGGTACAAATACAAAGCTGACTGAAATATCAACGTTTTTAATGGATTCAAGAAGAAATATTCATAAATAAAAGTGAATTTCAGCTTGCTCAGACCACTGTTATCAACAGCACTTTTGTTTCCAAGCTTGAGTAGCATTACCCTTTAAAGCTTATTACACAGAAGATTAACACATACAGAACACAGCAAAAATTCTCTACGTAATTGCTGATGAAAACTCAGAGATCTGTTGAACAGAAGTTCAGAGAAAGCAACACTAAACCTGTTAGTTTTGTAGACAGTTCACATGAGAAGCATTGGTATATGTCAGATGCCCTGGGAACTGCCCCTAGGCAATTGCTAGGCCTCTAGCTTGCCCAGCATTCACATTCTCTTGCATCAGAAGACTTTGCTGATCCAATGAAAGCACTACATCATATTATAAAAAAATAAGCATCTCACAATTTTTACAGAGACAAACCTTTCATAATCTTTTAAATTATTTCTCTTCTTTACCTTGGAAAGAAAAATGTGTTGTTTTTCCCAAGTGCATTATGTTACTGACACACATAACTAGTACTTACTACCAGCTGTCATAACTTCATGCTCTCTTTCCTCCTCTTCATCTTCTTGCTCCGGGTGTCCTTCTTCTCTGTCACGTTCTGCCTGCTCCTCCATTTCTGCTTCTTCATCAATTGTACGAGTAAAAGAATGTTCTTGAGTATCAACATCAGCCAATTCTTGGTTATCTAACATCTTGAGAAAAGAAAAATATATACAGTGAGATTAATTCTCACCAAAATGAAAGCTGAGCACAGAAGGAGATAGGTGTTTTTTCTACTATTCAAAAAGATACTTTTGCTATTATGTGAATTAAATGACAAATGTTTATATTCAAGAAGTTGAAATTTTTTATTTTCCTTTAATAACTAACATTCTGCAAAATTTCCTTAATGCACAGTAAAACTTGAACAAGTGAAAAGAGATTTACTGTCTTACCCATCTGTCTCTGGAGGATGATCTAGTCTGAATAAGTTCCATGTTCTTGCAGGCAAGCAAGCGACTCCGAACTTTATATACACAACGATACACCTCTGCCAAGGCTTTACCAGGCTGGTACCTATGAGAAAAGGACCCAAACCAGAAAATAAATTTGACAAGATAATTTGAACAATAATTTAAATAAAACAAACAAAAAAAAAAATCATACAAACTTTCTTTTAGAAATTGAACTTTTAAAAAAGCTTTATGTTACTTGCCTGCTCTCACCACAAGCTTGATTAAGTAAACTTGTATGCTTCAGAAGAGCTGCAAGAACAAATCTGGACACAGTGTCTAGGAGTGATTCATTACTTAAAGTTGCAGTATCCCAATCTGAAAATAGAAAGGATTCTTCAAAACTTGCTACTGTTAGAATAGAATAGAATTAAGCAGGTTGAAAAGACCTTCAAGATCAAGTCCAACCTATCACCCAACACCATCTTATCAACTAAAACCATGGCACCAAGTGCCTCATCCAGTCTCCTCCTGAACACTTCCAGTGATGGTGACTCCACCACCTCCCTGGGCAGCACATTCCAATGGGCAATCACTCTTTCCGTGAAGAACTTCCCTGAGCCTTCTCTTCTGGCTGCTCCTCAGTCTCCCAAAACTGAGGGGCCCAGAACTGGACACAGGACTCAAGATGTGGCCTAACCAGTGCTGAGTACAGGGGCAGAATGACCTCCCTGCTCCCGCTGGCCACACTGTTCCTGATACAGATCAGGATGCCATTGGCCTTCTTGGCCACCTGCGCACTACTATCAACCAGTACCCCCTGGTCCCTCTCTGCCAGGCCACTCTCCAGCCACTCTGACCCCAGCCTGTAGCACTGCATGGGGTTGGTGTGGCCAATGTGCAGAACCCAACACTTGAATGTGTTAAATCTCATGCCGTTGGATTCTGCCCATCTGTCCAGCCTGTCAAAATAGAGGCAAAGAAGGTGTTAAGTACCTCTGCCTTTTCCTCATCTTTTGTTACAGTATTTCCCTCCATGTCCACTAAGGAGCAGAGGTTGTCCTTGCCCCTCCTCTTGCTACTGATATACTTGTAAAAGGATTTTTTGCTGTCCTTCACAGCAGTGGACAGTCTAAGCTCTAAACAGGCTTTTTTTTTTCTTTTTTTTTTTTTGTTGGGGCACCATCCCTGGAGGTGTTTAAGACCAGGCTGGACAAGGCTCTGGCCAACCTCATCTAGCGTGGGGTGTCCTTGTCCATAGCAGGGGGCTTGGAACTAGATGATCCTTGTGGTCCCTTCCAACCCTGACTGATACTATGATAGCCTCTCTAATAATTTTCCTGCATGACCTACCAACATCATTAAACATTTCATGGGTTACCTCACCTTTATTCCAAAGATGATACACTCTCTTTTTTTCCCTTAATTCATTCAGAATCTCATTGCCCAACCAGGCTGGCTGCCTACCCCGGCAGCTCATCTTCCGGTACATGGGCACAGCCTGTTCCTGAGTCTTTCAAGATTACTTTCTTGAAGTAGGTCCAGCCCTCCTGGACCCCTTTGTTTTTAAGGGCTGTTTTCCAGGGTACCTTCTGAGTTAGTTGCTTGAGTAACCTGAAGTCCACTCTCCGGAAGTCCAGAGTAGAGATTTTGTTGATGCCCCTCTTAGTTAGACTACATATTGAAAACTCAATTACTTCATGGTCACTGCACCCCTGCCAGCCTCCAACCACCACATCTCCACCAGCCCTTTTCTGTTTGTAAAAAGAAGGTCAAGCAAAGCCTTATACCTGATAGGCTCACTCAGCAGCTGCGATAAGAAGCTATCCTCCATACACTCTACCTTCTAGACTGCCTTCTCTCTGCTGTGTTAAGTTCCCAGCAGGTATCAGGCAGGTTAAAGTCACCCATAAGAACAAAGTCTGGCAATCTTGAGACAGCCTCTAGCTGCCTATAAAATAATTCATTTGTTTCCAACAAACAAATATATTTTCAATGAGGTCATTAAAAAACTCTTCACCCATACACATCTTTCCATTTAGAAGTAGTGTTAATGCTTAAGAAATAAATTTAACAACAGTAACTCAAATACACTGATTCAGACAAATATGCTTTGGTCTGCTCAAAGTACTTAAGTCTAAGAGTCAGCCAAGGGTCTGCACACAAACTTTCACCAGAGACTCAAATAGATGAACTCAGATGAAACCTCTCTTTGATGCAAGGACATTGATCTGGAACTCATCTCTCTACTGAGACACTGACTTATATGGAACTTCTTTAAAAACACACCACATTTGCAACTTTCTGCTTCCTAATCTGGGGAATTATGCAACTGTGTTGCTCTCCACAGGCACACAATACCATTTGCTGTCATCTTCATCTGGCCAGTAAGCAGTAAGCATCTAGGCAGTAAGCATGAAGAACCATTAATATTGGAAGGCCAGTCTCTCAGGCTTGAGACACAAAATGTGACTTACCCCTTTTTCCCATTCCTAACATACTTTGCAAGTCACTTTGCCTTCCCCCATTTCCTACTCACCAATTTTTTCTTTTTAATTCCAAATTTCACCCTGCTCTACTAAGAAAAGAGAAACACCAACAACTGAGTAAGAAAATTAGTCTCTTTTTGTGTAGTTTGGAGAGAAAGGGAATATTGAACTATATCTGCCAATCACTGGAATCATCCTGATAATAGATTAAGTTTATCATGTCACAGAACTAGAAGTTATTGCTAAAGAAAAGACAGGATTCTGCTAGGCATGTAGCTGATGCATGAAATATGCTTTTAAACACGTGCACACACACACGCACCTTTTCCATGTCTTACCTTTACTAAGAGCATAGTCTTGCATACTGATCCAGAGGCTCCTTGCTGGTTCTTTTGTACAGCCCAAGGCCAAATCAACATAGACTGTAATCTCAGGTCTCAGTTTATAATCAAATGGCTTCTGCTCCTCATTTCCAGATAGGGCCACTTCTAATAAGGAGCTCATGCATTTGTCTAACAAAAGGGAAATAACCAAGAAATTAAACTCTGCCAGTTTTGAGGACTACAAGACTTTCGTAAACTACAGCCTACGCTTAGATATCTGTTACCCAATTTTTTGTAATACTGCATAAATAGACAAGATTGCTGAAAGACAAACCCTAAGTACTCAGTCTTGTTTGATCAGAAATTTGAAGACTGACACAAATATTTACAGTAATTATTAAACACTGGCACTTAACAGGTTACCTAAATGTGGAATATCCATTTCCACTCCATCACTGAAAAGAGGAGTTTTCAACCAGTAGGCTGTATCTTGTTCCTCAGGTGACACTGGAGGTCCTTGAAGCATGCCACCAAGACACCGCCCAATAAGCAAAGCTACAGTTCTCTCTAGATCAACAAGCCATACCCAAGACTGGGCAGGTTGTGGTAAGGGCACACCAGCAGGATCAATTAATTCAGGTCCACCTAAAACCAATGAATTGTCAGATTAGTGACTGTTGCCAAGATTTAAAAAAAAAAAATATTCCTAAACTGCTAAAATTAACAGCAGATCTGTTAGCATTTCCCAGTTCATAGCAGATTTGTCCCTGCAAACCGAAGAAAGAGCAGTTAGGACAAACAGACCACTTAACATTGTAACCATCATGTTAATGCATCAAAGAATTCTAAGATGTAGCAAGACACTTAGCTTACAAAACAAACAACAAAAACATTACAAGGGAAAGTTAAACTTGCAGTACAAAAAGGTGACATACCATTCTTTCCAAAACTCTGTACTTACCATGAAGTGGCCACTGTAATTCTTGATCTTCTAGAAGAGCTGCAGCAGGTAACAGTCTATTAAGACGATCTAAAGGTGGCAGCAGATCCAGCAGGTAACTCAACAAAGGCCGAGCTACTGAGACTGGCAGTAGCAGTAATGAGTTGACAATCTGAGAGAGCATACTACCAGCAGCTGACACATAAATTACACCTATGGAGAAAAAAAATGGTATTTTGAGTTACAGCTGTAGTTATGTAATTCTAAGAACATATAGCTATAGTTCTACACTCTATTCCAAGCACAAGTTATCAAGTCAGAAAGAACTACATTAAAATACTTGTCTCAAAATGCCTCAACTATAAATGTTGACTTAGGGGGGCTAGAATAGAATAGACCAGACCAGACCAGGTTGGAAGAGACCTTCAAGATCATCGCGTCCAACCTATCATCCAACACCACCTAATCAACTAACCCATGTAACCAAGCACCCTGTCAAGTCTCTTCCTGAACACCTCCAGTGACGGCGACTCCACCACCTCCCCGGGCAGCCCATTCCAATGGGCAATCACTCTCTCTGTGTAAAACTTCCTCCTGACCTCCAGCCTGAACCTCCCCTGGCACAGCTTGGGACTGTGTCCTCTTGTTCTGGTGCTGGCTGCCTGGGAGAAGAGACCAACCTCTGCCTGTCTACAACCCCCCTTCAGGCAGTTGTAGAGAGCAATAAGGTCACCCCTGAGTCTCCTCCTCTCCAGGCTAAGCAACCCCAGCTCCCTCAGCCTCTCCTCATAGGGCTTGTGTTCCAAACCCCTCACCAACCTCATTGCCCTTCTCTGGACTCGTTCCAGCAAGTCAACATCCTTCCTAAACTGAGGGGCCCAGAACTGGACACAGTACTCGAGGTGTGGCCTAACCAGTGCAGAATTAATTAATTAATAATTAATTAATTATTAATCCATTCCATATTTTACTCCTGTGTTTTCCAGTAATCTTAAAGTAAAGGTGGTGGTGTTTGAGTTTTTTAAAGAGAAATCCAGAACAAAACTGAAACAAATTTACAAAGACAGTATCTACTCTATTCCATATTTGTCCTCCATGCGAAATGTTCTATGGAAAACATGGACCAGATGCTGTCCTTGGATAGACATTTAATCTCCTCTGTGGAGAACTTGGGATGACTATTTTACGCAGATATAAGGAAAATAATGCATTTTATTATTTAAGTCTAAACAAACAAGAACTACCCTAAGCTTACAGAGACACCATTACTTTTTTTTCCCCATGAGCATTTACCTCTCAGTTTTTCCCCAACACTACCATTCCATGAGCTTTCCTTAAGCAGTGCTGCAGAACGGGAATAGATATCTGTGGCATGAGGCAAGAGAAGCTGAAGGTGTTTGTGAAGCAGTGCCACACTGCTGGAATTCTAGGAGGAAACAAGCACAAGCTGTAAAGTTATTTCAAGAGTTCATTATTTAAATCAGTTCAGTTTTCAAATGTAAGATTCAACAGGAATCTTACAACCTTCCAGTGTTTATGCATATTGAATTAAATTTTTCCCCTCAAATAAGAAAAATAAGGACACACACCTCACTAACACTGTTGATGTGGCAATAAGCCAGCAGCTGTTTCTGCAGAGAACATAAAAGCTCATGAAGATGAGCAGGCTGGCTATTTTCTGATGATGATGTACCCAGTAAAAATTTATCACTGTTTTTTTCCAGTTCTCCAAAGGCTTGGTCCTATTAAGGCAAAGGAAAGGGGTGGGGAGGAGAAAGAACAATTAAGTTTGTCTCTGAATGCAGTAATAATTGACTGCCATCTTAAAAAGATGCTTTTTTTACCTTTACCATGTGCATCTGTAATCACTGAAGACATCATATGTATCAAGTGGATCGTGGGATAAACAAACTTGATATTGCAATCATTTTTGAATGTCATAGTAGTGATTGTGACAGCTGTCAAGCAAGCATTTATATTCTAGAAAGAGCATTTTCAGATGCAGAAATCTTTTTTGTTAGCTCACCAAAGGTAAGTGGATGAAAGAACTCACTCCCAGCCCTGGTCACTAAATCACAGTATGTTGAAATAAGTAATAACCCTTGAGAATTTATTGCGGTCTGACACTAACTATTTCAGATTAGAATCCTTCCTTGCATTATCTAGAATAGCAGAAAGAAGAGCAAAAGGTAGCTACCAGTTTGACTTCATTCTGCAATCTATTAATAAACTGAGTTAGTTTCATGTACAAACAGACAGCTCAAGCTAGATGACTGGCAGAGGTCTAGAGAAAGGAACAAGGAACTACCAACACCTGCCCTCAGACCTAGAGATACTATGCCAGAGAAACAAAAATCTCTGATTTCTTTTCACTGCTACATTTAACTGGCTAGTTGGACAAACCTGTGAATCAGTTACTTGCTGTTACACTCCACTAAAACAACAAACTGTTTGACACACTATGTATAAGAATAGGGCTAAGTCATACTTGCTGCACTATTACATAAGGCAGTTACCTCAGTGAAGTTAACTTTCTCTGACAAAGGGTTCCATACAATGTACTTACTTGATATGTTACATTCTATCCTGAAAAAATTTTGAGGCAAATCAAGAGCAATAAAGTATTTTAGAATGATATGAAATCATTCAGATTAACAAAAGACCACTGTAAAAGACCAGTATATTAACAAAATACCACTACAATAACATTAGAACTATAATGATGATTTAACCTTTTTGTTCACTTCAGGACAAATATATATATATATATATATATAGCACTGGTACTTTAGTTAAAAAGAGTATTTTCTGATATGGGGAAAAACTATCAACACTATTTAAAATCCAAACCCCTTAAATAAATAAATACAAGGCCTATACATACTGTATAAAATCCTAAATTTCGTAGAAGAGTTTTCATTAAGATTTCAGCTAGATGAGTATCTGGATGACTGCTCTGGACAGCGTAGGTCTGATCAGAGAGATTTCCATAGCTGATACATAATGAGGAAGTTTCTGTGGTGTCAGATGGTGAGCTATAGCCCAGCAGGGAAGCTACATGGGTGTGATCCTGCAGACTTGTTAGAATAATATCCAACTGCATTCTCTATAGAAACAAAACACACTCTTTGTTAATAAGGATGAAACAATGAGCTATGAAAAAGCATCACAAATAGTTACCCAATAAAAATATTCCTAATAAGCCATGAAAATAAGTTGAAAATAAGCACAAGCACACAAAAAACAAACCACAAAACCAACACAGAAATCAAAACAGCTGCTACAAACAGCTGCAGATTTGTAGCATTAGAGAACTGATAAATATATCAAATTATATTACCATATCTAGTAAAAATCTGAGATAAAGAGTAAGATTAGACACTGCACCAAATGCTTTCACCAGGTTGGTCCAGTTATCTGGTAATTTGAGGGGCTAGGGAGCAGGGGGTTGGAAACTATTCTAACCTATATACAGGAAAAAGGAAAAGGGTAAAAAGCAGGACAAGCATAGATTAGACTAAAGGAGAGGGCAGATGCAGAGAGATGACCTATTGCAGTACTGTTTGTCACAGCTACTAGTTATGAATCCTGAAAAACCTGAACTTGTTCTACCCTAGTAATTGCCACAGGTTTTACTTTGTACCAGTACTACACTTCAGAAATCTATAGAAAATCAGAATATTCTTCCTCTCAGTCTCAGTATAAGCCAACAATTCCATAGTGTATAAAGGATTTCACCAGGATCCTATGTGTACAAAACTAAACAATAGTTCCTCTCAGTTTTTTATTTAAGACTGCTGCTGAACCTTCAGTTCCTACTGCCCTCAGGGATAGGAACAGATACCCCTGCATTTCTTTACTTCCATTTGTAGGATACTGGGTAAGTCTCCAAACCTAGATTAATTCCTACTCATTACATTCAAGAAAGAAGAGGCAGAAAAAGAACATCCTAGTTGTCTTTGCAAAGTTGGGTAAAACCCACAAAGAAAAAGCATTATACAAATATTCTACACAGAAAATAGGTAACTTTCTGTTACCAAGACTTGTTAAATCATGCTAGTATTCACAAATATTTAATGACTAGATATCCTAACACAGTGATTCCTAACTTTCCTCTGGTTAGCCTTCACTTGAGAAAACATGTGGTGGTCCCTGCCTCGCTGAATTCTGATTTAGCCAGGCTACCTATAGAGCTTGTTCAGCTAAGCTCTGCAATGCATCTCACCAATAATGTGCCTGCACTCTGCCAAAGAGGCTCACCTCACTGTTCAAAATTATTAAAAAACCCACCAAACCAAACCAGAAAAACTACAACTGCTTTCAAAGCAGAGCACAATTTTACTTGACCTTACCTGTCCTTTTGATAAGCTTTCCCATCTATCAGGACCTTGGGGTAGAAGAGAATGTAGCAATTCCATTCTCTCTCGCAATGGAGGAAGCAGCATAGTTGCTCCTACTGAGAGTGTCTCAATTACAACCTGAAATTACAGTAGCAGAAAATAGTTTTTCAGAGGGGGGAGGGGGAAGCATCAACTCAGCTGTCTCTGTAAGATGTTAAAGTATATCACACAACATAGGCAAAACGTTCACTTGATTTCATTTAGCACCAGAATTCTGTCACACAATAGCACATTAACCTTTTATTCTATGATGCAAAGATATGTGGTACACTGAAAGACTGAAATGAGACCAACATGTTGTCAAAGCAATAATGAATCCTTTTTAAGTTGCCATTTTGTGTAAGAATGCCACCTTACAAAAAATTACTTAAGTTAGGGAGTTCACAATACTAACATTTTAAATTCAATCAACAATTAAAGTGTCATAACACAACAGCAACTTCTAAAAATTCTTAGGCAATCATTCTCCTCTGCTTTCAAATCATGAAACAGTGGTGGTGATTACATTTTAAAACTTTACTCATTAAAGCTGGTAAATCAGGACTGTGTTCATCAGAATGCCCAACTCAGAAATTCAGATAAATTGCTAATTACAGTCAAAGAAAGAATGAGTAGTAGGATCTGCACACGGAAACAAAAAGGCATTACTTACTTCCTGAATTTCATCAGGGACAGAAGAGTCCATCAGCCTAAATAACAAATTTCGAAGAGGACCAGCTTGCCGGCCAAGAATGCTAGTAGCTACTCCTCCAGCCAGTGCAAGTGCAAGATGATTTGAAAGAAGCTTCAGACACAGCTTAAGAAAATTGTGATGTTCCCTGTAAAAAGAAATGCATCCCTGCTAATATCTGCTATTATTATATGTACTCCCTTTCACTTTTTTGGGCTGTAAGCACTGAATTATTATTTGATTTTACATACCAGAAAGGTAAGTAAATTGCAATTGGGACTTCAAAGAAGCTCTTCTGAAAGCCTATGCAAAACTGCTTAGAAGAACAAATAAAACTAGAATAAACTGTCTTTGTGGACAAGAGTTCCAAGAGGTATTCAGTTACAGAAGTAGTCCCAGACAAATATATTCCCCACAAAAAAACCCAACCCTCTATGAACGTGATTTTCGCTCGGAAGATTTAAGAGTAGAATGATAGATTAAAAAATGACAAGTCAGGATATTAATTTCTAGTGGTTTTTAAAAAGAAGACTTTGAAAAAAGTTTGTAGCAAAATAACCCAGATTCCTAAAGATCTTTGATATTTACAGTGTTTTTTGCAGTGAGTAAACAATCATGCTTCCATATTTTAAAAACCATAATGTCACCTTTGGTGAAAAGACTTAAATCTGGAAGATGTAGTAACAATCACTACTACTTTGTCAAGAGGCTGTTTTAGTTAACAGGACCTATGAAGACAGGCTTAGTTTTGTTGGATTTAATTTCTTGGAGCTCCTTCCAGAACAGACAATTTTATGGAAATGCACAACCAATCCCCAAATCCAAAGCACAGAAAAACACTTCTTGTACATATATCTCAACCCTGTCATTCCGTGTCTATGAATCTCACATTTGTGGGAAGCTTGCATTTTCAAGTGCAACAATTTGAGCCACTGAAAAGCTCCTGTATTATATATATATACAAACAACACCTGAACAAGGAATTAAACACACTTATGCATGTTAATGAAAAGACCAACTAAGCCACACATTACTGCTGTAAAGAAAAAGAACTTATACAAATCTGTAACATGCAAATGCTGTATATACCTTGATGAAGGAAAGGGAAGAGGGGGAATTTCACTGTTAATTTTGTCACAGTAGTGCTCAAGAAAAGAACGAAGATGGGAAAAAGTACTTTCTTCAAGGTCTACACAATATGGTCTGTGCCATGCCACAACTTGCCTGGAATAAAACATAAAGTGCATTAGCCACTAAAACATTCCGTAATAAATTAACAGTTTAAGCAGGTTAAGTACATGCTCAACAGAACCTATTTTTTTTCTTAGAACAAACTAACATGATTGAGGCAGACCAACTTCCTGATTGTTGAAGGTGTATACTGCTCTCTTTTTTGTCAAGTTCTTCAGAAATCAAACATTCTTCATTTATGAAGAACAATGCCTACAATTCCATAAGTATCAAATCATATGTATTTAATCTGATTTGTGCAAGAGTAGACCAGGGCTCACAAAGCTGGTTTTATCACAAATGCCAGATTACCAGGAGACTTTGATGCACTATAGGGAGAACTCAAAAGGTGTAGTGCTACTTAACTATTTGAGTCTTGTTTTCTTAATTGATTTTTCTAAGACAGCTACTTTTTAATTCAGGCATTTGAAATTCTCCCTGAATTATCTTTCAACTATTACATGTTTCTATTCCTTTGTCTTAGTCCATATACAAATCTGAAGTTTACTGTTTCACTTCAATTACTTGTTCATGCCTTTGCTGTAAACAAAGTAGTATTTCAGTCACTATATATTAATAACCATACTATTTTGGTACCTAGTTTTAGTCCCGATTAACATGTAACCATACAGAAATCTGTTAAGATGTTTAAATCCACTTCAGTAATTTGTCTAAGCTGCCCCATTCCCCAAAATCTTCTGCTTAGTTCACTCCCTGTTACACTAAAGGAGACTGCCTAAGCCAGAAAAAATCCTGTCAGAAGTACACACAGAAAAAAAGGAAAAAAAAAAAGAGAGTTTATTCTTCTACCAATGCCTATCCTGGTAACTTTTAATAAACAACAGTTAGAAATCTTCTTATAAAAAGAGTAATATACAAATACTCGGTGCTGCTTTATTTTGACTTGTAATCTGTTAACAACTTGAAAAGAAGAGAAGGAAACGGAGCAGAAGCAGGGGAAAGAAAGAGAGAAGAAAGGACTCTGCAGTCCAACACATTACAAGCAGAATACCCAAAACACATGATGTGGTTAACACCTTCAGGGAAGAGTTAAATGTATTCCAAAGCGAACTCGTATTAAAAAACTTAAATTATACCTGTACCCCAATGTCATTATTACCTGTCCCTTGGAAGAGCTGTCCAGGCAAGGCTATGGGATGTTCCTGCTGAAATCTGTTGAATTGCAATTCCATCTAAACCACTTACTTTCTTCGGTTTAGTGATGGGACCAGTAGAGTTTCCCTGACCACACTGTCCCATTGAATTGTTACCCCAAGCATAAACTTCATTATCTATAAAAATAAATAAAGTAGAAAACAAAACCTGAGATACAAGTGTGTTTGATCAAAAGGGTTTTGTATCTTTACATCTTATTCCTTTTACCATGGGAAAGTGCCAAACAGTGACTGTCACCAATCGAAATATCAACTATTCTTGTAGCAGCCAGTTCTTCAATCAGCTTGGGTCTGAGAGCAGTTGCCTCTGAAGAGCCACAGCCAAGGCATGCACCGCAGCCCCATGCATAAACCTAGAGCAAAGCAACCACAAAATATCAGGAGGTCCAATTGGTATTACTGGTGACCATGAACAAACATAACCACCTGCACAGTAACTGAAATTACTCTTTCAACAAAACATGCGCAGTACTTTCATGGCTCCAACATACATTTCAGGTAACAGGATTTCAGGATGTTCAATCTACATCCAACCACTCAGATCACTGGCCACAGAGCACATCAACATGGAGGCTTTTGCAAGAAATTAAACTGCTGCCATAAATTTCAACATTCCTAATCTATGCTTTAAAAGCTCACTGCCCTTGAATCACAATGGAATGAGTTTGGGGGGGGGCAATTAGGTTACTTGTGTAGAAATGCTTTTTGTATTACATGGATACACATCACGCCAGTGAGGGCCTTCATTTACCACCTAAACATTTACCTCCAAGCTCTCTCAAGATTTTCAGATTAGAGATAAAACTTCCAGTTAAACATTTACATTCTAAAATACACATAACGTTATAAAAACCTCTTAAAACACTTAATCAACTGAGTTGATACATGCATTAAAAATTACAAGCTTTTCACTGCATTGTGCTTTTAGGACCCATGCTGCTTCCTGAACCCAATTTGAATTTGCACTGGTTATGTTTTAATAAACATAAACCTAAAATTAATTCATTTTCTGTGACTAAGCAAGGGTACAGAAAAGTGTATTTTTACATCTTCAACACATTTTTAATTGCTCTAGCACACCAGGATCACAGTATTTTAATCAAGAACTTTTATTGTTATTGCATTATTATTTGAGTATTTTCTCACTAATCAAAACCAATAAATGCTGAAATAATGAACCCACACCATCTGCAACAACTGCCATCATGGGAGTGAAAACTTGTCTTTACCTACCTGCCCTGTTGATGTCAAGGCAAGTGAAGACTGACTTCCAGCACAAACTTTTCTAATAAACATTCCTTGCAAGGCTTCTACAACTTTAGGTTTATATACTCGATTTGTATCACCATGACCAAGTTTGCCTGCAAAAAGAGAAAACACAGGTGGAAGGTCAATGAGGAAATGAGGAACATGGAATTAGATGAAAATTATTACCAAAATCTTAGTTTTGCCTACCGTTGTCTCCTCCTCCAAATGACCACACTGTTCTTCCATCTTTGGACAGAGCTATTGTGTGTGAACTGCCACAGGAAACCTCTCCTACATTGCTGATATCTTTCACTAAAGTTGGAATGTTGCGGCTGTTGCTATCACCATGACCTAAGGACATCAGAAAAACAGATTTTCTTTTTGTGAAGATTTATGGCTTGTCACTTCAGTAAGATTCAGCAAAACCCATATACATTGTAATCATCACAAATGATAATTTCTGCCCCCTTTTTGGAAAGATCAGTAGAAAGGTTAACAAATGACACTTTTCTAAAACATACTGCAGAAGATTTGTCCATACCTTACTGCCACTAAATCACAGGATCATTTTATGTCTAGTTCACAAGAAAAACAGAACAAACCAACCAACCTCAAAACAACTAGAAACACTAGTACAACTGCCTTCAACATCAGTTCATTAGGTACCCATACTCCCTAATACTGGGCAGCAGGTATCTTGAACAGTGAGGAAACTAAAATTGGGGCAGACTCCTACTACTGTCAATAGAAGCATAGATACTGCCCAGACAAAATCACCAAACTAATTAGACAGTCACCAAGTATTCTAAGTGGTCCTTTTTGCAGAAGCCAATCACATTACAGTATCACCTACTTCCCCATAAGCATGATACACGTTTTAGAAGCTACAGAAGGTCTGCAGATACAGAAGAAAAATGGGGAAGAGGGATAATACTACTATATGTTTAGCCTTAAGTGCTTAAATGCTACATTTCAGCTGTGCACTAGATGCCACTATACCCCAAGTTAAGCTCCACAAAGCACATAAAAACTCCACATTAACCTAAAACTAAATGAGAATGTTTCTACAATTCCCTTCAAAAATGCAAGTTAAACTCCTAATCCAGTGTTGCTTTCTTAACAGCAAAGGAAGGCTGAGTACTGGCACCAATCACCTTGACAAAGTTTATGTTGTAAACCACTATTCTAATCTTCTGCCCCTGTCAGTTACTTGCTGTCACCTCTCTCCTTGGTGATTGTAACATTCAAGACAAAACATAAAGCAACTGAAACCTAACTTGACGTGATCTTATAAGCAGAATCTGTTGGTTCAACTGAACTTGCTTGATAAGAGTGAGTTTATACTAGGCATAGCAGCTGTACAGGAAATATTTAAGCAAAACAGAAACACTGGTTTTCACTTCAGATAAATTTAACATTTTAGACATATTAAGATAAAAGGATACAAAGTCATTCTGGCAAACTTAAGTCTCTCATGTCCTTACTAGCATCACCATTGATTAGAATTGGACTCTGGATATTATTAGCCAGCTACTCATGACTGTTCAATCCTACCATCACTAGATTATTTGTTATCTACAATTCCAGTTTATTTAAAATGTCCACTGATTACATTTCAGTAGTAGTAGCAATCTTACATAGTCTTATGAATGAATAAAGGCAGCTTTTTTCTGAAAATAAAAATGTTTAAAGATGAGAATATTTGTTAAATTAACTGTTACACAATCTTTTATGAGGCTCAGCACTAATTTTAATAGTCATCTATGTATACACACCTGTGTGCATATCTATGGGTATGTGTACCTAAAGAGTTGTGTGACAAGAGAACAAGGCAAGTACACGTATGGTATCATTACCAACTCCAATAATTATTCCAAAAGCATTTCATGATATTTTAAAGTTACCTAATCTTCCAAAGTCTCCCTCTCCCCACGTATACAGTTCTCCATCTTCTGTAACAGCAGCGCTATGTCTGTATCCAGCTGAGACACATACAACAACCTACAGCACATGCACAAATAAAATCAAGTTTTCACACACTTTGAAAAGGAAGTTTGAAAGCTTATCTAAGTCAATCTTCAGAAGGAGTCTATGTAAATCAACTTGTTCACTCATGTGAACATATACACATCAATCAATCTCTGCATCATTTCTATTTTGTATTTGCTCAGTAGACAAAGAGACAAGTTTAAAAGTGATCATGTTCAGTTTGAAATTAGTCCTGATCAAGCAAGTTTAACATCATGATATCCCAGACTTAGAGCAGCATAAAGAAGCTTCAGTGGATGTTTAAAACACTAGACAAAACATAGGGAAGAGATTGCCTTCAACAACAATATGAAGCCACTTTTCAACTGCAGCCTCTGGAAAGTTGTATTCAAAAACTCCTAATGCTACAGCTAACAAAAGCAATCATCTCTTGAAATGTCACTGCTGTTCAGCAAAAGCACAAGTAAGTTTTAAGACTAGGAGGTTTACTGACAATGCCCTTTCAGATTACATGCCTAAACACAACTGTAAGTTTTAGTACTTTGGTGAAAGCATACCTAAGTTCAAATGTAAGTTTCGAAAAAAATATAGAACATAGAGATACTATGTACTTCAAATTTTACACATTGCCACAACTGAACAGAAGGAAATGAGGTGTTCTACTACACAAAACATACCTTTCCTTGCAGAGGACCTTGAATAAGTTTGGGGTACTTCTGTGTTGAACTATTTCCATGTCCTAGTTTTCCATAGTCACCATCACCCCAACTGAAGACTTCCCCTTCTGTTGTAAATGCTAAAGTGTGGCCATCAGATCCTTTTGAAGATGACACTTTTTTGATAGACCTATGAGGTTCAAAAGTCAATTTTTTCAGCGTGGACTGATTATTGGAGTCACCCAGTCCTAGTCTTCCATAGCTGCCTTTACCACAGGCTCTAACAGAACCATCCGTAGAAATAACAAAGGTACAATATTGCCCAGCTTCAATCTACAAAGAGAAAGGTTAAAACAGTGAGAAAGAAAGATTAGATAAAATGCAATATAGGTCTAGAAGTATTTCTTAACAGAATGTCATGATTCTTTGCATAACCTTTTAGTATAAGAACGTAAAATTTAAGGAAAATTTGGACTTCAGCAAGCAGAAAAATTGGCATTTGTGAAAAATATTTTAAGTCAGTCTATTTCCTTGAGTTAAATAGCAATTAATTTATCTTACTTATTTACATCTCTTCCACAGACTACAGAACTCAAGCTGCATTTAGCTCTCCAAGACTCATTGATCGAAATGGATACCCTTAGAAGGTATTTTATTTCTTAAGATGACAAAGTAACAGCTTGATAATGCCCTGTAGGTTTTGCTTAAACTTAACCAGTACCAAGTGGTAACAGAAATAAGCCAAACATCAAAAATCCCACTAGCATTTGAGACTATGCAATTTAATTACAGAACACCGAAGAAATAAACCCCAAAGTTTTTAAGAAAGTAAGAAATTGTCTCTACTGGAAATTCAGCACACTTCTGAAGAATAATCTAATAGCAAGCCAACTAACCCTGCAATAATTTCTTACAGCAGCCTTAGCACATGGGAAGTGCAAAGCAGGTTTGAGTCTGCAGTATACAGGCACTGTACGCCCACATCATAAACCAGCATAAAAGCAGCTCGTAGACTATGTGGTCACAAGTCTATTTGTAAATTAATGTACTCATGGAAACAAACTCTACAAAGATCAACAATGAAGTTTAAAGAACAAAATACTTTATCCCAGTGTAAATCACATAAACATATTGTATGGGTGTATATAATACTATTTAAAGAGTAACTTGTTCATTCAGATCACTTATTCCACTCCTGTGCATTAGTGTTTTCCTCAAGCAAAGTTTTTTGAGTGCATAAACTTGATTTATAAAGGCAGGTCCTGCGATCCTTCAACTTGTCCAATATATCAGTGACAAAAATAGAAACAATTTCAGAAAATATACCTAAAACATTTAGTGACCAAAAAGAAAAGCTTGTACTTCAGTCAACACGGTAAAGCCAGCACCATAACAGAAAACTATTATATTTTGTGTCAGGCATCAACAGAAGTGCTCAGCTGCAAATGTAGAAACTGAATGAGAGCAGAAGGATCACACTGTATGCTGACCTTCGTAACACTAATGAAGGTTGCTGCAGCAGCAGTCAGCCTGGTTTGGACTTTTAAACTAGGTAGGCAACCTTGGAGTGAAAACCACCAATTGAAAAGAAGATTGAGCAGTTCAGATACCTTTTAAACAACAGTAACAAAATATCCCCAATCCTACAGGCAAGCAAAGCTGTCTCTGTAAACACATTCAAAAGCTAATTAGATATTTCATAGGTATTACTATATTGTTGCAGGGATCTGTGTGTCATTATAAATAAAACAATGTTTTTTCCAGGTATCAATAACAGTAATGAGATTCTTTCAGCAAAATAATGTGTGATTGGTTCTGAGCACTGTATCTTCATCACAACTTGAGACTCAGAATAAAGTACTATTTTCCAATTTCACACTTCCAGTATAAAACTGTCAAATGTTACATAATGTATCACTACAAATGTCACTCACTGTCTGTGCATCTGAAAAACTTGGAGCAAGCTTGGGTTGAAGGATTTTTTCTTGAGTTCCTTCTACGAGTTGATGACTGCTGTTACTACCCCAAACATACACTTCACAGGTCTCAGACACAATGGGAGCATCACCCGTTTGAATGCTGTCAGGGCTGGCACATGTTCGTGAATAGTCTGATGCCATTCGACAAACCTATCAAAATGAGAGATTTATTACAAGCAGCATTTTAATTCCTTCCCATATAGTCAGAATGCTCAGTGCAAGTTTAATTACCCCTCAATACGACTCTCTGCCTAAAACACAAATCATCCCTCACCATATTATTACCTTGCCCACATTACTTTGTTTCTCACCTTTTTCTGCTTTCCTCTGCTACTCCAGAATAACTCAGCAGAGACAGAACCATATCCACATGCACACACCAATCACACAGAGGGAGAAGTAAGCTACAACTACCTTTAAGTCATGGTTGGTTTCAAGACTTACTTCTTCAAATAAACACAGAGCTGCCTCGTAAAGAGAACATAAGCCATCAGATGTTCTAGTTGGCTCTCTCCATTGACTCCGGTCAGTGGACGATCCCTAGAATTTTTAAGTGTTGTTATTACAAGAAAAATACTTCCATACGGCAACAGTGCACCTATACAAAATACATTATGTATTTAAGCAAAATTAAAAGCTCTTTCTACAACCACAGGTAAACTACCTTTCTCCCCTGAGCTATGGCATCTGTATGCACTGTCCCACACCACATCCTGGTCTCCAAACTGGTGACACATGGGTTTGATGGGTGGACCACTAGATGGATAAGGAACTGGCTTGATGGCCGCACCCAAAGAGTGGCTGTCAATGGCTCCATGTCCCAGTGGAGGCCAGTGATAAGCAGAGTCCCTCAGTGATCAGTCCTGGGACCTGTCTTATTCAACATCTTTGTCAGTGACATGGACACTGGCATTGAGTGCACCCTCAGCAAGTTTGCTGACGACACCAAGCTGTGTGGTGCAGCAGACACGCTGGAGGGAAGGGAGGTCATCCAGAGGGACCTTGACAGGCTGGAAAGGTGGGCACAAGCCAACCTCATGAAGTTCAATAAGAGCAAGTGCAGGGTCCTGCATCTGGGTCGAGGCAATCCCAGGCACAAATACAGGCTGGGCAGTAACTACCTGGAAAGCAGCCCTGAGGAGAGAGACTTGGGGGTGCTGGTGGACAAGAAGCTCAACATGAGCTCTCAATGTGCACTTGCAGCCCGCAAAGCCAATCAGATCCTGGGCTGCATCAGGAGAAGTGTGGCTAGCAGGTCGAGGGAGGTGATCCTCCCCCTCTACTCAGCCCTGGTGAGACCCCACCTGGAGTACTGTGTCCAGTTCTGGAGCCCCTATTACAAGAGGGATGTGGAGGTGCTGGAACATGTCCAGAGAAGGGCCACAAGGATGATCAGAGGGCTGGAGCACCTCTCCTATGAGGACAGACTGAGGGAGTTGGGGCTGTTCAGTCTGCAGAAGAGAAGGCTCTGAGGTGACCTAATTGTGGCCTTCCAGTATCTGAAGGGGGCCTACAGGAAGGCTGGGGAAGGACTTCTCAGGATCTCAGGTAGTGATAGGACTAGGGAGAATGGGATGAAGCTGGAGGTGGGGAGATTCAGGCTAGATGTGAGGAGGAGGTTCTTCCCCATGAGAGTGATGAAACCCTGGAATGGGTTGTCCAGGGAGGTGGTCGAGGCCCCGTCCCTGGAGGTGTTTAAGACCAGGCTGGACGAGGCTCTGGCCAGCCTGATCTAGTGTGGGGTGTCCCTGCCCATGGCAGGGGGGGTTGGAACTAGATGATCCTTGTGGTCCCTTCCAACCCTGAATGATACTATGATACTATGCACTTCAGGATAACCAAAACGTGACAAACACTGTTTAAACATTCTTATGTGTTAATTTTTGGATTTAGATTTAGGTTTTTCTAATATTTTCTCATCGTAAAATGCATGTAATTTGTGTTTAAAGGGATCTTCAGTTCAAAATTACAAATCATCGGGTTTATGTTTACATATCTTCCATATTGTGGTCTCTAACTTTCTATCTAGTCTAAAACCAAAACAAAGCTGTGCTGCCCATCAAAACATTAAGTTCTGCCAATGCCATGCTCTTCTCGTGATCTCCATTCTTCAGATTTTTTACTTTTTAAAATTTATGTTTATTAGCAAGCATTACAAACCTGAAAGAAAAGAATGAGCACCTTAGGAAAAAAGACGTTCCCTGTTTCAGTCTGAGCTTGTAAGGTAGAAGCCTGACACTGCTTCTTACTGCATGTTGTGCAATAAATTCATAGCTTTAAAAAGAATATTCACGTAGGACTGGAAGTAAGCACTTAACATACACAGTAGTGTGCCACTCTTCCAACCAATTTAGCTCATAATCTTACCGCATTAATTTCTGAGCTATAGAAAAATACTAAACATCTTAAATCTTACTGATTCTCCAAAGAAGTATAAGCAAAAGTCCAACTGAGGAGCAAGAATGTCCAATATAAATAACTTCGAACAGGAACCACTGCAAAAGTGTAAATTCTAAGCAAATCCAGCAAAGCAAGCCTAAGAAACAGCTCCATTCTTTCTGTTTTGCTATGAGAAATATAAACTGCAAGAAGATTAAGTGTACCATTGATTCTTTTTCTGAAATTACAGCATAATGCTGAAAGTGACAGCACAGTAGGTAGTTTGCTGTTTCATCTTTACCTATGAGGAAATGGGTAGACAAGGTGGGAGAGAAAGAGATGGTGTAAAGGAAAGGAAATGCTTGAAAGAAAATATTTCACACAAAAAAACCCCACCTTAAGATAATACGAAAACCATTCATCAAACTGGCATTCAGTGTTGAGAAACTATTTAAAGTTAAGAATGCTACCACATTTGCAATGTAGAAAAATCAAAGCTGGATACCTACCAAAGATCGTCGCATCTGTGTTAATATACTCATAAAGCAATCAAAGCTGATCATTCCTTCTGGGCTCTGCAGTAACTTGGTTTTCTCCATGGTGTTTACTACAGCTGAAGCACCTAAAGCCATTTCTATCCATTCAAGAAGATAGCGCAAGGAACCTCGTTGGGCAGCCAAACCAAGAAGCAGTTCAGAAGCTAATCTACGACCTAAAGTGTCTGCTCCAGAATTTGGAATTGTTACTCCCTTCAGAAATGTTGTTACTTGTGATAAACAGTCCAATCCCATTGGTGGAATCTTGCTTTCATTTGCTAAAGACAGAGGTGGTAAAGAGCTCACAACTTCTATTGCAGTATGAATAACATCATTGCAAAGACTGAGGCCAGGTCCTGATGCAGGCATCATCCAACTTTGTCTTAGCAGTGCAAATAATAAGCTTAATCCAGTCCGAACCCCCATTTCTATTAGTGCATCTGTACTTGACCTGGGACGTTCACTGACAGAATGCACATCTGTTGATCCAGAACTGCTTTCTGGTGAATGCTGCTGTTGTTTCACCTTACCCTTATCGTGATATTTATTGGAAAGTGCATAGAAGACACGCTGCAACACAAGCAGACGTTTCCGAAGCGCTCCAGCAAATGGAGAGTCTGAGCATACCATCTTTGCCAGTGCCAGCTGGCTGCTAAGAAGGGCATCCAAGTAGTGGTCCTGTTCATCGCTAGATAGAGATTCCCGCTCAAAATCCGGTAACTGAGGACCTTTGAGGCACAGTACCTGCTGGGGCAATGGCACTACTTCCTTATTGCTGACTAACTTAGCATACAAGACAGAAACTCCCTCCCTTGTTGCAATAGATTCACTGTCTTCTGTGATCCAGGAGCTGTTCAGATGTTCAAGCCATTTCAGCTTCACAGGTGGGACCATAGCTGCCATATTGGTTTACTCCTTTACCATTAGTCCTGAAGATGAAAAACAAACTGTCAATAGCTGTGCAATATTATCTATAGAATTTATTACTCATGGTACAACAAATCCTAATAGTCCTTTAAGAAAGCAAGTAGCAAAAGATTAATCACCAAGAATTACAAAAGTTCCATTATTTTAGCTATGTAAGTGCTACAACATGGAATTCAGACCCTCACAGTATAGTTAAACAAAAGACATTTTGTAGATTTATTTTTATCTTTATTTTAAACAAAAAAGTACAAGTGTATGTGCAACTTCCTTAATGTGTTACTTTCACAAAAGCTTGCATTTTCTAAATCCATATACACAAAAATTAATAGAAAGCAGATTTAATTCTGCTGTGTTTCTGTGCTGGTTTGAAGCCAGGCAGATCCACTCTTGCCCTTGAGAGGGGCAAAAGATTGACACTCACACAAATAGACTGCCAAAGTGCTGGAAAATTTAAATGGAAAAGTAGCAAGTGTTTTACAGAAGCTACAAGCATGGTGACAAAAGAATCCCAAAGCATACAGAGTCCCCTATAACACACCCAAAAGCCTGCCAACACTTCCCACCTCCCCACCTGAGGGTATACCCCAAACCCTCAGGGCTCTTTCTTCCCTGCGCACACTACTAGGCTGGCCAGGTCTGAGACTGCCCCCCCAGCCCCTTCTCCTCCTGGCATTAGGCCTAGCAGCCCTTCAGATACTCCTCCACCATTACCCAATAGGGAGCATCTTCCATGGGAGCAGAGACGGAAGATAGAGGAAGTGAATGACTTTGCAGATGGATTTATAGGACGCAGGATATTATGGGTATGAAATATGCTATTTCCTGTGTCCACCTACTGGGTTAGACCCTCTGGACACCAGAGGTGTAAACTTAAGTGGCAGGATGCAGCCAGCCTGAACTGCCACAGTTTCAATTAAAATATATTAATATTCTGTAGAAAAAAAGTAATATTCTCTTTATGAACAGTAAAGTTGAGGACAAAGACTTACAAAAAGGCACAAGATCTTACACAACTGTATATAAGTGAATGGAGCACCGGTGGAAACCTTCACTTTACAACAAATCGTCTGCTAATTCAGGCCATAACCAAGGGCTCCAACTGTCAAACAAAATTTTAAGTCCTAATGTCACAAGATACTCTTTCCTCTAAGATTAATTAGAGATCTCCTTAAAATCCATGTCAGAACATGAAACAGAAACCAGAAGAGATGGCTTGACAGCTAGAGAGGCACATTATGTAGATCCTATCCTATTCATTCAAAGCCAAATACACGTTACAACTCTTCCAGATAAATTTACAGCATCAAGTATTATGCATCCCATTATATTAATGCATTGTACAGTGTACAACTCTGAAAGTACGCCAAGTTTTCAGGACAACTTCTTAAGGAAGGGCTCACTGATACTGCAGAGGTAAAAGTGAAAGCATAGCAATGCAACAACACTGGTTTACTGTGAAAGTTCAAACTGCTTGCCAAATCCACCTGACAGCTTACAACATTCTTTCAAATTGAAGACATCAATCAATTTGACAGATCATTTTTTCCTGACAAGTTCAGGAAGAAAAATGCCAACATATTATGAATGACACTTCCACATGGATTAAAACTCAATGAAACATAATAAAGAAACATTGCTAATTTTATCATAATTTATTCAATGTTCAAGCATTGCAAAAATAAAAGCATAATAATAATATTCTTGATGTCAGCTGTAAATTACCTCAAGCTAGCTCATACCTTAATATGCAAGTTTTTTTCAAAAGACGAGTGTTTTCAAACTGCTCCTTTTAAAAGAGGTATTGTTTAAAGTAACCCAAAAATGCTTTACCTCCTACTGCACACAAGACATTTGATTTCTGTATTATAATCACTAACCATGGGTTATATGGTTTCTGAATGATCAGTTTCCATCCTTTGACTCTCTGAAGAAGCCTGTGTTCCTTGATAGTCTGAGTCCTATTAAGACCAAATTTAACACTAAATCTCCAGAGAGCAGAGGGAAGGTCTCTGCCATCTAGTGAGAAGCTGGGCTTACTACAGTTCTAATGCTTGCAGTGCAAAGATAACATACTATGCAACTCTGTTGTGGTATTTTGCACTTAAAAAAAACATAATTAAAACAAACCAACAGAGACCTAGACCACAGCTCCCATGCCAAATAAAAGCCAAAATAGCACAATTTGTACTATTAAAAATCTGCTTTTATTTCAGCCTAGTGTTCCCTAAAATAGATTAGCACCTGTATCAAAAGCCTCGTTTTAGCCTCAGCAAGCCTTGCCCCAGCTACTTAGTTGTACTGCAGCACACAAAATCCTTACAACAGGTCTACCACACAAACACCGGAGCCACAACTGCTAACCGCATTCAGAGGCAGTGAGCATTCTTCACATTTCATATAGAAACACCTTCTGTTCACTGTCCCTACAAAATACACCAATGGCTCAGCCTCTGAAGGACACAGGTGTTATTACATGCAGGTCCCTGATCCCACAGAAAATGCAACATTTGCTCACTTGTCAGGAATTGCTAACCACTGTTTGATCTGAATTGCAGCTGCAAGACCAACAAATGCAAGCGTCCAAAGTCTGGTCTTCAGTGACAAAGTTAGCGGCTTCTCGAGAGGCCTAGCGACTTTCCAAAGTCCTCTGAAAAAAGAATAATGAATTTGCTTTTTCATGCTTTACCCAGCTTTCTTAATTCAGAAATTTCAGAACTTACATAAGTACCTCAAAGGTGCAATTACTGCTTTTCCTATAAACTGATTTTTTTTCTATTCCCTTTATATGCATCTCTAAAAATTGAAACTGAAGCTTGAATCTGAGCTGTTAGTAGTGACCTATGCTCTCAATAAACAACATTCAGTTTGATGTGACAGGTAGCAACCTTTAACCAGACACATTGATGGCAACAAATTGATCTGGTATTATCCATAAAAAAAATAATCTCTGAATACAAATGTAAACTATCTCTGTCTCTGTACAGAGCCCAAACATAGTGACTACATATTACTGAAGTTAACCAGAAACTAGGCAACAATGGCAATAGTTGGTTTATTTCCTCCAGCTCATTGCCTGAGGACCACAAATAAAAGGTTTGTAACTGCTTCCAAATATGGCACAAGGACATCTAATTTCCTTTGAAGAGGAGGCAAATAGAAAATACAATCAATTATGAAAGACCATGTGAATATATTCATTGATGGTACCAATTCTGCAGTGTGGCCAGCATGTAGTCCACCAGCTTTCTAAGCAAGCTGATCATATGGCCAAACACAAAGGAAGAAGGCATAAACATGTGACAACTCTCCCTCTTTAAAAGCAATCCTATTCCATTTTGTTATGTGTTTGTACTTTCACATTCTGAAACTACAATTACAGAAAATTTTCAGCCATCCATAAACAATTTGCCCTCCCTGGAGGTGTTGAGGGCCAGGCTGGATGAGGCCTTTAGCAGTGTGGTCTAGGTGATCTTTAAGGTTCCTTCCAACCCAAACCATTCTACGATTCTATGATACTGACAAATCACTTGCCAACATGTTGCACACAGGAGCCCTCCAAATCTTCCAAGTGAACAGCTCTCGTCAATTCAAAAAAACCTAGTATTTAACCTACATTAATCTTAAACATTACCTACTGTATAATTTCATGATATGTAACAAAGTTTTAAAATTAGAATTACTCAATAAAGCTTTTATATTTTACTTCAGCTAAAAATGTATCTGTCCAGCACCAGGAGAAAAATCTATTGACAATGAGAAAACAAGAACACAAAAGCCCAGCTCTCCTTTCCCTTATTTCTTGTTTTCTCCTTCTCTTCAGGGGTAAAAAAAAAAAAAAAGTAAAAAGGGAGAATTTGAAACACAACTCATATATTGTATATCTTTTAACATCACAGTTCCTGTTGGGCAAGTGGCCATTTTGGAGGAGTAAATGCCCACATACAGTTGCTGATTGGCAAATGAAATGGAACAGACCTAAAACGTGTAGCTGAACACAGATTAAAAGACATTGTTACCACACGTAAAGCCTATTTCAAAAGCTAACTCTAGGGAACTGTCAGGATAAAATGAAAACATCAAAACCTAAAAACCAAGTTCTGTGTATGCTGGATATAATTTTGTTTTCAAAACAGCAGTGGCAGTAACTTGAACTGCAGTAGAATAAATCTGATGTTAACCACTGCCTTCAGAGATCTTTTGGCTTAACTTGGAATTCCAAGTTCTTTGTTATAAAGCTAGAAACTATTCTGGAAAACCTCTGCCTAGGAGAGGGCTCTGAGAAAAAAAAAAAAGGTAATGCAGGAACACATTTAAGTAAGTGAAATACTAACCAAGTGTAGCTGATGAAACTTTGTTACACCAGGACTAAACAAGAAGCATAAATAAATAAAGCGAAGAGGCAAGCATGAAACTACCTTCAGCAAATCCCAGGGCAAGGTCAACTGCATTCCTAATAAAAATTAATTACACAAAAGAATTTGGGTATTTCTTATCCAACTTCATGCCTGCCAAGAAAGTGGTTTTCATTAACAAAGGCTGGAATGAAGACTGAGAAACTTGACGATACTACTAACAATTACAGAGAGAAAGAACTGCTGCTGAACAGAAGGTGAAGGCAAAGACGTTTGTCCACCACCTTCTTAGAAACTACAGTTAAAGCCAGGAGAAAAACGATGCTTAACGGCTCTGTGAGTCACAGGCAGTGCTACAGACTATACAACTGAACCGAAAAAAAGGCTCAGATTCATCAGATACTCTACTGGAATATTTGCAAGCAGCAGAACAAAGCTGTTAATTACCCTTCAACTGGAACAGAATTGCCGGGTTTTTCGCTTACGTCATATGAAAGGGGATGAGAAGAGAAGAAAAGAACTTTAAAATGAAACTTGGGAAAACAAGTGGAACGTAATGGAGGTGGGGAGTGGGGAGGTGTTCCTAAGCTAAGAGAAGAGTAGTACATTTATGTAACAAAATGCTTATGAGAGTTTTCTTCATAAGAAACACACAACTTACCTGCAGCTTACACAACAGTTCTTTTTTTGTCTTATCAGTTGACAACTTAAAATGCACCCAAGGACAAATCCACAGCTTCCAAAGCTACACCTGACTGCATAACGAATGATCATCCCCTTATGTTTCAGATTCTGTGTTTTCAAGCACAAAAGTACAAAACTGATACCTCTTCTGGTCTGTTAGTGGGTTTCCCCATTATGTGAAGAAACTAATACCAATTATTGCATGCTACTAACCCTCAGATTCCAGGATCAGGACAAAGTCTTCACATCTTGCAATAATTAGTACGCATAAAAAGAAAATATGCTGCATTTCAAATTAAAGTAAGTCAACTTACAAGTAATTCTAAGCATTTTGAGATCATAACAATTAAATGGTTGCCACACATTTTCAGGCAGCCAAGATCTCAGAGAATGAAAACTTACAACAAATTTAATTTCTCCTTTTTCCATGTATTTCTGTGAATATATTTTTACTTACATGATGATTTTTATTGAAGAGGTTTTGGGTTAGCATTTCCTGTGTCTAGGAAAAATCCAAACACAAAACCAAGAGCCTGCAAGGCAGAGTAAATTCTAATGATAATGAATATATTTAAGATCTTCCTTTCTGAGTTAAAATATGGAGAAAAAGAGGATAGTTGTTTTATTTCAGAGAAAGAACGCGGTCATTAGTGGCCTAATAAAAATCTCTAACAAATAACAAATATTGTGCATCACTAGAGTTTTATTTTCTTAAATAGGAATTAAGCCAGTCTGAAATCACTGGCTACTTCTTCCAGATAAATTAAAAGATTAAATTTTTTGAGATGTAAGCTTGCCTAAAATAACTAATAAATCACACGTATTAAAATGCAAAAGGCTGCTGCAAATAATCACTAGGTACAAGAGACTAGTAAACAAGTGAGCTTTCCAAGGAAATAAGAACTATCCCTGTATCTTAAATACAAACAAAACAAGAGACTGGAAATGCATAACTAAATATACAAGTTATTTTCATGAAAATACATAAATTATGAAGAGATAAACTAAAAACACTGCTCCTTTCTGTTGTCACCATAGCAGTTTTAACACTCAGTAACAGAAAGAGGAACTTGATATTGTCTCTATAAAATAAACAAACTGGGATTAACTGAATGGTCAAGTAACTGACTGCACGGATGTATGTGCAATACCCTGATGTAAAATTGATTCAGAGGTATTATTTGACATACATACATACGCCAGGATTTACAGCCAATACTATAAATATTTCAGTATTTCATGTATATATGTTTGAAGTCCTAGTAACTTCAGTCTAACAATTCTTTATTTTCAAAACTGGAGTAATTCTGTCAAAATGTCACATTTAACATTGAAATTAAATTGTAAGGAAATTATACAAAATAGATTTTTCGTGTTTCTATTGTGTACCATACAGAGGGTAAAAAGGGAAAGTAACAGAAATATTCCTGCCACTTACAACCACCTCCTACATTATCTGGAAAATAAAGATTTTGTTACAAAGCAAACACTAAAGAACTCTCCTAAAACCCCTTGAGTGGCTCAGATGTAAACATTGTCAAATCTGTAAGAATTTTTTTTTTTTTCCTCCAGATTTTTACTACAGCTTCTGAAAGCCAAGCAGCTTTTAGGTCTTCTCACTTTGAGGTAAGTGGGACAGCTTTGATCAACTTCTAATGCAAGTATAAGAAAAGCTCACTAGAGGGAGAAAAAAAAAAAAGCATTACAAAACAGGCTAATAAGAGAAGGTCTTAACTCTAACACAGTCATCAAAGGACTTTATAATTTGAAAAGTGCAGCAGATATTCCTGTATTCCAAGGGGAGAGAAATAATAATTTTGAAAGGATTTTAGCATGGGGTTAAAGGTCAAAGTTTATAAAGTTGTTTCTTCTGAGTTTACAGGCTGGTTTGGGCTGGAATAGAGTTGATTTTCTTCACAGCAACTAGTATGGGGCTTTGTTTTGGATTTGTGCTCAAAACAGGGTTGTTAATTCAGCATGCTGTCACTGCTGAGCAGAGTTCACAGAGAGTCAAGACTTTTTCTGCTTCTCACCCCACCACCAAGTGGGTGCACAAGAAGCTGGGAAGGCTAACCCCAGCTGACAAAGGGACATTCCATATCATTTGACGCCATACTTAGGGTATAAAGCTGGAGCAAGACAGGGGTGGTGAGAAGGACATTTGGAGTTACTTCCTTTTTCTTCCCAAATAGCCAGCATGGTGATGAAGCCCAGCTTGGCACCTGCCTACCAATGCTGCAGTGAATTAATTCCTTGCTTTTGCTTGCATGCATGGCTTTTGCTTTACCTATCAAACTGTCTTTATCTCAACCCACCAGCTCTCTCAGCTGTACATTTCTGATTCTCTCCTCCACCCCACTAGCAGGGAGTAATCGAGCAGCTGTGTGGGGCTTAGTTCTGGCTGGGGGTAAACCACAACAGCTTAACAGGGAAGACTGGCCCTGGACAGAATGTACACACAACTTCCCAGAAGGAATTTATGTAGTCTTCCCTTTTCATGTCAGCTTGGAAATTATGGGAAATATTTGTATTTGTCACCCAAAACCTGCCTCAAAGCAGCTGACAAATTTATCCTCATATAAGTAAACAGGAAACTTGCTTCTAGGGTTTAAATTTAATAAAATAAAGTATTTGTTAATAAATAAATAATTACCAAGAAGTTGTTGGGCATAGATCTAAGAGAAAGAATGCTGTGATAAACTAAAGAAAGTTGGAGATGAGACAGAAGCTACACAAAGTGATTACAGCATACACTGGACCTTCTTCTTGAGAAAGAAAAATAAGGAACAGCTTAGGCATTTAGACTTAGCCAAAAAGATAAGTACATTCCTGCAAGATTTAAGTATGAGACTCAAGGAAAAAATTAAGTAGAGGGCTTTTCATTTAAAAGAAGGCTGTACAAAAGATCATTAAAAAGATGAAAATGGGAATATTATCTCACTATTCAAAAAAGCAGAGTGTGACAGCAGTTTCCCCACAAAATGTTGGGATTTTTTTCTGGTTTTCCAGTCCTTAGCACATACATTCAGTTTATCCACAGACAGAAATCACCTAAATGTGTGGAAGGGAAGAGTTGATTCTAGGGTTTTGTTTTTTTTTAAACAGGAGCACCCACAGTATGGTTCTACCTCACTGCCAAATACAGGTAATCATTGATATTCTATCAAGAATTTCTATCCTAATAAAAGCCCACAGATGAGATGGAGTAAGGTGTAACTGCTGCTCAGACTGCTAATGGATAGGGAAAAAAAAAAATCAACTAAAAATGTAGCTAAACCTTCAAGTACAGTGATTTCCTATTGCTTGTATACACACGAATCTTCCTGTTGCCACTTTGTGCTGCCTTGTGCACAAGGTCCAAACAGTAACATTTCCATACAGGGATTAGAAGTAAAACTGATCTTCCATCAAGTGTTGTCAAATGGACACAGTCCACAAGGGAAACACGGTTTAACCTATTCTTTAGGCATCACTTGTCACAGACTTCACAGTGATTTTCAAACTTTGAAAAAAGAGTACCTCATCTGCTACTTTTCTCTTGAACAGCATTAACACTCCCTGGTAAGCAAAGCACATCCATGTTTGGGGTTTCTTACTTTTTTTATTCTTTCAAAATAAAAACCCAATTTGGAAGATATTTTGCAAACACTTCTGCATGAAAATAAAAAATACTCAAAATATTATGTCTTGTACAAGGCATATCTCTTAAACACAAGTGTCTCTTCACAACTTACACAACTGAGGAAAGGTTGACACTTAGGTCATCATCACAAACTCCTGTAAGTATAAATGTCTACAAAACACAAAAGCCTCTCGAAGATCTGGAAATACAGCATGTCAGCCAGAGAAATAAGAGAAGAAAATCATGTATTGTAAGAAGCAGTATTATGACTCAGCAGTAACTTAGTACAATGTTTCCAAAGGGAAACAAACCACAGATATTATCAGCTGTAATTAGAAAAATATTTCAGCAACTGTTAGAATATTAGAAAAATGAAATTTAGCATTCTATTCAAATTCTACTTTAGCTATTTTTTTTACCTCCCTACACTATCAATGTAAATAAAATACAGGTTTTTTCACTCCCTGTGTAAATAATGTATTGTGCATAAAGCAATTAAAACCAGCTTCAAGAGTCTACTCCAAAAGCTAGAAGCTATGTGGGAAGAGCTAAAAGAATTACTCCGGTACCTACAAAAAGGTTAAGTTACAATATCCTGTAGCAAAACGGGGATTAATTTATGGAGAAGTGAAAAGATACATTAGAAAGGTAATGAAAATAAAAACAAACACCTAAGTATGATCTGAAAGTTTCTGAATTCTGGACACATGAAGACAGAACCACAGTCTAAGAACTGACGTACATAAAAAGAGATACAGTATCCCCAATCAGTATGAAGAACATACATTTTCTTAAATCAGTTGACCCTTAGCACCCACTCTGAAAAAAATGTCAGAATTTGGCAAAGCTACACATTATAGACAAAACCAATTATTCTGACAGAAGCTAAGTGCTCAGACACACAAAACAGCTACAAAACCAGATGAAAGCTTTATTTTCTGCAAGGCTCTTTGAAAATGGTACCTATAAAGCTGCACATATTACATGCCCTGAAAAATTGAAGCTTTCTGAGAGGGAGCAGTCCTCACAAGCATGCACTGCCTCCCCCTACCTCTGCAATTGGCAGGTTCAGCAACCTTTTTAAGACGCTGACTACATTTAACTTTATTTTATGCAAAGTTCATTGCATGAGCTTGTAACACAAGAAGCTGTAAATCTGTACAGTCAAATTGAAGGCAGGAAATGCCAAAACATCTAATGAACTGGTTGTGACACTCACATGTTTGAATTCTATTTACTGCCATACTAATGTTATACTACCTTTCCCCAAAGAATAGGTAAAGATATTTTACCAATGGAGTGCAAGAGGAGAAAAACTTTACAAAATAAGCAAACCAAATAAGCAGAGTTCTTCACTGTATGTTCACCACAAATGATTTTTCTCAAGTTCACAGCATATTCATTACCATTTTCAACATGAGTGGTCCTAGACTAAACTGTGCTAGAGGTATTTTAAGTATGATGTCACCTGGGTCGTTTCTGAAAAGGATTAGAAAATTTAATATTTAAACAGATGGCAGCCAGGGTGCACTAAAGCTCTTAACATTGCTAAGAGTAGTTAAATCTGTTTGTAACAATGAGAAGTAATTTCTGCAGACGGCCTAGATGAATCAAGATTCTCATAACTTACATGGAACTCAGGAAACATTTCACAACCATAATAATCAAGTAATTCTACTACTAAGAATATAATTAAATTCATTCACTGTGAATGAGACTGACCATTCCAATATTTTTTTTCCCAGGGATGTTGTTTTAGGTAAGTTATTAAGAAACCAGAAGTTCCTTATAGATAGCTGACCACAGGTTCACTTGGGAAGAGAAACATAAAAATGGTAAAACTCACGGGTTGAGGAAAATAGTTTAATAGGACAGGAAAGGGTAAATAAGAATAATGATGAAAGAATATATGAAACAAGCAATGCACAATGTAATTGCTCACCAGCTGCTGAAGAATACGCTGTCAGTCCCTGAGCAGTAGGCTGCCACCCTCAGCCAACTCCCCTTGGTTTTTTTGTTCAGCATGATATAATAGGGTATGGAGTATCCCTGTGACCAGGATGGGTCAGCTGTCCTGGCTACATCCTCTCCTAGCAACTTGTAACCCCCAGCCTCCTTGCTGGCACAGCAGTGCGAGAAGCTGAAAAGTCCTTGACTTCATGTGAGCACTGCTCAGCAACAACTAAAACATCAGTGTCTAATCAACATCATTCTTATCCTAAATTCAAACCACAGCTACTAGGAAGAAAATTAACTCTATCCCAGATGAAACCAAGATAAACGTTTCTATTTACTGCCTCATCACTACAGTTGCATTATACAAGTGGAATCTCTTCAAAGTTGCACCATTTTCGTTTTATAGCATAAGCACTTAGATCCCCTATAAAGTACCCTTAGCAGTAAACCAAAGTCTATATTCATATCAGGGTCAACTCAGTTATTCTATCAATATTCTGTCCAATTCCTAGTAATATAACTATGATACGCAAAGCAATGTGGCTATTTCTCCTTCAGTATCAACTACACCCAAAGACCCTCTCTTTTAAAGAAGCATTGCATACCTCTGATCATCCATACCACATTCCTTTGCCTTTTCCTAAGTTCCTTTATTCCTATATGATCATCCATATTAATCTAATGACCTGCCTGCAGGTCATTCATATGACTCCAAAACTGAATGTGAAATTCAAGACACATCCGTACCTTGAACCTGTGCAACAGAAGGCCTATTCTCTGCTTTTACCGAGTTCCTGTCCTAACAGTTTCTAATATTCTAGAAAATGGTTTATTACCTGAACTTTCCACCATTACAGTCTTTTATGCTTCTTACAAAAGAGGCACTAAGTACCAGTAGGCATCATGCTTCACAGGCTACTGGTAGAATGAAGCAGTTTTTGCAATCCTTATGAAAGTTTTACAATTCAAGTTTACTTTCCTTTTTTTCCCCATAAATAAAGGATTGTATATCTAACATGTAGTAGCACATATCAGGGCTCAAAAAAACATTTATGACCTTTTTATTGAAAAGCTAATTTATATTCCAGGAATATATAAAGTTAATTAAAATCCTGCCTTGTCACAGGCCAGCAATGTAAAACCTACAAGCAACACAAAACACTCAAGATGTTCTGTATTACTCATGGCCAGGGCAAGCTATGACAGCTTTAACTGATAGTAACAGGGCAGTTACTTGTGCAATATTTTATTCATGTCAAAAAGCACTGTATATCATTGCACAAGGTAATGCTCCTCAAATGCTCCTTTGGGCCAATACATTTAATGTATACACACTGTCATGACAGATGTGAGGTGAATGGGAATGTATACAAAACAATCATGGGAAAGAGAAAACAATAAATTAGAAAACACTGACGCTGCAGAGAAATTACTACAAATTAACAGAGAACTGAATCTAAAGAGACATTAGAATCAAAAAAATGGGAAAAGGAAGCACTGCTAGATAACAAGAGATGGACAGTAAAACCACCAGCATAAAAAAAATAAGCCATGGTCTCCTATAAATCTGTAACAGCCAAACACTGAGCCAAAGGAACTAAACCAAAAAGAGTAAGCAAGAACAGCAGCTACAGCAGAATAGTCTTCATAAGAAAAACATTACAGTAAAACATACACTAACATTAATTGATTTCTGCAAACATCTGTCTCTACCAGTCACAGTGTGCACTCCTTCTTTGTATTAGCCTTCTGTTCAGCATATGGAAACCAAATTATTGATATCCTAATTCAGAGGCAAATTATCAATCCTTCTTTAAAAACACTAAATTCCACCTACCTTTATAGTATTTATCAAGAATGCAGTGTTGAGCTACTACTGATATTATTCCAAAGTCCTTCTTACTACATGATTTTAGTTTGCTTTAGGACTGTTTATTCATTATGAGGTCTACTACTGAAACCAATATAACCCATGCTTTCTGCTGGACATAAAGGATCACTCCAAAAACCTTCTGGGAAACAGACAGAAGGACAACGTTTTTTTTAAATTGGTAAGAAATTAAATCTATTTGCTCTTTTTCCTTATGTTTATAAGGGTATGATGCAAAAACCTGATGACAATTTCTGAATGTAAACCTTTGGCCGCTGTGAAAAAAACACCCAAGCAGAAGAGAAAAGCTTATTTATGCTGTTCAGCAGAAAAACTTTTTGCAAATCAATTTAATTCATTACTTCAGATCCATAGAAGTATATTGAAACAAAAGCTGGGAATGCAGAAATAATAACCAAAAGCAGTTAGTAAGAGGAACTGAAAAGCAGCCACACTCATGCATCAAAAATGTTCCAAAAATTTGAGGAAAGAGAAATGCCTGACCTTGCACTGGGAAAGGGATGAAAACCCTGGTGATGTTTCAGCACCAACACCCTCTGCCAAAAGTATGACCAAGCGTTTGTACTAACTCGCACTACATCTAACTATCTAGTCACAACATTTCCAACTGCCATAAGACATAGGAACAGAAATTTTCTTGTAAGAACTAGGAAAAAAAAAAAAAAAAAAGATGTATTTATTAGTAATCATGATTTTAAGCTGAGCAAGTCAGCAATGGACAGGAGACTGTAAAACCCATGTAAGTACAGATATGAAAAATTCATCCAAGTCAGTGACCTCATTTAACTGTCAAGTTATCTCTGAAGTAAGCAGAGAAGTGGACTGCAGCCGACAAATATATATATATAAATAAATTAAACACATATAAATACATGGGGCATATAAGATGGAAAGACACTTTTTACAATGAAGGGGGTGAGGCACTGGAACAGGTTGCCCAGGGAAGTTGAGGATAATCCAACCCTGGAAGTGTGCAAGATTCAGGCTGAGAGGGCTCTGAGCAACTCAATCTAGTAAAAGATGTCTCTGCCCATGGTAGTGGGAGTGGAACTAGGTAAGGTTCCTTCCAACCCAAACTATTCTACAGTTCTGTGACCACATAACCTCCAGAGGTGACTTAGAACGTAATTGCCTGATGGTCCTCTTAGCAAAGTTTTGAATCCTTTCTCTCCCTGGAACACAGTGTAGGTAATCCTACTTTAAAATACACCTGAATCCATTTTTGGTTTAATATGCAGGTTTTTATTGCAGACCAGACTGCAATTTAAATGCAGAATAAGCGAAGTATACACTCGTATTTATGTTTCCATTTCTTCACCCAAATTACTCCCAGTATAGCTAACTGAAAAATCAACTTCTGTAATACAAACCAAATTATTTGCAAGGAAATGTTAGAAGGTTAAATTTCTGTATTACACAGAGCTGACAGAAAAGAGAAAAAAAACAAAAAAAACCAATAAAAACAAGGTATTACGTGTAAAGAGGACTCAGACTGTAGGATCCTCTTTAAACAGTAAATTAATTTCAGCTTCCAGCAGAGAACACGATGGCTTGAGCCACCTGAACACAGTCACAACTAGCTTCATGACATCAGGTCAAGCACAACAGGCAGTCAAAGCCAGAGAATATACCTGGCCAGTTCCCAGGCTACAATGACACTTGCTTTTGACCGGCAAATTCCATAGCCAATGGTTCCAGCAGCCCTAGAAAAAACAGAGCTTCATTTTCAGAGGACCAGCTAAGATATTTTTAAAGAGAAAACACCCACTAGATTTGAATGTTCCATATGACTGTCAACCATTACAGAGAAACAGAAAAAGAAAACCTGCCAGCAATTTTGAGAGCCTGACTACTTCTGAGAACTAAAAAAAAAACCAATATTACTCGCAATTCACTAAGATGACTTTGACAGCAGAAGTCAAATCAGCCATAGACAAACGCACCCTACACTTAACTAAAACATACGAGTGCAAGGTAAAAATCTTTGAAGTTACATAAACTGAGGAAAACTGAGTATCTGTAAAGTATTGTACTGATGAGAACTCAAATGTTTGCTCCACCAAGTTTTACTGAAATACCTAGAATTCTTGTCTCCATTACATGTTTCTAAAACCATGATAAAAGTGCATCCCTACCCCACAATGATTACAAAATTAATTACATTAAAAACAGGAAGAATGACTGGAATATTAAGTGATCTTTCAATAAAGACATTTAAATGTATATATTTTTAATTTTACTATCAAAATATCACCTGTCATTTTCCTACCCATAAAATGGTCCCACTCCAGTCATCACTGACACTTTAAAACATGCACAGCACTCATGCACGGTTTTCTTCATACAGGAATGAAGACTGTGTTTATCTCAAAGACAAAAGACAGCTGAGATTTTTAGCCAGGACACTTAAATCCTTTCCTAATCAAGCAACATGAATTTAATTCAGTTCTGAAATAACAGAAGAGAAACTTTTCACTGGCAGACTATCTTTCAGTTCAAAGATCAAATAAATAAAAAAAAAAAAAAAAAAGAAAAAGAAAAAAAGCTGTGTACTATAGTCTTACTACACCAAGTAAAAATAAGTCAAGGACTTTATATCTTTATTAGTCTTAATTAGAAATTAGAAATCAATACCTCCTTTACACAGCTTGAAGAAAACAAATTCAGCATTCCTGCTACAAGTTCTACACATATCCTTCTAGCCACAAAAACATGGTTACCCTTAATGGTAAGATAACCAATAAAACATACACACCACATTTAAATATGAACATAACAGCAGAGAGGAAAGCCTCAAACATATACAAGTTTGTCTGTACTCAGAGAGAAGGAGCCCTAAGATGTTTCATTCTGAGAGGCAACCACTGTGTATAAAGCCACCTAATTCCCTGCAAGTGCAAGGATACAGAGGATTGGCAGTTCCCTTCTGTCTGGTAGCACACTAACACTTTTTATCTTTCATACAAAATTAACAGAATCCTCTTGCAGTATTGGGAAGCAGAAGCAGGATGAGCAGGTACACAGTCTGTATTTCCAGATTAAATGTTTACTGTATTTTTCCTCATACTTATGTGAGACTCAATCCTGAGATCCAAGTGCTCCACAGTCCCACCCCCCTATACAATGGAGATGTGGTTAAATGGAACCTCTGTTGAGAGGCATTAAATTAACTACATGTACACTTATAACTTTGACATTTTGTTATGAAGTAATAGTACAGAATACTTTGCTAAACTACAAATATGATAAAAGCTCATGATACCTACGTGTATACACACAATATAAATACTTGCATATATATGTGTATGTGTGTCTATAGAGCACATGGCCTTTGTTACATCAAATTAAACAGTCCATGAAACAAGAATCAGTTTAGATAAGTGACATAAATAACAGGTCTAAACCAACAGAAGATTAATATATCTCACTAACTGCACACAAACCTCTCCTGTATACACTGTGAAAGGGAAAGTGCATAACAATAGGGTTCTGTGCCTAAAAAACACGGAAAGCAGCTTGTAAAAAGTAACTTCTAAAAGAAATTAACTGTGTGCCATTAAAACTAAAACAAAACAAAGCAAAAAACCCAAACCTGCTACGTCATCACTTTCGAATAAACATAAATAATCTCCAATAAAAAGTATACATATTCATTTATCAGTACTTCAAGGAGGAGCAAGCAGATAAGCCACAGGGCGACAATACCATTCAGATGGCATGTCTGGATACACATGGAACACCTATAGTCATACACACAGTTGATAAACGCCAACGTGACAAATTTCAGTCAGAATCTTTGACACCAGACATTTATGATGCACCCAGCCACAGATGTATTTAGCACTTGCAGGAAGAACGCACGGACACGCTACAACCGCATGCATGAGGCTCAAGAAGGAAAGCACAGGCTCTGAAGACCTCATCCTAAGCACAAGGCAAAATTTGTATGGTTTATACTGCTCTGAAGAAACACAAAAAGCCGCCTCCTCCACTCCCTGCAAAAGAAGGAGCGCTGCTGGCTGCCCGTCGTTCTCTCACCCTCAGCAACAGGGTACTGACAGCCGACCAGCCCCACCTGCCACCTCTTTTTCTCCATCCCCGCCTACAGCTTCCCCCCTCCACAGACGCCCGTGGCTAGAGTCGCGGCCTCGCCTCTTCGGGCTCCCCCTGCACGACAAGCCGGTGGGTAGCCGTGCCGAGGCGCAGAGGGGCTGCAGCTGCACACCCCCACCTCCCCCCCACACGCTCACTCCTCCTCGGCCGCACCCCGCGAGACGGTGGTTCCTTTCGGTGGGGAGCGGCGCTAAGGAGAACACCCCCCCCTCCCCCGCCCGACGCGCTCAGGCCTCCCACCCCTATCCCCACTGGGCGCCCGGCTCTGCAATACCCCGCAACCAAGCGCTCACCAGGCAGCGGTGGCGGAGGCAGGTGGCAGACCTTAGCCTAGGTCTTCCGCGAAGCTGGGGCAAGCGGCAGGTCCCGACCGAAGCCGCGTCCTTTCCTGCGGCAGCAACGGCGGCTTGTCAAAGAGAAAACATGACGCGGGCGGGGAGGGGGAGGGAGGCGCCGAAATCTCGCGGGGCTACCGCGCGGGTCTCGCGAGAAACCGGCCGCTCCCCGCCTCCGCACGCAGGGCCGGCGGCGCGGCGGGAAAGCTCGGCGCGCGGCTACCCATGCCGCTCCGCGCGCTGGCGTACTGGCGGCTGTCACCGGGGCGCGTGGAACAGCCGCGGCGGGGAAAGGCAGTGAAAGAGCCTCGGGGCTCCGGCCACCGGGCAGGGGCGAGCAGCCGCGGCAAGGGGAAGTGGCGGCAGTGCCTCGGGACGAGCGGCGGCCGCAGTTTCCACCCCCCGGCTAAGCACGCGCAAAGCGGGGGCTGACGGTGGCAAAAACCGGGAACTACCACGCGCCTCGGCGCTGTCGCAGAAGCCCAGGCAGCGGGCGGACGCCAGGCAGGAGGGCTGCACCGTGAGTGCCTGGTGCTGAGTCTGGAGAGTTTGGTGAAGCAAAGAGGCTCCCACCAGGGCCGCAGAAAAGTCTGTAGCGAAACTCATGGAGAAATCCGGGAAAAACATCGGTGTACAGAAGAAAGAAGAGGTCAAACCCATCGCACAGGGCTGGGCTGGAGCAGGGCAGCAACTGCAGCAAGGATGCCTTTCCTCAGTCGAAAATGGAAGCAGGCTGCTGGCACTGGGAATGAAAATATTGCCAAAACGGTTTTATTTGTTTTCTTCAAGTGCAAGGAAGAGCAGGCAGCTTTCTGCATAAAAGCAATTTATAGAATAGTTATGGGGGATGAGGTATCTGAGACGAGACTGCTGATAAAAATGGATATATTTGAAAGTCAGTGAAAAGCAGAGAAATGGCAGCTGCATGTAAGGACAGAAAAGTGCAGAAACAGTAAAAGTGGTCATACCAGCACACAAGCAGAAATAAAATGAAAAAGAAAGCTTTGACTTAAATGTGATGAACAAGGTAACAAGTAGTAAAATGTTCACTGTGGATTGAAATTCGAGGTCTAAAATAGGAAAAGTATGCTATCAAGACTAAATTACAGGCTAAGATGAGGCAGCAACAATGACATGCCACAGAAGATCAGTTGAGGCCATGCTGGCAGGAAAAATGTCAGTTACACCCAGGTGTAACTACAGTGGTAGGGATCTCATTGCTCATGACTTCCATTAAAGGGAAAACTGACAAGAGAAGCAAGAGAAAATCTTCTGTGTGAGGATCAATTGTGTCTATTTGGATGTATCACCCTAAGGCAGGCACATAATGGTAATTTACAAATATTGGTGACATGAAATAGGGGAGCAGGCAACAATTATTTAGTGTCTCTTCCAATAGCAGAACTAGAAGCTAAGAAGTGGAACTAGTAGATGTCAAATTGAAAACAAGCAAAAGAGTGATTATTTCTTGATATATATGTAATTAAGATTAAGACCATAGAGTCTTTGGGGACACATTACTGCATGGTTGCCTTTTTCTTCCCTAGCCATCTGGTGATGGCTGTTCTCAGACACATGGTACTGATGGACCAGTGTTCCCATCTTGCAGCCAAACTTTACTGCACTGCCACAGCATGAGGCACCCTTTTCAGCCCTAAGCATGTATCTTTAACAGGGATTTACCATGGGTAGAGAGCTCAGTTCCCTGGAGGTTCTGTTGCATTTCATATGACACAAGTTCCAAACAAAATTAGATCAAGTAACAGTGGCAACTTTGGAGGCAGAGCCCAGTTATTTATGGCTCTGTATTCTATTTCCCTAAAAGGTTACTCATGGATTCATAATTATTTGCAGCAGAATAAAACTGAAGTACCTTGCTTTGAAATAGTCTTTCACTCAACCAAGCTAAAAAACAGACAAAAAAAGTCTCTGTTGGCAGCTTACCCCATCTAATATCAACCCACAGAACAATGGTCAGTCAAGGCAATCAATTTTTTGTTCAAGAAGTCTTTTCTGTTTTTTTTTTCCCCTAAGTTTTGTATCCCTAACTGCACCAGCTAATCTTTTATCTAAAGCCAAACTGCTGTGAATCAGCAACTTCTTCATTGATGAGACTACCTGTGCAAACTGACATCACCAAAAAAGCATTCTGTAAGTATGATATGCCAGCTAAAAGATGCTGTGTAAGAAATAAACTTTTGATATTTAACAGTTGCATCAAAATATCTTCAATTCAGCAATGTCCAGCAGGTCTGCCATTCCAAAAAACAGAAAGCCTAGGCAGTACTCTCCAACATGTTAACATGGCCCACACCCACATACTTACGTTAGCCGCAGCATGAAGACAAACCTTATCATTATCTGCAGGTCTCTATGGCTTGCAGACTACACCAGCAACCAACTGGTGCACAGTTTTCAAGGAATTTCTTAGGTTTACACATTTAATGTTTACTTTTTGGGTTTGTCAAGTCCTGACACAGCCCATCAATTACCTTACAATGCTGAGAGGCTAGGGCTTTCGTCTCACCATTTGTCTACATGACGATGTATGTTTCCACAGCAGCTCACTGACCTTAGAATCTAAGTTACACTGGAGACATTATGCAGCCACCCTCCAGACTGGGACCTAAGGTGCTAAGAACAAGAGAAGAATCAAGGAAACCAATCAACAGAGGGAGTTAGCATTACAGTAAGGGTTAGAGTTATGCTTCAGGTTGAAATTTTTCCTGTGATTTTAGGCTATATATCTTTTAAAACATAGATGATGACTATAATGTAGACTGTTGTAGTCAAGGTACCTAATCCTCTAAGATGCCTTGAAAATCTTTGCAACACAATTGCTAGTCATTACTGTTGCAAAATAGAACACTGCCAACTAAAGTAAGGGTAAGAGGAACAATAACAAAATGGGGGGAAAAATAATCTATTTTGGTGTAGTCAACCTTCATAAGGTTTTCAGCCCATGAAGTGCTACCAACGTAGCAAAGAACCACTGCAATTTATCTTTCTGAATTCTCATGTGAAGCTTCATTAGATAGCAACTGGATATTAACCACAATCTTTGCTAAGTCTCAAGCAATATCTAGACTTCCCCAGTTTCTCTGGCAGTCCAGGAGGGCTCTTTTAGAGCTGCAGCTCCTTGGTGACTACGTTTCTGGAGCAATGTCTGCACTTGCAGCCAGCTGGCACTCAGGACCTCCCTGACATAAAGAAAACCCAGCATGGCAAGTGATGCAAGATGAGGCAGCCTACTCTGTCCACCTGTACTACGCATGCGAGCACTGTCAAAATTTCTGAGAACCCAAATGAAGCCAATGGCATCCTAGTCTACGGCAGTACCTGTAGGTCTAAAAAATGATGCTATAAATAAAGGGAACAAGATCCACATTTGCTCTGCCACATTATTTGAGAGTCAAACTACCATTAAATGAAAACACAGCACTTCCATCCTTTGGAAATTGAAGAGGCTCCTAAAACACTTTTCGTCACCCTGAGGACTCAGAGAAAAGAATAGCCCTCTGGTCATTTGGAGCTACCTATTAATAGAGCAAAACTAAATAAAAAATAACTTCAGAAGAGCTTAATGGGAGAAGCCTAGACAAAGGTCAAGAAAACCTGAATCACAGCTTCTCAGTGGACAGCATCAGTAATCCTCTCCCCTCTCCTTCACAGAAAGCATAAGCAGAAATCATCAAAAGTCAGTCTTCCAGAAGTCAGTAGCTAATGCCGCTAACTGCACGATATTTGTGCTCAGTTTCTACTTCCAAGACAGTCTCCCTCTTAAATTCCAAGCACAGAATGAGACCAGGAGAAAGCCCACAGTATAGTTCAAGTTTCCAAGAAAGGAGGCTGAAGATATTACATCCATTAGCTCTGTGCTAACATCCCTCTTTTAAAACAGAAGTAGTACCGCCTGATGGCTGCAGATCCTTCAAATCCCACCCTCCTGGCCATCCTCCTTCCCAGCTTCCCATGGACTAAGGCACATTTCTTCTAGCACCCAGCTGTACATGACCTGTTGTACAATTATTTCCTTTTACTCTGTAGGAGATAAGACATTATTTAGGAGTTTTAAAGATATTGCTATGTAATGCCATCGAATTTACTGTTCACCTTAGGTAACAATGAGAAAGGTATGGTAATGAAAGCATAATGCTTACTTTTAACATAGGCTTTTCTTTTTCTAAAGCTTAGTAGTTATCCTTTATTTTTAGTAACCACATTTAACTATTTTATCTTCTTCTGATTCAGACATTGTACCAGACCTATGACCAATTCCACTCTATTTTTGTAAAATGTTTTAGTGGTAATGCAGTGCCTAGGACAGGACTCAACATTCAGCATTGGACTATGCTGTTTATCTAGGGTTGGTTCTTAACTGTTCTCTACAATGCAGGCTAATTTTGGATCATTACAGAAAATCAGATTTATGTATGAAATAGCTCAATTAACTGTGCTTGGCTTTTATTGACTTTTTTTTTTTCCTCCAGCAGACATTGCTAACATTGTCATGCCTTGCTGTTGTCATGGCAATGAAAGGAGTCTATATGGGGTTTGGATGTGACTCAGAAATCATTTCATACGGAAGTGGGACAATAATTAGAATAATGGACATTGGATACTTCTGTGCCACCAGTTCATAAATGGTTAACAGGGGGAAAAAGGAAGAGCCCAAGCCAGCAATAAAAGACATTGAACATAAGCTTCTTGATTGGATATAAGACACCAAATTGTTACTTGTGCCCTCATCTTTCAATTAGGGCTCTTTGGATAAAGCTTTGTCACTCTTCAGCAGCATTAAAATGACACTGATCTGCCTGTGCAGTTACTTAACTAGTACCAGTTAAAAGATGCATCAGTCACTGACCAGGTGTGGAAGAAGCAGTTGCAAATACTAAGAAACACGACTGGAGCCGTCTTACACTTATCTACGAAGTGTCTACCAAAAAAATTGATTGCCAGACTAACACCACCATTCACCTATGTCTTCTATATGTTACTCACATCACAACACTAGCTCTCTTCTTGTGGATCCAAGGTGTATGAGCAGAGCTGTTATTAGAACCTTTTCCTGAGCAGGAAAACATTAAAATATATGTATTTGTGTCAGTAACTAATTTAATTTTCTGACTCATGTTCTTGAGTGACAGTTCTGCTTAGCACTTCCTATTCATACCCAGCTGAACTACACTAACTGTTATTTATTAGAAAGCAATCTAAAGCCACATCCATACAGCCAGCTGGCTCTTACCCCAGTACAAATCATCACTGCCACATAATCAGCACTTTCAGAGCTCAGGATTGCAGGTGGCTGTGTTGCCAACACACAGTGCAATGCGGATCAGGAGCCAGTCTGAGGAAACCTGGTTCAAGATCTGATTCAATCCATCACCATCTTTCTCTTTCTTTAGCTAGCTAGTAACTTCAAACTCTTGCAAGCTAGTGTTCTGCACTGCAGAAATGCACTAACAGGAAACATCAGAGTAAAAATGGGGAAAAGCACAAAGGGAAATAACAGGGCTTTACACCTGAAGGCAATGAATGAGAATATAAAGGGGAAAATAAAAGCATTATATATGAACAACTAAGTAGCAATTAATGCCCAACTAATTTATCCATGAGTACAAAACATTTTGAACACTAGCAAGAAGATTATTGGAACTTCAAAAGGATTAGTAACTCACATTAGCTCAGTGTGATGGCATCCACTTCACAAAGTGTACCTTAACTACTGTGATATAATAGCTATATGCATCAAGATTAATAGAGTTAAAGAAGAAATGACCAATGGTCAAAGTAGCAATCATAGGATTGCCACTCCCCTATGTACTCTTATGATCTGTTCATAACACCTTTAGGGCCTTATGAGTGAATTTTGATCCTTCCTTTTCTTTTAAGTACCATTGTTGTGAAATCCTGCAATTGTGTCTCCACTTCATCTGCCCTTAGCAATACAGTCAGGAAAAGCACTTGTCACAATTGCTTCTCCCTCCTGGAGTCTTTCCTGCTCAATGAAGAAGGTAAACCAAGACCTCTGGTTGGAAACACAGAACAGAGACAACACAGAGCTCTAACATCACCTTTGTGCTCACTGCTGGAATAAGCAGATACAAACAGACTGAGACTAGCTGTCCCTTTGCATTTAAAGTGGAGAGGTCATCCAGCTATCACGGCCCTGGAGCAACAGAAGCAAATAGACTGGTTAGTCTTGGCAGGACATAGGGGGATGTACTGGAGGACTGCCAAATATAGCACGCAGAAGACGTGTGCCTGTACACATTAACTTAACACACAGTAAACTTACTGCTGTTCCTAAAAGGAGTAGCCACAGTGTTTCATGAGTTAATATTTATGAAGAGTTGCATCACATGAAATTGGACTCAGTAGCAAAATCATGCTTGAGCTGATCCTAATAAGTACTTGTATTCTGTTTTGCTTCAAGGAAATTGTAGAGATAAGAAAACAAAGAATTAAGATTATGTTTACACAGTTACAAGCACAGAACTGGCCCAGTCCCCATTTTCATGAGGCAAAAGTAAATAATAATAATAATTAAAAAAAACTTAATTACTTTATCTAGATGTCTTCAGTTAAGCAGAAAGCTTCCATTTCTTTTCATTGAGGCCATCTGAAATTGAGTAAGGCCCCTTCCTATTTATTCCTCTCTGAAATGGACACAATATCACTAGTTAGATGCATAATTTCCTTTCAAAACTACCTTTTTGCACAAATATAATGTATTACTATATGCAAGATCCTAGGTGATGTCTTTCAGCAACAGGGATTTAAGTCAGAATATAGCATTAATTTGATGAAAGTCATTAATAACTATTAAACCCAGGAAAAGGAGCATTTCATTATAGTTGTGATAGCTGCTTTTTTTTCCCTAGAAAATGGCATACAAATGGCAAAGCTATCCTCAAAACTAACATTCAAAGCCCACAGTTACACTCAGGTAATTGCACCACATGAAGCCTCCAGGCCTGAAAGATTATAAAACATCTTTTCTTTGCAGCATATTCTAATGCATTGGTTAGTATTCTGAAAACTACTGATGACTTCCATTTTTACAGGAGATCATTCCTCAAAAAAAGGCTTTAAAAACAAAATAATCCTTTTTCCATGAAAAAAAAAAAAAAAATTAGTTATTCTCCTAGTCCTCTAACCTTTTTCTTGGGCGAATTTTCTTTGGCTTCTGTCAGTTCATTGGTGTTTATCTAGTCTTTAACTGGAAGTTAATATTCTAACTGTTGTCTGAAAGCTATACAATGAGGAATTATCCCTCCGCTTTAATGAATCAATGACTATTCTGTAAGGCTAAAAGCAGTTTTTCTCTTTCCATTGTTCTCACATTTCCTCTTCTTCCATTCGTACTGGCATTCATGTTTTTTCAGCAAGTGCCACAACACACACAACGCTCTCCTGCGACTTTCACTTTGCGATCTCAAAATGTTTTGCAAAAGGAATAATTTTTCCCTTAGACAGGGAAAATGCAAACTATAAATAGGCTAGGTATCTCATCCCAGTATGTCTAGCACAGTTCTGCTCCAGCTCAGCACGTTACCCAATAGCCTCCTTTTGTAAGAAAACTCTTGCTCATTCTGGCCTTTTAGAAAGATGTAAGTTCAAGCCTTGCTTTTTTTTTGTGGCACGTAGCTTCTTGCACTACTACCACTACAAACAATACCTCGCTGCTGCTGGGGAAAGGAAGTGCCCACTCAAAAGAGACATGGACTATAAAGGTCACATTCAAAATTAGTATCATAAAGAAATACTTCATGCAGAACATTATCAACACCTTCACTTTAGAGAGGTAACAAATGAAGCTTAGACAGATGAAGTAACTTTACCAAAGCTATTTTGGAGTCTTAGTGTGTAACTCAAAGCAGAGCCAGGAATACAGCTTCAGACTGCACAACTCAATACTAATGTTTAATCCACTGCCCACAGGTGTCTGGATTTGTATATGCCATGAAGTCCAGGACTTGGCAAACAGAATAACAGAGCTATGAACATTTCCTCTATGCTCTTACCAGCCGTAAGTTACCAAGAAGAGAGCTATCTAAAAGTATTGTTGTGAAACCCCAATAAACAGTTCAGCCAATTAACAAGTTAGTAAAAGACCAATATAGCGGTGCTGATTAGTGGTTAATCTTGTTTGGCCCAGTCTATTTACACTGGTAAATGACTAGGACTGATGCTACTGGTATCAATACAGAGGTGTGATTTCCACCTTCTGTTATTGCACTGTTGATTATAGGCACATATAGGCTCTCTTAACACTCTCCCTGAGAACACCTACTAAACCCCCATCCAGCTCTTCAATCAGATAACAATCTGAAGTCCAGATGAGCCTTAGCATGCACAATTTGAGGATATAAATTTACTTCTCAAATATGAAAGGAAAACACTTGGTTTCTGGAACTGGTGACATAGCTACCTATAGCTATTTCTAATTTGTCCTGAACCATCCAGCAGAGATGGATTTCTTAAAAATGAGTTAAGGTGTGGGTTTGGTAAATTTGTGAAGTGGGGATTGTTTCTGATCTTTGTCATGGATGCATAGAAAATGCACATTTGAGTGTTTCACAGTGATGTGGGACATATGAGTGTTCAAACCAGTGCTCATTCCATTTCTGGCTACTCTAACATGACTAAAGTGACATGCCTAAACTCTGGCAAGACAGACAGAAAGTCTACAGCAATGGCAAGAGCACTGACAGAGCCTCTTCTGTTGAAGCAGGTTGCTGAAAATGATTTTCAGGCTTTGCAAAGGCAGCCAGGGATGCTTAGATCTAAATGGAGCAACAGAGCAGCATAGGTCAAAGACCCCTCAGAGGAGCATCTAAAGTAGATGCATGATCCCACCCTTCAGAGAGCTCAAGGTTAGACTTTTAATTCAATTCTACATGTTCTCCTCTATCTGAAAATAACATTTTTCACACTGTGAGGAATTGGAAGGTGCCGCACAATATTCCACATATAAACATGACACAGGAGCATGACTGCAGCACAATATAGGGCAGAAGACAAAAGAAAGACATTGCATGCCATTGAAGCAGCAGGGCACATCTTGGGCATGCTGAAAGCAATTACTGAAATGGGAAACCGGCCAGTCTACCACAGCCAACAGCTCTCCTTACAAAACAGCTATAGGGCTTCTGGACTGCAGCTTTATATTATTTCAAAGATGACACATCTCCGAACACACAATGTCACTTCTCATTTTTGCACACTGAATCAGAGAACAGAAGTAACACCTAAGAAATTATCAGCAGCTCTCCATAGCAGTGAATTCTGTGTCTTGGCTACACAGTGACCGGACACTCAACTTATCCTGAAGTACAGCTCACTAAGAAAAAATTGTAAGCCTATATTTGACACCATGCACAAATTTAAGTCTTTTTATTAATATCAGTGTTTTTTCTGAGCAAGAACCTGGGTGAGAAAAGGTCAAGTTGATCAGTTTTGTGTTAAGCCTTAGATGATGAAAAGCTGCCTGTGACTAAAAGATGCTGAGATACCATGGCTACAGTCATGACACAAGAAACAGAATATTGTGTCAAAGTTGCTAGGTTCTTTTATGCTTTAATTACCTAAACCCATAGAAGACCAGATGAATTTTCATTATGTTACATCCAATTGCGCTGCTCATTAGAATTTGGATCAAGAGACTTGACTAACATTTTGCAGCTGTACACACACTCCTTCTGAAGGAACTGCCCTTAAAAATCACAGTCCTAGTCACATTTTTACTGTACAAAAATCAAACCTAGATGGTACGTCACCCCTAAGGTACTTAAACAACTACTTGGTCAGGTGCAAACCACACATCTGGCATGATCTGTAGAGAGTTTAAGTAACAGACTATTTCAACAGAGCATATGAAAGTTCCAGCAGTCATCAGAAAGAAAAATCGCTAAGTAAAGAAAATCTTCATGCAATTAGAACAACACTAAGGCAGTAACCTGACCTTGCTTTTGGGTGGCACTAGTTGTACATAAGTATAGGATAAATCTACCGTACATAAACATTATGGAAGCCTGAACAAACAGCAGTTGCATACCAAAAATTGATTTGAACAGCACATAATGTGTGACTTTTCATTATTTTCCTTTTTTTTAATTTTCATAAACATTTTTAGAAAAGTTATATGTAATCTTTGTTCCCTGCTTCTCCAGGGAGTTGATGTGCAAATCTACAAACACAAAAATGCACAGAAAGCCAGGGGAAAAAGCGTCAACTGTTTGAAAGAGCATTTAAACAATCTTAGTTTTCCTTTGTTACCAATTTAAACACCTTAAGTCAATATTCCAATTAAAACACCTTAAATCTATATTAAATGAACTAATGTTGATTCAGTATAGAAAACTGGCTTTTCAGCTGTTTCTAAAGATCCACTAAGAAGGCTGAAAATTCATTTTGCTCAGTTTCAAAGCAGAGTTTCAATTGCTCCTGACAAGTTTTACTCTGAAGTAAATTCTGAAGAATTAGAGCAAGTTGAATACATGCTTTGTCCAGAGACCACACAAAGGCATGAATTCATTACAATGCTCGAGAAACAGATAACGTCCTCTAATAAAATGATCATGTGTGCACACACAGGAAAGGACTCCTAAGTGCTCCGGTCTTCACTATTTTATTCCTTCAAACTGAAAAACTGACACAATGCAGTACCCAAGTAGATCAGAGTCTTCAAATTTTGGATGTTGGTTTTTGGTTTTTTTTTCCCAAAATTATCAACCACTACCCTACAAAATATTTTAAGAACTGAAAAATAAAAAACCTTGTTAAGACAGACACCCTGAGGAGCTCACTCGAGATGTGCCTCAGGAATTCACAATGAAGAATTTTTCTAATATGGTGCAAAAGGCTAAACTACACTAATTTTGCTACACAATACAAGTACTAAAGTGTAAGCAAGCAGAACACACATATTCCTACACACAGACTACTGCTTTCTCCAAAATACTGAGCTCTAATAATATGAAGCTTCTGATAAACAACCTTATTATCAGCCTGAGTCAGACCATATTCCTCCTTCTATATGCTGATCTCTGTACAGACTTAATTTCCTGCTGGCTTCATTCCTATGCAGCCCTTTAAAAATGTGAAGTACATGATTCATGTCTTTAAAGCACTATCAGCACAACAACATTTAGTCTAGAAATATTTATTCCCATTTTGCTCACAGCAGCTGTGTCAAGGTGTACATGGCAGTCAAAAGCTAATTATTTATTTGCTGACATGTGCTATATGAACCCAAGTTACAGCAAATCCTCAGCATCCCCTCAGCTATAAGCATACTTGGAAGCCAGAGGAAATTACCAAACCTAAACCAAAATAAAACCCTGTCAAGAAGGGTGATGAATTATTCTATAGGCAGCTAGAGGCTGTCTCAAGATCGCCAGACTTTGTTCTTATGGGCAATTTTAACCTGCCCGGTATCTCCAGGGACCTTAACAGAGCAGAGAGGAGGCAGTCTAGAAGGTTCTTTGAGTGTTTGGTGGATAGCTTCTTATGCCAGCTGCTGTGTGAGCCTACCAGGGGTAAGGTTTGCTTGACCTCTTTTTTACAAACAGGTAAGGGCTGGTGGGAGATGTGGTGGTTGGAGGCCGGCTGGGGTCCAGTGACCATGAAGTAATTGAGTTTTCAATATTGAGTCAAGCTAAGAGGGGCATCAACAAAACCTCCACTCTGGACTTCCAGAGGGCAGACTTCAGGTTACTCAAGGAACTAACTCAGAAGGTACCCTGGGAAACAGCCCTTAAAAACAAAGGGGTCCAGGAGGGCTGGACCTACATCAAGAAAGACATCTTGAAGATGCAGGAACAGGCTGTGCCAATGTGCTGGAAGATGAGCCACCAGGGTAGACGGCCAGCCTGGATGAGCATGAACTTCTGGGTGAATTAAGGGGAAAAAAGGGGGTTTATCATCTTTGGAAAGAAGGTGAGGTAACCCATGGATGTTTAATGATGTTGGTAGGTCATGCAGGAAAAATATTAGAGAGGCAAAAGCCCGTTTAGAGCTTAGACTGTCCGCTGCTGTGAAGGACAACAAAAAATCCTTCTACAAGTATATCAGTAGCAAGAGGAGGGGCAAGGACAACCTCCACTCCTTAGTGGACATGGAGGGGAATATTGTAAGAAAAGATGAGGAAAAGGCAGAGGTACTTAACACCTTTTTCGTCTCAAATTTTAATAGCAGGATAGGTTGTCTTCTGGACAACTGGCCTCCTGAGCTGGCAGATGGAGTCAGGGAACAGTATAGTTCCCCTGTGATCCAGGAGGAAGTAGTTAGAGACCTGCTTAGCTGCTTGGATCCCCACAAGTCCATGAGACTGGATGGGATCCATCCTAGGGTGCTGAGAGAGCTGTCAGATGAGCTCACCAAGCTGCTCTCCATCATTTTTCAACAGTCCTGGCTCACTGGAGAGGTCCAAGATGACTGGAAGCTGGCCAAAATGGTGCCCATCCACAAGAAGGGCTGGAAGGAGGAGTCAGGGAATTACAGGCCTGTCAGCCTGACCTCAGTGCCAGGCAAGATTATGGAACAGGTCATCTTGAGTGCAATCACACAGCACTTACAGGATGGCCAAGGGATCAGGCCCAACAAGCATGGATTTAGGAAGGGCAGGTCCTGCCTCACCAACCTGATCTCCTGCTGTTGATCAGGTGACCCATCTGGTGAATGTGGGGAAGGCTGTAGATGTAGTCTGTCTGGACCTCAGCAAGGCCTTTGACACCATCCTCCATAGCAAACTCCTGCCCAAGCTGTCAGCCCATGGCTTGGACAGGAGCACTCTGCACTGGGTTAGGAACTGGCTGGAGGGCTGAGCCCAGAGAGTGGTGGTGAGTGGTGCCACATCCAGCTGGCAGCCAGTCACTAGTGGTCTCCCCCAGGGATCAGTGCTTGGCCCCATCCTGTTCAATATCTTTACTGATGATCTGGACAAGGGGATTGAGTCCATCATCAGTAAATTTGCAGATGACACCATGCTGGGGACAGGTGTTGATCTGTTAGAGGATAGGAAGGCTCTGCAGAGCAACCTTGCCAGGCTGGACAGATGGGCAGAATCCAACGGCATGAGTTAACACATCTAAGTGCTGGGTTCTACACATTGGCCACAACAACCCCATGCAGTGCTACAGGCTAGGGTCAGAGTGGATGTAGAGTGGCCTGGCAGAAAGGGACCCAGGAGTACTGGTTGATAGTGTGTTCCAAACCCCTCACCAACTTTGTTGCTCTTCTCTGGTTTTGGAACACAAGCCCTATGAGGAGAGACTGAGGGAGCTGGGGCTGCTTAGCCTGGAGAGGAGGAGACTCAGGGGTGACCTTATTGCTCTCTACAACTACCTGAAGGGAGGCTGTAGACAGGCAGAGGTTGGTCTCTTCTCCCAGGCAACCAGCACCAGAACAAGAGGACACAGTCTCAAGCTGTGCCAGGGGAGGTTTAGGTTGGATGTTAGGAAGAAGTTCTACACAGAGAGAGTGACTGCCCATTGGAATGGGCTGCCTGGGGAGGTGATGAAGGCACCATCATTGCAAGTGTTCAGGAGGAGACTTGATGGGGAGCTTGGTGCCATGGTTTAGTTGATTAGGTGGGTTGTATTAGTTGATAGGTTGGACATGATGATCTTGAAGGTCTCTTCCAACCTGGTTTATTCTAGTCTAGTCTACAACTACCTGAAGGGAGGTTGTAGCCATGTTGGGGTTGGTCTCCTCTTCTCCCAAGCAACCAGCACCAGAACAAGAGAACACAGTCTCAAGCTGCACCAGGCTGGATGTTAGGAAGAAGCTCTTCACAGAAAGAGTGATTGGCCATTGGAATGGGCTGCCCAGGGAGGTAGTGGAGTCACCATCACTGGAGGTGTTCAAAAAAATACTGGACGAGGCACCTGGTGCCATGGTTTAGTTGATTAGATAGTGCTCGGTGATAGGTTGGACTCAATTATCTTGAGTTAACCTGGTTAATTCTGTTCTATTCTATTCTTTATCCCAGGCACTGGACCAGGCAACTGAAGGCAGTTTCAAGCCAGACAAGGTCCAAGCAGGTTCAAGCATGCAAGGCTGAACAAAGCTAAGCAAGGCTTGAGCAAGGCAGAAGCAAGGCACAGGGAACTAGAAATCATCCTGTATAAAAATCTTGCCTGAGATTGATTGGAACAATAAGGCACTGAACCAGCACACAGTTACCCAATAGAAAGGGGTTCTGCCAGGCCATGGCCAGAACATATGCCTTTACCATAGATACAGGGTTGCTTACCAGACATGCATGGTCCTGTCCCCTTTGTTCCTTTTCCCACATTACCCTGGCTTTCTGCAGGAAGGAGGGGGGGAGAGAGGGACCATGTCTAGACACCTTAGTGTCTTAGTTTATGCTGGGGCTGTTTGGTTCTACCATGACACACTCCCTAAGCATAAAGCTAGGACATTGATTCCAGATGTACACAGTTAAACATCTCAGGAGTTTCTGCCTTGCACCCTACTGTTAATTCTAGCATTATCTACATTTACCAGGGAAAAAAAAAGAACAAAGCAAACCCAAAAACACTGCAAAACTAACCAAACCATACAAAACTGTTCCAACAAGTTGAACATTCAAATGTGCCCTCATAACTAAGAAGGCCAATGGCACCCTGGAGTGCAGAAAGAGTGTGGCCACCAGGTCGAGCAATGTTCTCCTCCCTCTCTACTGTGCCATGATGAGGACACAGCTGGAGTATCATGTCCAGTTTCAGGCTTTCCACTTCAGGAGAAACAAGGAACTACTGGATAGAGTCAAACAGAGGGCTATAAAGATGAGGAAGGGACTAAAGTGTCTGAGGAAGAAAGGCTGAGAGACCTGAAGCTGTTTAGCTTGGAGAAGAGCAGGCTGAGAGGGAACCTCTCACCAGCTCAAGAGCAAGGGTCAAGAAGATGGGGTCTGTCTCTTTTCAGTGGTGCTCAGTGATAGGACAAGGGGCAACAGGCTGCAGCTAGAACACGGGGGGTTTCACATAAAAAGGAGAGAAAACTTCTTTACAGGCTGTGGAATCTCCTCTGGAGACTTTCAAAACCTGCCTGGACACGGTCCTCAGGAGTCTAATCTAAGCAAACCTGCATCAGCAGGAAGGTTGAACTAGATGATCTCCAGAGGTCAGTCAGACTCCTTTCTAAAATTTGCCTCAAGGGGCTGGGCTGCTATCTGTGCCTCCCAAAAAAACACTGTTCTGCCTATGTTCTTTCAAAGTTCCTATACATCTGCACTGCAAAACTTATTGAAGATCAAGCATCCCCTTACACGAGTAGTAACAACAGCTGACAAAGGCAAACAGATACCTCACATCACAGCAGGTCGTAAGTATTTTAATTATTGTTAATTGCACAAATTGCTTGAAGCTGAGCCATGACAGGCTTCCAGGGCAGATTTTGTAATGAAGATCATGCATCACCTGTCCAAAAGGCACTGAAAGTCAAGTCTCAGACTTGCAGTTTGTCACATTCAAGCCCTGTTTTGGTTTTATTTCAGGTTTAGGTTGTCAAAAAATGCTTTTATTGACCTTTTATTAGGAAAGTTTTCTAGCAGCTGATAGATTCAGTGGTGTGAGTATACCCTGCTCATTTTAAAAAAGCATGTTTACTAGCACGTTTATCTTCGTTCTGTTCCCTAGGGATTTTGTTCAGAGGTCTTCTCCTTACAGATACTCTTACAAAAGGCCACTTCTGTTCTCAAGAAATTCAGACCCTGCCTCCCCTCTGCCATCAGTTCCAAACCATCCTATATTAATCTATGCCTAAGGAGAACATACTCATTGAACTTACATTTTCTGTCTCCCTGGCACTTACACTACAAAAACCAACCTTTTCATCTGCATGAAAACTGCATCACTTTTTCCCCCCCAGATTTATGAGAAGTGCAAGCTGGCGGATTGGATTTTCCTGATGAGCACAGGCCACCTTTGAGATGTGCTAATGTTCAAAATCCTTGGTGCAATTCTATGATTACTTAATTCGCATAACCAACAAACTGCCTGCTCTCTGAAGTGTATTAAAACTGCATGAAAAAGACACTTAAGAAACTTGCAGTCCTGGTAGTATGGTTCAAGGTGAAAGTGTAATTCTTGAGCTAGAATATCTTAGGTACTAAGTGCAGTGAACTACTACATCAGGTTAAGCTAAATAACTGGAGGTGATAGTCCTGATAGGTATTGAATGTTTTCTGGTACCGCTTAAATAGAAAAAGAACAAAAAAAAAAAGCTTTTCAACTGCTTTTCAGCACATTTTTGTGTGTTTCAAACCATTCTGAACATGACATGATTTTTTCTATAATTCTTAGTGGATCCTAGATGACTCACAAAGTAATAATAAATTACTAGTATGCAGACCCCCTGCCCTTCAACTGCTGTGACTTTTAAAGATGGCCATGCTTATCAGCCAAAGAGAAACAGCAATGATTAAAAGAAGGCTGTAGGTGACAACTTTGTCCTACAAGGGCTCCAGAATGAAATGAGGCAGCTATGGCAACAGCTGTCACCTGAGGCTCTCAGTTCATTTTTATGTTAACAGTTTATACCAAGTAACAGCAATCATGAAGGAAAGCAAACTCTTTCCTCTCAATCATTCCATGTCCTCCTCTGCTGAAGGGTAAAGGCAGACCTTCCCAGTAGCAAAATTCAGGGATTAAAAAGAACAGGCTGCAGCATGGCACTTAGACCAGCCACAAGTGTCTGTCACAAAACTGGTTCAGGTAAGTGATCTGACATCCATAACCAGCTTTGGATCTACTCCAGTTACACAACTGCCTGCTTTATACGTCTCCAGATGTTCTACAGACCCATGTAAGATTTCTTCCCATCAGAATAACCAAACATCAAGAAAAGATCTAGTGTTTAAAAGTCACCAATAGGCAGAGACACATGTTGTGCAGGCAACACTGCCTATTTACATACTGACTTCTACTACCAGCAGCTTACAAAGCTGTGCCAGACTGAGAAAAGCCTTTCTTCTTGCTTTGAGATAGGTGCAGATGCAGGGAAATGGAGTACTCTGGATGACAGGGTAGCATTATACAAGTCCAACTTTTCATGACCATGGCCTCCAAGCCATTCACATTTCAAAATCTGCCTTTGCTTGTTGCAGACTTTTGAAGACAACTGTATGTGCCGCAGCTTTTAAAGGCCCTTAGGAGCCAAGATTAAAGCTCAGCTCTGAGACCAAAACTGCAGCATGACATTGTTTTCTGTTGTTTTAATTGCATGACTAGGGCTAAATTTGATTTAACATTTCCTGTCCTCTGTGAACTGATTGAGAGGCTCTAAGCTAAATATTAGAAAGACTTGTCCATGTTTTAAAACTAAATCTAATGGAATTTAAATTTAATAACAATACAACATATTTTAGATAGAGAATAAAAGATGTAAAAGGCAGAGGAATTACTTAATTTTTTAAAAATAATTGTTACAGTAAGACAATGACACATACTACAATAGGATACCCCAAAAAAATCACTTTTAACAAAGCATCATATGTAGTACATGAGCCTCATCCTCAGGAAAGTAAGTATTTTAGGAACTACTGCTGTGACACAAATTTTCTTAACTTGCTTGAGCAGATACTTCCCACCCTAAAAAGGCCTGTGACTGAGCATAGTTCCAAATAGGATAGGAAAATGTTACACCTCTGAGGCTGATGGTCACACTCCATAGCAAAGTACTACTAAAAGCTAATGCTCAGTGTCAGCCTTTTCACCTAATCTCTCAAAAATAACAGCAAGCTACACCAGCAATGACACTGAGGAGAAACCTGAGAAGCTAAATCTAGCATACGCAGCTGCACGTAGAGACAAAGATCAGTCCTATTAGGCCTCTGAATAACCCAACAGCCTCCTGTTTCTGACACGGGGCATGCTGGGCAGAAGGCACAGTCAAGGACTTCCTCTGCAAACACCACCCTTAGATCTACAACCAGATCAGCCATTCCTTCCCAACACACATTCTCCACCCCATCACAGCTCCCCAAGACTTTTCCTCAAACCACTCTTGCCTCAGCAAACAAACTCACTCTGGTAAGGGCCAGGACTTCTTGCCTATCTGAAACCACGTTCTCAGCTCATCACAAGCTCTGCCTCCAGATCCAGTTTCTGCCCCGGAGCCTCAGCAACACACCTGGTCACCCCAGCTGTGGCATAGCTCTGACCATCCCCCATAAGAACGCTGGTTCTTCCTGCCCCAGATGGATGAGGCCTGCTGTAATTTCACTTTGTTAGGCTCATGATGATCCCCGAATGATGGAGCCCGGCAATCCCTGCCAAAGAGTGTTTCATTTGGCCAACTACTGCTTGTAAGGCCTCTGTGAAACACACACGTTAAAATAACATCCTACCACTAAAAAACTAAAGTTAATGAAGTTTGAGGTTTATGTTAAGACATAGTAGCCATTTACAAGAAAAATATGGAGAACATCAGCCAGTTTACAGAGCAACAACACAGAAAAGGGAGAAGTAAAAGTAACGGTCCCTTAGAATCTAAACTGATCACTGTTAGATGTACACCTCTTTTCTTCCGTACCACATACAGCTTCCCTGTCATATGGCACATATGGGTAGGAAAAATACCTCTTGTTAAGAAGATACAGTAAGTGGAGTCATACGGCACAGACCAAAGGTAACAGCGGAAAGAGCTTCAGGGGTCAGAAGGCACCAAGCTTACCTTGCTTTTTGAGGCTGCGGGACACAGGGATGCACTGTACAGACCTCGATTCTGACAAGGAAGCATGGTCCACCACGGAGCTGCTGAAACAGCACCGAGCGACAGCTGCCCATGGGTCGTCCGCACAGGTGATGCCAATACCGGCTCGGCCTCCCCTCAGGGCCGCGCTCCCTCAGGCCCCGGCCAGGCCTCTCCGCGGCGCCCGGCACGCTCTTGGCACGAGGGCTGCCCCTCACGGCCGCTCCGCCATTTTCTTCTCAGCTGCCCAGACCCTCTGCTGCGGCTCCAAACCCCTTCCCCCGAGCTGCGTCCCCGGCAGGGAGCTCCCTCTCACGGCTCTCCCCTCAGCCGCCCACTACCTGCGGTCTACCGCAGCCGGTAGGACTAACCTGCCTACCTGCTCGCCCGGGGCCGCACCTGCTTCTGCCGAGAGGCGAGCGTCATACGCCAGCGGGCGGCCCGGGCCGCCAGCTCCGCGCGCCGCATCACCCCCGACGCACGTGCCGCCCGCAGCGCTGCCCTTCCCGCGGCTGAGGGGCCGCGGCCTGTCGCGGGCCATGGCGGGGCGCCAGCGGCCTACCCTTTTCGGGTACGTTACAGCCGTGTGTCACCTCCGCCTCTTTGGGAGCGCGGACTTCAGCGTCCTCAGAGGGGCTGAGCTTTCAGAGAGAGAAAACACACCGCGGCCCCTGCTTACCGCGCTCAGCTGGTTTGGAAGACAGACAGGCACAAAGGACACTCCAGCTTTGAAAAATTTTATTAGCAAATCATAATAACTAGTATTTGTTACTTGTGACAGTCTGAGCTATTTCCAGGCACATAAAAATAATTACTTCTCTTAATAAAAATATAGTCATTATTAAAAAACATCACTGCTAAAGTAGCAATAAAAATAGTTTTATTTAAATAACACCACCTAGGGTTTTTCTCAGACTAACATTTCACATATCTCCAGGTTCCTTATTGCTTCAATAATAATAAACAGAAAATAGTTTTTTCTCCCCCTCCAAAGTAAATTCTATAGCATACGTTATTGAAGGGTACTGTATCTCCCCTGCCACATCCACCTCCCTTTTCCTCTCCACATGGGATTTTTTCCCTCAATAAAAGGAACCACTAGGTTGTTTCTCAAAACCACCAATGGTAAAGAATGCAACTAACCCCTGCACTGAGGAAGGTGTCTTCCTGTGCTGTAAACAGTTTAATGAACCCATTCCCTCCTCCAAGGAATAGAGTGCTAAATACAGAGAACATTGCCTTTGTAAAAGCAGGGTAAAACTTCCTAATAAATCACAAATACTAGTCTGAAGATCAAGAGCTCATACACTCACAGCATGCTTCTGTGAGCAGCCTTGGAATAGTTTGGCTTGAGTACAGTGTTGCTTGTTTTGGTTTGTGTGCAAGGAGTGCCACATCACTATGGAGCCACGTGAAGCAACTACATGGCGTAGGGAGGGCCAGCCCTGATGCAGTCCAATGGCTAAAGCAGCACTCCCATCCAGAGCTGGCCTGGGCAAAAAGGGAAGTGAAGCCCAAACACCTTGAGATGTATGTTAATGTCTTGGATAAAACACCACCTTACATCTTTTATTAATGTAGAGCTGGAGCTTGTGGCTTCACACTATCTTGCATCCTCTGCCTGCCTTTCTGCTGCATCCTGTCTTGCCCAATAGCTGCTAGGATGTTACGTAAGAATAACCTCACCTCCATGAGACCGTAATTTTGATGCAATAACCCAACAGTTATTTTAACCAGGGCTTAGTTTTGATAATTGCAATTTAGACACACAACCTGCAATCTTTACTGTGGAAAGTGCAGGTGTTTTGAAACTCCAGGAATTCAGAAGAATAGGACTGGCTCAGACTTTATTTGGTTTTGCATATCCCATGGAATGAACTAATGGTAACACATGGGACAGGGAAAAGCAGAAGCAGAATTTGGTAGGCAAGCTGGGCAGCATTTTATCCAAAAATATATTATTAGCATTCTATTTATGAAAGATTCCTTCTGGACACTGAAACTATAATTTTTTCCCCATTACTGCTCCTTCATAATATATACATTATTAGAGCACTTTTTGAGGATTCTGCCTCAAAAATGGCACAAAAAGCTCAGAAAATACACCTTTTAATTGAATATGAGGACAAGTCTGTGCCCTCCTCCTTATCCTTTCAGCAGGCACATCATAGGCTATGTAAGAGGAAATTAAATAAATAGTATCAAAATAGTGTGACATGTTTGCTGAAACATTCCTTCTCCGGATTCCACAACTCCTATAACTACATTCTCTCCCTTTCTCCAACCTTCCTAGTCCATGTTCACCTCTGCTCCCAACACATCCTCCTCATACTCATTTCTCTCCACTGCTTTCCTCCCACACACCATCTCCCTTAATTTATATTTCTTCCCTCAAATCCTACTTTATCCTTCTCTCTTCCAATGATTCTCATACATTTCCTTCCTTTCATAGCAATACTTTCTCATCAACTGCATTTTAGTCTCTGCCTAAGGATAAAAAGCTACAAATAAAAGAAGTAGGGTTTTATTTCTTAGAAACCAAAAGCCAGGCAGAATTAATCTGATACTAGTGTTCAACACCAGTTCATACTTCATCCTAAAAGTGACAACCATAAAGCCAAACAAAACCACTTTCCTCATCAAACTTCTTTCTAGTAGGCCTGCTTTAAATAAATGTTTACAATTTGTTAAATGGCATGATAAATATGAACTTCTAACAACTAATATATTCAATGAGAAAAAGAACCCAGTCTATATGCGTTTTGGTATGAATTGAACAATACTGGCTTAGAAACTAATACAGTTAAAATGATGCAACTTACTAGCACAAAGCTACTACATCAATATCAAAGTGCTTAATTCCTCAGTCCTGGACACAGCTCCCTGAATAAAAACACAGATGTTTGCAGTTTGGGTTCCATGTAAACAGCACCGACACAAATAGGCATTAATGATGCTCTAATTTGCCAACAATGAATTATAACAGTAACAAAGTCTAATAAAGACTACTTTCTTAAGTGTCCTGTTTCTAAGTGCCTTGTTTTGGTGAAGTATCCTGCCACCACTCTGTAAAAATAGTGTATTTGGATGCATCAAGTCACTACTGATATTATTCTATTTTTCATCCAATATTTGTCCTGGCTATTTCATCTCTCAGTGGCCAGAATCAGTTGCACTCAAATTGACAATGGCACTTGTCAATTTGGTCTTCAGTCAGTGAAGACAGCCAGAGCACAATTCTTGTTGCAGGACAGAAACTGTTTTCTGCTAGGCTCACAAAATCAAGGTTATGACAAGTAATGGCACTATAATTTTTTTCTCAATAGCAGCAATTACAGAATACTGCGCACCACTAACAAACTCTGTCATGTATCTGCCATCAAGTACTTAGGCTATTAAGAAATACAAAAACTATTACAAAAATTTCCTTAAGACTCAATACCCATTTCCCTGACTGAAATAATAATGCACAGTCTTAAAAATTGTGTGGAATGTGAATTACTCTGCATTAGAAGTGTCAGTAGAAACCCTGCGTCCTGACTGCAGCTGCTATCACAAGTAGATTGAAGTATCACTGAAACGCTCGATATATAAACACTCCAATCAGTGCTTGTGCCTGTGGCATTTCCCTGGGAATCTGGATCCCTGGTTTTCCAAAATGCTCAGTAGGCATTTAATAACAGTTCTTGGTGTAGTTTGAGAAGTGAGAAGCATCATACCAAGCATTCAGACAAGAAGTCAAGGTCTGCTGTCAGGACTGCTTTTTATAGCAAGGATGAAACTTTGCTGCCCATGGAATTCTCATTCCGTTATGATATGCTGCTTCTCCTCTGATGAGTGGCTTTTCTTTGTGAAAGGTCCTCACTATCACTCTCACAGTTTCTCTGAAATAGAAAGGCCACAATGTTTCAATCACATAAATGAAATACCATGCTCCTAAACTTAAGGTTCTAATATTGTTAGTGTATCATCTATTGAGAAAAGTTGAGCTAATAGAAATCTCAGAGAGTTTCATTCCCTACTGCAGGGATCCCCTACCCTCCATCACACAGCTGGGCAGGGGAACATCAGTGCAGTCTCTCTCCACCACCACTCATTTCTCTGTCAGCACAGTCACTGCTGTGGTACCCAACTAGTGTGCAACTCCCATGTGCGCTCTTACCTCATAAATATGGCCAGCACCTAAAGACTTTATTGTCCAACATTTCTGTCACAGTAACACAACTTAGAGCAGCATTGGAAGCACACAAGGAATGCCATGGTGCCACCTGGTTTCCCACAAAACTATTTTCACCCTGTTTGGCTATGCATCCACATGAGGACAGCAAAAACAACAGTAAAACTGGTCCTTCTCTTCTTCCTGTTTGAGAAGTGTACCTACCAAACTTTCATCTTGAATTGGGACATTTTTCACCAGTGAACGAGATAACTGGTTGCACAATGAGACAATATGGTAGGAAAGCTACGGAGAGAGAGAAGGAAGAGAATTTGACCACACATATGCAGTGCTTACATATCCAAAGACACTCCATTTCTCTACTGCATATTACAATTTTGCATTACAGCTCTATCATGCTCTCTGTTCCCATCAGGCATGGGAAGCCTTACACAAGGAGGATTGAAGGCTTGCTGTCATACCTTCCATCGCCTTCTAGCATATTGCCTTTTGAAGTTCTCCATATTAACAACAGATGATTGCCGAACCAAAGCTTGTTGCTTGTCCGCTGGCTGGAAGACAAGAGAGTGATTTTATTGCTTGGCTCCCTTCAGTGCATTAAATACATAAGATTCTTCATACACTCTGGAGCTGGCTGAAAAGAATGCTGGCTGGCGAAGCTGCAGGTTCATATAGGTAAAAGCAGAAGAAAAAGAATTAAAGCTAGCCTGCTCTGTGTCTGGACAGGAAACTGGTGTACAGCCTGTGGCTGCATTTGACCCTACACACAAAATCATTCTGAGAAGTTCCACTGCTTCCCCTTTCTAGCCACTCAGCCTGGCACAAAGGGTGTATCACATGGCATGGACTTTGCTTTAGCCTCCAGTTCTGCTTCAGCTCTGTAATGATCCACACCAAAACCAAACACAAAGTCTGGGAACAGTTTTTCTAGCCAAAGGACAGGATGAAGGACAGCCAGAAGGACAGCCAAACAGGAGGGAAGTAACTAAAGGGAAGCTTTCAATTTGTCAAGTTGCTAAGGTGCTTGTCAGTGCACATCTGCACCATCTGGATTGAGCTTGTATCAGCTGGCCTTTATTCTCATCCCTCTCTCTGAAAGGCACTGGGAAAGCAACAAAAAGCTTCCACAAAGTCCTGACGGAAAGGAAATCGAGCTGCTGTCAGTGTACCAATGGCACTGCAGCATGCTGCTGCTCAGGGGGTTTGCACATACTTGCTAAAAATCCTGACATCATACTCTTGGGTCCTCTGCTACCTTCCAAATTTTCAGATAGGTTTCACATTTTGCACTTTACAAGGATATTTTTTAAACAAAGTTACATTAGGGCCCTTTCCTAAATTCCAGTCTGTGGATCTTCACTGCATTGTAGCATATCATTTCAGAATTGTGCTTTTACAGATTTTTCTTTTACCAGTCTAATTTAAACATCATAAAAGGGAAGAATAAAAAATATGCTGTGCTATAGAGACTTCAAAGGTACACAGGTAAGTCTGAAGTGGTCATTTCAGATCTGAACATGAAGAAATCTGAATTAATGCGAATGTGAAATATGGAATAGATTCAGAAAGTGATAACTGTACTTCACAACCCAAATAGCAACATGGTACCAGACAACAGCCCTTTTCCTGTCTCTCACAAAGCTGGTCAATAAAATCCTGTCTGTTTATCAAAACCTCAGGAAGGCTCAGGTAACCTGCCACTGTGAGTAATATGCAATTAATCTGAGTGTGACAGATCTCAAGGAAAATTAGGTGGCCCAAGAAAAGTAAGTCCATGACTGACTTTGGTCAACACTGGACTCACCACGAATCACAGAAGAGCTGAGTTTGGAAGGGGCCTCTGGAGATCACCTAGTCCAAGTCAGGGCAGAATCAGCTACTGCAGTTGTCCAGGACCTGAGTATCAAATAATGGAGACTCCACACATCTGGACAATGTGCTCCAGTGTTTGACAGCTACTTCAGTAACCCAATTTGTTTGCTTTTTAAATGCTTACATGGAATTTATTGCAATTTCTGCTCATCTCCTGTGGTAGCACTGAGGAGAGTCTGGATCTATTTTCTTGTCTCCATTCTATTGTGTATTTATACAGACTCAGATCTCTCTCCAAGCCTTCTCTTTTTGCCACTAAGCAATCCTAGCTCTCTCAGTCTCCTGCTCTTTGACAGACACTCCAATCCTTTAAACACTTCCATAGGATTCCATCAAACTCAATCCAGAAAGCTTTGCTGACATCACCATAATAAAATGGGAAAAAGCTCACTGTCATTTAGTACTAGCAACAAGGATACATGCTACCTGAAAGAACTCAGGCTCTGTCCTTTAACCATATCCTGAGTATGAGAGCACAGGACGTTGATACCCTGGCAATAAATATGAGGAAAGAATTGCAATACCTGAGTATGGAAAAATAGGAAGAAAAATAAATACATATCAGAACTCAGATGTGCACAAACATTTTTTATGGCAATCCAGTGTTAAGTAATATATATTCATCAAACCCTGACACAGTCTTTCTGAAAATTAAGCACCTTTCAACTCCAAAATCACATCCAAAACTGCACAGACCAAAGAACTGTATCTGACAGATTGAGGGGAAAATGTTCAAAACCAGATGTGGTAAAAGTTAAATAAGAAAAGCCAGGAATCAAGCCTTCAGCGTTTACAGAGTGACAATCATTCCAGCAGTTCTGATTGGCTTGGACTTGATGATATTGGAGGTCTTTCCCAATCTTAACAATTCTATTTGAAGGTGGATAACCCAGAAACATTTATACTGAACTGGACTGGAATGCAAACACCTGAAGAAGCAAGACTACCAAAGAAGAATAGGAAAGACATCAGTGAGGTTTTAAACATTTTTTTCCCACAAAATAACATTTGAGACAACAAATGCACTTTTCTCATCAAATGTTGTAGGTACAGCATTTGTGCAGATATCATTAATTCAAGGAGCCAAGCTATCAGCTAGGCCTCTTTCTCATTTAGATGTATACACCATTCACATAGAACAGATCTGGGACATTTAAGCATTAAATCTAATTTCCTCATGCTGCAAATGGCTAAGGTAATGCAACAAAACATCAAGCAGAAATCAGTTTGAAGTGGAAAAAATGTCACTGGCTCAACATCAGCTGCACAATCATGATGACAAAACTGAGTGCCCTTTCAGCAGTAGAACCATTGCTGAATCAAAATAGCTCACTTTACAGTGCTGCAGAATAACAACTGCCTCTCCATTGCTAAGTAGCCTGCAGATCAGTGACCCTGTCACTTTCTCAATCATCAGAGTGTCTTCTCAAAAGCAGTACATCAGTGACCTCCTACAATTCACAGAGCATTAGCATCAAGGACTGAGTCACAACAATATTAACCTTACCCAAACACACTCAGGAACAGAGTGACCTTATTTAACGTTCCTTCTCATCATGCCAGCGCATTTGTTCTTAAAGAAAATCTGCACGAATAGAGATTATGAGATCATGGCTGAGGGAAGGCAGACTCTATGGAGCATCTTCCAAAGATACTGACTGAAGCTTCAAGTTACTTTTTAAGAATTAAAACTCTCCCAATCATAAAAAAAATCCTGTGTTCTGGTTCTCCTGGACAGGCTCTTATGGGTTTTCCAGTTCAAAGGAACTCACTGAAGTGATGACTTAAGCATACCAAGAGAATAAAGAATGGACATATGTAAAATTCTCAGACCTGTTTATGACAGTGGAGCCCAGTTCTCCCCAGCCATTATCATTGGCTTGCTAGGGACATCTCCACTACACTATTTTGAAGCTTCTGAAAACTGCACATATTTCACATCCTATTTCCATCCTCCACTGAGTACAATGGCAGAAGTAACAATACTCCTACTGAATAACTGTTTTCAGAACTTTGAATTTTCACCAGCCTTTTCATGTCTTTATGACATGGCAGCAATGGGTCCACTGTACACAAATTGGATGAGATTATCTCCAAGTAGAAAACATTCTTCATAATGTTCTGAACAATAGTTCAATTTAGTTAGGTCATTAACTTCTCTGGAAAAGGAAGGAGGCTGGGCAGTGCAAGACATATGCTAGTACATGAAGAGCCACTCTAGATGGACTTGAACCCTGTTGCAGGGATGCCTGGCTACTATCTCACTCATTCTTGGATGTGTCAGTCACCTACAACAAATTCAAACAGCTAAGCAATGGGGCTGTAAACTAGCTGCAGAACCTAGGCTGAGAACTCTTTTTAGTACACAGGAGCTTCAAATCTCTTTTTCAGCCACTAACACCATCAGGGAGCAATTGCATCCTGCATAAATAACTATTTATTGTGTCCAAAACCAAGATAGGTACATCTGTGCATATTAATACAATATAATCAAATGACTTGGAAATACAAACCAGCAAGGCATGATTCAAGTTTGGGCCAAGTTTTTTTTTTTTTTTACTTACTAAAACCTGAGGGGGAAAAAAAACTTCACAGCAAGAACAGTAGTCTCAAATCCCACATCATGGATTAAGTTGGTTGCAGCTTCATCAACCTTACTTACAGAAAGTAAACTGTAGTATCTCTATCAGTCACGAATCACTATTTACACTGTAAATTACATGCAGTTATTTGATCAGTTCATTACAAGTTTCCAGTTGTATCTTTTGAATAGGATTTCTCCAGTATATTTTAAACTAAAGCATTAATTCACAGCTAACACTTCTGATGGTAGAGGGTTTCACCCTGCACAACTGGCCTAAAAATAATCCTAACTTTTCTTTGTCAGCACCTATTCACAAAGAATGTCATCAGTACTAGCTAAATATTTGACAGGACAGATTAATTTCTGCAAGTACTTAACTCTCATGATCTATAGAACTGCCTGCAGCAAGTCTACACAAGGGTTTACTTTATCCAACCAAGGACATTATCATGAGGGTTTTACTAGTTTCCAGGCACCCCACTTACAGTAGTGTACAGAAAGTACACGCTGACCTGCTCTTTATTCAAAGTTTACTTAGTGATCTTCAGGAACTATAATACATGAGGAAGTATCATATAGGCAATGCAAAAGGCTGTAGGGTTTAATGTGTCTATACCACCATGATAATCGGGTTCCTGTAAATTCAGACACTGAATGTGAGAGAAAAAAAATACTTTGATGCTACAAACCACCGGCAGTATGTGGATTTGGTCAGCATCTTGTGCAACGCATCAGAACTTCTTTTTGGTTCTTGCCGATGTTTTTGTGTAGAATCTGTGCACTGGAAAATTTTGAAGCTGCTAGATTCAAACAGGCAGCAAACCCTACATCTAGTCTGATCTTCAACACTACTGATTTGACTCTGATACATCTAGATTCAACCCTGCAAGGAATTCTTCACACCGAGATCTATTTAACAGCTCCATTAGTGATTCATTAATGTCCTTGTTGAAGACAGACTCAAAGTTTCCATTCACACAAGCTTCATTTTCCAGTTGAAAACTACTCATTAGATCCTGTATCCACCTGAGCTCCTCAGAAAGTTCTTGACTGAGAGATTCATACTGACTCTGCAGATCAGCGTATTTCCCAGTTATGCCCGTAAGACTAGCACCTACAGTCTTGATATCATCTTGCAGATGTCTTTTCAGGGATTCAATTTTGCGGAATTCATACTTCAGCTGAGACAGTTTGTGCCTCACACTTTCATTCTCCTCTTTATACCAAGCTTCTTTCTCATTATAAATGGAAACCAGAGCATCAATGTCCTCCTGCAAGGAATCGTGGGATGCAGCCAAAGTGCTGAAACCCCGTTCTGTAAGTGAAATGTCTTCTACTACGCGGGCAAAGCGCTCAAAGTTGATGTAGGTATTATTGGGAGGCATACTTGAATGGCACTTTATGGTGTACTCTCTCAGGCGTTTTGTCTTCAGCTGTGTGTTCTCAACCTTCTTGTTTTCCTGGACTTTGCTTTCTTCTTTCAGCTGGTGAGTTGTCAGACAGAGGAACCAATGTTACTGAACATTTAGAAGACAGCACAGTAACTCAAAAAAACTCTACACAAAGGGTGCAGTCTGAACTTCCTCGATGCTGGGACATTCTCTGCTCCCACAGATTTTCCTTCATGCATTTGATTAAAAGAAAAAAAAACAAAACCAAAACAAAACACCACACCAAACACAAACACCAAAATGTATGTGACAAATAATGTGCATTCATTCCAATGTGATAAGTGTAAATAACAAGGCTGGAATTCATTTCCATGTTAATTTTTAGCAGTTAACAGTCTCAAAGCTATGAATATATGTAAAAGGAAACCAAACAGTCCTGAAAACGCTCCAGTTAATAGTTTGTGCAATGCAAAGCAAAAACTGAATTTCCAACATTCTCATTAGTCACACTGAGATTAGCTAAATGGATTTTCAATAGGAGACAAGCAGTGTTTATTATGAAATTATACACACATGTGCAAATGTGAGCAAACCACCACACTTGGTAAAGCTGTAATATCTCAAAAAAAATTGTATTTTCCACATTGGCTACACTCAAGTCTCAACTCAAGAAAGCACTAAACCCTATGTGTAGTATACGTCCATGCAAACAGAGAAGGATGGAGAAATGTAGAGCTCAAACGAATGTAGAACAGTATAACATGCAATAACCATCAGTTTCTTCACCTTCTTTTTACAAGTTATGAGAATGAAAGAAGCCATTTGCAAAAATGCAAGGATTTAGCTAGACTCAACCAATTCTTCCCAGCACATCTCTGAGATGCTGAGTTACTAAGTACTTAGAGAGCAGTTTTCCATTTATCATGCCAGTAAGAATACCATCTCTGTTTTGGCCATGGTAAAACACATGATCTGTCTCTTTATAGAGTCTTACCGTTATCCATGGATGGGACAGGGCTTCCTGAATTGTCAGCCTTTTCCTATAAAACACCACAGAAAAGCCCCATGAATGTGAAACACCTGGTACAGAAGTCCACTGACCTGCACTTCTCTCAGGTCTCATGAAATATTTGTCAAGGTAATGTCAGGACTAGCTCTCAGATTCAAGTGTTATGTTTCTCCACGAGACATACTGCTGGTATGTAGTTTTGTAACGTTTCTGTTTCAGTAAGGAGCCATCCTCACTCTACACAATTTTAATTCTTACTTGATCAAAATATACCTGCATGTTTGTATACCATTCCATAAAAGGCAATAAAACATCACATGCTTAGAAAATAAATTCTTTCTATACACTTTTATAAACAGGCATGCAGCATGAGCTATCTCTAAATTATCCTCTGGAACATGATATCGCATCACTGCAGGAGCTGCTGTTTCCTGCAAGTAACATGTCTGCAAGAATACTTCAAACTTACTCAAAACTGATCAATCCTAACTTCCTTCTGCATCATAGTAGTTTGGCAAACAGTTCATTAAGAACACAGACAATGCAAGGTAGAAACACGGCACTGCACAGGCACTGGCTCTGTACATGGGACAAATATCAGTATCACTGACTCATCCTTTCTTAAAAGGAGGTTGCTAGACCTGTGCAAATGCCTTGTCAAACCCCACCTACTCAAGCCTATCCTAAGGCCTAAGGGTTTGACTGAACAGCTTGCCTCATTCTAATTACTTATTTTCTCCCACAGTGAAGCCATTAGAGTAGAACTTCAATGGTCTGGCATCCATCATGGGCAAATAGAGTTTAAAAGCAAGAAAAATTAAAACCAGTCTGTGATTCCTATACCTGGGAATAAAGATCTGTATAGCTGTCAAGCAAAACCTACATCTTATCTGCAACAGATGCACAGAGACTTAGAGAGCAGTCTCACTATGAGCACATGTGAAGATTTTTCTGCCCTTCCATCACTGGGAGCATATTTTTGGATCATGGCACTTCCTTGCAAGAAGTTCATAATAGACTGAAATATTGGTAGTGGTAGTTCACAGAATCACAGAACAGTAGGTGTTGGAAGGGACCTTGAAAGGTCATCTAGTCCAACTTGCTCTGTCAGAGCAGGATCACCTCGAGTAGGTCACATAGAAACTTGTCCAGGCGGATTTTGAATGTCTCCAGAGAAGGAGACTACACAACCTCTCTGGACAGCCCATTCCAGTGTTTTGTCACCCTCACAGTAAAAAAGTTTTTCCTTATGTCCACATGGAACCTCCCATGCTCTAAAGATGCACCCACTGCCCACTGTCCTAGTTACCCTGAACTAGAAACTGTGCACATCATTTTCAGCCCTTCATCTACACCCTGTGGAGCCAGCATGATTCAGGTGAGAACTCAATCTTGAAAGTGAAATTTAATTCAGGAGAGTCAGTTCCTTTTCACAGGATATCTGGGTGCAGTAATTAACCAGGGGCACAGCAGCATCCTCCTGTCTTGCTCTTGAATAGCAATGCACACTGCAAGGAAAGCTTAGCAGATTACTCATCAGGATATGTTCCTCTTATCAGATTTATCTTAGAGATGAATGAATCTTGCTGCAGTATTACATACCGTGTATCTTTCACCAGGAGTTTCTGAATAAAATCTTTTGCCAGGTCACTGGTATTGCTGAAAAATTCTTCATCAAATTCATAATTCACAGCTGTGATGTTGGCAAGTGTTTCTTGTTTAGTTTCTCCAAGGAAAGGCGACGCACCACTAAGTCTAGATAAGCCAGGAAGAAGACAGTTGCAAAAATAAACAGCAGAGTTACTTCAATGAAATTTCAGTGACTGTGCAATATAATGTCAGGACATTGGTGGCTCTCATGTTGTGGCAACCATGCCATGTGGGAAACAATAGGCCCAGCTTTGGCTTACTACATTTATGGTTATGAATCAGGCTCATCTTGAAAACCTCTAGTGCAGCACTAATATGTGCACCCAGGTAGAATTGCACAGATTCTCCTCTCCTAAATGCCTCACTGAAGCTATTGCTCATCAAACTAGAAAAAGCTTCAGCTGAAAAAAGTCTCTACCCTGTGACCCAAAAACGCTACAAGGCAAAAGCTCCTGTGAGCTTCAAGCAGATAAAGTAGTGTTTCTATAGGTTTAGTTTCTTTGGCTAGAAAAGCTGTGCCCATACTGCTTCTCTGACTGCAAAGCTATTGACAAGTTCCCTGCACAGTGGGTTCAGCCAAGAGACCTTTCTCAGCTGGAACAGAAAGACAATGTGTGACCAGAAGTCAGGTGCATGGCCTTGCCTAGAGGCCAGCTCTGCCAGAGGTAGGGCCATGCTACTCATTAAAAGGAATCCACAAACAAAAGGACTTTGGCTGCAGTAAAATCCAACTGTTTCTGAACAATGCAAAATTTCATTCTGTTGGCACTCTGCTCCAACTGCAAGGATATAATGGAGACATCATCATGATGAAACTCCACTCAGCAATCTTTACTTGGACAGGAAACAAAAAATAAATTTTTCTTTCTGCTTTCTCTTTTGCTCAGCAATGAAAGTGATTGACAGTCTTCATCTTTGATAATTATTTACCTCTGCTCCATGAAACTCAAGAGTCAGAACAGATTCATTGCGGATTCCCCCTGCCTTGCCTTTTCTCTTCTCTCCTTCCTCCCTCTCCAGTCTACAGGGATTTGCTGACTTGCAAAAATCTGATTTACAGGAAATGTTATTTATAGTGAGGAAATTGATCTCACCCCTTTTAAAAAAATCTTTTGGGCTATTATAATGCTTACCTATTCTGTCTGGCTTTGATAGCATAGTTTCAGGATGCAGCAGGCTCGAAACAAAAGTGCAGTGAACTCTTGGGATCTAAACTGATGGTTGGAGTACTAAACTGCTTGCTTACATGTTCCTGCTCAACAGGTGTTTTACCCTATCTGTATTGCCACTGCCATGTTGACAGGGAATTTGGGGATAAGCAGAATGACAGATGAGACCACCTGGGTACTTCAGCCTGGTCTCCAGATACCACATCTGGTTTTATCCACAGAATAAACATTCCAGTGCATAAATTGTTTTCTCTCCCCCTACAATCATACAATGACACCAAAGCAGCTGATGCAGCAAGAGAGCACAAGTTGTCTTTGATACAATAAATTTCACCACATAAGTCACTGTTAGCCTCACTTCTTAACAGGCTTTACATACTCCCACTTAAGCTTCTGTTCCATTTTTGTTATCCATAAAGAAGGCTACAAGAAGCCACCTCACCACAGACCATGGGCATTGTTCCAAAACTAAAGCTTGGAAGCCTGCCCTAGAACCTTAGTTTCTTTTCCCTTTCTCAAAACTGCACCATGAAGCAGTTGTAATTCCACCTCCTGGGCCTCTACTGGAAGCCAAAGCCAACAGTGTTCTATTTCCTACTGATGTGGTTTTGTTCTCTGTGACATCCAGCTTTGAGGTCAGTGAAATGGGAGGGGTCTCAAATTGTAACACCTCATGCAAATGCCTTGTGCTATATCCTTACTTCCTGCCTGTAAACATCTAACAGCAGACCTCAGAAACAAAGGCTTTGCTCTTGCAACTTCACCAGTTGCTGAATTAAGGACTTGTAGGTATTGTGAGTTCTATACCTGATGCTAGCATCCATATGATTGCTGATGTGTTTGCTAAAGTAGGTGGTATCATTAAACACACCCCATTTATTCAGAACTCGGTGGAACAAAGGCTTTAACAGGCTTAAATAACAGAATCACAGAACATTAGGGTTTGGAAGGGACCTTAAAAGATCATCTAGTCTAAGCCCTATCACCAGGGCAGGATCACCTAGAGTAGTAGGTCACACAGGAACATGTTCAGGCAGGTTTTGAATGCTTCCAGAGGAGACTCCACAACCTCTCTGGGCAGCCAGTTCCAGTGTTTTGTCACCCTCACAGTAACAAAGTTCTTCCTTCATGGAAACTTGTATGCTCCTGCTTGCACCCATTGCCCCTTGTCCTGTCTAATTGGACATCTCTGAGAAGAGCCTGGCTACATCCTCCTGACACTGGCCCTTCACATTTTCATAAATATTAATGAGGTCACCTCTCAGTCTCCTCTTCTCCAGACTAAAGAGACCCAGATCCCTCAGCCTTTCCTCATAAGGGAGGTGTTCCACCTCCTTAATTGTCTTTGTGACTCTGTGTTGGACTCTTTCAAGCAGTTCCCTATCCCTCTTGAACTGAGTGGCCCAGAAGTGGAGACAATATTGCAGATGTGGCCTCACCAGGGCAGACTAGAGAGGGGGAGGAGAACCTATCTGGACCTCCTAACGACTCCCCTTCTAATACACCCCAGGATACCATTTGCCTTTTTGGCCACTAGGGCACATTGCTGGCTCACAGTCACCCTTCTATCCACCAAGATCCTCTCTGCCCTGCTCTCCAACAGGTCAGTCCTAGTACGTGGGTTTCCCAGATGCAAGACTCCTACAGGCTTAAAAATTTCTAATACCTAGCACATCATGCAAGCTGATGCCTCCCATAATAAAAAACACACTGTTTTTTTCTGATAATTTGTGTAGGGAGGCCATTTTCCACCTTTATTACTATGGCAATCATGACTAGCTAACCAGGTAAAACAGATTGCCCGTTTTTCATCTTCATTGTTCTTCAGGATGCTCCCCTTTGCTTACCTCTTAAACTTGTAAAAAAGATTAACATTTGCCCATTTGACAAAACCACTGCCCAACCCCCGTGCATGCAGCTGCTTTCTTAACTGACTACAGGCTGAGCTGTTCCATACTACTGCAAGAGAGCTTTAGGGACACTTCTAGAGCAGTGAATCTCTTGTACTTACAGTATGTAGGTGATGACGCCTATGCTCCTGAAAAAAAAAAAGGATATTAATTGCAGGGGTTCCATATGACCTGTATTCTTCTTAAAAGTATACAGCATAAAGCAGACAACAGTATCTGATGTACAGGCAGGAGAGCTATCGTGGCTATAGGTAACTGCTAAGATCTCTCAAAGTGTGGTGCTTCTAGGAAAAACTAATTCCATATACAACTTCAAGCAATGTGGATATTTGCAGGCTGTAGGTATTTCTACTCCAGCAGGTATTTACTACAGTAAATATCAGAAATACAAAGAAATAAAAGCAAGGATATTGTATTTGGGATGACCTCTTTTGTCTGCCTTCTCAGTAGACCAGATTAGTAGGCAGGTCTCCTCTGCATGAGGTGCTCTTACAAACAAAGCTGTCACAACCTCTGCAGGAACACATTTTCTTTTAAAAGTGCTCCTCTGCAGTGGACAGTGGCAAACTGTTAACTGTGCAACTTTCATCATTAAGATTTTTGTTTTCATTTTCCAGAAATCAAAAGCCTCTCTTTTAATTTAACAGAACAAAGAGTTATTAACTGCACTTAATTTTTTTCTATTTTGGTTTTCATTTGTTGCGGTGAGATGGATTCTGTTCAGACAAAAAGTAATAGCAGAGCACTCTGGGGAAAAACAAACAAACAACAAGTTTAAAACTTACCACATATCTGCAGCTAGTCCAAGAGGTTCATAGTTCACTATTTCTGGAGCTGTAAGAAAAATGTAATCAAACATGAGCAACAGAGAGAAATTTTTACCAGGGTGAATTGAGTAGCAAGTCAAGAATTACCAAGCAAGAGTAAAGGGGAGGGTGGGAAAAGGAAAGGTAGATAGTTAGAGGATGCATTGTTTATAGTTTTATAGCCCTGACAGGAATTCAAGTTCCCAGGTGCCCAGAAGAGATCATGTAGAGTGACTTGGAGCATAATGCAACTCAGGAATAAGTGTAAAGCAGCTACTCTGTAGTAATTACAGTGCAAATTATAATAAACAATAAATCATTTCACCTCTTCAGGATACAGTTACCCCTAAGAATCCGAGCTTTTCATCTGTTTTTGCCTGGTGCCATTAAAGCTACAGTTGAATAGCCCGTGAGAAACAGCCCTTGGGCAAGAGACTAAAATTACATGCCAGACTATATTGCTATCCATGTCCAAACCTATTATCTTTTTAAGAAATTTCCCTCATTGGAAAACATCCCCATTTAAGACTGCAGGCAAGAGAAAGGCAAAAGTAAGGTAATGAGTTGAAAAAGGTGCCTGTAGCTGTTGTGTTTAACTGGAATACGAATCCCAGTTCTCTCCCTGATCACCAACCCTCCAAACACGACCCCAAAACCTCAAATTGAAACTAGCAGAAGGGAGTAGTATTAAGCTAAAATTCAAGTGAGACACATCAGGATTATGATCACTGAGCAATAAAAAGACAAGCAGGTAGAAGAATATAAGGAGAGGTGGGGGTTTTCAACTCCACACATGTACAGCGTGAGGCAGTTTTATCTAGAAAGCAATGAGGGAGATACCCAAGTAATTGTGTACCCATGCACTACAACACAGACAGCCCCAGACAACAAGTACAAAAATTATGATTTGTAAGGTTTCAGAAGCTCAATCCTGAATTTACATCTCCAAATATTTATCTGGCAGCAACCTACTATCACAGGACTATTACTTCTGGTTTATTTAGGTCACCCTGGTAGAAAATAGATGGAAACTATCTCTGCCCCTCACTTTTTAACTTTGAAAACATATCTCAACTTCCTCCTGCAACTTGCAATACAAGGCAAAGGAATAGGTCATTCACTCACCCACAAATTCTGGAGTTCCAAAAATGTTTTTAAATTCAACTCCGTCTTCTATCTTGTGAGCCAGGCCAAAGTCAATGAGTTTGATGTGTGGAATAGGGATGTTCTTGTCTAGAAGCATAATGTTTTCAGGCTAAAACCAACAAAAGATAGCTCTTTGTTATTATAGTATTAATATATTGGGAAAGTAAAAGGGTTCTCAAGTGTGTTTGTTATTTCACATACACAAGACTGTAGAGAAAGAAACACATACCTGTGCCTAATCATTTCCAATTCATTCTTTTGATACAAGGATGACAACTGTGAAATGTGACATCACTGAATGGACCAGAACTTCATAAAAACAAAGCAAATCTCTTAAGAGTGACACTTTCATTCCTTTAATTTTATCTCACACAAACCCAGCCTTTTTCTATCTGTTAGCAGTCCTGAGACTATTTTCTTAATGATGGCTATTGCCAGGATGAGAAGATAGCCTTGTTTTCACAGACAGAACTGCTTGCTTCTCTGACAAGATGCACTACTAGATTATCAATCCTGAGGTAGTGTGATACACACAGTGTGGAAGTTTGGTTTATCTTGTGCCAAAAAGAAAATATATCCCTGGCCCACAGGAGTGTGTGAGATCTCACCCTGACACCACAGATTTGCCTCCATTACAACAACTGGTGCACACCTAAGAGCAGTTAACACGTAGCTGGAGCAGTGCAGATACCTGGTGCAAGGATAGGCTGCCATTGCTTGATCCTGAGAGCTGCACCACTAAGTATTTGATTGACAGTACTTTATCTGTTCTTGGAATTTACACTGGAAAGCCTCTCTATTTCTGCCCAATTGTCCCCATACTGTATGGTAACCCACTGAAAGATCATGCCCCTGCACTTAGCACCATGAATCCCATGTTCAGTTTTGGGTCCCTCATTACAAGGAAGATGCTGTGGTGCTGGCACAGGTGCAGAGAAGTCTTATGAGGAGAGTCTGAGTGAACTGGAGCTATTTAGTCCAGAGAAGAGGAGGCTGAAGGGAGACCTCATTGCTCTCTACAGCAACCTGAAAGCAGGTCGCAGTGAGGTGAGGGTCAGTCTCTTCTCTAGTATCAGGTGGTAGGACAAAAGGAAATGGCCTCAAGTTGCACTGAGGGAGATTCAGATTAGATATTATGAAAAAATTCTGTACTGAAAGAAGTGGTCAGGCACCGGAACAGGTTGCTCAGGGAACTGGTGAAGTCATCATCCCTGGAGGTGTCCAAAAGAATCTGTAGACATGGCATTCTGGAACACAGTTTAGTGGCATGGTGGTGTTGGGTTGATGGTTGCATTTGATAATCATACTAGTCTCTTCCAGCCTTAATGATTCTAAGAAGGTGGCAGGAAAGAGATAGGATTTACTGTCTGAACAGTCCAGAAAATGGAAACAGTTGGGATCAGAGGTCCCAGCTCATATACAGTGGCAAGCTATTAAAAGAACATGTAGCACTGCCCACAGCATTATAGGGGAAAGCTGAAGCTAGAACTGTGAAATTAAAGCTAACTTTTTCAACCACAGACTTTGCTTTTCTTCACAAATTATAAGTGGTATTTAATAATTTTATTTTTTCAACTACATTTCTCAGCCTTAGTTACTCCCTATCATGGTCCTATTTCACAGGTTTCAGAATAAACTACAAAGTCAATTTATCTCCCATAATGAGCTTTAATGCATTAATTTGTCATAACTTAATCATAAGCTCAAGAGCAACAGTAAGACAGTTTTATTCCCTGCTGGCAGCTGCCTGGTCTTTTCAGAGCAGATCCTAATGTGGAAACAGCTCTTGCTAACACATATTCTCAGTCAGAGCTGCCCTGGAAAAGGGAGCATGTGAATAATTTATTGTCATAGTCATTGGACCAAGAATATTTCTGCCTCAGGCTAATAAGTCTTGTTTTGCTTCCATGGATCTAGGGCATGTGTGTTCACACCAAATACATGATGTGAGCTACTTTAAAGCAGACAGAACAGACTGAAAGGGCTAAAGTCACATTCTCCATCTCTTGGACTGCTTTATTTCTTGGGAGTATAAATCACTGCAGCTCCACTGCAGTCAATGGAGTCCTGTCAAGTGAAAAATAATTAAGAATCACCCTTTACCTAATCAGATCACTGCTTAAAAATACATGTCGTATTTAAAACTAGCAAAACTCCAAACCAAATCCCTCCAGACCCTGGAGAGTTATTCTGTGAATGTGTTAGGTCATTTGATATTAATTATCAGTGGAATTACTATTTACTTATCTTTTGTGATTTCTATCTTGAATTTCTTGTAACATTTTTATCGATCACCTGATTTGACCAGTGTTAAATATCAAAAGCAGTCCAGACCAGCGTAGAAGAGCTTGCACCTATATTCTCTCAGTGGTTTCATGCCACCAGATGTTACACTTTTTTCTAATACAGTGAAAACTTTCAATCTTTGGCTTCTGGATTCACATAGTAATTTCAAAATCAAGTGCACAGCCTTTAAGTTCACACATCTCCTATGCTTTTTCACATGCACCCCATAAAGACTTGGATGGTAGTTTGCAAACTAGTTTCATAGGTTAGATGTGATCTGCAACATTTCCAACAACTACATATATGCCATTTACACCAACTCAGAATCAAGCAATTTAAGACAGAGATGGCATTAGGCACACAATTAGCACAAGGAATCAGTGTACATATCCTGTGAATCTGAGAGTCCATCTATAGCACAGTTGCAACTACTTAGCAATAAACTAACCTGCATTTAAAGTTAGGACCAGGAACACGTAATCTAGCATTTTCTATTTCCTCCTTTTAAAACAGTTCCCTCCTCTATTTTATTCTACTTTCTCCTGGGCATAAGCATATCCTAGATGTATTTCTGGAAGAAACAACGTTTGAGGCAGACAGTTCTGTAGCTGTGAGTCTGCTACTGAGAAAACACTTTTTTCTAGTCTCATGAACTTAATTTCCAAGGACAGTAGACTCACAAGCTTTAGAAAACCATGGTCACCCAAGCAGGCCACAATTAAAAGTCAAGAGAAACAGTCCCTTCTATATTGCCTTGGCCAGTTGTACTGATAGGAAAGTCAAGGACCAAAACTATAGATGGCATCCAATATTGCAGGAAGAGAGCTCCACAGGATGCTCTTTCAAGGCCCTACATAGCCAAGAAAGTACAAAGTCTTTCTGTACATCATTTAAATTTTTTACTTCTGATTGTTTTTTTAACAGAGTGCTTTGGATGATACCACAAATGGAAACAGCTGAAGGGTGAAGATGAATTTATTGTTTTCAGTCAGTAAATACAGAAGCCTATCCAAAAGTTAGCACAGGCCTGATAAAAGACATTGTCTTCCTTGGAGTACTTAGCTGTGAAGCATTTAAAATGGTCTTACCTGTTATTTTAGGCATGCTATCAGACACAGATATCTAACAAATTGTAAAAGGTACAGTCTGTCATTAAAAATTAACAATAGGTCTAAATCAGCATCTTTACCTTTAAATCAAAGTGAGCAATCTTCTTAGAGTGAAGGTAATTCACACCATCCAAAATCTGCTTAATGAATCTGGTTGCTTCCTCTTCGCTCAAAGACTCCTTCTGTGCAAGGAAGTCAAAAAGTTCTCCTCCAGAAACCCTGCAATACACAGCAGAATATGTCCTGTAATCTGCTGTAATGGAAGCCATAAAATAAATGTAAGCACAGAAAATCCAAATAGCAAAAAACCTCCATACAATTAGAAAGAGGCCAGTCTTGCAGACAATCTAGAGTTTTGGTTTCACATTTAGCATGTGCTTTTTTGCTTCACGTCTCTCCCTTGTAAATGAATTGCCCTAATTCATTGATGCTGCAAGGTTTGATTATCAAGGATTATAAAGGACCAAACAATGGGACTTTGTTCAATGACTGCACTGACATGCATATTCCAATAGGTGGACTTTGATGTTAACCATTTCAATAGCTATTTTTCAACACTTTCATTTTGGATGAGACAAAGAAAGTAGAACAAGGTGTAATAGCAACTATTAAAGAATTCCTTCTCTTTTCAGTTGCCATCAGAAACACAAAGCCTAAGTTCTGCCAAAAGAAATCTCTTTTTTTTTTTCCAGAACAGCCATCACATTGTTCTAATTCAGATTCTTTCCTGACATAACTGACAAGAAAGCATTTATTTTGTGCTGTATTTTTGAGAGCATGTTGGAAGGTATCTAGGTTTTCCCAAATCAAGGAAGTGCTAGTAGTCACTATGAGTTTTGAAATCCAAATTGCAATGCTTTCCATGCATATTTAGTACATTAGACTTCAATGTTCATGTTTGTGCCTTGTACTGAGAGGCCCAGTGCCTTTTTTTCTATATTTTATGAATGATGATCTAGATATTGAATTAGACATGGTTTGCAGTTGGCATTCAGTACTGTGCTTACATTTACAGTTTCTGGTTGACATTGTCATATTACTGTTTGTTTTTTTTCTCATTCAGATTTACTATTGGGGTCACCCACAAAGCAGCTGTTTCTCTTGAGCTCAGGTATAGCACCTGTTTATGTATCACCACTCAGACTTCAAGCACAAGACCTGAGAGATCAACAAAACAAGCTTTTGGCTCTGATTCTTGATTAAACACCTGCAAAAGAACCAGCAGGTTTAAATGCTTTGTGTTCACTAAGTGCTGTGACACATGAACAAGTGAGATCACACTGTGCACTGTTAAGATCTTTCATGCAAACTTTCCTCTGACCCCAGGCTCCAACACATCACTGGTGGTGACAAGATGATCATTCCTGCTCTGCCCCTTCCAGAACAAACTATTCCAAACAACTACAAAAACTGCAAGGAGAAGTCAACTGTAAATGTGTCAAAAGCACAAAGACATTTGCCTTATTTCTTAGCTTCTAATGTTGGTGTGGGTGCCAGCATACCTTACTGTTCCCAAGTCTGAGGCTTACACAGGGCCCATTGACTCAAGCTTTGGTTACTAGGTATTTTTTCCACAGCTCCCACATAGTAAGAAGTTGCTAAGGAACATGACACAGGACACTTAACATGAACAGAAATCTTTAAACTTAATTGCTACAACTAAACATGTTGGGGGAGGGAGAAGCTTTTATGACCTAGGAGTATGTTGCAACTGCTGTCTCTGGCTGCTGCCTCCTCTTTCCTATTAATCCCAGTTACTCAGCCTGTGAGACTCTTATCTCTTAGGTGACACATACCAAGGGTCCCAGCACTACCATCAGCCTTGCTTGACAGGATTTGTTGTATCCTTTGCACATCATAATGCTTCATACATACAGAAAAACAGTTTCACCTAAAAACTGTGGTAAACAGAAAACCTGAGGCTGTCTCCTTGCTTCCAGCTTTACTTTAGTAGGATGAATTGACAGATAAAGGACATTGGAGACTACCAAAGCTAATCCAGCCCTCTGACTATTACCCATTGCTGGTAATCCAAGCTGGATGTGATGAGCTTGATAAGAAGGGCACCAGGACAATCAAAAAGGAATTCAAGGCTCTCGGTCAATTGACTAATGGGGCAAGAGCGCAAGTGGTGTTCTGCTCAGTTCCCTCAGTGGCAGGGGTGTACAATGAAAGGAACAGCAGAACCCATGCCATCAACAAATGGCTCAAGTACTGGCACCAGCAGCAGAATTTTGGGTTCTTTGATCAAGAGGCAATTTTCACTGCACCTGACCTGCTGGACCTAGATGGGGTGAATCTATCTAGAAAGGGCAAAAGGACTCTGGCACCAGAGTTGGCAGGGCTCATTGAGAGGGCTTTAAACTAGGTTTGAAGGGGGTGGGTAATGAAACCAGTCTCTCCAGAGAGGAAACAGAGTGAGGTAAACTAGAGTCAGTGGTGAAAGCAACAGCCCAGCTGAAGTGCATGTACACCAATGCATGCAGTATGGGCAACAAACAAGAGGAACTGGAAGCCTTGGTACACCAGGAAAACTATGATGTAGCTGCCATTACAGAAATGTGGTGGGAGGATTCACATGACTGGAGCACTGGAGTAGATGGTTATAAGGTCTTTAGGCAAGACGGGCAAGGGAGAAGAGGAGGCCCTGTATAATTAGGGAATCTCTTGGCACTACAGAACTTGAAGTAAAGGATGAAAGGATTGAATGTCTGTGGGTTAAAATCAGAGGGAGGGCTGACAAAACTGACATCCTGGTTGGAGTCTGTTATAGACCACCCAACCAGGATGAAGAGGTAGATGAAGTATCCTAGAAGCAGCTAGAGATCACCAGCCCTTGTTCTTGTGGGTGACTTCAACCTGCCAGATATCTGCTGGGAACTTATCACAGCAGAAAGGAGGCAGTCCAGAAAGTTCCTAGAGTGTATGGAGAGCAGCTTCTTGACACAGCTGCTGTGTGAGCCTACCAATGGTGAGGTCCTGCTTGACCTGATGTTCTCAAATAGAGAAGGGCTGGTGTGAGATGTGATGGTAGGAGGCTGTCTAGGGTGCAGTGATCACAAAATAATGGAGTTTTCAATATGCAGGGAAACAAGGAGGAGCAGTAACAAAACCCTTACTTTGGACTTCCAGAGGGCAGACTTCAGCTTGTTTAAGCAACTAACCCAGAGAGTACCCTGAGTAGCAGCCCTTAAGAACAAAGGGGTCCAGGATAGTTGGACCTACTTCAAACAGGAACTCTTGAAGGCACAGGAACAGGCTGTGCCCACGTGCCAAAAGATGTGCCAAAAGATGAGCCAAAGAGGAAGGTGACCAGCCTGGATGGGCAAGTATCTTTTGAGGGAATTAAGGGCAAAAAAGAGGGTAGATTGCCTTTGGAAAGGGGTGGTGGTGGTGGTGTGTGACTTGAGATATGTTTAAGGATGTTGTTAGATCATGTAGGAGAAAAATTAGAGAGGCAAAAGCCCAGTTGGAACTTAAATTGGCCACTTCTGTGAAAGACAATAAAAAGCATTTTTATAAATATATAAATGCTAAAAGAGGGGCAAGAAAAACCTCCACTCTTTATTGGACTTGGAGGAGAATATTGTAACTAAAGGTGAGAAAAAGGCAGAGGTACTGAATAACTTCTTTGCCTCAATTTTCAACAGTCAGGCAGGAGGGCTTCAGGATAACTGGCCTCCCGAACTGGTAGATGGGGTCAGCAAGCAGTACAGCCCCTCTGAAATCCATGAGGAAGCAGTTAGAGACCTGCTGAGCCACTTGGATCCTCACAAATCCATGGGACCAGATGGGATCCATCTTAGGGTACTGAGAGAATCATAGAATCAGTAAAGTTGGAAAAGACCTCAGAGATCATCAAGTCCAACCTATCACCTAATACCCAACACCTCATGACAATTAAACCACAGCTCCAAGTGCCACATCCAGTATTTTTTTTTAAACACCTCCAGGGATGGTGACTCCACCACCTCCCTGGGCAGCACATTCCAATGGCCAATTACTTTTTCTGTGAAGAACTTTCTCCTCACCTCAAGCCTAAACTCCCCCTGGCACAGCTAGAGGCTGTGTCCTCTTTTTCTGGTGCTGGTTGCTTGGGAAAAGAGACCAACCGCCACCTGTCTACAACTTCCTGGTTGATTCTGTGATTCTGTAATCTTCCACACAGCTCCTCTAAGACTCAGAGCTTTGTTAACTACATGCTATTTGGAGAGACTGTTTACAAATGCCTGTAGTGATAGGACAAGGGGCAACAGTTTCAAACTACAGAAGAGTAGATTTAGATTGGATGTTAGGAAGAAGTTCTTTCCAATGAGGGTAGTGGAACATTCAAACAGGCTGCCCAGGGAGGTAGTTGAGGCGCCACCCCTGGAGATATTCAAGATGAGGCTTGACAAGGCTCTCATGCCCCTGCTTACTGCAGAGGGGGTTGGACTAGAAGACCTTTAGAGGTCCCTTCCAACCTAAACCATTCTATGATTCTATATTGATTCCACAAAATAACAGGACACAGCCCACGAAAGCTTAAACTGATGTCTATACTCCTTCAAATTTCATCTCTTTAGGCTGAAACCATACATTCTGACCAGCAAACCTCCATGTGTCAGAGGACTGTCTTCCATTCCAGGGTCTCACGAATACAAGCACACAATTCCACCCTCTGCTTTGTGCAGCAGCTGTCAGGTTTTCCCTGGTTCTCAGTGAAGATTAGGAAGACCATGTCACACAAAGACACATTCATACCAATTGGCACATGTACTAAGATAATTTGTATCCCTTTTAACTCCTCAGGTTAGAGCAGCTGCACCCACTATGAACTCTACAGAAGGAAATGCTTTGGATATAATCCTTTAACATTATCTGTGCACCTCAAGTCACTTCTGTTACAGCCCTGATCATCAACCATGAAACACCTGCAAGTGTCAAGTTTCATCCAAATTCATTGTCCTAGTGTATATGACCAGTTGCTTGATGCTTCCCTTTTTTCATGCCATTAAAAAGTCAAATAATTTTATCACAGCAGATTTTTTTTACTCTGTAGCTGACATTAAGCAACTGCAAAGTTTTCTCCAAATGCCTCTGAAACTAACACACTGACAGTAACACTACGAAATCTGAGGACATTCAAATTTTCTAAAGTACTCAAGTGCTGTAGCAAGTGGTCTTTCTCTGACCCCTCCGTCCTTACAGGTCAAATCTAGTATGCATCAGAATGGCTGAGAGGTTCACTTGTCTGCAGGACCTAAATAGTAGGGGTTTTCCTCATCACATGGTGGCACAAGAGAAGGGTAAGCAGCTTTCCTTCACTCCCACCCTGCACGATATTCATCCTCAATAGTAAAAGCCTATGGATTAAAAGAACTCTTCCCTTGTCATCCTACCCTCTTAACCCCTAGTCTCTTTTAAATGAGGAAAATACAAGGATATTGAGAAAAGCTGCAAATTGTGCAAAGGGCTTCATGGCTTCACGGCTTCACAGTATTGGAAGAGATGAAAACAGAAAGAAAACCAAAATGAGCATTTAGTGGCCACTTGTGCTTCCTCCAAGGTTCACATCAGGGCAGTATTAGGCAGACAGAAGGTAATCTCTCTGATAGTAAACTGTTTTCAAGTAGGCAACACTCCCTGGCTCACTAACGATAGCCTCAGCTGACATTAAGTTGCACCTGTATCCCCAGGGCACATGGATGAACCGGTGGGGTCTGTTTACCCAGAAACGAATTCAATTCTCCTGCCAAGATTTGTGAGGCAAGAGAATGCAACAGCTCCATTTGAACAGCACCTCTAGGTTCTGGCTGCATCTACATCCCTTTCTGGTTCTATTTACCTCAAGCCATCCTGGAGGATATGAAGCCCCCTTACTCACAGCTCAAGGATGAGGACTACATCAGTCTTGTTCTCATAGATGTCATGCAACTTGATGATGTTGGCATGCAGGATCTGCTGCAGAATAGTAACTTCACGTTCAATTTCTTCCCGTCTCACTCCACGCCGGCTGGCCCGACTCTGACGTTTTTTAATGAACTTAGCAGCGTACTCCACGCCGGTGCTTTTGTCTCGACATCTCTTCACTATAGCAAACTGGCCACTGCAAGGACAGGAAGACTTTCATATAAACCACAGCTTTCCAAGTAAGCTATTAATATACACAGCTTGATCCCGCAACCCCCTAAGCGCCACCGCTTACCATCCATGCTTGTTCTTGGTACAACAATGAGGACTGCAGTTCAAGTCACCAGAACATAACAAAGTGCCTCCTGCTGTGTGTGAAATTAAGCAAGACCAAGCAGTGTCTGACATGAAAGGAGGATAGATGCTGCCATCTCTAAAAAGCAGTTCATGTTTAAATGAATAGGATCAATCTCAAAAGGTTCAAATGACCAATCCTTCACTGGGTAATGGCTTAAGGCATTCAGTCTGCAACAAACCACTGGATGGAAATGAATGCACTGAAGTATTTGCCTTTAGAAACTGCCAGAAGATAACTCGAAGGATTGATAACCTTTGGGAAACGTACTGACCTCAAGAAATTAATTCACACTTAATTTTCTTCCTCATGCTCTTTAAAGGCATTGCTTAAACTTAGAAATGGCACTATGGCCACAGAGTTGATAGAATAGAATAGAATAAACCAGGTTGGAAGAGACCTTCAAGATCATTGCGTCCAACCTATCATCCAACACCACCTAATCAACTAACCCATGCAACCAAGCACCCTGTCAAGTCTCCTCCAGTGTTGTCGACTCCACCACCTCCCCGGGCAGTCCATCCCAATGGGCAATCACTCTCTCTGTGTAAAACTTCCTCCTGACCTCCAGCCTGAACCTCCCCTGGTGCAGCCTGGGACTGTGTCCTCTTGTTCTGGTGCTGGCTGCCTGGGAGAAGAGACCAACATCCACCTGTCTACAACCCCCCTTCAGGTAGTTGTAGAGAGCAAGAAGGTCACCCCTTAGTCTCCTCCTCTCCAGGCTAAGCAGCCCCAGCTCCCTCAGCCTCTCCTCATACGGCTTGTGTTCCAAGCCCCTCACCAACTTCGTTGCCCTTCTCCCTTCTCAACTGTCTTCTGAAAAAATAACTGTAATCAGGCTGAGACATGTCTTATCAAAATTAAGACTGAAAAACGGTCTGTAGCAAAAGCAGGATTTGAGTAATACAAATTCTATCTAAGGCAAGCACTGGGAATGAAACACTAATTGCTTAGAGGATCCTTTTGCTCCTCTCATTTGGAAGGGTAAGAGACAACTGTTCTATCTCAGAAATGCTTAATGACAGTAAGATCACCACAAACATAACAAACAAGAAAATTAAATCATAAGCTATTACTGTGTGTTTGCATTTAGTCTACACATGACACGTTAGGAGACCACTTCTATGTCAGAAAAATTAAGGGAAAAGGATGACCTGTAGCTACAGTACTGGAGGGACTTCAGCGGTCTGAATTCTGCCATAAATATACTCTCTAGGAATTAATTCCTGCCCCATCAGCAAAACAGTAAAGGGACTTACTTTCTTCCACACAGTGTGCCTGCAGATATTTGTACACTACATAGCACAAAGGTGTCTACCTCAGCACACTGCTACCCTAACATTAAGAATAACCAGTGCTGTGCCACACAATGTAATCAGCTCTTGACAAAAGCAACTCCAAAAAGCAGACAGAAATCACACTTCAACAGAAACACATTTCTTATCAATGAATATTTGATAGAATCAAACTCCTGAAAAAAAAAAAATTCCATTGCAGTTCCACCAAGGGGCAGAAAAAAAATTTTAAAGTTCTAGGAAGCTATATGGCCAGAAAGCCTTAGAAAAGTAATAGATAATACAGGGAAGCCTCTGAGAACAACATGGTCAAGTAGTTACCTTTGCCTGGCATGGATAAAGCCTAAGAGGTAGGCAAGATCCTGCCACCAAAAGAACTATCCCACCCAAGTCTTTGTCTCCTCACGTTCAGTCTGCTGATGTCCAGCTACTTTACAAACAGACAAAACAAGACAGTGAGCTCATTTTCACACCCAGAAGCAGTCCTGTTCTCCCCTACCACAATGCACTGAATGTTTGAGATCTCCTTCTGCAGAAACTGGCAGGTCTCCAGTCCCAGAATACACTTTTAATATCAAGTATTTCCTTACTCAGAGCATTACATCCAGACTTGCAAGGAAAAGATTCATCTTACAGATAACCTTAACGTTTAGCTACTGTGATTTTACCAGCCAGGATCTCTCTATAACAATCAAAAATGCACTCATTAAGTGCAAGCCTCCCATGACTACACTGTAGAAGCACTGAGCTGTTACTGTTTTCAATATTATTATGTCCTTCACTGGCTTGGTAAATGAGAGATGCAAGTACAGTTGGAACTTAAATTATGCAGTACACATTGCAATTATATTCAGTACCTTATAATTATATAATGTGCTTAGTGCTTCATTAACACAGACAGCTGGTTGGAGTCCATCTTGAAGAGGAAGAAATTAAAAATTAAGGCTGTCACTCACTTGCTCTCAAAAGCTAACACTCCATGGCAGAGGCAGCCTCTTGTTTCAAAGGATTCAAACAAAGCCAGGCAGCCTGAAGTAATTCTTTGCAGTTTTCATTTTCATATGTATCCTAAGCATTGCTCATGAGAGAAGTAGGGATGGATGGGACAGCTTTATTTAGCATTTTAGGAATGATCAAATGCAAATGGAACCCAGACTGTCATTTGTCAAATCCATTAATTCAATTCATATTTCTGCCTCTCAATTTTATCATTACATGCAAACCCTAGAGAACTTGAGAACTAAAATCCCTGCTACAAAATTCCAAATCTTGCCTTAAACATTCTGCTATAGGAGTTAATTCTGCAGTGCAGAGAGCTGTTTGTGTAAAACACTGAGTTTCATGGGCTTGTTTATTTTTTACAAGACATGTATCTTGTTTGATTGAGACTTTCTGAGGAGACATGCACGGTATTAATGTTGCTGTATTTGCTTCCTTGAATTCTCTCTGGGGACATAAATTTTGCCAGCAAAGTTTGGAGAGAAAATACTATTCCATGAGTGCTGATTATGGGAATGAACACAGTCACATTTGCATTTTAAAAGTCCAGTGATACTGTGGGGGTTGTACATTTTTGTTTATTTGGAAGGTTACCAAAATAATACTGACACAGCACAGGAATTCCTGTCTTCTCTTTTTACATACTTAGTCTGGGATAATTGTTCATCACAAAACCCATTCCCTTGTAATCTATTCTTCCCTTTTTGCACGTGTACTGTACAACTACACACTATACCTGCTCTTGTTCTAGTCTTTATGCAATTTCCCTTATCCCTTAAAAAAAGGCTTTTGCAGACAGTCTTTACTGAGTCAGTAGAAAGGCTGCAAGGCACAAGGAAAAGTAAAAATGCACCATTTCTTAGCCTAGGACATTTAAGACAGTTTCAATGTAATTACCCAACATACTGGCCATAACCCAGGCTTACCCATTTCCCTACTTGTTGCAGATCATATTTGCTCTGTCTATGTTTGTTCCAGAATTCCCAGGGTCTTTAGTAAAGCATCATAGGGTGGCACCAAAGGATTTTCTGGTGACCTTAAAGACTGCTCTCATAAAGCAACAGCTGGTATATCCACACAAGTAGCTCAATGCTTTACCAAGCACTGATACACATAAGCACACTAACAGAAGAGCTAAAGGCTGGAGAAGGGACAAGCACAAAGGAAAGTCTTTGAACAAGTGTTGAAGGGGTAGCATATTGATCCACTTCTCTACCAGGCACAATGAATAGTTAATGTAGAGACTCTCACAGCTGTGAATATGAGAGGAGGTGTCACTGGTATTTTGCAGTCAGTCACACTTTGGATTTCTTGTTGACTACAGAGTTGTAAAGTCAAGCACCAAGACAACAGCATTTATGCAACTTCCAATTCATTTGCATTCAGCACGTAAGAATCAAACAGCATTAGCTTCCCAAAACTTTCAATCTATGCTAGGAAAAAGGTAGTAGAACATAAAGTATGTCTCTATCTGACACCTGAGCTGACAGCACTGAGAAATTAAGCCATTCACTTAATTTCACATGGGCAGTCTATGGCTGATTTTATACTTGAAATTTAAGTTCACACCTCAGGTGCCCAAATGCCTTCTTCAAAATTAATGGGTTTTAGTATATCACTGAAATGAAGATGACTTGGCTCATAAACATCAGTATTTATAACACCCACAAAATAAGCTCAAAGGCTGACATGTCCTAATTTTTTTTTTTTACATGAAGTTTGTTCCCTTTCAGAAATATTTTCTCAACAGCTGTATGAAAGCCATGGCACAGATTCAACACAGGCTGTCCTCCAGTGTGGTAACAACTCCAGAGTATAAACAATAGCAGCTGTAAGCTGTCAGTTGCAATATAATTAGGTACAACATCAAATCCATCCATCATTAGTAAGGGAATTTATCCAAGCAATAAAGGTAACCTATAATTCACATAGCTACTATCATCTAAGAGACATGTCACTGAATAAGAACACAGAGACAATATTGCTGGGTGGTTTTGGAGTCTATTTTCAGAAGCATGCTTCAGAGGAACACAAGTTCAGCTTATTTAATTGTTGTGCAGTTCAGGAGAGGATGTGGGAAAGAGAGAAACTGGACAATCCAGAATAACAAGATAACTTCTTGTTCTTTTCTCAATGTTTATTTTTAATACTGGTTCTGGAGGGTAATGCTGTAGGGCAGAATCTTGCTTTAGACAATGACAGAAGTGCAGCCTGCCATTTTTGAATGACTCAGTGCATAACAATGGCATTGCTACAGAGTATTAAAATGAAGACAGCCTTTAAGCAACTGTTTGCATAGCTTTGGGTTTATATAGATCTTCCTCTGATACTCCAGGAACACCACACAGCTGAGTAGCTCTCATGAAATGCTGAAAACAAAATACTGAGATGACTGTACAGGTTATTTGACCCGAGGCTCTGAGGCCAGAGTGGGGAAAAATCAGGAAGCCAATTCTGTTATTTGAGAGGAGCAAACCGTTTCTTCCCCAAATACCTAACCTATGTTCCCTTTTTACATGTTCAACCTCTTTGTGTTCTGTCTGTAGTCATTTTAATTTCATTCATTATAGAATTCTGTGAAGGATTTTTATTATGACTATTTTTTGTAGTTGTTAAAATTTGAAATTCCCATAAACTATATGATATCTTAGAACATGTTGACAGATACACTTTACATGAAATATGTTTTCAATTTCTTTAAAAAGTAAGTGAGGCTAGGAAAGGACAGTGCTCTGGCATTACGCCAGGCAAGAGGCGACACTCAACTCCCTAGAAGTGTCAGGATAATTTACTTTGGAACAGATTTGCAAGGGATTTTCGACAGCAACCTCCCACTGACTTTAACAGTAATTAGATTCCTGCACACTTGATGAAAAATAACACCTTAGTCATTCTGTACTTAATTTCCCAAAGTCTGTAAAATGCAGGTAATGCTATTTGAAAAATGAAATACAATTACAAGGGGTGAACATACAGCTGGGCCTACAAATTAATTTAATGTCTCTAAACATCCTTAGAATTACAATTATAATCATTCCAATTTTATTCACCGGCTGATCCTGCACAAGAAAGGAAACAAAAATAAAACCTAATGGCACCTCAACCAGTCTTTTAACTGCATAGATGCACACACAGACCGCTGTGATTGAAAGACAGTTTAACCCTTCTTTTCACGGAGTACTTACAAGCTCAGCTGGGGATCTGAGCATTTCTTGGGATTCCCTTTTGTTTCCAGTCTGGGAGATGATTGTTTGAGATTGGAATTTGCAAAGAGAAGCTGCTTGGCTCAGCAAAGCCAGCAGTATACAGTCTGGCTGCTGGAAGGGGGCATTCGTGGCCCATGGCACAGAGCAAAACACAGCAATACTTTCTCCATACAGTATTTTCACTTGAATGGTGCCATAGATCTCTACTGATCTTTTTCTGATGTTGGTTACACCAGGTGTAGGAAGGGAAAAACTCCAAAAAAGGTGAAAGTTTCCTCTTTCCATTTGAGAAGAACAGAAGATAACAATCTAAAGTACACCAAGCTGCAGCAGTATTAATGGGGTAATACTGGCATCAACACATTTGGTAGCACTGCACCAGATGGTAAAGTTCATTAAACTGGAGTGGACACAAGCAAATGCTTTTAAGGGACATGGAGATGACCTCTCATGTCCCTCAATCTTCTCCTCCCTCATATGTTTTGTTGCTGCTTATTATGTTTGAACAGGGTTACACTGAGATTTTCCTAGCCTCGCTCAACTCTTGCTCTGAGGTGCATTTCTCTCACGCTTGAAACCAAGTTAAAGGCACTACAATTGGTGTGACAGCCAGCTGGCTTCAACAGTGGAACCACATTGCCAACAATGGAAGGAAATTTCTCACACCAGAAGTCTCAAAGCCACACAGTGTAGGAAGACAACAGAAATTGTATCTGATTGCAATTCAGAAGGTAAAAGACACAAGGAAGAACTTCCACATTTTTGAGCGATTCTGGTTAAACTGCTTCCTCTCCACATACTGTGGAATCATGTTTACATCAAATTACGAACGCACAGAACAGTCTCACAGCCTCCTTCCTCCACCTACCCAAAACAGGCTCTGTGTATCTAAAAGCAAGATTTAAGATGCAACAACGTATACAAGGCACCATATCACAAAACCCAGCAGTCTCCTCTAGGAAGGATTCTAAAGGAAAACCGAAAAATCAGCTTTGGCGGTATAAGAAGGTGTTCACAGTTTTAATGGAAACATGAATTTTGGTTTTGTCCTTTTTTCTTCATATTTAAGGTACTCAGTTGTGGGAATGCAAGCCTAGTTAAAAGGTTTATTTGCTATTACAAACAAACTCACAGATGTGGTTGCCTGTGCTTAGAAAGCCAAGAGACAGCTTGGAGATCTAATTTTAGGATTACTAGACTTTGAGAAGTTTGCCAGTTGTTGGCTCTCTTTCTCTAACTGGATGATTAATTATGTTTGGTCCCTACATCCTATGCAGTGTCATATATTCTCTGAGCTCTGACTCAATAGGGTATCTTTAACACTGGAAACAATTTTATTTATATTTACTGACAGCAAGTGGTTACTTTACAGTCTATGTCACAAGCCAAGCCAACTTCACCATCTGTTAGCATCATATTGCCCTTTCTCCAGCGAATAAGCTTACAGCATCCTTGGCTTTGATTTTGCATAATCTATACTCAAGTAAAAATATATTATGAAATCATCGTGTGTACATTCTTAAGTTGATAGACATAAGTATAATCACAGATCATAGTGTCCAGCTAACATGAATGCAGGACTGCTCTATATTTGAGAGGCTGGTTTATTCAGTATCAGCAAAGAAGGGTAATTTATTTGCAATTAGAACAATTGCTTTTATGTCATCAGTTTTGTTCATTGTGATTTTTTTTGTCATTGTTAAAATCAGACTGGTTTTAAATGGTGATGTCAGTGGTGCTGTCAGTTTGATCACTAGTTTTCCATCTTTTTCAGTTCTATTTCTTTTTCTTGGAAAAACAACACAAATAATTCCATCCTCTCGTGGCTGCATTTTTATCAACTTGCACAGCAAAGCCCTTGAGAATTCTTGCTGAATGCCTTTCTTAAAAAACAAACACAAATGATAAAACTGGTTTCCTCTCAAATTTAACTGATTAGAACAATTCCTCTACTACACAGAATTTTATCATTACTCTCCTCCCTCTTTACTTACACCTCAGAGATTACTTCTGCTAGTTGCAATTGTACTGGAATGCTCTTCCCAGCAGCAGACAGGACAGGATTCTGTTGGTAAATGATTCCACAATCCATTCAGATGCTCTCAGCTCACTTATGAAACACAGCTCAACTAAAAACCATGCAAGTTTCACCAAATTATGCATAAAAGGACTGTTCCTGGAAGGTTTTTGTAGGAAGTCTGAGCTCACAGCCATAAAGAACTGTAAGCAGACTATAGCAATAGTTTGTAGGGGTTTTTTTAATAGAGACTTTTTTTTTTTAGACTAAACCAAGATTTGGTAGAGCAGAAATTTAATCTGAGCTGCAGTAAACAGTATGTTCAATAGCACGGTACTTACAAAGACACTAGAATAGGATAGCTGAAACAACAGATCAGAAATATTAGCATGGCAAGGTCACTGCAGGGAAAGCATCTTGCTGTTTCCATAAGACTTTATGGAATGAAACTAAAAAAAAACCCAGAACTTTAGTCTGTTAAATACTCTGCTGACAGATCTTATAACTTCATAAAGAGCTTTAAAAGTAAAATTGTGACAAATGTCACTGTACTTCCTGTTTAAGCTGCAAATAAAAAGTGAGGTCTGGTTTGTTTGGTTTTTTTTTCCCCAAAGAAACAAAATGGCCACTTCTAAATCAACTACACAGAACCTAAACCATGGTATATTACAATAGAGTGATCTAAAACTTTACTTAATAGAGCATTTGACAGGAATTTTGCTTGGCCACTGAAAAGTAGAGAATTCTCCATGTATGTTAAAAGATACAGAAGTAAATCCAAGTCACAATATACTAAGGCTCTCTTTGGAACCTTTCCCACAAGATTATCATAGAAATATCACTGAATTTAGCACAGGCCTGTGACAGACTGGCAGAAAATGTTTATAGTATGAGAAACAACCAACATGACTTTAATGGAATGAAGCTGGAGGTGGGGAGATTCAGGCTAGATGTGAGGAGGAGGTTCTTCCCCATGAGAGTGGTGAAACCCTGGAATGGGTTGTCCAGGGAGGTGGTCAAGGCCCCGTCCCTGGAGGTGTTTAAGCCCAGGCTGGTCGAGGCTCTGGCCAGCCTGATCTAGTGTGGGGTGTCCCTGCCCATGGCAGGGGGGTTGGAACTAGATGATCCTTATGGTACCTCCCAACCCTGAATGATACTATGATACTATGACTTCATTTCAGACTAAGTGCCCAGGCAGTGTCAGGGTGAGTTCTACCCCAAGCCAGTTAATGTTACAGAAAGCAGTATCACAATATTACTACTCTAACAATATGCTAATTTTTAGACCTAACAAGATGCACTAATTTATATAAAAAGAAAAAAAATTAGCAGTGTAGCTGCCATTTTAAAATACAGTGGCATTTTCACTCAACTCATTTTTGCTATCTGATTGTACAGTATTGTACAACACAGTGACTTTACAGGGTAAGTTTCACTGCTCACAACAGGGAAGTGCTGAGCACCTTTGGACATAGGCTGCCTCTGATAATATTGTTTGTCACCTTTCACCCACATCTCTTTACAGTTCGCACAAAGGTAACAACACATCCTGGCCCTAAGAGAATCTCTGTGCCCACTGCCAGAGGAGAGTTAGAACAGCACGGGCACATGGACTCAGACAGAAGGATCTAATTTACTGGAATAAGTACAGAGCATATATATCATTTGAAATTCCAAGCAAAAGTTAATAAACCTAATGTTTCTGAAGAATGTTATCAGAGCCTATCAAAAAAGTAACATGTTATCAGCTAATTAATGCCTTAAAACAGTCTTTTGGGTCATTAGCTTTAAGTCACAAGAAACTGTCACCTATTGAATCATCACCAGGATCTTCTGAAGCTGTTAAACGTTTTTGGAAACTCCAATCACACAGCAACAAGCAATGTAGCCCTTATCAGCTGGTGAGGTTGGAGGAGCAGAGTCTGCCGTGATACAGCATGAGCCCAGCAGTTCTGCCAGGTACTGATAGCCTGGCAAGTGTTTTACGTAATTTGAAGCTCAAGAAAAAATTCACATGCTAAAAAATTTTCCCCAGTTATCACACTTAGCTTTTAGATTGAGTATCAGCTCTCAGAGTGGTAATGGACAGAGTCCAGAGACCTAGGAAGGTCAAAGCTGACTCATGCTCAGCAGGAATAGCTGATTTGATAAGCTGTTCCTTCTGCTATGTGGAACAATGTACATACCAGGAATATGCATGCAGGTTAGCAGAGTGCACCTTTGTGTTTAAAGGTCCAGCCAGATACTAACTGAATGTCATATTACCTGGGAGCAGATGAATTTTAAGACAGTAGTAGTATTGTGGTTAAATGATTTTTCTCCTTCTCTATGTACAAAATAGATGGAAGTAATGCTGGCATTTTAACCAGGGTTTGAAGAAACTATCTGCAAAGCCAAAAGCATTTAGGGTTGGTGAAAATCCCCTTTCACTGTTATTTGTGGGTTCTTATGGTCTGTCAAAATAAGCAGCGGAAGCATCTCCTTCTCATCTTATTTAGTATTTACTATATGGAAACAAACAATCTGCTCCAGCACCAGGACAGCATGGAAGCTACGTCATTTGTTCCCTCCACTCTTCCTACATAGGGAACAGATCTATGGAAATTCTCACATTGCCAAGATTATAGGTCCACAAAATTTGGATATTGGGGTTACCTGCTCTCTCACAGCAGCTGTAGATTTCTGCAGTAAGGAAACAAGTCCTGGCTTTAGCATACACAGTCACCCACTTCTGGTGTAACTGAATCTGCATTATGGGCTGCCCATAACAAACCAGTGACTCCAACCCAAACATGCCAGCACAGGACAGAACAAGTAAGCTACTGGAATGATTTTTTGTCTCTCCTCACCAAAGCATCACTACACACCACATGCAGCTATCACTATAGGTTTTTACTCCAGCACAAAACTGCTGATGCAGTTTTAACAATGATTAATAGATGTTACCTGAGCTACATTAAGCTTGGCCATCAGCAAGCCCTGTTCTGCTGAAGATGCTAATAGTTTGTCCAATGTCTTATCACTGTTACTCCAGTGGTGAGCTATACAATGTTTATTTTATGTCTATTTTTAATTTCAAAAGCATGACATGAAAAGCATTAAATGAATACCATACAGAGACTATTTTCTCAGCTGCTTTCAACTGCGATGCAAAGTGGAAAAAGTACTACTTTTATTTTGAGAGAAATGATAAAGGATTGCTATTAAGCTCAATAGTCAGTGGTTAAATACATGAGCGAATCTGAACTTTCTGAGCACTACCCACTGTGGTCGCTCAGCTCTAATTATACTTTTAAAGGCAGACGTGGACTGAAGAAATACACTGAGATCACTTCCATCATCAAGACTGATGTCAGTTATAAGGCGTCTCAAAAGGTAATTAGGAGCTTTAAAAAAAAGCATGACTGTCACTAAGTAAGGCTATGGTCAATTCCAACCAACCAAGGACAGTTCTTAGTTATTGTAGTTAAACAATTTTGTTATTAAAAAGTAAAACAAACAAAAAACCATCACCACCACAAAACCTCAAGAAAACAAACAACAAAGTCTCCCACTGTTTTCTCTGCACTTTCTGTAACAAATCAAAGATTTTGGAAACAGCTGAAAGAACTAAGCTAAGATCACTTACTATGTTAAAAGGCATTGAAAAAAAATATATCTCTAAAAGTAGTGACTGTATCAGACAGCCAGTTACAGTCATAGGGAGGGTGACCAACTAACAGATGCCCAAACTGCCTCTACAAGAGATTCCATATACATCAAACACATGACACAAAAGACCTTTTGCGACAGGAAATAGCAACAGAGGTGCTGGTTACTGCTTAATATGAAACTCACTTTTTGCATCCAAACTCAAGACTCACTTTGTGTGTTGTAGGAAAAAATGTAATTTGAGGTTGCTCAAATACTGAACAACTTCTATAGATGGAAAAAACAGGCCTGGTATGAAGATACTGTGTGATGTGTGGTAAGGGT